>NC_091698.1:45442500-46692500 GCF_041296265.1 Equus caballus | reverse complement strand
CTGAGTCAAGGTGGAGCCGCGGGAGAATGACCCAGCCGGGAGAATGACCCAGCTCCCGGCTGAGAGGCCCGGCAGACAGCAGGTTCTCACCAGCCTCGTCAACGGTGGAAACAGTACTAAATAGCTCCTTAATGAATTAAATGAATGTATACAAGCAACGTGCTAAATTAATCCATACTAAGGTATAAATGGCTAAGAACCTCATTACTCTCCCAAAACAAGCTGCTTTCATTTGTGCTGAAAATGTTCAACAAACTATGAAGAGAGGGAGCCTTGCCCAACCTGAGAAACTTGGTGGGGGTGACGGGAATCTTCTAAAACTAGGTTGTAGTGAAGATGGCACAACTCTGTGAATTTACTAAAATCATTGATGGCATTTCATTACAAGTGAGTTTTATGCCGTGTCAATTATGCTTCAATAAAGCTGTAAAAAAACCAAAAAGATGATGCTTGTTAATTTCCCTGGGTCCCCCATGGAGCAGTTTCTTCCAGTGCTGTGGAGACAAGGGGAGCAGATGAGAGGGGACTGTGGTGAGAGCCCGATATCCCTTGGGCCCCTCAACCAGGGGTCGGTTCACTGCACGTAAGAGGCAGGATGTTCTGCTCTGTTTCTGAGGCAACTACCCCGGGGAATGCTGTATGCGGAACTGTTGGGATTCTGACCTGTGCTTTGATCCCCATTTGACTCTCAATTGATTAGAAACAGAAGGTACACGTGTGTATGAGCATGTGCATTTGCATGTGAGCATCTTAGTGTGTGTAAGGGTATATGCCCATGTATGCATGAACGAGTGTGAGTGTGGACGAGTATGTGAATATGTGTGTGTGTTCATGTTTGTGATCTGCACCCCAAGCCCTCAGCAGTGGCTGTCCACCCTAGGGTGACAGGGGTTGCAGCGGATGAAACAGCCCATCAGGTGGACTGGACGGTAGGAAGGAATGATTAAGGGCTGATAGCAGCCTGAAGCCAGCTTGGGAGAAAAGGATGGCCTGGGAGCCTCTTCAAGCTCCATATACCTTGCCATCTGCATGCACGTGCGCGTGCACGCACACACACACTCACACACGGAGTTCTAGATATTGAGACCATAGTCATCAAGAGGGCCACAGCCACTTATGGACCCTGAGACACTCATGAGTGGATCCTGAATTCTCCCCTTGGCCCTCCTGCTGCCATCACACCCTCTTGAAGAAGATGAATGGGAAGGAATGACAAGTATATGGTCCTCAAATCTTTCAACTTCGGTGCAGGACACCCCTTTCACCCAGCATCGGGCAGATGATCCCGAGTGAGTCTTAGCTAGAAACCCTTGCTTCCACCCCCATTCCATTGGAACATAAATAGCAAAGTCCAGATCCCCTTTCTACCGTCCACCTGTCCACTCTCTCATTTGCTCAGTGAACACTTACTAGGCACCTACTGGATGCCAGGCACCAGGGCAGATGCTGAGAACACAGCGATGGAAGAGCCCAGAGCCCTGCCCTCAAGGAGTTCACAGTCTGCTGGCGAAGACAGAGAAACTAGACGTACACAGTCACAGAGGCTGAGTGTGTGGGGGTGTATGTGTGCAAGTGTGTGTGCAGTGAGGGAGTGGGTAGTGCGCTGGGATTTCACGGAACAGGGTCACCCAGCTGAGCCTCGGAGAAGGCAGGCTGGTCCAGAGAAGAGTCCCACAAGAGGTGATGCCAGGTGAATAGGAATTTGCCCAGCAGACAAGGGGAAAGGGTGTCAGGCAGAGGGAAGAGCTTATGCAAACTCTGCAGGTGAGGTGAGCCTTGACTTGCGCTGGGGGTACAGGCAGGAGAGGAGGATGGAAGGCCTCTACAGGCTCCGTGACACGCTGGAGGAAGAGATGGGCTTTGGGCTCAGCACTGAAACAACAATGCCACACAAGTGCCCCAGCACCGTGGGAGTCCCAGCCAGACTGCACGCTATGCCTGCGGAGGCTGGGAGCCACTCAGATGTGCTTCAGTTTATAAGGCTTAGGAGGGAAGAAACGCAGGGTAGGAAAAATTGTGCAGACCAGTCAAAATCTGCCCTGGCCTCGTGCCTGTTTATGGACTGGTGGTTGGGAAATGCTGGGCTAGAGGATCTCTAACATTCCATGAAGCTAATGTTCCAGTCTTCCTGGTCAGCCAACTGAATGCTAAGCCCTTTTCTCCAAAATGTCAAGAAGCTGTGGGTGAAACCACGCCAAAGAGTACGGGAGAGTACAGACCACATGCCTCCTCAGAGGGCACCGGACAACGGAGTTATTGTCCCTGTCCTTGGGGTACTGCCATCTGATGGGGAAGGTGGGGGCCTGTCTTGGTCCCTCAAAAAGCAGCCAAGAAGATATGAAGGGCAGGGGAGGCCCTACCTCAGAAGTATGAGGTCCAAGCCCTACAGTGGCCCTAAGGGGCCAGGCTCTGAGCCAGAGGCATTCACGTAGCCCCACTCTCAGCTACCAACATGGTCAGAAGATGTTTTGAATCTTTTAATCCCATTAAGCATGTGACCAAAAATTTCAATTTTTGAAAGTGTGCCTCAAACACTAACAATATCTAAGGTGCTATGTGAGGTGAAGAGTGGTAAAGATACCCGAAAGGAGAGGAGAATGTGGGGGTGTTAGAGACACCCCGGTCTCTGCAGGTGTCTTTGAGAAAGTGAGCAGGAGACCTGAGATACGGGCGACGGTGAGACTGTGCCTTATGCAGAGCCAGGAGAATCCTAACATCTGACCTCCCAGCAAGAGGAAAGCGCAGTCAACCTCAGATCCATCCAGGACTGTGAGCAGTCCCCATTGTCCTCACTGAGTTCCCAAGACTTAGCCCATGTCACTCGTCCAGCTGGAGAACCTTCCCCTCTCTGTACCAATCCCGCCTTCAAAGGCCAGCTCTTGTCCTGTTTCCTCCAACCCTCTGAGGTGCCACACGCTCTGGCCACAGTGGGTCTTGTGTTTTACTAAGTTACTGGGAAGCCGTAACAGCTCCTCTCTGAGAGCTCTCGGAGGGCAGATGCTCTCTGTGTCCCTGATGCCCACCTGTCACATGCCCAGTGCCAATACATACAGGTGGTGCCCCATAAATGTTTGTCTGATAGGATTAGATGGGGCTTTCATACCCCAGCCCACGTGATTCATGCTCCCCTCCAGGTGGACCAATTGCGGCGTTCCCCACGTTGCAGACCCTCTCCTCCCAGCTAGAATGGAAGCAAACTGAGGGCCGTGTTGCCTCGTCTTTTATTTCTTCAAGTCCCAGAGGACTGAGCTGCAAGGGTCCCACAGAAACAGTCGACGGCCTCCCACTTTTACTTGGAGAAAAGTAGGGCCCCAGTGAAGAGAAGAGTGGTAGATGGAAGAGCGCTTGGGTGTGTAGCATCAGACCTGGTCTTTATCCTGACTCTGTGTTCATTAAAAATGCGATGTTTTCCAAAGCGTTACGCACTGCCAGCCTCATGTTTCTCATCTGTCAAAGTGGGCGTTAATGCTTGCCTCCCAAGTCTTGGGAACATAAAACGACGAGACAGTGTATGGTCACCAGCTTCTAACAGGCATTCGATTCTACCCTGAGACAAACAGCGTTAATGCTTTGATGCATTTTATTTCCGTCTTTTTGCTGTGACTTTTTAACATAATAATGATCATATGGTATATATAAAGTTGGATATATTGACTTTCTTGTTGTCATTATTTTCTTAAAAATCTGTAATTGCAGAATTGATTTCTTCTTTGTCCCAAGAGTTATTCAGGAGACCGAATATAAATTCCTCAGTAGTCGCAATTTTTGTTTCAACTTTTGTTATTAATATCTAGTTTTATAGCATTGTGGTTAGAGAGTATAGTTGGTAGAGTTTCTACTTTGACGATTTTATTTTGAGGCATTCTTTGTGGCCTAAAATATGACTGTTTTTAATGTGTTACGAATGCTTGAAAGGGAGATGTATTCCGTTTGTAGGATGTGAGGCTTATAAGCATATTAATCTTACTTTATTAACTACATCATTCAGACACTCTGTACTCTTGCTTTTGTAGTTATTTCACTAGTTAAATGGTGACATGGGCACGTTAAATCTCCCATAATGCCGTGTTTCTGTCAATTTCTCCTACGTAGGTAACAGATTTTGCTCTTTAATTTCAACAGTGTGTTAATAGGTGCATAAAGTTTATGAGTCCTGGAGCAGACGGATCCTTTAGCATTTATCAAGGGATCCTTTGTCCAATGACACTGTTTTGTTTGATACTCTTGTGACTTCTGCGATCTTTTTCTCATTTGTTTGGCACCCTGTTACTCATCTTTTTACTTCTAAGTCTCCTGTGCCATTTTGGTATAGGTGTGTCTTTTGCGATTAGTATATAGTTGTATTTATCATTGTATTTTTGTTATTATAGATAGTCATACCTCATTCATGCTGGTTAAGGTTCCATTTGGGACTCTGTTTCACATTCTTCCTAGCTTTCCTTTGCTAGATACACGTATGTCCTGGCTTTTTTCCCCCAGTTGGCTTCAAGTTGGTATGGAAAGAGAAGAGAGGCATCAGGGGAAGACAGTTCATTTCTGGGGCACCCTTTGGAGATTTGCCCCTTTTTCAACTCTAAGGGCAATACCCAGATGTGGCAGACGTTAAATCATTGTCCAAGAGCGTGTCCTCACTGTAAAAGCTGAACTCTCTCGGACACTTGGTCCCTGGAGGAGGGATGAGCTCGTGGGAGCTGCTCAGGGCCCTGGAATCCACCTCAAAGCTGGAGGGAAGCCGGAAGCTCACGCAGCTTGATTTACAGCCTGTGGGGGCGGCTCGCTCGGACACTGGACGCCTCAAACAGAACCGAGGTCAGGTAGGGTTATGTCAACTCACTAAAGGAGGTCTAACAGAAGCCCTGGTGAAAACAGCAGGCCCTGATAGATAAACAATTTCCTTAAAAGCCAGTCTTCCCTGGAAGGGGGAAGGATATCCCTGTCAGATTTCCTTTAGCCTCCACGACCCTGATTCACCTGCTGACACACTTCTTGACCCTGGGGCTGTGGTGGAGGACGTATGCTTCCAGAAACCTAGGGCCCCGTCATGATTTTTATGGATCCTAGGCACCGTTGCCTTTGTGGGCCTCTTCCTCCAGTAAAAAAAAAATTGTATTAAAAATTACATTTATGGGGCCGGCCTGGTGGCACAGAGGTTAAGTTCGCATGTTCCGCTTTGGCAGCCTGGGTTTTTGCTGGTTCGGATCCTGGGTGTGGACCTATACATTGCTGCTGTGGCAGGCATCGCACTTATAAAGTAGAGGAAGAAGGGCATGGATGTTAGCTCAGGGCCAGTCTTCCTCAGCAAAAAGAGGAGGATTGGCAGCAGATGTTAGCTCAGGGCTAATCTTCCTCCAAAAAGAAAAAAAAGAAAAAAGAAAAAAATGACATTTACAACTGCATTGGTATAAAGATTAATTCAATCATTATATGTCATTATTATTATATTCTTTTTTCTTCTAATTTTAAAAGTAGCTGAAAATGAAAACGTTTTTGTGAGCCCCTCAAATTATCGTGCCTTGGCATTATATCTCCCGTGCCTAATGGATCAAGAGGCGCTGCAGAGCCCAGGGCCCTGTTTGGGGATTGGCTACCCCCCAGGGATGAGGGGAACAAGTCTGGGCCTTGGTCGTAACTTTGGGCTGCTTGCTTCAGAGCCAGAGAGCCAGACTGAGAGAAAGTGTGGTGGGTCAGGCGGACAGGCAGAGCGTCAACGGTCTCAAAGCCACAAACACTTCTCCATCCGTGGCAGGTACAAGGCCTGCCAGCCCTCGAATGGGCATGTGGTGATGTGGGAAGTTGCTGGAATGTCCTTAAGGTTTCTGACCACCGCCAACAAGGAGAAAAGGCCTCCCCACATAATTCGGGACATGAAGGATTTTGTTTGGAGCCGCACAGCCAGGCGCTGAGGGGGAGAGACTGCACGATTAGACCTGCCGGGAGCACGTTGCTGCTCTGCAGAGGGAGTCACGGCGAAGCCTTTATGCTGGTCTCCATCAGAAGCAACCCCATTCTCTGAGGTAGGCTTAATTCTGGTTCGTTTAGAACAGTCTCTCAACCTCAACACTACTGTCATTTGGGGCTGCATAATTCCCAAGGAGAGGTGGCTGCCCTGCACATTGTATGATATTTAGCAGCATTCCCAGCCTTGACCCACAAGATGCCAGCAGCAACCCCCTCTTTAGGTTGTGACAGCAAAAAATGTCTCTAGAGGGCCAGCCTCGGTGGCCTAGTGGTTAAGTTCAGCGTGCTCCACTTCAGCGGCCGGGGTTTGGTTCCTGGGAGCGGACCTCCACCACTGTTAGCAGCGATGCTGTGCTGGCAGCCCACATACTAAATAATGGAGGAAGACTGGCATGGATGTTAGGTCAGGGTGAATCTTCCTCAGAAAAAAAAAAAAAAAAGGGTCTCCAGACCCTGCCAAATGACCACAGCTGGCAAGGCAAGCTTTCCTTCCTTCCTCCTTTCCTCTCTCTCCTCTTTCAAATAAGATCTAAGCAGATGTCTCTGACCCTGCGGTTTTTGTGGGACCAGATGGATGCAGATGGTTTTGCACACAGTTGGCCATTTGCTTCAAAGTGGAGAGGCATGCGGGCCCTTTTTATAACTTTTCTTGGTGGGGGGGAATCATTGGCCATGGTGAGTGTCAATCATAACTCTACTATCTCATTTGAGGATAATGGGCGAGATTCCCTGTGTTCTGTAGTAGCAACATCTAACAAACTGGCTCCATCTGGGCAGAGCAATCTCTTACAGGAATTTTGTTGGTCTTACACCTTTTATTTGTTACAATTTGTAAAATTCACTCTTAGGGAAAGGCGCCCACAACTTATATTGTGACTGGGCTCTTTACAATAGAAAGCTGCTAAATTTGTTAATCTCATTTATTCCTGGAGAGAAATTGATTAATTAAATAATTCTATGATATCAGTTATGGGCCTTTAGACCAGGCAAATGAGATGAACACCAAAAAATCCTACAGCTCATGGGAATAAAGGTGCCCTCAAATTCTTGTGCTAGTATCATTAATTCAGAGAGAGAAAGAGAAGGTGGAGACACTGGCTGCCCTTAGGACACAGACAAGACAGTAAGGTGGGGACAGGTGGCACCAGGGCAGACATGGGGGCTGGGGGGTGGGAGTGGTTGCATTCCCATTCCCGGTCAGCAGGCTTCCCAGGGCTCCTGTGGGGACTACGTCCACTGGTTTGCTTCCTGTGTTAGGATGCCTGGTCATAAATAGGGCAGGGGGACCAACTGTAGACATCCCCTACCTAACCCACAGGCCCCAGTATGTGTGGGGGGTAGATTTAGGGAAAGACAAGGGATTTCTGAGCAGTTGTCAGAGATGGAGGTCATCCACTCCTTGCTGGCAATTGTAGCAAGGACTCTTGCTTGATGCCAAACTTACGGCGAACCCTACGGCAAATTTCCCTTGTGCAGAGAAATCTACCGTATTTCTCCAGAAATGAAGTTAGGAAATAAAGAATGGGCCGGTGTCGATGAACTCTGCCAACCAGGCCAGAAAGCAGCCCAGTAGCAGTTGGCTCCCACTCTAGGTGGAGGCATAGGAGGTGGAGGAAGGGGATGAGGTAGGCAGGGCAGCCAAGGCTAAGAAGGTTGGGCAGGTTGTGTACTGCACAAGTGCACCATAGCTAAGGGGATATTATTTAATCATAATCATTAAAGACATGCATATTTATTACTACAATTTTTAAAAGATGGAAGTAAAGGATCTTGAGAAAGTGGATGCCATTTTCTAACTCACAGAAAGATGTCATGTGGACAGATAAAGGGCACCCTTAAGGACATCCATTTAATGGTATTTCTTCCCAGTGGTGAGAATTCCAAAGCTTTTGACATAAATGGATTATTTTTGGTCTTTTCATTTTGTTTATTTATTTTTAATATTTATTTATTTTGTTTATTCTTTTTAAAATTATTCATTTTGTTTATTTATTTAAGGGACATATAACTTATGTGCAATAAAATGCATGAATCTTAAGTATACAGTTTAATGAGTTTTACTTACGGCTATACCTACATAAACACCACTTACATCAAGGTAGCACATTAGTGGCTTTGAGAATTCTTTATGGTCAAAGAATTAAGGAATCTAGAATAGAAGCTGTACCTAGAAATGGCCACCTAGGTCCCAGATGTCTTCTCTCAAATTTTGGACCAGGGCAGTCATTTTCCTTTAAACCATATTGACCACCATTAGTTAGAGCCAAGTGGATATTTAACACAGCTCACTGGCAGCCCTGCACTACGCTCTCCCCTTTCTCGAATTCTTTATTGGCTGGATTATATCTTCAAGTGGATTATGCCTTATATATACTTAAAATGAATACACAATATATAAATGTTATAAATATAGAAATATGTGTTTCTTCTAGGAAGGTTACAGGGATGCAATCTTCTGAGCCCTTTCATATCTGACAATGGCCTTCATGCGCGGATGGCGACTTGGCTGGTTTGTGTTTCCAGTCCTAGACTTCTCTTTCAAAGTCCCATAAGAACTTACTCCCTTATTTTTTCCATTAAGCAGAAAAGAAGTCTGAGGTTAATTTTTCTTCTTTTTGAAGTAATCTGTTTTCTTTTTCATCATGATGTTCTCCATCTTTGAATTTTAGAAATTTCATTGGGCGTATATCCAATGCGTTGATTCATTTTCAGGTCCTTCTTCAGCTCGGGAAAGTTCTGCTTCTGTTGTTGTTGTGATGGGTTTCCTTGGTTCTGATTTCTTCCTCAGGAATAGAATTGTCTGCACGTTGGATCTCTGTTCTTTCCTTCCACAACACCGTGTTATTTTTCTTCTCTCCTCTTTAAATAGGCTTTATTTTTTGGAGCAGTTTTAGGTTCACAGAAAAACTGAGCGAACAGTACAGAGAGTTTCTATATATCCTCTGTTCACCCCCCACCCCAGCCTTTCCCAATATCAACATCCTCACCAAAGTGGTACATTTGTGGCAATAGATGAACGTACATTGACACCCCGTTATCACCCAACGTCCGTAGTTTACATTAGGGCTCACTCTTGGTATTGCACATTATACAGGTTTTAACAAATGTATAATGACAGATATCCCCCACTACAGAATCATACTATTATAGTATCATAGAATGGTTTCACCGCCCCAGAAATCCTCTGTGCTTTGCCTGTTCAGTCCTCCCTCCAGCATAGCCTCAGCAACCGCTGATCTCTCTGCTGTCTCCATAATTTTGCCTTTTCCAGAATGTCATATAATTGGAATCATACAGTATTCAGCCTTTTCAAATTAGCTTCTTTCACTTAATCATATGCATTCAAGCTTCCTCCATGTCTTTTCACAACTTGATAGCTCATTTCTGAGTGCTATATAATATTCCATTGTCTGGATGTACCACAATTTGTTTATCCATTCACTTACTGAAGGACAGCTTGGTTGCTTCCATGTTTTGGCAATTATGAATAAAGCTGCTATAAACATTTGTGTGCAGGTTTTTGTGTAGACATAAGTTTTCAGCTCATTTGGGTAAATACCAAGGAGTGCAATTGCTGGGTCATGTGGTAAGAGTATGTTTAGCTTTGCAAGAAACTCCTAATCTGTCTTCCAAAGTGGCTTTACCATTTTGAATTTCCACCAGCAATGAAGGAGAGTCCCTGTTGCTCCACATCCTCGTCAGAATTTGATGTTGTTAGTGTTCTGGGTTTTGGCCATTCTAATGGGGGTGTCCTGATACCTCATTGTTGCTTTGATTTGCATTTCCCTGATGACGTATGATGTGGAGCATCCTATCACATGCTTATTTGTCATCTGTGTATCTTCTTTGGTGAGGTGCCTGTTCAAATCTTTTGCCCATTTTTTAGCTGAGTTGTTCATTTTCTTATTTCTGAGTTTTAAAAGTTCTTTGTGTATTTTGGATAATAGTCCTTTATCAAATATGTCTTCTGCAAATATTTTCTCCCAGTCTGTGGCTTGTCTTTTCATTCTCTTGACAATGTTTTTGCAGAGCAAAAGTTTTTAATTTCAATGAAGTCCAGCCTATCAATTTTTTCCCCAGGGATTGTGCCTTTGATACCGTGGCTAAAAAGTCATTGCTAAACTCAAGTCATCTAGGTTTTCTCCTCTGTTACCTTCTAGGAGTTTTATAGTTTTGCATTTTACGTTTAGGTCTATGGTCCACTTCGAATTCGTATTTGCGGAGTTTCAAGATCTGTATTTAGATTCATTTCTTTGCATGTGGATATCTAGTTGCTCAGCACTATTTGTTGAAGAGACTGTCTTTACTCAATTGTATTACCTTTGCTCCTTTATCAAAGATCAGTTAATTATATTGATGGAGGTCTATTTCTGGGCTCTCTGTACTGTTCCAGTGATTCTATTTCTCTATTTTTTTCACCTACCTCGCTGTCTTGATAGTGTAGCTTATAGTAAGTGTTGATGTCAGGTAGTGTCAGTCCTCCAGCTTTCTTCTTCTCCTTCAATATCGTGTTCGCTATTCTGGATCTTTTGCCTCTTCATATGAACTTGAGAATTAGTTTGTCAATATCCACAAAATAACTTGCTTGGATTTTGATGGGGATTGCATTGAACCTATAAATCATGTTGGAAAGAACTGACATCTTGATAATATTGGGTCTTACTACCCATGAAGATCCATGTCCTTTACATCATTGACTCCATTTTCTTCAGTGTCGAATCACCCTTACCATTTCTAATGAAGATTTCAATTTTTCTATGGCATTTCTAGTTTCCTTACTCTCTTTCTTCATCAGTAAACTCCTCTTTTCCCTCAAACTCTTAGTGTTATCCCTTTTCATCTCAGTCTAATATTTCATCATCTCATCTGTCATCTCTTTTTTCAGAGAGTTCACATTTTCTTGAATTATTTGAGAACACAAAGCCGCTATTTCCTAATATTTCTTCTATTTCCTCTACTAAAAATTTGACAAAAGCCTGTTTGTCATCTGCATCTTGATAGTGGTGTTTTATTTTGCAGAATCTCTTTGGTCTCTGACAGGTTCTTCGGGTTCCTCCTGAGGAGAAATCAAGACCTGGTGTTTGCTCAGCCAGATCAACCAACGAGTGATTGTCCTTGGTTCCTATCATGTTTTTTTGGCTGCTGTACAAATCCTGCTGTCAGATCTGGTGCGGGAGAGGTGGCTGGTAATAATTTACACAATCAGTTAGAG
Source organism: Equus caballus (assembly GCF_041296265.1). Lineage (NCBI taxonomy): Eukaryota > Metazoa > Chordata > Mammalia > Perissodactyla > Equidae > Equus > Equus caballus. The sequence continues at coordinate 46,681,330 of NC_091698.1, read as the reverse complement.
TGTGGGCCAAGCTGTGAGCAGTCCTAGCTGAGGACTGCATGTCTGGGACACTGGCTCAGTTTTTGGGGAAACTGTTCTCGACTTCCATTTTCCTGTGAGATCTGGCCTTCGTACCACATATAACCACAGCTGGACCCAGCCTCCTTGCACGCATCATTGCCCGTTCTACCAGGGGCGAACTCCAGTTCCCTGCAGGCTTTCTGTGGGAGGCTGCTGCCACTCAAAACCTAGAGCCTCTTACACAGGCTGCTGCTCTATGGAAAGAGCCCACTTGGCGTGTTCCTCATCTGCTCTCAGTCCTCCCTCTCCTCTCACCTCTATCCCTCAAATTAGGGAGTGGTGGTAGGGTCTGCAGGCTCACTCCTCCTCCCTCCATAAAGAGGTGCTGCTCTTCAGGTGGGGCTGCTGCAGATCAGCTTTGCTGCAGTCCTTCAACTTGCATCATACAGAACCCTCTTGATTTCCCCGAAGTGAGTGATCCTGCGCATTTCCCAGTTCCGCATTTCCAATATTTTGGTCATTTCGACGAGAATCTCCGGTATTGTGAGTGGGTGGTAAGCAAGATGGGACATCTGTTCTCTCATCATTATCTTACTCAGAACTCAGTTGGTCCACCCATCTAGTTAGCTGTCCAGCAGGATCAGATCTTGATAAATTTGGACCAAGTCTCATCATCCTGCTATTTCCTTCTGACTCAGCTCACTTGGTGTCATCCTCCCTTTCCTGTTTTGGGAACCTGACCCCATAGTTCTAAACATGTTTTCATGTGGCTAAGGATTATCAGATATTGTATTCCTATATCATTGGCCAGCCTAGAGGAACTAAGTCAAATTCAGTTGAAACCAATAGGTACAGATGGACCAGACACAGTTCCTTAGAGAGGAAAAGGCACAGTCTTGATGGAGCAGGGTACTGGTTAGGCTTCTAGCTCCATCATTAATAGGTTGGGCTGCCCAGGGAAATATCCTTCCTCTCATACCTTGTTAAATGAGAGCATTGAATTTCCAAGGCCTCCCTCACTCTGGTATTTTTGGATTTTGCAGTGAGCCAAACTCTGCTGTGGAAGAAAGAAGAGAAAGTGCAGCTCAGATTTCTGGTTAAAAGAGGCAAGACTTACGTTTGCATCAGCTTGAGATGTTTGGTGAGACTAAACTTCGTAAACAAGTACAGGATACTTAATATTTTACTGAGAAAAGAATGGGGAAGGGACCGATAGAAGGACACAGAGAAACTGAATGAGAAAGAGGGATGATGGGAGAAAAGGAGAGAAAGACTGAAAATAAGAGAGAGGGAGAGACATCGAGGGTGTGAGAGATGTTGTGGAATGAGAGGAAGGCAGAGGGAGGCCCAAGGGCAGGATGGGTTGCTGTGGAAACAAGGGACTGGACTGGGGGGGTGGGGGTGGGTGGGCAGGGGAGATGAATTATTGAGGAGGGTTTCATTCCTTCTGGTCACTGTCTATGGTGAGAAACAGAAGCTCCAAAGGTCTGACATGTCCTAGTGGCTGCCTCCCACTCACATTACCACTCAAATTCCCAGCTCATCCCTGAGCAAGGGAGGAGGGAGCGATGCAGTTGATGCAGTGACATCCGGGCCCCACTAGGCGGCCGCCGGCCTCCTTTGAACTCCAGGCTTAGCAGAGAATTGCTCCCCATGTAACTCGAGAACCATTTCCTAGTTCCTCCGTTCCCTGGAGAAAGTGGGATGGAATTGTGATGAAAGGGATTCTAAATAGAATAAAGAAAACACACACGCACATACTTCTTCGTGGAAACAGTTATTGTGTGTGAAAACTATAACCACTGCAGAGGGGCCAAGGCCCGGCTGCCATAATTTCTTACCTGGTTTTCTTTAGCAACCAATGGCTTTTCTCTGAAAGCTGGCAGAGAGAGTTGAGCGTTGAGTTTGAGTCCAGGGTTAGAGTCCACCTTTGCTTAGGGTTAGATTCAGTCCACAGTCAGTGTCAGGATCAATACGAGGCCAAGGTCAAGGCTCTCTGATTGAGGTCAGTGTTGGAGTCATCCTGTAGCTGGGAAACAGAATGACTATAAGCTCGCATAGGAAATGAACCCATGACATTTTGAGCTCTGCTCTCTAAGGGAAAAAAACTAGGGTTGATTTCCCGGAAGTAGTAAGTTTCTAGCGAGACTCTGAAGAAGAAATCAGGCAAGGCAGAGTGAAACCTTGAGGAGCTAGAGCAAATGGCTGGACACAACTGAATGTCATGGGAGTGGAAGTCCCCAAACGATGGTTGATGGTATCTCCTGATCAGGGCCCAGCTCATCAGCAGACACCTGAACTCCTAGGTCACCCTCCCTTGTCCTCTGGGGGAAGAGGACTCTCCAATGGCTTTGGCCAAGGACACTTCTCCACACATTCCTGGCCCTGATTGTCCTGGGCCCTGTGTCTGCACTTGGGGCTGCCAGGGCAGGAACTGGCGCCAGGCAGGGTGGACACAACCTGAAAACAGGGAGTGGCTGTGGAAACAATGTGAGTCTGGCACACACCCACCAGCCACTCCCAGGCTGGAGATGGGCTAGGTTGTCACTGGGGAAGCCAGGGCCCTGGGACAGAGAGCTGCAGGGGCTCTCTCAGCTCTGAGCCACCTTCTCCAGGAGGCCTTACCGTCACAGCCACCCTGATCCAGGAGCAGCTGCTGCAGGCCCAAGGTCCATTCCACCGTGTCACCTGACACTTTTTAGTATGGTTTTTGGTATGTGTCTTAGCTCTGTTTTCTCAAATGATAACCTCAGTAAAGTATCTCCCTTCTCTCCCTGCCACCTTCCTCAGGGTCCCCCTGCACTTGTCAGGTACTCCGAGCTCCATAAGGGGATGGCCTCCACCTGTTAATCAAAGGCTTCCCTAAAGAGAGTCCACCTTGGTGAGGATATGGCTCTCTGAAAAGGCTCTCCCATCAGCATGGGGAGGGGGCTTCCTGAGGAAATGCCTCCCCCAGCAATCTGGGAATCTCCCCGGATTCCTCCACCATCAGTCTGGAGACTCCTCTTCCCTCAGTCGAGGGGGTATCTCCCTCAGGGGTCTCCATCATTGTGGTTAATCAGTGAAGGATCTTATCCAGTGTGGAGTCCTTGAGAGGATGTCTCCCCCAGTAGGCTGTGCTCTCTGGGGGGATGCCATCACCTCCAGCAGACTGGGCAGTCCCTGCCAGTTCATGGACCAGAGCAGTCATAGAAGGTGGAGGCGTCCACCAGGAATCCAAGTCAGGCTCAAGTGCAGGCCAGGATGGGATGTCAGTCCACATGCATGCAGATTTCATAAAGGAAATGATGGCAGACATAATAGTGCTGGTGGTGTTGTTCATGAAGGAGCAGTAATATCTGGTGGTGGTGGCAGTGATGGTGTGAAGGTGGTGACGGTGCTGAGAACCTCGGCGGTGGTGGCCCTGGTGATGGTATTGTTGATGGCAGCAGTGGTAGCGATGGTGCCAAAGTCACTGTGATGGTGGAAGTAGCAGTGATGCTGGTGGTGATGAAAACTAGGGAGGTATTGATGGTGGTTGTTGCGGTGGGGGTGACTGCAGTGATGGGGGTATTGGTGGTAGAGGCTGCAAACTCATCACCGCTGGCCAAAGAGGGAAGGGCCCTGGGGCAAGGGGAGTAGAGAGTTGGGGGAAGAAGGAAGATATTGATCTAGAATAGCTGGAAGGAGAATCTAAACCATAATTTAAAAAGGCAAAGAAAGCTGTAGTCAAAAGTGGTTCAAGTTAGACCCGAAACAGGGACGCCATTTGTAGGGCCCGAAGCTGTGGCGTTTACAAGCATTTCAAGATGAGAGTGAGAAACAAGTGGAAGCAAAGCCCATAAGATCAAGACTTGTGAACCTGAGAGAGAAGTCCTGCTCCAATGAGCGCTTGCTAGGATGGGTCTGACGGCCCCGAAGCCGATGTTGAGGAAGGTAAAACCAAGAGGCCTCCATGCCTCCAATGGCCCAGAGGAGACTGGAATATCTAGAGCTGACTGGATGGGGAAGGGCTGCTGGCCAGAACTGTGACCCTCTCTCATCTCTTAACCTCTTTGTTTTCAACTCAGGGGGAAGGTGGAATTACGGGAATGAAGTCAGAATCAGCAGGTGAATGTTAAAAATATAAACATACCTCCTCACAGCATGTCCTGGGTATTCTGACTCAGTTTCCAGGGTGGGGCCCAGGCATATATATTTTTAATAAGCTCCCAAGGTGATGCTGATACAAACACACGCGCACGTCAAGATCTGTGACCAGAAACTATATTCAGCAACCCCCACCTCTGCCACTGGGCCTGGGGTATTTATAGCAGAAGGCAATAATATTTCCATGTCATCATTTCATCACCTGCCCCACCCAAAGGGTTCAGAGGCTGCAGGTGACTGGATAATATGAGAGGCCCAGAAGTCGGATAGAAGGCTGCAGCAGGGGCCCGAGGCGGTCTTTTCCCAATTGAGATCTGATGCTGGTCCCAAAGAGGAAAGGGGAAGTGTTGGTACCCAGGCATGACTTCATACCAGCCCCCTAGATTTCCTAGAGGGAGACCTTGGGGAGGGAGACCAGAGTTGGGAGAAGGACGTGGGGAGGCCTCAGAGGTTCAAACTGGAGGGAGAAGGAAGAGAGAAGGCTGAGGCCAGGTGACGCGCAGGCGGTGGACTCAGGCCTGGTCTGCCATCCCTGTGAGGGACTGGGCTGTCTGCTTGCAGTGCCCTTCACACCACTCGCCAGGTCCACCCTGCCCGCTCTTCTAGGCTGGCTCCCACCCAGTCTTGTCTGTGAAGCCCTCCCAGGCCCCAGAGACTGCGAGGCCTCTTCCTTTGCTAGGCTCAGACTGTCTTCTTCACGTTTGGGATTAGATACACCAGTTCTTGTATTTTACTCCTTCTGACAGTTTTTTGTAAAGCTCTCACAATTGGCTTCCCCTTCAATTGATTCATCTCTCTCGCCCTCAGCCACCAAAGTGCCATGTTAAGTGTGGAAATGAATCCATTATAATGTGTGGACTTGATTTGAAGTGGGATGAGCACCCAATGGGAGTCAGGGCCTTTGGGTTCTAGCTCCAACTTTGCCCCTTTCCTGGCTTCTGGGAACCCAGTCCAGTGGGAAAGACACGGAATAGCTTATTCCTGCGTCTTCTCTCTCTCCATCAGGCCCTTGGGATTCTGTTTTCATGCTTCTAATGTAGTAGCCTGAGCCCACCAGCAACAGAAGGATGAATTCCCCCACCCGCACGCCCAGCACTGCAGATGATGCAGGGCGAAGTGAGGCAGCCTCTGAGATGCTGACCACTGTCTTCTCTCTCCTTGAGGCTCTGCAAGCGGGTCACCTCAGGTCACAGGCCTTGTGAAAAAGGACTAAATTTGGCAAATCAGGTTAAGGGAGTGACTTGAGTTGATCAAAGGAACCTTCTTGAAGAAGACAGAAAGTGAGAAAGGCCTTGGGAGTGCGGCCCAAGGACAGAAATGGCTCCCTTTGAAGATGGGGAGCCCCGAGGTGAAGGAAGGGGGAGGCCTATGGCCGTGAGCTGGGAGGAAGGAGGAGGTTGAGGGCTGACTTGTGCACGTGGTCACTCCAAGTGGGAGAGAGTGCAGGGAGGGCTGGCGAGGGGGGTGATGGACCAAAGGACTGCTGGGCCTGAGGTGCAGAGCGGGGGGCGAGAGGGGGTGGGTAGGCTGTGAGATTAAAAGCACCAGTGGTGTTTTTAAAACTCCTCAATAGCTCAGCTGCCCCCTCAGTGGTCCCGCAGTCATCTGAGGTCAGGCCAGAGCAGCTGCTCCCAGGTGAGGGCATAAGCCTCCAGGGCAACTCCACCCTCCCTGCCAGGAAGCCCACTTCAGGGGTCTGAGGGACCTCCTACCTTCTAGGCCCTCAGTCTTACAGCTCCTAACTCCTCTGCTTCCCCATGAGCTGCAGAAGACTGTGTGTGTGTGTGTGTGTGTGTGTGTCTACACTTAGGAATGAAGGGTGTCAATTTTGGGGAGGGAAGGAGATTTCCTATCCTCTGCCCCAATGGGAATAGAAAGTGCTGGTAGATACTTCTCTGTTCTAAACTGATTATTTGTCTGTAACCAGCTGTGTGTGGAGACAGAGACCCTGATAATGACCAATCAGGAGCCCCTACTAGGGTGTGGGTTGTGTGAAACCTGGCGCCTCCCAGGCAGCCTGACCCATCCTTTCACTGCTCCTGGGACCTGAGGCAAGGCCTTAGCCGGTCAGGCTTGTGTCTCCCTCCTTGCTCCTCTCCCCCTTCCCTCTCAGGATGTCCTCCTAACCAGGCCCCCGCCCCAACGCTGGAGGAGCCTGCGCGTGAAGGTGGTGATAAGAGAAGTGAAAGCACACATCCACACAAAGGCTGTGCACAGACTCACACGCAGATGGTGAGCAGCTTTCCTTGTCACAGCCCCAAGCTGGCAACAACCCAAGGACCCATCAACAGGTGCCTGGACAAACACATTCTGGTATAGCCATCCATGGGAACACTAGTCAGCAATAAAAAGGAATGAATGGCTGATTCATGCATCAACTTGGATGAATCTCAAGATAATTAGGCTGCATGAAAGAAGCCAGGCAAGAAAAGAGTACGTGATGTATGATTCCATTTATATAAAACTCTAGAAAATGCAAACTAATCTATAGTGACAGAAAGCAGAGCAGGGGCTGCCTGGGGACAGGGAGTGGGCAGGGAGGGGCAGGCAAGGGGATTACAAGGAGTGGGAGGAAACTTTGGGAGATGATGGAAATGTTCATTATCTTGATTGTGGTGATGGTTTCACAGGTGCGTGCCTATGTCAGAGGTGATCCAACTGTGCACCTTAAGTAGGTGCAGTTTATTATACATCAGTTATCCCTTAATAGAGCTGTAAACAACAAAGTGGTGGCAATGATCATGAGGATGACAATAAAGCTGAATCGAAAGTTGCTGACAGGCCAAGCACAGGCGTGAATGAGGCCACCGTTTCTGACAGGGGTTCAGGTCCTTTCTCCTCCCTGTAAACCGTGGGCACAAATGGGATGCTGCCTTCTTCCCTCTGCACGGGGCTCACAGTGCAGCAGGCACTCAATAAATAGTCCATTTGTTCATCTTGGTAGTGACAACCCAGCATGATAAATCTACAATATGAGAAACCCAGCGGGCTGTAGACACACAGAGGAATGTCACTGTCAGATAGTCCATGAAGGCTTTCTGGAAGAAGTCATGCCTGAGCCAAGACTGGATGGGTGAGTAGGGGGTTGCTAGGCAAAGTGGGCTCAGGTAGGGGAGGAGTGTCCCAAGTGTAGGCAACAGCTTGTGTCAAGGTCTGGAAGCGTCACAGAGCAGAAGGTACTAAGGAAGTTCAGTGTGGTGGGAGCCAGAGTAGGAAAAGGGAGAAACAGGGGTCAGATGAGTATATTAATGGAAGGATGGATGAGTTTGTTGTGTCTACAAAGCCATAGGGAGCCTCCTCCATGGAGTGGGTACAGGGATTGACACTGTCCCTCAGTTGTCCCTCTGGTCTAATACCATGTGCCTAACCTGGTACAAGCCTATCAAAAGCAAGGACAAGGATGCATGGGTTGGTAGAGACACCTCCCATCCACCACCTGCTGTCCCCTCCCTGGAGGAGAGAGAATCTGTGACTCTGGGAAGGGACTGGGTTTCCTCCTAGGCAGTGCTAGGAGGCCCCCCTCAAACCTCTCCCCCACGTTCTGCAATTTTCAGGTCTGGAGCAAAGGCAGCGGTGTAAACAGCCTGGGTCGGTGGGGGTAGGGGCATCGTTTGTTGAGAGATGTCAGCTGGAATGACCTGGGCTGGCCCCATTGGTCCCTGGGGGCAACAGGAATGAAGTGAGGGGAGGCAGTTTGTGCTGGGCTCTTCCGGGCAGGCCAGCTGTGCTCCCACACACGGGGTGGCCTTGGGCAGCACAGCTAGACCTGCCCTGCAGGCTGGGAGTGAGCCAGAAAGGCAACCTCTTGCCCTGGCTCGAGCTCATCCTGTGTGTGGCCGCTGCTCCCCCAGCCCATGGCCTGCCTTGAGCTCTGGCTCAGCCTGGCTTTTGTAGGGTGCAACCACCCTCCAAGACTGGACCCTGACCCCATCCTGAGGATTGGTGTCCTCAGCACTCAGTGACTGGGGGCCGCAGAGACCACCTGTCCATAGGCAAGGAGATCCCAGTGGAATGAATTTATCTTGACACACCATGGAACTTTGCCCTTCCCTCTGGACCCATGGTTCACATATCATCCTTCCTCCTACTCGACATACCCTCCTTACCCCAGACACTGTCTGAAGCCCTTTTCTACCCAGCCCACTCCCTGCCACATGGAGTGGTATAGCTCCTTGTTGGCTCCCAGCTCAAGCCCAAGCAATGGCTACCAGCCCCATCCTGTGTGACCCAGACCCTGACCCAGCTGAGCATCTGTTCATATCTTCTGATGATCTTTATAACTGTCGTCTGCTCTGCCCATTAGGGTTGCAGCATTCTAAAGGGATACTGCTCCTTTTTTTCCCCTCTACGGCTGCTTGTTTTAATTAACCTTTGGGCTCCATGGCAGGCTGTCCCAGGGATGCTGCAGCTGCAGAGATGGCTCTTGGTTCTCACTGGCCTCCCTCCAGCTTTGCCCAGTGCCGGGCAAAGGGCGGGAGCAGGTACCCATCCTCTGCCCAGGCCTACTGCCAGTCTGCCCTCACCCCTCTGCTTGGGGAAGGCCTGCTCCCCATGGCCCTGCTCACTTCTCCTGTCCTTTCACGTGGCGGCTCCACTCATGCCCACAAAGTAGTGTATTCCAGGTTCTGAGTCCTTCTGACTATTCCATTCACAATTCACAGCTCCACAGGGGCCACATGTCTGCAAAGTTGTTAAAGAAGAAGAAGAGAGAAGGAAAAGGGAATGTTATGGTTACTACCACATCCCCTATTCCAGCGACTTCGAAGCCTTTGGGGAAGGAGCCGATCGGAATCAAGGGAGTGAGGTAAGGGATGTTGATAATGGGCTGTTGGCAGAAATCACGTAGTTTCTCAGAAAATCAGCCTCTCCTTTCCTCCTGCTTATCTTCTCGCCTGCCCTCTGGGGAGGTCATTGTTGACCTGGGATGCTGGTGGCCTTTGCTGCCCCTTCACACATGGATGCCTCCAGGATGCAGATCGGCAAGGGAACTTAGGAATAGGATGAATATCTCTTTCAGACCCAAGCGAAGGCTGTGTCTGAAAAGAGCAAGTGGCATCCAGGAGGCAATGCATTTGAAGAGCAGCTGGAACTGGAAAAGCTGGCCTGCAGGTTGAGACATTAACAGGCCATCAAGTCCAAATGCCCGTCTTGTGGATGGGGAAATTGAGTTCTGCCAGCCCTGACATGGGATTGCTGAAGGCAGGGCCCTGGGACCCCTATGGAATATCCAGGCCTGCACTTTGGTCACCTTCCTTTGCTCCCTCTATACATGTGTGCACGTACCTGCACACACACACGCGCGCACGTGGCTAATTCACAGGGTGCTGACGCCTTTGTGGCTTTAAGATTGTGAGAGTGATATGAAACACATAAATGGTGCATCCCTTTTAATTGCATTGAGGACATCATACCTCAAAAGGTTCAGTATAATCTAGGCAGTCACACGGTATAGGCAGAGCTGGCTGCAGCAGGCCACTTATTGACCTGGGGTTTTCCCTCAGAGAAGGTGGATTTAAGCCCTTTGGCTGGAGGTTGGGGAGACTGGGAAGGATGGATAAAAGGAAGGAAGGTTTGGGAACATCAGAGTGGGCTCCAAAGAAGGGAAGCCCCAAATCCCAACCAGTTACTGTTGGTAGCCCAGACTCCGAGGCTGAGAAGTGGAAGGCTTCATCCCCACTCTGCAGAACCCAGTTGGTTAGAAGCCGAGGGAGGAAGCTGGCAGCTGGGGAAAGGTCTTGGACCAATTATTTTCCACTGGTGAATCAGAGGAGAGCAGTAATGGGAGCCAGGCTGGCCTGACCCTACCTACCTCTGTGAGTCATAGCTGATGTCCCTGTGCTAATCTTAACTCCTCTGGGAGGACTTGTTGGGACTTGCCACCAAGTCTTGACCACCAAAATACTCTTGGAGCTGACGTCACCCTGGGAAGGCCTGGCCCATCAGGGCAGGGTCAGAGCACGGCGCCAGGGAGTTTGGAGAGGGGCTGGTCTGGACATCAGCTTCTGTCCCAGCTCACCTGTGACCTTGAGCAAGTCAGTGAGGAGGTCAACAAGATGAGCTCATAGGTTCTCCCTGGGGTCCGAGAGGGAAGGGACCAGGGCCAGGGCGAGCAGGAGGCCTTCAGGCCAGGCCTAGCCCTGCCCTTATCACAGCAATTCCTCACCAAGGACCTGACCTCTAAGGATGGGCAGCAAGTGATGGCACCCTGGGTTCTGGCACCAGCTTCCCACTAAATTTGTTGTGTGATTTTGGACAAGTTGCTTCCCAAATCATCTTTCAGCACCAGAGGCAGCACAGCTAGTGGGTTAAGGCGCTGGACTTTGAGGTCAGACGAACGTGGGTTGGAATCTTTGTTCTAACCCTTAGTAGCTGGGTGTCCTGATGCGAGTCATTTAACCTCACCAAGTCTCAGTTTTCTTGTCTGTAGATTGGGAATCATAATAGTACTTTTCTCAGGGGATTGTTGCGAGGATTAAATGAGGTAATACATGTGAAATGCTCGGGTGGAGGTCTGGCACATAGAAGGTGTTCAGTAAATCCTTGCTACTGTGATCACCAGCTACTACTTTTGGGTCTCAGTTATATCGCTTCATAGAAAGAGAAGATGGCAAGAAGGATTTCTAAGTCCTTTTCTCTAATCGGCTCCTCGATCCTGTGTGATCAGTTTGGGTATTGGGACTTGCAGGGAACGAGAAAGCCATGAGATGTGGAAAGATCCCCAGGGCTACAGAGAAGGGCTTTGAGAGGCAACAGAGGAATTGCAGGTAAACCAAGTTGAGCTCCGGAGAGGCCTAGTGTGGGAGCAGCAGCCCAGCCGGGTTCCGAGCCTCAGGGGCGGCGAGCCCAGGGGCAGGCCCCTGTGTCTGCGGGGAAGCCTTCTCCCTCAGGCTCAGGCTGGTACTCAGGTTTCCACTGAATTCCAGCAGAAGGATCTTTCTTTTCACACTGTTTCCCCAGGTGGGCTTTTCATCATGGTCTTAACCACAATTGTGTCAAATGTGTGTTGAAAACATTGCTGCTAGAGGAGGTGAAGTATGATGCTTTCCCTCCTTTTCCCTGCTGAGGGGTGTGTGTGTGTGAGAGAGAGAGAGAACGAGACAGAGAGAGAGATCTGTGAGTATCCATCAGTGCCCTGTTTGGGTCATCTAACAGATAGATACGGGCATCCTTGCTGTCTACCAGGGAAGCTGGGCAGCCATGGAGCTGTGGCCTGACGCTAAGATGAGAACATAGAGGTCCAGAAGGCCTGGATCACTGTCTCCAAACTCCTACCCAGGCCAGAAAGGGGCCCTGTTCCTTTCCTATCCAACAGCAGGACCTGCCCTTCAGCACCCCTGGAGGTTAGGAAAGAAGAGAAGCCCTCTTTGCCCTGGGGGAATGACGGTGGGGAGCTTAGACGGGGCTGGGGCCAGGGCAAGAGGAACGGAAGTAACCCTCCCTCGGGAAGATAAAGCCACGTGGAGACCCTAAAGGAGCAAGGTGCCTGGGGGGAGTGAGGTGCTGAGTCTGGAGAACCTCGTCTGGGTGTGCTTATAAGACTGTCTTCTCCCAGCCAGGAGGATCTGGAACATGTGGAGGGCCTGGGCACCTGGTCCAGGAGACCAGCCCTGCAAATCTGGGAAGCAGGGTGCTGAGGGGCACAGTGAAGACGCAACAAACATCTTTTATATTGTTGCCAAATGCTGGAATCTACAGAGGCTGCTAGGGAGCTGAGGAGGGAGAGAGAAAACCGCAATGAAAAGGCAGCCCCGGGACCCTCTCCATTCCTGCCCCTCTAGGAAGGGGGAGGGCCAAGGGCAATCCCTTGACATAGAGAGCTTTGACTCAGAGGTTAAGGGAACAGCTGTGAAAGCCACGGGCACATCTGGTCAGGGCTGGGCGGGAGGAGGGTGAGCCTGGGGCCGGCAGGGAGCCAGGGACGTGGTGGAGACAGATAGGGCCCGTGTTTACTGCCCAACTGAGGTGTTGCAACAGGAAGAGGGCTGGGGAGGAGGAGGCAGCTCAGGCGGAAACAATTTATCTGGAGCACGAGGAACAGCTGGGGAGGGAGGCCAGTTCTGCTTTCCAAGGCCAAGTGGGATGTGAAGAAGGAATGCCCGCTGCCAAAGTAGCCAGCAGTCCCTGTCTCCTGCTCCTCTGCTTCCCAGCAGCCTCGCTGGCCTTGCCCAGAGCGGAGCCCATTGGTCAGCATCTCCACTCCTAGTCCCCAGATTGGGGCTGCCCTCTCAGCAGGATGCTCCACCAGACTGCAAATGTTATCTACCACCAGACGCATGGTGAGCACCCACCGTGTGCCAGGCATTGAAGAGTCCTCTCATTTCAAGGTCCTGAGAGATAGGTGTGGGCTGTGTTTTCCAGAGGCGAAAACAGAGAAGTCATAAGCAATCTGTCCAGGGCCACATGGAAAATCAGGACTGTGGAAGGAACTTAAACCCAAGTCTGTCTTATTTCCAGAATCACTCAGAAGCTCCTGGGCATGTGGAGATGGGTTCTGGGCCTGCCCGTGGCCCTGTGGGACAGCCTCTGCCTCCTTAGCCTACCCCCAGAACCCCCTGCCTTCACCCAGGTCACAGCCCACCACCATAAGCACCCCTCTCCTGAGGGACTGATCAGGCAGCCTAGCTGTCCCCTCCCCAAGTCTCTGTGCCCACTCCTGGACACATGGAGAGAGCAGCAGCCTCAGAGCAGATTTCCTCAGCACAATCAGGGAAGAGGAACGGGTGCTGGCAGAGTTCTGGAACTCTCCCTCACCTCTTGGGATGAATTTCCAGTGACATGGGTGGCTGGAACAGCTGTGAACCACTGGCTTCCCTCCGAAAGGAGACCCGGAGAGATGGGACAGCAAAGGAACAAAGTAGACGTGACCACTTAGGAAGACCTCTTGAGTTATACTCATTTTTGAGATGGAGAAGAAGAGGCTTTGGGAGCCCTGCCAAAGCAGGAAGAGCAGACCTTACCTCATTCCCACTTTTAAAGGCCACCAGTCAAAAAACTGGAACGGAGGCTCCAGCCCCCCATTCAACCAATTCTCAGGGAATGTCATTTCCCACCTGCGGGGGATGCCATACATCTTATCTCCCCCTGTGCCCTGGATGAGACTGGGAACTCCTCCACATCAGGATCTTTGCCTGCTACCTCTTTGTATCTCACTCATGGAAGAGAAAGTGAAATGAATAAGAATAGAATACCTAATGTGGGTCCCAATATGGCCAAGCTCTATCCCTTCAGTCCTTGCAACAATCCTATAAAGCAAGTGTGACCACTCCCATTTTTCAGATGAAGAAATTGAGGCTCAGAGAGGAAGGGACTGGCCCAAGGGCATATAACCAATCAGTATCTGTCATTTAAATGGATGGGTATTGAGCACATCCTGTGTACCCATGTATCAGTAAAGATAAATGAAGTTATGCCGTAGTAACAAACAGCCCCCAAATCTTAATACAACAAAGGTTTATTTTTCTCTCATGCAAAGTGTACAGCTGGACTCTTCAGGGCAACTATCTTCCACTCTTGTTTCAGGTTGCTTTGATCTGGGACTCTGTCATCTCAGACTTCTCATTCACAGGGCGGGTGACGAGGCAGTTCACTAATGCATTGGTCAGAACTAGCCACATGGTCCTGCTTCCCTACAAGTGGGAGGGGAGCAGTGGGAGGGCAGATGGACTGTTGATGGGCACCACTGTCTCTGCCACAGCCACGCATGGTGCTGGCCTGGGTCCAGTGGTCAGTGCTGGATCCAACACAATTTCTGGAGCACCCCCGGGCAGTGCTCTTACCACCAAGGGCCTCCAGGGTCCCTCGGTTCTGCAATAGGCCCCACTCAGCTGACGTGAGCTTAGGGCTCAGCCTCAGGTGAGCTTGGAAGAAGAACCCTGTGATACAGTTCAAATCAGCCCAAGTCCATTTTGAAGCCATACTTTCTCAGAGGCTACTTCTCTAGGTAACATTCTGTGGCCACCACCCACTGAGATTGCTTCCGATGCACACGGTGAGTCCTCTAATCTTTTTGCTGTGTCCTCTAATTTCTTCCCTACAGCAGCCCGGGCAGCAGGTTTCCCCATCACTAGCAACTGCAATACAGGGAGAAACCTGAGGAAATTGAGAAATCCAGCCCACTGTCTCAACTCAGCTTGTCCCCAGGCAAGAGGGGAGCTCACTCTTACACTTCTCCTCCTGACTTTATCTTTGCTTTCTCCCTTGGCCCAGCATCACAGCTATTTCTCCGACTCCCAGATCCCTGGGGAAGCACAGTTCTTTGCATCTGGGCTCCATGTCTTCCCGTATATCTAGGGCTGCGCTGTTCCCCCAAGTACCTCCCTCAGAATCACAGGCTTCCATTTTTCTGCCTCCAGAATTTCACTAACTTAGGCTCTGCTCTTCCATTCCCCGGGCACAGGCACAAGAGAGGCTGTTCATACTCGCCCACACAGGGAGGATGGAGGAGAGACCCTACAGGAGTGCCAGGCTCCTCAGAGACCTTTGCCATCCACTCCACAGAGGAACAAATCCAAACCATGTGGTTTCAAAGACCTTCCAGTTGCCTGGGATTCAAGCTCCCCTTGGGTATTAGGAAGTTTAATGAATAAATATGTAAAGTGCCTAGCACAGCATTCAACAAATACTAGAAACAACATATATAGTAACATTACCTTTAAAATCTCCAACGTGGAATGCTCTCCTGAGAGCCAGACCTGCACGTGTGACTTCTTGATGTCTCCGCCTGAGTGCTCCACAGGTGGACCTGGTTGGAGCCTCCCCAACAGCTATTCTTTTCTCAGTGCCGTTTTTTCTCTGCCAAAGTCCACCTCCCACATGGGGGCTGTAAAGTCCACATAGTTGGTCTCCCAGCCTCTCTTGCAGTTAGGACATGGGTATATGACCTCCTCCTGGTCAGTGGACCTAGGGGCTTCTGGGAAAGTTTTCCTCTCTATTTAAATAGACTTGTGAATGGAAACTCTGCTCTTGTTTGGCCAGAAGTTAGTATCTAGAGGTGATGCCTGGACCTCCAGGAGTCCACTTTGTGACCGTGAGGGGACAAACTCAATATGGTGAGGTTGGCAGACCACAAGTTTAGAAGGATCTTGCATCATTAACTATGTGATTGAACCAATGAACTAATCCTGGGACCTCTGGGCTTATTGCTACATAAGATAATACATGTCTTTATTCCAAGCCACTTCCAATTAGGTATTCTGTTACCTGTAGCTGAAATCGTTCTAATACACATCTCCTAATCAACAAATCTATAAAGAAACTCATCAACTCCTTCCCAAATTATTCTTCCTCACGAGTTCCTCATCTCAGCAAATGACAGTTTCCTTTGCCAGAAATTCTAGTAATGTCTGCTTCTTTCTCCCTCATTTCTCTCATCCAGACTGTCACCAAACATCTCGACTCTCTTTCCAAAGTCTCTTTGGTCGCTTGCCCCTGCCAGGATGGTTGTGATCATCTCCTGCTGGTTCTCCCCGTCTCTGATTTCTTCCCTTCCAGTCCATTCTCATCGGTCCACCAAGCATCTCTGTTCCCTGGACACACCACATTCACACCTCCATCCTCTTGCACTTGCTGTTCCTTCTGCTGTAATGTTCTCCTCACTCCCTTTTCACTCCGTGTTCAGCCTAAGAGACTAGCAGTTATTTTTCTCTGTGAACCTTTTATTAACTTGCCCGATCAGAGCTAGTTGAAGTGGCTTTTATGTTCTACCCATAGCTCTGGTTCTAGCAGTCAGCAGACTATAATGACCTCATTGCCCGTATATCAGCCCTCTAAGACTGCACGCCACTTGAGGTGAGGGCTGCTGTCTTAGTCACCTCGGAACTTCCAGGACCCAACGATGCAAGGCAGCAGCTTCTTAGAAATGCTTAACCCAGTGAACGAATACCTATGTAGAATAAATTGACTTCCTCATGATTGTGGGCACCTGTCCTGGCTATCTATTGCTATGTAACAAAAGTTAGTGGCTTAAAACAAAAATGACATTTATTCTGTTCACAAATCTCAAATTTAGGCAGGACTCGGTAGGGAGAGCTTGTCTCTGCATTACCTGGCGTTAGTTGTGTTGGGTCAAAGGCCGGAAGCCAGAATCATCCCACGGCCCATTTACACACATGTCTGAGGGTTGATGCTGGCTGTTGGCTGGGACCTTAGCGGAGCCTGCCAGCTAGAAAACTTATACATGGCCTCTCCATGTGCCGGCCTTCCCCACAACATGGTGGTCGGGTTCTGGGGGTGAGTATTTTAAGAGAGCCCCAACAGGCACACAGAATATCGTCACATTCTACCCACCAAACAGTCCCAAAGGCCTGCCCAGGTTCAAGGGGAGGGGAAATGGATTCACTTCCTGAGAAGGAAGCAACAAGGTTCGGGAAGAGCACGTGGGACCGGAAATATTGCTGTGGCCATTTTTTTGAAAATGCAGTCTGCTTCAGTACCCCCTTTGAGTATTTTAACGCAACTCTTTTGTCTACCATCCTCCCCAAATTGTCTTTAGTCTTCCTTGTGAGACGTTGTGTCTAGACTTCCCTAATCCTCTCCTTGTCATGTGCTTCTTTGAACACTGTTTAGACATGTGGTTCAGTGGCGTAAGCAGATTTCAAGCTGTTAGGAAAACTGGGTGTGCGACCCCACTCTGCCACAGTCTGATTCCGTGACCTTGGATAAGTCATTTGAATTCCATGGGCCTGATTTTTCCTCTGTAAACAAGGAGATGATGATACTTGCCCCACTGACCTGACAGGATTGTACTGAGGGCTGACTGAGGGCGGTGCTGGGGGTGGTAATTTTGGAGGCGAGGGCAAAGCATGCAGGAAGCTTGTGTCAATCAGAGTTCTGTTGCAGGAAATAGAAGATGCTGAATCTATGTTAAACAGAAAGGGATTTAACACAGATTACAAAATCACCGGAGGGGCTGGAGGAGCAGGATAGAGGCTGGCCCTATTGGAAATACTTCCTGGACATGGTCAGGGAGCTTGTAGTCTGCCACAGCCAGGATGGCAAGAGGTCCAGAGGCTACCGTGGGATTGGGACCAGCAAATCACCACTGCCACGCCACAACTGCACCTCAGTGGTCAGGAAACTGATGACTGGTGAGGTGGTCATCAGGATTTTCACCAAATATTTCCAGTTCTCCCCCAGGCACATGGTAAGATGAGCTTTCTCTGCCCCCCCTGGAGTTAAGTGACCACGTGACTCAATGAAATATGTGCCACTTCCCAGTGGAAGCTCTAAGAGCTATCCCGTAATTCTCTGTATTCTTTCTTTATTTTGTCATATTGACCCACAATGCTCCACATTATGGTTTCTCTGCCAGCCTGGGTCCCCATGTGGGGGAAACAGGGACCAGTACCCAAGTCACCCACATGATGTGGGGATTGTTTGTTATTGAGCACAGTTTAGCCCATCCTGACTGATACCACTGGACACTGGCACATTGCTGGCCCTGATTATGCTTCCCAAAGCATGAGATGCAGTGGTGGGAAGACGGCCCTCGCTGCAATCCCATCTTCCAAATCCCACCTCCAGTTGGCGAAACCTAATTTCCATCCAGAATCACGGCTTTAGGGGAGTCTAGGAGATGTAGTGTTCAGCCTTCCAGCATGTACAGTCCAGGAAGGCATTCTCAAGGGATTCCCTCTGAGGGCCAGCTTAGCCCACCCCCCCTAGCAAACACATGCTGGAATTCTAAGGGTGCTCCAGCTCAGAGCCAGGGTGAGAAGAATCGACAACCTGAGAGTTGGGCCAAACTGGGCTGAATGAAGGAAATAGAGGTACAAAATCACATGAGATGAGCTTGGGGGGGCAGGTGGAGGAGAGGGAGTCTGTATTAACTTTCCACCTCAAATGGAGACCTCTATAGTATTGTGTGCGTGCGTGTGTGTGTGTGTGATATCTGTGATTCCTGAGAACATTTAAAGGATCCTAAGCACAGATGACAGAATATATTTTTGCTTTTTAAGTATTGCTTTATAAATTATTAAGTGTTATGTGAAATACTGAATACCACTGGCTATCACTAGGCTCTGAGCTCTGTCTGTGCAGAGCGTCTCATCTGTCTGTGTATCCCTTGCATCCAGCACAGTGTTGGGCGTGTAGTAGACATTCAGCGAACGCTTTCTGAAGGAATGAATTTGTCAACGTTCCACTGAGAAACCGACTTAGAGAACTTGACTCGATGTTCCCAGTGTGGTCTGATTAATTAGAGCCTGGTGGGAACGCCCCCTCCCCTGGTCTTAATATTGTACTTCTCTTAACGTGGCCCAAGATTATATTAGTCTCTTTGGCAGCCACGCTGCACAGATGATTCATATTGAGTTTGAGGTCAACTGTAGTCTCTGGGTCTGTTTCACGTGAACAGCTATTAAGTAAGGCAGGGCTTCCCCATCCTGTCCATATGCACTTGATTTTTTGAACTAAACGCCTTATGTAACATTTCATCCTGCTGAGTTATATAGTCCATCCTTCTAACTTCTCGAGATCTATTCAAATCCTGAGTCTTTTAACTCAATGTATTATTCATCCCTCTTTGAATTGCTTCATCCACAACTGCGGTGCAAAGACAATCGGCATCCTCAGGCACGTTCGTGACAAAACTACTGATCAGTGCAGGCCACCAGAGACCTCCCTGTGTGTGGATATCCACTGTTAACCAACATAACTGGGGAATGATAACTTAGCCATCTCTGATCCTATCTGTGTTCTCATCCATTTTGTCCACAAAAAAATGACCAGGGACTGTTGCAAGCCAAAACAATGAAGTATAAAGGATTCTCCTGGTCTCTGGTACCCATGCCAGCAGGGAGGATGAGTTCAGCCAGGTATTATTGCTCTTCACAAAGTGACGCTGGCTCCCATGTGTCTTCGCTTTCTCTTACAAGCTGTCAAAGACACTTCCTAATTTTATCAATATATCTCAAGAACCATGAAGAAGTTCACGTTCTTAGACTTACTAACCCCACCACAATGTTATTGCTGCGATCTAAGAGTCCAGATGCAAGGAAATGGCACAGTCGATTGTGGTACATTTTCTCCATGCAACAGCAGGGGCACCATTAAAACAATAGTTACTTTTTAAAAACGTACATGGTAACACAGGGGGAGAAAGTTAGATATGAAGTGAACTCAAAAAAGCAAGCTACAAAATTATGTGCACCCCATGAGGTAAAATACCACGCATGCATGAGGGCATCTCAGTATTGTGGGAGGTGGATTAGGGAGATAGGACTATGGGTGATTAGTCCTCCCTATTTCCCAAACTTCCAGTGACTCTACAGAGAGTGGCGTCTGAGACAAAGTGTAATGAAGGCGTTTTATGGAGGAATGTGCCCAGGGGGCAGCAGAGACGACAGGGAATGAAGTGGGGAGGGGAGAGGGAGCCGGCCTCCACCACAGAAAGTCACCGGGTTCCATGGGGCTGCCCCAGAAATCATAGGGCTGCTTGTCTGTGGGGGAAAGTGGGAGCACTTAGCCCCAGATTCACATCGTGGGGCCTTAACTATCCTACACTTCTGGTTCTGCCTGTGAGGGCACCTAGAAGGTTCTGGGGAGGCCCTGCTGCCACCTCCATAGAGCAGGCCTGTGGGGAGTGGGAGGGCTTGGCACCCACATGAGCGTGGCTGGCCGGGCAGCCCTGATGCCACAGTGGGGCCTGGAGGAGAGCCAGGTGGAGCTGAGAGCATCCAATATGCTGCTGATCCAGCTCTGCTAATGGCTTATAGTTACGAAAACCTGCTCCCTTCTATTACTGGAGATTGGCTTCACTGTCTCGAGCTTCCAAACTCCATCTTGAAGATCAGGAGAGTCTTTATCCATCTCTGGTTTCCATCTTTCCTCCTCTCATCAAGGCGTTTCATCGGCAATTTCTTCCAGAGCCTGAAACCCAACTCATCTCACCTGTTAGAGACACCTGCACACCCCCTGCACCTCTCCAGACCTCTGCAGCATCAGGTCACCACACCTGACGTGCAGACAGTTCCTAGGGATGCTCACTGTCCAAGGAAAATGGGAATGTTTTTAGGAGGCGAGGGTTCAGCCATCTCTCTCATCAAAGGCCCTTTTAAGGTTTGACATATTCTGGCTGGGGTGGTCCTGACACGCTTTCTACCATCTGATCTGAGAAAATTTTGGGAGGTTGGCTATATTTTGTTCTTGGCTATATGCTGAACAACCCCCTCCTACCACCTTCTTCCTTATTTGTTGTTAGTGTTAACAGTTTTTTCTGTTTTGAGTTTTAGACGGGGCCACATTGATCTTTTGAGTAGTCTTCTCAGGGTCACTATATTTTCTCTATTTGGAAACTATCTACTTTCTCAAAGTCCCCCCTACACAACTGGTTTTGCCTACCACTCCCTTCCTGTGACATTGCAAATGCCAGGATGATAAGGGCCTTTTCTTCCCAGGTCCCTATCTCTTTCATTTTACCACCTCACGCCTCTTAGGCAATCAGAATTTGGTGTATCCTGCCAGTTCCCCTTGTTACTTTTTGAGAGATTAAATTATCAGCCAGGCAAGAGTGTAGCTGGCGTCCTGGCCTCACAGATGTCCTTGTAACTGGAGTCCATCACTTCAGCCAAGACCTGGCGTCTTCCAGTTTGGGGGCCCAGATCTTGCACTTGGAAAAATACTTCCCTTTCACCCTCCATAGAGGGCCAGGAGCCCTCTCAGCCCCCAAGGAAGGGAAGTTGGTAAACATGGCTGGTCCCCCCCCCCCCACACACAAGTCTCAGAATCCCTTGGAATCAGAGAGAAGGGGAATGCCAAGCTTCAAGCCTCAGTCCCACCACTCACTGGCTGTGTGACTTTGGGCAAATTACTAAACCTCTGTGGGCATCAATTTCCAAATCTATAAATGTTGGAACTTTCTTCATCTTTCCAGATAGTGTCCACACAGAGCCACCATGACTACTACCTGAATGACAGCAATGGAAAGATGCCATTGACTGTATTCTGATTTCAGAGAGGCCACGGTGTGAAAAATATTGTGCATCTTGGAACTGATGGAATAGAGTAGTATCTGCTCTTAGGGTTGTTGTGAGAATTACGTGATTTAAAATATGCGTAGCACGGAGAGTAGTGACTGGAACGTAGCACCATCTGCATGTGTCTGTGTTAGCTATTGGGATAATGAAGAGGAGGAGGACAAGCATGAAGGCCTCAAGGAATGGATAGGAAGACAGCTCACTCTCCACTGTTCCTCTCTGTAGATGGAGATTTCTTTTTCTGGGAATCAGCTCCTCAGTGTACCGTCCCCGGCCCTCCTTTCATCCAGATGTACTATGTGCTCTGTGATTAATTCTCACCAATGGTATATGGGTGTGGTCACTTCCCAGCTAAAGGGTTTCACAAGGGGGTCTACCTTCTCCAAACCCTGCCCGTCCACTGGGCAGACTTCCAAGCCCTGTGGGATGATGGAACCACAGGATGGAAGAAGCAGGGGTCCCTGAATCACCACCTGGAGGAAAGTCACAGGCCAACCAGGACACTCACATTGGACTGCCACATAAGTGAGCAACAAACCACAGCTGAGTGAAGCCACAGAAATTTAGAGGTTAATTCATGACGGCATCTAGCATGACCTTGACTAAACACACGGCCAGCATGGGAGGCAGTGGGGAGGAAGGGCATCTGTGGCGGGAACTTGGAGCAATGGAAGAATGCTGCAGAGGAACTCAAGGGACTACAGAATCAGGGTCTCATTCATCGTATTCTAGTGCCTCAGAAAACGGTCGACAACATCCAGGCCTCCGCTCACCTCCCCACAACAGTGCTGACTTTATATCGAAGTTTTCCTCAACGGGCCATTCATTCAACATGTAGTGTGTCTCGAACACATGTGAGCACAAAGTCCCTGCGTGATGGGGCTCTGCTGGGTGCAGTCCTTGGCATGGCCCCCCATCCTGTGGTCAGACCCACTCCCACAGCCCATCCATCATCTTGACGTCCAGAAGAGACCCCATCAATCACGACACCTCATTCGCTAATGTGACTTCCCTCAGCCGCACTCCGCCAGGGAGGGAGCCGCAGCCATCCGGCAGTGGGTGGATGGGTGTCGGGGACAGCAGCCTGCGCCCTGCAGACCCACAGCAGGGCTCCCGAGCATCACGTCCGGGTCCAAGGGAGAGGATCCTGAGGACTTCTGTCTGTGGTCCGGTCACGGTGGCTGAGCTACAAGGTTTCCTCCAGGAAGCTACTGGGGGCCTGGGGACCACTCCAAGTCTGCCTGGAAGACTCAAAATCCCAGTGCCATTACCTGAAAGGAGCTCTGAGTTTTATTTCTTTTGCGTTTTTAAAAAAAAAATCAAAAATCCAAACCCAAACGGTTTGTCTGCATTTTCGTTCAGTGTGTTAGCATCGAGATTAAACGGTCTGCGACTGCTCCCCAGTTCACCTCTCAGATCATAAAACCCCTGGAGTGACTGAGAGCAGGAGTCCATCAAGGGGCTTTCTGTTTCCCCCTCTGTCCCCCTA
Source organism: Equus caballus (assembly GCF_041296265.1). Classification (NCBI taxonomy): domain Eukaryota; kingdom Metazoa; phylum Chordata; class Mammalia; order Perissodactyla; family Equidae; genus Equus; species Equus caballus. Next base: position 46,658,740 of record NC_091698.1, on the reverse strand, counting down.
GGGCTAGTTACAAGGAGTCCAAGTTACAAAGTGCAGGCGCAGCATGGCCCGGCCCCGGGGGGCCTCAGAAGCCCCCCTGCCCAGGATGAGGTTCTCGTAATCCCAGGCCTGCAATTGGGTGTGACAGGGTGACCCAGGTTGACCCAGGTTTTCTGAGGGGCCCTTCCTAGACTCCTGGGCAGGAGCCCCGTCCCCTCAACCCTTGCCCTTTCCTGGTCCGGTGGGTGGGCTCTGCCTGAGGGGGAGGGCAGCTGGAAGAAGGACTGTCCAGAAGAGAGTGGCCCAGCCCACAGGTGAGACCGTCCCCTTGCTCTGGAGCTGTCTCCGCTCCCCCCTCCCCACAGGACACAGGACCCGTGATCTCTACCCACCCAAATGTTGCAACTAGGGAAATAATGAAGTTGCTCCAAAATCCGAAAGAGCAAAATTGGAAATAATAAATTTTTAATGAATACTTTCAAATGCCATTAATTGTTCAATTTGGTACTCGAGAAAATTTCCTTCCATTTGAAAACAATTTGTACCTTCAATTTTCTCGCCTTGTACAGATTCCTGAGTCTGCGTGATGATGGCTGGGAAGTCGGAGCCAATTGTAAACTAAATGAGTAAACTTCAGCCAAATAATTTCAAAAGCAAAATTATAAAAATTCTTTCCAAGTATTTTATAGAAAAATAATTCTCTTTAATGTGGGATGTGGGTGCATTTTAATTCTCTCGTATACTGTGGTGTGGGACTTACAAAAAGAAGACCGTCTAGTGCCCAGGCAGGTCCCACTTCTCTCCTCTCACCTCCTTTCTTTTCCCTCCGTCTCCTCTCCTCCTCCTCTCTCTCCTTGAGCACTTCCTCCTCTGTCGTTTCAAGGAAGCATCAACAGAATCTCCTGCTGAAACTGTTAATTTTTATAACAATACTGATTTTTAACATATCTGAGGCCCCTCCTAGAGAGTGGTAAATGCTACACAAAGAGACTGCTATTTTTGTCTCCCTCTAGTCCCTTAGCTATTCCTAAGGACAACATGCTCTGATGAAATGGACACTTCCTTACAGCCGAGGAACTGGAAAACACTGTCCCTGGCTCCTCCGCGGACGGTTGGTCCCTTCACTCTGGATGGCTGAGTGACAGGCTGCCATTATGGTCCACGGATTCTGATAAGCTTAAAGGTCCAGCCAGCAACAAATAGATGCTGCAGGCTGCGGTTTAGAGGCAAGGTCCCTTTTCAATCAGACAGGTGGGTCACCCAGCAGTCTGGCACCTTCTTATCAAAATGCTCAGCACCCTCAGGGCTCACAAGCCCTTCAGCAGGACAATTTCCAGAACCCAGCAGGCTGCTGAGGGAGCTCCTGGGTCAGGAGAGAGGCTCCAAGGACACCACTTGGAAGTGCACCTGGGACCCTCTCAAATAACACCAGGGAGGGCCAGTTGTCTCAGCCTGGGGAAGCATGTTCCAGAATGTCCTCCTAGGCCCTCCCAGTGTCCAGCCGCACCTAGCTCTCAACTTCCCTCCTTCCACTCCCCTCACACCCTGCTCTCTAAATGGTAGCTCTTGAGCAGCCCCTAGCCCGCTGCCACAGCTCTAAGTCTCTGTCCGTGCAGCCTCTCCTGCACTGCCCCTGAGCCCCAAGCCCGCACCTCGCTGACTCCTCTACCTCCTCCAAGACAGAGCTAAGGTCCCTCCTCTCTCAGGAAGCTTTCCCCAACCAAGTCTTCTCTCCCAGATGCTCTGCTGTGTTCGCTGTGTTGGATAGGTAGGTAGATAGATGATAGATGATAGACAGGTAGGTAGATAGATAGATGGATAGAAAGATAGATAGATGATAGATGCATATGTGACAGGTAGATACACAGATACCTAAATGATAGGTAGGTAGATAGATAGATAGATAGATGGATAGCTACGTAGATACATATGTGATAGGTGGATAATAGATACATAAATGATAGGTAGGTAGGTAGATAGATAGATAGATAGATAGATTGATTCATTTAATCGTTGTCCCATCAGACTGTGAGGGCACAAACAGAGAGCCTCATCCTTCGCTGTGCCGCCCCCATTCCCAGCACAGTGCTGAGCACACAGTAATGCTTAACGAAGGGATGGATGGATGGACGAGGGCAAGGCGTGGGGGAGCAGGAAGTTGAGACACATATCCATGGGTCTAGAAGGAACTGCCAGCAACTGCTGTCCTAGGGACAATGTGGGGTCACGTCAGGCCCTGAGACTAGGATTTGGGGCCAGACCATTTCCAATTTTACTCAGCCCTTCCTCTGTCATCTCTTGAGAAACAAGCATGAGTGTGCTGTCATCTAGCCAGGAAGACAAGGCGCTGACTACCTGCCAGGCTGTCTTTCCCTTCCCCTCCAGCAGCAGGGAGGGTCCACATGGGGGATAAGCACCAGCCTCTGGTGCCAGACCAGCTGAGCTCGGGCCCCAGCTCATCGGTGTGGCTCCGTGACAGCAGTGCTGGCCTTGCTGAGCTATTGTGCAGATTGAAATAAGTAAATCCATAGAAAGTGCTTAGAGTGGCCTAACACACAGGAAAGGATGTGTAAGCATTAGCACTTGTTCTGCCAAGTCAGACCCCTCCCCTCACCCCTGCCCACCATCATCAGCCTGAAGACAGGTCAGGTGTCAATCTGAGGTCAGTTAGGCTCGGTCTGAATTCAGGGTCAGGATGTGGCTGTGGTTCCACTTCATGTGGTTGGGGGACTCCCGAGACATGTTAAACCCCCAAGGTCCCCACGAATCTCCTCGGGAGGAAGCAGGACGTGCTGAGGGAACCCTGCCCCAGCGCTGCCCTCAGGGAGCACGGCTAAGAGGGGTGGTCTCCTGCCTCACAGCCTGGCCTCCTCCATCACAGAGTCATCCCCACGCCCAGCTCAGCGCACCACCAACACCGGGCATCGCTGAGGGCAGGCTGGGCCCTGGCGGCCAGCGCGTGGGAAACACTGTGCCTATTGTCACACTCCTGTCTGGGCGCAGAGGCCAAAAACAACAGGGCACCACCCCAAGCCCAGTGCCCGCTGCCCGCCTGCCAGGAGCGAACGGGGAGAGAGAAAGCCACATTCTGTTCTGGAAATGTCGACTTGTCCCGTCGGCTCTGCACTGTGCAGTGGCTTCCCCAGAGACTGCAGCAGCCCTGGTCCCAGCCCCCACCCCCGCCCCCACAGTCCTAAATACAAGTTCAGAGTCTAAACAGAAGCACAGCCTCCTCCCGTTTCCTTTCCACTCAAGCATGGTCTGGATTTCTGAGCAATGCAGAAAGGCCTGTGCGAGCTGGGACACAGTGACATAATGAGGGGTGGCTTTTCTAAGTCTTGCTTTTTAGGAATCTGAAAAAAAAGAGCAGTTCCATTCATATATCAAACCTGGCTCATACTTCAAGGTCCAGTATGGTCCCCTCCTCCAGAAAGCCATCCCTGACTGCTCCAGCCCACAATCCCTTCCTTTTCTGTTCTTTCTGCAGCTGTTCTACACCGCCCCCATAAGTAAGCATGTTTGACCAGGCTGGTGGCCAGACTGAGGGTGGGCATGGGGACTGGGAGCAAACGCCCCTCTGTGCACTAACGTTGCTCTCTATTGGTTCCTGTGGCTGTGTCTGGGCCTCCCATCGTCTGTTATCTTGCCCACAGTATGCTCCAGGGAAGGACAAAAAGCGGCTGGCTGCCCAGCCCAGCTGGGGTCACATATCTAGAACCATTTGTCAGCATCGGAGTCTTCCCAAACACAGAACTCAGGCTCCGGGAAAGGGGCTTAGGAATCCCAGCTGAGCTGCCAGCACCCCGGATTCTGCAGCTGGTCTTTGCTCACCCAGACAGGAGCTAGAACCCTTGTGCTTGGAGGGGCTTGGAGAGGACCCCCCCCTGCACTCCACCCCCTCCCTCCCCCCTCTGCCTGCCTCCTGAGAACAAAACTCCAACCCACACAGGACCCCTGGCAACTGGCTTGTCTCTTCTTAAGGCTGGTCAAGCTGTTCCTCCATTTTTGCTTTACATCCAGAAAGCATTCTCTTAGATCCGACTCCTTTCCTCAGGTCCTGTTCTGCAGAGAGGTGGGGAACAGCGTCTCCCTCCTCACAGACCTGTCCCTCATTCAGTCTCCTCCTGTTCATTGTCGCTCTTGAGCCCCCATGTCTGTGGCCAGCCCTGGTCAGCCAGGGCCCCCAAAGGGCTCCACTGGCACCTGAAAGCTTTTCCCACATCCCAGGGCAGAAGAGGGGAGCTGCCCATAAAGGGGGGAGGCAGCCACACGCGACTCCTCGCTGGGCTTCTGGCAGCCTCTCAGGGCATCCGTGCTCTCTAGAGACCCTGCGGGCCCCTGGCCTCAGGCACACTCCTGAGGGGCCCATGTCTGTCTTTTCCTCTTTCTCTGTTTGCTCCTTCCACGGCCCTCCCCACTCCCTGCTCCTTACCTGACCCGTGACACCAAGGAAAAAGGGCTCTGTCAAACCGTCGGACTCTCACGGTTCTTAAGGTGAGGGGTGGAATACACCACGAGCCCCTCACAGTGGTTCTGTGAGCTGTATGGGCGTGGTCATTACCTGAGGGGTTTGTCATCTAAGTGGATTCCCTGGCCCCCTGCCCAGGAATTCTGATTCAGCACATCTAGAGTGGGGCCTGGGACTCTGAATTTTTAACCAGCACTCCGCATCACATCCCCCATGTCTCTGAGCCCTGTGTTGAGCTGCACTGAGAGGGAACAGAGCAGGGAGACGAGGCCAGCAACCCCAGGAAGTTCCCCTGCTGCCCGGTGCATGCACGTGAGGCCGCTTAGTTGATGAGGCAGCTCCTGGTTCTGTCGCCCAGTGCAGTGGAGCCGTGAGTTTAACGCACTCTTAGAGGTGGGCAAGATCGGGGGAGCCTGTGAAGGTGGCTTCTCTGAGGAAGCAGGTCTTGGGCTGGATTTGAGGCCCCGGCAGAATTTGAATCCAAGAGAGAGGAGGGCAGAGGCGTCCCTACACGGACTGGAGGAACCACGGCTCCACAGGAAGAAAGGGCCAACAGTGGCATTTCAGATGCCGTGGTGGGCTGAAGGAAGGACTATGCCCACCCTCTATCAGGATCAGCCCTCGGAGGGATTAGCAAATGAAGAGGAAAGGGAGAAGGGGTGATGGAGAGGAAGAAAGAATGCACTCCAAGAAAGGTCAGAACTAAAGGTTTCAAATATTGAGGTAAGGCCTAAATTCCAAGTTCTGAAGCCATTTCTCTTTCAGGCCTAGTCAGGATGGAGTGCAGATGAAGCCAGGCGTGGGACGAGGAACATGGCCGGGTGCGGCCCTGGGCCCAGGCAGGGTCCCACAGCCTCAGGCCACGCTTACCTTGGCAGTGGGCCCACAGGTCAGCCTTTCCTGGCCAGGACGACGGCCTCTGACCGCGTATCTTGCAGACCCGCTTTGACAGCTTGAGACTGGGGGCTGCCCACTTCCCTGCCCTGGCGCCTAGCCCAGGGGCCCGGCCTTGGCTTCTTGATGAAAGGCCCCCCACCGCCCCCATTTCATGCTCACTATGGTTTTGCCTTTTGACCAAGTTCAAGAATCCTGTCTCCTGCACAGGCTCAGTGAGAGTTGACGGAAGCCAGGGGTGGGAGAATGGAGGAAGGGACAATGAGAACATATCCCGTACCCCCAGGGGAGGGAGCTCTGGCCTGGGAGACCCCAGGCCCAGGGTCTGGTCATGGCTCTGTCGTGTGGTCTTGGATTGGCCATTTTCCTCTCTGGGCCTCAGATCTCTTCTCTGTCAAATGAAGAGGTTGAAATAGCTCGCCCTACTCCAGAATGCTGTGTCTGGGAGAAGACCTACAAGGAGAGCATTAAAGAGAAATTAAATCAAGAGCAGAGTTGTGAGGTCTGCACCGTTTGGGGGAACCAGCTTGGACTAGACACAGAAGGAGGGAGGTTTGTTTCTGAGCTTGAGGCCACAGCCCGGTCTTGAAGAGAAGAGGGCCTGGTAATGTTGACCAAAAGCTCACGGAGGGCCCACTAGCAGGTCCCATGGACCAAGATCAGACTAATAACATGTTATCACACTGTCAGAGCAGTTCCAGGACGTTGGTGTTACCTTCACTTCAATTGTAAGGAAACAGACTGTGGGAGTATGGGTCACACACCCAAGGTCAAGACGGCTATTAAGTGATAGAGCTAGTCTTCACACCCAGGTTGGTCCAGGCAGAATGGGATAACCAGCTCAGGACATTGGGAGGCCATTGGGAGCGCTGCTTTGTGCTGACCTTCCATGAAGGCCTTGTTCTCCTTGGGGACAGAGCTGGCTCAGTGTGCCAGCCCCCCACCCTGCCCTGGGGGCTCTGCTGGGGGCTGCCTCTGGGCCTAACCTGTGTCTGCCCCTGGCTCTAGGGGAGCCAGCCTCTTCACCCCACATTCCCGGCCATGGAGCAAGCCCTGTGGAATTGGGAGGGAACCTAGCGCCCTCAAAGTGAGGCTCCATTAACACCCCAGGCCAAGCCAGTCACTGACTAAACCACACCTGGGGTGTCTCAGATGAAATTGGCCTCTTCTTTGAGAAAAGGAAATGACAGGAGAGAGGCCCAGAATGGCTAAACATCATTCAGCTTTTCAACTGGCAGCTGAGCCCTGGAGAAGGGCTGCAGGGGACAGGAGTGATGCTTTGTGTCTTTCTCAGAAATAGCTTTTAGATGAATGAAGCATAAAACAGAATTTCAAATATTAATGGACATTTTTGGATACTTAGTATATGCCTGGAACTGTTTTAAATGCTTCACATGAATTAATCCATTGACTCCTCACAGTAATGAGGTAGGTATTACTATTATTAGCCCACTTTGCCAATGTAGAAACTGAGGCACAGAGAGGGAAGTGACTCGTCGAAGGTCACACAGTTGGTAAGTGGCAGAGCAGGAATTCAAGAGGAGCAGGCTACTCCCCTGACTGGGACCTCACAAGGAAGGTCACAATGGCCTGATACCTTGATGTCTCTCAGTGCCTCATCCTCTGTGGGTTTCTGCAGACCCTGTCTGGCCCCCAAGGAGGGATAAGGCTTCATGGCCTCTTGCTGGGAAGAAGGGGCTTCTGGGGTCTCCCATAGCCCTCATAAAAGCTGGCTCTCACTTCAAGGGCTACCCTCTTTCTGAGTGGTCTTCCACATGGACCCTTGACAGCTCGCAGCTTAAAAACAGGACGGCTGACACATCGCCTGTTCCTCGCAAAGCCTTCTCTGACACTGGAATCCTTTTCCCGAATCCCTCCTTTTTGCTGCTGCCTTATTCTCAGAGAATACGTGTATCATTTGCATATTTTTCTTTTGTAGGTTGCCTGTTTACCTTTTTTGCTCATTTTCTTTCTATCAACATTATTTCATCTTGTTGATTGGTAAAGTTCCTCTCACATTGGCATACCCTCTCTCTCTCCTTCGTTGTTGTCGCCCTGTGCAAGGTTCTCATTCTTGCAGCTCACGTATAAGTCCCTAGCAGTAAAAGGATTCAGGAGATTATGTTGCACAGTGGTTCAGAGAATATGCTCTGCAGCTGTCCTGCTCGGGTTCAAATCCTGTCTCCACTATTCATTAGCTGTGTAACCTTGGATGAGTTATTTCACCTCTCTGTGCCTCAGTTTCCCGTTAAATAAAGTAATAGTATTTCCTTCATAGGGTGTTGAGAGGATTAAGTGAAAAGTATGTAAACTGTTTAGAATAATGTTTGGCACATAATAAATATTCAAGTGAGAGCCACTATTTTAATATTAAAGATACTGACTGGCTGCCTTTTGTTACAATGTAATGGAAATCAACTGTCCTCTAAGACTGGAGCGTCCCGTTACACGGCAGGCTCTCAGTGTTGCTGAGCTTCCGGAAGGATTGGGGTATTTTTGCTTATGAGATAAGACAGAGCACAGAAGAGCTGACCTGCTCTGCATGGCAGAGGGAGAAGAATTCGGAGCTGGAGGAATTCTGGGATGTAGGGTGAGGAGGGGAGATGGGAATGAGAGAAGAGGGGACATGGGTAAAAGAAACATGCGAGTGGGTTCCAGAATATGACCCCTCCCCTTGACCCTCAAACCGTCGGAGAAGCCCAGGGCGGTAATGCTTGGTGTAAATGTGGTTCTTTTGGTCTGAATTCTGCATCCCAGTTGACATGAAATGACTGTCTCAGGCCATGAAGTCAGGGGACATCAGAGCCACTCACCCCCTTGTTCCCTGAACTAGCAAATCGCCCAAACAGCAAGACGGTCAGGAGCACCAGGAGTTTATATTTGGATCACACACATCTTTTTTAAGCCCGTTTATCATTTGGCCGTGTTGGGGGGTACACTGTGAGGTACTCCCAGGTCTCCCCTTTAGGACTGCAGGGCTCAATCTCCCAATCGCAGAGAATGCGGCCAGCAAAACGCCCTCAGCTGTCAGCTCTCGGAGCCACCTTGCCCAAGACCACAGGTGTAATAGTTATCTGAGGCTATGTAATAAATCACTCCAAAACACAGGAGCTCAAAACAACATGATCTTGCAGTTTCTGTGGGGTGGGAACTTGGGAGCCGCTTAGCTGGGTGGTTCTGGCTTACGGTCTGTCACGAGGTTGCAGTCAAGATACCGACCAGGGCTGCTGTCCTCTGAAGTCCTGACTGCGGCTAGGGGATTGACTTTTAAAGGCCACTCCCTAACATGGCTGTGGGCAGGAGGCCTTGGCTTCTCACCACGTGACCTCTCCATATGGCTGCGTGAGTGTCCTCACAACATGGCAGCTTTCTCCTCTCAAGAGAGAGGCCCAAGAAGAAGCCACGATGCCCGTTATGACCCAGTCTTGCCATCACTTCTGCCACATTCTGTTTGTCAGAAGCAATCAGTAAGTCCAGCCCTCGTTCAAAGGGAGAAGTAGCCTCCACCTTTTGGAAGAGACAAGTGTTAAACATTCATGGACATATATTCAACCACCACCATACCTCCTTCCTGGAGAAGTCCACATCCAAGGATGCAAAGGCCAGGCCCCCGTCCCAACATGGGACAACTCTGAAGGGCCGTCCCAGCTTCAGAGCTCCCTGGGGCGTCCGCCCAGCCTTCACGGAGATGCAGCACAGCTCAGACTCTCTCTGCACAATCCTGCTTGTACGTGGGACATTCCGAGAGCATCGCTGGTCAACCTCCTCCGTGCTCCATCGCAGAGTCGGTTTCCAGAGAACTCACCATGAAAATGGTGTTTTCTGTTAATGTGCTAATGTTTTCCTATGTCATAAACCTCTCTACCTCTTTCTTTGTGGATTCTGCTCTTGTGAGTATTTTTAGAAAAGCTTTCTAATCCTGAGATGAGATAAATACCTTGATTTTGTTTTAGGTCGTCCATGATTTCAAACTTTACTCTTAATTATTTAATACTGGAGTTTATTTTAATATATCTTGTGAGATAGGGCTCTAATTTCACTTTTCTCCAATGTTTCATCAATTGTCCTAACACCAGTTTAATAAACGAATCATTTTTCTACTGAGTTGAAATGACACCTTTACGCATGTACTAAATTCTGACATTTAATTGGGTTGGTTTCTGAGCTTTCTCTTCTGTCCTGGACCCCAGCCACATTATTTTCATTATTATATTTCTGAAGTAGATTCTAATATGTGAGAGTCAAGTCACTTTTCCTTTTTTTTTCAGTGTTGTCATGAGTTTATTCTTTCAGGACAATTTTACAGTAAAATTGACCATTGTTCCACCTCCTAAAATCACACGGATTTTCCATTATTATTATTATTTTTGCTGAGGAAGATTGGCCCTGAGCTAACATCTGTGCTAGTCTTCCTCTATTTTGGATGTGGGACGCCACCACAGTGTGACTTGATGAGCGGTGTGTAGGTCTGCACCTGGGATCCAAACCCACAAACCCTGACCCACCAAAGCAAACTTACCAGTGGTTAACAAACTTAACCACTATGCCATGGGGTGGCCCCAACACACTGAGATTTTGACTAGGATGTGTTAAGTGTATTGATGTCAGTACTTCCAAAATATCTCTTTACTAAAATCTCCTTTAAAGTTCTTTCTGGGTATGGCTATGGGTATAGAGGGGTACGTGTGTGTATGTGTCTTCGTATAGGCCCCACTATACTTATTAAGCTTACTCCTAGATATGCTATGGTTTTTGCTACTATTGGTGATGTATTTTTTCCACTATGTTTCATAGTTGCTTATTTTTGGTGTGTAAGAAAGCCATTGGGATCTGATATCTACTTTTTAACAAGCCACTGTCCACTCTTTCTGTTTCTAATACTTTTCGAATTGACTTGCTTTGGTTTTCTTAGGCAAACAGTAATATCTTAAAATAGTGATAATTTTCTCTTCCTCTCCAATATTTAGATGAGCAAAGAGCAGAGTATGACCCTCAGGATTCAGGGGAAGAGCACATTCTTGCCTCGTGCTGGTTTTGTTTCCTTTTTATACACAAGTAATAAATGAGCATAGTACAAATGTTAGGAAATTAAAAACAAAATCAAACACCTGAAATGAAAGTGCCTATTTAATACTTTCACGTATTTTCTTTTTAGACTGTTTTCTATGGAAATGTGTGTGTGTGTGTACATGTGTGTATATCATAAAAAACCATATAAGAATTTATAGGTGTTATAAAAATAGGCACGATTTTTGATATGAATTTTCAACTTTCTATATCATGAAAATATTTTATGTCTCCGTCACAATTGTGTGTTGCTTTATGCCTGTGTGTCCTAATTTGTTCACTCCAGCTTCTACTCCAGGACATGTAAGTTGTCTCCAATCTTTGATATTCTAAATAGTCTTGCCATAATCATCCTTTTCAGAATAGTCTGATTCCTTCCCCTGCTTCACTTAGAATAAATTCTCAGAAACGGAATTGATGAGTCAAATGATACACATTCTTAAAGAATACTTGCTGTGTGCAATATCGTCCTACCGATGATTATGGGGCGTTCACAACCCAGGTCGTTTCACTGGGGCGGGCCTCTGTCTTCACCCTCGCCGATGCTGATTCCATCATTGCTTTTCATCTTTGCCCATCTGAAAAGGAAGAAAGAAAGAGGCATCTCATTTCAATATGAGTTTCTTTGATTACCAGGGATGTGGGATACAACTGGAAACTCTATCCTTCTTTTGAGACTTGCCGATTTCCATACTTTGTCCAGTTTAGATTTTGAGAGGGGCAATTGTGTAATTTTGCTATTGAATTTCAAGTATTCCATATATATAAATAATTTTAACCCCTTCTTGTCATACATTTTGCAAATACTTTTCATAGTTTGCATTATGACATATAGCTATACGCCATAATGTCTGTGTATTCTTTCACATGGCCTTATGAAATATCAACTTGTCAATTTGCCTTAGATTTTTTTAAAAGCAACAAAACATTTCTATTACAATGATGTGCTCTGTCGACATCACTATCCTAATTTTTTTGTATATCGTTCTCATGGATGTTTTAGTAGCAATACGATGTGTGTCCATAAAAAATATATATGATATTGCTTTGCATGTTTTATGTTTTGAAACTTCACATGAATGAAATCATACTGTAGGTGTCCTTTAATTTGCTTTTGTTCAATGTTACGTTTTGGAAATGTATTCACATTGAAATATGCAGCTGTAATTCATTAATTTTAATGGAGGAACAGTATTCTATTTTAAAAATACACCATAATTTATCCATTTTCCTGCTTTTGGGCACTTAGACTATTTTCTTCTAAATTTTCATTATAAGAACAACATTTCAGTAAATATCGCTGTACATAACTCTTTATGTATGTGCACAAGAGTTTCTCCAGGTGCATGCCGAGATGTGGACTGTCCGGGTAACTGGTGTGCACATTTTCAGATTTCCTAGATGGTGCCAAATTGCTCCCCCAAGCAGTGGTACCATTTTACTCTCGCTGGAATATTGTTTCTCTACTCTAACTCACAGTATTATCACACTTTCAATTTTGTCAATATTGTGAGTCCAAAGTATCTCACAGTTTTATTTTACATTTTCCCAATTCCAAGTCAATTTGGCTGTCTTTTCACACGTTTATTGGTCACGGCCATTGGGGTTCCCTCTTTTGTAAATCCTCGCATACTTTGCCCATTCTTTCATCTATTTTTCTAATTGAACCATGGTATTCCTTTGCAGCTGAACATGTTGCAGATTGTTTTACAGTCCATGGTTGGCCTAGTAAACTTGTATGGTGTCTTTGTTGAGAAATATCTTAGATTTTAGTGTAATCTCACTTATCAGTCTTTTTCTTCAGGGTGTGGTCTGTGTGTGTGTCTTTTAAATACAATCATGCATGGCTTCGTGAAAGCGATACATTTGGAGAAGTGCGTCGTTAGGCAATTTCGTCATTGTTCTGACGTCACAGAGCGCACTTCCACACACTTAGATAGTACAGCCTACGTCACACCTGGGCTATACGGTACTAATCTCATGGGACCACTGACGTGTATATGATCCGTCGCTGACCGAAAGGTTGTGATGTGGCAACTGCTGCATGTCTTTCCCTATCCGAAGATCAGAAAGATAGTCTCCTATATTTTCTTCTAAAAGTTGAAAATGTTTGCTTTTTATATTTAGATCTTTAATCTTTGTTTCTGTTGTTAGTGCCAAGTTAATTGACTCCAACTTCTAGTGGCCCTGTGAACAGCCGCGCCGAGCCCTGCCTAGTCCTTTGGCACCATCCTCTCACCCTCCGGTGTTGTATCAGACAATGCTCCGCGGCTATGACAGGGTTTCCATGGTCAGTCTTTTCAGAAGTGGGTGGCCAGGTCCTTCCTCCTAGTCTGTCGAGTCTGGAAGCTCCACTGGAACCTGTCCACCGTGGGTGACCCTACTGGTATTTGAAATACTGATGGCATAGCATTCAGCAACACATAGCCACCACAGTATGACAGCCGACAGATGGGTTTTGTGGTTCCCTGACTGGAAATGAACCCGGGCCACAGGGGGGGGAGTGCTGCAACTCAACCACTAGACCAATAGGGCTGGCTAGACCTTTAATCTACCTTGGATTTATATTTGTGTGTGGTATGAGGTAGGGATCTAATTTTTTTCCATGTGGATAATCTGCTGTCCCAGTGGCATTCATTCAACAGTTCATCCTTTTTGCCTCTGGTTTGTTATTGCCCTTTCTGTCATATCAGCCTTCTACATATGATTGAGTCTATTTCTGTGCTCTCTGTTCCATTCCATTGGTCTCCTTGTCAGTCCCTCCACCAACACCACATTACATTAATTATACCTTTATAATGTCTTGATACATGATCAAAAAATCCCTGTACCAGTTGTTTTCACAAGTTGTTTTTTTAACATAGTTAAATATACCATTTTACCCTTTATGGTTAGTTTTGTGCTTGGAAAGGTGTGCCCCACCCAAGATTACATAAATGTCAGAAGGACAACGTATAAATATTTGACAGCCTCCCCATCCTCCTCCAGGCCAAAGAATACGCTGTGTCTGTTTGCTTAGATCCCTGATTTTTGCTATGTTTACAAATCCTTGGTAGAAAGAGCTGCAGAATCAGAAGGAGTTAGAAGAGGGGTAAGACACTTTTACATAGGAAAGAGAAATAATTCTAGCAAAAGAAAAAAAATGCATATCCACAGAAGAGAAGGTGTGGGGGGATTGAGCCATGCATTCTCAGTTTCAGAGTGAATTTTGATTGGGAGTTTAAGAGTGGAATAAATTCCAAATTTTGTAGCTACCAGCTGTTGTACATGTGGAGGACATAGAGATGGCAGAGATGGAGAAAGCATTTTTTAAATGTTTTGTGGTTCATTAAAAATGTGCTTCTCTCACACATGCACACACTGTCACTCCAGCTCATGGGTGTTTACCCGAGAGTAGAGATTTAAACTCCTTTCAATTCTATTTCTCTACATGGATTCTCTTTAACTTTTATTCCATGTTAAGAAGGAACTGTGAAACTACTCAGGTTTTATTTGGATAAATAAATAATCACCTGTTTTTTCTAGGACTTTTGTAACTCTACAATTTATTTTAATAAGTAACAAATGCATATGGTAGAAAGTAGATGTGCCTTTCGTACCTGTTGCCCAGTCTCTAACTAGTCTTCTTCAGGGGCACATGTGTGCCCAGTTTCTTGCGTAACCTTCCAGAGGCACTCTAGCATAAACCATAGGCATACTTTACATTCCCCCACCCTTGTTTTCCATATAGAGTAGCACACTACACAAAGTGTTCTATACCTTGCTTTTGACCACACTGAACACATTATCTAGGGGTCAGTCCTTATCAGTGCACAGAGATCTTCCTTGTTATTATTTTTGTGTGTGTGTGAGGGAGATTGACCCTGAGCTAACATCTGTACATATCTTCCTCTACTTTGTATGTAGGATGCCACCACAGCATGGCTTGATGAGCGGTGTGTAGGTCCGCACCTGGGATCCAAACCAGTGAAACCTGGGTCACCAAAGTGGAATGCGTGAACTTAACCACAATGCCACTGCACTGGACCCTTCCTTGTTATTTTTAATAACAGCATACTATTTTATTATACGCACACATCAGTGTATTTATCCAGTCTTTTTGGGGCAGGTCTTTAAGTTTTCTCAGTGTTTTACTACTGTAACTAGTATGTTGAACAACCATGCTTCATGATATAATCAAAATAAAACTTTATTTTTTTCTTCCAACATCCCTTTAAAAGTATTTCTTTAGGTTAAGGCTTCCTGCCTTTGTTTGAAAATGCTGACAGTTCTCATGGATTTTCATTTTCAGTCAAAAACATGGCCTCAGTTCAGAAATTGTAGTATCTATTCCCACGTAATAAGCCAAACCCCTGAACTTAGTGTTATATCATCTTCCCACCCACAACTCTGGCTGGCTTCCAGTAGGAAGCCTGCAGTGGCGAAGGGGACTTGGTCCCTCTTTCTTTCATCATCCCCCGACTAGTTGCTATTTCACCCCACATGAGAGTCAAGATGGAGGAGGGAGGGTAAATGAGCAAGGAAAGGTAAAGGGATGAGAAGGTTGTATTATTTGGCTGGGTGGTTTTGAGTTCTCTGCCCCTGACAGATGGCTCATGCTGCCTCTTTCTCTTAGGGAGTTTTGGGGGTCTGTTGGAGGTTCCATAGAAAGCCCCTCTTCCCTACAGTGCTCCTGACCTGTTCCAGATTGTCCCTTGGGACTCTTTTCTTGGCATGAGCATTTGGAATTATCTCCAGCCTTGTTCTACCAAGTTCTCCTGGGCCCTCAGGGCAGCCCTATTGAACCAGACCCAGGGGAACCCCATGCTGGTCCTCTCTTGGCACGTGGCCTGTATCTGGCCTTGGAAACACTCATGTGTCTCTTGTCCTAACAATCCCTGATCCCAACACAGCAGTGATTGCCGGGCTCTTCTGCCAGAGCCGCAAGGCAGGCCTCCTTTGACTTCTGAATTTCTCAGGAGGGTCAGTCCCTGACCCAAGGCCACTTTAACACCCCAAGACCACTTTAGCGCCCCCGACCTGGGCCAGGCACCAGTCTTCTGTGTCTCCCACTACTGGATGCCTCTTGAAGCTCTCCAAGAGATTCCTCGAAACCCCCCTTCCTAGTCTTGACAACAGCTTCCTCCTCCGGTTCCCCAAAGGTGGAATGAGGACCAGAAAGGCAACAACTCTCTCTAAAGAATCTCCTCCCCAAATGCACCACCCTTGTAGCCTCAGACCTTGTTTTCACCCTTGATGTGGCTGAGCCATCCAAGAATCCCTGAACCGATTCTTGACCAAATTCTTTTGCCAATCTAGGGGGTGAGGGGGCTGGGGCACATTCACTTTGGTGTTCTGAGCCAAGAAGAGTTTCATTCTAATATTTTGTTGCACTACCATAAATAATGCTGCCATTAATATTCTTGTCCAAGGATATTTATTTGTGGACCAGTATATCTATATGAATTACCAGATGAATTAACAGAAGAGGAATTGTGGGGCCAAAGTGTACGAGCATCCCTTTGTTTTAATAGATATTGCCAAATTGTCCTCCGAAGAACCATACAAATTACTCTTCACCAAAAATATATGAGAGTGCCTGTTTCCCGCCCCCTTGATAAGCATCATATTTTACATTTAAGCCTTTAATCTACCTGGATTTATTCTGACATAAATTATGTTTTAACTCCTCACATTTCCCTGCCCCAAAATATATTAGATAGTAAATTCAAATTTATTTATGAACAAGTTCATCTGTTCCCCACTGAATTAAATGCCACTTTTATCTCGCGATGCTTTCTTGAATATTTTTGGACTTTTTCTGGTCTTTGTCTTTTGTTCCACCGTTCTGTTCTGTCCATTCCTGCAGTAGTTTCATATAATTGTGATTATTGCAACTTTATTACACATTTTAATATCTGGTACAGAAACTCCCATTTCATGACTCTCCTTCTTCAAAAATTCCCTGCCTCTTCTCAAACTTTATTCTTTCAGTGATTTTTAGAATCATTTTTTGCCTAGTTCTAAAAAATTCCGTATGGATTTTGATGAGGATTGCAAATAATTTCTAGTTTAATTTGTGGGAAATAGACAACTTTCCAGTATTAAGTGTTCCCAAATGAGAACACAGTATTCTCACTGATTATTTAAAAAATTCAAGTGAGCTATGAACTTTACACATATATATGTAACATTGCAGATATCAGTTGCTACTGTAATCAAGATCTTTTTCCCATTATATTTTCTAATTAGTTCATATTGGCATCTAAAAATCTTTTTGAAAAATCTTACTATTTCCAGTCATTTTTAATTTACTTTCTTGGGCTTTCTAAAAAGGTAATCATATTATCTATAAATAATGATGATATTACTAACTCCATTTCAAGATTTATATTACTAATTTTTATTTTGTTTGTCTGTTTAATTACCAAGGCTTCACCATCCACCACAAAGTTAAAGTTATAAATCCATATCTATGAGTTTCACCAAGTTTAGACAAAAGTTGTGAAGACACATGACAAAATACTAACAGTGTTTATTTTCTTTGCCATAACTTCTGTATTCTGGTAATATTTGCAGAAAACATCAGGAAAATCAACAAAACTATTTGTTTTGTTTGTAACTTATTTGGCTGTAACTTATTTAAGTCTATATTTTCATAATTATCCAAGTCAAGAAGGAAAAGAATATCTACTCTTCTACTTCCAGGGATGATGGATTAACAGGGATGGGGCTTGCCCCCCTGCCCCACCTTAAACAACTACAAACTACAAAAATATAGGAAACAATAGCTTTCAGATATTGCACAATAGGCAGCTCAAGACTTTGGCCCCAGAGGAAAAAAAACAAATGAAGAGACCCCTATGATTGCATTGGCTTCTACCTGGAGGCACCTTGGGGACCACAGAACAGGGAGGGGACTCCCAAGCTGTGTATGGTAGTCTCACTGAGTTGAGGAAACAGAGATTGCAGCTCAGGGGGTCTGAGGCAGCTGAATGCTGAGAAGAATAATTTCCCAATAGAGAAAGCTATTTAGAAAAGGAGCTTGAGAAATATGCATAGGGTTTTTCTGGGTCTTTGATGAATCCTAAGATGGTTACATATAGAGTGAAGATCCATGAGGGTGGGAAAAGAATAATGAGAGAGTCATAAGCTGAACAATTCTAAGATATCAACCAGGGCTGGAAGAGTCCTTGTTGAACATGAAGGGCTTTCAGTAGACATTCTAAAGAGAATCACATATTAATAGTAAGACTAAACCCTAGATTAAAGGTCCACAAAAAAAATACT
Source organism: Equus caballus (assembly GCF_041296265.1). Taxonomy (NCBI): domain Eukaryota; kingdom Metazoa; phylum Chordata; class Mammalia; order Perissodactyla; family Equidae; genus Equus; species Equus caballus. The sequence goes on along the minus strand of NC_091698.1, from coordinate 46,641,063 downwards.
TAAAATAAGCCTTGAAAGGATCAACTAAACCCCTGGTAACTTCACTACCTACTACAACAAAGCCCAATGCTCTTTAAAGAAAGACAAGAAAATCCCAACTCTCAAGAATGTATCATTAACAATGTCCAGCTTCCAATATAAAAGGTGACTCAGAACCAGGAAAAAAATCACTCAATAGAAAGAGATTCAGACAGTATATATGATGGATGCTTAAACAGCTATTACAAATATGTGCAAGAATTTGAAGAAAATTAAAGAATTTAAAGAAAAATATGTATTAAAAGAAACATATATTAAAAGAAATATATATATATGTATATATCGCTTTCATTTCCTGTTCTCAAATGGAACATCTGAAGTGAAAAATTTACCAGGTGGGATTAACAGCATATTAGAAACATCACAAAAAATATTAGTGAACTTGAAGATGCAGCAATGGAAATGATACAAATGAAGCACAGAGAGAAAAAAGACTATGGGGCAGGGAGACAGAGCCTCAGTGATGTGTGAGGTAATAACAAGAAATCAAGGGTATAACATATACCCAGATGTTATTGGAATCTCAGAAGGAAAAAGGAGAGGGGCAGAAATTGGAAGAAATTATGACTGAAAAATATCCAAATTTGATGAAAATTATAAACCCACAGACCCAAGAAGGTCAACAAACCCCAAGAAAGATTAACACAAAAAGGAAACCACTATAAAATTCCTGAAAACTGATAATAAAGAGAAAATCTTAAAGATATCCAGTGAAAAAGGATGCATTACATACAGGCAAACAAGCATATGCATGTAACCACAGACCTCTCATCAAAGACTATGCAAGCCAGAAAACAATGAAATGACATCTTTAAAGTGCCAAGACAAGGTGCAAAACTAGAATTCTAAATTCAGTGAGTATTTAAAATTGTAAGTACAATGAAATCTTTTTCAGACAAAAGCTGAGATAATTCATCATTTACATTCTTCACTACATGAAATGTTAAAGGACGTAGTTCCAGTGGAAAGAAAATGCTACCAGATGGCAATTTGGATCTATACAAAAGAGTGAAGAACACTGAAAAGGTTAGATACATGGGTAAATAAAAAATACTTTTTCTCATTTTAAATTTCTGTAAAATATAATTGATTATTTAAGAAAACAACAGGAATGCTTTGTGGGGTTTATAACCTATGAGGAGGTAAAATATATGGATACAATAGCATGAAGCATAGGTAGAATGGAATTATATTGTAAGGTTTTACATGATACATAAAATAGTATAATGCTATTTGAAGGTAGACTATGGCTAGAGACATATAAAAAACACTAGAGCAGTCTCTAAAAATAAAACAAAGAAATACAGCTAATACAAAAATAGTGAAGGCAAAATGGAATCGTAAAAAAATAATTCAAAAGAAGAAAAAAGAAAAAAGTATAAATGGGACAAATAGAAAACAAATGGTAAGATAGTGGACTTGTATACAACTACGTTAGTAATCACATTAAATGTAAATGGTCTAAACCAGAGGTTGTCATCCTTTTCTGTAAAAGGCCAGATAGTAAATATTTCAGGCTTTTGTGGGCCATACAGTCTTTGTCACAGCTACTCAATTCTGATATTGTGGTGCAAAAGCAGCCGTAGACAATATGTAAATGAATGGTGCAGCCAGATTTGGTCCACAGGGTGTAGTTTGCTGAACCCTAGTCTAAAGAATTCTGATAAGAGGCAGTAATTGTCAGTCTAGATAGAAAAGCAAATCCCAACTGTATGCTCTAAACTATTTTAAATATAAATTCACAGATAGATGAAAAGTATAAGGATGGAAAAATACATGCCATGCAAATATTAATCATAAGAAAGCTGGAGCACCTATTTTAATAACAAGGTTAACTCAATAGCAAGCAGTATTATCAGACATGCAGGATATTTCATAATGAAGAAAGGGTAAATTCATCAAGAAGCTATAACAATTCTAAATGTTCTTGCACCCAAAAACACAGTATCAAAATAGAAGAAGCTAAAGTTGATAGAACTGAAAGGAAAAAATAGAGAAATCCATAACTATAATTAGAATTTTAAATACTCCTTTCTCAGTAACTGAAAGAACAAGATGAAGGGCAAGGAGGTCCCAGTGTGCATCTCCCCTCAAAGCAATAAGCAGCTACAAACTGATGAAAATAGCTCAGGGAAAGCTCTAGACTACAAAGAACCAGCTGCAAAAGCCCTGCAGCTCAAAAATCAAGGATGGCTGCATAGAAAAGTACAGAAAGCATTTTACCTGTCACCCCATCCACTAGTCCAGCTCAGAACCAAAAGGGATCCCCATAGAGGAATTTCACCCCTTGGGGAAAAGGAGAGAGGGAGAACCCCAGGAAACCTCACCACTGTGGACATTTGCAGCCTTTGATACCAAGGATTCTCACAGTCTTCACCAACACAGGCCCCAGTTATGGAGCTGCCCAGAGTCCCTGCTGTTGCTTCTCTTCCCAGGGGCTGGAGCTGTCGCTGAGGTGATACCTGACCCCAGGGGCCCCAGTTCTTTCTGTGCCCTGCTCTCCAGGATTGAGACACCACAGCACCTTGCCATACATGGGAATGGAGCTGCCATTGCTCTGTGCCTCACCTCCAGTCCCACACATTCTCTCACCATTACCAGCACAGCTACTGCTGCCCTGAGCCCCACCCCCAGGTCCCAGGTCACAGCTTTGGCTCATCATTGCTGGGGCCATGCTGCTGCTGCCCTGAACCACAACTTCTGGTTGCCAACAGGTGGCTTTATTGGGCCACCACTGAGGATGGGCTGCTGCTGCTCTGTGACTGCCCCCTGGGGCCAGAGTTGAGACTTGGACCTACCATCCCCAGGCTGTGCTGCTTCTGCACCCTCCCCACTGGGCTCAAGCCACCACTGCAACCTGTTATTCAGGGTCCATGCTGCTGCTGTGCTTTTCCCCCTACCTGAGCCACCATAGTGAGCCCCAGAGACCCAGACCTTGGTTCATGAAAGATATGTACATCCCTGCATCTTAGACACTAGTGCCACTGCCACAGAAAGTGCACCTGTGCCCTACAAACACTTGAATCCAGGATGTGGCTCCAGTATTTCTATGACCGCAAGCATACCAGACCAAGCACAGTTAGGGATACTCTTGGCTAGAACCTTCTCCCACAAGCAAAAAAGAACAAGAGGACCCCAGCAGCCTCCACTTCAAGGGCCCCAAAAGCCCTAGCTGCCACTGCCACCTGCCAGGCCTCTGCAGTCTTGGCCACAGAATACCTCTGCAGTTGTGCTGATGTTGACCTCAGCTGACAGAGCTCCTCAGAGACTATGCCACTGTGGCCCCCAGAAACCAAAGACACTGCATCCCACTCAGCTGGTGTTCTCACAGCCACCTTTAGGTGAAAGTCTTTCCCTATGAAAGTGAGTCTGAAAAGACCCTAAGAGGTGACTGCTCCCTCAAATGTGTAGACATCAAGGCAAAGCCATTAGAAACACACACACGAAAAAACAAGGAAACATCACACCACCATAAGAACACAATAATTTTCTAGTAACTGACCCCAAAGAAATGGAGATCTGTAAGTTATCTGAAAAAGCATTCAAAATAATTATTTTAAGGAAGCTCAGCAAGATTCAAGAGAACACAGATAGAGAACTCAATGAACTCAGGAAAACAACACGTGAACAAACCAAGAAGTCCGACAAAAAGATCGAAATCACAAAAAAGAACAAACAGAAATTCTAGAGCTGAAGAATACAATGAATGAAATGACGAATGCAATAGAGAGTTTCAACAACAGGTTCAATCAGGCAGAAGAAAGAATCTGTGAACTTGAAGACAGATCTCTTGACATTATCCAGTCAGAGAAAAAAGAAACTAGAGTGAAAAAGAGTAAAGAAAGCCTACATGAATTATAGGACCCCATCAAATGAAACAATATTTGCATTATGGCAGTCCCAGAAGAGGAAAAGAGAGAAAGGGACAAAAACAATAAAATACTTAGGAATAAATTTAACCAAGGCGGTAAACTATGAAAACTATGAGACATTGATGAAAGAAATTGAAGACAACACAAATAAATGGAAAGATATTCTACATCCTTGGGTTGGAAGAACTAATGCTGTGAAAACGTCCATACCACCCAAAGCAATCTACAGATTCAATGCAATCCCTATCAAAATTCCAATGGCATTTTTCACATAAATTGTAAAAACTCTCATAAAATTGGCATGGAACTACAGAATACCCCAAATAGCCAAAGTAATCCACAGAAAGAACAAGGCTGGAGGCATCACACTTCCTGATTTCAAGCTATATTACAAAGATATAGTAATCAAAACAGGATGGTACTGGCATAAAAAGAGGCACGTAGACCAGTAGAACAGAATAGACAGCCCAGTCATAAACCCACATATACAGTCAAGCAATTTTTGACAAGGGCACCACAAACATACAATGAGGAAAGAACAGTGTCTTCAATAAATGGAGCTGGGAAAGTGGGATATCCACATGCAAAAGAATGTAACGGACACCTATCTTACATCACTCACAAAAATTAACTTTAAGTGGATCAAAGACTTAAATGTAAGACCTGAAAATCATAAAACTCCTAGAAGAAAACATTGGGAAAAAGATCTTTTATGTTGGTTTTGTCAGTGATTTCTTGTATAAGATACCACAAGCACAGGCAACAGAAGCTAAAAAAAGCAAATGGAACCACATCAAACTAAAGAGCTTCTGCACAGCAAAGGAAACAATTAATAAACTGAAAGGACAACCTACAGAATGGGAAAAGTATTTGCAAACCATATATCTGCTAAGGGGCTAATATCTAAAACATATAAAATATTCATACAACTCAATAGCAAAAAAAACCAAACAATCCAATTTAAAAATGGGCAAAGGACTTGAGTAGACATTTTTCCAAAAAAGACATACAAACGGGCAATAGGTATATGAAAAGGTGTTCAACATCACTAATCATGAGGGAGATGCAAATCAAAACCACAATGGGATACCACCTCACACCTGTTAGGATGGCTATTATCTAAAAGAAGGAGATAAGAAATGGTGACAAGGATGTGGAGAAAAGGGAACCGTTATACTTTGTTGGTGGGATTGTAAATTTGCACAGCCATTATGGAAAAGAATATGACAGTTCCTCAGAAAATTAATAATTGAACTACCATGCCATTCAGCAATCCCACTCCTGGGTATATATCCAAAGGAATTGAAATCAGTTTCTTGAGGAGGTATCTGCTCATTCCTGTTCACTGCAGCATTATTCACCATAGCAAAGATATGGAAATGATTTAAATTTCCTTCGATGGATGAATGGGTAAAGAAAATGTGGCATATATATATGATGGAATATTATCCAGCCATATAAAAGAAGGAAATCCTGCCATTTTTAACAACATGGGTGAACATGGAGGGCATCACATTAAGTGAAATAAGTCAGATAGAGAAAGACAAATACTGTACAGTATCACTTATATGTGGAATCTTTTTTTAAAAAAAAAAAAAGCCAATTTCATAGAAACAGAGAATAGAATGGTGGTTCCCAGAGGTTGGGGCAGGGAAGAGCGATGAGAGGGTTAAAGGGTACAAATTTTCAGTCATAAAAAGAATAAGTTCTGAGAATCTAATGTACAGCATGGTGACTATAGTTAATAATGTGGTATTATATACTCAAAAGTGACTGAGAGTCGATCTTAAGCATTCTCATCACACACACACAATTAGTTAACTATGTGAGGTGATGGAAGTGTTAATTATCTTGATCTTGGTAATCCACAATGCATATATATATCAAATCATCACATTGTACAGTTTAAATACTTACAATTAGTCTTGTCAATCATTCCAAGTTATTCCTCAATAAAAAAAGAACAAGTAGACAGAAAATCAAAAAGTATTTAGAAAAGTTGAATAACGCTATCAACCAACGGGACCTAATTGAAATGTATAATAGGAACACACACATATCAATGGCAGAATAAAACTTCTTTTCAGGAGCATATGGAACATTCACCAAGATAGACCACATGCTGGGCCATAAGACACACCTTAACATATTTAAAAGAATAGAAATCATACAATGTCTGCTCTCAGACCATAGTGAAATTAAACTAGAAATCAATAACAGAAAGGAAGCTGAAAAATCTCCAAATGCATGGAGATTGAACAATATACTTCTAAAGAAGAAAAAAAGTCAAGGGATTTTATTTAAGAAGAAATCTCAAGTGAAATTTTAAAATATTTGGAACTAAGAGAAAATAAAACACAATTTATCAAAATTTGTGGCACGCAGCAAAAGCAGTGCTTAGAGGGATCCTTATGGCATTAAATACATATATTAGGAAAGGAGAAATATTTAAAATCAATAATCTAAGTTTCCACCTTAGAAAACTAATAAAAGAGCAAACTAAACCAAAAGTAAGCAGAAGAAAAGAAATATTAAGCATTGGAGCAGAAGTCAATGAAATTAAAATGGGACATCAATAGAGAAAAATCAAGGGAACTAAAAGCTGGTTCTTTGAAAAGATCAATAAAATCAATAAGCCTCTAGCCAGGCTAATTAAGAAAAAAAGAGAGAGGGCACAATTGCTAATACCAGAAATGAAAGAACGGACATCATACAGATCCTGTAAACATGAAAAGGATAATAAAGGAATACCATGAACAACTCTATGTCAACAAATTTGGTAACCTCGATCAAATGGACCAATTCTTTGACAGACACAACTTGCCAAAACTCACACAAGAAGAAATAGACAATCGGGATAGGCCTATATATACTAAAGAAATTGAATTAATTAACCTTCCAAAGTAAAAAGCGGTAGGTCCAAATGGGTTCACTGGGGAATTCTACCAAACATTTAAGGAAGAAATTATGCCAATTCTCTACAATCTCTTTCAAAAGAGGAAAGCAGGGGAAATACTTCAGAACTCATTCTATGAAGCCAGCATTACCCTAACACCCAAACCAGACAAAGACATTACAAAAAGAGAAAACTAGAGACCAATATCTCTCATGAACATGAATGCAAAAATTCTCAACAAAATCTTAGCAAATAAAGTACAACAATATATAAAAAGAATTACAGTAGCCCCCCTCATCTGTGGGGGATGTGTCCAAGACCCCCAGTGGATGCCTGAAACTATAAATAGTACCAAACTCTATATATGCCATGTTTTTCCCATACATATATACCTATGATAAAGTTTAGTTTATGAATTAGGCACAGTAAGAGATTAACAACAATAACTGATAGTAAAATAGAACAGTTATAACAATATACTGTAATAAAAGTTACTGTAGATCATGGCAACCTCAGTACACAATTTTTTTTCTTATTAAGTCAAAAACTTTCACCTTTTCCCTTAAAGACTTTGTGGTTTCTCTTTGGCATATCTGAATTGCCAGCATCATTACCTTTGCGCTTTGTGACCATTATTAAGTAAAATAAGGGTTACTTAAACATAAGCACTGTGATACTCTAACAGTTGATCTGATACTGAGATGGTTACTAAGTGACTAATGGGCAGGTAGTATATACAGAATGGGTATGCCAGACAAAAGAATGATTCATGTCCCAGGTGGGATAGAGTAGGATGGCTCAAGATTTCATCCTGCTACTCAGCACACAATTTAAAACTTATGAATTTGTTATTTCTAGAATTTTCCATTTAATATTTTCAGACTCTGGTTGATCACAGGTAACTGAAACTGTGGAAAGCAAAACTGTGGACAAGAGTGGACTACTGTATACACCTTGGCCAAGTGGTATTTATCTGGATATGCAATGCTGGTTCAACATTCGAAACTCAATTAATGCAATCCCAATCAGAATCCCAATGACAGGGGCCGGCCCTGTGGCCGAGTGGTTAAGTTTGTGCTCTCCGCTGTGGCAGCCCAGGGTTTCCCCGGTTCGGATCCTGGGCGTGGACATGGCATCGCTCATCAGGCCACGTTGAGGTGGCGTCCCACATGCCACAACTAGAAGGACCTGCAACTAAGATAAACAACCATGTACAGGGGTCGGGGAGGGCGGGTTTGGGGAGATAAAGCAAAAAAAAAAAAAGAAGAAGAAGATTGGCAACAGTTGTTAGCTCAGGTGCCAACCCTAGGAAAAAAAAACAAAGGATCCCAATGACATTCTTCATGGAAAAAGAGCAAAGAATCCTAAAATTCATTTGGGGCAACCAAAGACCCCAGATTGCTAAAGCAATCCTGAAAAAACAGAACAAAGCTGGAGGTATCACAATCGCTGACTTCAAAATGTACTACAAAGCCATAGTGATCAAAATGGAATGATACCGGTACAAAAACAGGCACACAGATCAATGGAACAGAACTGAAAGCCCAGAAATAAAACTGCACACCTATGGACAGCTAATCTTCGACAAGGGTGCCAAGAACATACAGTGGAGAAAAGATAGTCTCTTCAATAAACGGTGTTGGGGAAACTGGACAGCCACATGTAAAAGAATGAAGGTAGACCATTACCTTATGGCTACACAAAAATAAACTCAAAATGGATCAAAAACTTGAAGATAAGTCCTGAAAGCATAAAACCCTGGGGAGATAATGTAGGTAGTACACTCTTTGACATCAAACTAAAGCAGATCTTTTCAAATACTATGTCTTCTCAGACAAAGGAAACTAAAGAAAAAATAAGCAAGTGGGAGTTCATCAAACTAAAGGGCTTCTGCAAAGCAAAAGAAACTAGAATCAAAACAAAGAGACAACCCACCAAGTGGGAGAAAATATTTGCAAATCATACATCTGACAAGGGGTTAATCTCCGTAATATATAAGGAACTCATACAACTGAACAATAAAAAATCAAACAACTTAATCAAAAAATGGGCAGAGGATATGAACAGACATTTTTCCAAAGAAGATATATAGATGGCCAATAAACACATGAAAATATGTTCAATATCACCAATCATCAGGGAAATGCAACTCAAAACTACACTAAGATAGCACCTTATGCCTGTTAAAATGTTTATAATCACTAAGACTAAAAATAACAAATGTTGGAGAGGGTGTGGAGAAAAGGAAACCCTCATACACTGCTGGTGGGAATGCAAACTGGTGCAGCCGCTATGGAAAACAGTATGGAGATTCCTCAAAAAACTAAAAATAGAACTACCATATGACCCAGCTATCCCACTACTGGGTATCTACCCAAACAATGTGAATTCAACAATCCAAAGTAACATATGTACCCCTATGTTCATTGCAGCACTATTCACAATAGCCAAGACATGGAAACAACCAAGTGCCCATCAACTGATAATTGGATAAAAAAGATGTGGCATATATATCCAATGGAATACTACTCAGCCATAAAAAAGACAAATTCATCCTATTTTCAATAACATGGAAGGACCTGGAGGGAATTATGCTAAGTGAAATAAGACAAACTGAGAGAGACAAACACCAGATGATTTCACTCATATGTGGAATATGAACAAACTCACAGACAAAGAAAGCAGTTTAGTGGTTACCAGGGGTAGGGGGTTGAGGGATGGGCAAAGGGGGTGAAGGGGAACACTTATGTGATGACAATCAAGAAATAATGTACAACTGAAATCTCACATTGATGTAAACTTTATGAACTCAATAAAAAAAACTCAGTTAATGTAATCCATCATATAAACAGGCTAAAAAAATCACATGATCATATCAATAGATATAGAAACAGCATTTGACAAAATCCAATACCCATTCATGATAAAAACTCTGAGTAAACTAGGAATAGAGAGGAACTTCCTCAACTTGATAAAGAATATCTATAAAAACCCCACAGGTAACATCATGCTTAATGGTGAGAAACTCAAAGCTTTCCATTAAGATCAGGAACAAGGCAAGTATGCCCCTTTTACTGCTCCTTTTCAAAATCATACTGGAAGTACTAACTAATGTAATAAGACAAGAAAAGGGGGAAAAGGAGGTTGAGAAAAAATAAATAAAACTGTCTTTGTTCACAAATGACATGATATTCTATATAAAATAAAATCTGAAGGAATCAACAAAAAAACTGGAGATAAGGAACTATTATAGCAATGTTGTAGGATGCAAGGTTAATATACAAAAGTCAATCACTTTCCTACATTCCAGCAATGAACAAGTGGAATTTGAAATTAAAAACACAATACCATTTACATTAGCACTCCAAAAAATTAAATGCTTAGGTATAAATCTAACAAAATATGAACAAGATCTACATGAGGAAAACTAGAAAACTCTGACGAATGAAATCAAAGAACTAAATAAATAGAGATATTCCATGTTCATGGATAAGAAGACTCAATATTGTCAAGAAGTCATTTCTTCCCTACTTGATCTATAGATTCAATACAATCTCTATCAAATTCCAGCAAATATCTTGTGGATGTCAGCAAACTGATTTTAAAGTTTATATGGAGAGGCAAAAAGCTCAGAATAGCCAAAACAATATTGGAGAAGAACAAAGTTGGAGGACTGATACTACTCCCATCAAGACTTACTACAAAGCTAAAGTAATTGAGATGTGTGGTATTGGGAAAAAAGTAGACAAACAGATCAATGGAACAAAATAGAGAGCCCAGAGATAGACCTCCATCAACATAATCAACTGATCTTTGACCAAGAAGAAAAGGCAATACAATGGAGTAAAGATAGTCTTTTCAACAAATGGTGCTGGAACAACTGGACTTTCACAGCAAAAACTGTGAATCTAGACACAGATCTTATACCCTTCACAAAAATTAACTCAAAAAGGATCACAGACCTAAATGTAAAACACAAAACGATAAAACTCCTAGAAGATAAAATAGGGGAAAACCTAGATGACCTGGGTATGACACTGACTTTTTACAGAAAACACCAAAGGAACAATCTGTGAAAGAAATAATCTTTTCATGGCTTGATAGCTCATTCCATTTCTTCATTAAATTAAAAATGTCTGCTCTGCAAAAGACACTGTCAAAAGAGTGAAAAGACAATGCACAGACTGGGAGAAAATATTTGCAAAAGACACATCTGATAAAGGTGGTTATCCAAAATATAGAAAGAACTCAAAACAATAAGAAAACAAACAACCTGCTTTAAAAATGGGCCCAAGCCTTTAACAGACACCTTGCCAAAGAAAATATACAGATGACAAATAAGCATATGAAAAGATGCTCCACATAATATGTCATCAGGGAAATGCAAATTAAAACAACAATGAGATATCACCACACACATATTAGAATGGCCAAAACTCAGAACACTGACAACATCAAATGCTGGCAAGGATGTGGAGCAACAGGAACTCTCATTTATTTATGGTGGGAATGCAAAATGGTACAGCCACTTTGAAAGACAGCTTAGCAGTTTCTTACAAAACTAAGCATACTCTCAACATATAACCCAGCAATTGCACTCCTTGGTATTTACCCAATGAGTTGAAAACTTAAGCCCACACAAAAGCCTGCACATGAATGTTTATAGAAGCCTTACTCATAAATGCCAAAACTTGGAAGCAATCAAGATGTTCTTCAGTAGGTGAATGGATAAACAAACTGTGGTACATCCAGATAAGGGAATATTATACAGTACTAAAAATATGAGCTATCAAGCCATGAAAAAACATGGAGGAAACTTAAATGCATATTACCCAGTGAAAGAAGTCAACCTGAAAAGGCTGCATACTGTATGATTCCAACTATATGACATTCTGGAAAAGGCAAAACTATGAAGATAGTAAAAGAAAATCAGTGGTTGCCACGGGTTGGGGCAGAGGATGAACAGGCAGAGCGCAGAAGATTTTTAGGGCAGTGGAAATATTCTGTATGCTTGTAAATGATGGGTACATGCATTATACATTTATCCAAACCTATAGAATGTGTATCACCAAGAGTGAATCCTAAAGTAAACTATGGACTTTGGGTAACTATGATGTGTCAATGTAGGTCCATCAATTGTAACAAATGTACCATTCTGGTGAGGAATGTTGATAATAGCGGGGCGGGGGAGGTTGTGCATGTATGGGGGCAGGGGCACACGGGAAATCTCTTTACCTTCCTCTTAATTTTGCTATGAACCTAAAATTGCTCTAAAAAATAAAGTCTTTATTTTGAAAATTGAAAGAAAAAAACTATACCTTACATAATACTTAATGATGACAAACAATACTTTCCACCTAATTGTGAGAAACGAGGCAAAGATATTCACTCCCCCCTCTTCTATTAAACATCTTACTAGAGATCCTAGCAGGTACAATAAGGCAAGAAAAAGAAACAAGAGGGATATAGTTTTGATGAGTATTAGTAAAACTTTATTTACAGATGACATGATTAGGTCCATAAAATATCATAAAGAATCAATGAACAAAAACCCTAGTAGAATGAATAAAGGAATTTAGAGAAGTTACAGAATAAAATGTTGATAAACAAATGTACACTGTATTTTTACATACTAGCAATGAACAACTAGAAATTAAACTTTTAAAAATACCGTACAAAATAGGGAGCATTTAGGGTTAAAATTAAAATATATAAAATGCTTCTGCAAAAAATTAAAGAAAATTTGAGTAAACGAAGAGAGAAAGTTCAAATTCATGTATTGGAAGACTCAAGATCATTAAGATGCATATTCTTCCCAAGTCAATCTATGGATTCCATGGGAAACTCAATAAAATTTCCAGTAGGCTTTTTAAGAGAAGTTGACAAGCTGATTCTAACATTCATACGGAAAAGCAAAGGAACTAGGATAGTCAAAATGATTTTGAAAAGAAGACCAAAGTTAGAAGATCTGCAATACTTCATTTCAAGGCTTACTATATTATACTGAAGAAAAGAAACCAGGTACAAAAGAATACATACCACATAATTCCATTTATATTAAACTCTAGGAAAGCTAATCGAGAGAGAGAGAAAACAAATTAACGGTGTTCTGAGGTCGGAAGTGGGGTAGAAGGCAGAGATTACCTGGGAAGGGCCACAGGTGAACCTTCTAGGGCAATTAAAATGTTCTACGTCTTGGCTGTGGTGGTTACATTGTAGTATAAATTTGTCAAACCCATTGGTCCATACTCTTAAAGTGTATACATCTTATCATAGTAAATCATACCCCAAGAAAATGTGTCTTTAAGAAGAGTATCTATTAAGATATTCCTATGAAAGATAAAGAACTGGTATATATTTACTTCAGACTGCCCCTAATTCCTCCTCTCAATTTTTGTCAAAATGACGATATTTTTATCTCAGTTTTATCATGGCTAAATCACTATTGTTTTCCCCATTTGTGAACTCTTTTGTTTTACTTCTTTGTTAGCTGGATTGTATTTTTAAATGTCTTTTCAGAAAAGATAGATATGTGGTATTTTTCCTGAATATGTATATAACTGAGAATTTCTTTCTATTGCCTTAAGACACACATGGCAGCTTACCTTGCATATAGAATTCCCAATCTCAACTTTTCTCTTCAAAATTCTGGATAGATTTTAGTTTCTTCTGCTATCTAATGTAGCAAAGAAATTTGAGCCCAGCTTGATTACTTTCAATCTTGAAAAATCTCTCTTCCTTTGTTTCCAGCCTCTTGTAGCTTCCTGGTTCTCCCTGTTTCTCAGGATGCTCCTTCTTACACTCCTTTTAATGCTTGTTGCTCCTCTGCTCTTGACTATTGGTGCTCTTAGAGGACCTATCTAGGTTCTCTCTCCTTGTGCTAAGCCAAGAGTTACAAACTCAGTCAATTCCATACTTTAAAGTACTCAATAAGATAAATTATTTTCTTGGGAAATACAAATTACCATGAGAAATTCAAGAAATATAAAAACTTAAAAGAGCAATAGTTAAGGAACAAATTGAGAAGGTTGATATATAACTACCTCCAAAAATGGTACATATGACCTGACTGTTTTTTCACTCAAATATTCATGGAATTGAGGATTTCCATGCTACATAAACTTTGACAGAGGATAGAAAAAGATATAAAAGATAAAATCACAGTTGATTTTATAAACCTAGAGTAATCATGATACAAAAACATGAGAAATATAGTAACAAAACAAAACTACTTACCAATGCTACAAATCATATCCAGCAGTACAGTAAAAGAATAATGTAATATGAGGCAATGGGCACTATTAAAATTATTAAAGTAAAGATGGTTTAATAGGAAATCCATTAATATAATTCACCGCATCTTTAGGTCAAAGGAGAAAACCCTTTGACTACCTAGATGGGTTTGAAAGGAAAAAAAAATCTGCTTTCTCTTAGGATGTAGAAAATCACAAGGGAAGATTGCTTACCACGGTAACAACGGTTTTTTAAAAGCCAGATAATCTACAAAATTATGAGTTTTCCTGAGTCCATCAGAGAGCTGACGTCACAGGCTGTCAGATGAACTAGATTTCAAAGAGTGAAAAACCCATTTGAGGAGAGATGGAACACACAAACTATTTTCTTTTGGCAGATAACAGAAAGGGAAGGTCACACGAGGTGGCAGTAGCCCACTGCTACAGGAATTTGCAAGATGTGATATTCTGAAGATAATTGTAGCAACAACAATACTCAAACCCAGTTCAAATATTGACTAGATTAACTCAAGCACCCCATCCCCCGCACACACACACACATTCACGCGTGTTAACGGTCTCACAGAAAAAGAGTCAGGTCCATCTCAGGGCAAAAGTACTATTTATCTAACTCTCTACTATTTTAATACATACTATGTCCAACATTCAACAAAAAAAATTACAAGATAGACAAAAAAGCAAGTAAAAATTGTCAAGAGAAAAGGCAATCAACAGAACCAGACCCAGATATGGCTCAGATATTGTAATGATCAAATAGGAACCTTAAAATAACTGATTAATATGTTAAAGGATCATAGAGATGGAACTACAAAACATAGTTCCAACATAGTTCCAACATAGAGATGGAAACTAAAAAAGTCAAACAGAAATACTAGAGAGGAAAAATCATGATATCAAAGATAGAGAAGAATTCCTTTGACAGGTCTGTCAGGAGACTAGACACAGAAAAGAACCATTGAACTTAAAGGTAAGTAAATAGAAACTTTTCAAACTGAAGCACAAAGAGAAAAAAAGATGAAAAATCAAGAAGACTGTAGGACAAAAGCTGTAGGACAATATCCAATTGGACTCTCAGATAAAGAGAACTTGGAAGAAGAAATATTTGAAGAGATAGTAGCTGAGAACTTTCCCAAAATTATTAGAGGACAATAAACTATGGAGCCAAGAAACTCAGAGAAAAAAAATAAAATTTAAACATATTGTAGTCAAACTACCAAAACCTGAAAATGTTCCCTATACTGATTTATAGTTTCAATGAAATCCCAATAAAAATCACAGTGGGTTTTTGGGTAGAGATTGATAAGCTGGCCCTAAAATTTATATGGCAAAGCAAAGGAACTAGAATAGCCAAAATAATTTTGAAAAAGAAAGTTGAAAGACTCATACTATCTGATTTAAAGACTTAATATAAAGTTCAATAATCAAGATGGAGGTATTCGAGAAAAATTAGACACTTAGATCAATGGAACAGAATAGAATCCAGAAACAGACCCTCACAAACGTGGTTAATAGATTTTTGACAAAAGCTCAAAGATAATTCATTAGAAAAAGGATAGTTTTTCAACAAATGGTGCTGAAACAATTGGATATCCACATGCCAATAAATAAACTTCAATCCATACCTCACTCCATACAAAAATTAACTCAAAATATATCATAGACCTAACTGTAAGTTCTAATCTAAAACTTATTAAAAAAACTTTTGAGGAAATTTTTTGACTTTGGGTTGGGCAAAGTTTTTTAGCCATGACCTAAAAAGCGTAATCTATAAAAGGAAAAAATTAATAAATTGGCCTTCACTAAATTAAAAGCTTCTGCTCTTTGAAAGACACGGTTGAGAAAATAAAAAGACAAGACAGAGGTTGAGAGAAAATATTTATAAAACACATATAATAAAGACTTTGTGTCCAGAATAGATAAGGAATTCTTATAATTTAATAATAGGAAGACAATTAACCCAATTTAAAAATGTACAAATGATTTAAACACTTAACCGAAGAACATATATGGATAGCAAATAAGCCCATGAAAAGAGCCTCAACATCATTAACCATTAGGAAAATGTAAATTAAAACCACAGTGTGCTACCGATACACTCCTCTTAGAATGGCTAAAATTTTAAAAACTGATAATATCACGTGTTGCTGAGGAATGTGATTAGTTAGAACTCCCAAACATTGCCGGTGGAAATACAAAATAGTACAGTCTCCTAGGAAAACAGTTTGGCAGTTTCTTATAAAGTTAAACATACACTTACTGTATATACATGCCTTAGTAATTCTATTCCTAGGTATTTACCCAAGAAGAATGAAAACATGTCCACCTAATGACTGCTATGTAAATTTTTAGAAGCTTTATTCATAATAAGCCCAAACTGGAAATAATCCAAAAGTTTATCAACTAGTGACCAGATAAACAAGTGATGTTATATTTGTATAATGAAATACTTTACAGCAATAAAAAGGAATTGCAGTATTGATACATGAAATGACATGAATGACTCTCAAAAGCAGTATGCAAAGCAAAAGAAGACAGACACAAAACGCTACATACTATATGATTCCATTCATTTGACATTCCAGAAAAGGTAAAACCATAGGGATAGAAATTCCCCATATCTCCCCAAAGTCCATAAGTACAAATATTCTCCAAGTTAATTTTCTCCATGCAAATTAACTTATGCAAAAATCAACTTGAGTGGGGAAAACTCCGACTCAAGCTTGTACCGTCTTAGAATGCAGAAGGATGTTCACCACAGTGTTGTTTATAACAGATGTTTAAAGGAAAAGGTTGGATGAATAACCCAGGATGAGAATGCAGCCATTCAATTATGTTATAGTGAATATTAATGACACAGGGAGATGATGTCATATATATAAGAGGAAAAGACAGGATACAAAATAGAAACCCTAATAGCTAACAACTATTGAGTGGCTACTATGCACTGCGCACTCCTCTCAGTGCTTTATATGTGTTATCCCATTCTATCCCGGCAAACATCACATTGTGGTGGTGGTTGTCTTCATCAGCCTGAGATGCAAGACCTGAAGTTTAGGGAAATTGATGTAACATCAGCAAGTGATAGAGCTGGAACTGGAACGCAGGTAGTCTACTCTAGACTCAAAATTCTAACCACTACTCTTCCTGTCTTATCCTGCATGACTCTATATCTGTATTTTTTTTTTAAAAACCCAAAACATGGGCCTGCAAGCAGCTGTACCAAAATGTTAACGAAGTCACCACTGGGTGGGATTCCAGGTAGCTTTTATTTTGTTATTTTGCTTTTTTGTGCTTTTACAATTTATACCAAAAAAAGAGAGAGAGAGAATATGATGTTTATAATAGAGTAAAATATCACATGTAATTTAAATAGATGAAGACACAGACTTGTCTGAAAAGCTGCCTCCTCGATGAGACACTACATTCTAAGACTGGGCTCTAGCCCCCATGAGCCCGAGTGTGCGCCCCTGAGGAGGGCCCTGCGCCTCGCTGGCTCTGTCCTCGCTCCCGGATCACCCCACCTCAGAAGTCTAGGATGAGCAGAGAGGCACTGTCTCCAGAGAAAACCCTTCCAGCTGCTTCTGCCAGGCATCCTGGGCGGCAGCCGGAGGGAGGCTGGGAGATTCCAGCTTCCCCAGAGTCTGACGCCGGCAGGGCTGGCCCTGGGGCCTCCGTGGGGGCAGAGGCAGCAAAGACCCAGGTCTCCCACCCCTGAGGGTGGGCTGGGGGAGATGGCAGAGACAGGAAGCCACAGGGCAGTGGTGGCAAAAGTTAGCAGAAATAAGAAAAGACCTGTTTGATGAAGCCACGTCTCTCCCTCCCAGAAGCCCTCTTCCCTCCCTGAGCTGTGTTCAAACCCCATTGCATTTGGAGGGAAATCCAACCCATGTGTTTCTGATTCATTTACACTTAACTCATCAAAATCCTGTTTTGAAAGAGGCCATTGGATGGTCTACAAAGTCTGAGCAAAGCTCCCCGCCGCTGCGGGCTGGTTGTGGACTCACCAAATACCCCTTCTAATCCACCAGGCCTGTCGGCAGGCTCTGCCCCACAGTGAAGCCTGTCTCAATGTCTGCTCCCTGGCCTCGGCCCCCTTGGAGTCCTTCCCCACAGTCTCCTGCCTCTTTGGGAGCACTCGGGCTGCCTGTGAGGGTCTGGAAAACTCACACGGCCCGCGGGAGAGGCACAAAATGTGCCACTCGTCTGAGGCAAGGCTGGCTTTGAGAGGAACCTGTAGAGGAGAGACCAAAGGAAGGAAACTTACAGTGGGACCACAGGCACCAGGAGTACATTCCAGGGCAAAGGGCCTGCACGGGCCTCCAGCACAGTGGGATGCTGCGCCGTCTCAGAGACTAGTGATGAGAGGAACAGGCAGTGTGCCTTGTTGCCCAGGCCTGTCTCTCCCACCTGGTGTTATTTCTCAGCCTCCAGCAAGTCTTCCGTCAAGAGCAGGGCACCTAGTTACCATCTGCAGGGCCCCCACCAGTTTTCTTGGGTCAATGTGGGGTGGTGCTCAGTGTCAACTACTGGTGCAAAGGCAAGTCCTCCCAAGCAGACATTTGGAAGTCATTAAGCGTCAAAAAATGGTTGACTCACGCAAAGCACGCCAGAACTAGAAAAGACCTTAGAACACTGTGTTGTCCAACCCCCACATTTACAGATCAATCCCCACGAGATCCCCTCCAAGAGGACTTAGAGTAAGCCAAGCTCCTCTAGCTTGCTGCTTTGGGAGAGTGTGGGGTGTGGTCAGGAGAGAGAAGGAAGGCTGGGCCCCCTCCAAGCAAGGCCTACAATGAAACAAATGCGGAGCAAGAAGGGAACCAAGAGAGTAGGGAGCTGGATCCTTTTGTGTGACCATCACAATGGGCTTTATGCTTTCAATAACCCTCTTCCCCGTATGCATGTTTTTCCCTTTTCCCTGTGGTTACTAGCAGGGGAAATTCTTCAGAATCTGCCATGAGGGTATATATAATTGAGGACCATAAGGCAAGCAGTGCCCTGTTGGGAGCTGAGGGGGACACCAGGCGCTGACTGAGACAAGGGGGCAGAAGATGAATAATGGCAGTTGGGACTGTTTATTTGGGGGGGGGGGTGGGTCCTTCAATCATAAAGCTCAGAGAGGTTCAGTAATTTGCTCCATGTCCCTAGCTGCTAAGTGTTGACACCAGGGTCTAAATCCATATCTTCCTGGTTCTAAAATCTATGCAACCAAACAAATCAAGGATAAGAGGACAGTGGAGAGAAAGCTAGAGATGGCTCTGCATTCCCTGGTGTGCAGGGTTGATAATCAAGGAAGCTTCCAGAAGGAGGTGCTGTTGCACAGATTCTGGAAGGAGAGAGGGAGCGTGCTTATCGTGGAGGACAGGAGGATGGTCCAAATGGAAAAATCAGGTGGGTGCCAGTTGGGGTGCTCAGCTGCTCTGGGCACTATAGTACGCGGCGGTTGCACCTGCAACCTACCAGCAGGTGGCAGTATTTCAGAACAAGAAGGTGACTCAAGTAGGTTAGGACCCTGATAAAAAGAGGAATTACTGAGCTCTTACTCTGTGTCAGGCATTGTAATAAAAGTTTTATACAGAGCATCTCCTCGAAACTTCACAACAACTCTATGAGGTGCCTACTATTTTTAGCCTCAGTTTACACATGAGAAGGGTTTAGTAACTTGCTCAAGGCCACAGAGCCAGAAAGTACCAAGATTCTTACCCAGGCAGCCTAACTCCAGGTCCAGACCTAAACTCTGTATAGACGTAACATCACGCCTCAGTTCCACAAGCATACACTGAGTTTCCATGATGCATTAAGCATTGTGCTGGGTGCTAGAGGCTCAGAAGTGATCTAGGCAATATCCCTCCTCTAGGAACTCCCCCAGCTGATGGTTCAAATGCCCTGGGATAATGGAGGTAGGTATGTACAGGCAGCAGGGGCCAGGCACTGACCGGGTCCCCAGACCTGGACTCAAGTCCGGCTCCTCCACTCTTTGCTGGCTGGTCTGGTACAGTGATGGATGTCTCAGGGCCTCAGTTTTTTCATTTATCTGTAGTTAGGTATAATATAGACCTCATGAGGATTAAAGGGGAGAAGAATCAAGCATGGAGTAGGTCATGTGTTTTACTGAAACGACCACAAATATCAAACACAAAAGGCACCAGGAGCCCAGACAAGGGCCATCAAAGTGAGTTCCCTAGGCTGAGCAGGTGGCTGACAGGAGGGTGAGGATTCCAGCCCAGGTGAGGAACCCTGAAGGGCTGTGATGCCTGAGAAAGCATGAGGAGGGGGCGGAGGAAAAGAGCTCAGGGAGCGCCCCTCCATTCTGTGGGACCAGGGCCCTGGGGTAGGTTAGAGGACTGGGAAATAGGATCTCCAGAGGGTTTCAAAATAAGCAAGATTTAAACTAGGAAGTGGAGGACTCGGAGTGCCCCAGGCAGCATGCTCTCACTCAGCAAGCATCGCATGGTCCTACTAAGGGCCAAGCACCAGGCCTGAGTCGGCTCAGCCTGGGCCTTTCTTCCCGCACTGTGGATGTGTCCCCGGGGCTGCTCACAGCACTGTCTTGCCCTTGACTGGGTCAAGCCCACTCAAGCCCCACCCAGGCCCACCTCCCAGCTCTGCCCAGCAGTCCATGAGCAACCTGGTTCTGTCAGAAGTTCCCTACACACTCTGCATAATCTACTCCACCTGTGACCCCACCAGTCACACCCCCAGGGGAGGAAGGGTGCCCCATCAGGGCGGGAGATGGCAAGACAGTCTCCATTCCCTGGGGTGGTCGAGTCATTCAGAGAGAGCACACGCCCTGGGGCACTGTGGGAGATGAGGGAGAGTGGGCAGAGATGCACAGCTGAGCCCCACACACCTGCAAGCCAGTGCCTCCTAAGGGCACCAAAGCTGGAAGAAGCGGAGAGGGGCTCAGGCAGCAGGGCCCCGCCTCTCCTTCTCTCTGTATCCGTTTCTGACTTTCAAGTCTTCAGAAGCAGCCGTGAGGACATCCTCCCACTCCCATCCAACACCATGCCTCCCCCACACACGCCTCCTATGCTTCCAGCCTTCTTTCTCAAGATATGGCAGGAACAAAGGCTAGTGACTCTTCAGGGTGGGCGGGGGTGATGGGAGTGTGTGTCTGGCTCTGGCATTATCTGCACAGAGGCGCATTCCTTCCCTGGACCACCCCCCACCCAGAAACATCATCATTCATTCCATCATACACACAGCTGGGGCCGGGGGAGGCCATGACAGGTGGGCCAGCCGGGGAGGTGAGATGGGGCGCCATGGTCTTCTCCCCACCCCCTAAACAAGACAGATATGTCCCCTCTGAACATGCTGGGGGAGATTATTTTAACAAGCACTTTTGTACCAGGAAATCAGTGTGTTTAACCTAACAAGCAAAGAACAGCCCAGTGGGGCCCATAAATCTCGTTCCCACCTATTAATTTTACGGCCTACATAAAGCAGTGTTGAAGTCCAAAGTATATGTGACCTAAAAAGGCATTGCTCATTCTGACACATATACGACGTGGCCAGGACTCGAACCCTGACCCTGACCCTCACTCCAGGAAGCCAGCTCCCAAGCCTCACAGGGTGCAGGGGCTCACACTGCAGAAACCTGCCTGGCCTCCTCTCGGAAGAACAGGACAGCTGGAGGAGACGACTGGGGAGGGGGCTGGAGGATGCGGGCACTGATGAGGCTGGGTCAGTGGGAACCCCCTGCTCAGAGACCCCAACCACCTCCAGGGCTGCCATGTGGAGTCGTGCAGTTTGGTCACTGCCCAAAGGCACCCAGACAAGAGGACAAGTGAGGGCTGAAATCCAGCCGGCGCTCCGTTCACCGTGCCTGTCCCCTGGGGCAGGGCTGTATTTGCACAGAGCAGGGCATTTTAAAAATCCAACAAAGGTGCTATAGGGATTGGCAGCAGTCCTCACAGCCTCCTTGGATAAATCTGGATCCCCACCCTGACTGCTTCACATATTGACCCCCAAATTGAATGACCCACTGTACCCCCAAACCAGTTACACAGCCCTCCTACCAGGCAAATCCATGACAAGTGTCAACTCCTGACATCAGCTGACTGCTGATCCCCTCCAATCCTAGAGATGTTTCAGTTGTCCTGCTCACCATGTAATGACCCAAACTGGGCCACTCTGGCTGCCCCACAGCAACTGCACTTTGACTGCCACAAATTCGTCAGGTCAAGGACTACCCCAATGCAACCAAACCCTAAGCCAAGCCACCTCAGTCCCCTACTGACTCTACAAAAGAAGAAACAGCCCAAGGGACCCGAATCCCAATAGCACACGTACTGCACCCCACCACATGCCGATCCCCCAAACTCAAGTGCGTTTACTCCCCCCTCTGCCAGATTCACCCTCCACCCTGTCTGTGCCTGGGAGGCTGACCCCTAGGGCCTGCATCATGCCTCCCTTGCCCTCTGGCTTCCAGCCAGTTTCCCAAGTTAGAGTCCCTATTAGTGAGGTGAGGGAGGGGACCCCCACTGCCAGAGGCCTGTACTCTCTATCATGGTTTTTGCTTTATCTTGAAAAGTCATGAGGAACTCATGCTCCATAATATATCTTTGTTAGCTTTATTGTAAAAATGTTTCTCTTAGGTCAGCTTCCCCAGAAGCAAACCCAAGACAAGGATATGAGGGCAAGTCGTTAACCGGGGCCATGATCCCAGGAAGTACCCTAGAGGAGTGGGGACTTGAGTCAGGGAAGAGAAGGAAGCCTACACAGGTGTATTAATGAGCAAGGGACTACTGCAGGAAAGCGGCTGAGTCCCACTGGGGACCCGGAGCCAGGGTATTTATCCATCAGTTCCTGCCCGTCATGAGTGGGGCCTATCACTGAGGGCACTAACTCCAGATCTTTCTGCCTACCTGGTGAAGATGGAACCTGTTCCCGCCGCCAGACGACATCCCCGGGCACAGTTGCAGGTGCTTCAGTAGAAAGCGATTGGCATATAAGGAATGGTATCGAGGAGTATGTGCTGGGCAACAGTAGCATTTGCTACAGTGTTTTTGCCCAAATATTCAAGAATGTAGATTTGACCCCTAAATCTCCCTTGGTTTCTGCATTCCCTAAGCTGCCCAGTTTGAGAAGTCCGCACCCTGAACTCTCCACCCCAAACAAGGCACTGACTTCCCATGGACAGTTTTTCCACCAACTTCTAAGGCCCTTTCTCATCCTCATCATCACGTGCCGACCTGCTGACCTCTAAACACCACTGCTGGCGGAACCCACACCCTGAGTCACCAGCTGATTCCAACTCTGCCTGCAGGGCCCTGCTTATGAGGTTCCCTTCCTCCGGGAGTCTTCCCCGGGGGACTCATTCATCCCCATCCCCGACTCCATCCATGCCCTAACCCTTCAAACGACCCTTCGAAATGACCAACTGATCCCCAAAAACATACTGACCTCTCAAATCTGGCTGCTTCTTGACTCTCCGATCTAGTAACAAATCTTGCAAACACACACTGCAAGTCCAACTATATCTTGAATCCTCAACCATGAATGACCTCAAATCACATTGACACCCCCAATGCCAACTACACACTGATGTCTCAGTTCTAACCATAGCCACACACTGACCCACAGACACAACCACACTGTAATATGTAGCCCGGACACACATTGATCTCTGAACTCAGTCATACACAGGGATGCCCCAATCCCTAATACACACCAGCTCCACAGTTCCAAACAGCACACACACTAACTCTCTCACCTCAACAAGACGCAAATCCACCAAGGCTCAAAGGGTGTTGGCTGCCAGCTTTCCAAACACACGCTGACCCCAATCCCAGTCACTATCTGGCATTCCCATCTCAAGCTTCACATGGATGCCCACCACCCAATTAGAGCCACTGACGTAGACGCCCCAAGCTGAACACTCACTGATCTCATGAACCTCAACCAAACAACGACCTCAAGTCCAGCCATGAACGTCAACCAAACAAGGACCTAATCCAGACTACCCCAAGACTAGGCACTCTGACCCCCAAACAAGGCCACACACTTAATTCCAGAACTTCACCCCACACTCAGCCCCAACAAGGAGTGAACCACGAAACTTAACCTTAGAGTGACTCTGTCTTAAGCATACACTGACCTCAAACCCCATCCACACTCTTACCCTCAGCCCAAGCGTACCCAACACAGACATGCTGACCCCACAGACAAACACCACACTAACCCGCAACCTGACTGCAAGATGAACACTCCATGCCAAACCTCATTGCCCCTCCACGGAGAGAGAGGGCACTCTGATGGCAGCCTCAAGCCCACTCACTCTTCACTGAGCCCCCAGCCTAAACTGGACTTCCGGTTACAATGCGCCTTCAAATCCTGTACACACACCAACTCCCAATAAAACATTCCCAACCCAGCCTCACTCTGTCCCCTTCAACCTCATCCACCCCTGAAGGGACCTGCAATTTCATCCTCACAGACACCACCCAAGTTCAATTGTACCTTATTCTCTAACACAACCTCACCCCATGCACCCCGTGACCCCGCACACACAGGAATGGTATTCAAAGGGGGATCACCCCCAGACTCCTGCCAGTAGCAGCACCTAGACCTGGGTCCTTAATGCTTTCCTTTATTCCCTATCTCCACGATTTAGGGAAGGCACCAGAAGCTCTCACTCAGCAACACTGGGACGACCAGCTATATTCCTATTATTTCTAGGGATAACTTGACTAAGTCTCAAATTCTTCTCCAACTTTGAGCATAGTGACCTCTTCCATGGGATAAATTCCCTTGTGCCAAGTTCAGGTCTCCAGGGAACCACTTCAGTTGGCTACACTGAGGTGGGTCACTCCAGTCTATGCAGCCTGCTGGGCAGAGGGGTCAGGAGCCTGGGTGATTGTCCTGCTCACGTGCCCACTTGGCTGTGTGATCTTGGCTGGGTTGCTTCACCTCTCTGGGTCTCATTTGATCCTATATATCAGGAGTCAACAAACTATTGCGAGGGGATCAAATCCAGCCGTGCCCCTCATTTTCCTACTTTCTATGGCTGCCTTCACACAACAATGACAGAAGTGAGTAGTTGCAACAGAAACGGTATGAGGCTCAAAGCCAGAAATATTTGCTATCTGGGGCTTACAGAAAAAGTTTGCTACCTCTGCTGTGCATCCACCACCTTCCTCCCAGAGGGTTAATTCACCCTAGAGGATTCTCTGTGTGAAGGCCTGGATACAGGATACCTCCCTTCTCTGGGCTTCTCCAGGAAGATGCTCCTTAACGTGCGGATTGTTCATTAGGATGATAATAAAACCTGTGATTGCCTGCCCCCAACCTGGGGAGGAGGGGCTGAAGAAAGATCACAGGGTCAGAGAAAAGGCCTTAGGGCTTGGATAGCAATATTGGGATGCCCCAGTCTCTCTGTTTATTGTGAAGGTTCTTCCAACATTATTGCTTTTGTTTATTGAAACCCAACCCCTATGGTGCTCACCACCCTTGGCAGTGGGCCCAGACCTGCCCAGGCCCCAGCCTGCCAGTCCTGGCCAAGAGGACTGGGGGGGTAAGAGGGAGCACTGGCCAGGCCCCATTCCAGGAGCCCTACTTGCTTACAGCCTAAGGCACTAACCCACCCCCCCTTCTTAACGTCTTGCTTACAAGACAGCATTTGGAGACAATTTCTCATCAGACCTTCTTGTAAACATCCTCCTGGATGAAGCAAGCCTGAAGGAGCCCTTATTAGAAACACCTGCACCAGACGGCGGGCCTGGTGAATGACAGCTTGCAGAGCCGCCACTGGCCCCCCTGCCAATCCTGGGGCTGGAGAAACAGATCGGGTGGGAGACGGGGGTGAGGATTTGTGTGGGGGGCAGTCTCTTCCCCGCCTCTCTCCTCCTCCCTAAAGCCCCCATAGGACCAACATTGCTGAGGCAGTGCCCTTCCCATTGCAGTGTGAGAGACTCAGGGTGTCAGGAAGGCTCTGTGAAGAGGACTCTCTCATCAGCTGGTTCTTGTGGTGCCCAACTCCCCCGATTAGTCACCTCTCTGCGTTAATGATTTTCCTGTTCAGGTTCTCCAAGTAGGATGGCAGCCACACTTCTTTGTCATACACACATTCCCCAGGAGTGTCAACATGTTGAGTTTCTTAACACTTTAAATGGATGAGAATCTTCAAGACTTTGGGCACTGTCCAAGCTCAAGGGGAGATACCTGCGGAGAGGCAGATAGGGAGCTCCCAGATGGAATTCCCAGGCTGGAAGGAACCTTGACATGCCAGCAAAGATACAGAAAAAGCAAAGTTACAGAGTCCAAAGGCCACATCTTCTACTATAAGGCAGTTTCAAGCCATCTTTCCTGCTCCATCCAAACATTTTAGCTGGTGCTGATCCAAATCCCCATTTTGCTAAAGAAAGCAGCAGGAGACGGGAAGGAAGAGGATGAAGAGGGACTATATAAATTGGGCCCTGAACACCCAAGAAATCAATTCTTGCACCATGAGCTTTCTGCCTTTTGGGTATGATGGAATCTTCTAGCACTCCGGGCACCCCTCCCACCCCCACCTCACCTGGGGCTCCTGGCCAAGCACACCTGAACCTCTTCCTGCAATCCCATTCGCAGAATCTCTCTGCCACTTGCCTGCTGATCCATCCTGGGACCAGCCAAGGCCAGACCCTGCTCTGGGTCATCTCTTGGCCCTTCTGAGGGCCTGGAAGGAGATCTTATTCTGCTTCTGGGGCTGGACACCCTGTTGTGGCACCCTTCCTAAGGTGGAGTGGATAGTTCTAAAGGGAGCAGAGGCATGAGGGTCTCTCAGGGCTGGTGGAACACCCCACCCCTCACCCCCGGCCTCCTAGCAGGCCAAAGAACTCTGAGAAGGACCGAGGTAGGGGAGACTCAAGAAGGGTAGCTAGAAGGAAACCTGTCTTTAATGAGTTGGGCAGAAGGAGGAAGCAGGAGGCTCCATGAAATAAATTAGTGAAATCTCAATTCCGATAAATCCAGTTTCTTAAAAAAAACAAAAAAAAAACAGCAACTGGTAGGAAAAAAAAATGTAATTTATGCCCATTGAAAGGAGGCCAGGTTTAAATTGATGAAGTCTCCTGTTTATGTAATAAATCCATTTCCATTCATGTCACCAATATATTTATCCACACATCCTGGTCCAAGTCAAATCTTCATTATTTTATTATTCAACAGGGGGCAGAGGGGAGGGCAGGGGAACAGAGTTCTGTGTCGAATTAATAAAGTCTCACTCTCTCCCCCAGATCCCTCCTTGCACAGGGACAATTTATTCCTAAGAAGGAGGCAGAAGAACTGGATGCAATTTATGTGCTTTGAAAGAGACCCAAACGTAATTAGGCAAAGTCTCAAGTTCACCGAGAAATAAATCCCAGAGAAAGTAGCCGGGGGTAAAATTTACGTTCCCTGAAAGTCTGAAAGTGCTCTCCCACCGGCCTGCCGCCCTCCCCCAGGCCACCGTGCTTGGTTCCCAAAGCCTGCCAGGTTCCCTCCGGTGCCCCCACTTCCCAGGGGGCCCCAACAGGACCTCACGGCACACCCCTCAGTCGGCAGGTCCCCAGAGATGCTCACCCTGTCTGTGCGTCCCTCTCCTTGACACACACACACCACTCAGGCCACTGCCCATTTACTCTGTGGGGCCAGTTACGGCAGCTGGTAAGACTGTGGGACTTCGTATCCTGAGAGGCATTCGCTACAGAGAAATGAAGACTTCCTGGGAGTGCCTGGGCCTCCGCACCCAGTCAGAGGGCTTTTGTGAAGCAAGCCAGTTTCCCTGAGATAAACCACCACAGGTGGCCCTTCTCAGGGTCGTGTGGTCTCGCTTCACCCCTAGGCCCCAGCGTCATTCATTCAGGAGTGAGGGTATGCCCTTCTCCCAGGAAGTTGGACATTTACCAGTTGGGCCAAGGTGGTTCAGGATTTTTAAAACCATCGATTTGGAGAATCCCAGGTGGCTGGGGTGAGGGACAATGATCTGGGGCAGTTGTGTTTCTGAAGGGGAAACTAGTGAGTGGGATGGGCAGAGCAGAGCTTCCCACCCCACGGTGAGGCACCGGGGTTGCCTGGAGCTCTGTGTGGGGAGTGCACATCCATATGAGGTTTGCAGTTGAGAAACCTGCGTTCTCCTCCTCCACCCACCAGACAAGTGCCTAAGAATGTAGCTTTGCCTGGCCATGGGATGGAAGATGCCCCCAGGACTGCGTCTGCCTGGGTGAGAGTCTTCTGGACACAACCAGCTAACAAGTGAAGGCTCATGTCACTCCAGACAGGCTCTGGGACCTTAACCTAAGTCCAGCCTTACTTCAGGCCCCCTGGGAGGAGCTAGGCTCACGGCCCGTCCCCAGCCCTGCCCTTGTTCCCCTTAGAGGAAACAGCCTCCTGTTCCTGGTGACCAGAGGCAGAAGCAGTCCAGGAGGGAGCTGGAAGGTGATGAGGAGGTCTGAGTGGAACCCAGGCCCTGGCCACAGAAGGAAAGGGCAGACATGAGTGGTAATGTGTAGGAAACAGGAGTCTGTGTGGGGTGAAGGAGTGAAAGGGAAGGAGTGAGGCAGCTCCCGGTGACCGGTGACGTCTTTTGCTGAGATGGGGTGTGTTGGGGAAGAAGGAGCCAGGTGAGTACAAAAGATGATGAGTTTACCTGACGAGGAGCAGGTTTGGGGGAAAAGCAGGGACAAGATGGGTTCAGTTTGGGGCAAGGGAGTTGGCCAGGACTTTGCTATATTCCTGGAAAGATGTCCAGTAGGGACATAATCAGGCATTCCAGAGGGATCACTGGGAGTCGCTGGCTCAGAGATGGTCCCTGATGCCAGGCCACAGCCCAGCCCTGCTTGTCCAGGGAGAGTGAGAGGAGTGAGGAGAGAGGGGCGGAGGCCAAAAGCAGAGGACAAAGGGCCTGCAAAGGCTCGGGGAAGGCACAGCCATGGGGAGAGGGGCAGGGAAGGTGGCGTCAAGAAGGCGGACAAGTCCAACAGTGTCCAAGACTGAGAGAGAACAGCACGCTAAAGACTGAGCTGCCTCCATCACTTGTGGCAGAGTATGCTGATGACTTCGGCGAGAGCCCTTTTGATAGAGGGAGGGGACAGAGGCAGGGAGCAGGGGTCTGTGTGTCCCTCTGAGGATGGGATTAACCTTACAGGCTGAGCAATGACTGACATGGGATCACAAAACCAGGCACTGGGGCAGGGTCTCGGAGAAGGCACCAGAGGGCTGCTTCCCAGAGCAGAAGGCACTGCAGCCGGGGAGAGCTTGGGGGCACTTTTTCCTGAGATGGGAGGGAAGGTGGTTCTGGAGGCTGATGGGAGGGCTGTGCCCAGCTGGAGGAAGGGCAGGGAAGGGGTGGGGTTAGAATGTGGGGGGAGCCACATGGGGAGCCCCAGACCGATCCCTTCTTTCCAAGCTGATGCTCTTTGTAAGAACGCTGGATTTTCAGCATTTGCCGGCCACTGGTTGACAAGGTGACCTACGGGAGGCTGGCTGCCCTGCCCCTGGAGGGCATCAGGCACCTGATGGAACCTGACAGGACAGTTTCAGTGACTGCTCTTCTCTGCTGTGGCTCAGGGGAGGCTCCTCAGGCGCAGGGTCCCAGCCTGCCTATCTGCACACCTCCGATTGCCATTCTAATTGGAAGTGACCTGATGCCGGGAATGCTGATGCCTTTCTCGAAAGGCCCAGGCTAGGCCCCATCTGTGGGCAAGCTGCCTTCAACGACTGCTTCCCTGGGCCACACCTCTGGGAAAGTCATCGTGACTGAAGGGGGCCAATGACACATGATTGCTCAACAGCAGCCCCCGGTATACATTGACGGGAAATGGGCTCCCAGTTCAGCCAAAGGGCTGCTGTCTTTGATGACGCAACAACCGCTCTATCTGTGACATGGGCATTCTAGATGGTTCAGAAAAGGAACCTTTCCACCTTCACACTCTCTCTACCCTGAGGCAGCCTCTGGTCAACTCTGGGTGACCTGGGCAGGTCCGATCAGGTGGTGATGAAGACAGTGAGAAGGCTGGGACCATTCTATGGCCTGGGGGGGGGTGACAGATTGTCCCTGCTGCACCTCTCCAGTGGTGCTTTCCCTGCGGTCATGCACCACTGATGGGGACCACTTGATCTCAGTCTGACTTCCCTGATCTGGACAGCAGAGAATCTGGCTGTAAAATCCTCGTTTTACGAGATTCTCTGGGAAGCCCTGAGAATCCCCTGGCAAGCCTACCAGGGCGGCTCTGGAGGAGCACAGCAGAGGAAGCCCTGTTGCTGGGATGCATTGCATCTCAGTTACTCTATGAGCAACTCGTTTCTCAAAAGGCCAAACACCTGGCCAGTTGTCACAGATCTCGGAGGTGGTCCCTGGCTTCATCATGAAGGGTTGACAATGCGTGAAGACACCAGGACCCTGCTGCCCTGACTTAGGCACCATGAGAGGAAGGTCGGGGGGGGGAGGGAGGGGAAGTCAGCGCAGCCCATCTCCTTCTCCATTCTGCGTCAGGCCCGGGGCAGCCCCCTTAGTGGGCCTGCTGTCTCCCAGGAGCAGACCCGAGAAGCGGATTCAGGTGTGGGTGATCTATCAAGGAAGTGCTCCAGAAGAAACCAGGGGAGGGAGTCGCGGAAGCAGGACAGGGACAGAGAGAAGCTGAGCAACAGGTGAAGTCCCAGCCTCCGCCTGATCCTGCAGGGAGCTCTGGAGCATAAATTACACCCAAGGGTTTATCACCCCCGGGGACAAGAAACGGGGCTCCCATATTCCTCCTCCAGGCAGGCAGGAGCTTCGGTCTGCCCCAGGGGGACAGAAACTCTCAGCATTTCCAGATCTCTAGGAGTCTGGGTGAAGTGGCTCAAGTGACCTAAGAGTAGTCTTCAGAGGTCCAAACTCTCAGGAGTGAAGCTCACTTGGGCTGAGGGACAGGCACCCAGAGCTGGCAACGGCACCTGGAGGGAGCCCAACAGGATCCTCTGCACCTGGCGATGTCAGTGAAGACAGCTTCCTAGAGCCGAGGAAAGCAACTGAAGGGCCTCTTTGCTCCCAGAGCTCTTAAACTCTTGCCCTAAGGGGTAGGCCCAAATTTGTGCAAACTGTCTCTTCCATTTCCTGGGTCCCCACAGGCTGAATCCAAGGAAGGTCTCTGGTCCCCAAGGAAGGGGCCACTCCTCTGCTCTAAGCATCAGGCCAACCAGCCTGCAGCTTTCGAGCTTAGCAAGAGGTGGCAGCTTCCTCTTCTGTAAGCTTCAAATTTGGAATGGCAATGACCCCCCACATTGATCCCTGTCACATGATTCTGCCCCACAGAGGCAGCAGTTGAAAACCATCCAGTCTCTTCCCAGGATGGGTCCCGCTGTCCTGGCCTTTGACTCCTAGGCAGGAACCACTTCAGGGCCAAGTGTGTGGTTTTCCTATGGTTCCGGTATGTCCTGAAAACCTCGATGACCCCCCTACCGCTCTGGGAGTCACAGGAGTGACCACCTGACAAGAGAGTCCCTTTTTGAAATGGGATAAAGGAGGACTGACATTTCTAGCCCCTCCCTTCTCTCGGGACTGGAAGCATTTGGTTTGGGCGTGCATCTCCTGTCATGTCCACCAGAAAGACTGGGCTAAGGGACATGGCAAGTACCCTTTTCTAGGGGCTCCGGGCTTTACTCATGAACCGCAAAGCTGTGCACTTGGACCACGACCTGGACCTTTCAGAACTAAAGTTAATGAACTCTCACACAGAAGCAATATAGGATAGAACTCCATGTGGTCATTGTCCATTTTCCTTTTGGCTACGATGAAGCTCCTCCCCCAATTTTGTGATCAGGAACCAATGATAGCTGATATATATGTGCATTTCTTGATATAATTCTTCCTTATTTACCTATACTCCCTCCACACACTTCTGGATCAGGCAGCTGTCTATCTAGACACTGTTCCTGGTGAGGACTCTTTAATATTCATGAGAAGATAGCAATTTTCTTGTCTATGTCATCAGCAAAGCCCGTGGTCATGTCTTAAATCAACGGCAGAGGATGTTTTCACTCTGGTTTCTTGCCTGAGATTGCAACCTGAACTCTCGGCTACTCAGCTCTATTCAAAAGCTCGCTCAGAGGAATTGTCATCATGAGGGGGAGGGCAGTGTTCCTGGGGGTATTAAAAATCTCATTCCTGAATTAAGCCACCGGAGAGCTCCTATTTGGACCGCATGGCTTTGAACTCTCCTATAATTGCTGTTACTGAATTGCCTTTTGGTCCTCAGCTTAAATTTCATTCCTATAATCAATAGTACGTTAGTAAGTTTCACATAACTGTATATGTGCTTTGAAACTTAGTATGTTGTATGCAATTTACTATTAATTATGGGGATGTTACCTAAGATCTTGCTTATTAAAGTACACATTGCTCCCAGGAGTAATCCACAGGAAAAGATTTCCTCCGACCTCACAGCCAAAAAAGCAGAGCTACTGGTCTCCTTTTTTATTATATGGGCGTTGAGAATCTTGTAAATAATCCTCTGCTCCTCTTTGCTTTGGCTGGTAGGAAGCTCAGAGCCAAATTAGCCTTCTATCTCTATCAGTTGTACCTAAGTGTGAGAGTTTCTACAGAGTAGCTGGGTGGAGGGAATGCTCATCTTCAACTTTACTAGATATTATCAAAGTATGGTCCAAGGAGGTTGTAGCTACTCACATTCCCATCAAGTGACCTAGAGTTCCTCTTTCTCCCTCTCCTCACCAACACTGGATATCATCATTATGCTTAGTTTTTGCCAAGCCGAGGAGTTTGAAGTGGTATCTCGTTGTTTCTTTAAATTGCATTTCCCTAATCACTCAGGAGCATCTTTTCACATATTTATTGGCCTTGAGGTTAACTCACTTGCAAGCTACTTGTTCAAAGCTTTTGTCTCTTTTTTTCCACTGGAGTATTATTCTTTGTCTTAATGACTTCTGTAAGATTTGCAGGACCTGTCGACTCCCTTTTACTCCTGGTTTCATCTTACCTCCCCAATCTGTTTTGCCCCATCTTAATTTCTTTAGCTCTTTATTTTTATATCCTTGCTCCATATATCTACATAAGCTGCATAAGTACTCCTGGGGTTGTGGTAATCACGGTAGGGTAACTGTGATAATAAACAACCCCAAATTGAAATGGCTTAATAGAAATAAGAGTGTATTTCTCTCTGCTGCAGCAATCCATGCAAGCATTGCTAATTGGTGACTCTCCTCCTACCACGATTCAGGGACCTGGAATCTACCAACACCACGGTTCCAGAGTTCCCTGCTGGACTCTCCACACCCAGCCAGGATGGAAGATCATGAGGGAGTTTCCTAGGGCCAGGCCTGCAGTGTCCTCCATCACTTCTGCTCTATCCCATTGTCCAGAAATTGGTCCCTGCAAGGGAGGCAAGAAATGCCTGGCCCAGGAGGCAGAGGAAGTGAGGTTTGGAGAGGACACCACCATCTCTGCCATCCTATGGACACACGGACTCTGCCTTTCCCTCCGTGTTGGTGACTTGGTGTGGTTGTGTTTGCTTTCCTGCCACCTAGATCTGTTGATTTGGCAGCAGCAAAGTACATGCAGACATGGTAGAAGGACGACCATGCGGAATGTCCACGTACTGGGGGCCTTTCTCAGAGCTGCCTTGAGTTGGAATCACCTAGAAGTGTTATGAATACCCATCTTTGCTATGAAGGATAGAGAAAGAGAGTGGCCAGAGGAAGGAAAACACCTTCGGGGAGTGATGACACAGACAAAAGGAGAAAGTCATTTCTAGAAAAAGGGAGTGGTCTGCATTATCAGGCGGAGAGAGGGAGGGTCAGTAAAATAAAGAATATCAACTGGAGTCCCAGGTGGCTTGTCTGAGAGGTGAGGAAGTAAACCATGGTGGCCAGGGCGGGCTGGGGGAGTGCCCTGCGGTTGAGGAGGCCTCAAGGAAGTGGAGCATTGAGACCAGAGGCCTCTCCTTTGAGAAGAGGAGGGAGCCAGGGTGGGCATAGTCAGAGGGCACGTTCCTGGGGACCCCTGAGAGCTGTCGGAACAGCTGTCCCCTCCCAAGCCAGCGAGGAGCAAACAAATGAGGTGAGCACAGCGCCTGCCCTCAGGGCCTCCCTGTCTGGACGGAGAGAGTATCCTCAACTGACTACAGCCAGACCAGGATAAATCATACAATACAGCTGTTACCAGGCTCCTGGCCAGGCAGAAATCAGGGAGAGGGGGTTCTGCTGAGAGGGACGAGAAGGCCTTCACACTGGGCTTTAAAAGACCAGTGGACCATGTAACAGGGGGACAAGGGGAGATGGTGAGACCTCTGCAGATAACAATGCTCCCTGGACTGAAGCCATCCACTGGTGATATGCACTTAGCATATATTATCTCATTTAATCACCCACGACCACACTATGCTGTTATTAGCTCCACTTTGCTGATGAGAAACAGAGGTATGACGATATGTGAGTCTGAGTAAGGCTGTGAAGAGGAGATAACATGGTGTGTTTAGGGTAGAGTGTCATCCGACCCTCCCCTTCCTCCCAGTCCTTGAAACTCAGTCATGCTCTCTGCCAGGACCAGACCCACCCCCTCCTGGCCGTAATGCCCAGCTTCCCTCCAGGGCTGGGGTCCAGGACAAGACCCTCTGCCCAGCATGTGCGCTTCCTGCCCTTGGCTGGGACCCCAGAGAAAGGAGTATGAGGAAGAGTCGACCCTTCCGTGGGGACCACCTCAGGAGTTCATGCCTTTGCTCTTTTTCCACTCCCTTCTGCTCCTGTTTCTGCCCTGACCCAGGATGAGGAGAGGGGCTGCTTTATGGAAGGAGGACCCAGAGGCCGCTCCCCCAGAGGGGTGAGGTGCCTGAGCCTGGCCTTCCGCAGACTCCTCAAGCAGCTCCTAAGGGCCTGGTCTGTGGAAATTGGATGACGGCACCTCCCCTCTGCCCACTCAGCCCTTGCCCCCTCTTCTCTTCCACCCTGTTGGCAGGGCTTACCTGGACACCCCTTCCACCTGAGGCCAGTCCCTGCTGGGAGTCTGACCCAAGCATCTAAGGCCAGGAGGGATGGCCAGAGCAAGGAGGGCCACCTCTGCCTGCAGCCTGTGGAACCCACACATCCTCCTGTCAAAGCACTGGGCAGGGGGAGGCAGCAACCAGCAAGGGACCGAGCTCCTCTTCCCCTGCTCCAGGGTTGGGGCATCCCTCAGCCAAGGACCAGGAGAGTCCAACAGCAGGACCTACCTTCAGGTTCGTTTGGCCCATCCTCCTCATTGTGTTGGGACAGCTGAGGCCCCCAACGGGCCAGTGGCTGGTGCAGTTCCCCAACAGACAACAGCTCTCCGCCAGGCCCGAGGGCCGCCCAGTTGCTGTCGAGGGAGCCCATGTCCCTTCCTCTGGGGGAGATGAGATTGAGTTGGTTGCATGCTCTTTTTCACCAAATCTGATTGAAAACTGTGAATGGACCTGAGCTGCTTGGGAGGAGGCAAAGGGAGGCCAGCAATAGTCTAGTCTTAACAAAATAAAATTTTATGTTCCTTAAATACACGAAGTCACCCTGAACGGCTATTAACAAAGCATGGTCAAGGAAAGGTACTGGCTGCTTCAGAGACAGGGTCAGAGTTCACTTGTGATTGGCATGCTAACTGCTCTCATGCAATCGGCGTTGCCAAAGGGCACAGCACTCCCTCTGCCATCTGGAATACAACCCGCACTCAGAGGCCGGGAGCTCCTGTTATTATTATCTTGTTCCCACTAGGAGTTTGTACAGCACATGCTCCCATCAGCAGGGTCCAATTCCTCTCTGGCCTTGTGAAAGCATCACAAATTTTAAATTAGAGGTGTCTGAGCTAACAAGGCCTCTCTCTACTCTTCTTAAGTTTCTTCCATTGTGTGTTTCTCATCCCCACCAACATCCCCTGCTAGATCTTCAATTCCGTGGAGACAAGGACCATGTCTTCTATTTCACCCATTCAACAAGTAGTGATTGACCACCTGTCATGGGTTGTACCCCGTGCTTTGGGGAATACAAAACCTGGGAAAGCCGCAGTCTCTGCCTTCAAGGAAGAGGCGATGACCTTGTCGTGAATACGTTGCCTCGCCTTATGTAGCCATTGACATTTTCAATGCTCTTTTAGACATTAACTCATTTGGATATCCATGTTGGTCCTGAGGGGGAGGCAGAGCTAGTATTTTTCCCATCTGTCAGACAAGTAAACTGAGGCCCAAAGAGGCTAACTGATTCCCTCAGAGCCACACAGTCTATTGGTGATGGAGCTTCAGCTAGAACCCCCAGTTCTCTGTTCTTGCCAACATGCTCTGGCCCTGCCCAGCATAGCACCAAACCCCACACCCCACCCGGCGTGTACAGTTTGAGCAAACATAGCTTCACAACTCATTGGAGAATAAAACAAGAAAATGATAAAAAGCAATGAAAAAAATTGACATTTGGCCAAATGCTCCCAGAAGAGGAGGGGCCAAACTTGACAGGAAGCAACCCCCAACCCCACTCAGTGCCTCCCTCAGGGCTCCACTAAGAGTTGCATGAAGCCAAGCTCCATGAAGGAGTGTCTATCAATTCCGTGGGTGGTTCTTGCTTGCAGTTTTAAAGAAAACAGAGGCCCCTAGTTGGATAAAACATTGTCAAAGGAGCTCCCTGGGGCTGTGAAGCTGTCCCATCCCAGGAGGCAGCTGGCAGACAATTGATTTTGTCTGCAATGCACACCAACCTTTCATCTCTAACCTAAAGGAATCAAGCACAAGCGAGCTGATGGCTTGAGATCAGCCCTCTCCTCTGTGAAGGACAGAGTTCTAGGGCAGAAATGGGAGCCAGCTGAACTGAACCGGGATGCGGCCATTAGGGTATCCCCCGTCCTTTGTCACAAGCCAACTCACTTATTCTGCTGCCTGGAATGTTCTCCGTGGATGACGCTGGCCCCTCTGAGGATGCTGCATGGATGTGGCGGGCCAGGCTGGGGGTGGGGTGGGAGAGTGAGGAGGCGGCAGATGCAGCCACCTGGCCTCCGCTGCCTCAGCCCCCGGTGGGGTGGGAGTGGGCAATAAACTTGAAGAGCTAAAGAGCCCAGTGGGCGGAAACGACTTCTGGGGAGGAGGCAGGGTTAGACCCTGGAGGGGCCGCAGAAGAGCTTCCTCTCAGGGGGAGCAGCAGAAGAGAAACGTCTCCCTTTTCTGGGGCAGTTTTGTCCCAGGACAGCGAGGTTCTCAAACTTGAGCGTGCACGCAAATCCCCTGGGGAGCTCGTGAAAACACAAATTCTGAGGCCCTGTCCTCAGAGTTTCTGATCCAGGAGGTCTAGGGTAGGGCCAAAGAATGTGCATTTCTATCAAGTTCCCAGGGGATGCTGTTGCTGCTGGTCTGGGGTCCACGCCATGAGAACCGCTGGAACTTTCTAGAAGAATGGGCTAGTTGCCCTGCTATGTAGGGAAATTCAGAACAGAAGGTGGCTGTCTTCTAAGACCTCATCCCTGGGATGGTATGGCAGGGAAGTGGACAAACGACACCTCAGTCTTCCCTCTTTCCACCTCTTCAGGAAAGAGGGAGACAGAGGGGCTGAGGTTAGAGATCAGGAATGGCCTCCTGGAAGTGGATGTGTATGTGTGTGCATCCGTGTGTGTGTGTGTGTGTTGCGGAGACGGACCTGGCCTTTGCCTGCCTCAGGAGTTCATCAGAACAGCTAACTTTGCCTCCAGTTCCCACTGTTTGACTTCAAATCAGTGTCCACAGCTTTCTAGGACTCTTTCTCTATCATGAAAGTCATTTCATGGGGATTCCCCTCCCTCCACTCAGCTCATGTCAAGCCAAACTACCACCTCCTCCAGGAAGTCCTCCCTGGCTCCTCGGGCCCTTCCCTATCTGTGCCGCTGGCTCTCCCCGCACCACAAAGGCTGGACCACACGTGCTCCTCCTGCTGTTCAGCCCATAGTGGCCTTCACATGGCTAGGCCACAGCAGGTGCTCAGTAAAGAATACTAAGCCAAATTTGATTTGGAGCAGAGCTGGGAGAACCAGGAGTGGGAGGCAAGAAACGGCAAGGCCATGGGCTCCCAACTGCTGAGCTAAAAGTGGAAAGTACAGTCACAGCCACGGAGCCTTGGCCTTCTTCCTTCTCTCGCCATCTGCTTTGCAAGGAAGGGAGCAGGGAGAGGCCACAGCACATGTTAACGTTACTCACTTGCTGAAGTCACGGGTTGAGACAGTCAGGGATGGGGGTTAGGGAAGGAAGCCGGCCTTCCTGTCTCAGTGAACGGGTCCTCCAGCTACCCCGCTTCTCTAGGCCCCAAACTTAGGACATGCACCACCCCTCACCCCCACATCCAATCCCGAAGAAAGTCTTCCTCCAACTTGAACTCAAATCTGTCCACTCTTCTCCCTCTAACTGGCACTGCCCTTGTCCAGGTCAACTTCTGCACCCACCTGGCCCCTGAGGTCCCACTTCCTGCCCAAGAGGGCATCAGGAAAGCTCGGTGGGGAGGCCAACGCGGTCATTCACATCATGGTCCCTGGGAGTGGTGTCCCCGGAGCTGTTCAGTGCACAGTCTGCAGGGCCACGTGCAGCAGCCCCCGGAAGTTCCTGCTAGAATCTGTTTCTCAGAGGAGCTGGGAGAGAGACCAGCGATGCCTCTACATGGGAGGAAAGGTCAGTGAGAAAAGGGAACACATGTCCACCTTCATATTTCACACCACAAGTTCTGCAGGGTGGGTGATGGGCACTGCTGGGGAAGTGGAGGCCACTTGGATTCCACTAGCTCAAGAGATCCCCCTGATCCCCTAAGGGCCATCTTTGTTTCATGCTTTTGTTGCTACAGGGGTCTCTGGTTAAGATACTGAATTCTAAGTGGTCAGTAAGAAGCAAAGTGGCAATATCTGATCCCCATCTCCCCAGCCTCCCCTCCAATCCTACACGGCATCCTATGGGATGTTGAACTGAAAGACCCAGGGCTCCCTCACAGGGCAGTGGGACAATGAGGTGAGCAAACAGCTGTAAAGCGTCTAGCACTGTGCCCAGCACAGGTACCCGTGTGTTCTGTGGATGGGCTGGGGGCTGGGACAGGGATTCTGGAGCAAGGAGGATTTCCCAGCACCTCTAAAATTATACTGCAAAGAGAAAGAATTAGAAGAAAGAACAGACAAGGGGGGAATGACAGTGCTGCTTCTCGATATGCTTCTAATTTGGAGATCCTGGCAAAGGGCTGGGAGACAGCGTGGCAGGGTAAGTGGAGCACTGACCCAGAGCCAGGAGCCTGGGGTCCAGAAGCCTCTCTGTCATAGCCTCAGGGCCTGCCACCACCTCCCTCTGCCTCCACGTCCCCTGTGCACATGATGGGGCCGAGGGGAGAGACCCCCGCCCCCAGCCCAGCTCCCTCCCAGCGCTGCAAGTCTGGGATTCTATTTAAGAGCATGCAGCCCATCTGGTTCCCATTGAGGAGGCTGCGTTTTCTCAAGTGCCGCCCCCTCCCCCTGCAATCCAGATTCCCACCATGTGACCCCATCTTCTCCCAATGGTGTTCTGTTTTATGGCTTGTTGCTCTGTGTGCGTGATTTGAGTTTGGGGACTTTTTTATCCCCCACACAGAGATTTCCCTCCCTCTTCCAGAAAACGTGGAGCCTGAACTTTTGAGTGCCTGCAACCCTCAGGGGGACAGCGATGAGGACAGAGGGCAGGAGGAGATGGATGTCTCCGCCTGTCTCCTACTGCCGATTCCTCGGCTTCTTCATTTGTTTCTTCTCTGTTTGAAGCGCTGCTTCTGATGGCAACTCACATGAATCAGTCGAGAGCTGAGGCCAGAGAGGAGGCTGGAGAGAAGGAATGGGTTCAGTTCAACAGTTCAACCAACGTTTACGGAGCGGCCCGGGCCTGTGCACGCTGGTGCTGCAGAGGGGAGAGGCCGGGCTCAGGGCTGGAGGAGGCCACACATTGGTGGGAGAGGCACAGAGTCACGCAGATAACCCAGTTCATGGCTGAGCGCTCCCATCCGGCTGTTCCCAGGGCCGGGGAGAGAGCAGGGGAAGACTGAGCTCTGCTGCGGCAGGGAAGGGCCAGGGAGCTGGTTTCCTGGAAGATACGCCACCCAATCACTCGTCTGTTCAGTCATCCCACAATTATTTATTAGCCCCGTTGTGGGTGCCAGGTCCCGCGCTGCATATACTGTGTACAGAGCGTGAATAAAACAAACGTGATCCCTGTACTCACAGAAGCTTCCAGTCTCTAGGAAGAGAAAGACTCAGACAGATAATAGCAAACATATATAGTTATAAAGTGTGAAAATGCTAAGGGCAGTTTTATAAAGGGGTCTCACTTAAATTAGCTGATCCTTAAGGAAGTGACATTTAAGCAAGACTGAAAGAAAGAGTAGGCATAGTAGGGAAAGAGTGTTCTTGGCAGGGGGAAGCATGTGCTAAGGGGCTGAGGCACGAAAGAGCTTTATTCCTTCAAGCAACCGATAGAAAGGCAACGTGGTGGGAACATGAGGGTGGGGGTTGGGGGAGCAAAAGATGAGCCAGGAGAGGTAGACCGGAGCCAGATCATCCAGGCCACGGTGAGGCCAGGACTCAGCCTGAGGTCAGGATCAGCGGTCATTCTGAGTTCAAGTTTAGGGTCAGTCTGAAGCTGGACTTAGTGGTCAGCCTCCAGAGCGAGAGGCTGTGCTCAGGCTGTGGCCAGGCTTAGGTCTTTGATGCCAGAATTAGGGGTTGGTCTGTGGCCAGGGTTAGAGTCAGTCTGAAACCAGGGCCAGAGTCATTCTGAGGTCAAGTTTAGGGGTCAATCTGAGGACAGTGTTAAGATCAGTCATTCATTAAATATTCACTAAGCATCTCCCTGGCAGACTCCCTAGGACTATAGTGATGGGCCTGACAGCATCTCTTGCCTTCCTGGAAATTAGAGTTGAATGGGAAAGATAGTCATTAAAGAAAGAATTGCCTGAATCATGAGTTCATTAATTACCATTGTGACGAGTGCTACGGAAGAGAATGCTAGGTGCCCAAGACCTCAGAGTAAGGAATCCTTCAGTTACTATGGCCATGCGGCAGGTGACCCCACAACTTTGCAGCTTAAGACAAACATTTTTTATGCTCACAGAATTTGTGGGTCAGGAATTGGAAAGCACATGGTAGGGATGGCTTGTCTCTGTTCTATGCTATCTGGGGCTGCAGCTGGGTAGACCCAAAGGCTAGAAGTAGCTCCATAGCTGGGGTCTGGAATCATCTGAAGGTGCCTCATTTTCATGTCTGGCACCTGAGCCAAGACGGAGAGCCAGAGCACCTACATGTGTCCTCTCCATGTGGCTTGGCTTCCTCACAGCATGGCGGCCTCAAGGTATCTGGACTTCTTACATCAGCCCACGTGTTACAGGGAACAGGCAGAAGCTGTATCACTTTCTGTGATCCAGCCTCAGAAGTCACACAGCATCACTTCCATTCCACTGTTCAAGCAATCGATGCCCACAGAGAAACGAGGGGAGGGGATCGAGACTCCACCCCACAAGGGGGAGTGGCATGGTCTCACTGTAGAACAGGTGTATCAGAGACATTTGGAAACCTCCGGAAAATATCATCAACCACAGATACCAGCAGAAGAAAGGTCAATTTGGGCTTTCTGAAGAGAATTAGAAAGAGGGGAAGAGAGTTTGCTTCTGGAGTGCACACTGGCCTCTGGAACGCACAGCCCCAAGCCCACTGGACACACTGGGAGTGGCGGGGGTGGGGAGATTCAGGATTGAAGAAACTATGCAACTGACCAGGTTCCAAACGCTTCCTCCCCTGCACGGTGGAGGGAGCTGACAGTTTCTCAGGTCTCAGCTCTAATTCTTTACTCCAGCATCAGTTTTTCCTTTATAAAACGGAGGTTGAATTCTCCTGCCCTGGGCAGATTGAAGGTTGGCATAGTCCAAACTGATTTGGGGTCCCCTGAAACTTGAGGAACTCACAGGCAGGCCTAACTGGGATTGGATGCCATATTTTAAAACCCTTTGGTGCCTTACAGATGGTAATTGTTTATCACATTTTGCTGACGATATTAGAAGTTTTGCAAATCAAATTCCATATGAAATACTCCAGGAAACTCCTTGCCTTCATGGAATCCCAGGGTAAATTCTTCTCTAAAACGAAGAGTAGTTTGTAAAGTTAAGAATTCCACCCACTCTAGTTTTTCTAAAAATACAGATTTGTGTGGACCCGGTTGGGGGAAGCAGAGGCTCCTTTCTCAGCCTCCAGGCTCAGATAAAACATTTCCTTTGCTCACACTGGTCTTTCTCTGCCATCTGGAGCTTTGTCATCTGTCCTGGAGGGGTGAGAGGAAGAGAAATAGGTTCCAACAGCAGCAAGAATTTAAATCAGAAGTGGACAGAGCCTGAGTTATGTGGGTCTCTAGGAAAAATGAAAACAGCTGGAGCAGACACCAACCTGGAGACTGTGAGGATGAAACGGGGCACGGCTGCCTCGGGGGCTCCTTCCCGCGGGAGAGCAAAGGGCCTTGTGCAGGAGCCCTGGGCGCTGGTCACCATTCAGCCGCTAACTCCCTGAGCCATCTTGGGGCCTCTCTCTGGGCCTCAGTTTCCTCCCCTGGCTGCTTCACTTCCAAGGTTCATTCCACGGCTCTAGGGCCCTGAACCCGACAGCACCTCACCCCACCCGCCTCCACCCCCTTCGCAACGGCTGGAGCTCTGCAGCAGTCAGGGCATGACCCCCTTCCTCATTGGCCTTGGGAAACTCCCTGAACTTGGCCCCAGCACTGGGGTCAGGCGGGAAGTGTGGCCCAGATGACCTCATGCTGGGTCCTTGCCCTGCCGTTCATCCCTCAGCTCTTGGTGACTCACCTCAGGGGGGACGAGCCAGGCCATCTGAAAACCAAAAGCCCTGTGGGGCCCTTTCCTTCCAAGAGCTCGAGAACAGGCCTTTGGCAGCTCTGAGCTCTTCCCTTCTCAGGGGCCCAGAAAGAAAGGCTAAATGTGACACCAGCCAGGGATGTTGTTCCCCAAGGGCAGGTAGAGCATCCTGTCTTCCCTCCTCTCTCTGCTCTGAGCCAGGACCTCAGGACTCTAGGCTCAGCCTGGCTGTGCAGTGGGGATTGCACTCTTTGCCCTCTCTGGGCCTGTCTCTGCCTCTCTAAGCTACAATCATTCTGCTCTATCTCAGTCTACCCTTGCCCTTCCTCTCCATCCGGACCATCTCAATCTGTCCCCCCAAAACCCCACGCATCTCAGCCATCAGAAGCTTTGATTGTGCTTAGAAGAGTTCTGTGGCAAAGCTATTTCTTGCTCTCTGGATATCCATGGGCTCCCCCACATTTTCCAGCTGCCTCGCAGTTAGGTGGGGCCTGGTGAGCAGCTCTGACCAATGATCACTTCTTTACTGAGCGTAGAAAAGCCGGCAAGGCTCTCCACATAGTCTTCTCGGAGACCCGGGAGATGAACACAGAGCCCTCACGTTACTTAGCTGCACTGCCGAATGTGGTAGCAACTAGCCACGAGTGGCAATTTAAATTAGTTAAAATTAAACGAAATT
Source organism: Equus caballus (assembly GCF_041296265.1). Taxonomy (NCBI): domain Eukaryota; kingdom Metazoa; phylum Chordata; class Mammalia; order Perissodactyla; family Equidae; genus Equus; species Equus caballus. The sequence goes on along the minus strand of NC_091698.1, from coordinate 46,597,569 downwards.
TAAAATTCTGTTTCTTAGCCACACCAGCCACATTTCAAGTTCTTGATAGCCACATGCGGCTAGCAGAGATTGGAATGCACAGCGTACACAGGACATTTCTGTCATTGCATAAAGTTCTACAGGACAACACCATTCCAGGCAAGACAACTACAAGATGTCAGGTCATCATCAGCCTGGGGCCTCAAGCAAGAATGCAGCAGGGCCTCCCAGCAACCCACATGGAGGGTGGACATGTAGCATGAGCAAGAAATCCGCTTGATTGGCGTGAAGGCACTGAGGTTTCAGCGTGGAGCTGCTGCTCCCGCAGAGCCCGGCCTACCCTGACTAGCACAGCCTACCTGCACTAAACCAACAGGCAGCAGCAAAAACAGGCTGAAGGGGACCAAGTTCTAGCTTGCTGGCAAATGCCATATGTAATCCAAACAATGCGTGTAATTCAGAGCGACACCCTGCTGGCCTTGTAGGGTGAGCTGGCTGAAGCGTAATCATGGGAGAGCTCCTGGAGGAGGTGAAACTAGGAATGGGCCTTGGAAAATGGGCAGGGTTCGCAGAGGCTTGCGGTTTCCAACCTACAAGAATTTTTGGCTGCCCACCTGGGAAAGCTGAGCTAGGCCAAGGAGAAGGTCAGGCATTCCAGCGGGAGCACCAGCATGGGCAAAACACACGAGCAAAAATATTGGTGAGAACACGCAAGGACTGAGCCGTGGGATTTTCCTTGGGGTTGCAAGGGAACCTTAGGGAAGCTCAGGCGATAAGTCCGATGGGAACACAGAGGCAAGTTTCTCTGTGTTTCCACCCCGAGTTGGCCAAGAGTAGGGGCAGAGTGTGTAGAGAAGGAAGGATGAACTAATGTTGTCATTACTGATAGCCAAGGGCGGGGCGGACCTCAGAATGACAGGCCAGAATTCAATAACTGGGGTTGCAGACTTTGAGTGGGAAGTGTGCAAATTCACAGAGGCGGCATTTTGCTTACAGAACGATCAGTTCATTGGTGATTACTTCACACCAGAAGCTGGTTAAGCCCAGAGCTCCTCCCTTCTGAACTCCAGCCTCAGCTTCCCAATACTCCACTTGACTTTCCAACTGAGCGTCTGCTCAGCACCTCAGCCTCAGCCTGGCCAAGGGGATCCACACCCCAACCCCAACTGGCACCAAATGTCATGGTCATCCAAGCGTGTGACCATGGCCTTGGAATCCTCTGGGACTCACACCGCCACTGCCACACACATATACACATGCATGTGCACGCACACACACACACAACTCATCTCTCAACAAGTCCTGCTGGGGCCTGTGTCAGCACTGCCCCAACCTCTCTGTCTCGCCCATCACCACTTCTGACTCTTTTGCTCCTAGACCACCGCAGCCTTGGGACTGCAGGCCCTGCCTTCTACCTCTTTACTCCCTCCCACCCATCCTGCATTCTAGCACCAAACAAGATTCCCTGCATTTACCTCCGTCACGCCTCTGCTCCAAAGTTCTCAGGGATGTCCAGGGAAATCAATCCTCAGCCTGGCATTCAAAACCTTCCACTGGCTGTCTCCAAAGCACGCTCAATCTGATTTCTTACTGGTCCCTTTGAACACACTCCCCCCGTGCCAAACAGATCCCCTCATTGCTGCCTCTGCTGCTTTCTCCTATCAGATTCCTCCCATCGCATGAAGCGCTCCTTGATGAGTCTCTTGTCCTGTCATCTCACCTTTCTCCTACTGCCACTGTGGAGAAGTGTAGAGGGGCAGACACTGGGTCTGAGGGCTGGAGCCAGCTTCTCCACTTACTGGCTGTGTGACCTCAGGCAAGTCACTTAACCTCTCTGAACCTTAGTCTCCTTAGCTGCAAAGTGAAGACAGTATACTTCACAGTGTACACCGGGAAATCGCTTTGGGAACGTTGAGTAATACTCAGATGAGAGGGATCCTGTTATACTTCTAAGCCTCTTTTCACGCACACATCTTGCCTACTTTTCTCCCTTCTATAGCATCCAGTTCACAACAAGTATTCACCAAAGGTGGTGGGGGAGACTTTTGAGGCCTCTGGGGTGAAGCGTTTCTGGCATCTAGGATGCTCTGTGGAGCTGCAGAGCTCAGCCTCCCTCCTGCTCAGTCTGCACAGCCCTGGGACGAGAGGGCTGCCCTGGGAGGATGGCCCTGACCCCACACCTGGGTCCTCCTGCAGGCAACGGCAGGCGGGGCCGCAGCAGCAGGGTCCTGCCGGGAATCCTGAGGGCCCAGAGCAGGGAGGAGCCCGCGGTCCTCAGTTTCTAGCGGCTCCTGGGCAGTGTTCGTGCTGGAGAGAAAGCTGGGAGGGAGGGCGTCCACGTCCTCACTCACTGCAAGGGCCACCTCCTCATCGCCACGAGGGGACCTCCTCACCCGAACCTCTGCCTCCACTTGCTGGCAACCGTGAGCTTCCCATTCACACTCCAGATAAAATCCGAACCCTTTACTGCCACCAACAAGGCCCTGCCTGACCTGGCCCTGCCAGCCTCCCGATCTCACCACCTCCGGGCCCCGCACGCGCTCTCTGTCCCCCAGGGACACCGCCCCCGCCCCCAAGAGCCCTTCCTCCCACTGTCCTCGCGACCTGGAGTCCTACGGAGCCCTGCGTAATGCCCTTCATGCTTCAGGTGCCAGCCCAAAAGTGGCTTCCCCAGGACCCCAACCCCTGCGCCCCCTATATTCCGGGGTCCCTGTTGTATGCTCTCCCGTCTCACTCTCCTTTCTCTCTGCAGCTCTTCCTCAGTTCGTGATGACACCTGGGGACACGTATGGATTTAATGTCAGTCTGCCCCAGCAGAATGTAAGCTCCATGAGGGCCGGGAGCAGGCCTATTTCACTCATGTTTAATCCCCAGCAATCAACCTGGCACACAGTCGGTGCCCAATAGTGAGGAACGCATGAGTGCATGCATGGGGAAGCTGAGAGAATTTTCCAGTGATGCAGAAGATCCCAGCACCACGTGGGCCGACTCCACTGTGGGCCTCTCTTCCGGGGTCCCCTCTCCACTCCTGCCCTCATCCCTCATCATCCTCTGCCCACACCCTGCTCATCCTTACTGGACAGAGGCGAAGGGGCGGTTCCACTCGGCTTCGGCTAGCCTGGACCCCACACGGAGCCCGGCTGGGCCTGGGTTTGCACAGAATAAACAGTTCTAATCCAGACGGGCCTCGCTTTGCCCGGGAACCAGGCTGGGACACGTAGAATTCTGTGAATCTGATTCCCCCAGGCCCCCAGCCCCTCCTGGAGCAGCGGCCTCTGCTCCCCTGGTGGGGCCTCTGGACAGGAGCCAGGACTCTGCCACCCTCGGGGTCTTTCGCCTCCCACAGCTCACGGGCCCCCCAGCTCATAATCTCTCCTCCAAGATGTAAAAATATGTTTCAAGGCACTAACTAGGGAGGTCATTACTTCAAAGACCCTCTTGGCAAATTCTTTTATTGGCCCCAGTTTAAAAAGCCAGAGTCTTCTTATAATGGGGCTCCTCAGAACAGGGCCCACCTGTGAAAATACTGCCCTCTTCAGGGATCGAGCCGGCAGGGAAGGGCAGGCACCAGGCCCCTCAGCTGTTCCCAGAGGAAGGGTAAGGAGGAGGTTCAGAAGAGCTTAAGAAATAGTCTTTCCCTAAAGAGAGGGAAACTCCTCCTGGCCTAAGACTCCAGATGGGAATTAACGCTTTCAGGGCCTTGTTGAGGGACTAGGGGCATTCTGGCCCCAACGCGCTCTCCATAGCAAGAATTCAGTGTACCACTGGGACCTGGACGGAAACACTTTCCTCTCCCCTCCCCAGCCCTCTGAGCACGTGGCCTGGCCTCCTACCTCCCACTGAGGGGAAGCAGTGGAGTGGAAGTCCCTGGATCTCCTGTCCCCAGATGTACAGACCACCTAGTACCCAGGCCATCTTCATCTCAGTCCTTCCCCTCTGGTTCACATGGGGGAGGTGTCCCCTCCCAGCCTCCGCCCCCTCTGGGCTCCGTCCCCAGGGAGAGTCACACAGGCATCTCCTCTGCCTTCTCAGGGACATCCCCCTTGCAGTTAACATTCCACCCTCCTCCCTGCCCCCAGATTTAATCTCCTACTCTCTATGTGCCCCTCCCTTCAGCATTTATGATGCTCAAGTGTCTGCCATGTTAAGACTACACAGCTCCGGCCGCCACCCTCGCTCCTTCCATTCACAGCCCACTTCTTGGCAGTACATGCACTTGCTATCTTTCCATCTTCGCCCTTACTTTCTCCTCAGTCCACGGTAGTGTGGCTTCTATCCCCACCATTTCCTGAAACTGCTCTCTCCAAGTACCCCAAAGGCCTCCTTGTTGCTAAGTCCAATTGCAGCGGCCCACGGCCCCGTCTCTCCAGCTTGAGATGCTCCTTCTCCCTGCCTTTCTCAGCACAGCACACCTGCGTTGGCTCCACCCTCTGGCTGCACCTTGTCTTTCTTCTTTGTGGACCTCTTCACAATTCTGTGTTTAATTCTCCCCCTTTTATCTTCTCATTCCACACTCTCCCCAGGTGAGCTCATCCACTTCCATGGCTTCAGTGACTAGAATCTTTATCTACAGCCCAGAGTTCTCTCCTGAGCTTTGGACCTAAATATTCATTCATTCATCCGTTCATTCATGCACTCACCCACTCACTGAGCAGATTGAGCACCTACCATATCTAGGCACTGTTCTCAGGAGCAAAACATATCAAGCCCCTGCTCTTGGGGGGCTTGACGACATAGCAGAGACAAACGCTGGGCAAGGAACAAGGTCCCTCCATGCAAGATACGTGCTAACAGAGGAATGGTCCAGTATGGCTGGGAGCCAGGCAGGCCACATCCGTCAGAGTTAAGCAGGAAGCAGAGATGCTGTGTGTATTAAGAAATGGGCTATCTATTATGGGAATAAGACATTACAAGTTTGTCGGGGAAGGTAGGGCAGCAGAAGTCCTAAAGGGGGAGAGTTGGAAGATCAGAAGAAAGTCGCGGAACAGCCCCTGAAGCCAGACATGCCCAGCCAGGAGTGGCTCTGAGGCAGGTTGGTGGAGAAGTCTGGGGAAGGCAGTTTCCTCCATGCCTGGAGGCGAGCAGGGCTGGAAGTGGGGAATAACGTTCGGAGATCCGTCAGCTTTCACCTGGATGACTGCCGAGGCCCCTCATCGGTCTCCCTAACACCCTTCTTATCTGGTTCCAATGCGTCTGTCACAGCCCAGCCTAAGTAGTCCTTTGAAACGAGGCCCTAACCTGTCACTCCCTTCCTGAAAACATTTCCTGTTCCCCACTACCTTCCAGATAGCATTCAGACTCCTTGGCAGGCAGACGGGGCCCAAGATGGCTCTGCCTACTGCACTGGCTTCCCTCTCTCACTTCTCCCTCTTCTGGAGCCTGCCCCCATCCCAAGTTCACTCTGGCTCTGCAGGTCCTCGTGGATAAAACTTCTTCCACTATCTCGTGCTCTCCCTCTCACCCACACTTCAGGACACTATCTTCCCTCACATTCTTTTCCTGGCCACTTCTCACTCACCCTGCGGGACTCAGCTTAGACACCTCCTCCTCCAGGAAGCTCTGTGACACCCGTCCCACAGACATCTGGGCCCCTCCTACTGGCTCCCCCAGGGCCTGTAGCCTGTATTTCTCTCTCTTTGCCCCTGTGTCACGCTTGGGTACCTGCAGGCCAGCTTGTCCCTCTGCCTCTCTTGATTGGGAAAGCCATGAGGAAAGAGGCCTAACCATGACCAGTCGTATGTGCCTGAGGCATTGTAGGTGTTTGATACGTATTTGTTGAATCAAGAAAAGTTTACAAGAGCTGTGCAATAAAATGTAACTATGACTAATCTGTACTGTTCTTGTAAAAAGCAGAATACAAAATTTTGTATATATTGAGATTGCAATTTGTAAATTAAATGGAAGGAAAATGTATGCACAGTGAAAATAAAGGGCGGTGGAAGGAACACGATATAATTGTTAAGAACGGTTTACCTCTGGCTGCTGAGACTATGAGTGACTTTTCTTCTTTCTACATTTCAGTTTCAAATTGTTCTTTAAAGTTAAAAAACAATTTATCATTAAATAGTTTTCAAAAGCAATAACTTGCTCTCTTAGCACCTACTTCTATTTTTATATCCACATTCCTTTCTAACCACGTTTGTTCTATACTTCCAGGAATGAAGATCTCTGTCTTGGGCAGAGAAAGCCAAATTTTTCCTTTCAGTAGGAGTTGACTGACCTGTCTTCTCCCTGTCATCTGTTCCCAGATACCATCTGCCAGAAAATGTGTTCCCATCCGTTCCTTATTCTTCCTGCTCTGTGTGACAAAAAGTAACCAGGAGGGTTTCAAGCTCTATCAGAACGGCAGACTGATGGATATTTATAGAGACATAGATGGCCCAGGTGTGGACTCTCAAATCTAGCTCCCAACAACAAGCTTTCTCCAGAATCCCCAAAGAGAATATAAGTGTACAAGACAAAATGAGGCAAGGGACCCCGTTGTTCCCAGCAGGGACTTTGCCCCAAACCCCAGTGCGGAGCTGAGCTTGGTCTCCCTTGGCCGTGCTGGGTGACCTTCTCCTCTCCAAGTGAGCCCAGCCTCAGATCCTGGGGCTCTTGCCGTGTGAAGAAGGGCAATCCTGAGCACTCCTGTTCAGGGAAAGCAGGGTGTGCCATGAAGAGAGTGTCGGCCCTAGAACGCAGAGCAGCAGTGATCTCGGAGGCCCATAACAGCAGTGGGAGCATCACCGGGCCTACTCAGCTTGCCAGCCCAGGGAAAGTAAGTAACCAGTGAAACCAGGAGAGAAAGCACACCACCCCTTTGGCACCGTGGACCAATATTTGACAGTAGCGTCCTTATTATAGGAGAGAGAAGGAAGAAGAAAATCGCATAGAAGCCTGGTCCTCCCACTAGAGACCGATACTTAAGTTGACTTTTTGCATTTTTTTAAAGCCTGAGTTTATTCTGAAATCTGGTTTTCTTTAGGTGCACCACTCTCCATCTTTGCTTATATCTTATTTTATCTGTGTTTATGAGAGGATTCCCCTGGGAGCTTTATATGAAATCATTTGGAATAATTTCTAAATACCTCCTATCCCTCTTGGGACAACTTTTTATCATGTTTATTGTTTCAGGCCATATCAAGACATTTGGATTTGATCTCATAGGAAAAGGGTGAACTTTGAGAGTTGGCAAGTAGTGGATAGCCTTGCCCTGGAAAGAACATTCTACCTTAACATCAATGTAAAGAATAGGTAGGGGTCACTGAGAATCATGGTGGGGATTGTTGTTAAGAGGCCATTGAAGTAGTTCAATGAGAGATAACAAAAGCCTGAACTAGGGCAATTTGAGGAGGTGGGTCTCAGAGAGTAGAGGAAGGTTTGAGAGCCATTACTGAGGTAGAGCTGATGGGGTTAGAGGGGGAGTTTAGGTCATGTCCAAGGTTATAGCTTGAGAAATCAAGTGCCTAGTGACAACTCTACTCAAGACACATAGCACAGAAGGAGAGGTAGGCATTTGAAGAGAGGATAATGAGTCTGAGATACCTGAGACATAGCCAAGCAGAAATTTTCAATGGCTGTTTGAAGACATGGGCCTGGAACTCGGGATAGGATTGGGGATATAGGTGATACAGATGTGGATGGAGATGGAGATGGAGATCGAGACACGAGTGCAGGTGCAGGCACAGTGTAGACATGTGAAAGACACAGGCGGAGTGGAGATGGATCCAGATACAGCTTAGCAAATGGCTATCAGAGCCTACACTAGGATGACTCTAAGACTTTCTCAAGGAAGAAATAATGGTGATTGGTGACCACGAAAGCATATATGATAAAAGCATATAAGAGGTTAAAGATGACTCCAAATATTTGAGTCTTGGTGTCTGGAAGAACAGTGGTCCCCTTGATAAAAACAAGAAAGGCCAGGCTATGGGGGGAAATAACGACTGGTCTCAGAGTTGTTGAGTTTAAGATAGTGGAGGGATGCGCAACTGGCAAAGCTAAGCAGGCAGATTCAGGACGAGAGCTCCGGTGGAGTCAGCTGGAGATGTAGAATTTGGAATCAAGAAATCACAAGATGTTAGAACTGGAAGGAATTTTAGACTCTAGCTAATCCAATGCCTTCCTTTTATAAATGAGGAAATCAAGACCCAGATAGGTTAAAGGCTCCCCTCAAGCTCACACAGCTTTCGCTAGCGGAGCAAGTAGAACGCTAGTCTTTCTATTCTCTGTTCAGAACTTCTGTTACCTCCAAAGAGGTGGGCACTGAAAGTACGAAGTTGGATGAGACAGCTTTCTGAGAGAGAAGTACTTAGGGCTATTGCAATGTTAGATCATGGTGGCTCTCAGAGGTCTGAAATGGTTACATCAGAACATCTAGTTGGAAGTGACAGAAATTCACTTCAAACTGTCTCAGAGTATTAAAGGGGAAATTCATGTAACCAACACATAGTGAGAATAGGAATGGAACTGGCCTTTGGGGACAACTGGATCAAGGGACCAAATACCGTCTGGACTGTTTCTTTCATGCATATCTCTTCTCTGTGCATGAGCTTGATTCTCTCAGACTAGCTCTCACACATGAGGGGGATATGGCCACAGGCATACTCCAGACTCTTCTCCCGACACCTTTTGGCCCGTGAGGGAAAAGGGCTTTCCCGGTGAGGGGCTTGAATTGGCCACCTTGCATCACATGCCAGTACCTGACCAAAATGCTGTGGTCCGCAGGACATCACATGACTATGACCAGGATATTGTTTCTTGTTGGAAGAGGGGACTAGGGGGAAGGAATGCTGGGGGAAAACTTCAACAGCGCCTCTAATGTACTCCACAAAGCTTTGCGCACAGACCAGAAAGCCTGAGCATCAAGAGATAAGCCACACGAGAGAGATGAATGAGGGAAGGCTCAGGGCACAAACCAGCAGATTTCTAAGTTGAGAGTCTGGGAACCAAAGGAGATAACTGTCGCCGAGGGATGACATATGAGGGAAGGGAAAATAGGAAAGGATTAGGTGAGCGGAGTAGGATAGAGGAGAGAAAATAGAGTGTGTCAAGCACCATTCGGAATTGAGGTCACACTAAGTCCAGGAGAGCTGTGCCTAGAGAAGAGCCAGAAGCAGCTCTTTCCACAAGGAGAGGAGGGCAGAGAGGGAAACATGACTGGCGAGATGGGCAGTCAGAAAGGTGAGATGAGCCAAGGAGAGGAGCCAGAATAGACATCCGCTAGATTAAGTTCCCTAGGAAATAAGCAGTAATCATTATGATGCATAAAAACATGGATGTTTCTTTGATAGGTTTACTAGGCCAGTAGATTAGGAGTATGAAAAAAACATAGAGGTGCAAAAAGAAAAATAACCTTTAATCACACTTCCCAAATGAATTTCATACATTGCTTTCATAAACACATATCGTTTTTGCAAAAATTGAAACACTGTACATACTCTTGTAACTTGTTTTTCACTTAACAATAATGTAAACATTTTTTCATGTCAGCACTTATATTTCTACAACAATATTTTTAGTGGCTGCATATAATTCTATTGTATGCATATGTCATCATTTATTTAACTAATTCTCTACTGGGGCCATTTAGGTGTTATCCAATTTCTTGTAATTTTCTATAGCTAAATCTTTATGCACATGACTCTTAACTCAGGACTTAGAACAAAAATTCCTAGAAATAAAATTTCTTGGATAGTGGAGCATGCATACTATAAAAATCAAAACTGGGGCAGCCCAGTGGCGTAGCAGTTTAGTTTGCATGCTCCCCTTGGTGGGCCCGGGGTTTGCCAGCTCGGATCCTGAGGGCAGACCCACGCACCACTTATCAAGCCATGCTGTGGCAGGCGTTCCACATATAAAATAGAGGAAGATGGGCACAGATGTTAGCTCAGGGCCAAGCTTCCTCAGGAAAAAGAGGAGGATTGGCGGTGGATGTTAGCTCAGGGCTAATCTTCTTGAAACAAAACAAAACAAAATTACCCTTCAGAAAGGTTGTACCACTTTACATTCCCATTGGTGATAAATAAGTGGCTTATTTCTTTGTTCTTGTGCTAGCAGGATTCCTTTCCAGTTATTACTAGTAAAATAATACATTTGTCTCATATTGGGAATATATTGTAAGGGTCCCTGTTTAAATGTTTGGAAGCCAGCTGAGGGATAAAGGAAAAAGATTATATTTTGTAGATACTTATTAGGTTGTTTTTCTTTTAATCAACAGGTTCTAAGAGTTCTTTACATATTCTTGATAGAAGTACTTTGTCAGATAAATCTATAGCAAATATTTTTTCCCAGTCTATGGTTTATCTTTTCATTTCCTTGATTTTTTTTTAAATAGCAGTTTTTCATTTTTATGATAAATTTTCACTTTTTTCTTCTACGTTTTATGCTTTTTGCTTACCCCAAAGTCATGAAGATAGTTTCCCATGATTTCTTCCAAAAGTTTTATAGTTTTAGCTTTTACATTTGAGTCCCTGATCCATTTCAAGTAGCGTTTTAGGATGATGTTGAGGTAAGAGTTGAGGTTCATTTTTTTCCCCACATGAATATCCAGTTGATCCAGCACCATTTGTTGAAAAGCCTCTCCTTTTCCTCACTGAATTAGCTTGCTCCCTTGTTGCAAATCAATTGGTCATATATGGGTGGGTCTATTGCTGAAGTCGTTATTCTGTTCCATTGATCTATATATCTACCCTACACAAATATGGCACTGTATTAATTAGTTACTTAATGGTAAGTCTTTAAATCACTGTTAATTTTGTAACTTCTTGAATTAATAACTTATTAAAAATGTATTTTTAGTTTTTCTTGTTTAACAATGAAAGCATTTAGGATTACAAATATGCCTCTGAATAAAGCTTTGGGTGCATCTTTGTTATATAGGATGAACTTACACTATCAGGTATTAAAATGTACTTTAAAGCTAAAATAACTACAACTTATGTTAACCACACAAAAAAAGATATTTGAGTTTAAAAAGAATTTAGAAAGCAACTGATTAAAGAAAAGCAGCAAAAGAATAATAATTTTAATGTATGAAGTGCCAGTCCTTTGCAGCACCAGCCCCACCTCTCAGGCATTCCTAAAACCCACTCAGGGCTGTTTGTGTATGTTCCCATCTGTTCAGGTTGCTGTTCACTGCTGGCCTCCGTTGCACTAAAGTGCATGGCTGCTCATGGCCTCCACTACATGGTACTGCTCCCCATGGCCCTCAGCAAGCCATGCTACTTAAGCTGCCCCCAACTGCTCTGAGTCACACTACCAGTGATCCCAGTGGTTCCTCAGGTTCTCCTGCCCTCTTGCTATTGTCTCCTTTTCCCCCCCAAGGCTTTTCCCTGACCGTTCACCCTGGCAACTAATGTACTCAATCTGAACTGTACTGAGATAGCTCAAATCTCTTCCAGGGTGAGAAGATTGCTCCTTCCCCAAACAGTGCCCTGGGTGTAGAGGAGGGAAGGTGGGAAGGGTGTGTCTACAACAGGGTCCCTTGGGATCCTGAAACACTACGCAGTTTTATGAAAATGGCTTTCTTCTCAGGTTTGGGGTTTTCAGAATTTTGGTGCTTTTTAAAAAATACGCAATATTATAAAAGTAATACATACTCAATGTAGACCATCTGGAACAGGCAGAAAAGGAAAGACATAAAAATGATCTGTAATTTACTACTCATATGAACACTGTTAATATTTTTCTACGCATATTTTTAACTTAATTAAGAATCAAACTATTCCTACACTTTTATATCCTGCTATGATCAGTTAATATATTTTGGAAATATTGTCCTGTTTCATTTAATTTTTTTGAAAATCCCATTTTAATGTCTGTTTTTCCACAGATATACCATAATGTAACCATCAACTATGGTTGATTATATAGACTATTTTCCGTTTTGTTCTTATAAATAATGTGTGCTATGCATCCTTCAAACACATCAGCATTATTTACTATTTCTTGGTAATAAATTCCTAAAAAGTGGAATAACTAGATGAAAAAGTATAAATCTTTATGAAGCTCTTGATACATAGAGAGCAAATTTCTTTCTAGAAAATTTTTTACCGGTTCGTACTCCCACCAGCTGTGAATAACAGTGTCATATCACACCTTGCAAGCATTACTTTTTTCAATCTTTGTTGATTTGATTGGCTAAAACAAGACACCTCACCATCGCTTTAATTTGCATACTTTGATTACTAGCCATGTTAAAATGGTTTAATTGTGTTTATTAACCTCTCATAACTTTGTTTCAAAGCTTTTTGTATATTAAGAACATTATTTTTTTGCCGTGTTTGTTGGAGATATTGTTTGGTGTTCTAAATTGTCCATGGGCATTTGAAAATAGTACATATTCTTTTTATCTAGGATACAAATTTTACATTACTTATTAAACTGTTTAGATGGATAGTGGTCAGTTAAAAATATCTCGAGAAAGTTTGCTTTTGTAAATCTCTTCCTACAATTCTGATAGGTTTTGCTTTGTGCCTTTTGATGCTATAGTGTTTGGAACATTAAGCATTAATAGGTTCTGAAAGGAAACAGATGGCCTATTCTAAGTGGGTAATGTGAGGAGAGTTTAATCAAGGGATTATATGCAAAGGTGTGATTCTGGTGCAGTGAAACCACAAGTGGTAGAACAGTACACTAGGCTAGAAACGACAGGGGACCATCATCTTTCTTAGGCTGGAGGGGGCAAGGATGAGAACAAATTGGGGAACCTGGAGATAGGGAGGGCCACATGGAAAGGACTCTTCCTATAGTAACTGTAACCTTAGGGGTGAGACAAAGCCAACTTGTGGCATTCCTGCAGGAAGGCTGCTGAAGAACAAAGCACCCCAGCCCCAGCTTCCAAACCAGCCCTCCTCCCAATATCCTGCTGGTGCTCTCCATTGGCCAAACCCAAGTGCAAAGAGAGAGAAAGGAAGCTGTCAATGTGGCTCTTACGGGTCAGCCCCCTGGGTTCCAGAGCACCAAGGAGATACTTGAAAATATCAATTGTGAGCTAAGAGTAAGGGAAAAATGCACAGAAACTGGGCAGAGGCTGCAAGCTGTCCCCTAACATCCATTTCCTTCCACTCTATAGCAATAGAACTCTCCATTTTCACCCGGGCACATGGCTGATCAGAATAAAGTCTAAATTTCCCAGACTTTCTTATAGCTGAGGTGGCAATGAGACTAAGATCTGGCCAATAGAATATGCAGGAAAGTGATGTAGGCAACACTGGTCATTTCCCTGAAGGATGGAGCATGAGCCTTCTTTCCCCTTCTTCCACCCCACTGCATGGAACATGGATGTGGTGGAGAGTCACCCTGGACCACAGGGATGCTGGAGAAGTGGGGTCTCTGGACCACCTTGATTCTTCATCTCCAGACACTAGATGAGAAAGACATAAACTTCTCTTAAATTTAAGTTGTTGTTGTTTTGGGTGTTACCCCAAACCTAATTTCTAACTACTTCAGATATGAAGGAGCAGAATTCCAGCCATCCATTTAAAGAGAAAAAGAGAATAGAGATGAAGATTGTCTGAGCACCTACTATATGTTTTCACCTACATTATTGTATTTGATCACCTCAATAATCCTGCAAAATTGGTACTATTATCCCCATTGCTACTCATGAGGAGACTGAGCCTCAGTTAGCTTAACACACTTGCTCACAGTCACACAGCTAAAACCCTGACTAGACTGAGGTTTGAACCAGACGTATCTATCTGACTCCAAAGCCCTGGTTCCCTTCAGGTCAATCTCCTGATGATGAGTGAACAAAAAAGAGATTCATAACTGGGCCAAGAGGGAGAATATGTACAGGTCTTAATCTCCTCATATTCCCTAGAACCAGTGTGCTTTCGGAAGACAAATAGACAAACCATAACACCTTGCCATCACAACAGCTGTTGCTTACAGCTCGAATTCATTCTTCAGCTCTGAGGAATGGCCAAGAGTCCTCAGATCTGGGGACTTATGAGTAATAGGAAATGCAAGAACTCTAGCCTCTTGCTACCAAAGAGAGAGGCCTTGGAAGATTAAGATACAGCATGCACAAAGTCCAACATTTATGACTCACAGGCCATTGCCAGCACCATCCTAAGAACCTTCTTGATTCAGAGAAAATGACATTCTCTGATGAGATTCCATTTCTCTTATTCACATATAAATGGCGGGCAATGGGAGAAAGGAATTATAGAAGCTTCGGATTGTTATCTGAAGCGTGGTAAGAAGATGAATTGGGACAGGGAATGTGTCCAGTTTCTGGATATCATTGGGTTGTTGTTATTACTTAATGATGGCTCCACGTTTGTACTTTCCTGGGCTCTCTTTCAGATGACTACTTTGGACCAGCACTTTGTGAGGCGTGCTGTGAAGTTAGCACATCTCTAAAAATAGTCAAGTTGTTACTGCTTTTGTCTAGCATGAGCCCTCATTATCCATGCCAATGTGCATATTCCATGTACTGCTGTAGCTTCCAGTCTTTGGAGGAGCAAAGCTTGCTTGAGTCCTTTGTGAAAAGAAAGAGGATGACCCCTTCTCCATCTTTTTGCCATTTGGCCCCAAAAGAACACCAAATGCTGGTGTTCTTTCCAAGTTTCTCTGTAAACTAATTTATGGACTTCTCTCTTCTAAGGTGTAGGTATGAGGTGTGAGTCAAGGTTCATTTTTTGCACGTGGATGACCACTTGCTACAAGACCATTAGTTGGAAAGACTATTCTTTCTTCATTGATGTGCTTTTGCATCTTTGTCAAAAATCAATTTATTAACCACACATCATAAACAAAAATTAGCTCAAAATGGACCAAAGACCTAAATATAATTATAAATGTAAGAGCTAAAACTATAGAATTCTTAGAAGTATAAATCTCCATGACCTTAGTTTCAGAGACATGACAACAAAAAACAGAACAATAGAACAAAAATATAGCTAAATTGGACTGCAACAAAATTAAAAACTTGTGTGTATCAAAGGACACTATCAAAAAAGTGAAAAGACAACCCACAGAATGAGAGAAAATATTTTCAAGTCATATATCTGATAAGAGCCTAGTATTCAGAATATATAAAAACTCTTACAACTTAACAGTAAAAAGACGAAAAACCTAATTAAAAAACAGGCAAAGGACATGAACAGACATTTCTCCAAAGAAGATATACAAATGACCAATAAGCACATGAAAAGATATTCAACATCACTAGTCATTAGGGAAAGGCAAATCAAAACCACACTGAGATACCATTTCATACTCACTAGAATGATCATGATAAAACAAAACAAAACGGAAAATAGAAAGTGTTGACAAGGATGTAGAGAAATTGGAACCCCCACACATTGCTGGTGGGAATGTAAAATGGTGCAGCAGCTGTGGGCAACAGTGTGACAGTTCCTCAATAGTTAAACATGGAATTACCATATGGCCCAGCAATTCCATTTCTAATAAAATTGAAAACAGGTGTTCAAACCAAAACTTGTGCACAGAAATTCTTAGCAACACCACTTACAATAGCTAAAAGGTGGAAACAACCCAAATATCCATTAACCGATGAAAGGATAAACAAAATGTGGTATATCTGTACAATGGTATATTATTCAGGCATCAAAAGGAATGATACATGCTGTAACGTGGATAAACTTTGAAAACATTATGGTAAGTAAATGAAGCCAGACACAAAAAGCCACATATTGTATGATTCTGTTTATATAAAATATATAGAATAGACAAATCTATAGAGAGGAAGATCAGATTAGTGGTTGCCGGGTGCTGGAGCCAGCGGGGCGTTGGGCATGACTGCTTAATGGGGACAGTGTTTCCATTTGGGATGATGAGAATGTTCTGGAACTAGATACTGGGGATGGTTGCACAATACTGTGAATGTACTAAGTGCCAATGAATTGTATCTTTTAAAATGATTAAAATGGTAAATTTTATGTTATGTGTATTTTACCACACATAAAAAGTAGCAATTGGCCACATTTGTGTGGGTCTATTTCCGGACTTTCTATTGTGCCATTGATTTATGTGTCTATCCCTTCACTCTTGTCACACTATTGACTACTGTAGGTTTATAGTAAATTTTAAAACTAGGTAGTGTGATTCCCTCAACTTCATTCTTCTTTTTGGGAGTTGTTTTGGCTATTCTAGCTTCTTTGCTTTTCATATAAATTTTTAACAGCTTTGTTGAGATATAATTCCTTACCACTTAAATTCACCTATTTAAAGTGTATAATTCAGTGGTTTTAGTACATTCACAGATATGTACAACCATCACCACAGTCAATTTTAGAATATTTTTATCACCTGTAAAAGAAACCCCTTCCCTTTTAGCTATCATTTCCATACTCCCAGCCCTAAGCAAAGACTAGCCTACTCTCCGTCTCTATAGATTTCCTTGTTCTGGACTTTCATATGAATGAAGTCGTATATTATGTGGTCTTTTGTGACTGGCTTCTTTCACTTAACATAATGTGTTCATGGGTCATGCGTGTTGGAGCACTTTTCAGTACTCATTCCTTTTGATGGTTGAATAATATACTGTTGAATGGATATACCACATTTTGTTTATCCATTCATCAGTTAATGAACATTTGGGTTGTTTCTACTTTTTGGCTATTATAAATAACACTGTTATAAGCATTTATGTACAAGTTTCTGTGTATACACATATGTTTTCATTTCTCTTGGTTTTATATGTGGGAGTGGAATTACTGGGTTATATGGTAACTCTGTGTTTAACTTACTGAGGAGCTGCCAAACTGTTTTCCAAAGTGGCTGCATCATTTTACATTTCTGCCAGCCGTCAACGAAGGCTCCAATTTCTCACCATTCTGACTACTTGTTATTATAGAATTTTTTAATTGTAGCCATCCTGGTGAGCGTAAAGTGGTATGTCATTGTGGTTTTGATTTGTCTTTCCCTAGTGCCTAGGGATGTTGAGCATCTTTTCACATGTTTAGGCCACTTGTATATCTTCCTTAGAGAAATGTCTGTTCAGATCCTCTGCCGATTTTTCAATTGGATCATTTTTTAAAATTATTATTGAGTTGTAAGAGTTTTTAATGCATTCTATGTACTGGATCCTTTCACTTTCCTCATTATGTCATTTGAAGTACAAAAATTTTAAATTTTGTTGAAGTCAAATTTATCTATTCTTTTTGTTGTTGTTGCTCATGCTTCTGGTGTCATACATAGACTCCTTTGCCAAATCCAAGGTCATGAAAGTGTACCCCTATGTTTTCTTCTAAGAGTTTTATAGTTTTAGCTCTTCATTTAGGTCTTTGATACATTTTGAGTTAACTTTTGTGTATAGTAGGAGGTTTACAAAAGAACTAGCTTATCTATAGCTACAAAATTATCTTGATGGGACTTTGATTGAAATTGTATTAAATCTATAAGTCAATTTGGGGAGAATTGACATCTCTACTTTGTTAAATCTCCCCATCCATGGACATAGTATGTCTTTCCAATTTTTTTAGATCCTTTTTATTTCTTTTACAAATGTTTTGTACTTCCCAGATTCTGTACTTGTCTTGTAAGATTTATATGGAAGCATTTTGTAACTATTGTAAATTTTTTTTAATGCCCAGTTTCAATAGTTTGTAATTGTTTATTGCTAGTATATATGAAATATGGATTGTTTTGTGTGTTAATCTGGTGTTCTCCATCCTTGCTAGCTCATTTATTGCTCTAGGAGTTTTTCTTTGGATTACTTGAGATTTTCTATGTCGTCTGTGAATAGGGAGACTTTTATTTTTTCATTTTAAATCTATATGACTTTCTTTTTATTGCTTTATTGCACTAGCTAGGACTTGCAGTGCAATACTGAGTGGGAATGGTGAGGGTGAACCTTCCTGCCTTGTCCTTGATCATAGAGGAGAAAGCAGTTTTTCATCATTAAGTGTAATGTTAGCTGTAGGCTTTCTGTAGATGCTCTTTATCATGTTAAGAAAGTCCACTTCTATTCCTAGTTTGCTGAAAGTTTTTATCGTGAAAGGATGCTGAATTTTATCAAATGCTTTTTCTGCAACAATTGATATGATCATATGGTTTTTCTTACTTAGACTGTTAATATGGTAGATTATATTGATTGATTTTCAAATGTTAAACCAATCTGCATCCTCTGGAATAAACCCAATTTGGTCATGGTGTATTGTTCTCTGTAATATTGCTGGATTCAATTTGCTAATATTTTGTTAAAGATTTTTGCTTTTATGTTCATGAGGAATATTAATCTATAGTTTTCTTTTCTTTCTTTCTTTCTATTTGTGTGTATGTGTGTGTGTGCATGCTTTCTTTGATTTTGGTACCATGGTAATGCCAATCTATAAAATAAGTTGGGAAATATTGCTTACTCTTCTATTTTCTGGAATTAATTGTTTAAAATTGTTGATTTTTCTTTAAATGTTTAGTAGAATTCACTAGTGAAATTATTTGAGTGTGGAAATTTGCTTTTCAGAAGGCTTTTAACCAAAATTCAATTTGTTTAATATTTTAAAAACTTCAGATTATCTATCTAATCTTGGTTGAATTTTGGTAGTTTTTGGTTTTCAAGGATTTTATTTCAGTAAAGTTATTGAATATATTGTGTTTAAACTTATTTCTTTATTATCCTCTTAATGACTGCCAGATCTGTAGTGTTATACCCTTTCTATCACTGATATAAGTAATTTGTGTCTTCTCTCTTTTTTGCCAGTCTTCCTGATAATTGTATAAATTTTATCAATTTTATTGATATTTTAAAGAACCAGCTTTGGGTTTGCATATAAATATATATATATATACACACCACATCTTCTTTATCCATTCATCCATTGATGGATACTTAGGTTGTTTCCATATCTTAGCTTTTGTAAATAATGCTGCAATGAACATAGGGATATATATATATCTTTTCTAGTTAGTTTTTTCATTTTCTTTGGATAAATACCCAGAAGGGGAATTTCTGGATCATATAGTAGTTCTATTTTTAACTTTCTGAGGAACTTCCATATTGTTTTCCATGGTGACTGCACCAATTTACATTCCCACCTACAGTGCACAAGAGTTCCCTTTTCTCCACATCCTTGCTAACACTTGTTATTTCTTGTCCTTTTGATAATAGCCTTCTGACAGGTGGAGATGATTTATATGTACAATGGAATATGACTCAGTCATAAAAAGAATGAAATCTTGCCATTTGCAACAACATGGTTGAGCCTTAAGAATATTATGCTAAGTGAAATAAGTCAGAGAAAGACAAATACTGCATGATTTCACTTACAGGTGGAATCTAAAAAACAAAGCATGTGAACAAACAGAACAAAACAAAAGCCATAGATACGGCGAACAGATTGGTGGTTGCCAGAAAGAAGGGGATTTGGAGGGAGAGGCAAAATAGGTGAAGGGGATCAAGAGGTACAAACGCCCAGTTATAAAATAAATGTCACAGGATGTAATGTACAGCATGGTGACTATAGTCAATAATATTGTATTGTACATTTGAAAGTTGCTAGGAAAGTAAATCTAAAAAGTTCTCATCACAAGAAAAAAATTTTTTGTAACTTTGTATGGTAACTAGACTTATTGTGGTGATCATTTTGCAATGTACACAAAAGTCAAATTGTTATGTTGTACACCTGAAACTAATATAATGTTGTATGTCAATTGTACTCCAGCAACAAAAAAGAATGAATTTTTCATTTGATTGATGTTTTTTTCTGTTCTAAATTTCATTGATGTTTGCTCTTATCATTATTATTTCTTCACTTTTGCTTGAATTAAGCTTATTTTGCTGTAATTTTTCTAGTTTCTTAAATGTGTAAGCTTAGATTATTGATTTGAGAACTTTCTTCATTTGTAATATAAGCATATAATGCAATGAATCTGTCTCTAAACACTGCTTTAGCTGCATTCTACAAATTGTGATTATATTTTCATCTTTGCTCATTTCAAAACATTTTCTAATATCCCTTGAGAGTTTTTATTTGACCCATGCATTATTTAGAACTATGTTTACTTCCCATGAATTTGGAGATTTTCCTATTATCTTTTTATTATTGACTTCTAGTAAATTCCATCATTGCCGGACAACATACTTTGTATGATCTCAACTATTTTAAATTTGTTAAGACTTATTATATAACCCAGGATAGGTCTATCTTGATAAATGCTCCATAAGCACTTGAAAAGAATGTGAACTCTGCTGTTATTGGGTGGAATGTTCTATTAATGTTAATTAAATAGAGTTGATGGTGTTGTTCAGTTCTATGCTGATTTTCTGCCTCCCAGTTCTACCAATTACTCAGAGAAGAGTAGAGAAGTCTCTAACTATAATTTTGAATTTGTCTATTTCTCCGTTTAGTCCCATTAGTTTTTGCTTCCTGTATTTTGAAGTTCTGTTGTTAAGTACATACGCATTTAGGATTGGTATGTCTTTTTGATGATGTGACCATTTTATCATTATATACTATTGCTCTTAATCTCTGGTAAATTTTTTTGTTCTGAAATCTACTTCACTTGATATTATTAGAGACACTCCAATTTTATTTGATTGGTGTTCGAATGACATATCTTTTCCATGTTTCTATTTTTAACCTATGTTATATTTTTTATTTATTCATTTTTATATATTTATCATGTAAATATATTTATATATTATTTATTTATAATTATACTATATTATTTATACTTTTATGTTACTATATTTGAAGTAAATATTTTATTCACAGCATATGTTCTTAATCCCTTTTTATAATTCCTGTGTTTTAATTGGTGTATTTAGACCATTTTCATCTAATATGATTATTGATATACTGAGATTTAACATCTATAATTCATTTTCTACTTATTTCCTCACCTTTTTATTCCTCTGTCCCTTTCCTGCTTTCTTTTGAGTTATTTGAACATTTTTCAGTATTCCATTTTAACGCACCTCTTGTGCTTTGAATATACCTTTTTGTGCTGTTTCTTCCATGCTTCCTGTAGGGTTACATTAAACATACTTGACTTTTTTCAGTCTTCCTTGAATCAAAATTTTATCATTTCAAGTGAAATGCAGAAACATTATCACCAAATGGGTCCTTTACCCTTCCCTATTTATGTTTCAGTTATCTTACTATTATATTTAGCTACATTAAAAACCCTGTCAGAATGGAAAAACATAATACTGAAATTAAAAACTCAATAGATGTGTTTACAAATAGATTGAGCCAAGCTGAGAAGAGGATTAATACACTGAAAGATATATGAGAGGAAAAGTCTGGATTGAATCATGGAGAGAAAAAAGGGTATAAAATGCCGAAGAGAGCATCAGGGACATATGGAACCTAGTGAAAAGATATAACACGCATATAACTAAAGACCCAGAAGAAGAGAAGAAAGAGAATGGAGCAGAAGCACTATTTGAAGAAAACTGATGAAAAAAAGTCAAGAATCATTATAAATTCCAAAAATAACAACTACAAAGAAAAAACACACCTGTGCACATCATACTAAAACTGCTAAAAATAAAATCAAAGAAAAAATCTTGAAAGCTTCTGAGTAAAAATACACATTACCTTCAAAGGAGTAAATATGGGGATTAATTTAAATGAATATTAACTGTGCATAACAGTAATAATAAAGTCTCATAGTTCATAAAACATATGTGAAATCAAAACACATGGGAGCAATAAGACAGAAGCCTAAAGGGGAGGTCTTTAGGGCTCTTACATTGCCTGAAATAGATCAATAATATATGTAGTCATCTCTAGTGGTAATATATGTAGTAATCTTCTATATCCTCAGTAATTTCATATCTGCTAAAAGAATAATAAAAGAATGCATATCCAGTAGGCTAATAAAGAGAAAATAGAAATATTTTTTTGGTGAGGAAGATTACCCTGAGCTAACATCTGTTGCCAATCTTACTCTTTTTTTCTCTTTGCTTGAAGAAGATTGTTGCTGAGCTCACTTCTCGGGCAATCTTCCTCTATTTTGCATGTGGGATGCTGCCACAGCATGATGTGATTAGTGGTGCATAGATCCATGCCTAGGATCTGGACCCGCAAACCCTGGGCCACTGAAGTGGAGCACACAAACTTAACCACTATGCCACGGGGCCAGCCTCAGAGAAAATAGAATTTTTAAAATACTTGTTTAATGCAAAAGATGAAAATAAAGTTGAGTAAACAAGAGCAGAACCATAGGTGTGAATAGAAAACAAATATAAACATGGTAGATATATATTCTAATACATCAGTAATTAGATCAAATGTAAAAGGACTAAAACTCTAATCAGGGGGCCGGCCTGGAGCATAGTGGTTAGGTTCCTGAGTTCCGCTTCAGTGCCCCGGGGTTCCCCAGTTCGGATACTGGGCGCAGACTACACCACTTATCAAGCCATGCCGTGGCAGCATCCCTCATAGAAGAACTAGAAGGACTTACAACTAGGATATGCAACTATGTACTAGGGCTTTGGAGAGGGAAAAAAAAAAAAAGAGAAAGATTGGCAACAGGTGTTGGCTCAGGGCCAATCTTCTTCACCAAAAAACAAACAAACAAATAAACAAAAAAAATCTAATCGAAGGTCAAAGATTATAAAACCAAATTAAAACAAAAGCAGCAGTAACAACAACAATGGCAATTTGTTTCTTACCAGCCACAGAGCTTAACTATAGGACAAAGGAATAATGAAATTAAAAGGACGGAAAATGATAAACCATGCAAATTAACCAAAAGAAAGCTGACGTAGCTCTATGAATAATAGAAAAAAATAGACTGTAAGGCAAAAACCACTACTAGAGTTTTTTTAAAAACCTAGAGAGACATTTCATAATGTCTAGACATTTCATAATGATCAAAGTGTCAATACAGCAGCAAGATATAACAATTCTAAATTTGTAAACATCTAATAATTAGCTTCCAAAGATATAAGACAGAAATTGAGAAAACCAAAATGAGAAATAAGCAACTCCAACTGCGAGTTAAAAATTTTAACACATCTCTCTCAGTAACTCATGAAACAAGTAGATAAATGTCAATAAGAATTTAGAAAAATTGAATAACGTGATTAACAAACATGACCTCATTGACGTATGGAGTTCACTGTACCAAAGAATTTCAGAATTCACATTTTTTAAAGATAACATGGAATATTTTCTAAAAATGCTGGGTCATAAAGCAGGACTCAACAAATTTCAAAAAATGAAATAAAACCTAGTATATTCTTGACCATAATGGAGTTAAGTGAAAAAGTCAACAACAAGATAAGTAGAAAAAGCCCCTAGATGTTGTGAAATTGAGTTATATGCATCTAAATAGCTAACGAACCAAAAAAGAAGCAGCAATGAAAATTAGAAAAAAATAACTAATGAAAATATAACGCATCAGAATTTGTGGGATGCAGCTAAAATCATCTTCAAGGGAAATCAATGATTTTAATGCATATATTAAAAAAGGAGAAAGTCTAAAAATTAAATGACTAAGTACCTATTTCAAGCATTTAGAAAAAGAAAAGAAAATTAAGTACAAAAACAGAAAAGGAAAGAAATGCAACTGTTAGAGCAGAAATAAATGCAAGAGAAAGCAAACATACAATAGAGAAACAAGAGTTCATTTTTTCAAAAGTCTAATAAAAATTGATAAACCTTGGGGCCGGCCCCATGGCCGAGTGATGAAGTTCATGCACTCTGCTTCGGCAGCCCAGGGTTTCGCCGGTTCTGATCCTGGGCTCAGACATGGCACCGCTCATCAGGTCATGTTGAGGTGGCATCCCACATAGCACAACCAGAGGCACTCACAACTACAATGCACAACTATGTACCGGGGGGCTTTGGGGAGAAGAAGAAGAAGAAAAAGATTGGCAGCAGATGTTAGGGCAGGTGCCAATCTTAAAGAAAAAAAAGAAAAGATAAATCCTTAGCAAAAATTATTTATAAAGAATCGAGGCACACAAATTACTAATTCAATAATTAAAAGGGTACTTTATTAGAGCTTCTATAGGCATTAAGGAGATAATATCATGAATAGCTTAATGCCAAAAAAAATTTAATTTCAATTAAACAAACTTGCTAGATAAATATAACTTACCAAAGTGGACATGAGAAGAAAAAGAACATCTGAATAGTACAAAATATATTTTCAACATTGAATCTGTAATTGAAACCTTCCCACAAAGAAAGCTCTAGTCCAGAAGTTTTCCACCAAACATTTGAGGAAGACATAACCCCAGTGTTATACAAACTGTTCCAAAGAATGAAAAAAGAGTAAGCACTCCCCAACTTGTTTTATGATGATAGATGCAAAAAAATAAACAAATTATGAGCAAAGTGAATCCAGTGATGTGTATAAAAACCAAGTTGGGTTTATTCCAAGAACGCAAGGTGAAAGGTTAGTTTAACATTCAAAAACTCAAGCAATATAATTCACTACGTTGATTATAATTGAGAAGAAAAATCAAATAATTATCTCAATAGATGTAGAAAAACTCACTTATAAAGCTCAATATATATTCATGATAAGATAAATTAAAAAACTGTTAGCAACTATGAGTAAAAGAGAACTTCCTTCATCTGATAAATAGTGTCTTCAAAAAACTTATGGCAAACATGATATTTAATGATGAAATATTGAAAGCTTTCCCCCTGAGATCAGGAATAAGACAAAGATACCTGCTATTACTTCTATTCAATGTTTATTAGAGATTGCAGTGAAGGTGTTAAGGCAAGAAAATAAAAATAAATAAAAAGATATGAAAATTAAAAAAGGAGAAATAAAAATGTCATTATTCACAGGTGACACGATTATGCTCATAGAAAATCCAGGACAATTTGCAGGTAAACTATTACAAGTTAATAAGGAATTTAACAAAGTCACTAAAAACAAAATCAACATAAGAAAATCCATTGTACCTCTGTATACTAGCAGCATACAATTGAAGAATAGAAATGCTTATATGAAGCTACTACTTACAATCTATCAAAACACCAAATACCTAGGATTTAATCTAGTAAAATATGTATAAGACCTTTACCAAAAAAATTAAAATATCATTGAGAGAATTTTGCAAGACTTAAATAAACGGAAGTACATATCAAAAATTAGAAAGCTCAATATTGTAAAGACATCAGTTGTCTCCAAACTATGCCCCACACATAGAGACCCACACACGTACATCATATGATTTAGACAAAGGCGACATTACAATGCAGTGGGGAACGGATCGCCTTTTCAGTAAATAACACTGCGTAAGTTGGAAATCCACAAGGAAAGTAAAAAGAGTCTTTGCCTTTACCTAACACCATAAACAAAAATTAAATGCCAGGTGGATTACAGATGTAAATGTGAAAGGTAAAATTACAAAACTTCTGGAGGAATGGTTGGCAAATATTTTCTGTAAAGGGTCAAATAGCAAACAGTGCTTTGCCAGCTGTACGGTCTCTACTGCAACTACTCAACCTGCTGTTGTAGCACAAAAGGAGCCGTAGACAATATGTTAATGAACAAGCACGGCTGAGTTCCAATAAAACTTTATTTACAAGAACAAATCGTAGGCTTTAATTTGCCAACGCCATGGTATCCACTCTTGACAGAGGTAATATTTCCCCCAGGGGGTGAAAATTTGTTCTTGGGGATGAAAATATCTTATTCTTTTTATGTAGAAAGCACAGATGTACATACAGTACATAAACAGGTATCCAGTATATATGTAGTATTAAAGTTTCACAGGGGGAGGGTACCGATTAAGAAAAAAATGTCAAAGAAGTCTCCTTTGGGGCAAGATATTTTAATGATCTATTGCTGCATAACAATATTACCACAAACTTAGTGGCTTACAGCAACACATCTGTTATGTCACAGTTTCAGTGGGCCCAGCGTCTGGACACGCCTTAGCTGAGTCCCCTAGAAGACTATAATCAAGGCTTTGGCTGGGGCTGGTCATCTGAAAATTCACCTGGGGGAGGATCCACTTGCAAGCTCACGTGAGAGCTAGTGGCGCTCAGTTTCTTGCAGGCTTTGGGACCCAGGACTTCAGCTTCTTCCTGGCTGTCATGCAGAGGTTACCGTCAGCTCTCTTATTGGGAAGCTCACGATATGGAAGCTAGCTTCTTCAAAACCAGCAAAGGAGAGTGTCCTCTAGCAAGACAGCAGTTCGTCTTAGGTAACATAATGGCAGAAGTGACAGCCCACCACCGTTGCTGTATTCTATTGTCTAGAAGCAAGTCATAGGTCCCTCCCATACTCAAATGGAGGGGATTACACAAGAGTGTAAATACCAGGAGGTGGGGATGGTGGGGACCACCTTAAAGTCTGTCACAGGTGATAGTGAAAAAAAGGTTGAGAAACATTGTTCTGGTTGAATAGCACAGGAGAATGTCTTCATGATCTTGGGGTAGGCAAACATTTCCTAAACAGTACACAAAAAGCACTAAGTACAATAGAAAAAAAAGATAAATCAGACAACGTCAACATTAAGAACTTCTATTTATCAAAAAACACCATTAAGAGAAAGAAAAGACAAGTAATGAGGTGGAAGGAGAGATTTAAAATACAGGTACTGGACAAAGAGCACGTATCCAGAACATATACAGAACTTTTGCAATCATAAAAGACAGATAAACCATTGGAGAAATGGACCAAAGACTTGAATAGGCATATCATAAAGTAGGATCTAAATGACCAATAAACATATGAAAAGGTGTGCTATATCATTAGTCATCAGGGAAATGCAAATTGAAAACAACAGGGGCCAACCCCAATGGCCTAACTGTTAAAATTTGGTTCACTCTGCTTTGTTGGCCCTGGTTCAGTTCCTGGGTGCAGAAACACACCACTCATCTGTCAGAGGCCATGCTGTGGCAGTGGCTCACGTCAAAAAAAACAAGAGGAAGATTGGCAACGGATGTTAGCTCAGGGCAAAGCTTCCCCAACAACAACAACAACAACAACAACAAAATATACCCAAGAAGCTAAAATCATAAAGACAAAAATGCTTGCAAGGATATAGAGCAAATGGAACTCTCCAACACAGTGTGGCAGTGTAAATTGGTAAAAAAATTAAAAAATTTGCCAGTTGTCTTTGGCAGTTGATCTTTGCCAATATTTGCTGAAAGTAAACACGTCAATACCCTATGGTCCAGCAATTCCATTGCTAGACATATACTCAACAGGAGGGCCATGTACTAAAATGCTCTTAGCAGCGCTGTTCATAAGCCCAAACTGGAAACAACCCAAATGTTCATCAACAATTGAATGGATAAATGGTGGTATATTTACATAACGTAAATCTATACAGCAAACAGAGCAGAAGAATTACTGCTTCATGCAACAATACAGATTAATCTCACAAAATAATATTGGGCAAGAGTACAGCCTGTATGTTTCCACTTACGTAGATTTCAAAAATAAGCAAAGCTAATCTATGGTGATAGAAGTCAGAATAGTGATTTCCTTTGGGGGCAGCGGGGCTGGTGGCTGGGAAGGGTCATGAAGGGACTTCTGGGCAGCCGGGATAATATTCTGTTTCTTGGTCTGCATGCTGGTTCCAGGGTTTTCTTCATTGAGCTGCACACTCAGGGTTTGTGCACTTTTCTGCATACGTGTTACACTTCCATAAAAAGTTTACTTAAAAATTATATTCATACTAAAACCCAAATACAAAATCTAAATCAGTAGTAGACTTTACAGATTAATAATGAAACGTCACTTCATTCAACAACATCTATTCCTAGAGGACACGTGGAAGAGAAGGAACTCTAGCATATTGTTAATGCCAACATGAAATGTTACAGCTGTTATGAAAAGCAACCTGTGAATACCTGTAAAATTAAACTCTGTATACATACCTATAACCTAATAATTTCACAGCTGGGAATCTGGCCACAACATTAAAAGCACTAGTCCATAAGAAGATATATTCAAAGACCTCTATTGCAGCACTCTTCCTGCAGAAAAAAAACTGGAAGCAAAATTATTGCTCATAAATAGTAGAACACTGAGAAAATATGGTTGGGCCATATCACAGAATATTATGCAGCTGTTTTTTAAAAACAGGACTAGAAATATACCTTTTGCCTTGGAGGAATTTACATGAGGTTTTATCGAACAAGATGCAGAAAAGGGTAAATAATATCTCCTTTATATTTTTATTAAAAACTACAGAAAAACAACAAAAAACTCTCTCATTGTGTATATGAGTGTGTGTGCCTGCATACGTAAATGATCACATCAGCATAGAGGAAAATTTGGAAGGTTACGTACTGGTTCGCTGACATGGGTCGGACGCTATTACAGAAGGAGGAGAGATGAGAAGGGAAGAGAGATGTCAACCAGAAAAGGGAAACAAAAGCAACACATTCGTGACTTTATGGAAAATGACCTGTGTATGTGCATAAAGAAATTGCATACCTTTAAA
This sequence comes from Equus caballus, assembly GCF_041296265.1. Taxonomy (NCBI): domain Eukaryota; kingdom Metazoa; phylum Chordata; class Mammalia; order Perissodactyla; family Equidae; genus Equus; species Equus caballus. Next base: position 46,569,257 of record NC_091698.1, on the reverse strand, counting down.
TGACAAAAAACAAATAACAACTTTGTAGGGGTTTTTTTCTCTTTTTGAGGAAGATTAGCCCTGAGCTAACATCTGCCGCAAATCCTCCTCTTTTTTCTGAGGAAGACTGGCCCTGAGCTAGCATCCATGCCCATCTTCCTCTACTTTATATGTGGGATGCCTGCCACAGCATGGCTTGCCAAGTGGTGCCATGTCCACACCCAGGATCCAAACCGGCGAACCCTGGGCTGCCGAGGCAGAACGTACAAACTTAACTGCTGTGCCACCAGGCTGGCCCCAACTTTGTAGTCATTTTATGAAAGATTAAATAAATTAATTCTTGTGCATCTTTCTAGTCATTTCAGATATTTTAAAAATTTAATCCATAGTTATAAGCCCCATTATTTTCTTCTAAAGTATAATCGAGCTGTTTTTCTTCCTTTGGAATTTTTATTTAGTATTTACAACATTTTTACTTAAATTTTTTGTCTTACAAATATCTTAGAAATGTTCAGTGCAGTAATTGCGGCTTGCTCTACCTTTCTTTGCTTTATGTTCTTCATGACACACATTGCCAACCGAGAGCGTACCATGGGCTCATTTCCCTCCCATCCTCCGCACAGGAATGTGCACGCACTCAGGCAGAGCCCGGGTCTGGTGCTTACCACTATGTCTCCAATGCCTGGAGGGGCATATGGCAGACAGTAGCTGTTCAATCAATGCTTGAATGAATTTATGAATGAATAGCTTTCCTATGTTGACTTCTCCATCCTTGAGTTCATGTCACTTGCTCATGAATTTATTTAGCACATGTTTAAATACTTACCTGTGCCAAAAATAGGAATGAACACTGAGCTAGAAATAGAACAAACAAAGGAAGAAGACATGGCCCATTCCCCCTGAACAGCATCAGTTCCAGCGGGAGAAGAGAGCAGGAAGCCAGTGATCATACAGACGCTATGACAGAGCTAAGCATGAAGTACTAATGGAGTGCTGAGGAGGGGCACTTCACCCCTGACTATTTGGGGGTGCAGGTGTCGGAAAGCTTCCAGAAAGCAGTAACCTCATGAGGGAAGGCAGCAAAGTTGGGGAGGAAACTGGTCTGGGGGGCAGCGAGCAGGACCCCATGGTGGGAGCCATGGAGCCCAAAGGAATAGGGCAGGAAGCGGGGCTGGAGGGGCAGGGAAGGAAGGACTGGGAGGGGCTTCCAGGTAGCATGAAGCTCAGTGTCAAGTTCCCCCTGGTATAGGCATCTCTGTCTACTGAGGGACCCAAATACAATTAGGGTGAAATTCTTGTCCTGTTGCCTCTGCCAGCTTGAGGAGACTAGGTCGAGGCAGCTTGGTACTAAATCCTCAACACTCATTTCTGGCAGAGTTTGCTGGGTTTGTGCTCTCTGAATCATCCTCTGCAAGTGGATTGCTGCCAACATGACTCTGCTTAGGGAAGGTGAGATTCAAGGCCTTGAGATGCTACTGCAGGACCCAACCCTATTGGTTTGCAGAGGAAGAGGCAGCCTGAGAGCTTCCGGGGGCCCACAGGTACATCCGATCCCCAGGGCAGGATTGTTTTCTCATCTCTGAGTCACTGATGAGCTAGGAACTCTTCTCTACGCAGCGGTTCTATCTATGCACCTGGCAATTAGTTGTAATAGTTTTTTGCTTGGTGCACTAATTCCTCTTTCCCAGCACTCCTGGGGTTAGTATCAACAGTTACTATGAATTGAGTTATTACTGTGGCTCATTTAATCTTCACAAGAATCTTATGAGGTAGTCAGTATTATTATCCCTATTTCTCAGATGGAAAAACAGAGACTAGGAAGAATAAGTAATTTGCACAACGCCATGCAGCCGGATGGTGACACAGTTGTATACCCTGGCATCCCAGGATTTATCAATTTAGGAAGCCGTGCTTCCCCTTAATCCCTGATTCATAGAAGTCTGAGCTGCTGTCCATTCCCAGCTCTGTCTGGACTTATGGGGGAAGATTGAAGCGTTCACCAAATGCCTCCTATGTTCTCCTCACCTCGGCCTGTCATCTGGCTCTGGAACACTGCTTGCTCTTCTGAATGTTGCCTTTGTAGGCTCGACATCTGCTTCCTTCGAGATATGCCTGCTCTCCTTGAACCAGCTCTTCCCCGAGTGTGGGAATAGCACCTTCCTGCCGTTCTTCCGCCGATGCAGACCCTAGCACAAGCTGGCTGAAGGGTAGGCTGTGACAGGAGGGATTACTGCACAAAACGTTCACACTGAATATTAGCGCTGGCCGTCCTGGGTGCATAGGCCCAGGCCCCTTCCCAGGACCCACTACTGCCTTCCTCATTCTCTTGATTCTGGCCCACGTCGCTAGGATGAAGGCTGGCCACCCTGCCTTGCCCTGATCTGCTACCTGTCAATAGGTCTGCCCCTAAGGGAATGTCCTTGAGCATGAGAGCCCACCCTAGGATCCAACTGAGTCATATCCCAAGGCATAAGACAGCAGAGTTTTCCCTCACTTAATTCTAGGGCCCACCTTGCAAGTTCTTATTTTCCAGTCTTATGATTAAACTTTTGCAAGCACAAGTGACAATGAGAGAAATCAGCTTCTTTCAAGAAAACCCCAACCCACCCACAGGAATATGATCTTGCCCTTTGGCCCTTGAAATAATATCTGAACCCAAAGTTACAAATCAAGACATTTCCCAAACTCTAGCTTACTCAGTCTTGAAAAATACCATCTGTGAGCTACCAATCGTCCAAGTCAAGCAAAAGCCATTCCTTTTTCATCTTTCCTCCAGTAACACTGTTGACCAGACCTGCACAGGCTTTCTGTCATCTTCAGGGTCTCCTCTAAGATCTGTGTCCAAATGCTTGAAGAGCAATATTGAAATACCTCCCGAGGGCCGGCCCTGTGGCCGAGTGGTTAAGTTCGTGCACTCTGCTTCAGTGGCCAGGGGTTTTGCTGGTTCGGATCCTGGGCGCGGACATGGCGCGGCTCATCAGGCTATGCTGAGGTGGCGTCTCACATAGCACAACTAGAGGCACTCACAACTGGAATACACAACTATGTACTTGGGTAGGGGGCTTTTCGGAGAAGAAGGAAAAAAAAAGAAGATTGGCAACAGTTGTTAGCTCAGGTGCCAGTCTTTAAAAAACAAAAAAGGAAATGCGTCCCAAGAACAAGCGATATTATGCCGAGACAGACAGCCTAATCCAGCAGTTGTGAAAGAGGCATTTCTTTACAGGAAGTAAGTGTTTCTGTAAGGTGCAACTCTGTCCACCCCTCCCCACCTCCATCGCTGTCAATCAAAACAACTTGCAAACATTGTTATGCAGAGAAACTTCGTTCTTTGGAAATCTATTGCTTTTGCTTTGCTTAATCAGAAAGGCCACTGCCCAAGAATGAATCCAAGGACTCACCACCATCAACAAAGAAAGTCACTTGAGCCTTTTTTTTTTTTAATTCTCCCCAAAGCCCCCCAGTGCATAGTTGTATATTCTAGTTGTAGGTCCTTCTAGTTGAGCTATGTGGGACACCGCCTCAGCGTGGCTTACTGAGTGGTGCTAGATCCGGGCCCAGGATCGGAACCAGTGAAACCCTGGGCCACTGAAGCGGAGAGCATAAACCTAACCATTCAGCCATGGGGCGAGCCTCTCACTTGAACCTTTGAAATCACTATTCTGTTCCAGCTTCGACCCTCCTTATCAGGACTGTATAAACCCTAGGACCAGTTCTTCCGTATTCTTGTTTGAGGATCAAGCTCAGAATGTCTTGGCCTTCTCTTCCCTCAACAGCTTCTGCAAGAGGAAGTTTCCAAAGCAGATGGCTTAGGAGTGAAGTGGCTAACATCCCTGTGTGCCAGACCCAGCACCAAGTGTGCTCTCATTTTCCGACAAGGAGAGTAAAACTCAGAGGGGTTAAGTGGTTTGCCCAAGGCCCCATAGCTAAAGACGGGAAAGCCATTATTTGAACCCAATCAGTCCAGCCCCAGCCCTCTTAACCAGTACCTTCAGGTGGGCATGAGAGCCCAGCCCGAGGAGGAGAGCCACAGCAAATCTGTTCCCCCTCTACACAGACCATGGGTACCAACACTTCTGGGGCAGACTGAGAAGTCAGTGCTCCTCCATGGTGCATATGTCCAGCTCTGTGATGCAACCCCCGTTTCCCCACTGTAATGGAGAACCACTGAGTGTGGTCCTTTTGGTCCTCTTCCCCACATTGTTATTTTCACTGATGCTGGCTCCTCCCCCGGGACTGGCATCTGCTGCAGAAGCTCACTCCCATCAGTCGAGTGGGCCCTGCTGTCACCGTGCTTCCTTGTTAACAAGGTCTCTCTGACTGGAGGCTGGAGGAGCAAGTTGGGGGACGGGATTAGTCGGGGGAGGGGGAGAAGGGAACTCAATCCCATCTCAGTGGAAGTCACCAGCTTAACTCATCCCTCTCTATTTTCCTTTCTCAGCAGAGTCCCTTATGCTGATGGGAATTTCCAAAGGTTCTCTTATCCCTTAAGTTTACCAAACATCCTGGCTATTTGTTTTGGATGCAGAGGTGGAGCCTGACAACTCTTACGGTGTTTCTTAATCAGACCCATCAGCACTGTGTTTAGTAGACACTCCTTCGCATCTGCGGTATTTGGTTGAGTAAGTGTATGGGCTCCTTTATTTAAATTCTTTTACACAAGAGGTGTCTTTAAAGGAATTCATGTCTTGGATGAATTAAGTTTCAGAGCACCAAATGTCCTTGCAAATGTGATTACTAAACTACTGTTGATAATGTTTAAGAATTCATAGAGAACTAGAGATGAGCCACAAAACAGAAGACTGACAAATGTTGAATATTTTTCATGTAAGATGCAAGATGAATTCATGCAAGATGGAATTGCAGACTGATGGGTGTGACACTTCTTATCAGAAAAACACTAGAATGGACTAATAAGCAGACAGTTTCTGCACACTAAATCACTATGCATAAACATGGGTTCTCAAGAAATGAATGGCTCATGCCAAATAACTTAGTCTATTTGTTGTTTGGTTTGTTGGTTAGGGCCCACTATGGGCATGGTTCCCACTGGCTTTAGTGAGCCATTTGACACTCTCTCTGGAAATCTTAGTAGATAAGACAAAGAAATGCGAGTTGGCTGCTGATAAATTGGGTGAATTTATAACTGGCGAAACAACTATACCTGAAGGATGTTGATAAAATATTTTTAATCAGCAATTCAGACAAGAGTGTTTATGACATGCTTATCAGATATGCAAACAATGTCAAACTGGGAGGGATAACTAGTAATCTGGATGACTACATTGGGATTCCAAAGTCTCTTGATGAACTGGGACTTGGCTAAAGCTAGCAATAACAAAGTGAATGGAAGTAGGGAAAAGTTTTTCACTTAAGCACCAAAAAAGCAATAATATAGGCACAGGAAGAGTAGGTGTGAGTTAGCAGTAATTCATTTTATTAGATGGGGATGCTTTTGGTTGCAAGTAACAAAAATACCTGATTTAAGATGGATAAGGCAATTTATCATCTGCTATAACAAAGAAACAGGAAAAGTAGCTGCAGATGTGAAAGCTTGACTTCCCTGAGACACGCTAGGCAAGTGGTTCTCAACCCCAGGGGAGGGCAGTTTTTCCCCCAGGGGATATTTGGCAATGTCTGGAGACATTTTTGGTTGTCACAACTGAGGAGAAGGGGTATGCTACTGGCATTTTGTAGGTAGAGAGAGGCCAGGAATGCTGCTAAACATCCTACAAAGTACAGGACAGCCTCCACAACAAAGAATTATCTGTCCCAAGGTGTCAATAGTGCTACGAAACCCTGGCTTTGAGTAATCCAGATCCATCCTTGGGGGATCAAGGGGTCACCTTCCCCAAAGTCACACGGGGGAGGAGTGGGTATCTGAACAAAACTGGAGTTTGTTAGGAAGGAAGAGGGAAGAGAGGAATACTGGAGAGTCCACCATAAAGCTAGTACACCCTTATTAAAAATATCGATTGCTTTAGTTGACTGAGCCAGGGTCACTGCTAGCCCATAGAAGGTCTTTGTATGAATTAGAAGAAACACCTCCTTCTTCATACACTTTACTGCCATCTACTGGAAAATTATTATAAGAAATACATTAATCCACAATATGACATAAACAGAGCCCCCTAGAGTTGTGCAGTATAAAACCTCAAAATTGTTTAGAACATCCTTTCTGTGAGTCTGCTAGGATCCAGCTGTTTAGAATGGCAGTCAAAGAAGCAGCTTAGGACATTACAAACAGAAGCTGTATGTCCCAAGTAAGGAAACTAAAAAATCTCACTATCTTCTATATTCATCAGACCACAGCTGCAATTCTTGGTTAAATTCTTGTTTCCGTAGTTTAAAATAAAAAAGTGACCAAAGGAAGTTGGACCGGAGGAGGAAGAGTCAAGAAGTCATAACACATGAGAAGTGATTAAAACAAACGTAAAGAAGAAACCGGAGATGTAGAGGCTAACGAAGAAAACACCAGAAGCAAACTGGAGTGCTCTCTACAAATAGCTGAAGGGTGTTAGGCGGGGAGAGATCAGGCTGAATCTGTCTCCCCAAAGGGTGAAACTGAGTCCAATGAGTAGAATCATGAGCTCTCAAGGCTGAAAATGACCTTGATGGTCAATTAATAAACCCCCACAAATAACGTCTACAGTCCTTCCACAGCGCTTTCCAGCAGTCGTCCTGCCAGGGCACTTACAGTGAATCCTAAAGGTTTTTTTATTACATTAGACTTTGTCTCCTTTGACCCCCATCCATCGCTCCCAGTCTCCTCAGCAGTTTTCTGATGACAAATAGGTTTCAGAGAGTCACATTCGATTACATAGGGAAGAAGGTTTTACAACCAGGATTTCTACTCAAGGGTTTCAAATAGAAGACAGACAAACATTTGTCAGTGGTCAGATTCCTCATCTATAAAACGAAAGAGTTAAATCTAGATCTCCAAGTTCTTTCCTAGCATCCAACTGGAGCATGGCTTCTGGGCTACAGAATTAGGAGCGCGATGTGCAAACACAGGACCAACTATGTGGCTGCCAAGTTTTTCCTCCCAACTCCTCACTTTCCTTGTACACATTTGCACAGTTTGGTGCTTGAATTTACCGTAATTAATTTAATCAGCCCCCAACTGGTAAACCTTCGGGTTCTCTCCAAATTTTCATTATTGCAAACCATGTTGCAATAAACATCCTTATATATAACCTTTGGGTGCATATGCAAATATTTTTATAGATTAAGTTCCCAGAAGAGTAATTACTGAGTAAAAGGGACAGACACTGCAAACTTAGTCTTCCTTAACAATTTGCATCAGTTTATATGGCACCCACAGCAATCCTGGGCAATTATACTCAATTTCTGTCAAAATGATGAATTTGTATTTTAATTTGAATTTCTTTGATTGTTAGTAAGGTTGAGCATCTTTTCTTATATTTATTGATTTCTGTGAATTGCTCTTTATACTTTTTGCCCATTTTTCTATGTTATCAATTTTTTGTAAAAGTCCTCTAAATATTATGGATATCAATGATTTTTTCTGATATATATGGCACAAATGTTATTTCCAGTTTTGCATTTTTTTAAGTCTGTTTAGGTCTTTCATTGGACAGAAACTATTAATAAAATCAAATTTAATAAAATCTGACTGTTTTATTTTAAAACTTTTGGGTTTTGTTATGCTTAGAAATGTGTTTCAAATGGAAAGATTATGCAAGTTTTCTCCAATACTTTTATGGTAAGATGTTTTACATTTAACTACTTAATTAATCTGAAATTTATTTTTTGTATATGGTGTCAAGCAGCTATAGACACCATATTTTTTCAAATGGATATCACATACTCTGGCCCCATTTATCTAACAAATCCTTCCCCCGTTAATATGATTGCAACCTTTTGCATACTTTACATACTTAGTTCTTTTTATATACATATGTACATTCATCTATTTTTATAATCTCTATTCTCTTCCATTAATCAAGTTTTCTTTGTCTGTATCTCTGTCATAGAATTTTCATTACTGTATCTCTATAGTACTTTTTGATAACTCATAAAGCAAATTCCCTTTTATTATTCTTCTATTACAAAATTATAATTGATTTGCCATGTTCAAATATTAAAATCCCATTTGGATTTCTATTGGAATTAGATTAAATTAGCAGAGCAATTTGGGAAGAATTGACATTTTTACACAATTAAATCTACCCATCCAAGACCTGTTGTGTCTCGCCACTTATTAATTCAAATATTCTTCCATGTCCTTTAAAAACTTATATAATTTTGGGGAGCCAGCCTGGGGGCATAGTGGTTAAGTTCACATGCTCCACTTCAGTGACCCAGGGTTCACAAGTTTGGATCCCAGGCATGGACCTACACACCACTTATCAAGCCATGCTGTGGCAGCGTCCCACATGCAAAACAGAGGAAGATTAGCACAGATGTTAGCTCAGGGCCACTCTTCCTCATAAAAAAAATTACGCAATGTTTTCATATACCTCTTATACATTTCTTGTTAAGTTTGTTACTAGCTATTTTGTAGTTAAGCATGCTCTTTGAATGACTTTTTTCCTACATTTTATTTTCTAACAGCTTGTTGTTGGTATGTAGGAAGCCTATAGATTTTTGTATTTTATGTATTTTTTTATCTGGCTGCCTCACAGAACTCATTTATTGTCTACATACTTGATGGCTGATCCCCTTGGCTATTTCAGTTACTCACATCATCCACAATAATGACAAGATTTTCCCTTTCCATTTACTATATGTAGTTCTTTATTTGGTTTTCTTATTTCATTGTTTTGGCTAGAACCTTCAAAACAATGATAAACAATAGCAGTGATGGTGAGCATCTTTGTCTTGTTCTTGATCTTAATGGTGTTTCTCCAGCAAGGATAACCGCTACAGTCATTTTATGATAAGTAATTTTTATAAAGTTAAATTCTCCCTCTTTTCCTGGCTTGCTAGGAGTTTTCATCAAGGATAGAATTTAAATTTTATCAAATAACGTTCAGTCATCTATTGAGATGATCATAATTTTGTTCTTTAATCTATTAATATAAATTAATGAATTGTCTAACGAACCAGGCCTGAATTTCTAGAATGCTTAATTATAGTATTTTTATCTTTTTTTTTTTTAAAGATTGGCACCTGAGCTAACAACTGTTGCCAATCTTTTTTTTTTCCCCTGCTTTATCTTCCCAACCCCTCCCCCCGTACACAGTTGCATATTTTAGTTGCGTGTCCTTCTAGTTGTGGGATGTGGGACACCGCCTCAACTTGGCCTGACGAGCGGTGCCATGTCCACGCCCAGGATGCGAACCCTGGGCCGTGGCAGCGGAGTGCGCAAACTTAACCACTCAGGCACGGAGCTGGCCCCAGTATTTTTATCTTTTAATACATTGCTTACATTGAAATTTCCAATGATTATGTAGGATTTTTTACACTTCCGTGAAGTGGTCCATATTTTGAATATAAAAATTACTTATCATAAAATGACTGTAGCGGTTATCCTTACTGGAGAAACACCATTAAGATCAAGAACAAGATAAAGATGCTCACCATCACTGCTATTGTTTACCATATTTTGGAGCTATCTTTAACAGATTTTAGTATCAGGGCTAATTGAGTCTCATAAAATTATTCAGAAGGGACTTTATGTCTAAGTATAGATGAGAAATATTTGCCCTTTGGAGATCTGATAGAACTTACTTGTAAAACCATCTGGCCTGAGGTCTTCTGAGTGTTAAATATTTTATTACACTTACGCTTTCTCCTCTGGTTATTGATCTTTTTAGATCTGCCTTCTCTGGAACCAATTTTGCTGTTTATATTTGACATTAAAAGTACCCATGTCATCTAGAATTTCAAATTTACAGACATAAATCTATATAGGATATTAATTTTTTAAAAACTTTCCCTCCAAGTATGCAATTAAATCCACTTTCTTATTTATAAAGTTGTGTATTTGTGTTCATTTACATGCCTTTCTTTTTTTCTTGCCAGTCTCAAAAGAGGTTTGTCTATTTTTAAAAATCTTTTCAAAGCGACTCCATGAGAACAGTGATCACATCTGCATTCATCTCAGCATCCCCGGTGAGTTTGTGCACACCTGGCACCTCTTCAGCACACAATAAATATTTACTGACAGGGTAAATCGAGTCTTGTTTTGACTTTCTCTATAAATTTTTTTTCTTTCTAATACATCAACTTATTCCTCTTACTTTCTTTGACGTTTTACCTTTTCTAGCTTCTAAAACAAAACTTTCAGTCAGTCCTTTTCAATCTTGTATTTTTAATAAAATGGTTAAAACAATGAATTTTACTCTGAATGTAGCTTTGGCTTTACCTCACAAGTTTTTATCTATTCTGTTCTCTTTGTTGTTAATTTTCAGGTAGAAAATAATTTTTCAAAGTCATTTCTCGGTAATTCCATCTTTTGTTTTTAGTTTTATTGCGCTGTGGTCAGATTTGGAAATTTATGGAGAATTTGTTTATGTACTTATACAAGGTCAGTTTTGGTAAATGATTCACAGTTATGTGAGAACTTTTTTATATATGTTGGGTAAAATTTCTATTGCATCCATTAAATCAAACTGAACAATTGTGTTATCTTAAAGCCTTTGAGTGTCCGTCCAATTCAGGGACGTGTGATGGAACCTTCCACCATGATTGTGGTTTTGTTCAGTTCTTGCATTTCTAGCATTTGTGCCTTTCTATATCTAGTTTTCAATGCATAAAATTTCATTAATACTGTATATTTTAGTTGATTATAACTTTTATAAATATAAATTTTTTCCAATCTAATTTTTGCCTTGAATTCTGCTTATTCTAACATCAATATTGCTATCACTGCTTCTATTTTCTTAGTTCTCTCTCTCTCTGTCTCTCTCACACGCATTTCCAAATGTATCTTTGTTCACACCATTATCTTCCACATTTTGTACCAGTTCGGTTTAGGTGTTTCTCTTATAGACAGCACAATACTGGGTTTGGCTTTTATAGCCAATCTGATTTTTTTTTCTTTAAGTAGAGAATTTAACTAGGTCACACTTATTGTTATCACTCTTCTGTTTGATCTTGTCCCTGACATTTTATCTTCCAGTTTGTATTTATTAATATTTCCTGTTATTTCCTATTTTCCTTTGCCTAAGCTTTACTCAATCTATTTTTGGTTCCTTTTATTCTCTAGTAGCTTCAAAGTCCTGCATCCTATTGCTATCCCGCCGTTGGTTATTTCTAAATTTCAACAAATGAATCTGAATGAAATATGCATATCAATAAATAAACAAATCTCAAAAAACAAAATGAAAAATTTGATAGACTTTTTTTTTTTGCTGAGGAAGACTAGCCCTGAGCTAACGTCTGTTGCCAATCTTCCTCCACCTTATATTTATGTCACTGCCACAGCATGGTTTATGATTAGTGTAGGTCTACGCCTGGGATCTGAACCCGTGAACCCAGGCCACCAAGGCGGAGCATGAGATCTTAACCACTATGCCACCAGGCTGGCCCCTGATAGACCTTTTTGTTTGTCTTCTCCTAGTGTCTCCTTATTTCCCAGATTTTTACATCTATGTTTTTCTCCTTTTTACAATCCTTCCATAATGCCTGCATTAAATTTAAAAATCCCATTATTAACACATTTATTTGGATAAAACTGTTTCTTATATCCTGGATCTTCCCTTCACCTGGATTTATTTTTCTCTGATTCATTTTCTGTTTCATTTCTCCTCAACCCCTCTGCCCCACCCTTTCAGAAAGGGCATACCGGTATTTTGACTTCTGTGTTCTAGAGACATCTTTCTCTGTCTCTCACACATGAACACCAGTTGAGCAGGTGCATATTTCCAGGTCACCATCATTTCCCCCAAAAAAGGTAGGTGAATGAGGACTACCAGACTCCAAGAGTGGGGTCTGCCTGGGGTGGACACTGGGTTGGGCCACACTGAAGGAGCCTTGCTTTTGGGTGGATGGGCTGAGGACAGAGCAGCAGCCCAGAGTTCTCAGGAAAAAGCTCATGGCTCTAAGGGCTCCTGTCCTCATCCTCCAGTGGTGTGCATTCTGCTCCTAGCTGTAGCCTGGGGGCTGAAGAATGCTTTGACCAACAGCTAGAGTGAGGAGCTCTGGGTGAACCCTGGAGGACCGTCAAGTTGCTCCCTGCTGATGGCTTCTTGGCCTCCTACTCAGAGACCTTCCATGCACATGTCTCTAGCAAAGCTATTGATGTCAACAGGAAGAAGGAAAGGAGTTGCCACTGTGGGTGCTGAGGGCCTTAGGAGATTTCACCACCCTTCTGATCCCTTTCATTCTCCATATTTGTACTAGAGCTCAGAGTTGGCTGGGGCCCTGCCACACCCACTTCACTCTTCAGTCCACACTGAGACTTTGTAAAGAACGCACACAAAATGAGCCTGCCACTCTCACCGTGGAGAAGTGACTCAGTTCTTAGTTCATGTCCTTTCAATTTGCCAACTGAGATTGTCCCACCACACACACCTATTAGTTCTCCCTGATGCTTCAAGCATGGGGTCCTTTGAAGCTTTGTAGAGAAGGCCCCTACCCTCACTTTCAGGGGCGTCCTCTTCACCTGTGTACACATGCGCATCTGTTTATTGATGAGCTGTCCTTTCAATTGGACTCTATCTGCTTCATTTCTTCAGAAATTCCTATAAATGCCTTCTCTTTGCATGGCAGTCTCTTCTGTTTGTCAGTGTTGCTATGGACTTTTATTAATTCTTCTTCTCATTGGTTCATTTTAGTGCATCTTTGGGAGATAGAAGACTCAACTTGCCATCCCGGAGCTTCATCATGAAGGTCCAGAAGGGTCATGGCAGCCAGAGGGAGCTAGGGAGTGGGCAGCAGGCTGGGAGGACGGGATGTGCAAAGGCAAGCAGTGGGAAAGTACATGGCCTGTTACAAGGCCTGTACAAGGATAGTTGGACCATCAGCATCATTCACAGGTTAGAGCAGTCTGTCCTGGGTCAGGGTTGAAAGATGCTGATAGGCAGGGGCCAAATCATGAAGAGCCAGCATACAATGCCAGAGAGTTTCAACTTTGTTCCGCAGACTCTGGGAGCCATAGAAACGATAGTGAGGTAATTGAGTTTTGTGTTTTAGAAACATCACTGTGGAGACTGGATGGAGGTGGCTGGATGGGTGCTAGGAAACAGGAGGCAGGGAGAAAGAAGACAACTGCACCAGAGGAAGCAGGAGCTTCTGAGCACGTGAACCAGAGCAGCAGCGCGGAACACCGAGAGGAGGAGATGGATCTCCAAGATAAGAGGGAACTGTAATCACTGGAGTCTGGAGACCTGTTGGATATGGGGGGTAATGCAGAAGGTAGAGCAATGGATGACTCAGAGGTTTCTGGATCGGGCAACTCAGAGGATTATGTCGCTATTCATCAAGATAGAGAATACAGGAGGAGAAGCAGGTTTGAAGGGGGAAGATAATGTGTTCAGTCTTGAAGTTATTGCTCTTAAGTGGCCTGCGAAATGACAAAGTGTTGATGTCAATAGGTTGGGCCCACACTTCGGTCTCGGGCTCAAGAAAGAAGACGCATCCTGGAATCCTTAGTGTGTGTAGTAGTTAACGCCAACATGGGTGAGATTGTCCTGGGAGCATGCAGAACCAGCAAGGCCGGCTTCATTGGTACCTGACCACACTGGGCCCTGTGCTTAGAGGGTGGTTTGGTTCTCTACTGACACCATCTTGAATTTCTTAATAATTTTTAAACGAGGTGCTCCACATTTTCATCTTTCACTGGGCCTCATGAATTATGTAGCAGTTTTTGAGGGTGAGAAGAACAAAGACAAAATGCTATGAAGCGCGAAGCTGAAAGGGGTGAGTGGTGCAAGAGAAGCCTGGAAAAGTTATGACAGAGCCCTGTGCAAGGTGGGAGGAGATGCAAGAGAGGTGGGCTGTGGAAATGAAAGGGACAAGCATCCCTGGAGTGCCACATCATGCAGAGGAGTTGTTGACAACCTGTGACAGGAGGCGGGCAGCAGCCAGCTTGTACTGTTGGAGGTATGAAAAGGACAGGGATGTCTAGACAACAAGAGCAGACAAAACAGACTTCTATTTTGGTGATACAATATGGGGAAAGACCCCGAATTGAACACTTACTTCTTCTACTGCTGCTATTGTAGTTCAAATCCTCATCAGCTCTTGCCTGGGTGACCGCAGTATCTGTCCAACTCATCTCCTGCTTCGTCCTTCCTCCTGGTGGTCGCAGGGATTATGCTGAAACTCAAGTCAGATCACGTCATCCCTCTGCCCAGATCCCCTAAAGGCATCTCATCTCAGAAGAACATCAAGGCTTTACTGTGGCCTGGGAGGCCCTACAGGAGGGAGTCCCTGCTCCCCGCCTCCTACCACCCTCCTCCTCCCTCACTCTGTTCCAGCCACACCGGCCTCCTTGAGTTCCTCCAACATTCTCAGCTTGCCTCCAAACTTCGTGCCAGCCAGTCCCTCTGGCTGGAACGTTCTTCCACCATGGACACCGTGACTACCTCTTTCTCTTCCTTGGGCTCTGCTCAAACACTCGCTCTCAGTGAGAGCACCCCGACCAGGCTGTCTGTGCCCTATTCCCCCTTCCCTGCTCTATCTTCATCCCAGCCCTCAACAACACCTGAACTTTTGTGTAGTTATGTAATTTATTTGCTTTTGTCTCCCACCCCTTGGAGAGAAGATTCTTGCGTTTGTTCATAGTTGATCTGTTTGGCTGGTCTTCTAGAAGAATGGCGGCCCTGGGGACAGCAGGAGCTCTGTGGACCCTATTTCCCAAGCCAAAAATGATGAGATGTCGTCTAGTGATGAGACAGAATATGCATTTGTTTGTCTGCTTATGTACACACCTCTTTGTTTCACAAAAGGATTTAAGGCAGCTTACAGAGATGCATGAAATTCAGCACGATGACATAAATTGGAAGCAGGTGAGAAAGAAAAAAATATAAAAGCAAGGGTAAAGCCATAAAATGGAGCCAAGGATGGGACTAATACAAAATAAACATACCGTAAACTTTAATCCATTTGCTAGGGGTGGGCCACAAATTTGGCTCTAAAACTTCTAACAGCCAGTGCCAAGATGAAACGTGAGCAGCCGCACAATTCCCAGCATCCTCAAAATTAAAGCAAACTACTTGCCTAGGAGAAACACCAGCATTCCTGATATCCCAGAGAACAGGAGGAAGTGCCTCCTTAACCACCCCCAATGAGGACAACCCATCAGAGAAGGAGCGGAGCGCTCGGAAGCGTCTTGGCAGCAGGCACAGCCGTGAGCTTTGTTTCTGACATTCAATGGTGAGGCGGACGGGAGTCTGGCTAATGTGAAATACAACTAGTAGGGGTCTAGGGACATGAGGTTCAGTGCAGCTACACGAATGCCCGATGATCTGACTTTGTCCAGGGGTGGATGTTAGAACAAACGCTGGAGAGTGCCGTCTGCAGATCCCCAAAGCCATGCTATTAAAGGAGAGTGTCTCTAGGCAGGTTCTAGCAGACGGTGAAGGACTGTAGGTTCTCATGACAGGTACCTTGACCTAAGCTCTTCTAGGTGGGAAAGTTGTACATGAGACCCGATGACTCAACAGATGTCATGCTGGTGAAAGTTTGGACATCCTCTTGCGAAAATCAAAGGGACCCATCAAGGACTGAGATTCTTCCCGGAAAATACTGATGGACCCAGTGAAATATATTACAGGTGACTTGAGCTTGGGAATATTTTAAAGCAGAGCCAGGCAAACATCAACCCACTTGTTTTGTGTGTCAGTCAAGTCTTCCGGGATGGCTAGCTTTGAGCAGGCTCCTTCCTGCTATACTTTCCAAGATAAACCATTTGTGAAATGCAACCCAGGGTAGCTGTGAGGAGACCTGTATAGGATGATTCACTCTTGTTAAAAGCTGACGGACAGCTACCAAAAATAGTGACTTTGCTGAAAGAGTATATGATCCGAAGTCTTTCTTTCTGGCAATAACTGGATAGCAGGGCCAGCTGTGCCCTGTGCCCAGATGCTGAAATCAGGCTGCCCCCAGAAAATCCGAACCGGCGGAGGAGCAGAGATGGGATGGCCCCACCCCTGATAAGGATCCCAGTTGCCTCCCTGCCTCCCCTGGGTGTTGAAAGGCTCCGAGATAATAGAGTGCCCCTCCTCTGAGTTCCTGGGAAGGAAGGCACTAGGCAATAAAGGCCAAGGCTTGGGTGAAGAGCAATGGGAAGACCTGATTTGCATGGCGGGCTCTGGGCCTGCCAACCCATCCACACCCTCAGAGCCCAGCTCTTGAAAACCAGGCTCTCAGTGCCACGACTGGGTCACAGAAGTGGGCCAGTGGTCTCCCTGGGTACCTTCTCTAAATTGTTCTTGACAAAGATTAAAACATCCCGTCAAATCTACAAATATTGAGCTCATTCAGTGACCAAAGTCCAGTCTATCTAGAGCCATTAGACGTCCAGGCCTCATTGGTGGCCAACTTTCAGCTTCCTGGCTCTGCCAGAGCTGCCTCTCGACCCCCAAGCCCCCTCCCCAATCCCGTGTGCCAGTTTCTTTGTCTAGCTGGCCCCACAAAATTGCCCCAGTGGAGCCTCAGCCCTACCCCCTCCAGCCTCTTCAGTCTGGGTGTTGACCCAGCCACAGGTGCACTCTCTCCGCCTTCTCACCCTCTTGCTGGCTCTCTGGGGTCAGTCATAATAACTCCTTAGATATGCTGCTCGCCCAAGAGGAAGTGGGAGGTTGGAGGCTAATTGTTGTCTCAATCTTACAAATAAAGAAACAGGCTCAGAGTCCTTCCCAGGGTTTTCCCACAGCCAGGCTACAAGTGAGAGTCCAGGCGGAGAGAGCTATAACTCACCACGCCTACCCCCTCTCCAAAATCAGCCACCGTATCGAGACGTGTCAGCCTTGCAGAAGGACAGCCGGAGCTCACACCGGACAGGTGTGTGTGAGGGAGGCGTGGGGCCGTGGGCAGAGTGGGATTCTCTGGAACCCCATTACCTCCACATCTGCTTCACTTCCTGGTATCAGGGAATGACCCAGCCAGAGGCAACTGAAGAGTTTCCTCATAGCAGCTCTTCACTTTACAGGTAGGGAAACTGAGGCTCAGAGAGAGCGAGGGAAAACAGCCCAGAGCTCCCAGGTAGCGCGCCCACTCCATGATCAGAGCTGGGCAAACTTCAGGACTCTGGCAGGATGGGGGCGTGACTGAGCACTCACCCACACCATCACCATGTGCGCATGGCCCCCTCCACCTCCCGTGTGTCTAAGCCACTCCCTACAAGTCCTGGTCACTGGGTCTTCTGGGAAGGGCACGGCATAGGGCATCAGCAGCTCCTCCATCCAGCCCCACTTGGCAGCTGACCATCTGGGTGGGCATGATCCTGTTCTCAGCCTTTACAACAAAAGAATTGACCTGAATGAATCCTAGGTCTTTTCAGCCTCAGTGTTCATTCTAGGATTCCAGGACTTCCTTCAAGAAAGTAACAATCTCCCTGGAGAGATAAGATAAGGCTGTGTGAGGTAGGAAATCATGGAGGGTGTCAGAATGGACCAGGGTAAGAGCTGGGTTGCGGTGGGAGGGAGGGTAGGAAGGCTGCCTTGAAGAAGGCAGGAGGAGGCCAGGCACCGAGGAGGAAGAAGAGAGAACCACCCCCTACCTCCTGCCCCGGGCCAGGGAGAAGAGAGAGCAGGCCTGTTCGGGGTTCTAGGAGGCTGCAAGTAAACCACGAAGCTGCAGCCCAGCCCGAGCCCTGGAGTCCTGCAATGTCCAGTCCCTTCTTCCTCCAGATAGAAAAGCCAAGGCCCACCTGAATCAACCTTGACTGGTTCTTGCTGAACGTTTTTACATGCAGGGTCTCATCACTGCTTCACAGTCTATCTGTGCAATGGGGATTGATATCCCCAATTTTGCAGACAAATAAACTGAGGCCAGAAAAGTAAGATCAGGGCAGAAGTGCAACAGAAGCAGGAATTGCAGGGCCTGGACCAGTGCTCACCCTTGGCCCCAACACATCCCACCTCATGACCAGATCCCCACATCTCTGAATTAATGATACAGACACCGAGCTCATGAAGAGGCTCAGAATCTAAGACAGCTTCCAGCTGGGAAATCAGAAGTGTCCTGCCCCAAACGTCAATATTTGTGTTCAATACTAAACTCATCCATATGCAAATCTTTGTACTCATTTCACTTATCAAACAAACATTTATTGCTTTCCTTCTGTAGGCCAGGCTCCTTGCCACACTGTAGTTTTACAGTTTGTTTAGGGCGCAGGCTGTAAAATGGTCTCGCATGTTATTATTATGGTGCGCTCGATCATCACGGGAATGTCTGGGGAGAGTGCTCCACCAGAACCCCAGAGCCCTCCGGAAAAGCTGTGTCCTTGGCTCGTGAGCCATCCATCGGGGTGAGGAGAGGAGACTGTGGGAGCCAGGAGGAGGAGGGAGAGAGAAAGAGCCTGAGAGAGCTGTAAAAGTAAGGAGGTAATCGCTGGAGAAGTTCCTCTCCATCATTAAAGGGGATCTTAATTAAGGTCCCTGGAATAGATACTGAAAACAAGCAGCCGCTGTGGGAACCAGATCTGCGAGGGATAGCCAGGCCGCCCAGAGGTGCTGGGTGTTAGCTGGCCAGCTCCTCACCTGTCATTAGGGAGTGGGAAATCACCCCACATCAAAGCCAGCCAGGAAGGAATGTGACAAATGCCATTCACCTTAAAAACGGTGATGAAAATGAGTGCCAAAGTCTGCCAACCATTGTGTGTGAAAACTCCTCGGGCAGAAGGACAATCCCCAGAGAGAGAGGCAAGGTGTGTCCAGCCAGGAAGCAAAGACAGGAGGCCTGGATCTGGGAACGGAGCCTTCTCTTGGCTGTGGCTGTCTTGTCCGGACCTTTGACCTCTCGGTTACCCGGGGCTGAGGCCTTGGGGTATCTGGGAGAGGGAGAAGAGGTTGGGTCGCCCCTTTCTGCCCGTTGTCCCACCACCCTACCTGATTGTCTAACATGCTTCCTTCACTCCCCGCAGCTGCCTGCCAAGTCAGAGCCCGGGAGGGAGAGGCAGGGGTGGAGGACACGCTGGTCGGGCTAGGCCACTCCTGAGGCTGACACTGGATCTCAGGCCTTTCCTGTCTTGGACCCCCTGATTTTCCTCTTCTGGGAGGCAGTTATTTTCTCTTTTTTTTATTTGTGATGTAGGTAATCCCAGACAAAAAAAAATAACCTCTGGGTCAGGGGTGCTTCATTACAGTAAAATCCAGAATGTGAGGAAATGGCGGCATGTTGGCGTTTCAAGGTGGGCCTGGGAAATGGATAGCTGGGAGTCAGCTGGCCAGTCCTTCACCCTGGCGATGTGCTGATGCAGTCTTAGTGGGGGGTCTGGCGGCAGGGGTGGCAGAATGCTCCTCGTGCCAAGGCTGCGTCCACACACTCACGTGGTCGATGTGGCCAGGCACCTGTGAGCCTGCCTCAAGTGGAAAGTGGAGAAACAGTGGCACAGAGACCCAGAGACAGAAGCAGGGGCAAGGAGAGGCTCAAAGAGCGTCGGGAGAGGCCGGCGGGCATGCCTGAGCTGCACAGCAGTCTACTGAGACACTGACGTTTCCCAAATCGCTTTTTCCTGGCACTTGACCTCCAAATCCAGCCCCAAGAGAGTCTAGCCTGTCCTCTCCTGTCCCAGCCTTTACCTCTGATCCTGTAAGTATCACAAATTCAAAGTCCAAAAGCAAAGTCCAATGGCCCTTCCCATCCTCTAGGAGCACGTGTAGCTAGACCTCCATCACAGCCTCGTGCAGGGGAAGGCCCCGAGCTCCCCAAGGGCAGGAACACAGGTTGGTTTCTTGGCCTTTGCAGAGACTTTGTCACGCTCTGTCACCTCACCCTGGCATCACAGGAGAATGAGGTGGTAGGGTGGGTTATGCCCTAAAAAACCTTTGGCCTACTTCATATCAATGCCAAGGGCCAGAGGAATTCCAAGAGAGAGAGGATGGTGTTGACCAGAGGGATCAGAGAAGGCTTCCTGGTGGAGGTGACATATGAGCTGAGCCATGAAGGATGGATAGGAATTGGCACCAAGCAAAGAGGACACCTTTGTAGAGGCACTTGCATGGACCATGAATTGGCAGCTGGGAGGACGTACAGTCCTTGAACCACAGTGGCAGGTGAAAGCCATGGTAGAGGAATGGCCCCACGGGCCTTATAGTCAGTGGCTGCCCTGGGCTGGGGGGAGAGACGAGGAGGATTTGTACACAAAGCCTTTATGGGCTCTCCATATGGGTTTTGAGTGGCTCCTCTCACTCTAAGTGCTGGGTCCAAGGCGCTGGGGCCACAGGTATTGGCCCAGAAGGCTGGCACGCCCAGGGCCTGCCCTGGCATTGTCCCCGTCCTTTGGGCTCTGGTCACTGAGATCCCTCGAAGCCTGGAAAAATGGGCGTTCCTACTTCCCCGCATTAAGTAGGTGGGAGGCACAGAGATGTGATTTGGCCGCAGTTTGCAGGCTAGAAGTCTGACCTAAGGGGGAACCTCTGACAGGGAAAGCTTGAAGCTCGTAAGAGTTAAGGATGGTCTTAGAAGCCTTTGCCTGAGAGCTTTTAAAAAGATCCTTGTCTGCTGGCTGCTGGTGTACCACCCCACACCTGTTGAGCCATGGATCCCCAGGTTCCGGGAAGGGGACTTGGAAAGGTCAGAGTTTAGCCCCCCAACACTTCCACAATAATAAAAATAATAATTATTACTACAGTAGCTGACATTCTCTGTCCCAGGCTCTGTTCTCAACGTTCGTCCTGCATTAACTCATTTCATCGTTGCACAATCCTGTAAGCTACATGCTGCGGTCCCCACTCTATAGTTGAGGAAGCCAAGCACCCAAGGTAGATGACTCGCCTGTGTTGCGGGGTCGGAATTTGAACCCACGTTCCTAAGCTGTCTCCAAATTCGCTCATCTTCAAATATCCTCCGTTTTGGTCTCAGTAGCATTTCCCAGGAGTCCTTCACGTGCCCAGGTCTGTGTATTCAGACAACTGAAGAAAACTTAAAAAGTCTACAGCCATTTCATGAACATCCGAGGTGCTGCAAGGCGTCTATGTGTGGAATGAAGTTGGGCACCGAATAAAATCAAGGAGTCATTTTTCTAAATTCTAAACATGGCCCAGCATGTGACAAAGGGTTGAACAGTGAACCAAGATTTGCAGGAAAGCCCGGAGTGTGTGGTTTCCACTAGGCTCACAGGGAAGGACGTGGCTGCTCGGCAAGACCAGTATCTTGGGGCTGAAGACCCCAAATGGGCCTTTGTAGAGGGTTGAGGAGGGGGCCCGGCCAGACCCAGGGCTGGGAGGATGCTAGATGTAGGTCAGGCAGCTTCGAACCCAGGCGGCAGCAGGAGCAAAGTGGAGATGAACACCATCATCTTCCAGGCCAGGTGACTCTGAATGTGGCACCTCCCCTGCAGGAGAATCAACAGGGCCAGGGGTCCACAGTACCATGCCTGGTCTCAGCTCCACACACAGCAGCCCGTGCTCTTGTGGTCTCGCCATCTCAGACCAACGTAGAAGAAAGCAGACAGGTAGAGGACGAAGAGACTTAAATAATGCGTAATCCAGACGACATCCACGACATCCAGGGCACTGGCACTCTGACTGCCAGCCCAGCCTGTGGCTGCTGGCCCTGTTAGGTGCTCCCTGTGAGAGCCCTAAGAGATGCCTTGAACCCCACAGAGAGATCAGGCAGAGTCATTTTAACGCTTCCATCCGCAGGACACAACTGTCAACTTTGGAGGTGTAGAAGCAAACCAGCCGTGCATTTGTGGTCACTCATGCAGCAAACTGAACTACACCGCACGCTGCACCTTTGTGTGTGAGACAACGAGGGGAAACTGGGCCAATACGATGGAACAGGCTTCCTGGCAAAGGACTTGAGAACCGACTTGACAAGTGGAATTTCCACTCCCGTCCTGGGAGAATGGCGCGCACGGGCATGGTTAGCTGACCTCGTTCTGACAATCCCAAGGTTTCCCCAGCTCAGAAATAACAGCTGGGCAAATCCCCAGCTGGGTGAGCGCGGCCGAGAGGGTGTTTGTGGTGGGTGGAGGCCCTGTCCTTTCTCCGGTGGAGAAAGCCATTTATGACCTCACAGGATGAAAGGAACCAACCCAGGCCCGCTGAGCTGTTATTATAACAATTATCGAGACCTATCACCTCCCTTTGGGAAATGTTCCCTTTCAAGTTGCAGTGCCCTCCTGTACCCTGGCTCACAGCCGCTCGCAATCATTACTGGGTGCCCAGGGCAACTTATTAATAATACTTTCTTTCTGACATGGATGGACGAGATCCGTTTAAAGGGCCATAGCTTTGCAAGGGGCTCATTAAAGCCACTGCAATGGAGTGGAGAGGGAGTGCGTTCGTGCTCTCCTTGTAACATCCCACAACAGCCTCCCCCAGCTCGCTCAGGTGACTAAACAGGCCAACATCTGTCTCCCGGGAGGTGTGGACAGCTTTGCTGGTGCTCAGCCTCTCTGCTCATGAGCACGAGGAGGGGAAGGGAGGAGAATAAGAGGAATGCTTTCCCCATTTTTTCCCCATTGGGTGACTCACTCCCACCACACCCCAACTGCAGAGCCTCGAAATATTTGGGTTTGGGGCTCCCAGGCATGCACAGACCCTATTTCCTTCTAGAAGCTGAGTCAACACCAGAGTTCTCCTATCTGGGTCTCTTTTTCCTGGATCCAGGCTCTTGTGAGAAGGAGGCCTTCTCCCCGCTCCGCCCCCACCCCACCAGCCCCCATTGACGGTCCCCACTGCCCTGGGCCAGTGACAAAAACCAGTGACACTGGATTCTTGAGGAAATAATGTCAAGCCTGCAGGAACTTTAGAAACCTCTGTTACAGCCTCCTCACCCTACAGATGGGCACACAGCAGGCCAGTGGCAGAGACAGAGCGGAACCCAGGGTTTCCATTTGGGGACGCTGAAGGATGGCCGGTCTCCTGCATAATCGTTTAGGAGGCTGATCGCGCTTCACTTCAAAATGTTTTTGAAATAGGACCCTTTTTAGAAACGTCCTTTTTAAAAGCCAAAATGTATGGAGCCCTTTGGGATTCAGTCATTGTCTCACACAAACACTATGAGGTTGGTATGAAAATTATTCCCACTTTAAAGATGGGAAAACCAAGCCCCCGAGAGTCATATGTTCAGGGTTACACAGCTAGAAAGTGGTTGCGCTGGCACTCAGACCCAGTGGGCCCCAGGCCTGCTCCCTGCACCTTGGCACTATGGCTCCCAATTCTTCATGTCCCAGCGGCAAACGATACTTTTAAGACTTCCCGCATCTCAATCCTCCATCCCCCTAGTGGGGATTGAATTATTCTCCCTCATATCCAGAAGCACTCTCGTGGCCCTCAGGTCTCCCATCCGCTGCATATGAGCTATGGAGGATGGGCATGGCTGGCTGTGGCTCTTGACCCTCCCAGAGCCTGGCAAGGCGTTCTGTACATCATGATGCCCACGGAGCAGAAGTGAACTGAACTGACAAGCCGCACACAAGCACAGCCTTCTTTGGGTGTCATGCGCAGCTTCCCACCCAAAACTGTCCTCTCTAACTCACTTCACTCACCATCTGGGTCACAGTAACTTCAAACTTGGTTTTTTTTTTTTTTAAGACCAATTCTGTCCTCAAAGAGGGGCAGGAGATTTACGTAAGGAACACACGCCATAGAAAGTACCACAGGCTCTCTTGGGTTTCTGAGCAACATTTGTCTCCTCTGGGGTCCTGACTTGGCTCCTCGGAATGGCCAAGATCAGCAGCTGCTGACGACTCAGTCCAGGCCCTCAGCTTCCTCCCATGTGGAGTCTGGAAGCTTCTATCTCCTGCAGGGGTAGAGGCTGCTCCTATTTCAGGTCTATGGGTGGAGGTGCAGTGGGGGTCCAGGACAGGGCTAAGGACCAGAGGAGAAAGGGGAGGGAGGCAGCAAGAGACAGGGCTATGAGACAAAGGCTGGGGACAGAGCAGGGGTGGGAGGTAGGAAGGCAGGAAGGGGGAGAAGAAGAAAAGAGAGGGAGAGGAAGAGAGGGAAGGCAAAGGCAGGGAGCCTGGGAAAGAACAGCGGATGGGGAGGCCATAGGGAAGGGAGAGTGCTGTGCAAGGGGCAGGGGTGGGGCTGGTTTCCTGTCCCCTGGGGCTGCTGGGGTTGTCCTCAGGAACAGCACTTGCAGCATGGCTGCCCCTAAGTGAGGCCTGGGAAAAGTGAGTCAGAGAGGGAGTGAGGGGAGACAGAGGTGGGGAGATAGCCCCCACAGGAAGCCAGCACACAGGCGGAGAAGGCAGCATGGCTCAGGAGGAGAGGGAGGAGGGAGGAGCAGGAGAGGCCGATGTCAGTGTCAGGCCGAGGGGAGGCTCCCTCTGGGCTGGCTCCTGGGGCTCCCCATGTGCCACCTTCCTGAGAGGTCCCTTCCTTCCTCCAGGCTCAGGCTTCCACCCTCCCCCACTGCCAGCCTGGGAGACCCTGGCAGACACAGCCCTTCCTTCCTTCACAGTCCAGGAGGAAGGGAGGGTATGTCCACGGTGCCAAGAAATCTGGGTGCAAAGCCCCCTTGTGGCAGTGCCTCCCCCTGGTCCCCAGGGCACACTTTCCCAGCACAGGTTCTTCTACCGGTTGTATGGATGAGGAGACTGAGACTCCGAGAGGCCCATCTTCCTGCCTGTCAGTGGCAAAGTGCTTGGAACAGGACCTGGGCACACAGTCGGTGCTCAATCAGTGTCAGCTACGTTTGCTGTTGTTTCAAAGCCCAGATCCCTCTGCCTCCTTTTGAGCTGTCTCCATGCTTCCCTGGCCAGACCCTGGCTCTTGCTCCAAGGGAACGGGCATCTAGCAAAACCCACCGGGGCACCAGCCAGAGAGGCGAGAGGCCAATGGTGGGCTCCAGTTGCCCTAAGCCTAGCCTGCCTGTACGGTCTCAGTCCAGGCTTCAGCGGGGTCTGGGAATAGGGCCACAGGGGAGAAGGGAAGATGGGGCTGTATTTTGGCCAGACTCCAAAATGCACATATCACAAGACTCTTTAAGACTCAGGTGCCTCCTGGGGCCAGGCCAGGACCTATGGTACAGGGGAACATCACAGGGCAGTGGAGGCAGGCCAGTGTCCTTAAGGCTGGCCCTTATTGAGGTGTGATGTTGTCCTGCCCCATTCCTCCCTGAGGGAGATGGGCGAACCCCAGGGAGCTGGGAATGGGGAGCGCCAGGGGCCCTGTTCACCTCTCTCTTGAGAAGGAAGGCATGTTGTGGCAGAAATGGCACAGGCTCAGGGTGGAGTCCCGGCATGAACCCTCTTCCCAGCATGTGAACTTGGGTTCGTTACTTAACTTTCTCCAGTCTCAGTTTTACCACCTGTAAAGTGGAGATGCTGACACATTCTTGGAGGGAATAAAGAGGGAACCACAGTACCAGCACCTAGCAACTGGGGTGTTAGACAAATACTGGTTCCTTCCTCTTCCCTGAAGGGGGACCCTGGAGTCTCCTTTTGCCTAGTTAATCGTGGGTGTGTCAATCCACAGTGCCTTTGAGAGGCTGTGTGGAGGGCTGTCCCACATGCAAGATGCTCACTTCGGCAACCCCGCACCCAGAGGTCCCTGAGACCAGCTGTAAGGCTGGCCTTGGCCCTGCCCACAGACAGCCTGTAGTACCATCCAGACACAAGGCCATGGGCCATCCAGGACACCAGAGGCAGCACATGATGGACAGCAAGTATGGGCTGCAGGCAAAGGACAGCCAGGCCTGTCTTGTTCCCCTCTGTCCCCAGCACCTAACCCAGCGCCCAGGCTGAGGAAGTCAGTTCAGAGCAAGCCCTGTTTGAGCCTGGGCTTCCTTTGAAATGCAAGTTGTGAAATGCCAACATAATTACGAAAATGCAAACACAGGAACATTTACTTATGGGAACTAATGGTTTTTAATGAAGGTAATCAGCTTAGTTAAATCAAATTATTAGCTTTGACAATAGATGTGTAAACAGGAACTTAATGAATTCGTTGATTGCTCTTGCCTGCTAAAAAGACATTGCAGTCTTCAATCTAGCCTAGATACACAGATCTGGGTTTCCCTCCCATGCTTGGGCAACTCCCCCACCACACACACACCACACACACACACTCACACACACGCAGACACAAACACACCAAGAGCTCCCCCAGCAGAGAATGTCTCTCACCCATCAGCTCAGAGGATCCCAAAGGGTGGGGCTCCTCTCCCTCCTTTACTTCTTCTGTTTTTGTTTCTCCTCTGATAAACTCTGTATGTGGTTGCTGCCCGGGAGACAGCCCTTGGGGCATACAGGACTGAGAGGACAGTCAGGCAGAGGAAGAATGTTAAGATATTGGGTTTCTGTGTCCCAGCACTTCTGCATACGTGATCCCATTTAACCCCAAAGGGACTCTTCATACCATGGTTCTCATTTTATGGTTTAAGAATTAAGGGGCAGTGGGAGGGGTGGACGGTGACGGTGGTTCGCACAGCTGGTGGTAGAGGTCAAGGCAAGCTGGGCACCAAGTTCTGTTGATGGCACTGACCCTAGTCTTCTCTTACCATAGTAGGGACTTGGGACCAGGAAGAGGCCCTCTTCAGTTGGGGGACCAGAGAGGAAAGCTTCCAGAATAAGGAGGTGGGAACCCATTGATGCAAGAGAGGGTATTTAGGGGCCATTCAGGATGGCAACAGTGATGCCCCCAAAGCTTCTACTTTGAAACATGTCAGAGAAGAAATCCTAGGGGCTAGTTCAAGAGGAGGTGCAGAGTGGACCCTCTCCCCTGAAACACCCACACACACATATTTACACACACACACACCACACACACACCAATGTCAGCCAGACAGATGTCTCTAACAGTGCTGGGGGCAAGGGTGCTGGTCTTATGGTTCTATGAATAATGCAATGAGCTCAGGCAGGGGTTGGGGTGGGGGCCAGGTGGGGGCTGAGGCAAACAACAGGCAGACACTCCCAAGAGACAGCTCACCCAAACCACCCTCCAAGATACCATCAGGTAGTTACACCGCAAACACGGCTGCTCACTGGGGCAGCAGCGGGGGAGACGCTGCCATCTCTCACCTGGAGCTTGCAAATGGGAACATTAGTCAGGCAGATGAAGGGAGAGAGAGTGTGCTGAAACTACCTCAGTCCCTGGCCAAATTCTCCCCATAAACAGGCCAGTCTATGAGGCTCCATGGGTTTGTTTCTTCTCGTTAGATGGAGAGAGACGATGGGCGAGGCCCAGCCCCTCCCCTAGGCTGGTGGAGGAGACCCAACCCCTGCCATCTGACCCCTCATCCAGTGGCAGAGACAGCTCCCACCATGCAGCAGCCTTGGGGAACTTGGTCTTATTTGGGGGAACATATTTCCTATACTCTGACTCTTGGAGCCTGCACTTAGAGGCAAAAGATGCCCCATTAGGATACCTGACCTTGAGAACCATTACTAAGAAACCTAAACTAAGGGCCAAGAAGTGGGCTAGGGTGGGTGAGAGCAGAGCAGAAGGGTACAAGAGGGACTTCTGACCCACTATCCACTGCCCCGAGTGAGGGAGTGGAGGGAACTCCAAACTGGGGACAACAGTACCGTATCCATGGTCTTGCCACTCCACTGGGTGGAGGTGGCCTGGACATTCTGTGTCCACATGTCCCCAAGGTAATCTTCATGAGGAAGAGAACCTACCTCCAGACAACTTGGCCATGACCTCGGGTGCCTGGCCAGGTGTAGTGAAGTGATTTGGTAATTCCAGAATTCCTTCCCAGAACGAACAGCTCTCTTCTCAAGTTTAACCCAGTGATTTAGAACCAGGAAAGTGAAGAATTAGCCTGCCACTGGACCCAGCCCTAGGACAGGAGTTGCCACCAGGGCAGAAGAGTCAGACCCAAGGAAGGAAGGAAGAGGCCTCTTTTCTAGCCCGTGGCCCCAGCCGTGAAGGTTCCACCCTCTCTAGAACTCTCTTCACATAGTGTACATTCCTTACTAGCACAGTGTTTAGTCATTAAATATGCACCTCCTTCACTGGACAACGAGCTGCGTGACTGCAGAGATGCTGTTCCTGACTCAGAGGTGGTGCCCAGTATTTGTCGTGATGACGGATGGATGGATAGATGAATGGCAGATGGATGGGTGAATGGATGGATGGATGGATGGATGGATAGCAGACGGATGGTTGGCATATGGGTGGATAGATGAATACTACACTCACATCCACCAGCACCCCTAGTGGCCACCATATGGTTTGCCTTATTCTTGGGCTGGAATTGAACCAGCCCTTCTCCATTCTAGCTCCCTGCAACTGATCCAAATGTCCACACAGGTGTCCTCACCCTGCAAAATTTCCTTCTCAGAAGTGATTCAGAGGCCAAGGCCTATTTCCTCCACCCTTCTAAAACCCCACTTGGAATTGTGGTTGTATCTAAGAACTTCCACAGCTCTGTTGCCACATGGGCAAGGAAGAAGAAGGGTGAGAGTCAGAACTCGTCAAGGAATGGAAAGGCTTCCAAGGGAAAGTGAAATGGAACCTCCGGCTCCCATTTAATCCCAAGCCAGTGGCCAGAGAGGGAGCGAGGGAAGGTTGTCCCTAGGGAGGGGTGATCCAGGCACTTCTCACCCCCAGCCGCCTCTGACCATGAGCTGGAACCTCCAGTAATAGGTGGAAGCATGAGCTAGAGCCCTTACCCTGCAACTAGCCCAGCCCCAGTTCCCAGTCTAACACCAATAACAGTAAAATAACAAACGTTTACACAGCAACACCATGTTCCAGGCACGGGTCCAAGTGCTTTACATGTATTCACTCATTTAAACCCCACAACAGCCCTATGAGGTAAGGATTCTTGTTATTTTCATTTTATAAATGAGGAAACCAAGACACCGAAAGGTTACATAACTTGTTCAAGATCAACAGCTGATAAGTGGTAGAGTCACAATTTGAACCCAGAAATCCTGGATCCCTGCTCTCAGCTCTTGACCACTGGATCTTCCACCAGCAAACGTTGCTCTGCCCTGAATTGGAACTCTAACCCAACCCAGCCCTAAAGTCACTATCTTCCGCATAACCCTGACTCCATCCCCAATTCTCACCCCGATCCTCCCTTTGTACCCTGACCGCACCAGTAATAACCCTCTAGACCATTGCCCAAAATTCCATTGCCCAAAAATATAGGGGATGAAAGAACAAAGTAAATGATACAAGAAGGAGCCAAACAGACAAAATCCTGAATGTGGGACATTTCACAGGGCAACTGACCCGGTTTCCGCAACAAGTCAAAGGCATGAGAAAAGAATTCAAAGAGGAGGGAGAAATGTTCTAGATTCAGAAACACAAGAATCTAACAACCAAACACGAAACATTGCTGTTGTTTGGACCTGCCTAGTTTGAATAACCGTGAAAATACCTTGTGGAGACAGTTGAGGTAACGGGCTGAGTGTTAGATGATACCAAAGAATCGGTGTTAATTTTGTTATGTGTGACAATGGCATCATGGTCCTGTAAGGAAATGGCGTTATGCTGAAGTACAGCCGATTTTTGTTATTTTTCAGAAATTATATTATATAAAGTCACCAAAACACTGACTTATCAAATCCTGAACCATTCCTCCCAGGGGAAATACAGGGTTCGGTGCCTGTGAGCTTCCGGTCACATATTCATCAAGTGATCAATATGTAACCTTGTTTTATGTGTTTTTGTTTAAAGACATCTTGTTTAATATATATTGTTTATTCATTAACATTGAATTTGGCCCAGAGTACTATAATTCATGAAAGTGAGTAATTCACATAAACCTGAATGAAGCTCACCTAACACACGTGTATTTTCTCCATGAGGCGCATCTGGCCTGCTGAGCACAGGGCACTAGACAGCACTTCAGCGCTACGTTTGGGAGCCATTTTAAACAGGAAAATCACCAACAAAAATGCAAAAAATAGACCATGAAAAAGACACTTGTTATGGTATGAGAGCTGAAACAAAAAGGCAGAACAAAGTTGTTAAGAGAGTAGATCTTAAATGTTCTTCCCACAGAAAAGAAATGGTAATTAAGTGACATGATAGAGATGTTAGCCAACACTACGGTGGTAATAATTTTGCAATATATAAGTGTACCACATCAACTCCTCGTACAGGCTAAACTTACACAATGTTATATGTCAATTATATCTCAATAAAACCAGAAAAAACAAAAAGGCAGAGCACCGGTTTGTTTGAGAACAGCTGGCAACTCAAACTTTTCACTGCTCTTTGCAAATTCATGAGTGACCACGAAAGCACTGCCAGTGTTGATTTTGGCCTTACAAGTAAATGTTAGCGGTAGGCAAATCCGCGAATACAGAATCCGTGAATAACGACGGACAACTGTTTTAAGAGTGAATGGCATGGTGCCTGGGATTTACTTTAAATCACTTCAGCAGGGGGAAAAATGGATGTGGAAAGGATAGATGAAGCAAAAGTGGGGAAATATTAATAACTTTTGACTGTGGAAAATGGGTGTATGAGACACGGGGTCTGTTAGTCCAGGTCCTCCAAGAAGAAGACACCAAGATGGGATTAAAGGTTTTATTTTAGTAGAGGAAATGCCTGTGAGAAAGGAAACAAAAAAGGAACCAGAAAGGCTGGGAGAGCCATCATTCTAAATGCAAGTCTGACTCTGTGTGAAGGAGGGAGGGAGAGGAAGCTGAGTGGGTGCGTCTGAGACTACAGAGCGGTCTTGGAGTCTAAGGACAGTTGCGCCAAGCCAGAAGGGAGTCCTTGAGTGGAAGTCACCAGCCAAGGAGCCCACATCTCCCACAGCCGGCTTGCCTCAGTGGCCCTGCCACGCTGGCGGGGTCCAGCCCTGAGGAGGTGCAGCTGCCACAACGTCAGAGCGCGGCAACTGGGCCCCAGGGCAAGTAGGTACAAGGTCTGCAAAGCATGCTCTCTTGGCTGCCACATTAATAGTTCATTAAACTATTCTCTCCACTTTTGAGTAGGTTTGAAATTTTTCTGAGTGAATCTTAAAAGAAAAGAAAAAGATGGAGAGAGCAGAAAATTCCAGGAAAGAGGAAAGTATAATGAAGTGTCCATACACACGTGTCTGGAAGCGCAGAGGACAGCCTGATTGATGACGGGCAGTCCATGCAAGCGCTCCTTCTCATTTTCATGCTACAGGTTCGTACCATAGTGCTATACAGTTTTCAAATCACTTCTCCTCCCCCCATTGAACCCTCACACCTACTGCAAGAGATGCCAAGAGCAGGTAGTGGGGTATCATTATACCCATCGGACAGATGAGTAAGTCTCTCTGGGTACCCAACCTCATTTTGGTTAAGAGAGTTGCCCAGAGTCACCCAGCTGAGCAAGAGCCGGGGGAGAAGGCTGGACCCAATACTCAGTCCAATGACCTTCCACGACCCTTCCAAGGCCCACTCTCCAGGCATTAAAGTGCAGGCTGTGAGCTGGGTCTCTCTGGGCCCAAGTGGAGCTGCTCACACTACTGTGCCCAGTCTCCCTTGGAATGAAGAATGCTTGCTTTGTAAGATGATGAGTAAGGTCAAAGGTCAGTGGGGGCTGGGGAAGGGAGAGTTAAAGTTTTGTCTGAGGCCAGGGTGGAGCGTTAGTCTGAGGCTAGAACAGGGTCCCTCTGAGGTCAGGGTTAAGGGATTGGCCTGCAAGTGGGGAGTGACACTCCCTCAGCCCGGTGCTGACCGCCGTGGACCAGGATCAGCCCCTACCTGCTTGGCCCTCAGCCTTCCACTTGCTCTTCTCAGCCCCTCTGGCTCTGAGGACAGAAGGGTGACTGCACCCACAGCAGAGGTGCCCTGCATTTGTCCCTCAGGCCCATTTGCATCCGGCGCACCTTGGGCTCACCCAGGACGATTTCTCAGGAGCATTTCGTAAGCCTGCGTTTAAGCCATTGACAGCAAGACCAGCTTTGGGACCAGATCTGTCCAATCCCCCGCCCATTGCTACAGACTTAATTACAGAGCCACAGTAAGTGGCCACCTTCCGCCCCCACACGGGGCAGAGCAGGGGGTAGGTTTGTGCTCCACTAGGAGCTATCGGGGAGAGAAATCAAAGCCTTTCTCAATAGCGTGATCAACCTCCATCGAAACTGTGACCACAGTGGTGACATTTTCTCAGACTGCCTCTCATTCCCTGTCTGTGTTCCTTCCCTGTTTCAGCAACCTTCTCCCCATCCTCCACGCAGCCCTTCCCTTCTCGCACCCTGAAAGAGAAGGTCTGGATGTCCTGCCACCCCCCCTGTGAAAGGAATCTGAGGGGGCAGTGCTTCAACCCAAGAGAGGAAGACGTGCTGGCAGGCTAGCCGGCCCCGTGACCAGAAAACCTGGAGACTATTTCTGGCTGCGGGATCTCCTTGGGGCCCCATAGAAGCAAGTCCCCACCAAACTATGGCAGAAGCAACATCCTTTCTTCTTCAGTGTCTCAGCCCCTAGCCACGTCTTCTGGGTGGGATGCCCCCTGAGCTGTCTGAGAGAAGGCAGCTCCTCGGCCACTGATGACGTGGCGGGCAGGCCTGTGCTTCCGTGTGCCAGGTCATGCCCACCACCCACACCGTCTGTGAGGCCCTCTCCCTCTCCCTACGCCTGATCACCAACCCTGGGAGCCCAGCGCAGAAAAGTCTAGCAACTCTGTCCTGCGTCTCCCCCACACCTCCCTGGCCCTGGGGCAGACCGCCTCATCATCCCTGGACCTCAGGCAGCGGCTTTCTACCTCTTCCCCAGTCAGCACAGCTCCAGGGCATCACCCCTCAGAGCAGCCCTGCTCTGCAGTGACAGTTCTAAACCTGGGGCACGCACTCTATGGGGGTCAGCAGGCCAGGGTTGGGCACCGCTTGTGTTCCCAGGGCCCCACCAGCTGAGAGTGGCTTTTACAGATGAACCTTCACAGTCAGATGATCAGGACCGCTAACTTTAAACCCCATTAAGCAAAAGGTTATACCCTCCCAAAAAATCCTATTCTTCACATTAGTAGACCTGTATTATTTAAAAAAAAAAAAATTGTACTCTGTTATTATTATGTTTTAAATTTCATCAATAAAAAATTTATGGAAGTTTTTCTCTCTTGTCGTATAAGTACCTATGATATCCTCAATTTTTCCTCTTGGCCTGCAAAAGCTAAAATATTTACTCTTGGGTCCTTTACGGGAAAAGTTTGCCAACTGCTGGTCTAAATCCTTCCTTTGAACATTCAAGTCCCTTAGCCATGAGCACCCCTGCTTCCTCCCAACCCAGCCAGACTTCTTGAGTTCCAATCCAGGCCCTGCCAGGTACCACTCTGAGTAAGTCATTTATACTCTTTGGGCCTCATGTTCCTCACCTGTCAAATGGGAATAATAATAGTATGAAAATAATTCGGTAAATTACTATGAGGATTGAATCAGTTAATATTTAAATATTAAGTACAGCACTAAATATGAATAGAAAGCACTAAAACAATGCCTCGCACATAATAAGGCCACGTATGTCTTTGATAAACTAATAAAGTCTCTCCCAGCCCAGAGCAACCTTGAGCACTCCCTTAGAGTCCCATCTCCTCCACCAGCCTCCTCTCCTTTCACTGGAGCCCTATCTACATATCTTATCTCAGGCACACAATAAGAGCGCTGATAACACAGCTACTGCACTCCCTCTGCTCTGTTCCTTGCGAGCTCCTTGAGGGCAAG
Source organism: Equus caballus (assembly GCF_041296265.1). Lineage (NCBI taxonomy): Eukaryota > Metazoa > Chordata > Mammalia > Perissodactyla > Equidae > Equus > Equus caballus. Next base: position 46,535,648 of record NC_091698.1, on the reverse strand, counting down.
GTAATATCTTCTCTTCCTTATTTCCCAGGTAATTACAGAGCTGAATGTAAAATGAAGCTACACGCACTAGAAGAAAACAGAACGGATATTCAACATCTAGAATAGGCAAGACCATTCTTAACTTAAAAGTGAATAGGGCAGTTCTGAAGGAAAATATTTTAAATTTGTTTGATTTGATTGCTTAGAATGTAAGTCGTCTCTATGTCAAAAAAAAATAAAACATAAGCAGACTATAAAATCAGGTAGGGAACATGGAAACAGTATTTGAAACAAATATGGCTGGTGAAGGGAGATTTAATGTCCTTAATATACAAAGAGTTGTTACAAATCAATATGAGAAAAACCAGGACCAAAATAGATAAGTGGGGAAAAGATTTAAATAGAAAAAAAAGTGGAAATATAAATGACTAACAAACATGTAAAAATGTTTGTAATCATTAGTAATCCACAAATGCAAATTAGAAGAATGACAAAAAACAATTTTGCACATGAAATTAATAAATAGTTTTTAAAATAAGAGTATCTAGGCTTGGCAAAGGAACAAGAAAATGAGCACTGCTAGCGGGCATGTAAATTGATCATCTCAGTAAATTGGGCAATATGTATCAAAGACCATTTAAAAAATCTTGCCCTTTTGTTTGTCAATTACGTGTCAATAAAAATGGGTGAGAAAAAAATGTAACCTTTTGACAGTATTATGACTTCTGGGCACTCAGCCCAAGGAAATCATCTGTTAGATGGATAAAGATTTATGCGCAGTCTTATGAAAAACTGAAAACAATTACATGTCCAATAATAGGGGATTGGTTTAATAAATTATGGTCCACCCATATGACAGTAGATTATGCAATGATTTAAAATGATATTTACAAAATGTGTTTCAAGACATGAAACACAAAATTGTACAAACAGTTCAGCTGCAAGTATGGTTTTTAAGTGCATAGAAATGAGACTGGAAGGGTATCTACATGACTGTGCACCTTCCTGGGCAGGACTGGGGAGCTGAGCCCGCCCGTGGAGGCCGTCCAGGTCTAAGGCATGTGTATCCATCCTTGTGTAGGGGCCTCTGTGCACTGGTGCAGGGAGTTTGGTCATGTCTGTGGTCACATGAGAGAATGTCTTCACTTGTGGACGTGGGAGGGAAAGCACATGCCAGGCTATGCTCTGAATATGTGCATGGATGTCTTAAGAACACGTTTTTTTAAGCAAATTAACTAGCAAATGGTATGGACATTCCTCAGCCTGCACACCCTCACTGTAAGGAGCCAGTGGCCTTGGCCCCCATAAAAAGGTACCGAGAGCATGTAGCCCGAGCTGGCCCTGGCCAAGTGCACCATCACACACAAGTTGGGGGATTAGGAGACCTCAGGGGACCATGACTGGAGCTGGTCCAGGCTGGCCAGCTCTAATTAGAGGTGATTTTAGAGACCCAGGGGGCCAAAAGGAGGCTGAAAATACTTCCCAAAGCCCTGGAAGACCAAGATTCAACCCTCAGCTCACCCTGACCCAGTCCCACAGACAGGAGGCCAAACCGTCCTACCACAGACCCAGACACTTGGGGGCAGCCCCCTGGCCCCATGTCTCCCAGGCCCTTCTGTTCCCATTTCCAGGAAGGGGCTGTGCGATGAGGTGATTTCCCACTGAGGAGTGCCTGCATGATTGCCATCTCCCCAGAGCCGGGCCGGCTCCACCTTGGCCTGGTTAGTGATAAGTGGGCCCCACCTGCTGCCCCCGCCCCAGAAGCAGGTGGGGACAGGCCGCTGCAGCTGTGCCAGGAGCCTGTCTGGAGCACCCAGCCCAGAAAACAGGGTGCAGAACTCCTCTGACTTTCCGGAGCCCCGCCACCTGGCCCTGAATTGAACCCTGACTGTAGGCCCCTGGCCTGTCTGCTCCCTCCCAGAGAAAGGGAGGCCCACCCTCCTCCAACCAGGTCATCCTGTCTACTCCTCTGCCTCCAACCCTGGCTGACACTCAACTCGGCCCACATTTGCTGAGCATCTACTCGGTGTTCGGGGAGCTCCCTCAGAGCCAGGCCCAGCAACACCAGGTCTGAGTCACTGGCAATCCTCCTATAAAACGAGCAGGCAGTGACTTAGCCGGTGAGTGGGGAAATCTCACCAAGACCCAGCTGAGGGTGTGCAGACTCTCAGGAGGCCTGGGGAGATGAGGAGAGAGGACCAGGCTCTGCCTGAGAGAACTCTCACATTGCAGCACTAACCACAGCTGAGCTCTTATGGCATGCCAAGTGCATGCGAGGTGCTGGCCCCTGACACCATCTATGCTTTCTCAGAACTTATAGTCTAGACGGGAAGATCCAAGAAAAGTAAAATCACAACTGCATTAGAGACTTTAGACCAAAGGTCCAAGGTGCCAGGAGAGCCCACATGGGCATCATGTGCCCCTCACTGGGAGGGCGGCCCACCTTTGCCCTACTCCACAGGCCTATGGGCCCAGGTCCCTAGCACTGCGGTAGCTCCCGACGTCAGCACAAGCCTTGACCAGAGCTCTCCAGTGCCACTCGGTCCTCCCAGGTGGCAGGGTGTTCACAGTGTCCCCCTTTGTGACATAGAAGGACCTTACCATCCCCAACATGAGAGGCGCATGCACATTATGATAAACCAGCAGTGAGTAGAGCAGCCAGTGTGGAACGGGGCACCACTGAGAGCACAGATGCTTCCTGGAGAAGCCATGTCTGAGCGAGAGCTGAGGGCTGCACAGGTATTGAGCTGAGCAAGGAGGGCCCCGGGCAGAGGGAAAGGCTGGTGCCAAGGCCGGGCGGATGCGCCCGTGGCACGAGCCAGGAAGTGAAAGGTGGCCAGGGTGGGTACAGAAGGGCCAGTGGGAGACGAGATTGTTGGGGTTGGGGGAGCAAGGGGCCAGACCCTGAGAGCCAAGGACTGCCTCTTACTCTTCTCCTAAGCTTACTCAGAAGCTACGGAAGGATTTTAAGCAGAGGGAGACCTGATGAACTTCACATCTTGCCTGGCTGCCGTGTGGAGAGGAGAGGAGAGACGAGCAGGGGGCCAGTGGGGAGGCTCTGGCAGAAGGCCAGGCCCCGGAGGCCTGTTGAGGAAGGACGTGCCGGCCGGCAGATGTGGGAGCCACGAGCTGCAGCCACCAGGGGAGAGTGTATGGAGGCAGGACCAGGTGTCAACAAGATGCCAGCACTGAGGGTGGGTCAGAGGGGAATTTAGCCCCAGAGCTGACTCTCCAGGGATTTGCCCCAGGGGCTGGGACTGAGATGGAGCTTCAGAGGCCCAGATCCTTTCCCTGGCTCCCGAGACCTCTTGGAGTCCATGGATAGCATGTAGAGGTTTGGGAGTTGGATGGGGAAAAAAATTACACCTTCATTTTCATTAACCCCTTACTGAAATTTCTTTCAATTGTGCATGTAGGCCACAAACCACAGAAGTACACGAAAGTATTTGTGACTTTGTCACAACAGAAATCAGATATTTTCATAACCCATTACAGTTGGGAAGATACCTTGAAATAGCAAATGCTCATCACTACACTGAAATTGCAATAATTACGAGACCTGCTGCTAGATCTTGTTATTTAAAGCATGTATATTATTATATCACAAATTTGGAGCTGTGAAATTCCCAGCTGATGGCTTTTCAATTTCCCACGAGCAGCCTCTCTGCCGCAGCCATTCTCAACAGGGAAAAACAAGACACCCGCTCAACCCAAAAAAGTCGGTAATTTAGCCCAATAAGCCATTAAAATTCTTGTGTGTTCAGTTTTTATTTAGTGGAAATGGAGAAACGGATTTTTAATTAATGTAAATTGCGTACTACTTTATGTTCAAAAGAAAGAATTGACAACTTGCAATGATATATTTTAATTTACTTGGAATTATCTTTATGTCACAATCTTCCCATTATTTATAACTGGCCACTAGTAGCCACATCTTCTAACTTATAGACATATCATTACAAAGTCTTATTCACAATGTATTTAAAGATTATTTTTATTCTGGTTCGTGCTCATCCTCTGGCCATTTTCCTCAAGTTCTTTGTCTTCCTTTTTCTAAACTGGACCCGTTTTTGATGGTCATGTTAGGGCCTTTAAACCTTATATAATGAAACAAATCTCTCCTTCCCAATAAACAGTGCTGTCTGCACCATGCATTATTTGGCTGCAGGATGTCAGTTGACTGCAGCTGTGACTGGGTCCCGGGCGAGAGGTGTGGCATGTAACTGCATCACGCAATATGTACATGCTTATTGCAGAAACACACAGTCGAAATAGGTGGGTGTAATGTTTTCTCAGTTCTACTCAGGGGCACTGTCTATTTCAGCGGGAGTGGAGCTAATTTGCATTTGGTCAGTTACAGATGGAGTCCCGGGCGGACCCCTGAGTTGGAGGGCGCCATTTTCCCTCTTGAATCTTTTGTGCCCTCTACAGACCGGCTACCTGACAGCTGCCCAGGTTTGCTTTCCCTGAATTAGGTTCTTCCTACTAAGAGGAAGACCCCCCTTCACACTCCCCTAGATCAGCCCCTATACACACTATACAAAGAAGCCCAACACTCCCCAGGGCTCTTATTGAAGGAGGGCAAGTGTCGACCTGGCTGTTGGGGCACTAGTGAAATGTGGGGATTGGTCATTGTAGAGCCTCCAAACACACAGCAAGGTGCCAAGTGGCCGGAGATTTCTCTGTTACCCGGCCTTCCCTTAGGGTTCTTGGGCTGCCCTCCTTTTCTCTGTTCCCCCAACCCACCCCCACCACGCACCCAGGGAGGAAAGTGTTCGAAGACGGCATTCACAGTGATGGGAACAGTGATAACTCTCCCCCTAGGAAATCTGCCTATAAAAAGGGGATGTGCCTTAGTCCAAAAGGGTGGATCGCCACTCCTTGAAATCCAGGCACCGTCACAGTTGGTTGGGGCTATGTGGAGAGAAGACTTCTGGATAAACCTCCAGTAAAATACAGTCCACCTGCCCGAGGAGTCGGTCCTCCTGAGCTTTGATCCCTCTTGGGAAAGTCTCCGGGCTTCCTGACACCCCACGATCTCTCTCAGTGACGTAGGCATCCTGTGAGCCCCCGGGCCCTGTTCCCTGGGAAAGAGGGCATGACCCAGGAAGTCTTGTGCTTTCCTTCTGAAGTACACACTATGCCAGGGAAGGAAGGAGAGCCGGCTGGGGCTGAGGAACCAGCAGGGTTAGCACAGGAAGTCTTCCTGGGGGAAGAGGCACCTTAGCCTCTCAACAGTACGGCCCAGAACATTCCATAGGCATTCAGAAACTTCTGCAATCTGACCATCCCTCCCACCCCCCATACACACACCCTATGATTCCGGCCCCTGAATACAAGTTCATTCTATACCTCTGGCTATTTCTCTGCCCAGAACGCCCTCTACCCTGCCTGCTTCTTCTCTGTTATTCTTTTGATTGCTTCCACGGAGCTGCTGCCAAGTGCCCACCCACTGAGACTTGTGGTGCACCACAACTCCTGTCCAGCCCCTGATGCACATCATCCCTGAAGCTGTTCCTGATCGCCCCTGTATCCTTCTTCTCCCACCACCTGAAGGACCAGGCAAATTGACAGATTTCTCCAAGGTCTCAGCTTGCTTCCCTAGAGCAGAGAATTGGGGTCCAGAGTTCGAAAATTGCAGCCAGGCTTGCGGGCAGTAGTGACTGTAAGTGGAAGGGCTCATGGAGTCAAACAGGCTGGGTCTGCACCCTAGCTCTCCTATTAATGAGCTGGGTGCTCTTTTTTTTTTTTTTTTTGGTGAGGAAGATTGGCCCTGAGCTAACATCTGTTGCCAGCCTTCCTCTTTTGCCTGAGGAAGATCATCCCTGAGCTAACATCTGTGCCAATCTTCCTCTACTTTTTATGTGGGATGCCACCACAACATGGCTTGATGAGTGGTATGTAGGTCCGCATCCAGGGTCCAAACCCATGAACTCTGGGCTGCAAAAGCAGCGGACACGAACTTAACCACCAGGCCGGCCCCAGTGAGCTGGGCACTATGGAACCACCCTTCTCCTTTCTCTGAGACTCAGTCTTCTCATTTGCAAAAAAGGACTATCTGAAAGTGGTCAGTAAAGGGCACAATACTGAGACCCTGAATGTAGATGCTTACTCAGGAATTGCGGGCTGGCTGGATAGATAGACGAGTGAGTGAATTCCAGGTTGGGGCAGGGATCTGGGGCAGGTGTGGGTGACTGTCTGGCTTACCTATGCCCAGGACAAACCCTGGGCTCGAGTTCCCATTTCTTTCCCCAGGATCCATGGATTTGCCAAACAGGCAGCTCTCAGCTGGAAAGAAATTGACTCAGGTCGCCAGGAGAGCTGGAATGAATCAGGGAGGCCAGGACTGAGTGTGGGGCCCCCACCCAGGGGCCTGGGCCTCTCCCAGCAGGAAGAGCATGAGCTGGTCCCCAGAGCTCACTGGGTGAGAGGGCAATCCTGCCGAAATGCGCCCTGGCCAGCCAATGGGGAACAATAGTAATCACCAGCGCACTCACTCCCACATTCCAGACCTGTCAGGGCGCTCCCACGAGTGCTATCTTGTCATCCACAAAGCTCTGCACCCCGTGTCAGGGAGGCCTGGGTTCCAGCTCTGCCGCTTGTCCTTGCCGGCCCGGGCAAGTCACGTGGGCCTCAGTTCCCTTCTCTGTTGGAGGGCATGGTGGCCTCAGCAAGCTCCAGCCCCATCCTGTCCTGGCTGTCGCTGGAGGCGGTGGACACAGGAGCTTCCTCTCCTCAGGAACAGCAGGGGGGCAAGTCCCAGCCCCACCCTCCCCCCCACCCTCCCCCCCACCCCCTCCACCCCCCCAACACTCCCCGGTGCGTGCATGGCCTGACCTCTCACTGCCTGGTTTCCTCAGGAACCCCTAAAGGACCGTCCCACTCTGATAGTGGGACACCCAGACAAGACCTCAGCCCAGACTTCTTCTGCACTCCAGACCCATAGGTCCGGCTGCTGGCTGATCAGCTCTGCCTGGTATGCACCACAAGCAGCTCCAACTCCACACGCCCGAGACTGGACCCTGAGTATCCCCCACACACCAGAAAACCACCTTCTCCACCCCGTATCTCAGTAAATGGTAACTTATCATTACCAGGCCACAAAGTTGCTGTTCAGGCCACAAATTCTGACTCCTCTCATTCTCTCTGATCCCACGTCCAATCCAGCTCACCCTTCAGTACAGATCCTGTTTGAGTACAGATCGTACTGTTTCTCACCACACTTCTCCTCTCTCGCTAGTCCAGGCCCCAGGGTCTCCCCTGGACCATTGCAGGAGGCTGTCCTTGGCTGTCAGCTCTCCCCGCTGCAGTCAGAGGGCCCCTTGCACACATAAAGTCAGATCAGGTCCCTCTGTGCTCAGAACTCTGCAAAGGCTCCCCACAGGTTTCAGAGTAGAAGCCAGAGACCCGATGATACAGCCATACTCCTATTCACACAACAAAACCAACTCAGTTTGGGGCAAAAAAAAAAAGGCCTTACAATGGCCTCCAGGGCCCTCCACACTCTGTCCCCCATCCTTTTCTGTCCTCGTGTCCTTTGGCCTCCCTCCAGCCACACTCGCCTTCTTGCTGTCCTGACATGTGTCAGACTCGCTGGCCAACCAGGGCGGCCCCATGGCTCCTTGCCTCACCTCCCTCAAGTCTTTGCTGAAATGAGGCCTTCCTTGGCCATCCCACATAAATTGCCACCCTCCCCTTCCCCTGGCATCCCCAGTCCACTGTACTCTCCCTTATTTTCCGCATACCATTTTCTACCTGCTCACATACTATACAGTTGACTTGTCTGCTGTGTTTACTGTCTGTTTCCTCCTTCTGGAATGTCAGCTCCAAGTGGGCAGGGCTTTTAGCCTGTTTTGTTCAATGCTGAGTCCTTAACACCTGGCACAGAGTACACACTCAATATTAACACTTGTGGAATGAATGAATTAATGAATGAGAGTCCATCGTTTGTAATGGTTAAGAGAACTTTGGTAATCCACCATTTCCTAGCTGTGTGACACAACTTCTTTGTGCCTCAGTTTCCCTATTTGTAAAATTAAGCTAATAGTACTACCTCACTCATGGGGCTGTTATGTGGACTAAATGAGGTGTTTAGCTCAGTGGTGGCACGTGCCACGTGCTCAGGAAATGTTGACTGTCGTCACTGGGAGGCAGGTGTGTCAGGGCCCACCGAGCCCATTTCTAGGTCGGCAGACACTCCTGGAAGTGCCCCTGGGCTCACTCAGCAGGCTCCTCTGGCTCAGAGCCTGGGAAGGGCAACCCACACTGAGAAGCAGGCTCCCGCTCCACGGAGTCTGACAGCTCTGACAGGCAGGCTCGGTCACTCTGGGATGCTGAGAGTGTGACATGGAGGGACCCAGGCCAGTGGAAGAGGCAGTGGCCAGAGGACACTGGGCCTCACATCAGGAGTGGGTATGTTGGGGGCCCAGGAGCAGCTGTTCTTATGACACACAAATTTCTTTTCTAGGAGCTGGGAGTAGGGGTCTTCCCAGGCCTGGAGTCTAAGCAAACCCTCCCAGTTCCTTCTTTGAGCAGCAAGCGCAGTGTGCAAACCAGCCCTGATCAGAGAAATCATTAAAATTCACCCGCTGGCTCAGGGGAGCCACAGAGGTGCCCCATGAAAGCCAAGGTCAGGACCTTCATCATACCCATTTGACACCCAGATAAACAGAGGCCCACAAGGACCCCCAGGGTCCCACTGCCAGAGAGAGGTGGTGCTGAGGCCAAAAGTCAGGGCTTGTGGCCCCAAAACCAGACCTATTTCCCTCCACAGAGAACTACTTTTGGGCCAAAAGTAGAGCCACTCCCTCTCACCCCGACCAGAGGCTATACTGCAATTTTTTTCTGGGTCTTTGGGTCCCAGGAAATTCACTTTTTCCACACCTTGTAGCTTGCAGCTACCCTCAACAAAAAGGGAAGGATACAGGATGTTCCCGTGAATCCCCCTTAATGGTCTGTGAGCCACTCTGGACCTCACTATTTGATGTTTTATTTATATTCTACTTACTTCCAGGGAAAATATGAGATAGCTTCCAAAAATTGCATGCATATAATGCTGCTACTAACAAAAAATAATAATAATAAATAAAAATTCAATAGGAGAAAGATATAAATAAGCCAAAGATCAGGCTGAATCATTGTGATTAACGATTAAAACCATATCTGAGTTCCCTAAAAGCCAAGGTGAAAAGGGAGTCTCCAGGAGTCGTAGAACCATCTTTTCACCTTCCCCCAGAACTTGGTATCTAGGAGACCCTTGAAGAATGCTGTGGCTGATTAAAAAAACGGGTGCCCCAGTCTTGTGCCGCCTGAGTTTATCCCTCGCTTTGGCCAAGTGACCCCATGGGGCATCATATCCTTGCTTTCTCAGTCTCTCCCTGGAGGTCAGTCCTGAGGCATGCCTGGGAGTGTCTGCCTTGCTCTTCTTTCTCTCCTGAGTAATGGTCTGTGGGCAGGACCCCCCAGTCCACCCACAGGAAGTGTGCCCCTGGCTCGTGAAGTCATGGCTGACCTTGGCACCTGTCCTGTTGTCATAATGAATCAGGCCTCACTAAGGAGAAAGCCTTAAGTGGCCAAATGGAGTGATTCAAAATGACTTAATTGATTTACTTAATTGAAAAGAGAGAAAAAGAATCCAAACTCTCCTCGCCGTTTCCGGAGAACTAGGAAGCCAGGGATCATGGCAAGGCCATCAGGGGTGGAGGATCAGCCCTGGCTTGTGTGACTTAGCTTTAGAGAGCCATGCCCTGGCAGACGCTAACCCAGGAGCCTTCCTGGAAGGGGCGGGCTAGATCAGGTAACCCAGGGAAAATGGGCAGATGTAAGGAGGTGAGGCCAGGGAGGAGAGGCCTTCTTAGGGTGTAGGGCAGAGAGGAGCTCTGTGGAGAGGCTGCCCCAGCCCTGCAGGCCCAGAGCCCCCGAGAAGCCACAAGGAGCAAGGGTGGCAGAGGACACCAATGGAGACACTGCCTTCTGATCCTGCTCCAGCGAGAAAACCTGATTCTGTGGGGGCAAAGACCTCACCTCACCGAGTCTCCCCACCCTTGTGGAACCCCTAACGCAAGGACGATGCAATATCTGTGACCTCTGACATCTGCTCAGCACTGACAAGCGCCAGGCACTACGACACCCAGTGCTCATCCCATTTCATCCTCACAACTCTGTGAGGTGTATAATGTCGCTGGCCCCAGAGAGGTTAAGAGACTGGCCCAAGGACAGACAGCTGATAAATGATGGAGCCAAGATTTGAATCCAAGTTTGTGCAACTCTAGCAGGCCAGCTGCTCTTATCCCCTCCTTGGGGACCCCTCTTGGGTGACTGAGATACATCTCCTGCTCTAGGGGAGCCCCCATCTGATGGAAGAAACATGGTTCTGTCCTTAAGAACCTGGTCCTATTGAGGAGCTCTGATGCTCCAGGACAGGAGGAAGGGTGCTCCTCAGTGCACCTCGCTGAGAAGTGTCTAAAGGGACAAGTCAGCATCTTCTCCTCCCAGGCCGAGACCCCCTCTTTATGTGACCACTCCTAGCAAGGGGACCAGGCAGGCACTCCCCACCTTCAGTAAGCCTGGCTTCCAGGCAGAAGGAGCACCCCTGCCCAGCCCCCGGGGGTCAGAAGGGAGGGACAAGTGGTACAGAGAGAGGGCCTTGATCTCAGACAGCCCTTGAGTGCTTCCATGTCTGGGAGATGGGTCAGTCTGTAGCCAGGGCCAGGGCTGCAGCCAGAGACCAGAACTGGCACTCTATCTGAGCCCAGGAGTCAGTCTGAGGCCAGGGTAAGAGGTCAGTCGAAGGTCAAGGTCACACATCAGTCAGAGGCCGGCTTGGTGTCTCAGCTAGAGGTCAGAGTCAATGGTGTATCTGAGGCTGGGGTTGCAGAAGGGAAGAGCTGGGGGGATCCCATTCACTGGGTCTGGATCAAGAGGTCACAGTGAGTCACTGGGGTGGCCCCTGGAGTCCTGCTGCCTGTGGGTCACCTGCTAGGGGGCAGGTACAAGGCAGGGCTGGGAGGGCCCCGGGGGTAGGCAGGGGCCTACACCCAGCCCTATAGACTCCGCGCCCCTCATTCCTCCTAGCTGAGGTCATTCCATGGGCCCAGGCACCCCAGGCCTGGGAGGGGAAGCAGAGTTTCCGAGGCGGCTCCCCCAGAGTACCTATGAATCATGATCTCTATGACTACAGCTCTTGGGCCCAGCAAAGGATGGGGGTACCCCAGCAGCACGCTGCTCCCAGCCCTGGAACTTCATGCGTCAGCAGTGAAGAGTCAGCTAATGGCTAAATCATATCGTGCCAGGCACAGTCCTCAAGCTTTATATACATTGTTTCTTTTAATCCACTGATGTGTTATTACCCCATTTATAGATGAGGAAATTGAGGCACAGTGATTAAATGTGTGGCTCTGGCACTTGAATCCAGGCACAGGTTTTAAACCCAGGAGTCAGCCTTGCTCTTGACCACTGTGCGATTTCGGAGCAAGATCAAGACTAACCGCAAGCCCGCCCCACTCAAGCAAGCCGTAGCATTGCCAAAGCTCCCCCCACTCTGCACCACCCCGCTTCCTCCTGGGAGAAGCTGACAGCCGGCGTCCAAATCTCTAGGAGCGGAATTTCAGAGGGAGCAAGGCAGGTCTCCAGAGCAGGGTGGAATCCAGGCAGCGTGAGCATCATCTCCACTTTTCTTGGTACCTGGAATTTCACCATCTCCATTAGCTTCTTTTCCATTGAACATGGAGCCTGTAGACAGCTTATCCCGGGAGAGGCAGCCCAGGAGGATGCGCAGGCCTCAGGAAAGGTGGGGTAGGAAGCACCACACTCCGGTAGAGATGCCCGATGCTTTGGTAACTGCATCTCTATTTCCTGTTAATGGCATTCATGAATCTGGAGCTAAAGGCAGGATTGTGGGGACATGGGTTCTGGAGGCCATGAAAAGGGGTCAATAAAGACAGCTAAAGGTATGCAGGACCCCAGGGGCACCCAGGCACTTTCACAGAACCTTGCATTAGTCTGACAAGAGAGGTGGCAGACAGAGCTGAAATGATCAACCTGTTTCACAGATGAGCAGATCAAGATCCCCATGGGATAAGGGTAGCAGGTATGTTGGTGGCTTCCCAGCTGACATTCCACCCTACTCTGCTCTCTGTTGCTGGAAACTCCCAATTTTGTCTTGAAGTTCATCACCCCAAGTGATCAAGGACTCCCCGCTCTGTCCCTGGGACAAACTCTATTAGTCTACTCCAGGAACTCAGGACCCTCTCAACTCAACACCTCTTTTGATAGCAAATGTTCTGAGCCGCCATCTTTACTATGCTGAAGAGAAGTCCATGGATGATAGAGTTTCAGAGAAAAAAATCAACAGAACGCCATAACTAACATGAAAGTGGAATACAAAAAAAAACGCGATTTCTAGTGAGATCATGGTGTTTCAGTACGTACGCAGTCAAGCAAGACCACCCCAGAGGTTGCCCCGCGACAGCGGCAAATGCAGAGCGCCCCAAGGCACGGCGGTCACTCACGCCCTGCTGAGCTGCGCTGCCCAGACTTTGGGACCTTCAGAAGTGACAGGCAGCTCTAAGCCACAGAGAATTTTCCCTTGATTTACCTGGTAAGTCTGTGCAAGAAGACTTCTATAAAACAGAGTTAAGTCCTCGGCTTGGATAATAAAAAGCAGGTTTTTCACCTTCATGAATGGCTGGCATGATATTCAAAGGTCATGAAGGGTGCAAACCATCCCACGCATTGTAGGACTTCCAGCCCCCGCCTCCAAATGCCACAGCCCCCCCATCACCAGGACAATCACAGTTGCCCACAGTTTTCCTCTGAGAGCCAGGGATGCCAGCCAATGACAGGGTCTCACTCCCCTGGCCTAAGCCTGTCACCCTATCTTGGTCAGTGGGACCTGGGTACGCCAGGGAAAGTTGTGTGGAAGGAGAGGGAACCTCCCTTCTTGTCCACCAGATGCCTGTTTACCACTTACACCCTGAGGGAGACACTGCCAAGTGCTGCGTTAGCAGAGGAAGGATGAGCGGTCCCCAGGTGCTGGGGGGGCTGAGGGCCTGTCGGCCTGCTAGAGCAATCGGCCCTGGATCACTCCACCGACGTCGGGACTCCCTGCTTTTAAGAAGACAAACCGCCTTGTTTAAGCTGCTTTGAGGTGGGCCCTCAGTTATTGTCGCCATGGGTGTTCAGATACAAGGCGTGACTTTGGGAAACCTCACAGCCATTCCGGAAACTACAGCCCACGTCTCCTGATCCTCCACGGGGTCTCTCTCCACCTCGTCCGAGGGACAGAAGCAACCAGGCCTGGGGCACTGCTCAGAGGGAGATCCCTGGAAAGGGGGTCTTCTGGCACCTCCCCAAGGGGTGCAGATCTGAGGACGGAAAGGAAACTGGTCCAGGAGTTTCTTGGGGCTGTCCCCTCCTTGACTTCTCCTCTGACTCAAGAGACACTGGGATTAGCAGCTGCATTACTCACTGCTGTCATCCTTTATGCTTTCCAGTGCTTTACAGGCACAAATTAGCAACCAAGCGCCCCACCTGAGGGTGCCTGCTGAGAAGCCAGGGCTCCTGGAGTGTGACGCAGGGCAGGACCAAACCTCATGTGCAGCGGGCAGTGCAGGTTTCCCCGGGCAAACCCCCAAGGGTGGGAAGGAGTAGGCTGAGAGAGAGTGTGTCAGGTGACAGTCAAAGGACACTGAGAAGATCCTGCTGTGGGGAGACACAACAGGACACAGGCGCCAGGCCACGTGGGGCCTGCAGACCTCAGTGCAGATTCTAACCTTTGTCCTAGGCACATAAGAAGCCACTGGAGCGTTTAAGCACAGGGTGACACAGCCCTCAGAAGTCCTTTCACCAACTCCCCTGGGCATACACCCAGTGGTCCTCATCCCTGAAGGCTTCTCACTGCAGACAGATGCTGTGGCCTTGAGTTTGGTCCAAAGTGGGGGCCAGGACATGCACAGCTGCTTTCATGGACGTGGACAATATTCCTGGTCCAAGCCCACTGTTCCTTGGGTGTCGAGGGAGGAAGCAGGATGCACACTGCAGCCTGGAGTTCTTCCTGATGTGTTACTTGAGGCCCATTATCCTCATGCTCAAGAAGCTACCTTGGCTCCCTACTGCCCAACACTTCTAGTCCAAGTCCGCTATCTGGGCTCAAGTGCCCTCTCAACCTTTTCCCATTTGTTCACAAACACTAACACCAAGGTACTGGCAGGCTAGTCTCCCAGGCTCCTGGCTCCGTGCATGTTCCCACCTCTCCACCATTGCTCGCATTTCCCCAGCCTGGAACAGCCACCCTGCTCCCCACGTGCACCCACTTCACCCACAAATCCCACCCAGCTCTCAGTAGCTGGTTCTCCTCTCACAGACTCCGTAGGATTTGCACGGCTCCCTCAGCCCACAAGGATGCCTTAGCCCTAATAAGAGACGTTTGGCTGCACGTTCCATTAGAGCCTCTAATTAATGCCTTGAACAGTTACTTTCATCTTATCTCATTATTCCTCTTTTCAGCATTTGTGTTCTTGCCTCCACCACCACCTCCACTCTATTGTAAACTCATGGAGAACGGAGACTCATCTTACTCACACGTTCTAGCCCCCAGCACAGTGCTGGCACCTGCCTGGTAGGAGCTCAGAGAATGTTCTACGGTTCTGAATCGCCTTAGCTCCAAGAAGTGACTCGGGATTGAAGCTTTGTATGCAGGGACAAATGGGTAGGGGGAAGTTGAGGGAAAGATTTCCCCCCCCCTCAAATTATTATCTTCATCAACAGGTTTTGTCGTATGTCTCTGTGGCCAAGTAATTGGGGACAAGACTTGCCCCTCCAATCTGTGATGATGGAGCAAGAAATCTGCAAGCAAGAGATGCCAAGAGAAAAAGGGAGAAGCAACAAGACATAGGATGGAGACGGGGCAGGGATGGAGGCAGAGATAAGGCGCAGGAGCAAAACAGCAACAGGGTCAGACAGAAACAGGTCAGGGAAAGAGCAGGAGGGGGCAGAGGGAGGCAGGAAGAGACCAGGGGCTGGGTGGGCCAGGGACCCAGAGAGAGAAACGAAGAAGACAGAGAGAGGGAAAAGGAGGCCAACCAAAGCTGAGGGAGGCAGAAGGGCAGCAGGAGGGTGGGCCCCTCCCTCCCCAGCTACCTCAGTGCCAGGCTGGGCTCCACATCCTCACAGCCGCTCCTGAAACTCCTGCGTGTTGGAGCACGAAGGCCAGGAGAAGGCAGCCCAACTGGAAGGCAGCCGAGGACCAGAGGCCCGAGAGGCATGCACTCAGCAGGGTGGCAGTGGGACAAGGAGACATTGCCCTGTCCCATGGCCCCCACCATTGTGAACCCCCACTCCGACCTAGCCAAGGGACAGCTCCCACACCCAGAGGGCTGAGCGGAGCTGGAAGGGGAGTCCTTCTCCAAGGCTTGACTCTGGCGTCTGCTGGGGACAGGAAAAGGGAGTGGCCCAGTTGTGACCAGGGTGGTGGGGGAGGTCAGGAATAAAAGGGAAACTGGGATTAAAGTCTCAGTAACTTGCCTCAAAAGCACCCAGGCATTGTGTGGGCCAGGATTCCTGGGCACTGAGTAAGGCTGCCATCCCAGCATGGATGAGGGGAAAGAGGCACTGGTTGCTGGTTGGGGTGAGGTGGGGAGAGGGATGGAGAGCCCAGCTGCTTCTTGTAGGGGACCAGAGTCCCCACCCCCAACCCTCACCCCCGCCCACCACACCTCCTTCCACCATGAGGCCCCTTCCTCACCGAACAGGCCAGGCACCCGCTGTCCAGGGCTTGGAGCCACGTAATGAGAATGGGGGGAAGGTGGCGGGTTGAGATTTCGGAAAGGCTGGGCCTGGGGAGGTCTGGGAAAGAGGCCTGGAGATGTGGTATGGTAAGAAGCAGAGAGAAAACCAAGAGAGAAGGGACTGAGAGGGGCAGAAGCTGAAGGGCTTTGAGAAGAGTGGCTGGCCAAAATTGGCAATTCATCTGTGCAGTTAAGCAACATTTATTGACACGGAAAAAATGGGATCCAATCAGAAACCAAGATCTGCAGACAAACCCTAACCCTGATCGCAGACTGAACCCTAAACCTGGCCTCAGACTGAACTTGAATCCTGGCCACAGACTCGCCGCTAGACCTGTCCTCAGATTTTCCCTAATCCCAATTCCTCCAGCTTCACTGAGCCTAATCTTGGCTACCGGCCACCTCAGAACTGGGTGTTTTGATCTCAAAAGGGACAGACAAAAAGCATGTAGATGTTTCTGAAGAAACGCCAACAAAGCACAGAGTTGCAGGGCCTGGCGAGAATGACACTGGCTGCACATTAGGAAGGACTGTCCCAGCCATGGAAAGGCCCTTTTCTCCAGCAGAGCCCAATATCCTCCACAAGTGGATCCCTCTTCCTGCCCGCCAGGCCAGTGTGCCCACCCTTCCCTAACCCTGGGCTCCTGCCCCGGCTCCAGAGGCCCCTGAGTCCCACCTTACCAGCTAAGGAAAGCCTTCATCTGCTTCCCCAAGCCAATCCCAGCCAGAAGCTTCCCTCTGAACTCCTTCAGCAGTGTGATTTAATAATCCATCTGGCCACTAACCACTAACATTCCTTCAACCGTCTTCTTAAACTGTTCTTTTCCTTGGCAGAATGATCCCAAGTAGATAGTAGTTTTTCCACTATCATAAACAATGCTAAGATGGACATCCTTACGAAACATCTTTATGCACTTGTATACTTTAAACACATCTCTTCAACCAGAGGAACACCCTGAACATAATTTTAGAAGTCAAAAAACTCATGAATGGGCCTGGTCGGTGGCATAGGGGTTAAGTTCGTGTGCTCCACTTCGGCAACCCAGAGTTCACCAGCCTGGATGCTGGGCGTGGACCTACACACGGCTTATCAAGCCATGCTGTGGCAGGTGTCCCACATATAAAGTAGAGGAAGATGGCCACGGATGTTAGCTCAGGGCCAGTCTTCCTCAAACAAACAAACAAAAAGACCTCATGATGAAAGCTAGCAATGCCCTGTCTCACTCCTTCCCCTCCCCTGAGACACTTGCAGTTCTTTTAGTGGTTTTTCTGATATTTAACTGGATACATCTAAATAATTTATTTATATTCTGCTTTCTTGACTAATCAAATTTTTTACTTCCTACTACAGAAGATGAAAAGGGAGCACTCTTATACTACCATACACAAACATTTCTCCCTCCCTGACCTTCTATTTGACTTAAATTACAACATGTCCAAATCTGAGCTGTGGAGTGTACTGTGATTGCACTTCGTTTCCTATAAAATTTCCAGTTCTTCCTGGAGTTAATAATAATAATATTATTCCATCGTATGTGTATACCACATTTTATTTATCCATTTTTCTGTTGATGGACACTTGGGCTATTATGGGACACTTTCGGCTATTGTGTATAATGATGCTATGAACACGGGTGTACAAATATCTCTTCCACATTTTGCTTTCCATTTTGGGGGATATATATCCAGAAGTGGAATTGCTAGACCATATGCTAATTCAATATACAATTTTGGGGGGAACCACCATACTGTTTTCCACAGTAACTGCACCATTTTACATTCCCACCAGCAATGTACAAATGTTCCAATTTCTCCACAACATTGTTAACACTTATTTTTTCTGTTTCTGTTTTGTTTTTATTTTTATAGTAGCCATCCTAATGGGTGTGAAGTGGTGTCTCACTGAGGTTTTGATTTGCATTTCCCTAATGGTTAGTTATGTTGAATGTCTTTTCATGCTTATTGGCCATTTTTATATCTCCTATGGAGACATGTCTATTAAAGCCATTTAGTTGTCTTTTGGTCAAGTTGTTTTTTTGTTTTTGAAGCGTATGAGTTCATATATTCTGGATATTAATTCCTTATCAGATATATGATTTGCAAATATTTTCTCCCATTCTACACGTTGCCTTTTCACTGTTAAAAGTGTCCTTTGAGGCATAAAAGGTTTCAATTTTCATGAAGTCCAATTTATCTATTTTTATTTTGTTTCCTGTACTTTTCGGTGTCATATTCAAACATCATTGTCAAATCTAATGTCATGTAGCTTTTACCCTCTGTTTTCTTCTAAGAGTTTTAGCTGTTACATTGAAGTCTTTAACCTATTTTGAATTAATTTGTGTATATTGTGTAAGGTAAGTGTCCAACTTCATTCTTTCGCATGTAGATATTCAGATTTCCCAACACCTTTTGTTGAAAACACTGTCCTTTCCCCTATCAAATGGTGTTGGTGCCCTTGTCAAAAACCATTTGACCATATATACAAGGGTTTGTTTCTGGGCCCTCTATTCTATTCCATTGGTGCATATGTCCGTATGGCAGTCCCACACCAGTTTGAATACTGTAGCTTTGTAGTAAGTTTTGAAATCAGGAAATATGAGATCTCCAACTTCATTTTTCTTGTTCAAAGTCATTTGACTGCTCTGGATCCCTTCAGAATTCCTACGAATTTTAGGATGGGTTTTTCTGCTTCTGCAAAAAACTTCATTGGGATTTTGATGGAGATTTCGTTGAATCTGTAGATTACTTTGGGCAGTATTGACATCTTACCAATGTTAAGTCTTCCAATCCAGGCAGAGATGTTTTTGTAACATATTAAAAAGACTACGGAGGAAGCAAAGAGCCCATGTTCTTTAACTTGTCTTTGAATTTACTTTGTCTGCTAAGTCATTCAACTGAGAACGTCAAAACATCTTTATTAGTTGCTTCACATGCTAATCAATGGGAATTATAATTACTTTTCCTTATATTATTTATCAATAAAGAATCCACTGTTCCTTTCAATCGATAGCTTCTAATTAGGATTATGCATCAGAGTCAGGTGAAAGATTTTGTTTTGTCTTGTATTAATATAAAATCCTATTTACCCTTCCCTAAGCAATACTGAGTCATAATTTCCAGGGATTTAAAAGTAAAACAAAATCTACCACTAGGTTAAAAAAATTCAAAATCATACAGAAATAAACAATCCAAAAAATGGCCAGAAAAAGAAAAGGAAGCTAGGAGAGGTGAGAGACAAACAAAGGTGAAAGAAGAGTGACTCTTTAGACAAATGCCAATATTGGCACTACAATAGAAAAACAAGCAAATCAATCAAAAACTCAACTCTAGTTTTTTTTTTAAAAAAAGCCAAAGGAAAAAGAAGCATAGGGAGAACGGAAGGCACAAGGTTTGAAGATATCAGTAACCACCATAGAGTTAGACTAAAGTCATCAGTTTAAAGATGGATATTGACAGATTAGACTTTTTGAAAATTTATCTACGTGTTGTTTTAAAACAACACACATAAAACGTGAAGACAGAGAGGTCGAAAGCAAAAGGATGAAAAGGAGATATTGTAAGTAAATACTTATAAAGAAAAGATACCTAAGTAGCTCTATCAATGAAAGACAAACTTTAAAATAGGAATCATTATCAAGGATAAAAAGAGATACCACATAATAAGAAAAAGTTTAACATATCAGGAAGCTACAGTAATTACAAATTTGTTCACACTTATTAGAATAGGTGATAGATCCAGGGAGAATGGACCAAACGACCATCATAATGAGCAATTTCAGCACAACTCATTCATTTACTATGGTTGAAAAAGAATAAAAATCAATAGGATTTGAACAACACACTGAAGAATCTTGACTTAACGGATATTTCTAGAACTAAGCACCTCACAATCAGAAAATACATATACTGCTTAAGCACACATCAATAATTTACAAAATTTGACTATACACCAGGACATAAAGCAAGACAACACATTTCAAAGAATTGATATAATTTCAAGCTATAATCTCTGATCACAATGCAATAAAATTAGAACTCAATAACAGAAATGTGATTATCGTAGAAACATATTTCCAAATACTGGTTCAAAAAAGAAATCATAATAGAAACTTAAAAATGGTCACAACAGCAGAGTTCAGCTTCTAGCCAACATGGGGTAACAATGACAGGATTTACTCTCTCACCTTACACAATTAGAAACTAGACAAGTATATACAACAATTCTTTTCAGACGTTGTACAATAAGTAGCACAAGACTTTAAAAGTGAGAGAAGGGAAACAAAGAAAATGAGCCCTATGATTTTGCCAGCTTACTGGTTTCTTACCAGAAGCTATGCAGGACAGAAAACAAAGAAGAGATATCATTAAAGTACTGAACAGCAAAAAAAAATCTGTCAACCTAGCATTTTTACCCCCCCACACACAATTTTTTTCAAAATTGAAAAGAAAATGAAAACTTTTTCAGATAAAAGCAGAGAGAATTCATCGCCATCAGACCTGCACTATAAGAAAAGTTAAAGTAAGATCCTAAGGCAGAAGGAAAATGATACCAGGCAGAAAAGGGGATTTACAAAAAGAATAAAGAGCACTAGAAATGGTAAAAATCACATTTGAATCTTTTTAGAAGATAAAAGATATTTAAAGTTAAAATAGTAATGTGTTATGTAGTTTACATATATGTATATGCAGAAGGAAAATGTACGGGAAATAGCCCAAAGGATGGAGGGGAAAATGGAAGTACACTATTGTAAGTTTCTTACAACTACATGTGATGTTATTTGCTATTTTAAATTAGACTATAACTAAAGATGTTTACAGCAAACCATAGAGCAATAACTGAAAAAATAAAACAGAGATATAGCCAACGAGCCAAGAGATGAGAGAGAATTATTTTTTAAAAAATTAATACAAAAGAAGGAAGGAAAAAGGAAAAAAGAAACAAAGAGAAGATATAATGAAAAGAAAACAAATACAGTGATGGTAGATTTAAGCTGAAAAATTTTGAAATGTACAATAAATATAAATGATCTATGCATGCAAATTCAAAAGCAGTGATTGTAGGTTAGATTTTTTTTTACAGCAAGACCCAAATATATATTCTCTAAAAGAAACCCATTTTAAACCTAAAGACACAGATAGGTTAAAAGTAAAATAATGAAAAAGATATATCTTGAAAACACTATTCATAAGAAAGCTGGAGCAGCTATCTTAATATCATACATAGTAGACTTCAGAACAAAGAATATTACTAGGGATAAAGACAGAATAAATGGATAATTTCATCAAGAGGACGTAACAATCCTAAACGTGTTTGTGCCTACAGTAGAGATTCAAAATAGATGAAGTTAAAACAGAACTGAAGAAGAAGTAGACAAATTTATCATTACAGTTTTTTCAACACTCCTCTTCCAGTAATTAATAGAACAAGTAGACAGAAAACCAGTAAGGAAAAATAGAAGACTTGAACAACCAATATCAACTAACTTCACTTAATTGACTTTTATAGATCACACCATTATACTGCAGCAAAATAGAAATTCTTTTCAAGTGCATATGGGGCATTTACTAAGATAGACTATATTCTGGGCCAAGATAGAAAAAGTCTCATTAAATTTAAGAGCATTAAAATCATGCGAAGAAATTCCTCTTATCACACACAAACTATAAATCAATGACAGAAAATACCAGGAAATATCCAAATATTTGGAAATTAAACAACATACTTCTAATAACCCATGCCTCAAAGAATTCACAATTGAAATAAAAACATATTTTGAGTTAAATTAAAGGAAAGATACAATCAAAATGGATGCTTTGAGGGATATTTTTAGCTTTAAATACTTACATACTGAGATGCTGGCCACTGGAACAGGAGTTAAGTTTGCAGACTCCACTTTGGTGCCCAGGGGTTCGTTGGTTCAGATCCCTGGTGTGGACCTACTTGTCAAGCCATGCTGTGGCAGTTGTCCCACATATAAAGTAGAGGAAGATGGGCATAGATGTTAGCCCAGGACCAGGCTTCCTCAGCAAAAAAAAGAAAAAAAAAAAAAGAGGAAGATTGACAGTGGCTGTTAGCTCAGAGCTAATCATCCTCTAAAAGAAAAAAATTAAAAATTAAAAATGAATAAATAAATGCTTATATATTGATGTGGGCAGGGTTGCAAACTAGTGGTTCAAGCTTCCAACTTAAGAAACTTAAAAAGGAAAAAAGAGCAAATTAAACCCAAAGTAAGAAAGGGGAAGGAAATAATAAACAACATAAATCAATTTTGAAAAGGAAACAGAAAAACAATAGAGAAAAATCAATGAAGTAAAAAACTGCTTCTTCAAAATACACAAAGTGAAAACTGATGTCACAGTCATGATATCTAAACCTAGCAAATAGTACAAAAAGTTTCAGACCAGGGGCCAGCCCGGTGGTGTAGTGGTTAGGTACACACACTCTGCTTCTGTGGCCTGGGGTTAGCAGGTTCGGATCCTGAGAAGGGACCTAGCACCACTCATCAAGCCACACTGTGGCAGCATCCCACATAAAATAGAGGAAGATCGGCACAGATGTTAGCTCAGCAACAATCTTCCTCAAGCAAAAAGAAGGATTGGCAACAGATTGTTAGCTCAGGACCAATCTTCTTCACACACACAAAAAGTTTCAAACCAACGTCCTTCACGATATTCATGACATTCGACCTGAAAGCACCTTTTAAAATTTTTAGTAAATTGAATACATAAATGTATTTTCAGAAAGGGTACTATGGCATAACCAAATGAGGATTATCCCAGGAATGTAAGGTTGGTTTAACATCCTAAAATCAATAAATTTAATTCAGTATATTTGGCAGGCTGAAAAAAGGCCCCCCAAAAGATATTCACATCCTAATTCCTGGAACCTCTAATTGTTAGCTTATTTGAAAAAAGGATCTTTGCGGATAAGATTAAGTCAAGGATTTCGAGATGAGGTAATGATCCCCACCTCATCTGGACTATTCGGGGGGGCCCTAAATGACATTATAAGTGTTCTCATAAGGGAGACTCAGAGGGACATTGACCCAGAAGAGCAGGAGGCAATGTGACCACAGATGCAGAGATTGGCATGTCACGGCCACAAGTCAAGGAATGCCAACAATCCTCTCCAGAGAAGAAACCTCCAGTCATCTCCTGGGGCAAGAAAGAGGCAGGCACTCAGTGGTACAAAGTTGGAGAGGTGGCCTAGGGATCTAATTGCCTTTTAAACAGCTTTCAAACAATCCTGCGTATGTTAGCCACGCACATTCCTTCCCCTACCTCCTTCCCGAGGTACCTGGGGCCTCCAATTCTTGAGTCTTTTGAAAAGTATGTGGTATAAACCAGGTGAATTCTCAGCTTGAGAAAGGTTCACCAAGTAAATTATTACTCATCCATCAACTCTCTAGCTTACAAAATTGTGTTGCTCCTTTCTCCTCTCCCATTCTCCCCGCCCTTGTAAGTTCAAGCCTTTTTAAACAACCCCTTTACTGCAGCTTTAGTAGGATTTTGGAAGAGAGCAAAATTAAACGCATGTGTTCAATTTGCCATTCTCTGTTCATCCATCCATTTGCAGCTTCCAGAACTATGTTGACAGCTCTATTCCACTGTCATCTCCTTGTTATTTTACATTTCTCTTTTAACTTTGTGTCAGTTTAGTGGGGTTTCGGGAGGGGGCAAAGATAAATCCATGTATTCAATCGATTATGTTTAACTTGAAGCTCTACAATTATTTGCTTAGGATAAATTCCTTCCTAGAAGTGGAATTACTGTGTCAAAGGGCTTGCTTGCATTTTAAGGCTTTTAGTAGAGATGGTCCAATTGCCCTCCAGGAAAGTTGTACTAATTTATGCCCAAACCAATGGGGTATGAAAGTGCCAGTTTCTCTACACACTGACAAGCATTGTGCAGTATTACTCCTTGTAATCTTTGCCAATCTGTTAGAGGAAAAAAGATATCTCATTTTACATTTATTTTTACTACTAAATATCAAGGTTTTTCATCTGTTTATTGGCTTTTACTTTTGTGAATTGCCTGCTCATTTAATTTACCAATTTTTACAATTAGGCTATTTATTTCCTTACTGATTTTTAAGACCTCTTTATATGGAGAATATCAACTCCTTCTGTACTTGTAAAAAAAAATCCCACTTTGACATGTTCTTCTTTTCATTTTTTCGCAATGATTTTTACAGCATGAACTTGTGCTTTTTATGTGGTCAAATCTATCAGTTTCTTAGTTTATTGCTTTTCCTTTGTTGCCAAGAGTAGACAAGCTTCCCCATCCTGAATAGGTAAAAATAATATCCTATATTATCTTTTAATACATTAATGACAATTTTTTATTTAAATATGTAATAAATATTAAATTTATTTTAATGTAAGGAAAAGAAAATCCACTCATCTTTTTTTCTAAAAAAGAAGCCTATTGTGCAAAGACCATTTATCAGATAGTCTTTCCCTACTGATATGGAATCTCATCTTTACGTTATAGTAAACCTTATAAACGCTTGTCCGGGTTTCAACTTTCCATTTACTTTAACTTTTACCCTTGTCTATTCTGTATTGGTATTACATTCTTTAATTTATTATAGTTTTAAAATATATTTTATTTTCTGGTAGAAAAAGTATCTTCTCATTACTTCTCTTTTTCATAATTTTTTTTCTTGAGGAAGATTAGTCCTGAGCTAACTGCTGCCAATCCTCCTCTTTTTGCTGAGGAAGACTGGCCCTGAGCTAACATCCATGCCCATCTTCCTCTATTTTATTCGTGGGATGCCTACCACAGCATGGCTTGTCATTCAGTGCCATGTCGGCAGCCAGGATCCCAACCAGGGAACCCAGAGCCGCCAAAGTGGAATGTGCACACTTAACCGATGCGCCACTGGGCCGGCCCTCTTTTTTCATAATTTTATTGACTGTTCTTTCATGTTAAAACTTTGCATAAACTTTAGAACATCTTTCATATTGAGTCTTTGCATAAATTTTAGAACATTGAGTTTTGATGAGAATTATATTAAACTAATAGATTAATTTGGGAAGAATTGATCTATTTACCATACAGTCTTCCCATACAGAAATTAAATATATCTATATCTATTATTATTGTATTAGGTAACAATATAAAATTGCTGATATTTGACCATTTTGACCTATAAAAACTGCAATTTTGTATGATTTAACATAATAGTACACAGGAAATCGATTTTTAGATTTGTTTTTGCATTTCTCAATGGAACTCGGGTGCAGAGAATCAGACTGGTCCTAGCCATTGGTTCATGACTCGCTCTCATTAGTTCATACAGCATGACCTCCTTTTCTGTATTCATTTATTTCGTTGGGTAGGTCATGCGGTGGCTTGTGTCCAAGATGGTGGCCATCAATTCCTCTCTTCCTCATAGTGCATGCCTCTCCCTCTTTGAGAGGTGGAATCGATTCCTCCCCTTCCCCTGATTTCTGAGGCTAGATCAGAAGAAGCTTTCAGCTCCACCTGGACCTCTCAGTGCGGTTACCCTAGAGTTCCGAGCCACCATGTAAGAAGCCCAACCACCCAGAGGTGGCCGCTGTGAGAAAGCTTACCCCATGGAGATAAGAGAGAAATGTCTAGTCCACGCCTAGCTGTCCCAGACCCCCACTGTTGCACTCATCCCAACTGAGACCCCAGCCATTCTGAAACAAAGACAAGCCCCTCTGTGCCCCATCTAAATTCCTGACCCAGAGAATCATGAGGTGTAATAATACATATTATGTTAAGCCATCAACCTGGAGGTGGCCTGTCATGCAGCAACAAATAATTGCAACAGATAGTTAATAATTAAATAAGCATCTGTGAACTCACCACCCAAAACCGGAGCTAGGACCTTGACAATAACCTGCATCTAACCACATGACCTCCCTCCAACCCATTCCCCTTCCTGTCTCAATTCAAGTTAATCATCATTCATAATCCTGTATTCATCATTCTTCTTTGCTTTTCTTTTTGTATCATTTTATCATGTATATATACTGATTAAAATTGTACATATTTTTATTTTAGTTAACTTTCTAAAAATTTTTTCCTTTTTTAAATTTTTATTTATTTATTTATTTTGAGGAAGATTAGCCCTGAGCTAACATCTGCCACCAATCCTCCTCTGTTTGCTGAGGAAGACTGGCCCTGAGCTAACATCCGTGCCCATCTTCCTCTACTTTGTATGTGGGACGCCTACCACAGCATGGCTTGCCAAACGGTGCAAACCTCGGGCCACCGAAGCGGAATGTGTGAACTTAACCGCTGCACCACTGGGCGGGTCCCTAGTTAACTTTTTCTTTTTAAGATTGGCCCGTGCGTTAACATGTGTTGCCAATCTTCCTTTTTTTTTCCCTTTCTTCTTCTCTCCAAAGCTCCCCAGTACCTAGTTGTATATTCTAGTTGCAGGTCCGTCTAGTTGTGCTGTGTGGGACGCCACCTCAGCCTGGCCTAATGAGCAGTGCTAGGTCTGCGCCCAGGATCGGAACCAGCGAAACCCTGCCCGACCGAAGCGGAGAGCGCAAACTTAACCACTTGGCCACGGGGCTAACCCCTAGTTAACTTTTTAAAAACAGTATCGGACAGAATGCAATCCTGTGGGACCTACATTTTTCACGTAAACTTGTATTACTAAGAGTCATCCATATGGTTATGTATCATGTTCGTTCGTCAGTTTCGCTTGCTATGTAATGTTTTATCATGTGAATATATCACAGCTTACTCATACACCCTCTTCCACTGATGGGAATTTAGATTGCCAGATTTCTGCTGTTGTGAACAATACTGCAGTGAACATTCTTATCTATGCTTTCTGCTGTACCTGTGCCAGATTCTCTTGGGCATATACCTAGGAGAAGAATTCCTGGCTTCAAAGATATGATAAACTTTAGGAAGTCATGCCAAACTATTTTCCACAGTGGTTGTATCGATTTAAATTCCCAACAGCAATGCATAAGAAAGAGATCCTCGGGATTGATACCCTCTCCAACCTTTGGTATTGTCAGACATTAATTCTTTCCCATTGGATAGGTATTAAATGATATTTCATTGCAATCTTAATTGGCATTTTCTGATCTCTGAGGATGTTGAACATCTCTTCATCTCTTTATGGGTTTTATGTGTTTCCTCTTCTGGGAAACGTCTCTTCACATCTTTGGACAATTTTCTGTTGGGTTATATGTGTTTTTCTTATTAATCTGTAGGAGTTCTTTAGATATTCTTGATGCAAATCTAGTATCATCTGTAGATATTGCAAACGTCCTCTCAGTTTGTACCTTCACATTCTACTTTCTTTTAAATGTCTTTTAACGGGAAAAATAGCTATTAATTTTTTTTTGCCATATTGTTTCAATTTCTCTCTTTTTAAGACTTTATTTTATTTTTGTGTGTGTGAGGAAGATTAGCCCGGAGCTAACATCTGTGCCAATCCTCCTCTATTTTATGTGGGACGCTGCCACAGCATGGCTTGACGAGCAGTGCTAGGTCCACACCTGGGATCCAAACCTGCGAACCCAGGCCACGGAAATGGAGTGCGTGAATTTAACCACTACACCACCAGGCCAGCCCCAAGACTTTATTTTTTTTTTTTTTACAGCAGTTTTAGGTTCATAACAAAATTGAGGGGAAGGTACAGAGATTTCCCATATACCTCCTGCCCCAACACATAGACAGCCTCCCCCATTATCAATCCCACACTAGAATGGTACATTTGTTACAATTGATGAAGCTACATTGACACATCATCAGCCGAAGTCCAGAGTTTACATTAGGGTCCACTCTTGGCATTGTGTATTCTGTGGGTTTTAACAAATGTATAATGACATGTATCCATTATGATTGTATCATACAGAATATTTTCACTGGCCTAAAAATCCTCCACATTCCATCTATTCATCCTTCCCCCTGTCCTGAGCTTCTAGCAACCACTAATTTTTTTAGAGTCTCCATAATTTACCTTTATCCAGAATGTCACATGTTTTGAATCACACAGTATGTAGCCTTTTCAGATTGGCTTCTTTCACTCAGTCATATGCATTTAAAGCCCCTCATGGCTTAATAGCTCGTTTCTTTTTAGTGCGGTAAAAGCTTTCATTGTCTGGATGTACACAGTTTGTTTATCCATTCACCTACTGAAGGACAGCTTGATTGCTTCCAAGTTTTGGCAATTATGACTAAAACCGATAGAAACAGTCATGTGTAGGTTTTTGTGTGGACATAACTTTTTAACTCATTTGGGTAAATACAAAGGAATGTGATTGCTGGACTATATGTTAAGAGTATGTTTAGTTTTGTAAGAAACTGGTCTGTTGTCTTCCCAAGTGGCCGTACCATTTTGCATTCCCACCAGCAATGAATCAGTTCCTGTTGCTCCACATCCTTGCCAGAATTTAGTGTTGTCAGTGCCTGGTTATTGGCCATTTTAATAGGTGTGTAGAAGTATTTCATTGTTATTTTAATTTGCATTTCCCTGATAACATATTATGTGGAACACCTTTTCATATGCTTATTTGCCGCCTGTATATCTTCTTTGGTGAGATGTCTGTTAAGATTCCATCTCTCTCTCTTTTTTTTTTGGTGACGAAGATTGGCCCTGAGCTAACGTCTGTTGCCAATCCTCCTCTTTTTGCTTGAGGAACATTGTCACTGAGCTAACATCTGTGCCAGTTTTCCTCTATTTTGTATGTGGGATGCAGCCACAGCATGGCTTGATAAGTGGTGTGCAGGTCCGTGCCTGGGATCTGAACCCACAAACCCCAGGCTGTCAAAGCAGAGCACACAAACCTAACCACTACGCCACCATGCCAGCCCTGTTTTCTTATTTTTGAGTTTTAAGAGTTCTTTGGCTACTCTGCATAACAGTCCTTTATCTTATGTGTCTTTTGCAAGTATTTTCTTCCAGTCTGCGGCTTGTCTTTTCTTTCTCCTGACAGTGTCTGTCACAGAACAGAAGTTTTTCAGTTTAATGATACCCAGCTTATTAATTCTTTCTTTCATGGATCGTGCCTTTGGTGTTGTATGTAAAGTCATCACCATACCCAAAGTCATGTAGGTTTTCTCCTACGTTACCTTCTGGGAGTTTTGTGTTTTACATTTAAGTCGGTGATTCATTCTGAGTTAATTTTTGTGAAGGGTGTAAGGTCTGTGTCTAGATTCATTTTTTTTTTGCATGCGGATGCTCAGTTCTTCCAGCACCAAGTTCTTGATTTTAATATAGACAAATTTATCAATCCTTTCTTTATAGTTGACCCTTTTTGTGTCTTGTTTAAGAAATATTTTTTACTAGGAGTTTTAAATTTTGGATATTAAATTTTCTGACTCTGTACACGGTAAAGGTAGGATTTCAATTCACCTTCTTCTATGTGGATAACTGCTGTTTCTAGCTATGTTCACTTGTTTGCTGATGCAAAATTGTCAGCCCTTTCTTGGACTCAAGTTCCACACGTGTGTGGGGCTGGGCTCTCTATTCCATTTCATGAGTTAATTAGGCTCTCCCTGCACCAGTATCACACTGTTCTAATTGCTATAGCCGCGTCATCCATCTTCATATTTCACAGAACAATTGTCTCTCTTTCTGCTTTTGTTTTTCAAAAGTGTCCTGCTATTCTTGGCCTTTTATTCTGACACGTAAACTTTAGAATCATTTTATTAAGTTCCATTTAAAAAAAAAAAGAAACCATACAGTTTAAGGTAGGCTAGGCTATCAGGTTCAGCAGGTTGGGTGTATTAAATGCATTTACAACTTTTGCTATTTTCAACTTACGATGGGTTTATTGGGACTTAACCCCATTGTAAGTCGAGGAAGATCTGTGCATTATATAGTGCTCTATCCATCTCTAGTCATGCCCTTTTCCTTAAAATCTATTTTATTTGATATTAATTTAGCTTCGCCAGTTGCGTTCAGGTTAATACTTGCTGGTACCTCTTTTTCTTTCCTTTTACTATTAACCTGCGCTTGTACTTAGCTTTAAGTATGGCTTATAAACAACATACATTTGGATTTTTAAATCCAACTTGTCAATCTTTGCCTTTTAACTTGTGAGTTAAGTCCATTTACATTTATTATAACTATTCATATGCATTTGGATTAGTTTCTACCATCTTAATTTTCAGTTGTCCTACATTTTAATGTTTCTTTTCAATCTTTTACTCCCTAATTTGACAAGAATTTTAGCACATTCTCACATTCCCTTAGTCTTACCTCCTTCTCAACCCCAATCATCTTGATATATCTGGATCATTGTTTCTCAAACCCTCAAAGCATCTAGGACTCTTTTTAAAAGGCAGATTCTGATTCTGCATGTTTGGAGTGGGACCTGAGATTTTCTGCATCCCTTTCCATTTCCACTTCCATTTCAAGTCCCTGGTGATGCTGACATTGGTTAAAACACCACACTTTGAATAGTAAGAATCTAGACTTGTGCTGTCTAATTTGGTAGCTGAATCATAGATTTATGTTTCCTCTTTATATACTTCATCCAAAACAGTTTTCAATAGGAATCTTTTTGGTGACAAACCTTCTGAAGCTTTCTGGGGCTAAGAATACTTTTATCGTACCCTCACTTTTAAATGCTTTCTTTGCTAGATATAAAATTCTAAAGTCTAAATTATTTCTTTCTAATACTTTACAAATAATACTCGATGACTTCTTGTATCCAGTGCGTGTTTGAAAAATCTCGTAGGGTCAATCTGACTCCTGTTACTCTGTGTGGGAACTACTCTTTTCCTCTGGAAATGTCTATAATTTTCTCTTAGTCTCTGCTATTCTTAAATTTCACACTGCCGTTCCATTTTCCCTCTCTATTCTCTACAGTCTCTTTCAATCTAAGGCCTTTCTTCTCTTTTGCCTTCTCTTTCTACTTCTTTTCTCATTCCTCCTCCTCCTCCTTCTTCTCTTCTCCTTCTCTCTCTGCTTAGCTCTGAGAAATGTATCCTCATTATTTCTTCAAATAAGTTCTCCTCTCCATTTTTCATTTTTCTCTCTTCTGAGACTCCTATAATCTGGATGTTAGCACTTCTACTTTTATCTTTCATGTATCTTGGCTTTTCATTTCATATTTTCTATTTCTTTGTCCTTTTCTTCTTCCTTAAGGGAGATGATCTCAAGCTGGTCTTCCTCACCACTAATTCATCCCCCAGGTAAACCCTGTCCCCTATTTATCCAAACTATTCTATTCTTTATTTTAGCTACTACATTTTTCATACCTAACATTTCTGCTTGATCTTTGTTTATATTTTCTTGTTCTTGTTCTAATGTGTTAGATATTGCTAATATCTTCCCTTATCACTTTTAGCTTATTACTCTAATTTTAAATTTTAGTCTACCTGTTCTAATATTTCTCCCTCTGAAGGAATCTGTACTCCAGGTGTATATTAGTTTTTGTTTGAAATAGCTATGATTCTAAACTGTGTTATTTTGGCCCAAGTTCATTTTCCACTGGGAATATTGCCTTCTCAGTCAATCAGTGCAATTAAAAGAAGGCCAGACATCTCTCTGTGTGAGTCCCGATGAGCTGAGGCCGTGTGGGTGGACGAGTCCTAGGGCAGAGAGGTCAGGCACCAGAAATTCATCTCAATCACTACTCACCCTGTAAAACAACTCTTTGGGACTGAGCTTCACTCACCTTTTACACCCCAGACAGAAGCAGCACTCTGAGGAGACTCCCCCTCCCATCGCGAATGTAACTCACCTGCCCTGGGGGCTTGGAGAGAAAGGACTGCAGAGGCAAATGTCCAAAGTTAAGCTCTATCTGTTTTCCTTAGTTCCTCAAACTTACCCCGCATTTCCGGAATGAGCCCTGTCTTAGCAGAGTGTGTTACTCTTTTCTCATAAGAATGCACTTGATTTTCTCATTTTTTCTTAATGTTTTATTCATGAGCATATTATTCAGTAGCTTTCTGTTTTGTGCTGGTTTATAATGTTCTTGTATTAGGATTAAATAAATCGAAAACTTTTCCTTCTTTCTCTGTTCACTAGAGCAATTTAAGTTTCATAGAGATTCTCTCAGGTCTGACATAAATCACCTGCAAGCACGTCTACCTTCTGTCCCTGTTGTATGGCCTGGAGGAGATGGGGAGAGGGGAAAGCTTCTTCACAAACTTCTTCATTTATTCCATGTTTATTGCTCTATTCAGACTTTCTTTTTCTTTTTGACTCTATTCTAGTAATATTTTCCTTAAAACTCAATCAGATCATCCAGATTTTCAAATTTCTTAGCATTGTAGTCTTTCTCTGTTTAAAATAAGCATTATATTGAACAGTAGATTCAAAAATTCACCCAGTTTGAGCATACAGTTCAATGGGTTTTAACAATTTAATACCTCCACCAAAAATAGAGAGTATTTCTGTCATGCCAGAAAGTTCCCTCATGCTCCTTTGCAGCCCAAGCCTCCTCCCACTTCTGCCCCAGGCAACCACTGGTCTGCTTTCTATCACTACAGCTGTGCCTTTTCTAGAACTTCATAGGAATGGAATCAGAATTTGTGGTTTCTATCTGACTTCTTTTGCTCAGTATAATGTTTCTGAGATCTATCCATGCATGTATCAGTAGTTCACTTCTTTTTATTACTGAGTACTATTCTATTTTATACATATACCCGAATTTGTTTATCCATCCATCAGTTGATGAAAATTTGGATTATTTCCAGTTTGAGGCTCTGGTAGGCTGAAAAAATGACCCCCCGAAAGATAGTCACATACTAATCTCTGGGACCAGCAAATGTTACTCATGTGGAAATGTGTCTTTGCAGATGTGATTAAATTAAGGGCATTGAGATGGGGAGATTATCCTGGATTATCAGGGTGGGCCCTAAATGCAATCACATGTATCCTTATAAGAGGGAGGCAGAAGGAGATTTGACACACACAGCAGAGAAAGAGATGTGAAAACTGAGCAGGGGGAAATCTGAAGATGCTGGAGTGATGCAGCCACAAGCCAAGGAATGCCACGAGCACTAGAAGCTGGCAGACGCAAGAAATGGGTTCTCCTCCAGAGACTCCAGACAGCACATAGCCATGCCCACACTTTGATTTCATCCCAGTGAAGCTATTTGAACATTTGGCCTTCAGACGGGGAGAGAATAAATTTACATTGTTTTAAACCAAAAGTTTGTAGTAATTTGTTACAGCAGCCTCAGGAAACTAATTCAGAGGCTATTACAAGTAAAGCTGCCATAGAAACCTCTGTGTACAAGTCTACATGTGGATACATTGTTCATTTCTCTTGGATAAATAGGAATGGTATAACTGGGATGTATGTTTAAATTTGTAAGAAATTGACTGTTTTCCAAAGTGGCCGTCCCATTTCGCATTCCCATCAGCAGTGTAAGAGAGTTCCCGTTGTCTCACATCCTTGTCACCCTTGGTACGATCAGTCTTTAATTTTAGTCATTCTGGCGCTTCATGGGGATATCTCATTGTGGTTTTAATTTACATTTCCCTGATGACTCATGATGTTGAGCATCTTTTCATGTGCGTTTTTGTCATTCATATATCTTCTTTAGTGAAGTGTTTATCAAGTCTCTTATCGCCTTTTTACTCAGTTGTTTGCCTTCTTATAATTAAGAAATAAAAATTATTTGTATATCAGATATATTTGAAAATATTTTCTACCAATCTGTAGCATGTATTTTCAATTTCTTAACAGTGTCTCTCAAATGGCCAGATTTTTTATTTTGATGAAGTCTAATTTACTTTTTTCTTTTATACTTTGTGCTGTTTATGTCCACATCTGCCTAATCCAGTGTCACAAAGATTTTCTTCTGTGTTTCTCTTAGAAACTTTGTGGTGTTAGTCCTTACAGTTAGGTCTATGATCTAATGTTATTTTTTTATGGTATGTGGTAAGGATCAAGGTTCGCTTTCTTACACGTGGTTATCCAATTGTTCC
The DNA here is from genome assembly GCF_041296265.1 of Equus caballus. Taxonomy (NCBI): domain Eukaryota; kingdom Metazoa; phylum Chordata; class Mammalia; order Perissodactyla; family Equidae; genus Equus; species Equus caballus. The sequence goes on along the minus strand of NC_091698.1, from coordinate 46,501,991 downwards.
AGTTCCATGTGCTGAAAAAAGTATCCCCATTGAATTACCTTGGGTCCTTTGTAGAAAATCAACTGACTATATATTTTCCATTGATCTATGTGCATCTATCCTCACATAATACCACAGTCTTGATTACTGTAGCTTTACAGTCATGAAATCAAACACTTTAAGCCCTCCAACTGCGTCCTTTTTTAAAAATTTCTGGAGCCAGCCCTATGGCCGAATGCTTAAGTTTGCACGCTCTGTTTCAGCGGCTCAGGGCCTTGCTGGTTCAGATCCTGGGTGCAGACATGGCACAGCTCATCAGGCCACATTGAGGCAGCATCCCACATGCCACAACTAGGAGGACCCACAACTAAAAAAAAAAATAAATAAATTATATATATATATATACACACACAACTATGTACGGGGCGGATTTGGGGTAGAAAAAAACCCATCTTTTGGTTATTCTAGATTTTTTGCATTTCCATATAAATTCTAGAATCAGCTTATCAATTTCTATCCATAACCCCCCCACACACAAAAAAAAGCCTGCTGGGATTTTGATTTTTATTGTTTTGAATCTATAGATAATTTGAGGAGACAGTTGAAATCTTAACAACATTGAGTCCTCCAATTCATGAGCATGATAAATCTCTTTTTATTTCAGCTATATTTAATTTCTCACCAAGGTTTTATAATTTTAAGCGTACCTGTCTTGCACATAATTTGTTATATTTCTCCTTGATTATTTTAAGTTTTTAATGCTCTTACAACTAGTATTTTTCATTTGCATTTCCAATTGCTTATTGCTGTCTTTTTTCTTTAGAAATCACTCTTTCTAGGGTTTTGTGCTGTTTCCCATTCGTAACACATTGTGTGCTCTTTTTTGTTTTCTTAGCACGGCTAAAGGCTTTCTAATTTTATTAGCTTCTACACAAATAAGCGTTTTGTTTTGTTTAATAAGTCTATTGAGTCTTCATTTCCCAATTCATTAAGTTTTGCTTTCGTCTTTGTTAATTTTTTCCTTTTACTTTCATTGGGTTTGTTTTATTACTCGTCTTTAAATTTTTGAGCTGTTGAATGCATCTTGCTTTCATTCTGTCTTATTTAATTATTGTGATGGGTTTGTACTGTGACCACTTAGCTAACCCAGAAGAACTGCATTTCACAGAATTCCGTTGCTCACGTGGCTGTGGGTTAGAGTGGGCCCAAGAGAAATTTACATGGGGTTCGGCTGGCAGGAGTGAAGGAGGAGTCACTTTTTTACACCAAAGGTCAGTGTAGGGCCAAGGACTATTGCAGTTCGCAAACGCTGCAGATCTGCTGACTGAGCTTGGTGTGGGCAGGAGCCAGGCCCTCAGCTCCACTGGGTCTCCTCCTGGTTCTCAGAACTCTGTCCTGTTGCAGGTACTGTTGGTACCAGCTTCAGACAGGTGAGAGACAAACGCGCGGGTTCCTGTTTGTCCTGGCAGGGCGGGCAGGGCGTCCAGTTTGGTCTTCCTCTTTCCTGCTTCATGTCCATCTCCCTTCCTGATTTAACCCGATCTGAGGATTTTCCCTAGAATCACTGGAGGTTTTGGAGTAGTCATTACTACAAATTTCCTGTCACTTTGGTTAGCTCTCTAAAGAATTTTTTCTCATTTTATTAAATTTCTAACTGTGTTACTAGCGATAGTTTATACATTAACTCCAAGGTTTACAGTTTTATTGCTCGCCACCACTTCTTTCATAGCGCATCGCCCGTATTGCGATTCTTATTTTGATTCATTTCTCAGTTATAGTTCTTCAAGCAATTTTTCAGAAGCAGTAATGGATGGTTTACTTTCTGAATCCCGGCACATTAAGAATGTCTCCATGTTGCCTTCCACAAGAATAATAATCAGGTTGAGTAAGTGAACAGTTTTTTGTGCTGGCCTGGCATCCACCTCTTCCTTTTAGGAACGACCTCTCCCTATTCTCCATTCATGTGGGCTGGGTGGAGATGGCTCCAGCCCCAGATCACAGAGGTGAGCAGATATGTGACAGTGAAAGCATGGCAATCCCCTGGCCATTATGATTGATACAGGAATGGGCATTGACCAATGCGAGGCCAATAAGAGTGACTTTTGCTGGAACCATTATAAATGCAAAGTCCCGAAGCTGCTAATGGCCAATTGGACCAGCATGTAGACAAGCCACCTGGGGAAGAAGCCAACCAACCCAAAGCAACTGCAGAGATGAGAGACGACAGGAGGCCTGTTTCTGAGCACCTGGATCCCGCCAGAAAAGAAATTGTACTGATGAACAACTAAAAATCCCAAAGATGGATTCAATTACTGCTGGATCCTGATTTCAGATTTCTCCTTCATCTCACTGGGAATATAAACATAAAATATTTCTTTTAAAAATTGGGTTTAATGGAATAAATTTGTTTCATAGGGGCTATAGATTTTCTCGTTTCTCTGAGTGGGTCCCTTGTTTAGAGCTGCTGAATTTATTTGTGTGTCTGGTAACTTGTTTTCCCAAACAGAGGGTGTATATATTCATCCAGGACTGGGATTTACCATAGAGTCAACAATGGTTTATGTGTTGGCTCCTATTCTAATTGTTTAGTCCTGGACAAAGTAGATCTTTTCTGTACTTTCATTTGCTAGATTTGGGTTGAAGGTGGCTTCCAGTTGCCCAGGAGGATGGGTAGGTGAGGGCCAGGTGAGCCAGGCAGACAGATTTCTGTTTCTGTGTTTTATGTGGCATCCTAAGGTTGGCTGGTCATTGCACCCCTTGTCTATCTGAAACAATGACAACAAAGATGTCCCCACCAAGTGCAGGCTGTAGCCTCAGGCCTTGGCCAATCCTTCTCTACACTTGTATCTGCCGTATCGTCTAACATCATTCATGAAATTCTTGCTTCCTCTGCATCTCCCTCCACCCTACTCCACAGTCACCCCAAATTGTTTCATAACTAGCCCTCTACTCTGTGCTTGTCTGCTCTAAGCTTGAGCTTTCCATAGGTCTCCTAGGGAACCTGTCTACTTCCTTCCTAGGCAAGATGCAAACTGGCTACACCTCCCTCAATCCTAAGGTTCTCAAATGTCAAGAGGCATACTCTGAAGGGAGCCTATCAGAACACACGTGGGGAGAGGACTGCTGGCTTGGAGGGCATATAGTTGGAAAAGGAATATTTAATATTCTTAAATGTATATTAAACTAGAAGTAAAACAAAAAAATCTTATTGATTGGAGATACAGAAGATAGGGTGAGAAAACTTTGTAGGTGCAGAGATATTGAGAAAGACAACATCCAATTCTACTAGTCATTTCCTGGTTGACTAATGGTTTCCTTCCCTTGTTTTAAGAGCTAATGAAGTTATATAAAGGGTGCGTGGGTGGATAGATAGATAAATGGATAGAAATCCCATAAAGAAAAAAAAGATATTTCAAAAATTCAACTGTGATTTTAGGCTCCTTGCCTGTCAGAGGGCAATATTCCATTTAGAAAGATAATAAACATTTTTCCATAATTTGCATTATTTTATCAAGAGATAATATTATCTTGGTAGTTGTAGCGGAAACTATTAGCTATCCACCAAAATACCATCTCCCTATCCTCTACAGAGATAGTTCTATCTGGGAAGCAGCTGCCTAGCCTGATTCCACACTCCCTTGTCCCCTTTGCCCCAAGGCAAGGCTACACGACCAGTCTCACAACAGAAGGTGAGCAGCTGTGATAGGTACTGCTGTCCGTCCTGACCTGTAGTCTCTGCTCATTCACTTCTCCCTGTTCCTTCAGTTGACTGAGATGGCGGGGACTAGAGCATCCTTGGAAGCCGATGCTCAAGTTGGCAGAGCTGACACCAGCCTAGTTCCCTGAACGACTAGATGGAGCATAGGCCTCCTCAAGCCCCTCCACACGAGAGAAAGAAACTGTTTTCAGTCATATAATTTTGGAGTCTTTCTTCCCAGAAGTTTACCATTTTATGCTAACTAATACAATGAACTTCTGTGAGTCAAGACCAATTCCTCCCCACTCCCTATCTTCCTGTTACCTCCATGGTGTGAAAAGAATACAGAAGAAATAGCTCAATTGTTCTGCAGAAAATTGTGACAGAAATTTTGAGTTTTCATGGGCAGCTAGAGGAAAGGAGAATGAGGTTACCTGGAATGGGGAGCGAAATAGAGAGTAGAAAGAAGACCAGAGTGGGGAGTGGCATGTGGCCAAAGGAGAAGGTGTAGTCAGTGATAAATGCCCCGTGGTGAGAATAATGGAGTATTAAAACATCTAGTGCTCAATGTTGAATTGTACCCTGTGATGCAACCCTCCCTCCATTATGCCTTTGAACCTTCAGTAAATCCTCCTGCACAAAATTGTCATCTGATAAACAATCCTTGGAGGAATGACTGAAGGGTGGGCCGAGCAAATGTGGTCTAGTAGAAACAGCATAAGATTTAGAACCAGATCTGGGTTCAAGTCTCTTTACTGCTTATGTGTCTTTGCTCAGCTCACATCCCTTGTGAGCTTGAGTTTCCTCACTATGAAGTGAGTAAATAATATGCCGTGGGACTTCCGCTTAAACATGGCAGACTGAATCGCTCTTCCTGGAAGTCTGACTAAAACAAAAGCGAAATAATTTTCTATGCACAAACCCACAAACAGAATACAAGAGCAGAAAACAGTCACAAAACATTGGGAGGTGGAAAGTGGATAACCAAAAGGTAACTGATAATAGACTGGGGAAAGCTGAAACCCAAATGAATTGTTGGGGACGACCAAATGATAGGTTATTTGGGCTTCAGTGCCCCCTGAAAATCTAAGCATGGGAAGTATTGGGTACCTCTGAAAGTGAGGGTACAGGCAAGGCTGAAAATAGGAGGTTTGATTGAAAGTCTTTATAAGGAGTAATTAGATTCCAGTGCCCTTTCCCATCCTGGCACAAGACTGGAGTTTCCCTCGCTAGAGAGATTGAAACAGAGAAGCTCTGAGTTCAGAAGCACTGGGAGAGCCAAAGAAGCGGGGACGATTCCAGGCTATAAGTAGAGGAATTAAGTGAATAGGGTACGCAGCCCACTCCCTCTTCTTAGCAGGATCTGTGCACCAATCCTACCACTGGGCAGGAGATTGTGGGTCCCTCTCTGACTAAACCACCTAGCCCAGGAGTAAAGACCTGCAGATACCAACATTCAGTTGTATACCCAAAAAATCAGCCCCAGACAGGTTGCCCTAGACTGTCACTGACAGTCAAAAAGCTTCACCCATGCACATAGTTTCCAAGCAGATTTTTAGGGCCCTACTCCTAAATATGAACAGATTGCCAAGGATCATCAACATGTGATGAAGGGTATTGACTAGAACAAATTGGAGTTGTTTGATGATCAACGTTAACTACAATATGTCTGAGCATGTTGAAAGGATTCTTCACTTCCTTTGGATTAATTAGTGATAGGTATAGAAATTAATCAACCAAAAAATAGACCTTTATTAACCCCAGGGAAAACAAAAAGTTACACAAGGAAATGTGATCATAGTACACTACATGACTCAGCTGTGAAGAATGGATTATATGGTCACAATGTCAAGACTAAATATTAGTCCAAACAAAAAGATATAAAATAGATATATAATTCTAGGGAAGGCTGGAAGGAAGGCAAGTATATCTGTATGTTGGGGAGGGACTGGTAGCTGAAATCTCACTTTCCATTGTAGGAAATCAATAGATAACATTTAAATCTACCAAAAAAAAGTGGCTGTGTAAAAATATGGAGACTAATGTCACTGAAAGAATTAAAAGTGGCTGCCTTTGGGAAGTGTGACTCAGAGCTTGGGGGAGGTGGAACTTCTAGACTTTTTAAACCATGCACATCCATAACTTTGTCAAAACAAAACACACGTTTAAGTAAGGTGCTGACATTTTGAAGGCATTTGTAAATTGACTCGTACCACGGCCACATAAATTATCATAAATAATTTCCCCTTTACATGTTTTAATTAATGGTGTTCTCTCTGCAATTATTAGTTTTCCTGAAGTTTTTCTTTTTCCTCTTCCTGGTCGGGGCTTAATGATTGAGGACAATAGCGACAGTAATGACAGCTGCTAACCTTCATTGTCTTATTAAATCCTTGCAACAGCATGTTGAGCTAGGTGCTTCCTCCTGTTCTGTCTTAAAGAAAAGGAACCTGAGGTTCCAGGAGATGCAGCAACTTCATCCGGGTTGCGTAATAGCAAGTGGTGGATCAGGGTTTTGAACATAAGCACCGTGACCTCAGACCTTGTGCACTGACACTTCATGCCATACAGCTCCCTGTTACTGAAGCAGGTGGAATTGCAAGCTGCAGTCTGACTTCAGTCTGCCAACCTCAAACCAGCAGCAGCCAAGAGTCCATGAGTGAGAACTACCATCATCGAGACAGCACACACCCTGCCCACTTTGACCAGGTCTTGTTGCCTCATCTGCCTGGGGCCCCACATCGCTGCTCCCTAAGAAGGCCTCTGAGCTGGGATTTCACGGTCTCATGCTTGTACCCAGTACGTGGATAGTATGTGTCATCAGTGTGATGTTTCACCTATGCAACCTCCATTCCAACTTCTGCGGGCCTCTCCTGCTGTTTCCCTAAACATTTGCTGGGTATAGCCTCCGCCTGCAGCGCCTGGCCAAGCCTTCCCTTTCCTCCATCCCCGGGAGTGTGCAGCCTAGCTGGGAAAGTCGAAGCCATCAAGGACTTAGAAAGAGGTTATAAAGTAATATTTCATCTGCAAGGGCAAAGTGAGAGCCCCAGCTCAAGACCGTGAAAGATGGGGTGGTACATAAACGATGGCTTGAAAGCCTTTGCTAGTCCCCCGTTGAGAGTGGAATCTAATTCACTCCTCCTGAATGTGAGCTGGCTCCGCTGGGGGCTGTCAACCGAATGCCTACCCTTGAGACCAGTGTGCTGGAGAGGTCACCTGTAAGTGCTCCGGTTGATGGCACCAGCTGGGCTCAGCCTGGCAGCTTCTATCCAGACCTCTTGGAGCACTTGCTCTGCTGCAAGTCAGCTGGAAGTACCAGACCTATAAGCGAAGCATCTTACACCCTCCAGACCAGCCCTTTTTACAGCTGAGGACCACAGAGAAGCCCTTTAATCAGCATCACGAGGAGCAGAAGAACCATCCAGCTGAGCTCTGTCCAAATTCCTGACCCACAAAATTGTGAGATATAATAAAATAGTGGTTATTTCAAACCTCTGAAGTTTGGGTGTAGTTTGTTACACAGCAATAGATACCTGGGGCAGACCACTTAGGGCCGGGACAAATGCAAAAAACTTCATGGACGAGAGAAGATGGAGACACGGTCTGTGTTGACACAGGGAATTTGGGGCACAGGGAATTTGCGTGGCAGGAAACAGAGTAAATGTTTCTGATTTTGAGGGGAAGAAAATGGGATAAAGAAGAAGGAGTGCTGAATTGGGAGAAAATGAGCCCTAAGGTTGATGAAAAGGGTGAGGAGGGCAAAGTCGACGGAGGTGTCTGTAAGGCGTGGGGGCCAATAGAGCATTCCTGAAGGAAGGGATGAAAGGGGCGGGGGCGCTTAGGGGAAGAGGGCACTCTGGGAAGGAGACGGAAGGGGGCACCAGCCCCCTAAGCCCTCGTGAGGTTCTGGGCACCCAACGTGCCGTGTCCCCCACCTGAGTCAACAGAGGAGGAGAGGTGCCATCTTCATTTGCTGGGAAACCCTCCCAGAGCCAAGAGCCACACACAGTGGGGCCCATGGCTCCCTTCAGAGCCCTTTTGCCTTCCTGAGGTCTCCAAGGAGGAAAGGATGGGTGGGCAAGGCTCCCTCTTCCAGGAAAACCAAGGCCCAGAGGGAACAAGAAACTGCCCAGGGCCACACAACCAGTCCGAGGGTAGAGCGGGATGCCAGGGCCCTTGGATTCCCACCCTGTACTTTCCACCAGATTGCCCCTGAGCAACCACTTCCAAAGAAACCAGGGGAGGAAAGGCGAGTTGAGGTGAGCTGGTTCACATTCCTGCTCAAAGCTGGTTTCCAGACAGGACCATAGTTATTCACAATTAATTAATGTGCTAGCGTGCAAGTGCACTCACGCATGCACACACAGATGTCAGACTGCAAGGAGCTATGACTCATACACCATCTTCTGCTCTGGGAAAACATAGGCCCTGAAGAACCTTCCAGAAACATGGGAGCACTGGGACACAGACGGTCAGACTCCACCCACAACCTTCTGCCCACCCTTCATAATCCACACTGATGCCCAGTGCCCAGGAAGGAAGAAGTGCCAGGAGGGATTTCTGCAGTGATGGCCCACCCCCAGGTCCTCCCACATGCCTGGACCATTTGTGGAGCGGGGCAGTTGCAGGTCCCTCTAGGGATGGGGGGAGGGTAAGCCAGGGGCTGTGGAGTGGCTCTTCACCCCTCTCTCCAGCCATGGAGCACGTGAACCACAGGCACAGTAGCGCTCACACCCCAGCTCACAAGCCCAGTGTCTCTCTCAGATTTGTGGGACTTCTCACTTGCCTGCAAACCCGAATGACTCAGAGCTTTGGGGTTTCCAGACCTCCCTCCCCGTAGCACAAATGGCACATCTGAGTAATCAGAGGGGTTGCAAGGGTCAGAGCCACTGGTTTCCTACCCTCAGGCTGCACTCAGGGGGGCAGCAGAGACCCTCTAAGGGTCACCTTTCTCCAGAGCCCCAAGGCCTGACCAAGCCACCACTCCCAGCCGGGCCTGGAGCAAATGCCTCAGTCCCACCTCTCGCCCTGCACCCCACCCCTTCTTGGTCTCCATCTTGGCAAGCTGGCCTGCCCCCACCCGTTAGAATTCTGGGAAAGGCAAAGAAAGGAATGGAACAATGGCCTAAAATTAGAACCCACAACAGAAGCATGGAACTCTGAGTCATGCATTGTTCTTTTTCTGCTGCTCTGAGGGCTGCCGGTAACCACGGGGTTCTGGCCCTGATAGAGTGCTGACAACAGGATTGGAGCAAGCCAGCCCTCAGGGCAGAGGGGCTGTGGAGAGTGGTGGCCTCATGAGGCCTGGCCTACTGGATGTCCAAAACCAGTTGAAGAACAGAAGGCCATCGTTGCCCTCTTGTCAGCCCCAATGGGCGCAGACATGGGAGGCATACACAGGTCACTGTCTCCTGCCTGGGCTCAGGCCTGTGGGTCCAGCCTGCCTTCAACAGCTCTGCGCATGTGCAACTTACCTGTGCACATGAAATGATGGTTGGCTCTGAGGATGAGTCGGTCATGATCATGATCACCCCAAAAATCTCTGTGTGGCTGGCTGTTCCCTCCTGAGGCCACACACTTGTCACCTTCTCAGAAAAAAATGATTCATAGGTGTGTTCTCCAGTTTGCACCCCCAGGATGTGGACACTGTCCTTTACCCATTAGGTTGGGGACATCACAAAGGTGGGGGTCCCCAGGAAGGAGCCTTGCCCTAGAGACCTCTTTTCCATCTTCTCACCTCCCTTGAATGAAGGAAACTGGTGCTTTGATGTTCCCTCCTGTGGGCGGCCCCTCCACATCACGGCTAAAGTGAGCGTCCCCATCTGCAGGCAGGTCCACCCTGTGGTGCGTCCGGCCTCACGTGGAAGACTGTTCCCCTCCAGCTCCATTTGCACTGGGCTTTGTGTGGGGGGTGACGACAAGAGAGACAGTCCCCACCCGCTCCAGTCACCCCCGGGGCTTCACAGGGCTCCTCGAAAGTCAGCAAGACCCAGAACCACCAGAACCAAGGCACCGGCCTAAGAGCCCACTCCCTCCCCAGCGGGTCTGAGTCTATGGGGCCCAGGAGCCTTTCTATCCAGTCTCCCGGGAGAGTCCACAGCCAGAGGTGGGAGGACCACACTTTGAGAAACCCTGGGCATAAACGATCAGATTCCGGAACACAGCCTGTCCCCTGCTGCCCCTTAGGGGTGCTGGAGGAACTTGATGATGGGAGGAAAAGGATGTGCCTTGAGCTTGAAGGTGAGTAGCTTATGGGAAGGCAGGAATTGGAAGTTAAAATTAGAAAGATTGTGAACAGCCTTGAATGACTGCCCAGGACACTAATTTTCACCTCTTGGAAATGGGGAGCAGTGTGGGGACAGGCATGCGGTCAGAGCTGTTTGGGGAAGGGGCTGGTAGTGTGGCAATGGCATGGGAGGGAGGCAGGGAGAAGGGAACACAACTTTCTCAGGCACCGCTTAGTCACCCGGCCCCTAGGAGCAGCCAATAAATGTTTGTGGGTCGAGCGAATCTTGCGGGAGAAGGCTCTGCTGCTGTCTGATGCGAGAGGAGGCAGGCCTGAGCAGGGACAGGCCGGTGAGGAAGGAAGGGCAAGGACATGTGGTGGCACAGGTTGCAAAGGTGGGAGACAGGACTTGGGAGCCCTGGAGTGGGGCAGGGCAGGGCTAGGGGGTGGGCAGATGCGATCCGTGTGTCACGGGGAAGGTGGAGAAAAAGTGGAGCCAAGAACAGACAGGGAGAATTCAGGCGCCTACCTTGAGGCAGTAGAAGGTGATAACATTGCTCTTCCAAGATGACCTCTGCCTCTCAGATGGTGTGGTCAAGGGGCCGTGGGGCATGGGAACCTTCAGCCTCACTGCGAAGCTGCACACGTGTCCCGGGTCTGGGGGGAACAAGTCTGATGACCTCAGTACCCCCCAAAGGGCAAGGGCCACATCGGCTCCCCTCGCAGCAGTTGGCTCCGTAAGAGAAGCTGCTGGCAGCCGGAGGAATTTCCCACAGCTGGAGAGTCCCCGGCACGTGGCTTGGCTGCGGGAGAGGGAGGTGCAGGCAGCCACTGGCATCCAGGCCTGGAGCAAAGTCAGGTCTGGTGCAGGGGACGGGGGTGGGGAGGTTGTTTAGATAGAAAATTGTCAGAAAACCCAGAGAGTCAGTTCCAGTTTAGACCGGCTCATTGGTTTGTGCTCTTTTTAAGACACTGTCTTTGTTTATAAAAAGCATTTGTATTTGTTTCCATTTGGGATTCGGCAGATGAGCGCAGTGAATTCCAGGGCCTGCATCACGGATCAGCTCCACTTGAACACACGCACATTCCACCCTCAGACTGCGCTGTCTCCTGTCTGTCTGCTCCCCAGCAGCCCCAGGAGGAGGGCGCCCTGAGCAGCAGGAGAGAGGGGCTGCCCCCGACTGGAACATCAAGGGATAAAAATACTGCGGCCAACTATTACAGAGACTTCCAGTGCGCCCAGCTTATGGATCATCTCATTTAAATCCTCACGGAGATGCCATGCAGTAGGGACAATCATTAGCCCCGTTTGACAAATGGAAACGGAAGTTCAGAGAGGTTGAAAAAACACGCCCATAGTTGTTCTGTTGGTAAATGCAAAGCGAGGACTTGAACCCAGGAACTCGAGCAGTCTGGCTCCAGGGCCTACACCAGACCATCAGGTTATATTCGTTCTGCACCAGGCACCCCTGTCCACAGAGAGATGCCTTGTCCCCCCTTGAAAGAAGATGTGGACTGAGAGGCAGGAGGGGCTGGCAGCACCAGAGCTGGGTGACCCACCCAGGAGGTGGCTTGTCTGGGGCTGCCCCCACAAGGGCCTCTCCCAGGAAGGTACCTGAGAGGCTGGAGCAGCCAGGGTTCTGGGGAGGCATCTTCTTCGTGCATCCTCCAGGCCAGGACAGCTGCAAGGGTGTGAGACTCAGCCAAGCCGCAGGCTGTGGAGGGGGAAAGTGGGACTCAGGACTCCCGAAGCCCTGGAAGGACATCTCACCTGCCCACAGTCCCCTCCCAACTCCTCCTCATGAGGACTCTGCTCTGGAGCTCCAGTAAAGCCCTGGGGAGCTGCCCAGCCTGCTGTCCCCCAAGCCCATCTCCCACTCAGAGTGTGTCTTTGGGAGAAAGGAGGACCCAGTGTCGGGGGAGGCAGCCATGTTCGTGATAGACACTCGCCTGCTCCAGAAATGCCAAGGTCAGAGTGAGGATCAATAAAGCGATGACATGAAGCAGCCCAGCCAAGTACAGGGAAATGAAGCTGCTGGGCAATTTGTAAGCAGTGCTGGAACCCACCAGCTCCCCACCAACCCAGGAAGGCTGCCTGGAGGAAGTCGCATTTTGAGTGCTGCTGGTGTCCCCATTAGCTCCAAGGTCTGTTCCCAGAGGCTTCTAGCTCCAACAACACCGTGGGCTGGCTGGTTCCCTCAAGCCCCTACAGCCCACACTGACGGGGTAGGAGGAGGAGAAGGGAGATGGTGCTCAGCTGGGGAGGAGGTTAGGAGACGGATCACCCCCAGGAACTGCGCTGCCTCCACACCTTCGATTCTGCAATCTCCTCCCTGACCTCAACCTCACTCCCACCGTGCTCTTTACCCAGCAGCTGACCTTGCCTAATGCAAAGAGAAAGAGGTGAGGGGGTAGGGCCACCCCACCCCACCCCGTTCCTGCCTCCCTGGGGAGGGCAGCACGCACAGCCTCCACCTGTGCTGCAGGCTGCCTCTCACAGCTTGGCCGCCTCCGCTATCCTCTTTCCTCCACCTTCTTCCTCGCCTCTGCTTCTGGCTCCTTCCCCGCAGCCTGCAAACACACTCAAGCTCCTTCTTCTGAGAGACTTTCCCTCCTCCAGAGCCCCTTCCTTCTATCCCAAATCCTTCTTCTTCCTTTCAAATATCTTGAAAGAATGATCTACGCTAAGTGCCCGCTGATCCTCCCCTCCCAGCCGACCCTCAGCTCTCCGCCCTGCCCTCCCTAGGAAGCCAGCATTGGCCTGTGCCTGTCTGTCCTAACCTCTCCCCTCCGTCAGCCTTCCCCTCTGGCCTTCTGGCCCTCTACCTGACTCTCGGCCACTCCTGGGGCGCCTGCTCCTCTGAAAGGTTCCTGCTTCCTGGGATCCCCTCACACAGTCCTCTCTCCCCTTCCTCCTCGCCAGGCCCTGGGTCACCTCATCTGATTGCACAGCGCTAGCTCCCTGCCTGTGTCCACAGCTCCCAGCCCTACAGCTCCAGCCTTTCTCCCACACAAGGTCTCCAAGGGCCTGCCAGCCTGCAGTGCCACCTGACGACTCCAAAGGAGCGGCCCGCTCCACCGTCCCAACCAAACTCAGCTTCCTCCTGAGGCCTGCTCGTCCCCCATCACCCCACAACTTCACACACACTTAGGAATTGTCCTCTACTCCCCCGCTCCCGCACCTCTCACACCCAGCGGGCACCAAGACTGACAGAGTGGACCTCCAAAATGTCTCTCTCATCCATCTCTTCTTCCCTTTAGAGGGCCAGTGCCCTAGCTCAGGACCCCATCACCTCTTTCCTAGACCATGCCAGTAGGCTCCCCCATGAGTCAGGATGCCCCTCACCGTCAGTTACAGGATGCTCAACTAACAGAGGCTTAACCAAGTAGGATGTGGAATGCTGGTTCCTTCATTTACTAGTTGTGTGGACTTAGGTGTTCTCTGTGCCCAAGTCACTTTGATTCCCTGTGCATCCATTTCTTCATCTGTAAAGTATAGACCCCCACACGTATTACACGTACAGATAATAATACATGAATTGACTCTTTAATTTCTTGATGAGGTTATTATGAGAAATTAAAGAATCAATACACATAAAGTTCTTGTGACAGCTCAGTAAGTGTTGGCCACCACTCCTCCACACCAAGCAGCCAGGAGGCAGGCCACCCAGGACTGGCTAACCCAGCCACCCACCGAGGCTCAGGTCAGCCTCACCTGGATTTTCATGGCCTTCCCCTGAAGTGTGTTAGACACCTGCCACGGATCCCAACGTCACATCCTCACAAGGCAAGTCTAAAGGCAGATAAGAAGACATTTTCCTCCTCAATTTTCTCTTTTTTTCAGGGAGGAGGTTTTTTCCTGGAAACCTCTTTCCCAGGGGGATTCTCTTACTTTCCATTGGCCAATTCAGGCCACATGCCCATACCTAGCTACAAAGGAGGTTGGGAAATCCAGTGTCTGACATCTTCAGCCTTTTACCCAAAGTCTGGTTTCTGTCAGCAAGGAGATGGGAGGCTACCATTCTGGTTAACTGGATTACCTGCCCTTGACCTTTTTCCTCTCCAGTCCATCCTTCATCCTGCCACCAGAGTGACCTAGCTCACTTCAGATTTGGTTGGTTGCTGCTTAAAAACTTTTAATCATTCACTTCAGAGTAAAGGCCACAGCCCTTGGCATGGCATCTACTATCTTCCATTGTGTGATCACAACTCCCCTTCCTGCCATTCCCCACCCTTCTCCAAATTAAACTCACCATCCTCTCAAACTGGTATGCCCTGCCCCCACCCCGCCCCATCCCCTTCTAAATCTGCCTGCCTGACAAAACTAAACTCTCGCTCATTGTTCAAGACACTAGCTTCTCTGTGAAGCTTCTTTGGCCTCCTTGTTAGGTTGGGCCAAATACCTACCATGGTGTCAGACTAGTGGTGTTCAATCAGTGTTTGATGAAGAAAGGAAGGAAAGAGGAAAGGGAGGGAGGGAGGAAGGGAGGATTAGGATGATGCCCCAGGCATCCTCAGCCCCTTTACCCCTCCCCTGGAAAGCTCCACCCACTACTAGAGTGGCCCCTGGGGGGCTCCGGGACAGGACATTTTGTCCTAGGCCATTGGTGGAGGCTGAACTAGACACCATACCCTCATTATTATAGGATTCAAGCATTTCCCTTTGGGGCATCTCCCTCACCTTATGCGCTATTTCCCTACAGCCAATGAGATGAGATATGCCGAGTATTTTTCAAAAGAGCTGTAGAGCTGCAATCTGGGTGGAGGGAGTATTTCTCATTTGTCCCTTGAGTGTCATCACGTTGGTTTTGGCCCATCTCTCCAGCTTGACAGGAGGTCTCTTCGACCTTTGACCCACACCCATTCACCATCCCTCTCAGTCCTGGGTCGTGCCCTCGTTTGATAAGCATGTCATCTCCTCAGTTACTAGGGTCATTAAACAGGCCAGGACATTCTGCTGAAACCTCCCTCCATCTGACCTCGATCTTTTCCTCAATCAACACCCTTTGGGTGTGCCTATTCACCCCTGGAGAGGCTGGGTAGGAACAAAGTCTGGCTCAGGGTAACCTCAGAGATGGAGAAGTGAGAAAAGCCTGCCCCAGCAGGGGCTCAGCCTGGCCCGGGGGTGGGAAGGGGGAACAAGACTGGCATGTGGACGCCAGGGGGGGTTCAACATGGCTGTAGAGTTGTGTCTTCCCTTCCCAGAAAGGGGCATCCCTCCTGCCTCTTCCTCTGCCTTTGTTTTTCCTTGTTACTTTCTGACTTCTATGAGTTATCCCGCTTTCAAAATTCCCAAGAGAGAAGATCTGATTGGGGCAGCTAGTTCACTGTCCAACAAGGAACAGCCCTGCCGGCAAAACCTTACCACCAGGGTGGCTCATGGGCAGCCGTCACCCCTGTGTCCAGCCAATAGATGGGCTTCCTTGGACTCAAGTACTGCTTCCTGGGCTAACCTGTTGTGGCCAGATAGGAGCAGAGACCCAGACCACGAGACCCAGCATTCACTTTTAAGGAGCTGCCCAAACCTGCTTACCTCAGAAGGGGGCAGTGGGGTTGGCAGGTACTTGAAGTTCCACAGACTAGCGCTTCTGGCCCTAAGAACAGCAGCTCAAGGCTCGTAGACTGTGGGGGAGCTCAGATTTGGAACCGGACATGACTCTGGAGCAGCTGTTTGCTAGGGGCACACCTGGCTGTCATCAGGGGCGGGAAGTGCAGTTGGGTCAGTAGAAAGAGAGCAGACCGGCAGCAGATCCCGACCAGGCAGGGCCAGCCTTGGAGAGGCCCAGCTAGAGGGGCCAGACAGAGAAGTAAGGTGCAGGCCTCTATGGGCATCCTGGCAGGCCAGGCTGCATAGCATGGAGCTCACCGGGAAGAGGGAGTGCAGCAGACTGGTAAGGACAAGAAACAGACCCAACACTTGGGTGGGCTGAAGTCCCTGAAACGGCTGGAGGACAGGACAGACCCTATTAGACTGGGTTCAAGGCAAACCCTAGTCTCGATCTGGGGCATTAGCTCAGAGCAAGGCTGAAAAGAGATAACCACGCTGCCTTATCGAATTCCAGACCGAGCTCCTCACATTTCCCAAAACCCTGGTTGGCATTTACTCCTGAATCAGCTTTCCAGGTAGCTGGACATCCACCTGGTCTCAACAGGGAAGAAAGAGGCAGGGCTCAGAGAACGGCCAGGTCATCCCAGCCCAGGTCTCCATCCAGCCCCAGAGGGGTGACTGGAGAGACTTTGGATGAGACAGACTCATCTGCACCCATCCCCACCCCCACCACCTCCTAATTCACAACCCATCAGAAATGAAGAAGAAGGAATTTCATAGGTCTTTCGAGCAGATCCAGGGGGCTTCTTGGTGGTGACACTTTCCTTTCTTCAGATTCACAAACTGTATTTTTACCACCCAGTTAAGGAACCTATTTGGGCTTGATATCTTCTGCCATAATCCATCTTCTTGCCAGTTTTTAAATTTAGAACGTTTGGCCAGGTTTCCTGATCCTCTCCCGGCTTCCATGATGACTCGGAATTGTGCAACTGCAGTTGTCTCCAGGCCTGCCAGTCTTGACCCGCAGTTTACCAACAAGATATCAGCACATCAATTGATCACCCTCGGGCGGTGGTTGGGTATGGTCTGAGTAATCAGGTTCAAAAGGGCAGTGATGGGATTGGACGTCTGCATTAGTTCTGGATCGTTCATCGAAGGGGCTCCTTAGGCGAAGGTGGGCCAGGGGCAACAGGAGGAGTTCTGCCTACACTAGGGGGTAGTGAGCACACGAGCCAATTGCTCATTCCCTTTGTGAGATCAAGTCCAAACTCCTCAGCCTCCTAGGAGGAAATGACTCTACTACAGGCCGTGATTTTTCAATGAACTGCTGCTGCACATTTTGAAACATGAATGTAAAACAGTAGTGATAAGATTCCGGAAAATGATCTCACTTGAAAGGCAAGAGGGAGGCCTTGGGCATTGGAGAAGGCTCCTGACTTCAACTGGAAGGGCTTGCTCAGCCTTTGCCTCAGTCATCTCCTCCCTCCAAATGTGCAGAAAATTAGAGGGGTCCCTGAGCTGGAAGCAGGAGACTTTGAGGTCCTAGGGGGACCGTGAACTTGTTCTCTCCCGGACAGGGCATCTTGCTCTCTCCCGGTCTTTGAGCTTCTCCCCTCCACCAACTCTTTCCCTCAGCACGAAAGTTGGAACTATCTTAATAAAATAAAAATAACTTCACCGATAGAGAAATAGGTAAATAAATTATAAAATGATTGACTATATACTAAATTTATATGTATTTAGTATATCCATAAATTATATTCAATGTAAAATGATCCGATATAATTTTTTCTGCCACTACAATTGTGGGGGACTGGCCTTGGCCACCCCAAGATATGTCTCTTTGGCATGAGGATTATTTGAGGCTGATTGCTTTTGATAAATTGGGACAGGGAAGGAGGCTCTGAGGGGTGGAACTTGCTTGCCCTTTGTTAGGAGACATTTACATTGCAAAGGAAATCTCTATCTGTAAAGGTGCCTCCCTCTCTGTACCAGGAAGAAGAAAGGGGATGACCTTCTCTCTAGAAACTCTTAATCAATGCCAAAGGCAAGGACTTAAATCTGCATAATAATCTTATTCCTGTTTCTGGTAACCTCCTGTAACTGATGCCCCCCACCCCCAACATCCTCGTTTGTCGTTAGCTGAGATGATACTTAAGGTGGGGGCTTCAGCATTTTTGGCGAGTTTCTCAGCTTGCCTGACCTCTCCCATGTATACATCTTATAAAGCTTTGTTTAATTTTCTCCTGCTATTTTGTCTCATGTGAATTTAATTCGTTCTTCAGCCAGACAAACCCACATTGGGTAGAGGAAATGTCTTCCTCCCCTACACAATTAAAATTAGAGTTTTAAGTAACATGCATTGCTTTTATAATAAAATATCAGATTACTGAACAAAAACTAAAAATATTGGTTGAAAAGTATTGAGTTCTTAAAAGTCTGTGTTAACATTCACTTTTCCTCCAAAGGAAGTCCTTTATTAATGTAATTGTCTAGTTCACTGTTTGTCGACTTCTTGATTGTTTGGTTTTTATAATAGAAGTAGCTTTCAGATTTTTCTGAATCTTCGGTCTGTCCAATTTTCTCTTCCTCCTGCCACCACATCCCTTGGCTCCCTTCCCAATCAAGCTCCCCCACAAAGGGGTCCGGACTCGCTGCCACCATCTCCTCACCTCCCCTTCCCTCCCCAGTGCTTCACAATCTGACTTCCGCCTCCATCACTTCAGGAAAACTGTTCCCCAAGGTCACCAGCAGCCTCCTGGTGCTACATTCAATAGGCACCTTCAGGCCTTTATCATACAGGATTTTTCTTGTAGCAGTAGCCTCTGATACCTTCCAGCTCCCTGCTTCTCCCAAGTTGCTCTCTCTCTCTGAATTTCCCATCACCCTTCCTTCAGGCTCTCTTCCTCGCCTGTCCTTAGATGTTGCATTCCTACGCTTTCTCCCCTGACTGCCCTTTCTTGTTCCTTTACGTGTAGATCCCCTCCCACCAGTTCTGTTCCATTGATTAAATGAGGACCCTCCTGAGCTCCAGCTCCAAGTCCCACAAGCCCCTCAAATCCAACAGAGTCCAAACTCACCCTGTTGTCTCCTCCAGTGCACAACCATCCCAGGCCCCTCCCCTTTGGTTCATCTCTGTTGGTGTTTCCACCACCCAGTCAGTAGTTTGAGCCAGAAATATGGGAGATATTCTCGACTTCTCCCTTCCCTTAACTCCCTCATTCAACCCATCTGCAAACATCTAACTGCCTCCTCCTTAGTAGCTCTCAAACCCACTTCCTCCTCTCCACTTCCTTCTGAGTCCCAGGTGTCATCTTGTCTCACCCAGGACCAGTCTCTTAACTGGTCTTCCTGCCCACTTCCCTGTCCTCACTCCAATTCATCCTGCACACTAGGAGTGATTTTTATAAAAGGCATTTCTGAGGATGTCATTCCCCTTTTGACATCTCTCAAGGGCTCCTTATCACCTTTGGGAGGAGAGGACCAGCCCTGGCCCAGCTCACAGCCCTCATGTTCTGAAGCTGCCCACCTCTGCAGTTCCTGCCCTGGCCAGATTGCACCCCTAGTCCATCCTTCCCAACGCAAGCAGGAAATGTTACCCAGGCCTCCAGGTCTTATTCTGAAATCCTACAATTGTGTAACCTGGGTTGGCCAAGGCCTTGCTAGCCTCTGGGAACAAATGAAGTCACTCTATTGATAATAACCCCAGTTTCTCTGGTCCATGTCATGCAAGAATTTGCCATCTTATGATCTCCTTCAAGCATTTCTGGAGTCCCTGAGAGAAGATGCATCACCTATGTCCACACACAAGTCCAGTTGCCACCTAGTGGTCTGTTGGGCACTTGTGGAGGTTGTCATGTTGCCTTCTCAGCATCTTCTTCACCCTTCCTGCATGAGTAGCAGCCAAACAGTTTGAATGATCCTGACCCCATCTCAGCTCTAAGAGAGCATCCTGATTGGTCTAAGCCAGAGTTTCTCAACCTCAGCACTGTTGACATTTTGGGCCAGATAATTCTTTGTTGGGAGTGGGGCTGTCTTGTGTATTCTAGGACATTTAGCAGCATATCTGGCATTTATCCACTAGACACCAGTCGCACACACACACTCCTTGTGATAAAATGTTTTCAGGCATTGCCAAATGTCCCCTGGGGGCAAATTAGCCCCTGGTTGAGAACTGGCGGCCTAAGCTAATTACATAATGTCATTCCCTTCCAAAGTTATTAGTTTGGATATATGACCTAAAATGTTCCAATTAGAATGAAGTTCAAGAACTATGTTGAGTGCTCAGTGGTTTCGTTTTCTCACCTGCTTGATGTCAACCTGGGAATTGGAGACAGCCATCTTGCAAACACAAGGGGAGCCAGCTGTAGGATGAAGCCAAATTCATGGAAATGAAACTGAGAGATGAAAAGAAATCAAGTCTGGAGTGACATCCTTGGACCTAGATCAAACTGCAGGCAGCTCACTGCATTGCTGGATGTTTCCATAGAAGAAGCCTATAAATTCTCTTTATAGGTTATATTGTTTATAATCCTGTTACCTGCAGCTGAAACCATCGTCACTACAGGCCAGATCCATAACCCAACACAGGACCCTGCGCAATCACTGGTTACTGCTGCCATTTCCCTCTGGGCTCTGATCTCCACCCTGGGCATGTCTCCTATATGCAGTACTTCCCATTGGGCCCTACACCAATGTTCTGGAACCCACAAGATGCAAAGCCATCAGAGGGTCCAGGGCAGAGTGAGATAGCCTATCTCCCTCCCCTTCATGTTACACTCTAGGAGGACGTCTCAAAGCTCATTGCTCTGGCCTCAATATCGGTCAGAGTTTTACTGAAACTTGCCTTGAAGCTCTTTCTCTCCCAAGGACAAGATGTAAGCTCAGGGGACATGGCCAAGGACATACTTAAGTAATAGATACCACCCTATATATGACTCCCTTAGCCTCCCCAAGGCCAACCAGGTTCTTTCTGATCTTAGAGCACAGTCCTTCCCAGAAAGCCTCTTTGTCCCTCACTCAAACTTTGGTTTATTAGACCAACATTGGTGTAATTTGGCCTGGAGTAATAAGCAATCCCAAAATCCCAGTAGCTTGCAACAAGAGTTTTTACATTTTCAATATTAGATTTATAATATAAACATAATAGCTCTATATGTAAATTTATTCAAGATTCATCACCTGCCCTTTAATTTAATGGTTTCTCCACTCCAGAGTTTTTTATTCAGATTCACCTCTTGATTAACTGGATTCCATCATCAGGTAGTTTTTCAAGATATACTTATGGGTGCAATTGTCCCAGCATATTTTCACGTTGCCTTTAGACTTGAGTGACAATTTGGCTGAGTGGAAACTTGCCGAATCATCCCTCTCTCAGAACTCTGTAGATAATACTCCATTACCTTTTGCCACTGAATGTCACTGAGGAAAAGCCTCAGGCCAGTTGATACTGTTTGCCGCCTTGCGAATGACTTGTTTTTTCTGGCTGGATGCCCATATGATTCTTTCTTTAGCTTTAAGACTTTAATTCACTGAGATGTGATCTTTACGGAATGTAACGTGCCCTTTCAAACTGTACATTCACGTCTTCTTCTATTGGACAGTTTTCTTTTATTTTTGATTCTTTTTCTACTCCATTAATTCTGTCTACTTCTACTGGAACAACAATTGCCTGTATGCTGGAGTTCTTTAGTCTATCTTGAATATCTATCTATTTTTTCTATCTGTTCTTCTCCATTTCATCTTACGAGATTTTTCTCATCCTTATCTGCTACGCATCTGACTCTGCTTTCAAACATCTACTCCATTCTTCTGCTTGCCAATAAGGTTTTTATCTTTCTAACACATTTATTATTATCTTACCTTTCTTTTTTTTTATTTCTATCAGCTCATTTTTTATCTCTCTCCATTGCTCAGTGTTGCTTCTTCAATCTTTTTTATCTCTTCTCTGAGTTCTTCCATTTCCTTCTTGAGTTCATGTTCTCATTAATTTCTTTGAGATCGTAGACAGAATATTTTTCTGAAATGTTCCTCTGTTTCCTGAAGTATTTCTTTTTCTGATATGGATTCTTTGTCTGGTTTTTACTTTTTAGATATCTTTTCTCCTTTCTCTATTGAACAGTGTTCTTGATGATTCCTTTCTGTTTCTCACTCATCTTTGAATGGGGAAAGTTCTGTGTTGATAGCATTTTTCTTGAGAATTATGTTGGGGAGGTATGGGGGAGAGGGCCAGGGAAACCGATGGCTTCAATTTAGGTATGACTCGAAGACCACTTTCTCACCAAAAGCACTGTGTTCTCTGTCTAGAGACACAATATCCCTCAGGTTCTGGTGGTCCCCACCTACCTTGAAGATGAGCAGGAAATCTTTTTACAGTTCCCTCTTCTTTGAATGTCCTTCCTATTATTTTTCTACTTTTTCCCCGTCATTTTTAAAATCAGCTTTATTGGAGTATATAATTTATATACATTAACATTCATTTTAAGTGTACAGTTTGATGAGTTTGGACAATACAGTTGTGTAACCACTATCACAATCGAGATACAAAGCATCTCCATCACCCTAAAAAGATTCCCTGTGTTGATCTCCTCCTCGGGCCCCACAGCCGCAGGCAGCCACTGATCAACTTTCTGCCACTGTAATTTTGCCTTTTCTAGAACTTCGTATAAATGGAATCATATAGTATGTAGTCTTTTATGGTTTACTTCTTTCGCTTAGCATGATGCTTTGAGATTCACCTGTGTTGTTGTGTGTTTTTTTTGTTGCTGAGTAGTATTACATGGAGATTTCACCATTCGTTTACCCATTGCTGGTTGGTGAACGTTTGGGCTGTTTCCAGTTTGGGCCGTGAATGAATAAAGCTGGTGTGAACATTCACACACAAGGACTTGAGTCGACAAATGTTTTTTCTCTTGGGTAACTATCCAGGAGTGGGATGCTGGGTTGGGTAGTAAGTGTGAACCATACTGTTTTCTAAAGTGAGTGTACTATCATCCATTCCCAAGTAATGTATCAGCCTCCTAGTTGATTGTCCTCAACAACGCTTCGTGTCGTCAATCTTTTATTTAATTCTAGTGGGCATATCGTGGTATCTCATTGTGGGTTTAATTTGCATTTCACTGAAGACTAGTGATGTCAAGTATATTTTCATGTGCTTATTGACCATTCGTATGTCTTTTTTGGTATTTGAAGTGTTTCTTCAAATATTTTGCTCATTTTTAAATTGGGTTATTTGTCTTATTATAGAATTATAGGAGTTCTTTAAATATTCTGTATACAAGTTCTTGGTCAGACATATGTTTAGTAAATACATTCTTGCATTCTGTGGCTTGCCTTTTTACCTTCTTAAAGATGTCTTTTGAAAAACAAAACTTTTTTATTTTGTTAAAGTTCATCTTATCAACCTTCTTCTTTTACGGTTCACGTTTGCCGTGTCTTGTTTCAGAAATCTTTCCCTAAGTCGATGTCACTAGGATTTTCTCCTGTGCTTTTTCTCCAGAAGCTTTATCATTTTCCTCTAACATTTAGGTCCCTGACCCATTTAGAGTTCATTTTTATCTACAACGAAAGGTAAAGGTCAAGATTTATTCTTTCCATACAAATGTCCAGTTGTTCTAGCACCCCTACTTGTTCTTAAATAACTTTCTAAATCAAGACTTAAGTAATATGTGCTCAGTGTAGAAACTCAAAATTTCATACAAGACAAAAAGAGAAAGAAATCACCCATAATCTCAGTACCCAGAATTTAATACCCTAACCAAGTGTTCACGAGACACCATTTCAGGCAGCCCCCTAAAACCAGATATTCTCATGGTTTTAGTCTTTCCAAGCTGATAAGTGAAATATCTTTTTTTTTAGTTCAGATCTATTTGATTGGTTTCACAGTTTTCATTTGTTTACTGGTCATTGTATTTCTACTTTGTGAATCTTTGTTTTCATGTCTTTATCTGATCTTCTTTTAGTATGTTCATATTTTTCTTGATGATGTATACTGGCTCTTTATATAGTAAGGATCTTTGTTATATATGATACAAATATTGGTCTAGTTTGCTTTGCACTCATCTATTAAATAATTGAGCGCCTGCTATGCTCCAGACACTATATTAGACACCAAAAAATCACCAGTGAACAAAATAAGATTAAAAAGCCATGCCCTAAAAAAAAATTGTAACTATGTATGGTGACAGATGTTAACTAGACATTGTGGTGATCATTTCACACTATATACAAACATCAAATCATTATATAGTACTTAATGTTATATGTCAAGTATACCTTAATTAAAAAAGAAAAAAAAGAAAAAGAACCCTGCCCTCACAAAGCTTATACTCTTAATCTTTTTCTGAAAAAGGACCATACTGTAACGTCTTTAGGCCAATAGGCAAATTCGAGGAAGGGACTTAAGTAACAAGAGAGCAAACTCACACTCCTTTCTGCCCAGCCCCTGGTGCCGAGGTCGTGGGCACCATTTGCACTGGTGGCTGTCCACTGCAGACATTCTTGGGAAGAGGAGTGACCATCCTGAAGAGGGGGAGTGGTGGGCAGAAGGGGGCGTAGCAGGAGTGGTCAGTGGCCCAGTGACTACCAAAACCCCACGCACTTTACTCTTCCAGGAGACCCTGGCCGTCTCCACTAGAGCAGCTGGTTAGAGCAGAAGCCACCTGCTGAGTCGCTGTCCCCTGGACTGAGAGTCCACCGCTCGGTGCCTGGTGGCTGCCAACAGCACGCAGATCGTAACCAGAGGGTGCTAGGAGGCTGGGAGGTGCAACAGGAGAGGCAGGCACTGGCAGCCGAGGAGAAAACAGGTGCAGGTGGGTGCTCCACCTGAGTCTGCATAGATCAGAGTGCTAACCTGCTCGAGCAGTGCCCTCGCCATACAAAACCAGACTGCGGGCTGGGTTTGACTCACATGCTGTAATTACCCAAGCCCTGCTCCAGAGGAATGGAGACATACAATCAATCAGTCAATCAATCAATAAAATAGATTATTGAGGTGCTACAGAAAAAAAAAAGCTGGAAGAACGACAAAGAATTCTGGTAAGGAGATAGGGATGCTAACTCTAAACAAAGAAGCCTCACTGAGAAGGGGCCATCAGAGCAAGACTTGGAGAAAGTGAGGGAGCCAAGCCATTCAGATGTCTGAGGAAAGAGGTTCCAGGCAGGAGGAACAAGTGCAAAGGTCCTGAGGCACGAGTATGCCTGGTGTGCTCAAGAATATCAAAAAGGCCAGCTTGGTTAAAACAGTGAGCAAGGGAGGAAGGAGAAGATTGCAGAAGATGAGGACAGAGGGGTAATGGAGCAGAAGGTGTAGGGCAGGAGTTCTCCACTCTGCCTGAGCGCTAGGATCTCTGGGAGCTTTCCTACACTATCAAGACCCAAGCCCCACACCCAGAGATTCTCCTCTAGTTGGCCCAGGTCCGAGATCTCTACTTCTTTTAAAGTTTCCAGATAATTCTAAAGCGCAGACAGAGTTAAGAACCACTGGTGTTGGCACACAGAGGATGTTATAAGGACTTAAGCTTCTCCTCCAAAAGGTACGGGAGCCACGGGGGGATTCTGAGGGAGGAATAACATGATCTGATCTACTGGCTGCTCTGTTGAGAACAGACTATAACGAGGTGAGGGCAGAAGTAAGGAGTTCACTTAGGAGCTGGACAATGGTCCAAGTGAGACAGCGTACGGTGGTGACAACAGAGTTGATGAAAATTCACCAAGTTCTGGATATATTTTGAAGGTAAAGCTGACAGAATTTGCTATGCATTAATGGTGGAGAGTGAGAAAACCAATATATTCCAGAATCACCTCAAAATTATTGGCCTGAGCAACTGAAGGGATGGAGTTGCCATTAATTGATGTGGAGAAGACGGTAGGAAAAGTAAGTTGGGCAGGGATGCATGGTGGACACCTAAGCAGAGATGTTGAATGAGCAGTTGACACACAAGTTCGGGGTCCAGAAGAGAGGTCCAGGCTGGAGAGGTAAATTTTCCAATCATCAGAACACCGGTGGTCCTTAAAGCCATAATATTGAATGAGATCACCAAGGGAGGAGGTGTGGACAAAGAAGAGAAAAAAATCCAAGGAATGAGCCTTGGGACCTCTCAACATTTGGTTTATGATGATTTCCTAGAGAAGTTCCTAAATTTCTTTAGTTAAACCTATAGCTTTTTGTAGTTTTTTTAATAAAAAGTCCTATAGTTTTTTTATAGTCAAACATATAGGTTTTGCCTTTGATATCCTATTAAAAAATTCCTTCTCACCCAAAGATCATATCCATATAACTATTTATCTATGGTCCTTTTATGAGTCAACTGTTTATATTTAATTATGCCCAGATCTTTATTTTGTAATACCCTTTGCCAACCAAAGTCACCAGAGTTTCTTAGAGAAATGGCTGATTCCACATCTGGGGCCAAAAAAGTACAAAATGAGCCTGGAATATCTTGTTATGCCAGAAAGCAAAGAAGTGCTCAAAAAATGATGGGAACAGGTCAAAAGGGCATAGGACCCACTAGGCAAATCTAGGACAAATTGCGCAACAAAATTAATAATGGCGGTAATGGATGATGGCCCATTGAATAACATAAGAATCCACAAGTCCATACTGACAGGAAAGAATAAGAGGGCGAGGGAAGAGGAAAGAGAAGAAGGGAGAAAAAGAGGAAGAGAAAGCACTTCTTTACAATAAAATCTCAATTAATAAATACAGACGGAATGAGAGAGTTAGAAAATCACCTCCTTACAGCAATTCTAGTAATAATTACTTTAGGCAAAAATGGGTAACAGATATTCACACAGCTGAAAGTATCTCCCCACAGGTTTTGTATTAATCACGAAAAGAAAGAGTAACTTCACAGTTGAGAAATCTGTTAAACTCTCCTTAACCAAGTGATCGATCAAAGTTGACATCACCAACAATGGAAAAACCCACATCAGGTGCCTCCTAAAGCGATGCACTGAGAAGGACATGATGTGTCTTACGCAGTATTCCTATGAAAATGCACAACCTGATTCTAATGATGAAGAAATGCCAGATGCAAACAAAGGGAGGGAGATTCTTCAACACTCCTGGCCTGTATATTTCAAAAATTATCAGTAACATGAAAGACAAAGACTGAAGAGTTATTCCAGATTAAAGGGAACTGAAGACTTGACAACTAAATGCAATGAATAATCCTAGAATGGATCCTGAATGGGGGGGGTGGGGGGGAACGCCTGTACAGGATATTATTGGGAAACTTGGCAAAATTTGAATATGGACTAAGCATTAGGTAATAGTGTTGTATTAGTGTTGAATATTTTGAATTGTGGTTATGTAAGAAAATGCCCTTGTTCTTTGGAGAATCTCACTGAAGTATTTAAGGATAAAGAGTACATGTTGTCTAAAACTTGCACCCTAAATTGTTACTCTCAATTGTTACAGACAAAAAAAAAAGATATATATATATACACACACACACACACATATATAATAAAGCAATTGTAAAATGTTAATAATTGGTGAATTATTGTGAAAGATATGGTAGAATTTATTGTACTATTCTTATACTTTTTCTGAAAATTTGAAATCTTTTCAAAACAAAAATTCAAAAATCAAAATATACATAATAAAAAGCTGAGATTTGTTTTTACGTGCATTTTGAGGAAGAGATCTAACTTAGCCATTATTTATTGACTGGTCCATGAAATACTTCCATGATCAATAGGAAATTCTCACACATACTTGGAACTGTTCCTGCCTTCCTCGTCTGCCCCGTGAATCCACTGTCTGTTTTACGCACCAGTGAAGCTGTCTTGATTGTCGGAGTCTTTAATTATCTTTAATAGCTGGTAGGGCAAGTCCGTCCACCTTGCTCTTCCACGTTTTCCTCTCCACACTTCTAGTCTTCCGGAGAAATTCACAATAATTTTGTCAAGATTTCCTTAAGAAAAAAACTCTCACTGAGATTTTGATTGTAATTTGTTCATTTATAAATTAATTGGGACAACTGAAAACATATTCTTGGTCCTTCTTAGAAAAGAGTGTTTGTCTCTCCTTTTGTTTAAGTTTCATTCTGAGTTTCTCTGTAAAGTCTTTTTGTTTTCTTTACATAAATCTTGCCCATTTCTTGGGAAGTTAATTCCCATGAATTTTGTTGCTGTCGTGAATGCAATATATTTCCATGATGTGTTCTAACGGCTTACTCATTATCATAGGAAAGGCATTGGTTTTTATATCTATATTTCTATATTTTGTGACTGCTACCCTACTAAACTCATTTGTTAGTCCTATGACTTTTTCAATTGATTTTTTGGGGATGTTCAAATTACAAAAAACCATATCCCCTGAAAATGATGATGAGAATATTTCCTCCGTGGGAATATTTATGACCCTTATTTTATCTTCTTGTTTAATTCCATTGCTAGAACTTCCAGAACATTAATAAGTAACAGTGGAGAGATAGAGGCATCCTTATCTTGCTCCTGAACTTGATTGGGACGTCGGTAATGTTTTCATAGTTAGTGATGATGTTGCTTTGGTTTGGGAGAGATTATCTTTGTAATATCAAAGGATTGTTCTTCAATTCTTGTTTTATTTACAAAAACATCATCAGGAATGATGGCAATGTCTTGGAATTTTTCTAAAACTGTCATTTACTGAGCTCTCATTATGTGCCCAGCTCTATGCCAAGAGTTTCATATTCATTATTAAATTTAATGTAAACATGACCCTGAATTTAGACATTATTTTCCAAATTTCAAGATAGGGAAACTGCCCAAGGGTCCATATGTAGGAAGTGAAAAAAGACAGGGTTTGTACTTAGGCTTTCTGATTTCAAAATCTAAGCTCGTAAGATAGTGATAACTTGGTTTTTCACCTTGACTTATTAATATAATTGATTGCATTGAGAGATTTCCTGATGTTGAACAACATTTGCATTGCTGCCACCAGCCCTGCTTGTAGACAGTGTCTTGCTATTTTACACATACGGCTGCGTTCAGTTTTTTAATATTTTGTGTCTGTATTTGTGAAATTGGGCTGCAGTTTGTCTGCTGCCCATCTGGCTGGTGGGCTTTTGTGTCAGGGCTGTGCTGGCTCAGTAAAACGACTTGTGAAGCTGCCCATCCTTTTCCAGGCACTAACCCTGTTTTTAAACAGCACAGAGATGATGTTAGAAGGTTCAAAAGAATTCGCCTCTGAAACGGTCTGAGTTTAATACTTTTTTGACAACTTTTCAGCTTCCTCTAAGATTATGAATCTATTCAGGTTTCCGACCACTTTTTCAGTCAAATTTGGTAATTTATATTTTTCCGGGAAGCTATCCACTTCATTGAGATGTTCAAGTTTATTAGCATAAAGTTGTAAAACCTATTCTTTTTATATTTTTCATTTACTCTGTAGCATGTCTCATTTCTGCACTCTTGCATTTTCTTTCTTGATTAGGCTGCCAATGGTTTCTCTAAGTCATTGGTCTTTTTAAAGGGCCAGACTCTGGATGTATTTATCAATTTACATTTCCCATTTTCTAATCCATTAATTTCTGGGGTTTTCATTATTAGCTTCTCCTGGTTTCCTTGGGTTGTGCTGGCGGTGGTGGTGCTGATTTGCTTTTCTCTTCTTCTGGCATCTGCAAATAAACGTCTGGCTCATTTATTTTTCTGTGTTGTCCTCATTATCATTATGTTCTATGCAGCCTGTTATTGATGTTTGAGTCCTCTCCCAGACCCCAGAGTTACTTCGAAAAGTGGTTTTTAATTTCCCAAATGGAGCAATGTTCTTGTTCTTTGCTTATCCTTTGGTTTTTATTTTCCAGTTTTCTTGCACTCTGGCCAGAGAATGTGACCTGTACAATTTGTATGTTTCAGAGGTTATTGATAGCTTCTTTGTGAGCTGGCATAAGAATATTCTGGAAAATGTTTTCAACAGTGATTGAAGAGGATGTATATCCTCTGTTTGGAGAATTCTCTCAGAGGACCCCTGGGCAAGTTGGAAGGATGGAAGACAGCATGACTTTATCCCCAAGGGCCCAGCAAACCCAGCCCTCTCATCACCAGAAAGAGGAAAAGAGGCTAATAGGTGGGCTTCTGTGGATGGCAAAGGCACAGGAGGGAACGGCAGAACCACCCACCCTGTCCTGCCCCATCTGCCTGTGGAACAGCAAAAGGCGAAGAGGCCAAGTGGGGCTCCACAGTGTCGGCCGAACCAGCCAGACTTGCCATAGGACAGGCCCGCTGCTCACTGGCCTTCTCTCCCTTGTGATGTTAGACCCAGGGGGAGGAGGGAGCCATTTAATCCTGACACAAACTCAGAGGAAAGAGAACCCAATTATCGTTGGCTCAATGGCTTTGTCTTGCTTAGAGAAAGACAAAGTTCAGTAGCACAGTTCTAGAAATCAACGCATGCATGTGTGTGGCCCATACACAGTTCTCTCTCTTTCATCTCAGAGCAGCACATCCCAGCCTGTTCCAAGCCGTGGCTGCACCCCGCCTCAAGTCCCCGTCGTCCCTCTAGGAACAGCCGCCTGCCATTTGCTGTCACTCAGAGTCCCTTCTCCCCACTTCCTCTCTTCTGTCCCTCGGCCCAGATCCATCTCTCTTCACCTCTCATTTGTGCAGAAGGGTCTAGCTCTCTCTGGTTAAGTACCCGCTTTCCAGATGGAGCCTTGGGCCTTTCCTCTGTCGCCCGCACACTGGGCCCGGCTCATGGGATGTCTCCCATCATCATCCCTTTAGCTTTACTCAGTGAGAGATCTTAGGCCCCAACCCTTGGGATGAAAATTGGAGCATTATGTTTTTCTCTCTCATTTTTAGATAATAAAAATTGCTTGAAGTCCCAAATATTTACTCAATTCAGTAATTGAAAGTGTCCAGGCCTTTGTGATAACAAAATCCTCAAACCTGATTTTGATCTTCCGCCCTACCTCTGCAAGAGCGGCCGCTTACAGTGCAGGGGAGTGGATGGGGCGGGACCGGGAGTCCATAAGGGGCCGCTGGGGAGGGACCTTGGGCATAAGTCTTTTTTCCTCTCTTTCCTGCCTGGCATTTCTCTACCTCCCCCTACCTGGCTTGATAACTGTGGCGTCTGCCCCCTCCAGGACTGGGGGTCTTGTGAGGGGAGAGGGAGAAGAGGTAAGGGGATGGGGGAGTCTCCACCTGACAGTTACTGTCATAAGATGGCTTCACGCTCTGTGATTTAAAGATGACTTTCTTTGGGTGCATTTATGGAATCTTCAGAGGCCACTCAGGGAATACCTGGCTGAACTTGCTATGAAGAAAAAGATGCATTTTCTCGCATGGCCCTTCCCATGTTCACTGTCACTGGCAGGGTCCCATAGCCCCCAAGGAGGTCTTCTTGGGCAAGGTTTTTAACAGCTCTGGGCCAGTTGATGATTTCTCATTCCATGCAGCTTACTCTGGCCCATGAGAAATGGGTGCCCCCAGGCCAGCCCTTGGTGGAAGGGACCTTGGTTCCCACACAGCCAGGCTTCCTCTGCTCTGCCACCTCAGCCTGAGAACTGCAGCCTCTTCTCAGGCAGGTGTCAGACCTCAGTCCACTCTGTCCCCAAATCCAGGCCACGCAAACCAAGCTCTCCCTGGTGCCCGCTCAGTGGCCGTGAGGTGAACGGGAGACTGAGGCTCTCTCATACTTACATTCGCCAAAGAAATCCTCCCTCTCAAACCCTCTCTAACCCTCAGCCTGGGCCTCTCACAACCGTTTACGCCCTTGAGGTGGGTAAAGAGCCCAAGAGTCACAAAACCAGGTTTTTTTACTAAGTTTTTCGTAACTTTCACATATGGTCTAAAACAGGGGTTCACAACTTGGGTGGACGTTGAAATCACCGGAGCTGTTTTAGAAAGTACTAATACTTGGGCCCCAGCCCCCGGTTCTCATCTAATTGGCCTAGGGTGTGGCCTGGCATTGGGATTTCTAAAAACTCTCCAGGCAGTTCCAGTGAGCATCCACAGATGAGAACCTGTGTCCTAGTCCAGTGCTTCTCAAACTTAAACACGCTTATGAAGTGCCCAGGATGCTATTAAACTGCAGCTTCTCCTTCGGCAGGTCTGGCTTGGGGTCGAGAGTCTGCATTTCTAACAAGCTCCCAGGCGATGTCAACGCATCCGATCCAAGGACCACACTTTGAGCATCAAAGGCTAGAATATCTATGCACCTTGGTAAAACCACTTTTTTTTTTTAACAGGCTTTATTTTTTAAAGCAGTTTTAGATTCACAGCAACACATGCAGAGCCTACTCCACTACCAGCATCCCACACAATTAGTGAACCTACATTGACACATCATAATCACCCAAAGTTCATATTTTATGCTAGAGCTCATTCTTGGTGTCGTACGTTCTGTGGGTTTTGACAAACGTATAATGACATGCGTCCACCGTTACGGTGTCATCCAGACACTAAAAATGCTCTGTGCTCAGCCTGTTCATTCCTCCCTACCCTCTAACCCTTTGCAACCACTTAAAACTTTGATTTTTAACATCTCCTTATACATTTATGATTTTTAAAATCCTAGGAAGCTATCTTCCCAACTAAGAAGGCGATATGGCTGTATAGCAGAGTTTCCCAACCTCGACATTATTTTGGGGGACCAGATGATCCCTTGTCGTGGGGGCTGTTCTGTGCATTGTAGGAGTTTAGCAGCATCCCCAGTTTCTACCCACTAGGTCCCAGTAGCAATCACCTAGCCAAATTGCGCCAACCAAAATTGTCTCCAGACATTACCAATGTCTCTGGGGGCCAAAATCTCCCTGAGTCAAGAACCATCAATCTATAGCAACACAAAGAACTTGCAGAAAGAAGTTTAAAATTGTTCATATTTAAACTTTTATTCATTTATGAATTATACCGTTGAGCCAATACAGTTGTGTGCTAAAGAGGCTTCTACTTCTGGAGATACGAAGGTGAACAAGCCAAATGATTATATAATAAAATACTATCCAGTAGTGATAATTATGTGCAAAAAACAAATAAGGAAAGCAGGATAAGGGACCAGTGATGGCCTGGTGAAAGGGCGAGCCCCCAGGGACAATCCCATCATGAAGAGGCAGGGAAGGCCTCTTGGAGGAGGTGACTTTTGAGCAGGAAAGTGAAGCAAGAGTCAGTCAGTTAAATATGGGTGAGGGCAGAGGCCAGGTGGGTCCAAGCTAAGGGAAAACTCGTGCAGGGTCCTTCAGGTGAGAGTGCGATTTGATCGCAGAAGAAAATTTTAGGCTTGGCTGAGGATGAAATATTTGTGCTCCTTTCTCTCCCAAGAGACTCTGAAGGGACTAGAGCAGCCTTAGAAGGTGATTCTGCTTTTCCGTGGAAATCTCAGGGGTCTCCACTTTTTCTTTACTGTTGTATCCATGTTATTCAATTTCTCTATATCTTTTTTTCAGTTTCCTCAATCTGTCCAATACAGGGAATCACGCACAAAATCCCCAATAATACTATGGATTTGTGAATTTCTTCTTTTGTTTATAATAGTTTTTTCTTTCTGTGTTTTAACAAGATGTTATTGGGTTCATAAAAGTTTACGCTGTATCTTTACTGTGGATCACCATTTTGGTCAATATAAAATAACATTTACTTCTTTTATTTACATTCTCCCTTGATTTCCACCTCATATACTTCTAATATTGCTATTCCTGCTTTCTTATTGTTTGCATTTTCTGGGTATAATATTTTCCTATTTCTTTATTTTTCACTTTTTATATAAGATTGTATATTTCTGATAAACATAATAGACTGATTTTTTTACACAGTCTCAAAGTTTTCATCTATTAACAGTAGAATTTCATACATTAATGTTTGTTGTGAAACATGTATGTTTGGCATTATTTTTGTAATATTATTTTGTGGTTTATGTTTCTTTGCTGTTTCCTTTTCTGAATTTTACTTAGTTGATCCATTGTTTGTGGCTCCCTTTTCTGTAATAATTTTAAAGTTATAGACCTATAGAACACAAAAAAATATATAAAGCAAAAAGTTTCTACCAATTTTAAGAATTAAATAATATCTATAACAGCACTAAAGTAAGATGAGAAATTTAGGGTATTTTTATTTCCTTGTGTGTCTTTCCCTCAACTTAAGTTTTTGTTAGAATAATTATATATTGGGATTTACATTTCCTTTCTTTCAAGAATTATTTTGACATTTGCATTTGGTTTCACAACCATGTTCCAAACAATGATACAGACATTAACTATTCTTTTTTTTAAATTGAAGTATAATTGATATCAATATCCTATTAGTTTCAGGTATATATCATAGTGATTTGATATTTATATACATTATGATGTGATAACCACAATATGTCTAGTTATCATCTGTGACCATACAAAGTTACTAAATATTATTGACTACATTCCCTGTGCTGTACATTACATCCCCATGACATTTATTTTACAACTGGAAATTTGTACCCCTGAATCCCCTTAATCTATTTCACCTTTCACCAGCCCCTCCCAAATCCTCCCCCACTCTGGTATCCACTAGTTTGTTTGCTGTATCTATGAGTCTGTTTCTTTTTAGTGTTGTTTGTGTATTTGTTTTGTCTTTTTAGATTCCACATATAAGTGAAATCATACAATATTTGTCTTTCTCTACCTCACATATTTCACTTAGCATAATACCCTCTAGGTCCATCCACGTTGTCACAAATGGTAAGATTTTCTTCCTTTTGTTTTTTTTTGAGGAAGATTAGCCCTGAGCTAACTGCTGCCAATCCTCCTCTTTTTGCTGAGGAAGGCTGGCCCTGAGCTAACATCCATCCCCATCTTCCTCTGCTTTATATGTGGAACGCCTACCACAGCATGGCTTGCCACGTGGTGCCATGTCCGCACCCAGGATCCAAACCTGCAAACCCCAGGCTGCTGAAGCAGAATGTGCGCACTTAACTGTTGTGCCACCGGGCTGGCCCCAGATTTTGTTCTTATCTGTGGCTGAGTAGTATTCCATTGTGCACATATACCGCATCTTCTTTATCCATTCATTTATCAATGGGCACTTAGATTACTCCCATATTTTGGCTATTGTGAATAATGCTGTGGTGAACATAGGGGTGCATACAGGCATATCTTGTTTTATTGTGCTTCACAGATATTGTGTGAAGGGCAAGATCCGCCCCACCCCATCCTCCTCACCACCCCCCCATCCTGTGCCTCCACCAGCAAAAACATTATGACTTGCTGAAGTCTCAGACGATGGTTAGCATTTTTTAGCAATAAACTAAATTATAACTGAGGTATGTCCATTGATTTTTTTAGACATAATGCTATTGCACACTTAATAGACTACAGTATAGTGTAAACATACTTTTATTTGCCCTGGGAAACCAAAAAATTCGTGTAACTCACTTTATTGCAATATTTGCTTTATTTCAGTGGTCTGAAACCAAGTCCACAATATCCTTGCCAACATTCATTATTTTTTGTCTTTTTTTGTCTTTTTGATAATAACCATTCTGACAGGTGTGAGATGGTATCTTATTGTGGTTTTATTTGCATTTCCCTGATGAATAGTGATGCTGAGCATCTTTCCATGTGTGTGTTGGCCATTTTATTTGGAAAAATTGTCTATTCAATGGGGCTGGCCCCGTGGCCAAGTGGTTGGGTTTGTGCGCTCCGCTGCAGGTGGCCCAGTGTTTCGTTGGTTCGAATCCTGGGCGCGGACGTGGTGCTGCTCACCAAACCACGCTGGGGCAGCGTCCCACATGCCACAGCTGGAAGGACCCACAACGAAGAATATGCAACTATGTACCGGGGGGCTTTGGGGGAAAAAGGAAGAAAATAAAATCTTTAAAAAAAAAAAATTGTCTATTCAAGTCCTCTGTCCACTTTTTAATCAGATCATTTGTTTTTTAACATTAAGTTTTGTAAGTCTTCGTATATTTTGGATATTAACCCCTTATTGGGTGTGTGATTTGCAAATGTCTACTCCTATTGAGTAGGTTGCCTCTTTGTTTTGTTGATGGTTCACTGTGCAGTGCCAAAGCTTTTTAGCTTGATGTAGTCCCATTTGTTTCTTTTTGCTTTTGTTGCCCTTTCCTGAGGACACTGGTTCAAAAATTATTAAGACTGATGTCAAAGAGCTGACTGCCTGTTTTCTTCTGGGCGATTTATGGTTTCAGGTCTTACATTCAAATCTTTAATCCATTTTGACTTTTGTATGTGGTGTAAGAGAGTGGTCCAGTTTCATTCTTTTGCATGTAGCTTTATTTTTCACTGGCTTAATTACTCATGGTTATTTCTTTTGCACCACTCCTTTCATTCTTCAGTTTTTTTATTTTGACTCATTTCTCGGTCAATTGGTGGACCTTGAGGGGCATTGTTCTTCAGGCAGATTACGTGAGTCCTTACATGTCTGAGAATGTCTTTCTCTCGACCCGTGTATGAATGACATCATAGAATTCTTCATGTATAGAATTCTTTCTTTTTTTTAAGGATTGGCACCTGAGCTAACATCTCTTGCCAATCTTCTGTTTTTTCTTCTTCTTCTTCTTCTCCCCAAGGCCCCCCAGTACATAGTTGTATATTCTAGTTGTGGGTCCTTCTAATTGTGGCACGCAGGACACCACCTCAGTATGGTATGATGAGTAGTGCCATGTCCGTGCCCAGGATCCGAACCGGCGAAACCTGGGCCACCGAAGCGAAGTGTATGAACTTAACCACTTGGCCACAGGGCTGGACCCAATGTACAGAATTCTATGTACAGAATTCTTCAGAATTGTTACTTCTCAAATTAGGCAGACATTGCTTCATTGTCTTCTAGAATTTAGAGCTACATATGTAATGTCCAGGACAAGCTAATTTTTTTTGTCTCTTTGTGGGTAACCTGTTTCTTTCATCCCTAGACATTGAAAAGGTTTTTCCTTTATCCTTGAAATTTGAGATTTTATAAAGATATAAATATGCATGGATTCCTTTATATTAATTTTGCCCCTTAAATTTGATGGCTTCTCCTTCACATCAGAGAAATTTTCTTCTACTGTTTCTTTAATTGTAGAAGTAGTAGATTACAGAAAATAATTAAACAAAATCTTTCTCTTTTTTTTTTGTGAGGAAGATTGGCCCTGAGCTAACATCTGTTGCCAACCTTCCTCTTTTGCTTGTCGCTGAGGTGACATCTGTGCCAGTCCTCCTCTATTTTGTATGTGGGATGCCACCACAGCATGACTTGATGAGCAGTGTGTAGCTCCACGCCCAGGATCCAAACCCTGAGCCACTGAAGCAGAGTGCACAAACTTAACCACTACACCACCGGGCCAGCCCATAAACAAAATCTTTAACTAGAATCTTTTTTTGATGCTTTTTGTTCAGTTTTACTGAGCTATAATCGTCATGTAGCACTGTATAAGTTTAAAGTGTACAGCATAATGACTTGATATACATATATTGTGAAATTACCACAATAAGTTTAGTTAATATCCATCACCTCATATTTGTGGTTAATGCCATGGAGTCAATTCCGACTTCTAGTGACCCTGTGTCCAACAGAGTGGAACCCTGCCTAGTCTTTTTGCGCCATCCTCTCACCTTCCGGTGCTCAACCAGACAATGCTCCACTGCTGTTCACGGCTAATTATTTCACGAGTGGATGGCCAGGTCCTTCTTCCTAGTCTGTCTTAGTCTGGAAGCTCTGCTGAAACCTGTCCACCACGGGTGACCCTGCAGGTATTTGAAATACCAGTGGCATAGTTTTCAGCGTCACAGCAACAGGCAGCTGCCACAAGAGATGTGTGGTGTGCTTCCCTGACTGGGAAACGAACCCGGACTGTGATGAAGAAAGTGCCGAATCTTAACGACTAGACCACCAGGGCTGGCTTATCACCTCATATAGTTTCGAAAGGGAAAAAGATGGGTTTTTTTCTTGTAATGAGAACTTTGAGGATCTACTCTCTTTGCTACTTTCCAATATACCACACAGTAGCGTTAACTACAGTCATCACATTATACATTACATCCCCAGTACTTATTTATCTTGTGACCAGAAGGTTGTACCTTTTGATCACTTTCATCCAATTTCTCCACCCCCCAACTCTGGTAACCACAAATCTGGTCTCTTTTTCCATGCATTTGGTTTGTTTGTTTTTTTTTACATTCTGCATATCAGTGACATCATACAGCATTTGCCTTTCTCTGTCTTAACTAGAAACTTTAAATGAGTATATAAAATCTCCACTAGTGGTTGGCTCATAATAGGCTCAATAAATATACGTTGAATGAACAACAGATGAATGAATCTTTTCTTCTGCTTCTTTGCTCTCTTCATCTTCCTATTATACAAATGTTGTACCACCTGGATTCTCCATGTTTCATGTTTTCCCTCATCTCTTTAGCCTTTTCCGCTGATATCTAATGGAAATTTTCAAGCTAGTTGTCTAATAGTGTCTGGTTTTATGCTATTCACGGCTTATACTATAAATTTTATAACTGATTTTTCATATGAAAAGGATTTTTGTACTTGAGGTTATTCTTTTCTCATAGGTGCAACAAAAACTATAGAAACTGGAGAGAGAGAGAGAGAATATTTTATTTCATTTCATTTTGTTTTGTTTTCTCTTGTTTCTTGCAGTAACTCTGTGCCACAGGGGAACATTTGTTCAGTTTCGTTGGTGTGGTCCCTGCTCCAAGATGTTCCCCAAAGAGCCCGCCTCCTGCTCTTCCTGCTTTCTGTGTTCCCCTCCCGCCACAAACCAGGGCCAATAGTGAGACCGATGGAGTCTTGTCGCTATGCAGACGTGATGGTGTATGACTTTTGAGGCTAGCTCATAAAGGGCCTTGTGGCTTCCTCCTTGAGCTCTGGGATCTCTCACTCCAGGGGAAGCCCACCATTGCGTCATGAGGATGCTCAGGCAGCTCTGTGGAGCGGTCCACCTGGAGAGGAAAGAAGGGGTCCTGCCAACAGCCAGTGCCGACTTCCCAGTCGCATGAGTAAGCCACCTTGGAAGCAGACCATCCCAACCTGGCAAGCCTTCAGATGACAGCAGCCTGATGGACGTGTTGGTCTCATGAGAGTCTCTGAGCAGAACCACCCTACCACGCTTCTCCAAGATTCCTGACCCACAGAAATTCTGAGAGATCATAAGTGTTTATCATTGCTTTAGGCTGCTAAGTTTTGGGGTAATTTGTTAGGCAGTAATAGATCACTGATACAGTCCCCTTCTTTCAAATTACTTGGTCATTTCAATAAACGTTGCTTCCCCTCTGTTTACCCACTGTTGGGATTTGAGAAAGGTTCTGCCGGAGAGCACATGGGCCTCTGTTCAGCTCTTTCATTCCTGGGGAGGGAGAAGAGAAAGGTGATGGGCTGTGCTCATCACGAGCACAGAGGTTTCTATGGCTTAGTAAGGCTGGTGCCGGGTGTTCCTTCGCCGTGTGGAAGGGCTTTCTGTGTGGGTATTTTTAAATGCTAATGGTAGCAGGGGCTCTCCCAGCTCCCGACCATTAGAGCCAGCAAGCTCCCCAGTCTTCCATTTCGCCAGCCATGGGGCCACAGTGTTGGTCTGTTTTCTTGCTTGCGTAGGTCTCCCTGGTGCCCATATCAAGTCTCCCAGGGACCACAGTGAGTTCACACGGCAGGGCCTTCCAGATCGAGATGCCCCCTTTCCTGCCTCAAAACCCATCAATCTCCACCCAATTAACCCTCCAGGTCAGAGTTCAGACTATGTTCTCAACTGAAGCATCAGGGCAACATCAGGAGCAAATAACCACCCGGGAAGAACTGACTCTGGGAAACGGCCTGGCATCATCTTGTAAAGCTGAGGACTCACCCTCGCACATCCTACAACCTCCTTCTAAAGACACTCCGGCATTTGTTCATCGGACACAAGAACGCTCATAGCAGCTGTGAAAAGGGCTGTATTCCAAAGTGGGAAACAGAATAGTAAACTCAAAATTGAGGAGGATGGGAAGGGAGGAGGGTTCCCTGGGCTAGTGCCAGGCCTGGCAGAGTTCGTTTTCTCATTCTGGTTGGTGGTTCCACGGTATTTGCTTTATTGCTTGTCTCTAACCTGTGCACACATTTACATGCTCTTCAGTATGTAAGAAATACTTCACAATGGAACAAATTGTGGAGAAAAGATTCTAACAGCTTCCTGACTCAGGCCTTACCATGAAGGCGTCCTTCTAGACTTGATGTTCCCCGCCTCCTCCCCCACCTCCCTCCCCGAGGCTCACGGGCAGCAGCCCCTCCCCCTGCAGGAGGAGCCACCTTAGCTGGTCCTCCCAGGGTCCTCAGTCTCAAGAAGCCCCTCAGTCCAGCCACACTGGCACTAGATTGACACCTCTCGGGCATGTGGTCAGCTCCTGCCTGGACCTCCTCGCACACGAGACAATAAATTCCTTAATGTGCGTCAGCAAGTTGGAGTGGGGATTTTGTCACTCACAGCTAAAAAAAAAAAATCCTAAACAATACATAAGGGTTTATTTATTGAGCATTTCTCAAAAGGCACAGGGCCTATTCTGGCATGATTGAGAACGCCTGAGAATTTTTTTCGAGCTCCTTCAAGTGGCTGGTTTCAGAGCAGGGGATTCATTCACTGACTCAGTACTCAGGGCAGCCGGGCAGACGCTGGCCTGAGAGCCAAGACAGCCAGCTCTCACAAATAGTTTCAGCCTTAACTAGCTGGCTGGTTACAGGCAAGTCAGTGTTCCTCCCTGGGCCTCAGTTACTTCATGTGTTCGGTGGAAAGTTTAGACCAAGTGAAGCTCACGTCCATTTTAGCTTCACGGTCCCCAGGTCCCTATTCGTTAAGCATTTACTGACTGCCAGGGTCACTGATGAGTGACGAGGTGACTTCAGTGACGAAGGTCACTAGAGAGACTGTGTTCTCTTTAAGAAAACAGGGCCACACACAGGACACAGTCAGAAAACAATATGAGGGGAGGCCAACTCAGGGGCCAAATTCCCCCGGCACGGACGTAACACACAGCCACTGAAAAGTCACCCAAGGAGAGATGGGAGCGAGGAATGTCCCCTGGAGCCGAGGGTCCTACGAGTTCAAGAAGACTGAGCAGGCTCTCCCGGCCTGTTTCTGCCACAGGCCTGGAAGTCTCAGCTAGAACCAAGTCTCAGCTAGAACCAAGGGAGCATTCAGATCTTGGAGAACACGGCTAGGCTGAGTGTAGAATCAGTCCAGCGGGGATGGGAAAGGCGTGGAGCTGTGGGGTAGAGGAGTTTGTGAAGCATGCTAGCTTTCTGGAGGGAGAGCCATGTCCACTCCTCCACTTGCTGGATGTAGGAGTAAATGTCACCGTCAGACACTAACCGGTGCTGAATGTTGGGTCTGTCGAAAAGCGTAGGGATGGTCTCACAACAGGTCCCCAGAAGCTGTGCTGGGTTCAACCGCTGCCAGTGGCTGATGGAGCCTATGGCAGGGAGCACCAGAAGCTCTGTGCCACATGCCCTACTCCATCTGGCAACTGGTGGCGTGTTTGGAAGATGGTCATGCAGGAGCTGGCGGTTTGTGGCTGGGCCAAGGGAGGGAGGTGGGAGGTCAGAGTTAATTTGTTCAAAACGGATTCCCTGAAGCCTGGCCTTCCAGAGAGGGAGCTGGCTTCCCACAAGCCCCCCTCCCCCCTCCCCGCAAAACTAGCCTCAGACAAGCATTCAGAGCAACCAGTTCCAGTAGAAGGTGGGGG
Source organism: Equus caballus (assembly GCF_041296265.1). Lineage (NCBI taxonomy): Eukaryota > Metazoa > Chordata > Mammalia > Perissodactyla > Equidae > Equus > Equus caballus. Next base: position 46,460,928 of record NC_091698.1, on the reverse strand, counting down.
GGTGGAGAGCTGCACAATCCAGGGGGATGGACGGAGGGCTTTCCTGGCCATGCAGCCCAGGAGCCCCGCGACCTTGGTTCTTCTCCCAGACGCCACTCTAGCCCTGCTGGATCCAAGTGCTGCCGCCAAATGAGACGGGCAACAAGGACCCGAGCACCCCTCCTTGCCCTGTGTCTGGAAGGTCACCACAATCAACTGCCCCAGAAGGCCCATCACGTGTGTGCAACCTGGTCACATGACACGAGGGGAAGAGAAGTTTCTCTGCGAGAGGTTGTCTGCTCCCAAGTGGATTGACATCGTGTTTGTTATTGAAACTCCAGTTCTGCTACAGTCTCCCGTCTAAGTCTCCTCAGGTCTGTTATCTCCCTGAACCACTAGCCTCGCAACAGGTCAGAACTCACTCAGTCACACAGCTACAGAGGGCCAGAACCTTTCTCTGGTTTGTTGTGTGAATGATGAGAGAGAGTTCTCTTTCTACTGGGGTTGCATGGACTGGAGCAGCGTGTGGCCAATCTGCCTCCTCGTCACTCAGCATGGAGCCAGACACAGAGATAAAGCTGGAAAGAGCACCGAGAGGATCCCCTTTGAACCTCAGGAGCCAGCGGTACCTGAAGCTGGAGCCCCTTCTGGATTCGGCAGCTCTGGCAGCCAGTGGGTCTTGCTTCCTGTTGCTTGTAAACAGAAGTCTTTACTGACGCAAGCCCTAAACACAGATGCTGTGCCACCTGGACCTTCACTGCTCACAGCTGTCACTGTTGCCTCAGCCACCTCAGTCCACCCTGCAGCACGCACGGCCCTGCAGCCCCCACTTCCACATCAAGAGAACCTCGGTCCTAGACTGGCCGTTCTGCAGCTCAGAAGCAGAGATGCAGAGCCAGGCTGCAGTGCCTGCCATTCCCAGGGGCTCGATGGCAGTTGAGCAAGGCCACCTGGCCTCCAAGGGGAGCCCCGGGTGCCCATCTCAGGAATGCCGCTTTCTAGTAAGGGTTGGTCCGCTGCACGCAGATGCAAAGGCTCGCTCCCCTCCTCAATCCTTCGTTCAGTGAAATGATCGAGCACCGTTGTTCTTCTGGTACGTTACTTGCTATTTTGTCTCCTTGGCTTGAAAACTTGTGAGTTATTTCTCATTCAAATAAAGTGTGAAATCGGAGCTAAGGATGGGACTAAGTGAAGTGTTAGGAAAATGCCTTTTTGAACCATGGCACAGAAATTAGCACAGCATTTCCAGTCTTGTGGAACCGCGGAAGCTGAGGTCTCCCTGGTTCTGTGTGGGCTGGGGGGTGCTGGAGTGTAACGTTCAGCCAGCAGTGAGGGGGGAATCATTCATTCAGTCACCACGTGTGTCCTGAGCACAGACATGATTCACATCAGGCTCAGGGACAAGGAGAAGCCCGCCTCCGAGGGCCTTGCTGGCAGTTTGGGGCCCCAGTCTCAGGGAGTCGGCCTGTCCAAGACATAAGCCCCGACCCCTTGCTGCAGGAGGAGCCGCCCGTGTGTTCCCCAGCCCTCACCCCCTCAGCGTGTTGTGACAGGGAGGGACAGGGGCTGGAGAAACCAGTCAGCCATTCTCAGTGAGTCAGGCCTTTGGCAGGCAGCCCCCAGCCCCAGGGCATCTCTGACTCAGCCTGCTGACTGACAGACAGGGGACAGACAGACAGTAGGCAGTGAAAGTGCCGGGAAAGGGCGGCACCGAGGGCAGGCCATGCTCCCAGCTTCCCCAGAAACCCGTATGAGGCCCCCTCCGAGGCCCAGCTTTGCAGCCCTCCCTGTCCAGTTGCATCTCACTCCATGTCCCCACATCTGTCTTCTGAGAGACAGAACGCATGAATGGAGCCCGAGAGACAGAAAAGGATACCCCCTTCCCAGTCACAGGCAAGGGAGTGGCCCAGTGGTCCCCCATCTCCAGGGCAGACCTTGGCCTGCCCTTCGGAGGACAGGGCTCTCCAGTGACGGTGGGGTGATGCGCAGGGCTGAGGAAAGATCACTTCCTCGCCCTCAACCCTTCCACACCCTGTCATAGGCTCCACCCCACAACCAGTTGTCTCTAAGGGCTGCTCACTGCCGGCTTGGGGCCAGCCCTGACCCCCAGGTCGTTTTCTTAAGCGTGTGTGCCTCATCGGCCTCCCCCACCCTGAATTAATGCTGCCAGTTTTGTCCCTCAGGACATACTTTATGCTCATCTCTCCAGTTGGAGCCCACACATGCCCTGACTCTTCTGCATGCTCACGTCACTCCTCCCAGCCTCCCAGGCACAGAGCTCAGCCTGCCACTGCCAAGGAGCCCCCCCAGGGTCACCCCCAGCCTCAGGGCCACCTAAAGGCCTGAGAAGGAAGGGGCTGCATGGAACTGCTCTTCCTGCAGCTGTCTCAGAGCCTTAGGAGAGGCCTGCTTGCCCCTTTTCAGCCCCTTCTCTGCCACCCCACAGGAGGGAAGGGAGGAGGCCACGCCTGGCAGCTTCTGCACCAACCTGGAGCTTCTGCAGCAGCGCCCCGGGCCCATTGGGCGGCTGGCCCTCTCCCACCCTCTGCTCTCTGTGCTCTGAGCCAGGATAGGCCCTGGCTCTCCTGCAAGCTGCACACGGGGACTCTCCCCGCTCTTCCCCTCACCAGGAGAAAACCCAAAAAATAGCCTCTGTTTGAGGACTCCTATGGGAACCTAGACAAGTTACTTAGCACTCTGAGCCTCAGTTTACTCAGCTGTAAAAAGGAAAAATGGGGCCTGGGCCACAGAAGATGAATAAAGATGATCTCTTCCTGTTTTGCTGTTACTGACCTAAATGTGGAGTATCGATTCCTCACCTCTATAGGCCCTTGGACCCCTTTCAAAAGCTCCGGAAGCTTTGAACTCTCACCTCCAAGAAGACACATCACACAAGATTGTAAATACAATTCCAGGGGTGTCAAGACCCCTGCCGCCTTCTGTGGATCCCAGGTTAGAAATTGTCCCACAAATGCAGTCTGGGGCCGGGCTCAGGGCTCCATCGGAGGCCAGCATTCCTGGTCACTCTGGGCCTGCAGCAAAGCGTTTCTTCTGCTCCACCGTTGGCCCGTCCAGGAGCAGCATTCTCAGGTCTTCGGAAGGCAGAGAGGAGTTCTTTATGGCCTTGGTCTCCATTCTAACCAGGGCCTGGTGATGGCAACAGAGCTGGGGGAGGCCTGTAGGGAGAGCAGCTCCCCCAGCCCCTCATGGGCTGAGGGCTCCCACCAGGCTGCCTGCCGCCCCGCAGCATCTTGGACCCAGGCTCCTTCAGATAGCGTAGATGTCCTCAGAGCGACAGAGTCCCATGTGACGCTCCTCAAACCCTGGCATCTCTTGCCCGGGACAAATCTATGTTCCTTTTGATTTTTAAGTTTTGTGTGTGTGAAATACAGCAGACGTACGGAAACAGTACATGGAAATATATAAATGTATAGTATAGCAAACGTTTCTAAAGCAAATGCCAGTGTAGCTATCACTCCCCAGCCCCAAGCACTGGGCATAATGAGAGGCTGGGGCGGCTCCCACAGAAAGACCCCAAGTTGTCTCACCTTGAGGTCTTCCAGTTCAGATCCTGAGGGCACAGCCCCTAATGGCTAAGTTAGACTTGGCTTTTAGCTCTGAGAGGCAGCTGTGCATCCACCGAGACCAGGGACAACGGGGCTGCCCAGAGAGCCAGGGATGAAGCAGCCCGGGTCAGAATTCCAACGCTGGCTGTCAAGTGACTTTGGCCTCTGATTCCTCACAGGCGAAAGGGAGGAGAGAGGAGGGGAACACACTTTGCTGGTCTATGAGGCCTCTTGAAACCCTTGACATTTTCTACATGAGGACATCAGAGAGCCTCCCTGTAGCTGCTGAATTTTAGCCGACCCTCCTGCCTGGGTGACCTCAGCATGTCCCAGCGCGGAAGTTCAGGAGGAGCAGTATCTGGAGTGGGGAGCCGTGGAGAAGCTGTGAGCCTATGGAAGCTGGCACCTGACCTCCTGGTGCCCTAGTCATGGGCAGGCGGGATGTGCCTGCCTCTCCATGTGATAGGAGGTTGGATTAGAACCGGTATGGACTGGGCGTGGACTCTCCAGAAAAGTGTTCCAGATGGGGTTGCTCTGATCCCTGCGGGCAGCTGATTGAAAGGGGCATCCTCCGTCACACTTGGTGCCCTTGGGAGATCCTCTGAGCTGCCCTCAGCCAACCCTTGAGCACCAGACAGGGTATTCAGGGCTGTCCCTTGAGTGGGTTATAACTGACTTTCACAGTCATTCACAGAAATCTGGTGACCAACTGTCCCCATTTGCCTAGGACTGAGGGGTTTCCTGGACACAGGACTTTGAGTGCAGAAACTAGGAAAGCCTTGGGCAAACCAGAGTGTTTCATCACCCTACACAGCAGCCAGGAGGACTAGGGGGTCCCGCCAGGGAGCTAGGGCTTGTCAGTGTGCCAGGGGGGTATGCCACACCCCCTTAGTCCAAAGGTGGCAGGGGCGGCCCCTCCCGTTGCCCTGATTCCTCCAGCCCTTTGGAATGCAGGGGAGGACATGCTAGTGTCAGCTTCCTGAAGCCAGGAAGGATGGCGACCTCAACTCAGCTCCCTGTCTTCAGGGTTCCCCTACCTGCTTATCTCCCCTTCTGGGCCTTTCTGTGATCAGCAAAGATTGGCTTGGGCCTCTCCCATCCTGCCCCGATCCTGCCAGAACTGGCAGCCTAGAACAGAGTGGCCAGGGCGCCCTCAGATGGGGCCAGTCCCCTGCACATCCCCGACTTCCCCCAGGCCCACCTGCTTCAGACCGGTCCTTAAGGTTGACAGGGGAGGGAGAGAAGGGAGAAGGGAGGTGAGGATCTGAGGAGTGTTTCCTGGACACCACTCTGCTCTGAGCCAGCATGGTTCCCAGCTACCAGCCCTCAAGTCATCTTCGTTGGCTGAAGACTACATATTTGCACTTAGAAATTCGTAATGCTATTTATAACCAACCCCTGCCCTAACTGGGGTATCGAGTTATTCATGGGTTATGAGACTTAATCAAGAATTGAATTGTGAAATTGATAAAGAAGAGGCATCTGGCTCTGACAGGCAAAGTGTGCGAGTCGTGCCTCGAGTCCTCACGGGAGGTTTGGCATCTGTTGGTGTGAACACCTGGGGAGGTATCGCCAGGTGACAGCCCTCACAGAGGGGTTAATGCATCTTCCAACCACCCAGCGGGGTGGAACAGCACAAGCTTGTTAGAACTTGGGTCTTGCTACCAGCTCTAAACAATATCCCAATTCTTTTGTCAAAGTGGAACTTGACCTCATGGAGCTTTGCTTGGGATGTGGGTGCTTTAGGGAAAGACCTGGTAGTCTGGAATTGTAGTTGGGGGGTGGTGCTGATGGGATTGGGTTGGTCAAGCTCCCCTTCTTCATTCTCTATCTCCTCATCTATTCAAAGGGTAGAATCTAAATCCTGGAGTAGAGGATGAAGAAGTGAGCAGGGGAATGAGAAAGAGTCCATGGAGGCGACTTGTAACGTAAACCCTCCCTACAGGAAGAGTTGACATTGCCTCGCGGAGAAGAGGCGAGAGGACTAGAGCTTCTGCACGGTCCACATCCATCCGTGGGACTTTTCTATCCCTAATAGAAATCATTCTGCCACATCTGACTTAATTTCACCCTCTTTTTCCCCAGCCACTTTTCAAACTAGTAGAGAACCACTGGGGGAATTTCCAATTCTTGTTTTTAGAGCAGAATGGGAGCAAGCCACAGATGCCAGCTAGGTTCCTCTGCCCTCAAGAGGTAGGTAAAAAAGACTCAACATCTCCCACTCCCACTGGCTGTACAAGTGACAAGCCCTGGGGTCCCCAGGGGCACACATTCTGCCTGCCCTCTGACCTTGGACCCTGGTCCTTGGACTCCTGTTTCTGTGCATATTGACACCTCTGTATTCAGGACCCAGATATGAAACTCAGTACTGATTTGATTCTTAAAAATACACACACACACAGAAATACACAAAGCCCTTACTTAGCACACGGTAGACTTAATTTTGATGGAGGAAGATTTGACACTGTAATAATTCAAACAACTTCACAGGGAGCAGTAGCAGCTTCATCTTAGAGCGTCTCTACTCTTAAAATGTCATTTCCCACCGTCCTCAGCCCACTCGCTGTCATGCAAGCTCCTTCCCCATCCTCTGGGATAACATTAGTTTCCATGTGTCCCCTCCCCCATTCCTCCCCATCTCCAACTTTGGGCTGCCAAGATGCCAATTACACTCAAATTAGTATACAAGTTTAATGCAATTTTGATCAAAATCCCAGCAAGAGTTTCTGTAGACTAAAATTTATATCAAAAGGCAAAAGAACTAGAATAGCTAAAACAATGTTGAAAAAGAAGAATAATGTGGAAGGAATAATTCCACCCAACTGTAAGACTTATACAGCTATAATAATCTACACAGTCACCCAGCCTGGGATGTACCCTCAGTCTGCAGGCCTGATACTCCCCACCTCTACCCAGAGACACCAGGAGTCCAAGTGGCACCAGCTAAGGTGATTGCTCCCCAGCTGGCAACCAGCCTGGGAAACTGTCTCCTTTGCTCAAGACAGGAACTGTCCTGCCACAACAAGTGCCTGGCCCTGGAAAATCTCTTTAGCCCTGCAGGCCAGAGACTCCCTTCTCCCACCTAGAAACAGCAGGCAACCCAGTCTGTGGAGAATCCCTCTGCCCTCTCAAGCAGCACCAGAAGGGCCAGTGGGAGCCTCACTGGGACTAGATAAACTAAATAGACCAAAATAACACTGAAAACACTCTGAAAATTGAATTTTCATTGGAACTATCACTCACGAAAGTAAACCAGCACCTGTATGCTAAACCTAAACAGGGTGAGTGACTACTAAAATGAAAAATGTATATAGGACCCAGAGCCTTTTAATATAATAACCAAAATATGCAGGATACAATAAAAAATCACCCATCAGACCAAGAATCAGGAAAATCCCAACTTAAATGAGGAAAGACAATCAACTGTTGCCAACAACAAGATGAAATTATCTGATAAGAATTTCAAAGCATCCGTCATAAAAGTGCTTCAGCAAACAACTACAAATTCTCTTGAAACAAATGAAAAAATAGAAAGTTTCAGCAAAGAAATAGATGCTGTACAAAAAGAAGCAAATGGAAACTACACAACTTAAAAATACAATAAGAGAAATAATAATTTTAAAAACGTTACTGGATGGGCTCAATAGTGGAGTGAAGATGACAGAGGGAAGAGTCAGTGAACTTGAGGACAGAATAATAGAATTTATTGAATCTGAACAACAAGAGAAAACAGACTGAAAAAAAATAAACAGAGCTTCAGGGATCTGTGTGAAAATGGCAACAGATCCCACATTCATGTCGGTGCCATCTCAGAAGCAGAAGAGAAGGGGAGGTGCTGAAAAAGTAGTCAAAGAAGTAATAGCTAAAATCCCAAATTTGGCAAAAGACATAAATCCACAGATCAAAAATGCTGAATGAACACCAATAGGATAAATGCAAGGAAATCCATGCCAAAAGATATTGTAATTAAATTTGTGAAAACTAAAGATGAGGGGAGAATCTTGAAAGCTGTCAGAGAGAAATGGCGGATTAACTATAAGGGGACACCAATTTGAATAACAAATTTCTCATCTGAAACCATTGCGACCAGAAGGAAGTGGCATAACATTTTCAAATGCTGAAGTAAAAGAACTATCAACTGCAAATTCTGCATTGAGTAAAATTATCCTCCAGGAATAAAGGGGAAATAAACATTCGCATACGAATGAAGAAGAATTTGCACCTAACAGACCTACCCTTAAACTATGGCAAAAGGAAGTTCTTCAAATGGAAAGGAAATGATAAAAGGTGGAATCTTGGAGCATCAAGAAGAAAGATAAAACAATAGAAAGAAAAGAAATGTGAGTTTATACAATAACATATCCTCTCCTTGTGAGTTTTATAAATCACATTTGATGACGGAAACAAAAATTATAACACCATCTGAAACTCAAGACAATGATATTTAAAAGTGGACAAGGTAAAAGGACCTAAATAGAATTAAGGTTTCCACACTTCATTCAACGTGGTAAAATGTTAATACCAGCAGCCTGTGATAAGTGACATATGTATTATAATACCCAGAGCAACCACAAAGGAAGCTATATAAAGCGATACAGTCAAAAACACTAAATGAATCAAGACGGAATTTTTAAAAATGTCCAAATAACTTACAGGAAGGCAAGAAAAAAATCAATAAAATTGATAAACTTCTAGCAAAACTAACAAAAATAAAAAGACCGAAGGCACAAATTACAATATCAGGGATGAAACAGGAGATATCACTACAGATCCTGCAGCCACTATAAGATAATAAGAAAATAATATAAACAACTTTACACTCACAAACTCAACAACTTAGAAGAAATGGACCAATTCCTTAAAAACCATAAACTACCAAAACTCAACTAAGATGAAATTCATCATTTAAAATAGTTCTATATCCATTAAAGAAATTGAATTCATTATTTAAAAGTTCCCAAAAGAGAAATGTCCAGGCCAAGATGGTCTCACCGGGAAACTCTACCAAACATTTAAAGAAGAATCGACACCAATTTTATACAATCTCTTCCAAAAAATAGATGAGGAGAGAGTATCTCCTAAGGACATTTGATGAGGCCAAGATTACCCTGATACCAAAACCAGACAAAGACAGTACAAAAAAAGAAAACTACTGAATACTGTCTCTTGTAAACATAAATGCAAAAATCCTCAAGAAAATATTAGCAAATCACCTCCCAACAAAGAAAAGCCCAGGATTAGGTGACTTCTTTGGTAAATTCTACCACGTATTTACAGAATGATTAACACGAATCCTCTTCAAACTTTTCCAGTAAATTGAAGAGGAGGGAATGCTTCCAAACTCATTCTATGAGGCCAGTATTACTCTGATACCAAAGTCAGAGAAAGATACTAGAAGAAAACTACGGGTCAATATCCTTGATGTATATTGAAGCAAAAATCCTCAACAAAATACCAGCAAACAGAATTCAAGAGCACATTAAAAGGATTATACACCATGACCAAGTGGCATTTATTCCTGAAATGCAAGAATAGTTCAACATACAAAAATCGATCAATGTAATACACCACATTAACAGAATGAAGGGGAAAAAAATAACATTGTCATCTTAACTGATGCAGAAAAAGCATTTGACAAAATTCAATACCCTTTCTTAATAAAAACACTCAACAAACTAGGAATAGAAGGAAGTTACCTCAAAATAGTATTTGTAATAGCCAAAAACTGGAAACAACACAAATGACCTTCAGTGAATGAATGGTTAAACAAACTGGTACCTCCACGCTATACACTACCACTCAGCAACAAAAAGAAACAAACTATTGATACATACACTTGGATGGCTCTTCAGGGCATAATGTGACATGAAAAAGATCATACTGAATGATTCCATTCATATCACCTTCTTGAAATGAAAAAAATTACAGAGATGGAGAGCAGATCAGTGGTCGCCAGGGGTTAGGGAGAGTGGAGGGGTAGAGGAAATTGGGGAGTGACTACAAAGAGTGAGTGAGATCTTCATGGTAGCAGAATAATTCTGTATCCTGATTGCAGTGGTGGTTATGCAACTCTACAGGTGATAAAATAGCATCCAGCTATACATATACCTTGTACCAATGCCAGTGTCCCAGTTTTGATACTGTACTATAATTGTGTAAGAAGTCATTAGGGGAAACTGGGTGAAGAGCACACGAGACCTCTCTTGTATTATCTTTGCAACTTCCTGTGAATCTATAATTATTTCAAAACAAAACACAGTGCACAGTCACACAAAGCTGTTGGGAGCATGGTGGTCTTTGTTTTGATGGAGGAGTTGCCATCATACTAATGCAAACAACCTCTGTGAAGCAGCCAGAGCTTCCACTTAAGAGCTTCTCCACTCTTGGAACTCTCTTCACTCATCAGCCACCCTCCTTCCTGCATTCCTGGCACATGGCTTCAGCAACCCTGGACTTCCCTCACCTTGCTGGCTCCTTCCCCTGCTCCTTGGCTGTGTTCTGGGGTAACTTTCACTTCCATTTGTCCCCTCCCACACTTCCCTCCCACCTCTACCTGCTAATCATATGCCATCTCGCCACCCTAACCCCAGGGCAACCAAACAGAGATAGCCATTCTCTTTCCCAAGGAATGGGCATGTGACTCAAGTTGGGCCAATCAGAGTCCTTGCAGGGGATTGCTATGTGACCACTGCTGTTATGGGCTCAAAGTGAGGCTTTCTCATTGCACACCTGCAGAGGGCACCACTCACAATGCATTCTACCTAGCAACATTTGGCTCAGAGGGAATCTAAGCCTGAGTCCCAGAGGAAGAAACTATGGGAAGGAAAGCCTCACCAAAATGTCAAGTCTACACCAGGCAAGGCAAGAAGGGCTTCTGTGGGTGCAGACAAGCCAGGAAGGAGAGAGGCATAGGCAAGCAGGTGGGCACTGCCTCCCAGACTACCCACATTCCGTCCCAGGAAACCTAGTACCCTCAGGTGGGCTGGCAACCTGGCCACATGGCTACTGCCAGCCAAGGAACACCCTAGTGCCTCTGACAGTCTCCAGGGCAGACCCAGCTTGCTCCAGGGGTGGTGTCCCAGCCCCACACTCTCACGGAAGTCTTTGTGAGCTCACCTGTCACTCAGCTGCTGTGCAGAATGGGGGATCAGTGGAGGTGGGCAGAGTCTTAGAGCACCGGTGCTTGGTGGGTAGATGGGCAGGCTTCTCTTTACTAGGAGGAGGCCAAGGCTGAAGGCGCTGGAATAAGTGTCTCCTGGGAGGTCAGAGTTCCTGGGGGTGGGGGAGGCCAGTGGAGGCTGACTCTTGGGCCAGACCAATCTCTTCTGGTGAAGGGGAGGTCGGGTGGGAGGTGGGGAGCTGAGCCCAAGTCCCAGCCCACCGTCCTGCCCTCAGGGGCTCTATGCCATGCTTAGTGCCCCAGAGCCTCTATGAGGACTGAAGCCTGGTTGCCTCAGCCTAAAGACTCTGAGGCAAGTCAAGTCTGTTTTTCCTCTAGCCCCCAGCACAGACCGACACAGCCGTGTTCCCCCTCTCTCTCTTTCTCTCTCTCTCTCCTCCAAGACACGTCTCTGGTGGAGTGCTGTCTCTGCCTCACCTGGTCACCTCATCCTGCTGGCCCCAAGGCCCTGCTTTCCCTGCCCTGTTCCTGGCTCCCAGCCCCCGGCCACCCCAGGCAGCCAGGCGCAGCCAAGGTCAGGCTGTTTTGGAAAAGTGCTGGGAGGTGGCAGAATGTGCGGTCTGTGAGTTCCCTCCAAACTGGCGCCCTGATCCCTGGACAAACAGCGGCCGTGTTTGCCTGTCCACAAGAGCCTGTGTTCTCCTTCCAGGCCAGGAGATCCCGGGGGCAGGCGGCCGTGTGAGGGACAGGCCGGCAGGCAGGCAGACACTGACCCGCCAGGCCCATGGGGGAGAGGTAAAGACAGACTGAGTGATGACAGGCGAGTCACCCGCCCGGCTGGGCCCTCCCACTCAGCGGCAGGGCGGTCAGACGGAGGGCAGCCCAAGGACCACGCTTCCTTCACCTCTGCTGCCACACAGAACATTCCGCCAGGAGAGATGGAATTTACACTCTGAAAAACTGCTACCTTCCGCTGGCGCGTTTCCCGGTGGAAGCCGGGGGCATTCACTGCCGCTTCTTACTGACCCCGGAGGCCTCTGAGGGAGCCCCGCAGAGTGGGCGTGTGCTGAGTGGGGCAGGTGGCCCTGATTCTGGTGCAGGGACTCCCCTTCGCTCCCATGTGGCCGTGGGAAAGTCCCTACCATTCTGAGACTCTGCTCTAGCTTATGGGAAACAGGAGCACCCTGGCTCTCCTCCTCCCAGGGTGGAGGTTAGGACTCAGGGAGAGCAGACCTGGGCGAGCTGGGGTGGGGGAGGTGAAGCAGAAAGCTGGCCCAGGGCAAAGGACGGGGTGGTCAGGGCTCGCTGAGCATGCTGCCCTGGTGGCGTTGCTAGGAAGACGGTGATTCTCCTCTGGGTGGCCAGGCTCTGTGACCCAAGTAGGGAGAGGCCCTGTATCCTGGGGTGTGGCTGGGCCTGGGGGCTCTGGTGAGGTTGGGTCTGACTGAATCGAAAAGAAACACTGCAGCCACAAAAGGCCTTTCTCATGGGGGCATCCCCTGCCAGGCTGTGGGGAGGGGACCAAGCCAGGCAGACGCTCAGACCAGCCTTGGCACGTGAGGCTTTGCCCTTTCTGACACCAGGCCCTCCCTGACTCCTTCTGCCACTCAGGAGGCCATGGCTCTGCCTCTCATCGCCCTCCCTCCCCATCCGCAACCCCTCAGTCCTGGGAACCACCCTGGACATTCCTTGTCTCGGCACTGGACATCATGCCCTTTGCTAGCCTCACCTCCGGGCTCTGTGATAGTCAGGCTGTGGAGCAGCTTTTCAGTGTAATAATCTGTGAAGAGGACACGGTTTCGGTCATCAAATGGGCTTAGGAGCCCTGTGACCTGTGTCCACTCTACATTGTGAGGCCCCTTAGCATGCCCAGCCTCAAGCACAGGGTCCTGAGAAGTCCTGCCGTGCAGGCGTCTGCCTAGCTCTGTCTAACACCTTCCTCAAACATATCTGACCAGGGAATCCCGTTGCTCCTGCAACACTCATGCAACAGGCTTGAGAAGCACCTCCAGGGCACAAGTCTGGGAAGTCAGGAGAACTACCTTCTGCTCCCCACTTTCCCCCAGGGCCGTGGACATCAGCGTCCTCCCTCAAGTAAACAGGATGGACTCTGAGGACAGGCCCTCAGCACTCTTAAGTTGCCATGTCCAGCACTGAGACACCTCGCTCAGCAAGTCACAGCCACACTCAGCCAGGGGAGCCGCCTCCCAGGCGCCCAATCCCCCAACAGGGCTCTGGGGCTCGTGGCTGTCCAGCTCCATCTTCTCCTCTCCAGGGAAAGGCATGGACTTCTCTGCGCCTACCCACAAGGAATGGGGGGCTGGCCTCCCAGGACACACACGTGGGGAAGAACTTCCTGCCTGATAGCTGGGATCCAGCATTGCTGAAGGGCGTGTGGGTGGCCAGGAGGACCCCTTCAGGGAGGCTGAGAAGGCAGAGATGAGAGAGCCAAACGAGGGTGAGTCCGCACGGTTTATTATGGAAGCCTATAAAAGAGCCACATTGAGTATTTCCAAAATCACAAAATGCACAACATTCATTTTTTTAATATGCAACATGGAATATTATATACAGATTAAAACCACATGACAGCAAAAACACTCACACGGCACCAGTTTCATATCAAAACAAAACACACAAGTGCTTTTTCAATATTAAAACAACTGTGATAAAAACATATTAATATTTTGAACCATGTTTACAATAGAGAAAAAAATTCATATTTTACTAAATAACAAATATTTAACAGCAAAAACTTTATACTAAATATCTATTTTGAATTATAACAAAAATAGTACTTATAATAGTTTATAAAGACAGACACAAAATTATAACATTTATGAAAAAAAAAAGTTTTGTGTATAAAATAATATTATAGCGACCTGGGCAGGGTCAGGATGGTGCCCAGAACACAAACGCCAGCGCCCAACATCGAAAGTGCTTCATTCTGCAAGCCCATGGCAGGAAGAGTTTTGTGGGGTTTTGTCTTTTTAATGTCAAGTTACAATAGTTAGGAATGGTAAGTGAGAAAACGCCACCCATCTAATGTTACCTCTATAAAACCTACACACAAACATAGACACGGATGGACGTCTAGAGGAGAGGTGACAAACTTCGACACTGGAACCCTCCTTCAGCCAGCCAAGAGCGTTCTCCAGTTCTCTTCTTGTTGCCTTTGAGACCCAGCGGGGCAAATGATCCTTCCTTCCTCCCTCACAGGGATCCCCCTCAGCTTTTCTCTGCTCCTCCCAGGCTGGTCACCCCAACCGAAGGCGTCTGAGGCCTCCCAGAGCACCCCCACCAGGGCCGGGCGATGGGCTCCCTGTCGGAGCGGCACTTACTGCATTCCCGGATATTCAGTCAAAAACAGTTGGTTCGGGGCAGGCTGGGGTCAGTTCCACGGAGAATGAACCTTCCAGACACTGGGCTTTTTTGTGGGTAACAAATTCTGGTGGACCATGCAGCTATTTTGCAAGCTTTGATGAGTCTTTACACATTTTTGCCTGTTTTTCAGAATGTGGGGTGGGGATTGAGAGATTTTACTAATTTTTTTTAAATGTCTATTTTGGCCAATAATGTCTGTTCTGCACTTTTTTCGATAGTGAAAAGGTAGGAACCAAATGAAACCCTTGAGAACGGGGAGTTACAGAACAGTCCGTCACAGAGGAGCCCACTCCCGTAACGCCGCCCCGAGGTAGGGGTGAGCGGGGCTGAGGCTGAACACTGCTGGAGGGCCACTGAGCTGCTCCGAGTGGTCACTGCTTGGAGAGGGCACTAAGGGGAGTGCTGTCCTGCATTCTTCTGTGTAGTTTTGATTTTCTTGTAAAAAGGATTCACTGCCTTTATAACATCAAAAGCCAACAGAGAAACACAGAAAGCAAAGAAAACTCTGAAAACAGACAAAATCGCATACAGACTCACCAAGGCCCCCAACCATCCCTGGGAGGCATCCCAAACTGCCAACACTCAAAATGCAGGGGAGGGGTGGCAGGAGCTACTCCTCTTTCCTCGTCATCCCCTGACCGCCGTTTTCAACCAAATCACTTCTGACAAATAGCACGTGCACTCGTCCTGCCTCTCGTTGCAGCCCACCCACCCAGTGCCGCCTCCAGACCCAGCCCAGGGCCGAGGCTGCTCCGAGGAGGGCTGCCTTCTATGCTCACCTCCCTTGCTTTCATCTTGTCCCCACACCCCTGAGCTGGGCTAAGCAGACAGTGGCATAGAGGTGGGAAGGGACTTCAAGGACACCTTTCCAAGGGCAAAGGGCAAAGGGCAAAGGGTGAGGGTCAAGGAAGGGACGACGGAGGCCTTTGCTCCCCGTCAGAAGAAAGAACCCGTATCCTTCCCCATACTCACTAGCCGGAGTGGGGGCGCCAGGGTGAAAGTGGCCTAAGAGGAGATGGCGGCAGCCTTCAAGTCCCCACGTGATCCCGGTCTTGGACAGAACAGGGAGGGAGGCCGTGGGCCATTTCGTCATCTCCACCAGGGGACAAAGGCCGAGGCGCAAGATTTCCCCCTGGGAGTGAGGGTCTGAGGTTGAACCCACAGAAGGTCTGGAGCCTGGGGGAGCCATCAACCCTGGGGGTTGGGGGAGGGAGGTGTGAGGCGTCACTCACAGAAGTCCTGCCCGGGACATCTGTGGGCAGAGGCTAGGGGATGGAGGAGATGCTTGTTCCAGCCCCCAGTAACACCAAGATTAGGTTACATCAGTGAATAAATACGGGGGGAGGAGCAGGAGGCAGCCCGAGAGCCAAGGGCCTTAGGCGTGTGTGTAACAGGGGAGCAGGGTGGGCTCAAGGCTGCCTGGTGGGAAGGAGGGGATGTCAGTGCGCGAGCCCAGGGCCACCAGGGAAGATGCTGGGAGGACAGGGCCTGGGGCTCCTTTGCCCCAAGGTCAGAGGAGAGAAAAAGTAGCAGCAATAGGTAATTTCAAATGTCCAAACTGGTAAAGGGGCCAGGCCCCTTCAGGCTGGTGGCAGCCCCTGCCCTCACCAAGGGTGACTCTCTTTTATTACTCAGGATGCTGTTCCTCGGAGGCCACACTCCGGGGAGGAGCACTCCAGAGGCATGAGGGGGAGGGGCAATGAAGAGGGCACCAAAGGTGGCACCTGCTTTCCTCCTTCCCCCATGTCAACCACCTGACCTCAAACTGGAAGCGTCCAAAAGGAACGGGAGGGGAGGGACCAGTTTGGAACATCACAAGCAGACACTGCAGCACGAGCTGACTGACATTTAACACTGTAACAGGCATGCAGACCCCCCGCCGCGCCCTTTCCCAGGAGCTAAGCTGGTGGAAACTGGAGAGAGATGGGAGAGAAGCAAGAGCCAGGAGGAAGGCCCCCATCCCCCAAAGGATGGGGCCCTTTTGGCTTTGGGTAGGGTTTGCCAGGAAGGGGGGACAGGGGAGGGTGAGGTCTGGGGGGCTGCTCCCTCTTCCCCAGGTTCCAGCCCCCTCTACACACAGGTTTCTACCCTTCCATCGCCTCCCACCCCCATGGCCTGGCCAGGCTGAGGTGGGGGTGTGGGTCAGGCGCCATCAGACAGTTGCGCTCAGCATGGCCTCGGTCTCTGGCAGGATCTTGTTCTGGTTGGAGTCCAGGCCAAAGAACTTGACGCTGAGGCCATCCACGGGGTGCAGGACAGGGACCAAGGTGATGCGAGGGAAGGTCCGTGTGGCCAGCTCAAAGCGGCTCGTGCTGGCCAGCTCCACCGCCAGAACCTTCAGGAACAGCTTGGCCAGGTGCTTGCCCAGGCAGGTCCGGACGCCGCCACCAAAGGGGAGGTAATGGAAGCGGCCGTCCTTGTCTTCGCTCCGCGCCTGACTGAAGCGGTCGGGGTCAAACACGTTCACGTCTTTGAACACGGGCGCCGTGTCATGGGTATCCCGGATGCTGTACATGACACTCCATCCTTTGGGGATCTGGAAACCCTGGAGGCAAGATGGGGGCAGGGGTGGGGTGGAGTGGTGAGAGCCAGAAGGGGTCTGAAAGGGCCCAGGACTTCCTGCCTGCCAGCCCCCAAATGGTCCTGGAGACAGCCCACTGTGGTCCCCCAGGTCTGGCCAGCCTCCTGCCTCAGCATGTTGCTCCAGTCTCTTATTTATAGACGTCCACATGCAACTTCACATATGACACCCAGGTTGGCTTCACCCGACCCAGCATTCGGGGCAGGGTCTCTCCCATCAGACTGAAAACTCCCTAAAAGCAAGGACTGTCTCCCCATCAGACTGAGGTGCCCCAAGAGGGAGGCTGGTCTTTCCCATCAGCCAGTGCCCTGCTCCTGAAGGAGTGCTCCCATGGAACCCCCGAGCCCCAGCCCCACGGGGCCCAGCCTCACGTCAAGCTCGAAGGTTTGCAGCACAGTGCGGTAGCCGCCAGAAATGGGTGTGAAAAGGCGCATGACCTCCTTGATGACGCAGTCCAGGTAGTGCAGTCCGCTGAGTGTGTCGAGGCACAGCGTGCCCTCACAGAGGCAGCCGCCACTGTGCAGGATGCCCTGGGCCCGTAGCTCCTCCCGCAGCTTCTCTAGCACGGCCGGGTGCTTCAGCAGCTGCATGATGAGCGAGGTGCTGGCGCTGGCAGTGGTGGCATAGGCCGCGAAGATCAGCTCCAGGGTCCCGTCCTGCAGTGGCAGAAAGGAGAGGCACCGTTGGCGATCTGGGTTCAGGAAGGCCAGCCTGGGGGCAGCCCCCCTCTGCCAGTATCCCCCGTGCCCCAAGGTCATCTAGCTGGGTCCTGCCAGCTTCCTCTGAGCTTCACATTGCAGGGGCATTCAGGACACAATGGACACAGGTCAGAAGGCCAGTGCCCTGGCTAGGCAGGAGATACAACTGCCGCAACCCAGGACCAAGGCACTAGCCTGGAAATGCCTCGGGGTGGGGCCACTGCTCACTCACTGTGGATTCTGGGCAATGAGGCCCAGCAGGCCCCATCAGTGCTTTGAGCTCACAGAAGAAAAAGAAAAAATCTCAAGGAGCCAGGCACCATGCGGCTGAGTGAGGGGGTGCAGGGTCTAACCCTGGGCCTGCTGCCTCGCAGCCTCAGCTCCTTCCTCCATGCCCAGAAGGATAGCTGGTAGGTGGTCAGGAGAGCTGAGGAGGTTGGGGAGGAAGCCTGGGGCCACATCCATGAGAACCTGGGATGGGACTACAGTGAGCAGGCTGAGGGAAGGTGGCCCCAAGAGGGCTTAGAGACCCCTCCAGGGTTCTCTGGGGAGCAAGACACCTGGGCCATGATGCCACATGGAAACGCCCTAGCAGGTCACCTCGTTCCAAGCCCTGCATCTTACAAAGGTGGACCCTGGGCCCAGAGACGGGAGCGAAGGGACCTGGGTCCCTTACTTGCCATGGCACCACCTACGAGTCAAAACCTTTCTGTAAAAGTCACAGGCGCCCTCCTGGCTCAGCAGGAAAAAAGCTGGAGCTGGAACAAGAAGCAAAGACGGGGCACGGAGGAGTCTGTTAGTCTCTATGGGCACCTGGCAGGCGTGTGGGTGGCAGAGTCTAGACGAGGATGAACTAACGAGTCCCACCTCAGGGGAACCATCCACTCCCAAAAAGGGCGGGCAGAAAGTCTTTGTGGAGCCCAGTGTGGGCAGTCTCTGTGCCACAGACCAGCTGGGCTCAGCTGGTGCCAGGCAGGCTGGGAGAGGGCATCAAGTGAAAAGGCTGGTGGGTGGGATGGCCCCGAGTTAGGTCCAGATCCCCCAGCTCTTCCCCGAGGGCTGAGGCTGCCCTTGGCAAGTGACTTCCCCTTCTGGGCCTGGGTTTCCCTACATGACGTCCAGGGCTATTGGGACAATGAAATGCACTGAAATAGTGAATATCGGGGGAGGGAGCGGCGAGGGGTCGATCAACGCTGCCGACATTGAGTCTGTACAGAGGTTTCCAAGGGCCAATTTTTGGCATCTTTTTCAAAATGGTAGGAGGGACTGTGGGCAGGATGGAGAGCACCAGGACTGAGTGCACAGTGAGCAGTGGGGAGAGGGGCGGCCCCACCCATCGTGGGCACTTCTCACCCTCTGCATCAGACTGTGTGCACGGCAGGCAGGGACACAGTCTCCCTTCTGGTCAAGCCCCTAGCCCAGTGCAGTGACGGCCACTGCGGCTGCTCAGAAACAGTCCCTGTGGAACCTCACAGGAACCAGGCAGAAATGGCGGGCCGTTCCTGCCCCAGGGCAGCCCGAGGATGGAGCCCGGGGCGCTCCTGCTGCCCACCTTCAGCTCCTGCATGGTCATCTCCTTCCCGTGCTCCTTGCTGCTCTCGATGAGGATGTCCAGTGCGTCCAGGTAGTCTTTGCCCTGGGTGCACTGCAGCTTCTCCCGGATAGCCTTTTCCAGGCCCTTCTGTAGGATCTGCCGTGCCTGAATGCCCTGAGGGGAGAAGGGGTCCATCCGGTCACCCACCCTGGGAGGGCAGGGCCACCGAGGGCCTCCTCCTAAGGCGGGGCAGGGTAGGGGACCCCTCTGAGAACTTCCCGTCTAAGCCACAGAGAGCCCTGGGTGAAGACAGTGTGTGTGACTGGTGTCCATCTTGGTCAGCCACCCCTCCCTCAGGGTGGGCTCATGGATGCCCATCTCCTGTCCTCCCGGGCCCCAGGTGCTCACCCGCCGGTAGCCGCTAAAGGGCAGGTCAACAGGCAGGGAGAAGACGTTCTCCACAAACTGCTGGTAGACCTCAAAGAGGTGCCCCAGGTCCTCTTCGGGGATGCTGAAGCCCAGCAGCACGCGGATGGCCATGCGGAAGGTGAGCTTCTGCGCCTCCTGGTACACGTTGATGGCCTCTGGGTGGCTGCTCCAGGCACGCAGTGTGTCCTGGATCACCAGCTGGATCTTGGGCAGATAGCTCTCCAGGGCTTCGTGGCTGAAGATCTTGGAGAAGACCTGAAGGACAGAGAGGCGGGGCGAGCTGGTCAGATGGGCTGGGGCCTGCCCATGCGGCTCCCACGAGGCCTGGCTGAAGCACGGGTCCCATGACTGCGGCTGGGGAAAACGCCAGTCCTCACCGCGCCCGAGCTCTCCTCTTCCGACACAGTCCCCTTCCTGGTCCTCTACTCTGAACCCCCTCCTCTTGCCTGAGTCTTGGTCGGGGGGAGGGAGGGAGGGAAACGACAGGATTAAAACAGTTCCTAAGTATTTTTATTCAAAGTCGGGACCTTCACATCACTCACAGGGTGACCCAAGCTGTCATTTTCTTTCTTGACCCCCCAGAGAAGCATGTTCCCCTATCAATGATAATGCCCTGGGGACTGGGCAGTCCGGCTGCCAACAGATCTGTGGGCGATGTGGCCGTACCAACCATGGGGGGCAACACAGGAGGAGTCCGGGCTGGGCTGGAGCGGGTGCCACTCCACTGCAGGGGCCCATTCCAGAATTCCCAGGCCACAGGGCACAAGTGCCCAGGAGGAGCGGAACACAGGTAAGCAGACTAAACAAGAAGAGTAGAAAGTAGTATGGGGCTCTTCTACTCCACTGATAGGAGTACAAGAGAGTCTGAAGCCAGACTGCAAGCAGAACTTCCGGAGACCCAAAATTGCTCTCACTCCCTGGGAAACGCCTATTGCATGGAGATCCTAGGGAGTCCGTTAACAGCCGGGCCGTCAAAACGTCTTCAGTGAGGCTGAGTCTGGAGGCAGGGGGATGGGGGCAAGGCTTACCACCCCAAAAGATCACAAAGCCAAACAGAAGCCCTTTTAATTCCCAGCATCTTCCACGTCCCATTTTAAGTAGCCAATGAGTCCCTGTTTCTACCTCTCCTGCTTTCTGTCCTCCTGATTCCCAGCCACCACCTCCTGCCCCCTCCTCACCCCGATGCCTCTGCACACAGTTTCCATGCTGCTGCCCATGGTTATAAGAGAGGGGAGGATGTTAGCTTATTTACTGACGGGCTGTGGGTCTCACTCTGTAACCAACAACCTCCATCCCCCCTCCAGAGTCTGGAGCAGAAGGGGGTGCACCCCCCACAGTGCCACTGGAAAGGTCGTTGGGGAAGGCAGAGAGGGGAGGGGCAGCAGAGAGGAAGGAGACAAATATTCCTCTGCCCCCCCACACGACCCTGCCCCACACAAACCACACACACGCGCCCGCCCTCCCCCCTGCCCCCCAAACACAACCACCGCACAAACTGTAAATGTGAGAATTTCCCCTGCCGTCAGCTCAGGGAGGAAAAGGTAACATTTTCCTGGCCTGGGCCCTGCATGGCTAATGGGAGGGCTGGTTTGCAGAAATAACAGTGCTGGCCCTTCAGTGGCCCAGCCAGGCGTTCACAATAGCACTTTCATTCCGAAATTCCCGGTGGGCAGAGGGAGGGAGGGAAGGAGGCCGGCGAGGGGCAGAAAAGCCAGCAGTGTTTGGGGCTGCTCCTGCTACTAAGGGGCAGACTGGAAGGTAGAAGGACGACAGGAGGTGACCCAGGGCAGCTCAGGCCTGGACAGGTCACTCACACCTGGTTCTGTTGCAGGGGTCCCAGGAATTTCCAGGGGGGTATTCAGCTGCCACCTCCCTTCAGAGGGTGCGGGATAAAGGCAGCACTTTCTGCGTCAGCCCCCCGCCCTGGTGTCCTTAGGACCCCAGGTTCAGCTCTTGGTCAAAAAGTCTTATGGGGTGGGGGTGGGGGTGGGGCCCTGTCCCCAGAGGCGGATGCCAGCCAACTAAGGGCCTTTACAAAACAGCAAAGAGTTGATGAGGGGAGCAGAAAGTGGTGCGTGGGAGCTGGGCAGGCTCATCGGGGAGGCAGAAGATAACTCTGTGGCTACAGGGCCTCAGTGGGGAGGCTGGAGGTGATGGCAGGCTGGGACAGGGAGGTGACGCCTGGCCCAGAGCCAGCCTGCCCAGGGCAGACTGAGGGGTCTGTCATGAAGGGGATGGGAGCAGGGGCTGCCAGCAAATGGGAGACCTGGTCCCAAAGGTGGGCATGGGAGGGGGAATAGGGCAGAGGCCACGTCGACCAGGACCAGCCCAAGTCAAAGCCAGCTAGGCTCTAAGAGTCAGGCTGGGCACCCAGAGATCTGAGGCTTAACCTCGGATCATCCACCAACTTACTGTGCGATCATGGCCAAGTCACCCCCAGCCTCAGTTTCCCCATCCGTAAAATGGTGACGTTGAACCAAGTGACCTCTGTGGTTCCTTTCAACATAATGCCAATATCCACATGTTCCTAAAGTGGATGCTGTCCCCTCAAAGAAGCCTAGAATCTGGTGCTGCACGAGTCACCTGCTAAGTGCCTGCAGGCTTCCCTCACACACCCCACACGGCTACAGTGGTTCATGAAGGGCTAGCCCAGGGTGACCAAAGGAGGAGCTCTGAGGGCCCCCACTGCACCCTGAGGAGTGTCCAAACAGGACCCGCTGACAAGCCCTGCCCTGCCCCAAAGGTTACATTCCCTGCGCCCTCTAGCGATGGCTGGCTGAATCGCTCCTTCTCAAGCCTTGGGGGCCAAGGAAGGGTAGGGAGGATCCAGGGGGACCTGGAACTGAGCAGAGGGACTCCAAGGGTAGGGGGCCCACACCTCACCTCTAGATGGAAAGGGGACCTGAGCAAGGTCAGGGGGCTGGAATGGCCCCAGGAAACCCACCGCCACCCTGCACCTGCCGGCCACCTGGGGTGGGGCTTCTGAAAAGAGAATGGCAGCCAGGACCAGGGCCCTGATCTTGACCCAGCCTCTGAGTCGCCAGGGCAGCCAGCAGGTCTCTGCCCTCTCTGAGGCTCGGTTTCCCCACTGGTTTCATGAGGGGTCTTTCTGGATGTTCTGGGGTCCCTTTCTACCTGGCTGTCCCATGATTCTCCTCAGAGCCCCCCTGAGGTGGGGAAACTGAGAAGCCAGGCAAAGGCAGACTGCAGGCACACCAGGCCCAAAGGGCTTTGCTCAGAGGTCACCCAGTCCATGGCCCTGCCACCGGCCCAGCTGTCCCACAGGCATCAGGGCCTCCCAGGCCCCGGGAAAACTCCAGGGCCTCCTCCCTGGGTCAGTGCCCAGGGTTAACAACGCGGGCACTTCCCGAAGCCTGGGCAGCCCAGAAGCCACCGCCCACCACAAAGGCCCGGAGGAGGCGGAGGTGCCGGCCAGGGCAGTGCAAGGCCTGGGCCATGTCCGGGGCGGGCGGGGTCAGGATGGGGGCAAGAGGAAGGTGCCCTGCGGAGCGGAGTGGCTCGGTGTGAAGAGGGGAAGGATCCGGCCCCCAGCGCCTGCCGACTGCCCCGACCACGGTTGTAAGAGGAGCCAGGGCTGCAGTGTTTCCCTCTGGGGCTTCCCTAGGAATTCCCAACAGGGAGCCAAGAATGCTGGACAAAGGTCGTCCGGGAACCAGCTCCAGCACAGCCCTGCAGAGGGAGCAGCAGGTACGACTTCCACCAGGGTTGGCCCCAGGAGAGCAGGCCCGCCAGAGGCCTCCCCGGCACAGACACGGGCAGGATGGGCTCCCGCCTCAAGGGATGTGCTTAGAAACCCTCCTCACACCCCGACTGGTTTCCCCCAAAACCAAGGGGCTCAGGAGCCCACATCCCTGGTTCTCTCTCTCCCGGAATGGGAGCCAATTCCATAGGAGGGTCTGGGGGGACCACCAGGAGACTTATCAAGGCTCAAATTCCCTATAATTGTTTCTACAAATGCTTCTCCATCCCCGCAGGCTCCCCTCCCCGCTGCCCCCTGCCTCTCACCCAGTGTCCCTGGGAGGGGATTCACCCACTGGACCCCCAAGGCCCTGGGTGCTGACCTGCTCAGCCAGATAACCTCCCCCTTCTCAGCTGCCGGCTGTGGATGGATAGACAGATGGACCGGCAGCCTTGGTATCTGGAAGAGCCAGAGAGGGAACCCACCCCCCAGGTCAGTGACTCAGACTGGGAGGAATGGAAGCGGCTGCCCGGGAGGGTAGGAAGGAGGGTAGGAGGGTGGGAGCCTGGGCAGGCCACCCCGCCAAACCACTGGAGCCGCGGCCTGCGGAGTGGAAAGAATAACAGAGGGCCGGCAGCCGCCGAGGGAGCTGTCCGCACAGCACAGGGGTGACGCCAAGGTGTGTACCTTATACTCCAGGAAGGGGGAGGATAAGAGAGGACGTCATCTTCCCAGCTGCCTGGCATCCCCACTGGGCCTGGACTTCACCCTGGCTGCCTCCTGAGCCTGCCCACACTCAGCCCCTCTGGTTGGGAGGGCCCATCCCAGAGCCCCCAGCCTGTGCATGCCCCTTCTGAGTTCCAGCATCTGTGGGAACAGAGTACCTGTCCCCCATTGGACTGCAGCTCTAACCATCGCCCCTGACTCTTCCCCACACACAACAAAAGCATGTGGTGGGGGAGGGGAGGGCAGCACTTAGCAGATACCTGCTGAGCCACAGAATCTGGAAAGGTTTGCCCAGACCCTCTTACCCCTCTTCCAGCCATAGCGAACCCCACTTCAGAAAGCTGAGACCCAAAGGAGGAAGGGCCCTCCTAAGGTCACAGTCCAGGGCATGACTAGTCACACCCACCTGGGTTCCTGAACCCCTACCTCCCACCAATCCAAACCCCCGCCAGCCCCCCTCCACCACTCCTGGGGGGCTCTGAATTTATCTAAGAGCCCTGAAGGGGACCCTCCTCTAGGGCCCAAGTTTATTTTAAGGGTAAGGCCAGCTGTTCTGGCCACTCTAGTTTGCTCTCAGCACTTAGCCCCTGCCCTTCAGCCTGGGAAAACTGGAACAGGTACAACCACCAAACTGGGGGCTCAGGGCCAGAGCAGACCCTAGCCCAACCCCGCTGCCAAGGCCACAATTGTCTCCCAAGCCGGGGAGAGTGAGCAAACACATCAGCATCACAGCCTTGGAACCCTCCCTGCCCTGGGAGAAGGACACAGAAAGGAGGGAAATGGGAGGGGGTGGCCCCAGGCCCAGCCAGCCCACCCGCCCACTCTGCTGCCTGGCACAAGAGCATGCAGAGGGAGGCGCCCACTCCCAGGCGCCCTGGCGGCTGGCTGTGGGCTTCCTCCCCCACTGACCTTCAGAGGGTTCCGCTCCTGCCACCCGCCCGCCCCCTTAGCAGCCTCTGCGCCCACCAGCTTGTGCTACAGTAACTTTTGGGTGAAGGACTTCAGAACAAAGCTCTGTGCCTATGCCAGAGGGCTGGGGCAGAGCTCCCAGTAGGAGGGCTGCCTGGCTGTGCCACCCGCCTTCCCATCCAACGCAGGTGCGAACTTCTGCCCTGCGCTGAGCTCGGTGGACATGACTTTGCAGCAAGAGGCTATGCACTGGTCCAAAGGCCACCTAGAGCCAGTCTGGGCTGGCCTCCCCCAGGACCCCACGACCACAGGCCCTCCTGCCTCTGACCTCCTGCTGAGGCACCTCCTGGCCTCTCCATGCCAACACAAACGCCAGGATGCACGGGGTTCCTGAGAGGGGTCTGGGGATCCTGAGCCTGAGCTCCACCTCCACCCAGGATGGGCCCAAAGGCCAGGCGAGTGGGGGATGGGAGGGTGGGCAGGCAGGGCATCTTAATCCCTGCCTCCAAAGCCTGGGGGCCACTCCCCCACCTCAGCCCCCCACACAGAAGGCCCTGTAGCCAGGGGTCTGGGGAGGAGGGGCAAGAAGGCCATGCCTGAAGTCTCCCCAGCCCAGGGCTCCAAGGCTAAGTGCATTCTCTGGGATGCTTGCCAAGTTCCCTGACAGAATCTCAGGGCCACTGTCTGAGGTGCCCTGAAGCTGCTGGGCCTTTGGTGAAAAGAGGTCCAGCCACGGGTGTGAAGAAAAAGAGGAAATGCCTGATCCCGTGCCTGGGGCTGGGCACTGGAGGCTTCCAGAACTACTCCCCACTGCTCTGCATCTCTGACGACCCTCCCTGCAAGCTTTCCTACCACACTCCATCCATTCAGACACCCTTCTAGGGCAATACCCCGGCCTCTCTGCCCACCGAGAGGGATGGAGACCCTCCCCCATGAATGAGGGACACCCCAGGCCTCAGGTGGGGGAGGGTAACAAAGGAGGAGAAACAGTCTGAGGTGGTGGCTATAGGGACACAAGGCTGTCTTCAAGAGAGGACTCTGTTAGGTGGGGCAAGACTTTGTGGACTTTCTCCCTGGCAACCCCACCCCTCTTGGCCCTAGACCACCAGGGCAGCCGGGGCAAACACCTGGAGTGCAGTGATGGCTGCGAGGAGCCCCTTCCCAGCACATCTGGTCAGACCTCCCAGAGAAGGGGTGGGCCACCAGCCCCAGTGGAAAGAGTGACGCTCTAGTTCCCTACCAGCCGGGCCCCAGCACACCTGGGCCCCACTTCCCATGAGTCCATCCTAACCAGGCGGGGGCCTTGTCCAGCAGCCGCCTCTCCAGCCAGGTCCCTGACTGTAGCGTGGGCTGAATAAGGCAGTGTGAGTGGTGCATGGCAGCCCCCACCCTGGCCAGACTGGGTCCAGCAGGCTGGCCAGTCTCTCCAGGACCAACATGTGCCCCTGATTACTCTCATCCCTCCAGCTAGACTCCACTTCCTGAGGCAAGGACCAAGTTTCTGCTTCTACATTTGTACCTAACTCAAGACCTTCTATTTAACTCAGTAAACCTAAGTTTATGGAACATCAAATAAAGAGATTGGGGGGAAGGACCCTTCTGTCCATCTATTTACCACTGGACCCATATACATGCCACATAGCAAGCACACAACCAGTATACACACAGAGGGACCCTGCATCGGGTTCCCAGCCTTGGCCAGGATGAACTACTTTCTAGCTGCTCCCCACCCCCAAGGAGCTGGAGGGCAATGGTGCCAAGAGGGAGACCATAGATGCGTCACCTGTGGGTCCTCAGTTTCTGCCCCCACCCCCCCATCCCTGTCCTTCCTCTCCCTCCCTTCCTGTGCATTCCTCTAAGAGAGCCCTCTGTGCCATATCCTTCTTCTTCTCCTCCCCTACTCCCAAATGGACAATTGCCAAAACCCTTGGGCTTTCCAGGCAGACCTCCTCACCTGGAGGCTGGAGGCCAGGAGGCCAAGTGAGGCAGAGGGTGGGTGGAACCACAAGGCAACAGCCCCAACCAAAAGCCCTCTGCACTCTGGTCTCCACCAAGCCTTCTTCCTCCCAGCGCCCCCTCCCCATCCCCACCGACCCCCCAGCCTGGGACAACTCCCCCTCTGTGAGAAGGGGACAATAACTGCTTGTCAAAGCCTCTGTAAAGAGAAAACGAGGAGGCAGTCATATTCTTTGGAGCTGGGTTTCTGAGTCTCAGGATCTGCCTTCACTCTTTGGAATGGGCTTCTGGCGGAGTCGCTAAGAAAAAAAGCCGTGTCCCACACATTTGAAAAGCCCCCATTCCTGAGCCTACAGCCTGCTCCCAGCCACTCCCCAGAACGCCCCCCCCCCCCATCTGCTCCTGCGGCAGGGGCGCGGGAGCTGCCTCCTGCTCTGGTGAGGCAGATGGGGGAGACGGCTCTAGGGGCCCCTTTCCAGTCCCTGAAATACACGCTTTATTGGGGGGAGGGGGTTAGTCTCTGGGTTTTCCTCCTTTTGTCTGCTACAGAGAACTCCTCTTCGCAGGCAGTTCAGAAGATATCAAATACTGTAAGATAAATTCCTGCGTTCACCAAGACCACCTCACACACAGATTTCCGGTGGAGGGGGCTGCCCACCACTGCCCCCTCCCTTTCCCCGGACTCTGCCACTCCCCCAGGAGATCAGAGGCTGCCTCTCTCCTTCCTTCTAGGTTTCAAACCTGGGTGAGTCCTCTGACCCAATGGAAAAAAGGGAGGGAGGGGACGTCGTGCAGCACCTCCTCTGGCCGCTGTAAGCCTGCAGGCCGGCGCCCCGCCCGCCGGCGGCTCAGCTTTCGGGTTACTGCAGTTCAAACAGCACGTGCCGCCCGCGCTCGGAGCCGCGGCGGCGGCGGCGCAGCCCGGGGAGGGGGCGGGGAGGCTCGCTCCGTGCGCGCTGGCTCGCCTCCTCCGCGCCTCTTCCAGGCGCTCGGGAAATCCACAGGATAAACACCCACTTTCTCTTCCTCTTTATGGGAGGGGGTAGGTGCGCTTTGATCTCCCGCCGCGCCTATGCTGCTCTCCCACCCCTAGTCCTTCCCACCATCCAGATCCGTGCGCACAGTGGCCCAAATTTCACCTCACCCCTCCCAGGAAAGGCCCTGCAACCGCCGCCCACAAGGTGCTCCCTGCCCCCCCGCCCCACGCGCCTGCCCAAGTCGCCATTAAAGCAACCTGTGGCAGGAAGGCTAGGTTTGCTTTTAGAATGATCCGTCTCCAGTTCTCGGAATTCCGGGAGGAAACATAGCGAAAATGGGAGCGCCGGCCACTGTCCGCCCTCTTCTTTTTCTAGTTTCGTGGAGCACGGCGAGGACAGGTGTTGGACGCCCCAGTCCCCACACGTTTAAGCTCTATCCAAACCATCCCCGACAGCCACCTTTTGGGCCTGCTAGTGCGCAAGGCTCAGTGGGCCAGCAAGAGGGCAGCCCCGGAGGAGGCCTGTGCAGGCCCTGGATCTGGGATCGCTGCCGTCTAGGCAGCGAACTGCGGGGATCCTCCAGCATGCTGTGCAAGGGGGGTCGCAGATTCGGGTGGGGACGTCCCCAGGGCTCCGCGAACTCCACGGAAGAAGAGGGTCAGAGCACTGTTTCGGGGCTCTTGGCCCAGAGGTCCTACCTTGCGTTTGTTGCGGTGGATATCGCCGATGGAGTTGGCCACCGTGTTCGGGCCCAGCAGCATGCGCGTGCTGCGCGGCCACTCGGTGCTCACGAGGTGGTGTTCGCCCATAAGAATCTTGCGTACGTTCTCCGCGCCCGTCACGCGGATCAGTGGCCTCCCCAGCAAGTGCGTCTTGAACACGTTGCCATACTTCTCCCTCCGCGACGACTGGAAGCCGGAGCCCTGCGGGAGCCACACGAGAGACCTCTCTCAGGGCACAAGTCTACAGACGGGACGTCCCGGAGGCCCAGCCCCGAGGGCCCATGGGGAGGGGCGGAGGACCCCTCCCGGGGCTTCAGTCCCCCACCCCCCACCCCCGCCCGCACACACGCGCGCGCACACACAAACATGCACGTGGGTTTTATTTTTCATCGCATGCACAAGAACTGAGAAGCAGGGCCTAGAGGATAATAAATAATACAAGGAGGCGGGAGGCCCAGGGGCACTCCGCGGGAGGCTGTTTTTTAGAAATGACTTGCGGGAGGGAAAAGGTATCCCGGACGGCGGGACCCGAAGCTAGAGCCTCCGCCCCCTCCCTCGCCTCGCGCTCCGGAGCCTCTCGGAATAAATATTTCCAGGCTCCCGGCCACGGGCTGGCGAGACCCCGCGGGGTGGCCGCAGGCCAAAGATTATTTATAGCGGTGAGCGGTCCGTGCCCGGAGGCAGTCACTACAGTTGGGGGCTGGGGTTTCCATCCGTTCTCGGGTGTGGGCCGCGAAGGGACCCGGCGGCCCTCTAAGGGCTCCGCAGGGTAGGGGTACGGGCCGAGAGCCACGATTTTCCTAATGCAATCTGCTCTGGAAATAACTGGGAAGGACTTTCGTCGCCGCCCTGGAGTTTGGAACAAGAGCGCGGAGAAAGGCGCTGCCCGCGGGGCGGGGCGGGGCCGGGCGGGGCGGCCGTCGCAGGTAACCGGATCCCCGGCGGCGGCGGCGGCGGCGCGAGCCGGGGATGGCTAGGCCCCGGCGCGGGCCCGGCGCTCCGAGGAGCTGGCTGAGCCGGCCCCGCGCGGGTACCGGAAACCGAGGGGACCTCCGAGGGGCGGGGGCAGGGGCGTCCCGCTCACCTTTGACGTAGGCGCTCGCCACCCCACCCCGCTTTAACCCTTCTCCTGCCAGGGCGGCGCCGGGTGAGAAAGGGAGGGGCGCCACCTGTCCGGCCGTCCCGCCAGCCTGCCAACGCAAGCGCGCTTGCGGGCTCCAGACCTACGGGGTCATGCACCCCCAAAGGGACAACTCGGCTTCCCTTTTTCCCGGGTTGGTCCCCCTCCTCACTTTCCTTTCTTCCACGGAAAAGTCTTCTCCCGCTAGAGGTGTACACACCCTAGCACTGCCGAAAAGTGACTCTGCAGAGCCCGGAGCCCTAATCACTTTTCCACATGCGCCTCCGGCCCCGGCGCGCGACAGGGAGCGAGCCCGGAGCGCCCGCGCCTCCAGGAGGGGGGCTGGGCCGCGGGGGACGCCGCCCCACTCCCAGGTTGGCGGGTCTGGTAGAGCTCCCCTCACCCTGCCGCCGTTCTAGACGGCGTCTACCCCTTTAAGAGAAATCTGGGCGAGGGTGGAGGTGCGACAAAAGGGGGGTGAGGAGCGAGTTCCCTCCCTCCGTCTGCTATACCCGTCTCCCTCGCTCCGTCTGACTCTCCGTCTCTCCTCTCCTTCTTTTCCTCTGTTTTTCTTTTCTTTCGACACAAAAGTTGGGCTGTGAATTTTCCGAGGTCGCCGCCGCCTCTCTCTCGCCCCCCCACCCCCGCCTCTGATCTGCCTAACTATAATTAAAGTGCGTTTTTTGTGGCATTAATAAAGAGTTATTTGTCCGCCGTTTCCACGGTCTTCACAAAGAGGACTTTCATAGGGGCGGCCGCTCGGGCCGCGAGTCCAATTTATACAAAAATGTTGTATTTTTAGCCCTGGGCTCTGTTTAGATGGCGCACGGTGGAAACGGAGAGCCCTTGGAGGTCCCCCCGTAAAATCTGATAAATGACTCCGAAAAAATAAAGCTGAGATTCAGAGGGCTCCCATTAACCCCTTCAGCGCTCCTCTACTCGCATCCCCCATTTGCCTCCCACCTCGGAGTCCAGGGCCCCGGGGCAGAGGGATGCGGAGGTGGAGGCCTGCTCCCCCCGCCCCATCTTCTCTGCGGGCTGGACGTGGAGCCCCAGGGGCCCTTGTGGGATTCGGAGAAAAGGTCAGGGGGACCTTGGAGGTGATAGAGACAGGTCAGGAAAAGGGCGGGGGGGGGGGGGGGCGGTGACAGACAGCGGATTCCGAAGATTGGCTCTAACAAGGCAGGACCGATGCCCATGTGAGTTTTTTCTTCCTAAATTCTCAGCCAAAAGCCTAGACCACCGCTACAGTTAACCCTTTAAGTGTAGGGGTAAGAGAGGGGCTCTGGGGATTTCTTTACGGAGGGGAGGGGCTAGTCCCATTGGTTGAAGTGAACCCCACCCCGTTGCACGAACAACCCCAGAAAGAGATGGGCTGCCTCCAGGACTTGGGAAGACCACAGGGCAGGGGGATCTCGCGTCCCCCTCGCCGCCCCCGCTTCGCTGTCATTTGGCGCGAGGCAGGTCCGGGCTGGGAGTTTGTGTGCGCGCGCGGATTGCACGCGTCTGTGAATTTCAAGCCAAGCTTTCGCACTTCTAAATCCCCAGGTCTCTGCGTTCACTTCCCGCCTCACCTCTCCGGTGCCGGGGTTATCTGTTTCAGGACAACCATCCTTCCCCTAATTCCCATCAGCATCCTCTGGACAAACACGCGTGCACACGCCCGCATAACACACCTCCCGCGGTTAACCCAGCGGCACCCCCCCCAAAAGAAAAATCTTGGTGTGTATCAAATTGCAAAAGCGACTGTCTAGCACTTAGCGAGGTTAATTCCAGGTTAATCTCCCCATTATCACTAGCAGTGTGGGGGTTGTACGCGGCTAACAACAAACACACACGCACTCTATGGATCTCACACACACCAATCCCAAGTTTCTCTCTCCTGCTACACTGTCCCCACCCAACAAGTCAATAGACCCTTTTCCCCGAAAGCCGAGAACTCTCGGGTTTCAGGCTTCTCATTTTCCCTTGGTTGCCTCCTTGCTTCCCCACCACAAAACACACACATTTTCCCGGACCAGGGCCGTTGTACCTGGCGCAGCCAACGAGGCGTCGGGAACACAGCCCGGGTCTTAAAGGGGCAATTCTGGCTGCCACTGGCCCCCTCCTCCTCTCCCTGACTCAGTTTTCGGGTCCCTGTGACACTGCCAAAGCCCCGAAAGCCGACGGCGACTGGGGCCTGGAGCGCGAAGGGGAGGCGAAAGCGGCTCACGACCGGACGCCCCCTCGGACTCGCGCCGCGCGGGGAGCCCCGAGGACGCTCCACGCACCCCTGCTGTGTCTCCCGAGACTGGGGAAAGTCGGTCTTGAGAGGTCGGGGGACCTCTCTTATCAGCCCCCTGAACGTGCACACCAGGTGCCAGCGGGCTCCGAACCACGCCGCAGGCGGGCAGGGGAAGCCCGGGCGGCGCAGGCAGAGAGGAGGGAAGGGGCGGGGCGGGGACCGGTGCCTTCAGGCTCCCGGCGCCCCCTGGCCGGCCCGCGGCTCCATCGGCCCGCGCTCGCCGCTAGCGGACCCCGGAGAGCAGCGACGCGAGCGCGCCCTTACCTGTAGCAGCCAGTGGCCGGTCTCTCCGATGAGCGGGAAGCCCATGGAGCCCTTAGGGATGGGCAGCTTGCAGCTCTTGTCGCGGGTGGCAGCCCAGCGCAGCTGCCATAGCTGCTGCGACACGGCCAGCAGCAGCGTCACCGACACCAGGCACGCGGCGAGGGTGGCCAGCGCCGACACCAGCTCCAAGCCCTCAAAGAGCATGTTGGCGGCCGCTCGGGGGATTGGCTGTGCCGGCCGCGGCGGGGGAGGGGAGGGCCAGAGAAGGGCCGGAGCGGCGGGGGAGGGGAGGCTGCGGCCGGGGGTCCCGGCACCTCCAGCCGAGACAGAGATGGAGGAAGGGGCCGAGGGAAGGGGAGTGGAGGCTGCGAGGGGAGCGGAGAGAGGGAGGAAAAAAAAATGCCTAAAAGAAGAGAGAGAGGAGACACGAGGCGACTCGGAATGTAACTTTGTTTGTTTGTTTGTTTGTTTGTTCCCTTATAGCGGGCTTAGGGGCTGCTCGAGGGCTGGCGAGAGGAAGCCGTGAATCAAGCTGGTGGGTTCGCTCTCCCCGCAACCATCACACTCGGAAAACTTTGGAAAACTTTGTCCAGCGGGAGCCTCTCTCGTAAGCCCCTTCCCCTGCTCGAAAAAAAAGAAGGGGGACAGAGAGCTAGCGGAGAGAAAGGGCGGTCGATTTGTCAAAAGTTTGCCCCTTAAATTGGTAGGTGAAAAACAAAAAAAGAAAAAATCCTGAATCCAAAGATTCCAACGAACCCAGAAACTTTGGGGGCGACGGGGAAGGCTCCCCGGCCGGCCGAGGCGAGTGCAGAGGCCCGAGCCCGGCGTCCCCGGGCTGCCCCGGGAGGGCGGCGCGCCCGAGCCCCGAGCCGCCGCTGCACCCCCGAGGCGGCGCGGCGGGCGAGGCGGCGCGGCGGGCGCGGCGGCGGGCGCGCGGGTGCGGAGCCGGCGGAGCGCGGCCGGGACGGGACGCGGCCGGCGACAGAGCCCCGGGCGGGCGCTGGGGCGGCGGCGGCGGCGGCTGCGGCGGCGGGCGGGAGGGGTGAGGCGGGGTGGAGTTGGGGGAGGAGGTGAAAACCCGAGCTGGGCTATTGTATCAATTAAGAAAAGGCAGTCCGTCCCGGGACGCAGTCTCTCGGCTCTGGAGTTGCTGCTGGGGGAAGAAAAGGGGGAAAAAGAAAGGAAGGCAAAAGGGATGGAAGAGGGGGGAAAGAAGGAGGCAGGATTTCAGGGCTGGTGGTATTAAAAGCTTCTCTCAATGTGAATTTGTTGGAAAGCGAGGCGATGCGTGTGTTTATATAGAGGCGGGAGGCTGCGCCGTGGGCGCTCCGCCAGGCCCCCCACCCCCCGCCCCCCCGCGCATACAAAGCCGGAGGCGTGGTGAGGGGCCGGCGGCCGGAGCGTGTGAGCGCCCGCCGGCCTCCCGCCCCGCCCCGGCCGCCCGCCGCCCGCCGCCCGCGCGGGACCCACTTGTAGCCGCCGCAGGATCAAACTCAGTTCACCTCTCGCCTCCTCTTCCTTCTCGCCGGCGTCTCGCTGAGCCCGGCACCTACAGACGGACGAGATGAGACACACACACACACACACACACACGCACGCACACACATACGGTGCGCTCTCGCACGGTGCCCGCTTGGCTGCTAGGCTACTTCCCTCCCTCTTTTCCTCCCTCCCGGGTCCCGGCCCCCTCCTCCCGCCCCAGGCAGTCCCGCGTGGGCCGTCGCCCCAGCGGCTGAGGTCTTGGCCGGACTGCCCTTCTATTGAGGGGTGCCAAAAGCCCCTGAACCTGTGCTTAGGGTCCTGAGCTCTTATCCCGCGGAATCTCGCCGGCTCCTGTCTCCTGGGACCCCTCAACCCTCCCATTTGCCACTCCCAATTCCCCGTGGCTGGGATCCCCCATCCCCGATCCGTACATCCCTAAACCTTGGATGCAAGGTCTCTCCTCCTCTCCAAATGTCTCTTACCCCACAAGACCCCGATGTTCCCCTCTCCCCTTCCGCGTCCCCGACCAATGACCCTGCAGCCCCTCCTCTCGGACACCTCGAGACCCCCTAACTTTGTAGTCCCCTACTCCCCCTGCAGCGTCCGAGGAACCCCGATGCTGGTCCCGGTGAGTGTCCCGCGCCGAGGACAAACGCGGCGGCCCTGGCACCCGGAGGCGGGAGGAGTCGGGTACAAACGTTCATTGATACAAATGAGTAAATAAACATGCCCGGTGAGCGCGGCCACCTTCTCCCAGCCGGCCGCAGAGGGCCGGCGCGCGTGCCTGTGCGAGGTGTGCGTGTGGCCCGGGGCCGCACCTGTGTGTGCGCGCGTGTGTGTCCCTGGGTCGGCCCGACGTCTGTGGAGCTGTGTGATGTGTCTGCGGGTTTGTGTGTTCTCTCTGGAGCTGTATGTGTGTCTGTGCATGGTGCATCCGTCTGTCATCTGGCCTTTCCTCCTGCGTGTCTGTGATACATGGAGCTGTGCATGCCAACCCCGACATCGTCTCGCCAGTGCCTGGCTCTCCCTCTCCCGTGCGTCCTGTTCCCCCAGCCCCCTGTCTCTGTCGTTCACTCTCGCACTCCCGGAGCAGAAGACTTGACATCCCACCTTCAGTTTAGGATAGTGCGCGTGTAAACGAAACTAGACTCCCCTTTTAACACCTCCCCTGCACCCAATGTGAGTTCTATTTTAGAGTTCACTAGAAGAAAATGTGTGTGAGCGTCTAAGGTGCGAGCATATGTGCTGTCCCTCCCTGTGTGAGCGCTTCCGAGGTTGCTGTGGCGGGCGGAGATTTAAAAGCTGGTCTCTTGCTACTAGCGCTGGGTCATCCCTATTCTCACTCTCTGCCCTGGAACCCCACCTAGTGGACAGTTGTAGTACTACGGATTCAGGGGGAAGCAATTCCGACTCCCCCGTCCCTCAATCTCCCTTCACAGAGCGGGATCAGCCCGTCTTGTAGGTTCCCCAAGGGCTCTACTCCAGCCCCAGGGCCCTCAGATTTCCCCTCCAGGCGGCTTGGGGCCCAGACATTCACAAAGTCCCTGTCAGGACCACTATGACCCCAGAAATAGACAGCTGGAGCACATCCTCGCAACAAGGACATTTCACGGGACAATCAACTCTGGACTGGGTACCCAGGAGTGGTGAGGCCAGCGCCACTTAGCTCTCCATCTGGGGTGAAGCTGAACGAGAATGGGGCTGGGGGAGACTGTCGAGGCTCTGCTGTTTTGAAGAGCCCAAAGAATCTAGCCTGACCCCCAGACACAGCATGGGTCCCAGGGTGGTGAAAAGGGCAAGATGACCCCGGGGAACCGACCCGTGGAGACATCCATCTCTGAAAGGATGGCCACACAGCCTTATAGAGATGCAAATAGATGCACAGGCAGATACTGAGCACACATACATGCACAGGCAGGCACACACACCTAGAGAATCATTGTCAACAAATTCACACAACACCCGCCTCCCAGTCACCAACCTCCAGAGTCCCCAGGAGGAGTCTGCCCTGCGGGATCACAGCCCCAGAACTCTGGGAACTCATTAACTTCCCCTCCCCTGCCCTACTTCCCCAGGACAGATTTTGGGCACTTTCATCCTCTCCTCCTGCCCAGGTGTAGAGTGGGAGTTGGGAGGGGCACGGGGGAGTCATTCTGAGTCCTTATTGCCCAGCCACCAACCGGGGGCTCAGGGATGTCCACAGGGAGAGCATGGCCCCACACAGTAGTTGCTGGGTTTCCTAATTGGAACCATCTCTCTGCTCCAATCCCAAAGAGTTCTTAGGGAAAACGAGAAGGAAAGCCATAGTGTTTATAATATAATTCTCTAAGTCTTGCCTGAGAATCTGGGGCAAGGAGGCACGCCGGGGCTGTGGAGCAGCTCGTTAAGAGGGGCCCTAGACAGAGAAGGGTCAGCAACCATCTTTACCAGTCAGGTTCCATCAGAAGCCATTCCTTCATCCACCTCAGATGGACTTCTGACCCTGGCCCCAGTCGGAGCCCTGACCCAGACCTCAGTCTGACCCATAACCCTGACCTGAGACAGACCCCTGAACCTAATCCCAGACTGACCCTTAATCCTCGTCACAGATTGACCCTACCCCTGACCCCAGACTGGACCCCAGTCCCATCAAGCATCATGCAACCCCACCTTTGGCCAGAGGAGTGTGGCTGGCCCCTTGGGGGGTGGCCCAAAGGTGGGCACAGCTGGCCCCGTGAGGTTCTGGGAGCAGGAGTGGGCCACAGGAGGGAATTCCTCATTCTGGCCTGAGAATGATCGGCCATTCCCCAGTGAGCTTCCTTCTCCCTCCAGATGGCTGCAGCTGAATCACAGAACTCCCAGACACCCCCCACCCACAGCCCTTGTCCATGGGGTCCCAGGGCACACCCCGGGGCTTCCCATTGCCGGCAGTCCTCTAGAGCCTTGGCTCACGGCTTGCCTCCCATGTCCCCGTGGCTCTCCAGGCACCTTGAAATCAGTCAGAACAGACTGAGGGGTCAGTCGTGGGGATGCTGGTTCACGCAGAGTTCTGTCTGGATGAACTTGGGCAGAGGGGCTGGGGGACCATGGGGGGCGGGCTTCAGTACTCTTGGAATATGCAGACAATGGGCAAGGCACAGCCTCTGTGCCCTCTTCCCTGGGGCAGAGAAAACGTCCCTCCACAGGGGCAATTCTACCTCAAGCCCTGCCCTGTCCCTCCCCAAGCCACAAAGCTCCCTCCCCGGGATGTCCCGGACTTTGGATGCCCAAAGGAATAAAGACATTGCACCTTCCAAACCCCTTGCATGTGTGTAGACCTGTGAAGACAACACGTCTCTGCAGCTGCTGTTT
Source organism: Equus caballus (assembly GCF_041296265.1). Taxonomy (NCBI): domain Eukaryota; kingdom Metazoa; phylum Chordata; class Mammalia; order Perissodactyla; family Equidae; genus Equus; species Equus caballus. The sequence continues at coordinate 46,424,167 of NC_091698.1, read as the reverse complement.
CGTTTCATCCCCACACAGCCCTGTGAGATAGCGCTATTTTTACACAGTAGATTTACAGGTTACTTTTTGTACTGATGAGAAAAGTGAAACCCAGAATCCCCCCTCCCCACCCCCATTGTTTTGTCCTACTCCCTGTCCCCCAAGCCAGCACGCTGCCCTGTGAGACTTGAGATCCTGTCCCACATGGCAGCTGCCCCTGCACTTAATGTCTGTGCTTCTGACCGTTAAAGCTGACCACAGAGGGAGCCGTCAATTTTACACCCAACTTTGCATTGTTTTGGCCCTGAAGTTTTTAAAACTCATGCTTATTGACTTTCTTTTCCCTAAATCTACCTCTGCTTCCTCCAACTAGAGCCAAAGGGAAGGGAAAAAAAAAGCCCAGGATAAAGGTGGTGGTGGCTGGTATCCAGAGAGCAGAGACCAGGAGGCAGTGGGCACGGGTAGGGCTGGTATTCGGGGGTCTCCAGCATGTGTGCAGGGTCTCCCTGGCATCCTGTCTGGACCCTGGTCGCCTTGCCTGAGGCATAAAGCTCACACTCTCCCCTCGGGGTGTTCTCTCTGCTCTTAGTCCTGTCCTGTCTCACTGGCACAGAGGAGCAGCTCTCGGGTCCACCTCTTCCTCCCCGGAGCCTCGAGCTGCTCCCCATTTCATTCCAAGCTCTCTCAGGACATGCCTGCCAGTGACAGGGCCCCTCGCCTGAAGAGTTCTAAGCCCTGGGGGAAGCGACATTCTGTTTCCTTCTGAGGAGCTGTGGAGGAGAGGGCCACCCTGGGACGCCAGCTCAGTGCTGTTCCTCCCATCTCCTCCAGAAGTAGAGCAGAAAGTGCTCCTCCAGTGGATTGGCGGGACCCCTTTGGCCCTGACTCCCGGCTTGTGTCCCGAGACTTTCATCCCGAGGCCTGTCTGCTACCTTCTCCGGCTCTCTGCCCTCCCTCCAGCACGGCCACTGCGAGGCCGGCAGTGCCCCTCCAGTGCCTGATCCTCAAGGACAGTTTAGAGGACGCTCCCTGACTGTGCCCTGGCTATTCTGAGGGGGGCGGAAACCCCTGCTGCCCAGGCTGGTGGGAGGGGGGGACTTCCCCCAGCGTGGCTTGGAAACCCCTATAGGGCCATGGATGCTGCATTTCTAGGGCCCCCAGGGGCTAAACTCCTCTACACTCCCCGCCCTGCAGCTCAGGGGCTCTGAGGCTGTTGTTTAGAACGTTTACTGACCCCTTCAAAACCACCACCTGCCAGAGTCCCAGCAGCCCACCCGCCTCTGTGCAGCCGCCATCCTGCTATTTGCGACACTGCTTAGGCAGAGCTGGATTCTGGATTCCGGTTACTTATTTCTTACAGGATCCCTTTCTTTCTTCCTTTTCCCTTAGTGGGACTCACTTCCACCCCATTCCTAGATAGCCCCTCATCGTTGGTTCTTCAGATATTTTTTCAGTTTTGTTTTACAGATAACAACTCCTGTCTAAGTGTCTTCACCTGCCAGTGCCCGCTGCAGGCGCAGCCTGGCTCCTCACCCAGCCACTCAGAGAGAGCCCCTCACCCACCCACTCGCAGCCCTGGGAAGGGGGTGGCCCTCCGGGAAAGAACTTTGCGGCTTTCTCCTTTGCTGAATATGGAACAAACCCACTCCCTACCTCGTCCCAGAAACCCCAGCTTCAGACACTTGCCTCAGAAGGAATCTTTTAAAAGAAATGGAAATACTAATGTCCTCCTCTGTCGAAGCCCCGGTACCTAGTCCTTTTCCTCCCACCCCACACCCAACCCAGAGGAAAGCAACCAAAAGAAGGACTTGCCGATGGAGAGAACGGGTGGGTACGAGGAACGCAGCTGACAGCTGTGTCCGAATCGGAATCGGCACGGCCTGGAAAAGCGTAGGCTGCCCGGTGGCGATGGGACACCGGCAGTGCCCCAAGCTGGTTGTGGCTGGCAGGGACACTGCCGCAGAGATGGCGTTCCCTCAGGCCTGGGGAGCCAAGAGCCCTTTATAGCCTGAAACCTGCCCTGGCACCGCCCACTGGGCGGTTGCAGCCAGGCCTGCAACTAAGAGAGTCGCTAGGAGCTAGGAGGGCATCCGCCCCAGGACCCCAGGGCCAGGCCCCCAGCACGAGAAGCTGGGAGTCGACCTCTTCCCATCCCAGGCAACTCTATGTCCTGGTATGTGCATGAGACCATGTGTGTGTGTATGTGTGTGTGCGTGCGCCTGTGTGTGCCCACGCGCGTGCGCTCGTGCTTAAACATCCATTCAAAGACCTCAGATCTCTTTCCCTCATCCTCTTTCTCTGGCAGTAACAGTTTTTGAAAGGATGGGGAGAGCAGTGTGTTTCTGCTTAGTTTATCAAATTACACTCAGTGACAAAGGACTGAAGTGCATTTTCTTGAAGGCTTGACAATTGGGATCCAGGAAGAGAAAAGAAAGGCAGGACAGAGAACCCAGAGCTTTTGTGGAAGGTTAAACACTGATGGGAAAGGCGGGGACATGGCTGAGTGGCTCAAAGCAAATTTGCCTTCGTGTTGTTTGGTGTTAAAAACTGCTTCCCCCACCCTCAACCTCAGCTGTGAAAATCCCGTGGATACCAGAAATTGCAAGATTGTTGATTTTTAAAAAGGAATACTGTTCATTTTCACATGGGCAGAGTCAGACAAGCTGGAGCACAGCTTCCTCCCTCCAGGGCTCCCGGTCCCAGCCCCCGTGCCAGGGAAGGCTTCTCAGAGAGGTTGCCCGCAGAGGTGGTGCCCTCCATGCCCCCATCTCGGCCTATGCAGCCAGCTTCTCTTTAGGAGTCTGGCTGGGACAGTGACAGGGCGGGCTTTTCGCTGACAATCAAACTTCTGTCCTGCATCTGAACTCTGAGGATTGCTAGATGGAGAAGGATGGACTGTCAGGGCAGTTTGGGGCCCGAAGCAGAGTACATGGGGGCATTGGACTCCTTGTCCCAAAGGTTGCTATTCTTTTGGGGCAGACGGGAGGGCACCAACCCATTACCAGCCTCAGATGCAGAAGAACAAGCCTGGGAGGGAAAACATCCCCTTATCCAGAGCTTGGAGACGGAGCCTGAAACAAGTCCACCCCCTACCCTGCCTTCCAGTTTCCAGCTGGCTTTTGTCCAGAAGCCACCAAGCAGGCAGGCACGCTGACTGACCAACAGCCTTGCTCAGAGAGTTGGGCGAGCAGACCTAACCTGAGAAACTGGTTGGCAGAGCTCCCCACTCCAGAGTCCAAATCACTCTCTCTTGCATGAGGCCACGGCTCCTGCTGACGGTCTCGGAAGACGGAGATGGAGAGGCACAGCAGGGAGGCTGTGTGGCTGCCCACCTGAGCATCCCACCTCTCCTCTCACACCTACACCACCGCCATCCCACCACAGCTCCAGGCTAACCCAGGTTCCAGATGCTGCAGCTTTAATTAGTTTTCTCCCCAGACACTGACGTGGTGGCCACAGATAAGAGGAACAATTTTCAGTAAGACGGCCCCTGGTCCGACAGTTCTCATGGCCAAGGCTGTTTCCACGTGCGCCTGTAATCCCTCCAGGACTTGACCTTGTCCCCACTGCCGGGGCTCCCCCATTCTGGAGGTACCAAGAGGTTCTTGGGAGGACGTTAGCCGTCCAACACGTTCTCTCCATCAGCATCCCCACCAAAACTCTATGCTTTTTCTTCACGCCAAGTTTCAACACAAGCCCCCCGGTCTCTCAGCCCCTGCAGTTAGATTACCACCTGAAGTCCCTTCTCTATGGAAAATCTGGAGCGCCTCTGACCCTCTCTTTTCATTTTCCCTCCATTGGTTTCGTTCCTTCCTCTCTGTCCTGCTGTTCCAAGTCCATTCATCCTTCATACTTGCAAACAGGCAGAGTGGCTTAGTGGCTGAGCACAATTAGACCTAGGCCCCAAGTCTGCTCTGCCACTTATCAGCTGGAGCACTGTGCTCTCCTAGCTGAGCCTCAGGGGCTTCTCGAGCCGTGGTGCATGCTGAGAAGGGAGTAAGAGCTGAGGCAGGCAGCCCCAGGAGGAGCCTGGTGATCACTCAGGTGATAATAATAACGCAGCGACAATAGCTAACACTTATTTAGTGCTTCCTACGTGCCTGGCACTTTTTAAAGCATTTCTCATGTATTATTTCATTTAATCCTCATAGCAACCTCAGGAGGTAGATACTGCTATCCTGGCTTTACAGAGGAAGAATCGGAGGTACCAGGTGGTTAATCGGAGGTAGCAGGTGGTTCGACAACTTGCCCGAGGGAACCCTGCTGTACTTTGGGGGTTAGATTTACTCTCCTCTGGAATTCAAACCCAGGGCATCTGGATCAGAGTCCGAGCTGTTAGCCAGCATGCTAAGGACTAAACCAAGCTAGTAGCAGTGAGGATGCAGAAAAGTGGACATTTTAGAAGGATTTGGAGTTCCAATCAAAAGGAAGACAGATTTGGCAACTGATCAGGTGTGGCGCGATGAGCGAGAGTGGTTGGGTTTCAGGTTGGGTAATTGGGCACTTGTGTTATTATTGACTGAGCTGGAGAACTCAGGAGAAGGGTGAGGCTTGGGGGACACAGCGATGCGTTTGTTTTTGCCCTGGAATGTTCCAGGTGATTAAGGGATGTTCAGATGGGGCTCTCTGGTGGGCTGTTGGATATAGAAGAGAGATCTGGGCTGGAGAGAGATTTGAACATCATCTGCATTCAGATACTAATGGAAGACATGGGAGGAGAGAAACCTACACAGAAAGAGAAGGGAGCCCAGGATAGAGCTCCAAGGAACACTGACATTTAAGGTACAAGTAGAGAAAAAGGAGTCTGAGAAAGAGGGACCTCTTTTCTTTGCCCCAAACACACATCCTGGTTAACCTTGCTTGAGACTGATTATCCTGTGTTTGCCTCCCTCAGCACTTAGAATCTCAGGGTGATCAGGGAACCCCGCGTAGCAGTTTCACCCCTACTCAATGTAGGGACACACACACACACACACACACATACATACACAGAGCTTCCTGACCTATGGACTCTCATCAGTAGGATTCTTTATCCAGCTGCCTTTGTAGGAGTTCATTTTGACATCTTATAATTGTATATAACACCATCTATTTCACGGAGGCCTTTCACCATTTCAGACAGTGACATAAACACTTTTAGGGGCACCTCCTAAGTGGGTATGGGCCTTGTGTGCCCCCAGACTGAGACTCCGTCCAGGCCGCATGTCTTTCTTTGGGTAGAGCTCCCCCACTGCACTATGTGGTCCATCGCACTGTGGGTTCCCGGAGCACACAGCCTGACTCTGGAGCCTTCCACTCTGTGCTCAGGGCTGAGATGGGAAGGGGATCTCTGTGGGAGCGGGGAGTGAGGACCCAGTGAGGTCAGAAGAAGGACGAAAACCTAATAGACAGGGTGGTCATACACAAACCCCAGGTGGGAATGGGGGATGGAGAAAGCATGGGGAAAGAACCACGCAGCGGATAGAGAGGGTTGGAATCCCTTCCTGTGTGCTCTCCTGACCCACTGTGGGGGAGCCCTGTGCCCGAGGAGCAAGCAGGGGTGCAGAGTTGGCCAAGAGGCATCTGGGCCTGGGGGAAGGAAGGAGAGAAGGGTGGGAGACAGGGGAGGGAAGGGGAGAGGTTGGAGGTGCTTAAGTAAGGTCTCTACATGATAATGCTGGTTATTAAGGCACCAGCTCAGACAGCCTGGGCTAGGGGTGCCCTCTGAGGGGAGACAAGGCACTGGCTGCAGGGACAAGTGGAAACTGTGGGGAAGACACCTGGCACAGCTATCACATGGAGAGCAAACGAGCAGGGGAAATTTCACAGTGCTTCCTCCACTGGGCGGATGCACGCATCTCATCCTCACAGATGCTCTGCTGTACTCACAATGCTCGCAGAGATTCACACGTTATCACCCATACTACGCGTGCCCAGCCCCCTTCCCATTCTCCATGAGCTGCTTCAGGGGCTGAGCTTCATGGCTGTGGGGCCTCTTACCTGGCAGGAGGAAGACCACCCACCATTCTCAGATCTTAGTACCCGGATGAGCAGTGACTGCCTTGGCCTGCAGGGTGAGGAATACCTCACAAGAGCCTGGGTGGAGTGAGGAAGGCCTGCTGGGGATGAGGATGGGGGGAGGGGTGGGGCGGGCTTCTTAGAGAAGTCTCCACTAACATAAAAGGACCCTGCCTGGCCCTCTGCCTGCCCCTCTGCTTGGGCCCTAGATATGGGCTTCCAGCTCTGCCCAGCCCCTGAGCTCCCTCCCAGGACCCAGCTCAGATGGGGCATGGTCAGTTTGGGGAAAACAAGATTAACTATTGTGCAGGGGCAGCCCCAGAGCACCCATCACTGACCCTAAGGGCTCTATGTTATAAGGATTTCTTCCACCCTCCCTCCTACCCCTGTGACTCTGACTGGTCCCTCTCAGCAGCCCCAGGGCAGCACTCGGGTATAAAGCAACTGTGGAGAGAGGGGGCACCCTGTCCACAGTTTGAGGATTGTCTGGAAAGAAGACATTTGAGCCAGAGGCCCCTCCCAGCCTACCACATGACCAGCCAACTCAACTGAGGCCAACTCAGGCCAAGGAGCACAAGTCAGGGAGTTGTTTCTGCCATTCTCCAGCTGTATAGTCTTGGCCAAGTCACTTCACCTCTCTGAGGCTCAATTTTCTTATAAAAATGGGGAGACTAAGTCTTGCCTTACTGGGCAATTGGCAGTCATAAGGATTTAAAATAAAATAATCCATGTAAAACATTTGATGTGGTGGGAGGCTCATAGAAGGACAGATTCAAGGGGAAGCTGAGGAAGCTGAGGCATTGGGGTCTCTCACTTATCCAGGCTCCTTCTGAAGCTCTGGGAGTGGCCTGAGAAATTCGTATTTTGCATTATTTTCTTAAAGCAGGTACCCCAAATCATACAAGCTTCAGGTTTCACAAATCCAGGGACCAAAAGGTGATTTTTTTCCCTCCTCATTCCACCCCATTCTCAATCCTCTCAGTCTCTTCTGTGTACAAAAGGAGAATCGCCCAGTCTGGCCAGGCAGAGCCAAAACGAGCTCCGGACAAGGCCTCACCCCAGATGGAAGGCCTGGGTGAGATCACCATCCTGAGAAGGCTGCCCCAGGATGGTCCCATCCCTGAACTGGGCTTGGTGCCTACTCCTCACCATCCTCCACTCATGGCAGTTAACTCAACCTGGGGAGCCCGTTAAATGAATTCTCCAGATTCTCAGAAGTTGTAGCTGACTCTGGGCACTGTGTCCCAGTCCCGGCAGGGACTTTGCTCCAAAAATTATGAACTCCTAGAAAACCCAGTTCTAGGGCTGTGCTAGGCAACACAGGGGCTCAGGAATGGGCCTTCAGGAAAACAAAAGCAACTTGGCTGGCTTCTCCATTAGCACCCGTTTCCCTAAGGAGCCTTGGAGGGAGTGGGGACACAGGGCTCCCTCCTCAGTGTCTGGGAGATGGATGGGGCTGATTTTTTCCACGATTCCTCCCCATAAATCTGATTTGGCCCCTCATCTGTCTAGGCCAGTCTCCATGGAGGTGTGTGGTAGTGATGAATGGGCTGCCTGACTAATGTGACTGGGGTGGCAGGGACTTGGGGAGGGGCTCTGCTCTGATGGATGGTCCTCATGAGGGCATATTGCATTAGACACCCATAATGCAATCAGCAGGGCCATTATGATACCAATTTGTTGCTCCTCCTCACCAGGGTGGGGCAATGGAGCTGGAAGATTAAAGAGTATGTCAAGACTTTGGAGACAGCTGGGGGTGTTTCAGGAGGGGGCAAGATTTGCCTGTTGTGGGCTATTACTAAGGCAAATAATAGGGAGCCGAAGAAAGTGCAAGCTGGAAAAGGGAAGTGAGGGACTGAGGCCCAGAGAAGAAGGTGTGACCAGTCCAAAGTCCCTTCTAGAAGCAGAGGGAAGGGCTGGAATTAGCACTTGAGTCTCCCGCTTTCTGTACCAGGCTGACCAAGGATGGAGGAGGGGGTGGAATTAGGAGAGAGAGATTCTCTCTGGCCTCCATGTTGCTGGAAGCCTTCACGCTCCTCAAGAGATCTACTGAAGTGAGTGAAGCCAATGACTCCTTCCACTGAAGAAGGAAGTGGTCCACTGCAGGGTCCCACACTGGCCCTCGATGGCGCTCACTCGAGACCACTCACAGTTTTGCTGCCTCACCTACCCAAATCAGTTCTGATCTGTGTCTTTCTCCTGTAATTTTAAAGGAGTCCCCTAAGCACTACACTGCCTCCTGTCTTTCCTTATCCTCTAGGTCACCAGAAGGGATCTTTAAGACAAAATGTTCTTTCCTGCTTAAAAGGTGTCGGTAGCTCCCTGTCGCCCTCAGGATTGGGGTCCAGGTCTCTCTCCGAACCTCAGCTCGGGGGTCCCCCCGACTCACCCAGCCTCTTCTGTGGTGAAAGCATACTACACGGTTTTATGCTTCTCAGTCCTCTGCGTGGACCTTAGGGGCAGGAAAATGACCACCCTGGGTACTTCAATCAGTGCAGGCTTCGCTCTCACTTCCTTTTCTCCTCTGACCCCCAGCCCTGCTCTTGATCCTCCACCTTCACCCCCAGACTCACACTCCGTTGTGTTGGTGCATGCCCCAGTGATGTATATACACGTCTTTGGAAATAGTGCTATCTACCGTATGTATGCATTTTTAACTAACATAAATAATCTCGCACTACAGATCTCATTTGTTTCAGACTTTTTAAAAATTTAACACTGTTTTTGAGATCTATTCATGTTGCTTTGTGCTTTTCTAGTTTATTACTTCTGATTGCTGCAAAATATTCCAAAATATGTCTCTACCATATTCTTCCCCAGTAACAGACACCTAGATTTCCTCCGACTCCCTGTTACTACAAACGTTGTGTAGTGAATGTCGTTTTCTCAGAGTGTTTAACCAGGAGTGAGCCTGCAGGGTCCCAGGGGATGTGCATACTTAAACTGAGTTCTGCTGCGTGCCTCTCCAGAGGGGCTGCGCTAGTCCATACTCAGCTGCAGTGCATAAAGGTGCCTGGTTCCCCTCATCGTCAACAACACTTGCACGATTCCACTTTCTAGCTTTGCCAGTCTGATAGGGCTGAAGTGACCTAAGCCTTTACACATACCAGTTACCACCGCTTTGAATAGCCTTCCTTTATATATTTTCTTAATATCCTTCTGCTTTAAATATTCTCCTTTCACTTGATGATAAACTGCTACTTATCTTTCAAAATCTAATTCAAATACCACATTCTTTGTGGAGTTTTCCAGTTTTGTCACCCCTTTGTTGGTGTTCCAGAGCCTTTTGTACATACTATCCTAGCCCTTATTATACCACTGTAATTCATTCTCTCTTTCTCATTCACACCGCACTCCCTACCTTGGTGATTCAGGCAGAGATGGTTCCTGCCTCTGAACCATGGCGAGGAGGAGGAAGGAGACGAGTGAACGAATGAGGTGAGTTATATTGGTGGAAACTGGGAAATCAGGCAATTCGTTATATGCTCCTTTCTCTTGATGAATTAAAATGATATCAAGTACAGAAGCTGTGCATTCTTCCTCTTCATGGTCCCACTGTCAATGCTCTCAATAAGTGTTTTTACGAACAAATCCTCTCTTATACACTCCAGGACCTCACTTGCTTCTATCTTGAGCAACTTTATTCTAGCCATTTCTAAATGTTTCTTCCCTTCTGCCTGTAACCAAGTCAGTGTCTATCTTAGCCTGAAAAGACTTTCCCTTAATGCCAGTGAACTCTGGGCTAACACCTCATAAAGGATCCAAGGAAAGAGCATGACTGTGAGACTTAAAAAACATTGGAGAACTCAGCCTTTCTGGGCCTCTGGTTTACTCATCTGTACACTGGAGCTAGGTTAGTGTGAGGGTTACATTCACCGTTTGACAGCACTCCGTTCCCAAGCTCTCTCCATCAAGCTTCTAAAAGATATCTTCTACACATGTCCAAAACAGAATTCCTCATCTTCCCTCAAACCAACCCTCCTCTGGAACCTCTTGTTTCTAGTGACCCTGTCATTTTCCCAGTAAACCCAGGGGACATTAGCTTGACATCTGTGACCTCCCTGGCTGTTTAATTAACCAAAAGTCAATTGATTCACCGTCCATGTTGATTCTTTTTTTTTTTTAAGATTTTATTTTCTTTTCCTTTTTCTCCCCAAAGCCCCCCGGTACATAGTTGTATATTCTTAGTTGCGGGTCCTTCTAGTTGTGGCATGTGGGATGCTGCCTCAGCGTGGTTTGATGAGCAGTGCGATGTCCGCGCCCAGGATTCGAACCAACGAAACACTGGGCCTCCTGCAGCGGAGTGCGCGAACTTAACCACTCGGCCACGGGGCCAGCCCCCCATGTTGACTTTTAAATCCACCCTTCATCTCCACCGCCACTTCCACTGTCCTTAAAGTAGAGGAACCTTCAGGTTGGGTGTGAGTTTGTTTAGAGACAATACATACAAATTAAGTCTGCAGGTAACATCTTTTCTTAGGTTACTTCCCACCCTAACTGCTTCCCCCATCTACACTCATCTGATGGCTGATAGGGATCAGAAACTTCACTCTAGCTACCTCCCCCTGCCCCAGATGGAGTTAATTTTACAAGATATGCCAAGGAACAGATAACCCTTGATACACCAAAGCAAAGAGAAAAAAATAAGACTTCTCAAAAAAATTCTTCCTGCCTACGAAAACAAAGCCTTTTGAAGGCAGCCTCAAAACAGTGTTAGTACAGCCAAATCTTACTGACGAATATTTATACAAAAATCCTAAACCAAATGCTACTAAATAAAATCCAGAAGTTCATCAAAATAATAAGACATCATGACCAAGTGGGGTTGAACCCATAAATGAACAAAAAGAAGTTTAGGACTTCACCATATTAACAGGCAAAGGAAAAAGAAAGATCATTTTAATCTGTGCTGAAAAAAAGCATTTGATAAAATTTATCGCTAATTTCTTATAAAGCTTACAATAAGCTAGGAACAGAAGTAATTTCCCTTAACTTGGTAAGTCTACAGCAAACCTCATCATTAACGACTAAACATTAGAAGCACTTCAATTAAAACAAGGAAAGAGACAAATTCTTACCATTACCACTATTATTCAACACTGTCTGGTTGTCTTAGCTAATTAGACAAGAAAAAAAATTAAAAATGCAAGGAAAAATCAGAAATATGAGTATAAACGTTAGATAGCTCTTAGACAACTTTCTCAACTTCTTTCATGATTATTGATCTTTTTGGGTTTTCTCTCCCTCCCTGGGTCAATTTTCTGGAAGCATTAACCATTTTTCTTTAGGTTTAGTGACTTATTTCCACAAAATTATATAAACTATTCTCAACATTACTTGTATTTAAATTGTTGTTTTAAATTATTAAATTTCCTTGTCTGTGGTTAATTCCATTTTCTGATTCCTAATTTTGTTTAAGAATCAGGAAAGTATTGTACATTTTTACATTATTTTTCCTTGATTAGATTTTTGTAGTGATTTGTCTGTTTCACCCCCCCACCCCCACTAATAAATAGCTCTTTGATTTACAAAGGAATAGGAAATTGTCATTATCTACAGATATTAGGACTGCCTACAATAGAATATGTAGAATATAAGGTAATTTGTTCAGAAACACAACAAATATCTAGTCAATAGCTTTCTTATATGTTAGCATTAATAAATTTGGAAATGTAATTTAAAATATATAATGATAATGTGAATATTCATGTGAATTTATGTGAGTAATATGAATAATGTGAATTCATGAATAATGCAATACTTGTGGGAAGAAAACATAAAACTTTATGAAAGACATAAAAGAAGACCTAAATAGAGACTTACCATGTTGGGATGTCAATTTCTCCAAAATTGAATAAATTCAATGTTATCCCAATCAAAATCCCCATAGGATTTCTAAAAATGAAACTTCACAAATTAATTCTAAAGTTTGTGTGTGAGAATAAACATACAAGAAACTTTTGAAAAAGATCAGTGATAGGAGACTTTCCTTGCTAGATATCAGAAACATATTTTAAGGTTACACAAATTAAATAGTCTCCTACTGGCACAGAAATAGACCAGTAGAACAATGAGACCAGGAGTAGACCCATGCATCACAAATCAGTGAGGAAAGGATTGACTAATAATAATAGTGTTTAGGTGTTTAGGACCTTCAGCCATTTTAGAGGAAAAAAACGTTAGATCTGCATCTTGTATAACCACAAAATAAAATCCAGATAGACTGAATATCTAAATGTAATAAAAAGTAAAATATTTTTATAAGCTGAAGCTGGGTGGTGGGTGGGAAAGCCTTTCTAGGCAAGATACAAAACTCAGGAGCTAAAAGGAAAGGATTGATGATTAAGCTGCACTAAATTTCAAAATTCTGTATGATGAAAGCTAGTATAAACAATTAAAAATAGGTGAAATTGATAGCATGGGTTAACAATTCTGAAACTGTATACTAGGGTTGAATAAATAAGTAAATGGCTGGTAGATGGTGGGAGCCAGGTCCTCATTGTTGGAGAAAGGTGAGCAATAAGGAAAGACTAGAATTATCACTGTGGTACTGGCCTAAAGTTTGAAACATCATATGAATATATATATATATATTCCTCATACCATATATGTATGCATATATGTGTAAATACACAGGTTATAAATACAGAAACAATTATAGACATGTGTATACATGGGTATATACGTGTATACATATATATGTGACCATCTAGCTCTGTCTCCTGAGACCCCAAAAAATGACACCCCAATAGCAATGAGCACACCAAGCATCCAGATCTTGGTTTCTAAATATCATTCTCCCATAAAAGGAATCAGGCTCCATGAAGAACCGATTAATTCTAGAGCTGGAAAAGGGAAAGTACAAGATAAGCCTGGAGCATCTTGTAGTTTCATAAACGAAGGAAATGTTAAAAAACAAAAGGATGGAGGTTTGTCAAAGGTACACTGGAGCTAGCCTGAGTTTTCAATGGATAAATCTGGAATAATTCGAGCAACAAAATAAATAAATAACATAATATTGCATTATACCCCAAAATATAAGATAAATATATAAGTCCAAAGGATAGACACATAGATCAATGGAGTAGAACCGAGAGTCCAGAAATAAACCCATACATCTACAGTCAATTAATTTTAACAAGAGTGCCAAGACCATTCAACAGGGAAAGAACAGTCTTTTCAACAAATGGTGCTGGGACAACTGAATACCCACACATAAAAGAATGAATTTGAACCCCTAATTTATACCACAAACAAAAATCAACTTAAAATGGATCAAAGACCTAAATGTAAGAACTGAAACTATAAATCTCTTACAAGAAAATGAAGGCATAAATCTTCATGAATTTGGATTAAGCAACAGTTTCTTAGATCCTTAACTATCATGTCAAAAGCACAAGCAACAACAAAAAGATAAATTTGGGCTGCATCAAAATTTAACTTTTGTGCATCAAAAGGCACTGTCAAAAAGTGGAAATATTCACAGAATGGGAGAAAATATTTGCAAATCATATATGTGATAAGGGTCTAGTATCCAGAATATATAAAGAACTCTTACAACTCAAAAACAAAAAGAACCTAATTGAAAAAGGAGCAAAAGATTTGAGTAAACATTTCTCCAAAGAATGATATACGAATGGCCAAGAAGCACATGGAAAGATTCTGCACATGATTAGTCACTGGGGAAACGTACAGTAAAGCTACAATGAGGTATCACTTCACATCCCTCTAAGATGGCAATTACTCTAAAAAAAACACACAACAGAAAATAGCAAGTGTTAGTAAGAAGGTAATGAGATTGGAACCTTCATACATTGCTGGTGGGAATGTAAAATGATGCATCCACTTTGGAAAACAGCTTGGCAGTTCCTCAAAAAGTTAAATGTAGATATATCCTATGACCTAGCAATTCCACTTCTAGGTATGTACCTAAGGGAAAACACACGTTCAAACAAGAAGTTGTACACCAGCGTTTATAGCAGCCCCAAAGGTGGAAACAACACAAAGGTCCATCAGCAGATGAATGGATAACAAAATGTGGTATATCCATACAATGGAATATTATTCAGCCATAAAAGGAATGAAGTAGTGACACATGCTACAACATGGATAAAGCTTGAAAATATTATGCTAAGTGAAAGAACCCAGACATAAAAGGACATATATTATATGAGTTCATTATATGATGTCCAGAATAGGCATATTAATAGAGACAGAAAGTAGCTTCAGAGGATAGAGGAAGAGGGGAATTGAGAGTGATTGCTAATAAGTACAGAGTTTCTTTTGGGGTGATGGAAATGTTCTGAAATTAGATAGTGATGGTCGCATAACACTGTGACTATACCAAAACTCATTGAATTGTATACTTTGAAATGATGAAGTTTGTTGTGAGTTATAGTGTAATAAAGAAATTACAAAAAGGAAAAAAATAGCCTAAAATAGGTGCAAAAACATACACAATTTCATACCAATATAAATAGGTGATTTAAATAAATTAGGACGAAGAGACAAAACTTCCTTACAGAAGACTTCCAAATAATTTATTTAGATATCCTTTCTAAGAGGTCAAGCTTAATCCCCCACCACTCCCTGTAACCCTCTTAAGTGTGGGCTGCAGTTAGTGACTTGCTTACAACAGATAGAACATGGAAAGGGATAAACAGTAACTTTACAGTGGAGAAGCCTGGCAGACTCTGCCTTACTAAAGTGAACCCCAGGTGCATATCACCAGTCATGCCATGTGGACATCACATAACCTCTGACATACAACAAGAACGACCTCTGTGCTATTCTTTCAAAAAGCCCATAACTCCAGTCTAATGAAGAGAAAAATATTAGACAAGTGAAAATTGAAGGACATTCTATTAAATATCTCACCAGTACTCCTCAAAATTGTTAAGGTCATGAAAAACAAGGAAAAGGGCCAGCCCGGTGGCGTAGTGCTTAAATTCGCGTGTTCCACTTCTGTGGCCTGGGGTTTGTGGGTTCAGATCTTGGGTGTGGACCTGCACACCACTTGTCAAGCCATGCTGTGGCGGTGTCCCACATACAATACAGAGGAAGATTGGTATGGATATTAGCTCAGGACCAATCTTCCTCACCAAAAAAACAAAACAAAACAAAATAAAGATGAGAAACTATCATAGTCCAGGGGAGACTCAGGAGCTATGATAATTAAATGCAATGTGGTGTCCTAGAATAGATCCTGGAACAGAGAGAGCGCGTGAATGGAAAAACTGGTGAAATCCTATCGAAGTCTGAGTTTAGTTATCCTAATGTGCAGATATTGGTTTTTAAAAATTTCCACAAATGTACATGGTAATATAAGATGTTAACGATATAGGAAACTGGGTGAGGGGTAAATGAGAACTTGGTACCACTTTGCAGCTTTTCTTTAAACCTAAACTATTCCAAAATAAAACATTTACTTAAAAAATAAATGAAAGACTGGGAGAAAATATTTGCTCAAAAAATAACAAACAAATACACAGTTAGCATCAACTGGATCAATGGGTCAAGGATATTGTGACATCTCTTGATGGCATTCATTCCTCCCTCCTAGCTGCCCCCTGACTTCCCTGCTGACAGGACTCAGATTGGCTCAAATGGTGGTGCAGATTGCTTGCTCTCCTGCCCTGCCCCAGCTCCATTTATCTTCTCATTCATGCATACAGTATTGAGCATATTTTATGTGGCAGAAACTCCTCTAGGCACTGAGGATAAAACTATGAACAAAACACTCTGCTCCCACAGAGTTTATAGGGAATGAACCATAATTGGTCTAAACTAGACATGATAATCTTCCTCCCTGGGCCATGACTGATTTGGGGGTCGCCATGCGACTCAGTCCTGGCCAATAAGATCTAAGAGGAGATGATATCAAGAGACAATTTTAGGGGCTGGCCCAGTGGCACAGCGGTTAAGTTCACATGTTCCGCTTTGGTGGCCTGGGGTTCGCCGGTTTGGATCCCTGGTGCGGACATGGCACTGCTTGGCAAGCCATGCTGTGGTAGGCGTCCCACCTAGAAAGTAGAGGAAGATGGGCACGGATGTTAGCTCAGGGCCAGCCTTCCTCAGCAAAAAGAGGAGGATTGGCAGCAGTTAGCTCAGGGCTAATCTTCCTCTAAAAAAAAAAAAAGATAATTTTAAATAGTAATTTAATTTTGAGACCACTTTACATAATTTAGGAAAATAAATCTATAAACCTAAAGAAAGAAATCATGGGCTTCAAAGAAAGGAACAGATTCAGCTTGCACAGGCCTTTAGCTCTTTGCCTTCCCTTCTTCCTGCCTGGAAAGCAGATGTGAAGTGTAGAGATGCAGCAGCTGTCCTGTGCTTGTGACAGTATAAGTGTGCTAAGGAAGACGGAGCAGAGAGAAGGCCCCTGGGTCTCTGCTGCTCGGCTGCTCTAGTCCTGCACTGCTTATGCTTAAACCTCCAGAAATCCTACGTCAAAAACTCCCAAAAAACCAAAACCAAAAAAAATAAAAACCCTATACTCTATTCTTTACTGCACTCATAGTCCATTTTCAATTAGTTGTAGTTGAACGTACTTCTAACTGATGAAGATATCAACAGGCAACTTCTTGTGAATAACTATAAATGGCTATGAGATATGAAAAGATGATTCAGCCTAACAGAAATTGGCAATTGCAACTTAGTATACTATTTCTCCCTACTCCAGTTTGACAGTCTTATTGAGGATGTGGGGAAATGGACACTCTCCTATGTTGTTGCTATGGGTATAAACTAGAATAGCATTTATTTTTTAATGTTTTTTTGCTGAGTAAGATTCACCTTGAGCTAACATCTGTGCCCATCCTCCTCTATTTTGTATGTGGGATGCTGCCACAGCATGACCACTGATGAGTGGTGTAGGTCTGTGCTGGGAATTGAACCTGGGCTGCTGAAGCAGAATGCACTGAACTTAACCACTAGACCATGGGGCTGGCACCCAAAATAGCATTTTTGAAAGACAACTGAGGGGCCAGCCTGGTGGTGCAGTGGTTCATTTCCCACGTTCCGCTTCAGTGGCCTGGGCTTCGCTGGTTCGGACCCTGGGTGAGGACATGGCATCACTTGGCAAGCCATGCTGTGGCAGGCATCCCACATATAAAGTAGAGGAAGATGGGCACAGATGTTAGCTCAGGGCCAGTCTTCCTCAGCAAAAAGAGGAGGATTGGCAGCAGATGTTAGCTCAGGGCTAATCTTCCCCAAAAAAAAAAAAAAAAGGAAAGAAAGACAATTGACATTATCTATGAAAATGTAAAATGTATACCCATTAGCTAGTAATTCTGCTTCTAGGAATCTTATAGAAATATTTGTACATATGCAAAAAGATATCAAAAGATGTATGCTTCAGCAGTTTTGTAATAATTAGCAAGTGAAAGCAAGTTAAATAATGAGGAAATGTCCAAATTAAGGTCAAGTCACACTGTGGTATACTTTACATCCATTAAAAAGACTGAGAACTTTACGTAGAATACAAATCTATTTGTAAAAACATTTCAACATTTTGCCATATTCATTTCGGATTTTTAAAAAAAGAAATTAGACTTTCCAGATAAAGTAGAAAACCTACTGTGTACCCCAGGGCACCTCATTTTTTCTCCACTCTCTGCAGAGATAGCTACTATATTGAATTTAGTGTTTATCATTCTCGTGCATGTCTTCAAACTTTAAATTGTATTTACCTGTTATCATTCTTCAATATGTTTTTCTTATTCAACAACTTTTTAAAGATCTGTTCATGTTGACCCGTGTAGCTACAGTTCACTTCAAGTGCTGTATAGTATTCTAATAGATAAGTATATCACAATTTATCTATTCTCTCATTGCTGGACATTTAGGTTATTTCTAACTTTTCATTATTATAATTAACGCTAGAATGAACAATTTTATACGTGTCTCCTTGTGTACTGTGGACAGATTTCTCTAGAGAGCACTCTTAGAAGGGGAGCTGCTGCGTCTTAGGATATGAACATCTTCAACTTCACCAGATACAGGCTGACAGGATGTTGTTCGAAAGCCTTGGGGCCAGATGTGTTTTAGAACAAGGAACGTTTGGATTTTAGAAAGGCAATATGGTATATGTGCCAGTATAACCCTCTCCACAGGGCTGGGGAAGTACTCCATAATCAGATATGTTACTTTTAAGTATAAATGTCCACATCAAGTGAGATAAATAAAGACAACAAATAGCTTCACCTAAGGTCAGGTTTTGCCACCAAATGAGCTAAGAAGGAACTTCTGGTTTTCAGAGCTTTTCAGATTTCTGAGTTGTAGATAAGGAGTTTATCTACACCCCCAAACTGCTTTTTGAAGTAGTCGCATTCGTTCACCTTCCCGCCACCGTTTCTTCACATCCTCACCGCTATTTGGTAACATCAGACTTCATGACTTTTGCCAATCTGATAGGTTTACATTTACTCCTATAATTAAAACAGAAAGGAAATATAGAACATGGAAGGACAGATCTCATTTGTAACAACAGTAATGAAAACATAGAAAATCTACGATTGTACTGAATAAGAAATGTGAAGAGGGGCTAGCCCAGTGGTATAATGATTAAGTTTGCACGTTCCACGTCAGTGGCCCAGGCTTCGTGGGTTTGGATGCCGAGCATGGACCTACATACTGCTCATCAAGCCATGCTGTGGCAGCGTCCCACATGTAAAATAGAGGAAGACTGGCATGGATGTTAGCTCAGGGACAATCTTCCTCACCAAAAACCCCCAAAAAACAAAAAAAACAACAAAAGAAGTGTGAAGAATCCAAATGCAGAAAATGTTAAAACTGTCAAAGGAATATAAATGTGATGAACATATGGACATTTTCTATCATTGCATAGACAGGCTTTGTGTTATAGGGGTGTCATTTGCTGTAAATTATTTTACAAATTCAATGCAATTCCAATCAAAATTACAATAAAACTTCTAAAACTTGAAAAAAAATTTTTTAAATTACCCTGGAAGAATAAATATCCAAATATTCAGGAATATTCTGAAAATGAAAAGTAGGATTTAAGAAGGGACTACTAGATATTAAAACATATGACAAAAATATGGTAATTAAAACAATAGGTAATGGCTCAGAAACAGAATGATCATGGACCAGTAAAGAAAGTTCAGAAATAGACCCAAGGATAAATGGGAATTTAATACATGATAAAGATGATATTTAAAAATAAATCAATGATGTGAGACAACTGGCCAGCCATTTGGAAAAACCGAAAAAGCTAGGTAACTGCCACATTCTTCACTTCAAAGTAAATTTCAAATTGGTAAATGATTAATATATTAAACATGAATATCAGAAGAAAACATGGGTCAATATTTTCATAATTTTGAAGAAAGTCTGATGTGAAATCTAAACATTATAAAGGAAAAGTCTGATAAATTGACATTTCAAAAATGAAAAACCTCTGTATAGCAAAAAATACCAGGTAGTGAATATTGTGGTCTGTCTCCTCAATATTCCTCCCACCATTTCCCCATTGTGTAGCTGCCATGCAATTTGTTTTGGGGGTGAGTATTAACACCTCTTTGCTCCAAATTCCCGGGGCAGGAACTGATTGTTTTGACCTACCAGGGTAATCCTGTTGCCCTGGCCACAGTAACTGGTTCAAGTAGCCCTGGTCTAAGCAGGAAACCCATGGCATGGTCTTGATCAAAAAGAATGACATGTAATCCAATTTAGGGCTCTAAATACTGGAGGCTTATGGGACAGAAGGTTCCTTACTCTTCTAAGAGGGCCATTGGAAGTCAGTTTCTGCACAGTGTAGGAAAAATGACAGCCATTTGGTCACCAGGAGAGAAGTAAGATTTAGAACAGCCTTGCTAATATAAAAGTCATAGTAGAGAAGGAAAGAGACAGGACCTTGACATGTTTTAGTCATTGAATCAAACCAACCCTGAACTACCTTTGCATTTTCAGTCAATAAAGTCCCTTTTTTTTTGTTACTTGCAAAATAAGGAGCTCTAAATGATATGGACCATGAACAAATTCAGAAGACAAAACTGGTAAAAATATTTGCAACTCAAATGACAAATAAGTAAAACCCCTAAAACACAAAAAGCTTCAAATCAATATGAAAAATAAGACAACCTAATTAAAAAAAATCAGACTAAATAGGCATTTCATACAAGAGGAAATACAAATGACCAACAAACCATACAAAGAGATGCGTAAGCTCAGTGTAAATTAAAGAAATGTAAATGAAACAAAGGGAAGTCAGTTTTTACTTATAAGATTGGCAAGAATGAAAAACATTGATATAGGGCTGAGGATATATAGAGAAACAGACTCTTTCATATACTAGTGGAGAGAGTGTAAACTGGTGATTTTCAAAAGAGTAATACACAATTTTTATTAACATTTATAATATTTATAGGCTTTAACCAAACAATTCTACTCCTGAAACTTTACGCAATAGAAATACCTAAGCGAGAAGGCAAAGATGTATACAAATGTATGGCAATATTATTTATAATAGTGAAATAGTGGGAACATCTCAAATATTCATCAGTTCAGAATTAGTTAAGTAAACTCAAGGTACATCCATGCAATGGAAATACTTAGGAGCTTCATAAAGGATGAAAAAATCCTATATGTTGCCATGAAAGATGTTTAAGATAGATTAAGTGGGAAAGAAATCTGCAATAGACACTATAACCTTTTTGTGGAAAAGTCAGTATATACATATTAAAATGATCTGAAAGGGTATCATACTGTTAACAGTGATTACATGTGGGAAATAGGATTAGGGCTCAGAGGGGGAAGCCCTCAATTCTAGTAGATCCATAGGTACACGTCCACAGGTACGTATTCGTGCACACACACATTTACCACCACTGCCAGGACCACAACCTGTCCATCAGGACCGAACTGCTACTTTGGTTTCTCACCTGACTCAGTCTGTTCTCAACCTGTTCCCTACTCTATGGCATACCAAGAGTGGGGTGGTACATCTTTACAGAGAATTTTAAAACCATAATAAAACTAAAAGTTGGTTTGCTTTTTACTACCACCAGACATTTTCTAAACAGTGTCATTGACAGCAGGGAGTGCTGCTCTCACAGCCCCCTCCCTTGGTAGTGACTGTCCCCACTGTAGTGTGATTCACTGGGTCATGAGTGCCCATGTGCCATTTGCTGGGCAAAGTGCTGCAGAGGATTCAGACAGGCGTCTGATGTCTTCCCTGCCTTTGAAGCGCTCATTTTCGAGCAGAAGCATCAGGCAAGCACACAGACACTAGAAATCATCAGTGTCTCACGGGCTCAACTTCCTGCCTGCACAACCAGCCTCCCCATAGCAGCCACCCCTCCCGCTGCCCAGGATGGGCTCTGTCCTCACTCCTCCTACCCTGAAGCCCTCATGCTGCCCTGCACTTGAGGCCTTACTGTTTTTCCTCATCCTGGGGGGAAAAAAAGACGCTTTGCTCCTTTGATCTTACTTCTCCCATGCCTATCTTTGCCTGCCTTTGTCTCCAACGTCCAGACCACCACTTAACCCTCCACTTTGCTCCTGAGAGTGTTAACTGAAAACTCCCTCCCTGGCATCTTCCCTAAAAGCTTGGAAATATACCTGAGAAAAAAAAGTGAAATGGTTGCTCAAAACTGGCTATATGAAAAGCCTTCAGCTGGGCGGTCAGAGGCCCCTTTCCTGTGCCCAGAGCAGTGCTGTTTCCCCAGCAGGCTTCTCTGGAGAAGGGGCTCACTGGAGAGGGCAGGGCCTTACTCCATCAGCTTTAAAAATAAACACTGCATGGAACAGAAAAAAAGAGAAGGCATCTACTCAGTTTAACCTGAGCCTTGTAACAGAGAGGAGAGTGTGTGGGGAGAACAAGAGCGAGATCCAATTAATTACCCTCAGAAGCAAAGGTAAAAGTTGAAGATTACGAGACCCATTTACAGGAGGAAATAGACCCATCATTGAGCCTAGAGAATGGAAGGATTGTTTAGGGCCAGAAAAGCATCTCAATGTTCAGATTCCATTCTTTTTCTGGAGCTTTGGAGAGAGGAAGGTCATAGCTTGGGCTTGGAAGGTACACTTAGCAGCGGGTTCAGACTGGGGGCTGCGGGGGGGCCTGTTGCCTTGGGTCCAGTTCTGGGCCCACATCCAGCCCCCGCCCGAAGAGATGAGGAGCTTGCATCCTCTCTGGAAGTTGATGTGGGCTGGCGGACGAAGGGGTGCCCCCTGTGAGAGGCCCCTCCATTACCATCACAACGGCTGATGTCACAGACCCCACAAAGCAGCTGGGGCTCCAAATGCAGGGTAACCCTAACCCCACCAGTGATTGAAACAGATAGAGGGGTAGCTCTTGCACACAATGCCCAGGCCCCCACCTCTCTCCTCCTTCTTGCACTTCCTCAGCAGCCTTTGTCTTCTGGTCCCTTGGGCCAAGAGGCGCTCTCATTCCAGGCAAACACTGCCCATTAAATTAAAAACTCTGGGGAAAGGGTCTGGCACTTTCTCTCCCTCCCTCCCCTTATCTCCCACTGGCTCCTCCCCACCCTCACCTGCCTGGTGAGCAGATAAGAAGCCCAGCTAGGAGAAAAGGGGCAAGCTGGAGACTGCCTCACATCCGTCCCTGGTTTTGTTCAGTTTCGTTCTCTTCCTCCTCAGAGCACCGCCCAAAGGCTTCTGGCCCCCTCTGGATAAGGCCTTGGTGAGACACCGTACCAATCAGTGCTCAGAAGCGATGGGAAATGCTCTGGGCTGAGCCGGCTTTAGTCTGGCTTTGACAGCCCAAGCCTCTGTACTGGACCCTCTGGTTTGTCATGTCGCCGACCAGCTGGAAGTCCCTGTAT
The DNA here is from genome assembly GCF_041296265.1 of Equus caballus. Taxonomy (NCBI): domain Eukaryota; kingdom Metazoa; phylum Chordata; class Mammalia; order Perissodactyla; family Equidae; genus Equus; species Equus caballus. Next base: position 46,401,380 of record NC_091698.1, on the reverse strand, counting down.
TCTCACAAGTCCAGGACCTCATGCCCTCCTCAGTACCCTCACCTGGTTTGAGGAGAGAAAGCTAGGGGTAACAGCTGTACAGGTCTTTGGGTGTGACCTGGGGTTCGCATGGGGGCTCCTGGAAAAGCTGGGTGGCAGAGCTGCAGGTCTTGAAAAATGTGCCAGAACTCTATGAGGCGGGGAGAGGAGGTTACTGCTCAGAGCTTCTGGATTTCCCTCACAGGGAGATCTACATTTCCAAAGGGATTTGGTTATTAGTCAGTATTTTAGTCATGAATCTTTCTTAGACATTAATGAAAGCCATGCACCTTCTATCCAGAAAAATGGGTGGATATAACCCTGTGCACATATGTGCATAGGTACACACTCACACACACACACACATTCCAAGGGTTTACGGACCTCTGGTTAAGAGCTTCTGGATTCAAGAAGGAAGTATCAGTTTTGGCACTAAAAGGAGAAAAGAGAAGGCTTCAGGTGGTATTAAGGAGCAGATTCCACTGGAAGGACTGGCTCTACTCTGAGCCAGGAGGTTGGCTGTTTGATTTGAAGGGTTTGAACCTGTTTCGCATACAGGTGCTTGAGAGGCCTTGCTACCATTAACCCTGTGCTGGGCTTGGGGAGGGGAAGCCTGGAGGCATTAATCCTCTGGACACTTCTGTCCAATGCCCAGCCAGGAGGTATGTTGTGGAACTGGAAGGGAGGGAGGGAAAGGCCTTAAATAGTACATGTGCTATGGCTAGGTACTGGCTGAGCATTTTGACCATCCATAGCTCATTTACAATTCACAAAATCCCTGTAAATTAGGGACTGCTATTCTGCTCTCAGATGAGGATTATGAGATTTAGCGAGATCATTGTTCAAGGTCATCCAGCTGGTTAAGTGGCACAGCGGGGACTGAAGCCTAGGTCTCTCAGGCATCAAAGCCCAGCTGCAGTATTCAGACTTGTTACTGAAGACATTTTTTCCATGCTATTCCCACACATTGCATGCCAGCCTAGGGGGCAAGCAGGCTGAGGGCTGTTCCACCATTTCTGGCCTTACTCACTATGGTTCCAGATGCGTCTACCAGGTCCTTCACTTACCCTCCCAGCACATACCAGATTCATGGCAACTTTTCACTCTAATGTAGCCTGCACCTAAAATACTCCCATAGCCCAACAAAGTTTGAATTTAATTCCTTCAAAGTCCAGCTAATTACCATCCTGCTTTCTCTGTGCTGTCTTCCCTGACCAGACCCATTCCTGTACCAGGCTATGAGGCCTGTCCCTCTCCCGTAGTGAGCTCTAAAATAGGCTCATTTCTCCCCTTGCCCCAGCCTGGCTTTGTGGTGGATAACCATACATCACTCCATCTTGACCGAGAACCTTTCCATGGCAGGGCTGATGTTCAAAACATAATGGGCCCCAAGTTGCCTAAGCCGGTCCTCTATATAAATCACGTATTTCAAAAGTTATTCCTCTTGATGATGATGCCAAGTTAACTGTGTAGACAGGAAAACCTAACCCAGTAGATTGGGATGTTTCCAAGGGCTCCTTGCCCTTTCAGGCAGGCAAGCTTTATCCTCCCCATCAGGCTTCTGCCTGCTCTAGGCCTTAGTCCAGTTGAGGGGGTCAGTGTCTGTCATCCAGTTCACCAACCACAGCTGCACTGTGCAAAAGGGGTGAAAGAACAAAAAAACTATGAGACAACACTGTGGCTTTTGAAACAGGTATGTAGGCTCTCTTGTTTAATAGCAGTTAAAAGAGGAAAATGTACAGGAGAAATAAACATGCTCTCTCCACACAGGAGGTTCCCACTAACCACGAGGCCCATCTGCATCAGTAGCTTTACTAGTGAGTTTTAAAGAAAAAGTTCCCTTTAGAGTTAAAAATGGACTCTCCTAAATCTCCTCCATAAATGTGCAACTATTTGTGCAAAATAAAAAGGCCATTTCCAACACATTAGTAAAAAGTAATTGCGAACACAGGCAAAATAAAAAAAAAAAAAGAGGCAACTGAAGCATCCAGGACCAGAGTCCTGGGAGAGGAGGCTAAGGTAGGGGGATTTCTGAGCAGGCCCCAGGGAGTGTGCTCAGAGGCCTTCTGAGCAAGGTCACGGCCAATGCCAATCTTGGGGATGAAGGGCCCTGGGTCTGGGACTTGCTGAGCAAGCACTTGTCAAGTGTGTAGTGAAGCCAGGCTGGCTTGGAGGCCTAGGAGACTGGGAGGCCGGGTACGCAATGAAGACACTAGGGAGTGCTCCCTGGAAGCCACACATTCTCTTTGCCAACAGGGACTCTGCTGTTTTCAACTTCCAGGTCCTCTTCTTTCCCACTTTCAACAGTTTCACTTACAGTCTACTCGGAGAGATTTTCCTATGAAAGTATGCAAGCTGCCCATAGCACTACTGAAACCCACTAGGGTTGCAAACAAGACTGTACTTTCAGGAACACTGACCTAGTTTCCCCAAGAACTTGGCCAAGGCTTCATACGAACGAGACGGCTGGTAGGCTTCCAGCCACCCATGTTCTCACCCTCATATTGAGGCCTCCAGAGCACTTCTATATCTCTGGGCATTTGAGGCCAGATCTTAGGAGTCTGAGGGCATGGGCACATATGCTTTGCACAAGTCCTCTCAAGGGCTGGCCTAGCTAGAGGCCTATAGACAAAATGAAAAAGTCCTACTTCACCAATTCGAACAACTTAGACATTGCTGGCCCCTGTCTTTTATCCTTCCCTGCCCACCAAGAGTGTGTCTCTACAGTTGACTTGGTAGCAGCACATTGGTTTTGTCAGGAAAGACTGAAGGCAGACTGAGAGAGAAGAAGAGATCTACCAGAGGGCCCACCTTTATGAGTCTTGAGCTTGAATAAGCTTTTTCTTTGGAGGGATCTGTGTGCAAGGTGCAGAGTACCCTCATTCTTCTACTCTGTTCGCTTTTTCCTCTATGGCAGTTTTTCCAGGGAACAGGTGTGAGACTAGACCAACAATGATGACTCTCGAAAAAGACAAAAATTGTGCTACACTTAAGGTTTTCTCCATTCCCACTTCAAGTCTCAGCACTCAAAGCTGAAGACGTCTTGCTGCAAACTGGGGACTAGCGAAGGAGAGTGTTCTGGACCCTTCTTAAGCAGCAGGACTTCAGATTAGTGTAATCGTTTCTCGCTCTTTTTCAATAAAGACCAGGGCTTGGGAGATGCATCTTGGGTCTTGTTCCCATGGACCTCTGCCTTCTCTTGGCTTTTGAAGTTCTGAGTGGCAGTACTCATCCCTTAGTTTCACCTAAGACCCTGGGACAACCACCTAGCCCTCAGGCTGAGGCTCAGAAGGCTTCTGCAGAGCTTACATGCAGCCAGTCTCTCCAACTTTGAGGAAGGCTGCATGTCTGTGTGCATATTCTCTTCCCTATGGTTTTCAAGTTGTGATAGGATTGGGGGGTTTGGGGGGTGGAGAATGAAAAAGGAAGCACTGCCCTCCCCAGAAGCAACTCAGTAGCTGACAAAGGTAGTGAAGAATTCTGTTTGATGACTCTCTCCTCCCACTAATCCAAGCTGGAAATGCCTGTGTGGCTTATTTGTCATTGTTTGGAGATGCACAATTATATTCTTGCTAGTAGCCATAGTGGCATCTTCCTGAAGTGTCTTAAAGTGCAGGTTCTTCTCACTGACCTCATAGCAAAGCCCTTGCATTAAGTCTCAGAAGCCCATCTGGGACAGTGGACACAGCCTCCAAGCTAGCTGGCCCAGGCTTCCTGTGCAAACTCTAGAGTTTGGGGGGCAGGGTTATAGATAGCCTTTCTCAGATGAGGCCAAAAGATGGCTTTGGGGATCTTAAAAGAGGGCAGAAGCCTTGGGCTTGAGCAAGAAAAGCTTCATATCCAGGACAGGACTTAATGAGGGACAGCTGGGCCAGAGGCACAAACTGCTAGCCATGGTTGGCCCTGTCTACTTCATGGTGACATGGCTCCATCCCTAGAGGCATGTAGTCTAGCTGTGGCTGCCCCTACAGTGCAGAGCAGGTGACATATCATTTAAAGATAGTGGCCAGAAAGTTAGTTTTAAAACACAAAGGAACAATCCCAATTTATCTTTCGGTTTTAACTAAGGGTGAAGGACGGACCATTTTCAGGCTTCTGGAATATGATCTATCCCAATGACACTGCTGGAGGAGGTCAGGTCCAAGACTCTCTGTAAAGACCCATGGAAATAACTGTTGACCTATGCCCTGAACCAGGTGCCCTGACCCTGAAAGAAGGAAATGAGATGAATGGGAAAGGGACAGTGGCTCTGATTTTATCCACAATGGCTTTCAAGATCCAGTAAATCTCCTCCTGGTGTGGGGGCAACTTGCAGTTAGTCATGGGGTCCAATTATTACCACTGCATACTTAGCTCTATCCTCCCCCAGAATAATTAGTAGTGAAAGCATTAGGTCAGATCTAGGCTAAAGAAACAGCCATCCTTCAGGGACTGGAGTGAAGCTGTCATCTTGCCACATGCCATGTTGTTCACCAGCCAATGACAGTCAGTGGACTGAGGAGATGAACCTCCAGAACCGTGTGCTGGTCTTTCACATACTAAATAGTAATGTTTTCCAGGTTCTTTCCTCGAGTCAAGAAGAATCAGCCCCCGATATCTGGTGAATGGGGCACCCAGGAGTGAACAGGAGATACTTTACTACCCTTTTGGTGACTCACCTTACTGCCCAGTGCCAAGTACCCACTTGTTTGTGTAGTTCCTGAGCTCCAGACCAAAGCTCTAGAGCCATGGATGAAAGGTGGTTCATCATACTGGCACTGATGACACCATCATCTCTAGGATAATACAGATAGTATGGTATAACTTCCCGTGAGTCCCAGCCTAGCAACATCTCAGGTACTTGCTTATTCTTGTGCCTCTTTTACTATAGGGAAAAGTTATGCGAATACTGTACATAGGTTATTAAAAAAATACATTTGCTCTCTTTGAAGAAGAATGCACAAATGCAGGGCCAGCCAGGGCTGGGTCCAGGACTGTGGGGCTACGGCAGGCAGCCTCTGTGGGCCCGAGGCCAGCCTTCATGAGTGGTGGCTGCTGATGAGTCCTCGGAGCTGCTTGGCCACAGTGTCAATCAATTTCTGCTTGTCTCGCTCATTTTTCCGAAACTGTGCAAACATGTTGTTCTTGCGGCTAGTGTCCTTCATCCTAAACAGAAGGAAAGGAAGAGAACAAAATGTTTGAGGAGACAAACGGTGGAAGGAGAACCTGCAGGAGGCAGAATGGCACAGTGTATCTTAACCGCCACTCAGAGTTGGAGTCGTCCAGAATATTTCCATTGTCAGGCCCATACTTACCTACTATGCAGGAAGCTATCCCGCTGACACCCACAGCCCTCCCAACTTCAGTCACCTTTGGAAAATAGTCAAGAGCCAGCTATGGAGAGGCCAACCCCCTTATCGTCCATATCCACCCCACATAATTCATTCCCTTCTGTCTTCAGGTATGCACCTGTTACAGGTATCTGGGACAGGCTACGGCCCTGATGGTCAATAGGCTCTTACGGAATTGTCTAGGATCCACTTATCACTTAATAACCTACTAAATCCTGCTGGGACCTTAGAGCTAGCATTTGAAAGGTAAAGCAGAAAAATGCTCTTAACTAGCAATTCTGAGAGAACAGGAGTAACTGAAAACCACTGTGTATTTCTAAACCTCATTGTAGCTGGTTACTCTATCCCATCCCTAACAAAACTAAGGGCTTGACTGATCTCTTGTCTTTTGTTTCAGAGTAAGGTCCCAGAGGCGGTGAGGTGGCTAAGAGGGCATGGTGCTCAGGAAAGCAGGTGCCAAAGGGCTGGGCCATCCTCTCACTCGATAAACCAGGGTTTTAGGCAAGAGAAGCCCCTGAGTTCTCAGTGACTGTCTATATCTTCAGGTCTTGACATTCGGGAGAACTTTTTATTACTGAGTCATGCCAAAACTCCCGAGATGGCATAGTCCTAGAGCACAAACCATGAGCAGTTCTGGCCACTGGTCTGTCAGATGGAGAGACCTAACTCAGATGCACAGATAAAGAAAGTCAAGGCCAGGCTGATGCTGTCACAGAAACCCCCAAGTCTGACTAAGCCGTTGTGACAGAATACAGGAATCTGCTGTCCCCTGTGGAGGGCCCACAAACCCTGACATCTGTTGGTAATTGTTAACTCTGGCCCCAGCCTTACAGACCTCTGGCCCACAGAGGAACCAGTGTTACAGAATTAAGAACACCACCCGGACCAACTTCTCCCTGGGGTAGTGCTAGGCAGGTCTTCACCACCGCCCAGGAGCTGGGCCAGCTCTCTGGCTTTGCAGCTCCCTGGGCTGCATAGAGACAGGCTAGAAGAGGTGAGGGAAGGAAGCTGGCACTGGGGAGTAAACTACTCCCAGGCATACTTCCCAGGAGTCTTCGGCCGATTCTGGCTCATTTTTTTCTGTGGGGTGGCCCTGTGCAGAGCAGCAGATTAGAGGCCAATGGGTCAAAAGGCCAGAGCTCTCACAAGGGCATTTATATCCATGTGGTGAGGAGGTTCTGATGAGCACCACAGCTGTATGGCTCTAGCTGACAGTGACAGCTACAAACGAACTGAGACTTCTCTCTCTGATCTAAGCTTAAAGGGCCTTCAGGCTGGAATTACTCATCAAGCAAACTCAGAATGCTGATCTAAGGTACAACCACCCACATGTGGAGGCTTGTGCTTGGAAGGGAGGAAGAAGGCGAGGTGACAGAGGTTTAGAGGTTTAGGTTGAAAAGGAAGCACAGGGGTCCTCAAGGCTATGAAGGCTATTGTATCTGGTCCCTTAACACATTAATCATACAATTATGTCTGTGTAACTAGCCTGGTTTTAGATTATTTATCCCAGAGAAGGACTCCTTTTCCTTTGCTGGATATGCTATAAATCTAAACCAAACCAACACAAAACAAAACAAAAAAGAAAGAAAGAAGAAAGGAAGAAAAACACTTTCTACATTTATAGGACATTTAATTTAACGTGCTATATGATCATTAGTTTCCTGACTCCTCAAAGAGCCCAGAGGCAGGCAGCCAGAGCTGGCTTTCAGCTCCCAGAGGGAAGCTCTGGAGATAATGTAGGAGAAAGGGAAGAAGAGGGTAGTCTCTGAGCCCTAGAAGCTAGAATTTCTTGGCCATTAAGGCCTGGAGTTGAGATTACTCAAAAGGTAAACTCAAGTGCCCTGTGGGCTAATGTGGCATGCTGGTTTGTACCCTGGAATGCTCCAAAACCAAGGAGAGCCCTCCCCACTTCCTATCCCATTCTACAGGCCCAGGATCCTGACCTACTTTGGCTATGGCCACCTCTCAATGACACAGGGGCCTCTTCTCTTTCCTGAATGTCCTCAGCAGGTCTTTGGGTCTTTCCATATCTCACCCTAAGAAATGCCAGGTTGAAAAGGAGAGAATGTCAAGCTCTGGTGGTACAGCTGGCTGTGGGGAAAGCAGGAATGGGTCAGGTAAAGGAACCGATTCCTATGAGGCTGGGAAATAGACTTTAGCGATCTGGGTGGGCTTTGGCCCTACTGTGTTGGGAAGGAAGCTTTTAAACTCTGCTGACTGCTAGGGCTAAGCACATGGCTTTGTTACCAGCTAGGCCTCCAGAAGGCTAAAGAGAGGCTGATTATTTTACTCTCTTGTTGACCCACAGGAAGTAGAGGAACCAGTACTTTTTGGATCTAGAGATTCTCAGGAACAGAGGAGTAAAAGACTACTGGGAGAGGGAACTGACTGAAGGGAATTCCAGAGCTCATTTGGACATACAATGAATAAGACATCTAAACACCAACTTAAAGGCCAAAATGCTCCCCGTTTCACTGAGAATGCTGGGATTGGGCCTTGCCTCTAATAGAGTCTTTCACGGGAGACGTAGGTTCCAGATCTTAAAGCCATGGGCCTCACCCCTAGGAGGTAGGGGAGACTGCTGAGGAGCTCCCTTCTGTCAGGGCTGAATTTCAGGCCCTGTGCTAGCAAGAGTATTGAGGGTGCCAGAAAGCTGAGTGGGAACAACCCTTTACCTGGCACCAATGGGGGAAAATTCCTACCACCACTCCCAGCCCCAAAGGAATTGGTAAGCCAAGGGTCACTCTAAGGACCAAGGATAGAGGAGGCAGCCAGCCAGTTGGCACCAGGCTGGTTTAGTAGATTAGTATGTCAGGGTGGGGACAACTCACAGGGTAGGGATTTTAGTGTAGTCATTAGTGTCAATGAGGAAACCAGAAGGACTTGCCTCAAAGTGATGGAAAAGGCCCAAGTGAATAATATACTTACTCTCTAGATATCCTAGGGAGGAAGGTCATTGGGAGAGAGAATCATGGGAAACAAAGTTAAAATGGAAACATCTGTCTTGGTCCGGAGAAAGCTGCATTCTGGGTTCTTAGTTTCCGGCTCCAAACACATACCTCTGCATCCTGCTCTTGCCCACTCTCCATCTCCTCCCCTTCTCTGCCCCTATCATACTGCATAGTAGGAAGGATATCCTTTAGTCTCTCTTTCTGCTTAAGCCTCCACTCTGACCTCCTAGACTCAGATCCTTGCCTTCCTAAGATTTGAGACCTGCTTGACTGGCCATATATATAGACTTGCTATATTGCCTAGATGCAGGGTACTCTTCTAAGAAGCTGGGAATTAACTAGTTTGGTGAGAAGAAAAAGCTTCTCTTTTTACAAGAGTCTTGGTCTCTGGCCTGCCAGCTCTCAATTAAGTTAGCAAAAGCCAGAGCCAGGTTGCAATGGGTAGCAGATCCCAGCATCTAGGTGACATGTTGGTTAGCTGTAAGATGTTCTAGAGCTGGCTAACCAATCTCAGTGGTAGTACCTCAGCTTCAGAGATGCTACAGCTCTGTGGCAGCAACCTTTGCTGGCTACTGACTGCCTAAGGCACAATTAGACACCTTCTGCAACACAGCTTTCTTGGGACATAGCACAATAAAGCTCAATCTGGCAGGTGGCAGAAGTGGGTACAGGTGAAGATTTCGGTAATTCTGAGAGCTTCTCTGCTAGGAACCAGAGAAGCCATCTGTTTATGGGGCTGCTCTATCCATCATCATACCCCAGATTGTTGGAGCCAGCCTCACTCTGTTCACCAGGCTATCCTGAGCCCCAAACTAAGGCATCTTCCTTTCTTCTCTTGTCATCTCTAGTTAAAGATATGCTGACCTATTAAGCTCCAAGGTAATGTCAGAATCAAACTGACCCATACTTGGCCTAACTTGTTGGGGCTCAGGAATTAAGACGCTACAAGAGGAAGACTGGTCTGCCAAATCCAACGAAGGAGAATGCTGATAGTACTTACAGCAACTTCAAAAACAGGGTCTCTCTGCTGTCTTTTCAAGGTATTGGCAAAGAGAAAATGATCCTCTACACCAAACCCCCATCCCCATCTCCCCAGCTCCCAACACAGACCACTGCACTGAGTACTCACTTCTCAAGCAGGGTCAGAGCTGTCACTGGGTTCACCCGGAGGTACTTGCAGTTGGGCTGACCGTAGTCAGCAAGGTAGGTTGACCAATCCCACTGGATGAAGAGATCCAAAAGCTGTAAAATACCCAAATCCCCACCCCAGGGATTAATGAGACAGACAGGACAAACCAGGATTTTAGAAACCCCTATCATCCCTCATTACCAGCTGACAGTAGACTTGAAAAATAAAAATATAGTAAGAGAAAGAAGGGCTACAGAATGCACTGTGACTAAGAAAATAAAATAGTAATCATTAGAAGGCAGAGTCATCTCTGTCCTAAGCACTGTAATGTTGCTAAGACTACATGTCAGCAGTTAGCTCTCAGAGGCAGGCCTGTAACGAAACTAACACTGGACTGAATCAAAACACAAGACTATCGTCATAATTACTCACTTATTCATTTAATAAATACTATCAAATGCCTTCCATGTGCCAGGCACCATTCTAGGAGCTCAGTATTCAGCAAGGAACAAATAAAGGTGGATATAGTCCAGTGCCACATATGCAATGTACGAGCTTTGAGGTAAGAGCTCTAGGTTCAAGTAGCAGTTTCATGTCTTGCTGCATTGACTTTGCTCAAGTTACTCAGTTGATCAGATACACAGACCTGTCTATATACAAACAGGACACAGAGACAACACAGAAACACTGAGCCAAGGCATAAATGGATCATGTAGCATCCACACGAGGCAATGTGTGTTACACCTACGTGGACACCGGCTGAGCAGATGGAAACCAGGGCCATAGTAGGTCAGGACTGAAAAACAGCTTAGCTCATGATGGAGGATGCACAGTCTGGCATTGCGGTTATAAGAACCAGATGTGTATTTAGAAGTTTAATGAGAGTTTTAGAAGTTTAATGAGAGTTTTCTGAGGGTAAACTGAGTTCTGAGACTGGGGGAGATTTTGACTTGGAGAAACTAAATAAATTTTGTCCAATTTCCTAGCCAGTTTTAGCCTCAGGTATCACTCAAATATTTAAAACCTGTAACTGAGTGAAGCTGAAAAAAAAAAAAAAATGAGTGCATTTGAAAGGTACAGGTGATGAAAAGGAAGCTGTTAGATCCCCCCTAAAGCTTCTAGGGGAGCACAGTCCCAGACTGACATCACTGTAGAAGGAGGGGCCTCTCAGCAGTCTTTCTAGCAATGAGGAACATACAAATGTTTTTTGACTCATGACATTTCCCTGTTTCTCCCTTTCTAAGAGACAACCACTGATGGAGACAAGTAGATGGCTCTCTCTGTGCAGACAAAGGCAGAGAGGCCTAGACTCCAACCCTGTGCCAGAGCCTGGGCTCCAGGCACACTTCCGCCCCTGTCTGTCCACACTGTGCAGCTGGGCAAACAAGCAGTGTGGGCCCTGCCCTGCTTGGAAGCCTCCTCTTCCATCCATTCTTTCAGAATAGCTGTTATGAACTTCCTCAGGCAGGATGGGAATTGGCTGAAATCCCAAGCCTAAAACTGAGAAAAGCCCCTACACCCTCAGCCAAGAAAGGAATGTTAAAGATGAGAGGAGGGGGGAGAGGGAGGAACAGACATGTTGGTTGGTCTGGCCAGCGTGGCCCCGCAGGGCCCTCTCAGGCCTCTTTTAGGTCATGCCTATTTTAGTTGGCAAGTAAAAGGGCTTCTACCACTTCCTTTTGCTGCCCCGAGGCCTCACAGAGCTCTCCTTTAGGAGAGAATTTTCCCTGACTTTCCTGCTCTGACTTTGGTATTTCTGTCCTGTGGTGTCCAAAGACCACGCAAGACAGTTCCTCTCTACTCACTCCTGGGGAGTACGACAGACACTCGGAGTGTCCCTTGTTCTGAAGTTCTTCTGGTATTGTGCTTTACCAATATGACTATGCTTTTCCCCCAAATCGCAGGAAAAATTATGAAAAAGGATAGCATTTTCTTAATTAAAATTTTTTTCCCAGAAAAATTTTAAAAACCTTACTATTTGCACACTGGGGAGCTATAAAAGAAAAGTGAACAAACAACAAATAAGTTTATTTGGAAAAATGTGGACACCTGATTTCTTAAAACTCTTTTAGGTATTACTTTCCAGATGTGGATATATACATGCATTTTATAAAACTACCCTCTTTACTAATGAATTCCTAATCTCTGTGATGGAATTAATGGTATCAGTATTTTCTAATTTATTGAAAAGAACACTATGTCTTTCCGGCTGATGAAACCTGGGTAAATCACCAATGGGGTGAGGAGGGCAGTTCGTGACTTAGCTCTAAGAGTTTCTAACTTTCCTGCCAAAGTCTCTCAATGCCAGCACTGCGCCTAAGAGCTCTGGGACGACAAACTCCCTAATTGATCCCACTCCAGGCATGGAAGCTACAAAATTCTATTAAGCTCAACCAGTATGAGCCTATAGATCACACTCTGGGTCCATGCTGCTTCCACAGTCCTTTAGGGCGGCCTATATCTACGTCTCGGAGCCTCCTCTGAGAGATGGCTATAGACTGGAGTGTGGAGGGTGCTTAACTAAGTTAGCTGCCTGGGGGCACAGTTCTACTGGATTCCATAGAACAGTGTTAGAATAAGAGGCCAGGAGAACCAGCAAGGCTATTTATCAATATACCACTTTGATTTTCAGACTATGACTTTCAAAGGTGGGTCAGGCCCTCCCAGCGTGGTTCTCCACATACCATGGCCTTGTTAGATCTCAGTAAAGTCTTTCCCAGGATGCAGAACATTCAGTCATCGCTAACAATCACATTCTTCTTTATTTTTTAAATTTTCCATTTGGAAATAATTTTAAATTTATCAGAAAGTTGCAAGAGTAAGCACAGTATAAAGAACACCGTATACCCTCCACCTGGATGCATCCATGTCAACATTTTATCCCATATGCTCTATCATTTGTGTTCTTTCTCTCTTTAAACACATGTGCACACACACCACTTCTTTTCTGAGTCTCTTGAGAGTAAACTGCATATATCATGGCCCTTTCTCCCCAAGTACTTCAGTGTTTCTAAGAAGTAGGGATATTCTCTTACGTAATCACAGTATAATTTTCAAATTCAGTAAATTTAATATTGATACTGTCCACATTTTAATTTTATAAATTGACCCAATAATGTCCTGTATGGCCTTCCCCTCCATTATATCATACAATTTATGAGTAGGCACACATTTACTTGTCCTCTTAGTCTCCTTTAATCTGGACTATTTCCACAACCTTTTTCTTTCCTATCCGATATTGACATTTTTGAAGAATATAGTGCCCTGCCTCCTTTTTTCCTCCTCAGTTTTGGTTTTTCTAATGCTTTCTCGTAACATAAGTCATGCAGAATACTACCTAAGTGACGCTCTGTCCTCCTCAGGGTATCATGTTCATTTGTCTCATTAGGGATATTAATTTTGATCACCCAGTTAAGATGTTATCTGATTTCTTCACTGTCCAGGTACTATGTTTTCCTTTGCAAATAGGAAGCAATTGAGGAGACAATTTAAGATCACGCAAACAGACTGCTCCTGATTAAAATTTCCCCTTAGATCTACCATCCACTGAGGATTCTTGTCTGACTCAGTCTTTACTATGATGCTTGCAAACTGATGACATTCCAACTCCATCCTTCCCTACACATTATCAGTTGTCACTCAGCATTCTATCGTAAGCAAGTGCTCTCCCTTCTTCCCCATTATCTATTTATTATTGGTACGGATTCATGGGTTTCCATTTTTTTCAATGGCTTATATTCACTACTATACTAATTATTTGAGTGCTCAAAGTGTCCCAGATTTGGCAAGTGGGAGCTGCTTCAAGCTGGAGCCTGTATCCTTGTGACATGCCCCCATAATTTTTTGGAACTCTTCTTTACTTTCTCGCATAATAAGGTGTTGCAGGCTCATCTTGCATCCACTGTGCCCCAGCTGTGTAATGAGCCATTTCTCTGAGAAGCCTTGATTTCTTTTAGTAGGAATGTTATTAGAGATCAAGATTTGGGTGCTCATTGCTACTGGAGTGTCTTTGTTCATTGCTATTGCGGGGCAATCTGTGGAGAGTTAAGCTCTTTCAGCAGACAAAGCTAGGAAATATACGCATGTAAATATTTATATACATACACACACACATACATGCTCACGTATAATACATACATACAAGTGCACTTACACAAGCGTGTACACATACATATTTTAGAAATCATGAGTTTACATCAATATACAACCAATTCTAATCATTCTTACAGAGTTCTTTCTTGCCTTCCTCTTTTCCATATAAGTATGTGCTTTCTTCCACAGTGAGCATCCTGGCTCTCAACAACATCATCTCATTTACTAACCTGCTCAATCCTACACCTAAAGTAGGTTCAGAATTGTTTGTATATACCACTATAAAAAAAGCCTACTAAAAACAGAGTTCAAGATGTGTCTGCAGTTCTCCTTCCCCCTGCGAGACTGAGTGTGTACAATGAAATACTACGCTCACAAGTCACTTGGATTAATTCTTTTTTATTTCCCCTTCAGTTTAGCTCTGGTATTCATCTAAATGCAACTGGGTTCATTTGTTTCAATTTGCTTTTAGTTTCAGCCTCCTCCCTCTCATCCTTGTTAACTTAAGTTTTTAAAAATATGTAGGACATTGACATGGTCCCAAAAGTCAAAACTATACAAAAAAGTTAACTCAGAGAAGTGTCACTCCTTCCCTTATTGTATCCCTCTTACCCCAAATCCTCCCATGCCTTACAGGTAACCAATTCCATTGTTTCGAATTTGTCCTCTCTAGGATTCTATTTGTAAAGATAAGCAGATAAATGTATATTTTCTTATTTCCCCTTCCTTCTTTCATGGAAAGTAGCATACTATATATGCACTTTAAGGGATTTTATTTCTTGATGTTTATAAGTAGGTGGTGGATGGAGAAGCAGAAGAAAGAGGAGGGTCAGAGGTACGAGACTAGACATAAGATCACCATTCCCAAAACTTTATTATTGTAGTATCATCTTTGCAATGTTTAACATATATTCATGCTACCTGTCCTATTTACTTAACATTTTTTTCTTTGTACTGATTCATGTTTTGATCATAAGAAAAATTTAAAAGAACGTTTCACATCACTATCATAAACTGGAAACCATTCTTACTTGCCACAAATAGAAGATAACCCAAATACTAGTGCCGCAACGAGATGTTCTGGCTGTTATTACGAAGACTAAAGAGCAATAGCTTTCTTACAATGTGATTTAGTGTTTAATGGTGTGTCTGGGCACTACCTAAACCCGTATCTCAAGGACCACTTTACATGGCCTTGTGTACCCCCAGTATTCCATCTACCCCATTTCTGGGATGAGTTTGTGACTTCAGCCAAGAGCTGAGGGATGTCCATCTGCCTGAAACACAAAGTGGTCCACGTGTACAAAGAAGCACTTATAACACAAGTCTCAGCCAAGCAACAGTCTCGTCATGAGAGGAGATCAGTGTACATACAGGCCCTGTGCCCTGGGTGGGTCGGGGGGTCCACAGCCAAGGGTCTGCTTTGGCTGGTGAGGCCTGGTGAGCCTGGTTGGACCAGGCAACTTGCTAACACAACCCCAAGAATAGCTCATTTTTCTCATAAGCAGGTTTCCTCATTACTTAGTGAATTTCCTTGTAGTTGGCTTTTGACGAGTTTTTACTTCTGCATCAGAACATTGTTAAAATTCTTTGTTTTTTTTTTTTTTTTTGAGGAAAATTAGCCCTGAGCTACTACTGCCAGTCCTATTCTTTTTTGCTGAGGAAGCCTGGCCCTGAGCTAACATCCGTGCCCATCTTCCTCTACTTTATATGTGGGACGCCTACCACAGCATGGCATGCCAAGCAGTGCCATGTCCGCACCGGGATCCAAACCAGTGAGGCCCAGGCCGCCGAGAAGCAGAACGTGCGCACTTCACCACTGCTAACTTAGCCACTTAACTGCGCACTTCACCACTGAGCTAACAGTTGTGAGCTCAGGTGCCAATCTTTAAAAAAAAATAAAAATAAAAATAAATCAAAAGTTCAAGTGAAGTAACCTCTTCTAATATTTACTCGTAGGATTTGAAACATGAAGAATAAAACATGTTTGCATGTCTGAGATTTTCTTAGTGAGGATGTAAACCCATTGAATTTGGCAAATGTTTTTAAAGCATCTACTACATGCGAGGAAAAGGGCTGGACCTTTCAAGTGATATTAAAATAAGTGGTTTCCCTTCATATAGGAGAATAAAAGAAAAACACGAATAACTGTAATCCAAGTCAAATAAGTTAAATGTTATTAAGTGACATACTGACTATTCCTCCTTTTTGTGCTTTCAATTGAAAATTTTGCAACGTTTTCCACTCACAACATAATTTAAACAGCAAATATAAATTCTGGTGCAGACTACACACACACACACATACAAATACACACATAGACACACTGGGTGTACTTTAAGTTTATTCTGGTTATCAGATAATGCCTTAAAGGTGATGGGAATCATCTCAGCAATATCAAATACCAGTTATGCTTCTATCCTTGTCATAGAGTTCAATATGAAAATTTGCCTGCATTTTATTAACATAGTGTCAGATTTTGTTTTTTTTTAATTTGAAATAATTTTAGACTTACATAAAAGTTCCAAAAATAGTATAGACAGTTTCTCTATACCCTTCACCCCTGTCAGTGTGGTTATATTTTTCTTTCATAATTTAGTTAGATTTATTTTTCACTGCTTATTTTCCATTTTGGATCCTCCCACGGTCTGGTTGATGTTGATTATCTATTTACTTTGAGGGATGAGTCAGAGCTGTATAAAAAAGTATGCTCAGAAGTACCGCTCCCTCCTCATCCCAACTAGCTTGTTCTATACTCCCCACTTCTTTTTACATCTTTCTTATTCACCCTGTGCAGGTAACCAATCTGGTTTCTTTTGTACAAATGAGAACACACATGGGCCTTGTCTTATAGCTTCTTCTTTCTTACCCAAAGGGTAGCATACTGTAGATTCTCTTTTGCACTTTGCTTTTTTCACTTAACGGTATATTCTAGAACTCACTCTCTAGTTGCTAATTCCTCATTAATGATCATATTCTTGATTTATTACACAAATTCTACTTTTGTAAATTAGATAAGTCATTTTTATGGGACAGACCAGACATTATGTTTGGGGGCATTTTATTGTTAAACTGATGGATCAGGAGAGTGTTAGATATTCACAGAGTAGGACACACTGATACATGTTAGGGCTACTTCAATCAAAGGCAAACTCAGTCAGTCATTAACGATGCTTTGAGCTCAAAAACAGACTTATTTGTTTCTGATGTTTATCAGAACAGGAGAACTAAACTAGCGTAATAGTTGATGTGACACCTTATAAGATACTTAGTTAATAAAAATTCTAAATTATGAGATTACTGCTTATTATATAAAAATGTGTACAAGTGGGAAAGGATAGGAAAAAGGAAGACATTTGAATCAGGTTATGCTAAGCAAGCTACTATGATAGAATATCTCTTCTTTTTGTTTGGCCTCCTCCATGACTTTCATCGATGTTGAGTGTTGGCAGTTCTAAAGCTGTTTCTACTATATTTCTTTGCAACTTCAGAACATTCCCATGGCTTAGTAGGACTCAGAATTACAATGTGAGAAGGTGCTGGGGCGGGGAGGACCAAGAGGCAGAAAGGATAGCAAGCTTCTGAAAATTACAAGGTAGACAAGTGGTAGAGGAAGCTTGAGAGCTTGCACTCCCCAAGATGCCTTGGCTGTTCAACAAAAAAAATTCCTCATTTATTCAGTCTCTGGGTTAGGCACTTGCCTGAGGCTAGGCCAAGCTTCTGAATAGACTCTTTTTTGCAATGGTAGCTGAGAAAGTCTAGAAAAATCCAAATGAGTCAAAGTGAAAACTAGTCCAAGGCCACAGAGTGAGTTAACTGGACAGAATACAGACAGCGTTATAATAGCAGAACAAATACAAACTTCCATGAAAGACCTTCAGAATAAGATACTATTAAGATAAAGCAGGACTCTGTTGATCCTTGTTAGTGCATGAAACTTACACACTTCATCAGCAGAAAATGTAGAGATAATTCAAATGGATGAGTTGTTCATGGGTAAAGGAGTAGAAGGAAACCATCAAGTAAGAATTACAGGCTAAAATTCAAGCAAATGATTCTGAGGGTGCCCTTGCATTCTCTTAGGCAGAAAGGATTACCCAAAGGACGCAGAAAGTAAAAATGAAGAGCCTGGTGAAGAATGCCCTACTTGTTCACACTACTAATGCTTGTTACCAAACCAATTCACATCATGCATACTCAAAGGTGAGGAGAACTGTTTTATACATTCTTGCCTTCACCACCAGCTCCTGTGACACGAGCCTCATCTCCCATGCAGACCGGGAGCTCCCCAAGGACGGGGATCATGTTTTCTTCTTCTGACTACTCCACAGCATAGACTGGCATAGGGCTGGATTTCCAACAAGAAGTCATCAAAGACACACTAAATGGAATTAAAATTGGTGAACTGACATTTCATAGGAATAATATTGACTAGACGGTGGGACAGACTTATAATTTGTATTTCTTACAACAAACTTTCCAAATAAACTAAACAGAGTATTCCTGACCAGCACTAGAAGGAAGGCTGTGTGAGGAAGAAGAAAACATCAAACAGGAGAGCGAATATCTATGACAGGTGAGTGGGAACCTAGTCTGAGATATTTGGTTCTAAGGTTCCAGGAGAAGATACCAATGACCAGTGAGTGGGAACTGAGCAGATGTTTGCCTCTAAGGTGACATCTGGGCTGGCCCCTAGTGGGCAGCATGGGGCCTACCTAATGTTAGGGAGAGCCTCTTCTTCCCAGAATGCCTGTGAAGATTCCACGCGGACCACAGGATTGTAGGAGCCACGGTGCACACAGATGAACACAGATACAAAGACACGCTGACAACAGCCACACCTCCTTCCCCTTGGGGTGATTCACTTTACAGGTTTTCTCTTGAAGAGGCATATTGAGTCCTGTAGAGAACTGTGTTCCCAAAACAGGTATGTCCTTGAAGTAAACTCGATGTATGAAAACCTGAATTTGTACTTTATATACATTCCAGAAGAATTCTTCATGTTAAACAGGATAGACTACCAAATGATTTCAAATAAAAATGCTCCTCCGGGACACTTAACATATAATCTAACTATATAGAATGCAGCATACTTACTCAAGAGAACAGTAATACACAGAGCACTCAGCCAGGAGAAGTTTCTTTTGCCCGCTCTCTGCCTTTGACAGGATGAAACCATCGCATCACTATAAAGTATTTTCCATAATCACTGATGCACAGGTCCCTTCTAGGAGGCTGTTCAGCAGAGCAAAAACAGCCTCAGGCTGGGGGGCCCCTGACTGACAGGGTGACCTGAGATAAGCCACCAGATATGGAATCATAACAGCCCCTGACACAGAAATCTGGGCAAACACAGGATATAGAAAGCAGGAATTATTTTAACAAACATAAATTGAGTATCAACAAGGTATCAGGCACTTTTCTAGGTACATGAAAAGGTGAATAAGACATCCCTAGTTTTGAGGAACTCAAAACGATGTGAGCACTCTAAGAGGTACCCCAACAGGGTGCAAAGAAAAGTTCAAAAGAAGGGCATCTAAGCCTGAGCCAGGTAGGTGGGACTACCTTAGGAATAAGCAGGACAAATGAGGCAAGAGATGAGTGGGCTCATATGCTAAACTAAGCAGACTGAATTTTAGCCTGGAGGCTTCTCTACTTGTTTTCTTAGAGGCTGCTTTCTGCTTTCTTCTAGATCATGGGACGGAAAACTACAGCTGCCATTTGTTTTTGTAAATAAAGTTTTATTGGAACACAGCCATGCTCATTGGTTAACATACTGTCTATGACCGTTTACATGCTATAACAGCTGAGTTGAGTAGTTGTGACAGAGACTATAGGACCCGAAAAACCTAAAATATTCACTATCCAGTCCTTTACAGAAAAAGTTTGTCTCAAGATCCAGGCCAGGGATGGCAGTGTGCTCTGAAATTCTCTCAGATGTAAGACGTCCAGTCCAATATCAACTAGATTAAAGAAAAGAAGGAAAGAAAACGGCTTCAGGGAGACCCTTCTAATTGTAAAGAGGTGGCAAAAACTTCATTCTCTTAATATCCGGCATCAGAATTTTTTTAAGGCAGAGACACGTATTTGGGGAAGTACCTTGCTTTGTAAGATCCCCAAGATGCTAAGACATGTAGTGGAGAAGGGGGAAGGAATTTGTTACTTGGGTTCTTGAAAGGCAAGGAGCTAATCTAAAGAGAGGAGACAACTAATATGTGTGAGAAGGGCTAAGAAGGAAATTCCTACTGGTGTTATCGTCCAAACAACTACAGAGACTTGAGATGACTGATAAGTGACTTTTTCAAAGCTGTTTGCTGTGTAGAATAAGTGATATAAATCTCTCCTAAAAATCCACCCCCTCGATCCCAGTCTTAAGACAAATCTACTCAGCTCTCAACTGCTTGGAAATATATATACACACACACACACACACACACATACATATGTGTACGTTTTTTTGGGGTGGAATGCAAAGAGGCTGCGTTTCACTCTTAGAAGGCTGCAAAACTGCATTATGGAAACGGGAGCCAAGGAGGCAAGAAGATGAGGTATTTGGGGATTCACAGAAGTCTGAAGGAGGCCTTTGGATTTTACACAGGCTATGGAAGTGGGGTGGGGAGAGGTTCCAAGTTTCTCTGTAAGTCTACATGTTAAAGGAATCTGTCTCATACCTGAGTTTTGCAACAATGGTCACTCAATAGGCTGGCACCTGGACTTCCCTGAAAGGTCTGACCTCCTCTTCTTTTTTCCCTGGTTGAGTGAGGGCGGGGGAAGGGGCCAGTAGTGGCTGTGCAGTTTCCTGCTTTCCCTCCAGCCCAGCTGCCAGGTGGATGGAGGTTTCATTAAGCTCTTTATCAGAGACCAACTGCACATCAGCAGCTTCCCCTGAAAGGGAACGTCGCTCTGAGAAATATTTATTTGCCTCATAAATGCAGGTTTATAGGTTTGCTATCTAAACTTTTCACCTCTGAGACTATGTTGGTAAAGAGAAAAAGAAAGACAGGCAGGCTTAAGGCTCTCCCATTGTCATCAGCTGGTGCCTGGGGGGAATCTCCCAGATAAAAATGCCAATACCAAGCATTTCTTTATGTCAGAGACCATTCTGTAAGGCCCTTTCTCATTGATGACAGCATCTATCCTGCTGCAGGGGGCAGACAGAAAACCTATTACCACCACACTGGGTGATAACCATACTGTACATACATGTTCAAGGGAAGGACCCGAGGCCTCTGCCTGGGCTGACCGCTTGTTAGGGTAGGCAGGCCGGTGTGTGTTTTGGATGGAGCTGCTGCCACAGATGTGATAAGAGAAGGAGGCAGGAGCCATGGGCCAGTGTTCATTTTCTTTCAGCATATTGTGATTTGTTAATGGCTCCTAGGAAGGTAGATTAGGGACCATTTCATTGAGTTTTTAAACTATCCTCCCTCTCTTGCCAAAATGAGTAAGTAGTTTAAAAACACCCCTGCAAAGATACCATAGATTGAAGACAGTATTAACAATGTAAGTATAAGCAAACATCAAGAAAAGGCAGAGCTCATAAATCTCTGTAGCATGTGTAAGCTCTTTATCATCCACATAATAAAGAAAAAACAATGATGAACTAATCAGACTTGATAAGGCAGTCCTCCAAATTTGAAATATCAAAAAGGCAATTTAAAATATGATTTGTATCCACTATCGTGAATAATGAACTTTACTTAAACCTAAGTACATATTGTGTGTTGAAATATCAATGATAGTTATATGTGTGTACACTCACGTGGGCATCCGCACAAGCAGACTTTCAAATGTAATGATAACGTTCTGTCTCTTAAACTGCAGTGGGGAAGCAGGTGTGTGGGGCTATCTTTTTGTAGTTATTCAGTCTCTAATTATAATTTGTTAATAAATTGTTATACAGATAAATATATTAGGAGTGGGTCCTCAAGACTCTTTTGCCAATAGTGGTGGTCAATCAAAAAAGTCTGGCAACACTGGTTAGATAACTTGTAGAAAAAACTATCATAAATTCAAAATGAAAATGGTTTGGGTTCTCTTTTATAAATGGATAAATTAAGAAATATTAGTTGTAGAAAATCACTTCTTGCCTTATATGAGTCGTTACAGATTATAGCCCAGGAACTTCATGATAGGCATAAGAAAAAATATCTAACCTTAAAGGACAGTAAAGCAGGGAATGTCCTTATACCCTGGATAAGTTTAGAATAAGCAAGGATCTCAAGGCCTAGGAAATATGCTTGGGTCTGGACAAAAGGCTCAGTACTAGATAGCTAACTTCTTAGGACCCATAGCCCAGTCAGATATGCATTTAAAATCTATTTTGTTCTCGGTTTGAGGGGCCGGAGATTGAATAAAACTGCAACTCAGATTCCACTGTCAAATTTTGGAACTAATCAATAGATAATGAAAGAGGTATTAGATGATAAGTGGTTCTCAACCACCAAGGGATCCTTTTTGTTTGTTTGTTTTCCCTCCAAATTTCACAAGGGTTCTGCCTCCCAAAGATTGTGTTAAGTAAAGACTCGTTCCTGGGAAGGCCACAGTCTCAGCCCCACGGGGTTGGTCTATTTGCTCTTTCCCTTTTAAGTTAATTTTTTTCTTTCAATTTTATTTTCCTAATTATATTTTATGTATCACTTTAATGAGCCACCTTAAGGCCACCCAAGGAGATAGGTGGGATTAAACAAATTTGATAAAAAGTGCTATTGAGCATGGCATCTGCCCTTGAGAACCAAATGCAGGGCCTAGGCAGTGAGCACAGTATGCGTTCAGAGCAAGGAAAGATTGGAAAGTTCTAGTCTTTCAAAAAGATGGGCATGATTCAGACTGAACAAAGAGAATGGATGGAATTTCAAACAGAGAGACTGGTGGAAGTCAAAGTACAAAAACAGGAGTAGCTGAGATGTGTTCAAGGAAAGAAGAAATTGGACGTTTCTTGAACACCTACTACATGACAGATACTGGGCTAGGTATTTAACTCATCTATTTCATTTAATCCCTAGGAAAATCAATGCCCTAAGAGGGATGTACCTCCATTTTACAGATGAAGAAATGAAGACCTAAAAGGATTAAAAGAATGGACAAAAAGGAACACATTTAGTAAGTGATAAAGTCAGGACTTAGACCCAGGATGGTCTCACTCCCCAAACTGGGCTTTTCCCTCTCTTCCCTTTCAGGCCTCTCTCAAAAGCCAACTGATACACAATTTGGATGAGCAGAGGTGGCATGTAAAGGAAGAGCAGTGGGAAGGTTGAAGATGCAGTAGTTGAGTTAGACTGAGAAGAGCATTGACTGCTAATCTAAGGATGTTATGGAGGGTGGTAACATTTCACTAGCAATTCATTAGTAAGATAAATTTGGCAGTAGCATACAAGATGGTCTTGAGAATTTTTTCTGGCAGGAAGAACTGAGGTAATGAGGATCTAGACTTGGATGGCAGCAAAAGGATGAGAGAGGAAAGACAGCCACTGTATCAGGTCCATCTGAAGGATGTGAAGGCTGACTGAGTGTTGGAGGGAGACAGGGAAGCGTAAAAAATGATCACAGGGCAGAGTTTGCAAAATCAGTTGCCTCCAGGGACCAGGCAAGTAATACAAATGAATGAATCAGACAGGTGCTCCCCATCACTGTTCTCATTCCAAACAAAGGCAGATGAATTAATACATCTTTCAGTTCTCATACCTGCCTTTTCCATAAGCTATGGAGGCGGTGGATAGATATGTCTTGCTTTTCTCTTTGTCTTTGCTCACTGCAAATTTTATAGGAAGAGGGTAAGGCTGGCCAGGGGCCTATGGCAGGTTTCAATGTGACCAAAGTCAGTTAAGGCTAAGTTAAACAGTGAAATCTTAGAAATTACTTAAACCCTAGGAGCCTCGTCTCCACCTCCATTTCCAACCTCTCCTGACCCCTATCACCATGAGCATCCTTCCTTTTCTTTCAGAATCTCCCTCTAAAATTGTCCTTCTAAATCTGTCACAAGATTACTTCTCAGAATCCTCCTCTGAGGGAGTAAGAGTCCTACATGGAACAATTTTTGCTTGAATTCTGCCTGGCATTTTAAAAACACTCCGGACCCTAAACCTTTCCAGTTTGTTCTATATTATCTGTCTCTGAATTAGTAAACATATCTTTAGTCATCCTTCTTTCCTTTGCTGGCTTTAGATGCATTCTTTTGGCTTCTGAAAGGTTTTCAGACTCCCCAAACAGAAGAGAGAAGATCAGCATTGTAGCCCTGGATCTGTCATCAGCAGTCGGTCCTACTACTCAGTAGGAGTCCTCTAAACATTACTTTTACCGATGACTGGATGACAGCTAATGTCTCTTCCAGCTCTAAGACTCTAAATCTAGAGAATTCCTTACTAGGGAGTGAACAGCAATGAGATAGGGTAGCTCTCATCACTTAGCAGGAATGAGGCTGCTAAAATGGCAGACTGTGAGGAATCACAGAGAACAGCACCATTACTTCATCTTACAGAGAAGGAAATTGAGGTCCAGAAAGATTCATTTATCATATGCAAAGCAACTATGAATGGGGCTGGGGTTGGAACACAAGCCCTTGACTTCTAGTCCACTTTTCTTTCTACTACATGGTGCAGTTTAATCAGCTGGTGAAGAACAAAAATCTATGAGAACAGAATACAGGTCAGACTCCTAGAGATGGGAGGCAGAAGAAAAGGGAGTGGGTTTTTTTTGGTAATTAAAAAATAAAGTAAAAAAGAATATAAAATCCACCTTACCCCTAGTGAACAAATGTTAATGGTTTGTCTAATTTACTTCAGATCCTCCCTTTGTTTTAAAAGAATAAAGCATCATAAATAAAGGAGAAACCTCCCTCCCTTCCTCTGACCCCTTTGCCTTCCTAGAAGAGACTTTTGTCATGATTTTGTTATGTATCCCCAATATATTTTTATGATTTTAATAGACAATAAACAATAAACATTAATAGACAATACGTGGCAATGTTTTGTGTTTTAGTTTAATATATAATATAATATTGTACACAACATTGTACAACTTGCTTTTTTCATTCAATATTATTTCAAGATGTAGCCATGTTGATCCATGTAAACCTGATTCATTGATTTTAACCACTAAATAGTATTCTCCACTGTGTAAGCATATTTAAATATACTACAATACATTGAAATATATTTATCAATGCATTTAATGATGGGAATTTGTACAACTGTGTTTCTGGCTGACGGGAATCTCTGGAGCGCTTGCCTGTACCCAGGGAGTAGGCAGCACGCTAGATGAGTATGGTGAGAAAGGAGAATCAGTCAATCTTTACCACCAGACATATCTGAAATGATGTAAAAATGTCAGGCCACTTAGTGAGCCAACTTAAATACCCCCTGAATTTGATACCATAGCAAGTGGCACAAAGAAAACTCAGATGACTACTCCAGGCCAAGACTGTTATTGAGATAACTGAAAGGAAATCCACCTGTCCTTGGGACAGAACATGCAAAGGAATAAATAAGGAAGCGCAGTAAACCTGAGGTCATTAAGCCCACTCTGACCAGAATTAAGATAAACACAAAATAGTTCTTCTCTGAATAGTAATTTCAGGAAGTTACATCCCCATTTCTCAGCCTGTGTGAATGGATCAGGAAGTTTCTAGACGATTCTCAAAGGTACATGAGATTGACCTGGGATAGTAGAGAGGGGCAAGTTCTGCTTCCATAGCTGTTATCCTCTATTTCCTTGAACTGGATTGTCTCAAAATTGCCAAGGAGCACCTAAATGTCCATTAGCTACTGTTGAGTTGAGTGGGAAGGAAAAATTAGGAGAAGAAAGAAACCTCCTTGTGGGAGAGTTTGGTATCATTCTCAGAGATCCGAGAATGGAAAGGTTTCTTCTCTTATTCTGCACAGACAAGCCCAATCTTCTAACTTCTTGTATGGCCAAAGAATAAGGTCTTTAGTCTTTGATGGCATGAGAGCCTTTATTCGACACTAGGTCTTTGCGTTTATTATCTCTGGGTTATAGTGTGGCTTGTTGTGAGGTCTCAAACGAATCATTATAATTTTCTGACTCAGTTTCTCAATCAGTTATGCGAATTTGTTAAAAACTTGCTCCACTTTATTGCATAAGGGTATAAAAAGAGATATAGTAAGTGAAAGCACTTGAAAATTTCACATTGTTATGACAGTTAATAACACTGTTATCACAGGGTATCACTATTATTTAAAGAGATTTTTAAAAAGCAACTAAACATTACGTCTTGTGAACTTTAAAGCAACAAAAATTGACTTTTGCTTCAATGTAATGTAGACCGAAGTCTGTGGCTCTCATTCAAGCTACAACTTCTTTCTCCTGACCCCAGAGCCATCATGTCCATATTCTCTGTGAGCCAGGGGTAGATGGACAGTCTCCAGATTAGCATTTGTCCAGATGGGTTGTTCCCTGAAAGCAGAGTTCCTTCAAAGACCTTAACATAAGCAGTGGTTTTTTGGATGGGACCACCCCAGTTTAAATATCATGAGCATGCTGAGGGAAAAATAATCTCTTCTTTTACCTGAGATCTCTCCCATGGCTACAAGAAAATCACTCAAAAGTAGACAGCACGGTGCAGTGGCAAATCACCATCGTGCTGTCACCCCTTGACTAGTCCTCTCTATCTGGCAGTAAGCCTCATTCCTGCCTTGCAGGTGGCCCTTTAGCAGCTAATTTTTCCCAACACCTTCCCCTGACCCCTTTATGGATCTCAAAAATAAACACTTTACAACATTGGAGTGTTAGGGCTGGAGTCAAAGGGTAGGGGGTTTAGGAGATCTTCAGAGTTATAAAGAGGAGTGGGGTTTGGGCAAATCCAAGTCAGTCTGCCATGAGCTGCAGTCAGATCAGAATTTTCATTGTTTCTCATTATGTGCCCCTGGGCAAGACACTAACCTCTCTTTAAAGTGGGAATGATACCTAGGCAAAGCGCTCAGCATGGTGCCTGTCACAAAGTAAATGCTCAGCAAATTTTAGTTATGATGGATGATGACGAGATCATGATGACGACAAAGAAGAAGAAAATGACAATGAAGCTGACCTTCACATTTCTGCCTTTGCAACTTACTCATGCTGTTCTCTGATTTAGAATGCTTCCCTTTTCTCTTTGTTCTATCCAGATTCTTCCCATTCTAAAGAGACCCTTAAGAAACCTTCAATCAGCTCCAGGCACAATACCTCATTTGGTAGTATCAAGGCCTATCTTAAACTCCTAATTATTTCCTTTGTCTTACCTCCTCAGGGAGATTATAAGCTCCTAAGGGCAGGTCTATCTTTTTCTCTGCAGGTTGGGCTCACATTAGCTATGAAATATTCAAGTATAGTCAAGGTTTCCATTTCCTGGTCACAGAGCAGTACCAAGCACAGTATAAAGAGAATTTCCCAGCTGAAGGCCCTGTCTTCTTGGCTCCTCAATACCTCAGACTTTCTTTACCACATCACAATACTAAAATGCTCCTACGTAGGCTGAAGAGGGGAAAAGCCCACATTCCCTAAATACTCTTCAAATAAGTAAGGGGTTCTAGAAGCTGGTTTGAATTTAATACTTGCTACAGATAATTCACTAAGCAATTGCTCCTGCTCTGGATTATGGGAGTACTAATTATACTCCCAAGCGGGTTGCTGAGGTATGCTCCCCAAGCATGTTTGTTCTGGCCCAGAGGTTCTGGACTGCCACGGAATTGAGTATATGGGAAGTGAGGGTTAGCCAAAAAAATCAAGTGGCTACTGCTCTTCTGTAAGCTGTTGATGCTCATGCTGTAGGCCCCGATAGTGCCCAGACATACTGCCTCTATAAGCCTCTGGAATTCTCTGGCCTGGAGGCATCTCTGCAAATGGGATGGAAAACAAAGCACACTGGAGGGGAATGGAAGGGAACTTCTAACATTGTTCTATCCACAAGCTGTCTTCAGCTTTCTCTGGATACCAGCAAAGTCCTTCTGCTTTATCCTCCTACGTCTAAGGCCAGATGATAGGTACTCTCGCCTTTCAGCCTATAAGCGCCTTACGGGCTTGTCTCTGTCTTCTCAGTGTTTAGCACTGTGTGGTAGGACAGAAAAGAAGCTCAATAACAGTGCACTCACTGACTGATGGTTGTGAAAAAGCATCGTAGGAGGCCAGTGTCCTGGAAGGCCCTGCACGCATCACAGCAACTATCTCTGCCTGAGTTCTCCTCTAGGGCCTCCCCTTGGACTCCTTGCAGTTCTCTGGGGCACCAGAGCCTGCCTCCAGAAGGTGCTAGTCTCTGCTTTCTGCTGGTGTTTCTTATGCTCTCCAAAAGGCGAAGAATGCGTGGAAAGGCTCAGCCACAGGATATTGGACTGTTTACAGTTGGCCAAGCCAAGATTAGCGTGAGCACAACACATGCCAAGTTCATTGGAAGTTACATTTTCCCTTTGTTTACACATTAAAGGGGAGAAGACCAGAAGAAAAAAAAAAGCAGGTGACCTCCTGTTAACCTCACCCGTCTGCAAGAGGCTGCTGCCCTCACCTCTGAATGAACTTTCAGATTATCTCAGACAAGATTCACCTTGCGCTGAACTTGTACGCCTGCTCTGAAGCCCCCAGTCACGTAGCTGTGATTAAACATTACAGAGTGGCCATAAATTTACAGAAGTATTATTGTGGCTTGCTTTCCTCTTTCTTCTTTGGGAGAGGAAGAGAGCAATGGGTTTAGGGTGGGGGGAGTTAAAGAAAGGGAAACTCGTAGTCAAACAAACAGTTCCTTTTCACAGCTCTGAACAAAAGAGAAAACATTGCATAGGTGTCCCAGAAAGAAGGAGAAAGAAATGTGGCCATGTGAGAGAAATTAAAGCTTTAGCAGACTTCAAAAGCCCAAAACTCAACAGAATAGCTGAGATGCTCCTGGTCCCATTTCCAGGCAATCTGAAAGTTTGCAGGTGACAAACAAACCTGTTCTGCCCTTGCTCCTGGCTTGTCTTGAAGGGTCCCTGAAGAAATACTTCTGCCTGAGAGAGAGAGATGCTCTCACAGTATGGGACAAACTGACAGGGCAGCAGTCAGGGGAAAGAAAGCTCAAGGAAATACAGTTCGTTTTGTTCTTTGAGCTGCTGTGAGAGATGAGGACACCCTAACATCTGGGACATTTAAATGGAGAGTGGACAAAGATTAGACCATATTCTGAAGGAAACACCCTGAAGCTGGACTCGGGAGACTGACCAGATGACCTAAGAACATTTATTTGTATGATTCACTATTTTATGCTTAAAGTAGGAAAAAAATGGATATTCCACTGAAGTAAAGTTTGCTAAATCCACTAGGATTCCAAAGCCAAGATACGCCTGCAAAAGGCCTGTGCTGACCATTAAACAATGAGACCTCTATAACCAGAAAAGGCCACAGAGTGCTCTATTTGATCCAAAAGAATTGTAAAAAGTGGTCAGGAAGCCCAGACTGAGGTGATAGGCTCTGGCCAGAAAAGCCACCTTTGGAAAGGAGTTATTCTGTCTCTGGTTACCCTATGGCAGTGACGGGGGTGCTAAAGAGCCTCATTGTTTCTACAGTTGGAAAGGCCTTGTCCATTAAAGCAGCAAAGCTCAGGGTGCATCACATGAAGAAAGCAGCTGACGGCTTAGCTCATTCCTACTCTCAGCAAGATCTCTTGCTGCTTGTAAGAATCAGCCAGGAGACAGAAAATAGGCCTGTGGAAATGCTCAGGCATTGCCTCTGACACACAGAGGGGAGCGGGGAAGTGAAATGGTCATGGAGCCAGGACAGTATGGGGATATTTAAGTTTGGTATGGGAGTTCTGAAGTCAACCTCCGGTCCCAGGGGGCAAGCTCTGTTCAAAGCTCTAGTCTAGACTTGGAGAAGAGAGAGAATGGGCTCCTGCCTCTTACTGTGAGTTCTGTTTGGTGGTGAGTCCAGGAGTCTGAACATATGGAGGCTCAGATATGAGAATCATGGGAAAGATGAGAGAGCAAGCAGAGGGGTATACTAAGCTGCCAGTTGGAAACCAGGCAAACAATCATACAACAAATTGGTACCAGCCAAGGGCAATGAGACAGACTCAAACAGGGCAGCTAGGAACTAGGAAGGCATATACAAGAGGAAGAAAGGCAAATATGTGCCAAGAACCAGAAAATAGGAGATTAGATTGTTGGGAGGAAACTTGGTGGTGGGGTGGGGAGCATAATAAGTTACATTTGAAAGCTGAAATTGGGCCAGGCATTATATTAAATGCTTTATTGGCACTGTCTCATTTTATATTATTCTAAGAGGAAGATATTATTACCATGCCCATTTTAAAGATAAAGACATTGAGGCACAGAGCAATTAAGCAACTGCTCCAAAGCACACTGCTAATAAGCAAGGAAGTCACAGTGTTGAAAGCAGGACTGTCTGATTCAGTGGATCTTTCAACGAGAGTAGAAGCTCAGAAGCAGAGGATTAAGGAAACCTACAAAAGTTCACGTTGGTCAGATTGAATGAAATGTCCTCCTCCTTTTCCTACCATCCTTCAAGACCTTGCTTAAGTCCTAATCTCCTCAAGGAAACCCTGAGTACTACCATCAGCTTCTTAGATTTATCCCTTCTCTGAACTCCATTTGCACTTACTGTTTATGGTGCACAGGAAGCACTGTATCACATATTTTCCTATTCTTCCAACTGTTTGTGCCTCACAACTGAACAGTTGATGATGTCAGTAAACCAGTGTTGATATAGAGAGAAGGCTAAGTGTTTTATGTTTGTACCTCCCAGAATAGAAAGTCAATTCTTTGAGGTCTGAGATCCACAATGCCTGATACATTAAGGGAGACACAATGGGACCTCAATACATTTGTGACTAAGCCCCCCAAAAGCAAGAAAAAGCTCTCAATGTGCAAAATAATGAAACATTTTATAATGAAGAGAATTGTTCATTAGTGGAACGTGCTGAAGTGAAGGGATACATATGTGAGAGCAGAATGAGCCCTACTTCTTTTGTATATAATTTTTCCCCAAGTGATGTAGCTTTATTGTGTATTTCTTTATAAAAACAACATACGCTGTTTGCAAAGAAAAAAAAATTTAAGAAAAATTTAACTCAAAAATGCATAATGGGAAAACTATCATCCATCTCATCTCTTAGGGACAGTAACTGTCAGTGATTTGGGATCTAGCCTTAAAGACTTTCTTCCCACCAAAAATAGAGCAAATTATTCATATTTTCAAAAGCTGATTTTCTTCTCTCCACTAATACAGCACAGACATTTTTACATGTAAACACATACAGATGAACTTAATCATTTTTAGACTCAGTAGTATCTATTTCTAATGACTATACACCATACTAAATAGAACAAATCCCTCACTGATGAGTATTTTGGGGTTTTTTCCCCCAATCTTTTCCTATATTACTTGATGCCTTGATGAAATACTTGACTATGCATCTTTGTGCATTTCTTCAATTGTTTCCTTAGGAAACAACATAAGTTACGATACAGTACAGTGGTTAAAAGTGTCTACTCTGGATCTACACAGCCTAAGTTAGATTCCTGGCTCTTCTACTTACCAGCTTTGTGACCTTAGGTAAGTTATGTAACTTCTCTCTAATCCAGTTTCATTATTTATATAATGGGGATAATAGCAGTACATGTATCATAGGGTTGCTGTGTGGATTGAATGAATTATTTCAAGCAAGGCACTTCTAAGTGCCTTTCACACAGTAAATGCATGACAAATGTTAGCCATGATGATACTGATGATGATGATTGATAATAAATTCGTAGAAGCAGAATTCTCGGTCAAAGCTTTTGATACCCATTGATAAACTGCCTTCCAGAACGGTGTATCAATTTACTCTCCCATTTGCAGGTATCAGAGTGTTTTTGAATGCAAACACCTGAACACAGCCTAGATGAACATCTTTCAGAAATACTAGAGGGGTTATCTCACTAAACAAAAAGCTTTATGGGGGCTGGCCCCATGGCTGAGTGGTTAAGTTCACGCACTCTGCTTCAGCGGCCCAGGGTTTCACTGGTTCGGATCCTGGGTGTGGACCTAGGACTGCTCATCAAGCCATGCTGAGGCGGCATCCCACATAGCACAACTAGAAGGACTTACAACTAGAATACACAACTATGTACTGGGGGGCTTTGGGGAGAAGAAGAGAGAGAGAGAGAGAGAGAAAAGGAAGGAAGGGGAGACTGGCAACAGATGTTAGCTCAGGGCCAGTCTTAAAAAAAAAACAAAAAAAAAGCTTTAGGTTTGTCATCTTGAGGATCCCTTTCTACCATAAAATCCTGTGCTTCCTCGCCCTACTCCTAAATTACATAAATGTAATGAAAATCACGAGAACATGTTGAAAATATCTGGAACACTTTGGAAGGAGAGTGCTAACTTGCATAGTTAGATAGTGCTTTATAATTTGCAAAATGTTTTCAAGTATATTCTCATTCTGTGGTACAGACACTACTTACCTTATTGGTTATTAAAACTCATGCTTTCCAACTGAGACAATTCAGAGATGCTTAGGTTACAAAATAACCAAAGGGATGCCAGGTCTCATCTTAACTCTTTTCTAGATTCTAAGACCCAGCCTTGTACCTTGGAACAAAATAGGCCCCGGGTGCCTGCCCCCTTCACCTTACCACCCCCAGATCAAAAGCTCTCTAAGGTTCTCTTATCTTCCACTCTCACTATCCAAGCATTCAGAAGCCTCTTCTCTTTGCATTTTAACCTTGCAACCACAGCTATTTCTCTCTACTTCTAGTAACTCTTGTATCAAATGAACAGAGGCAAGGAATTAAAGATACAATCTTGATACCTGAAGAAGCTTGAAATATTTCAGTTTTCTTAGTTGTCTCTCACTTCTAACTTCATCGAATGACCAACCGTGGGACTGTGCCTGTGCGTTTACTAGAATTTAACAAATGAAACTTCCTTAGCTGTTTCTATCCTGCTGATCCCTGCTCCAATAAAATCTTTTTTCTTAGTTGTTCAGGTCTCTAAAGAAGCAAAGCTCGGCCTAGTGTCTTCAGGATCTCCCTATAATTTTCCATCTTAGCACCCTCCCTTGATAATAGGAAGTGTGAGTATTCCACTCTATTGGAAGTTATATGTGTTTCACCCAAAGACCCAATGCAGACATATGCTCATAGCAGAAAAGAACAAGTGACTTATTTAAAAACTGGGCTCTAGTTACATTTCTGATCATTACAGCATGTGCTGAAGTAAAGGCTTATGTCTACATCAGAGAATGAGTGCTGTAACTGTGCCCTGAGAATTAAAACCAAGACGAGTGTACTGAAATATAATTGTGGGCATTTGAATATACTCTTACTTATCAATGGCCATAATCAAGGCAGTCCCTCTTTCTTAAAATATACGGTAGTTAATTTTGGTCTTCAGTAATGACATTTTTATATGGTTGCTCTTCCCATTCACATATGATGTGCCAAATGACGAAAAGATGCTGCTATGTACGGATTATGCAGGCATAAGTTTTTAAAAAACTACTGTAAATAGTAATGCTTCCTTTTGGTGGGTATCTGTGGCTGCCGCCTCCAGGGTGTGCTGTTCTTTTGGGTCCCAAACCTTTGCTTGCTATCAGCCTCCTCCCTAGTTCTCTCTGGTTTGTCTCTAGATATTGTTTTTTAGACATCTAATCGATCATCCTTTATTGAGTATCTTCTCTGCATTTCCCATTATGTGAAATGCTATGAGGATTACAAAGAAAGGAGAAGACACTACCCCTGCCCTCAAGGAGTCCACAACTTAGCTGGGGATCCAGACTAATACATTTAAGTCAATAAAACTACCATTTTTTATGGATGATATAGTGTTAACTTTCCATTAATGCTAAATAATATAAGCATACTGGTATGCAGTAAGGTACAGATCACTATAGAAGGTTTAGAAGAAAGAGTAGTGGACAGTGATAATATTTTGTTCATAGTGAATACCCATTTCCTAGAACAGCGCCTGACGCGTAATAGAAACCCAATAAATATTTATAGAATGAATTCCCCCCTCTCCTGACTTGCCATCTATTTCAAAGCTAAGGGACCAGGTGTTTTCCAGGACATCTACCTTCCCCAATGGGCCCCTGAGTCATTACAATTTCCATAAGGTTGTGCAGTTTTCTGGCAGCCATCCCAGAGGGGGCTATGCCTCATCTAACAAGTCAGTGTATGCTGCTTCTCTGGGGAGAGTGCCCATGGGAGTTTGGTGTGCACTTCTAATGAGACTGGGTTTTTTTAGTGGGTGGTAGGAAGCAGCAAGGTGGGGTACAGGTCTGTAGTGGTGAGGCCTGTTCCTCAGCAAAAGTCTGCACGCATCCCTGATACATGCCCTGCGGCTCTTACCTCTGTCAGTGGTCTGCTGCCCAGGAAAGGGCATTCAGCCATGAAATCTTTGGTATGACAGCTGGGTTACAAGAGAGCAACACTTGTTTACAAAGGCATTTCCTCAAAGTGTTTTCACTTAGCACTTATTTCAGGGTGCTGATTAGGAAAAAGAGACACAGGCTGAGTCAAAAGGCATCTGTAGAAGGGGAAAACACTACCTCTCACTCCCTCCAGGCAGCCACAGCTTCCTCTTGCCCGAGCTGATCCAGGAAAGGGTTAGCAGTTTGACTTTCCTCCCTCTCCACCTGAAACGCGTCCTGTCCACACCAACTGCCTGGGCACCTGCAACCTCTAAGACTCATTCCTCAGAGGACCAGTTTACATGCCCCCTTGTGGAGATTCAGTTACAGATGTACTGACAGGTGATGCTGGAAAAAGTCATAATATTTCTGGACTCATTTTCCCCATCTATAAAATGAAGTTTTTGGGCTAATTGATTTCTAAGGGCCCTTTTCTAGCTCTGAAACTTAATTTTTAAATGTGTTGTATTCTCCAATGAGAGGCCGAGGTGAGAAAATGAGCCCTCCTCTCCTGCTAGAGCTGTACTGTCAGGGAAAGGAAAGCCTTTAGAGAAGTCAGGTACAAGGTCAGGACTAAGGTTGGGGCAGTTTTTTCCACACATGCATTCATTTTCTCACCTACTCATTAATGAAGACCTATAAAGAATGCCTAGCATGTGCCCCAAGAGTGTAAAGCCATAACAGAAACAAAAACTTTGTCCTTGCTTAAGATGGAACATTATATACCACACCCACCATAGGCTGGGTTTTATGGAGATTTTAATGAGGCACTAGGCATGACGAGGTTACTAGAAGGTGATGTGCAGAATTAGGAATGATTTTTAATCACACAACTCCCCACTTCTCACTGTAAATTTAGTATGTGGTCAGGACACATAATCTGGGATTACTATGAAACCAATATGTTTTGTTTTGTTAACCTCAGAGGCTGTGTGAAGAATTTAGAAGGTTGTATATTGGGTTTACCTGTTCCTTAGCTTTTAGCTTTCTCTGCCATCCAGTGTGACCTTATGCTGTTTAAAGTTTTATCCCAGTGATTCTTAATGGTGGACTTTTCCCAAACCACAGAGCCCTTCACTGCCCTAATGAGTCTCTACCACTGATAGGAGTGTGTGCAATCCCTTAGGTGTGCTGAGGTGGAAAAAAAAAAAAAAGAGGCTCCACTGCTTTGGAATATGCTGAGGGCCTTTCTTCCGTTGGCCCAAGAATGCTGTGTCACAATGAGTGCTGTTTCAACGGTGGCTGTCCTGCCTATGTTGGTGCCTCTCCTTCTGCACAGTTCCAGTTTCTCGGGGCAGGGCGGGCTGTTTTACGGCTTGTTGTAGAGGTTTGCTTTAACTACTAACATATCATAGGGATAAACCCAAGTTTCCAACACACATAGGAATAGAATAGCCTTAGAAAATAACAGCCCTATAAAAGTGGACCTGGAGTTGCTGGTACTGAGAAGGGATAAAAGAACAGAGTAATAAAAAAAAATTAAATGTCAGTATCGAGCATATTAACTGAACTGAAAATCCCTGTGTGGATAATAAAACACCTTCAACTTAATAATAATAAAAATGCATTTGACTTAGATAATAATGGGAGAAATGAACCAAGAATTTGCATCTTGTTCCCTTCCAGGTTTTTCTTCACAACTTCTAATCTTACTTCAGAGAAACAGTGTTTAAGCCTATTGGATAATCAGCCTTTCAGGGATGTACAGAGGATGATGACTCCCATATTCTCCATCTCCACTATAAAGTGAACAAAAAGCAGGAATACTAATTGCAGTACTTAATGCTGGAGTTAAATACGAAACATCATTTCAGAGGAACATCATTTCAGAGGAGCGTGTGAGGCACTAGAAAGAGAGCCTTAGGTGGTACAGTCGATTGTGTTTCAAAAGATGGTTGTAACAATATCTCCCATCCCACGTGCTCTTTTGCAAAGTAACCTTTCCACTCCCCCATCAAGAGGTGAAGTCCTTTTCCCCTCCCTTTGAATCTGCCTTAGCCAACAGACTTGCTTTCACCAAAAGAACATGATGAGTGATGCTGTATATCTTCTGAGGCTGGGCCTTAAGAGATCACAGCTTCTGCTGTACCACTTGGAATATTCATTCTTGGAATCCAGTTGCCATGTAAAGAAGGCCAAGCTAGCCATGTGAAGAGGCAAAGAGAGGTCCCAAAATCCTAGACAACCCTGCCAAGGTGCCACACTTGTGAGCGAAGCCATCCTGGTACTCCAACCCCAGCCACCATCTGATTGCAACTTCATGAAAGACGTCAGCTAACATCATGTAAAGCAGAAGAACTGCCCAGATGAGCCCTGGCCAAATTCCTGACCCACAGAATTGTGAACAAATAAAATGGTTGTTGATTAAAGTCATGAAATTTTGGGGTAGCTTGTAAATGTAGCAAAAGATAATCAAAACAAGTGAAAACCCCCCTCCTAGATAAATTCTAGGAAGAGGTTAGCTAGTTACTTGTTTGGGGAACTCAGGCAGAGACAGTTTGAGGCCTCAAACACACCCTTCTGGTTTTGACAATCCACGGAACATGGGGAAAGAGGAGGAATGAATTCTCTTGGAGTGTCTACAGTGAGTCTTGTCTGGACTTCTGGATGGCACTTCCTGACAGGAAGCCTTCAAGGGGAAACTGGTTTTACTCTGTTGGCTGTACCTCTTGGAAAAGAAACTCTTTATTCTCGCTCAAAAAGGGCTCCATCCAATGATGCTCCTTTGCCCACTACCCTCTGGAGCCCCTTCCTGCTGTGGATAATTAAAGTCAAGAACAAGTCATTTGTGTTCATATTGTCATTTGATATTATTGAGAATTGTTACTGGTGCCCAGGGCACAAGATGTGCTCTAAAGAATCCTCCCTGATGACTATTTGTTACCACACACCACTGCGGTAACCCAAGCCCCTTTTCAGTGTCTGCTTCTGGCCAGGATCCCCCAGCCACAACCCTGCTCCTATGGAATCATCTCTTCTATTTCCTTCCTGCTAGCCATACTTTCCACTCATCAGCTGATCTGCAGTTAGAATGCATCAGGCATGTGGAGAGGTAGCCAGTTGTAGGCTTCTTCCTTTAAGACCATATCAATGCCACTGACAGGAGGTTCCCACCTACCATAAAGGGATTGAGTTGATTTAAGGAACAGAAGCACAGGCTGAGAGATCAGGAGAAGCTTTCCCAAAAGGTTTGGTTGAGGCTATGTTTCAGTATGTGAAAACTTTGCTTTGGGGTTGTGAACTCTTTAAAACAAACAGCTGAAGTCATTGTTAATGGGAGAGAGGATGATTCGCATAGCTTCTGTCAAGACTGACTGCTTTTAGGGAGGAAATACAGCAAACAGGGTTGGGCCTTTTCACAATGATCCATCTTTCAAAAGCACTAGTGAATGCCCTATCTCATTAATCATAAGAGTCTCGCTTACATGAGAAATGGGGAACAAGAGCTACTCCTGAGGCCATTACATCTCTCCTCTTTCTGAGAGTGAAAGAGGGCCAAATAATCTCATCTCGTTCCCATTTGCCTACTAAAGAACACCTCTCTGGGTAGTCTGGGCAAAGAAAGAAGGGATGGATATTCCAATTAGTAAGTCTTACTCTTTCATGTCTCTCCTCTGAGGTAAGATGTTAGGGAGGAGAAATTGTTTCATTCTGGGAATGCCCTGGGCTAGACACAAGTTCCATCATGTCCCTTCGATTTACCACCCTACCATCACCCAGTAACCAAGAAGGTCAAAGCAGATGCATCTTCTGCCTCATATTACCGCTCCAACATGTCTCACTCCCCTACCCAACATAATGCTCATTACCTAAACTTAACTTCCAAGAAAGAAACCATTATCCCAACATAAAAATGACCAAGGAAATCAAAGCAGAGTAAAAACTTCACAGGAAGGAACAGCTCTTGACCCTATGAGACAACCGAGCTTGTAAAACCAACTAGCCTGAAACCTAAAGACAGGCACCTTCAGGTAGACATAGGATATGAGCACTTGCTTACGTGGCGCAGATGCTGGGTGCCAGGCGAGCTGGTAAGAAGCAGTCAGCTAAAAGTGTTAACAAATTGCTAAAGTCTGAGTGTGGACCAGTGTGAGAGTACAGCACCTCTGGGAGCAATATACATAAGAGAAATGTGCACCCATTAGGAGACTCTTCCTCACAGACCTTACTGTTCAAGAGACTGGGAGCAGAAGAGGAGACCAGAGAAGGCTTCCTTGGTCGTATAGCAAGAGACATATAGCAGCCACTTCAGGAAAGAAACAAAGCCCTACCAAGGATGCTTCTACCCTTTCCCCACGACACAACAAAAGCCTTAAGCTGCTTGGGCAGCACTCGGGGCACCAGGGAAGATCTAGCCCAGCTTGGGAAAAGAAATAGGGAAAAACTTTGTATTCATGGAGGAGAGACAGAAAAAGGAGTAGGTCCAGATCATTAGAGATTTCTTACTCCTGAGGGAGGAACAGAACCACTGAGAACAGCAAATGTGAACACCTCCACCCCTCATCACCAAGCTGGCAAATAGTGAACAACCAATTTCAGCAGTCAATTGCTGGAAGAGAGACACACTGAGATGAAGCACAAAGCGAAGACCTAACACAAGGATGTTTACTCTTACCATTCTCTTCAACACTGTAGTGGAGGTTTCAGGCAATACAATAAGGCAAGTGAAAAAAGGGCTCACAGATTGGAAAGGAAGAAATAGCACTATTCAGATATGATAAGGTTGTCCATGTAGAAAATCTCCCAAAAATCTACAAAAAAGTTACTAATACTAATAAGTAAGTTTAGTATGATCACAGGATACAGTGTCACTATACAAAAAAATTTCATCCTAATGCTATATACTAGCAATAAACAATTGGAAATTGAACTAATTTTTTTTTTTTGAGGAAGATTAGCCCTGAGCTAACATCTGCTGCCAATCTTCCTCTTTTTGCTGAGGAAGACTGGCCCTGAGCTAATATCCGTGCCCATCTTCCTCTACTTTGTATGTGGGACGCCTACCACAGCATGGCTTGCCAAGCGGTGCCATGTCTGCACCCAGGATCCGAACTGGCGAACCCCGGGCCGCCAAAGCAGAACGTGCACACTTAACTGCTGCACCAGCGGGCCGGCCCCTAAAGTAAATTTTTTAAAAAAGGATCATCTACAACAGCACCACAAACCATGAAATACTTGGGTGCCAGATCTGTATGCTGAAAACTACAAAATGATGAAAGAAATCAAAGAAGACCTAAACAAACGGAGAGATATACTATGTTCATGGATTGGAGGACTCAAGGTTGGAAAGATGTCAGATTTTCCCAAACTGATAGATTAAACACAATTCCAATTAAAGTTTCAGCAGAATATTTTTGGCAGAAATTGACAAGCTGATTCTAAAATTTATATAGAAAAGCAAAGAAACTAGAAAAGCCAAAATAATTTTGAAAAAAGAAGAACAAAGTTGGAGGATTCACACTACCTATTTTCAAAACTTACTATAATGCTACAGCAATCATGACAGAGCAGTATTAGTGAAATTACAGACATATAGATCAACAGACCAGAATAGAGGGTCCAGAAATAGACCCAGCACACATGTGTGGTCATTGGTTTTCAACAAAGGAGCAAAGGAAATTCAATGGAGAAAGGAGAACTTTGTCAACAAATGGTGCTGGAAGAATTGGACAGCTATTATATTAGTTTCCTGTGACTACTGCAACAAATTATCACAAACTGGGTGGCTTAAAACAACAGAAATTTACTTGTTTTCAGTTCTGTACACCAAAAGTCCAAAATCAAAAACTGTTTTCAAAGGTAACTTGAAGTTATTATCTGTTTTGTATGGTTATCAATTTAACATACAATTAGGTTAATTTATTTCTGTTTTGATGCAATTACTGAGCCTCCTTAATTTTTTCCCTTTTTGATTTAATTAAAAATTTAAAATTTTGAAATAATTACAAACTTACAGAGAAGTTGAAAGTACAGTACAAATAATTTTTTTTTAATTTTCCTGAACCGTTTGAGAGCAAACTGCCCATCTGATGTCCTATCTCTAGCAAATATTTTAGTGTATATGTCCTATAAACAGGAATATTATTCTACATAAGCAAAATACAACTATTGAAGTCAGGAAATTAATATTGATAAATTACTATCATCTAACCCTCAAATCCCATCCAAGTTTCACCACTTGTCTCACTATCTTTTAGAACCAAAGGATCCAGTTGAGAATTACGAGTTGCATTTAGTTGTCGTCTCTTCAGTCTCTTTGAATCTGGAACAGTTCTTTGACTTTTATGACCTTGACACTTCTGAAGATTACAGAGCAGTTACTTTACAGAATGTCTCTCAATTTGGATTTGTCTGATGTCTTACTGTGATTAGGTTCAGATGATTCATTTTTGGCAAGAATATTATACAAGTGATGTTGCCTTTTAAAAAAAATTTTTTGGGGGGCTAGCCCAGTGGCACAGTGGTTAAGTGCACACGTTCTGCTTCAGCAGTCCGGGGTTTGCCAGTGGGGATCCTGGGTGCAGACATGGCACCGCTTGGCAAGCCATGCTGTGTTACACAACCCACATATAAAGTAGAGGAAGGTGGGCACGGATGTTAGCTCAGGGCCAGGCTTCCTCAGCGAAAAGAGGAGGATTGGCAGCAGATGTTGGCTCAGGGCTAATATTCCTCAAAAAAAAAAAAAAGAAAAAAATTTTTTTGGTGAGGAAGGTTGGCCCTGAGCTAACATCTGTTGCCAATCTTCCTCTTTTTGCCTGAGGAAGATTGTTGATGAACTAAAATCTGTGCCAATCCTCCTCTATTTTGTATGTGGGATGCCACCACAGCATGGCCTGATGAGCAGTGTGTAGGTCCACAGCTGGGATCTGAACCTGCAAACCTTGGGGCTGCTGAAGCAGAGTGCATGAACCCAACCACTATGCCACTGGGCCAGCTCTGTGATGTTGCTTTTTTCCTCATTGTATCCTATCAAGTGGCACATGATTTCAAATTGCCCTGTTACTGATGATGTTCACTTTGATCACTTGATTAAGTTGGTGTCTGCCACGCTTCTCCTCTGTAAGTGTCTATTTCCCCCTCTTAATAAGCATTTTATGGGGAGGTACTTTGAAACTCTGTAACTATCCCATTCCTCATCAAACTTTCAATTTATTTGTTTGTATCTGTGTATACCTGTGATTTATTATCTTTTCAATATAATTTGTTACTATAATAATTTATTTTTGTGCTCAAATTATCCTCTATTCAGCCAGAGATGGCCCCTTCAAGCTGGCTTCTGTATCCTTTTGACATACCCCCATCATTCTTTGAGCACCTAATTTCTGGTACAAAAAGATCTTCTGGGCTCATCTTGCACTTTCCCTGGAAACAGTCATTTGTTCAAAATGCCCTGGTTCTTTTTAGAGGAAAATTACATGAGAAGCCAAGACATAGCACTAGACATGCTTGCTCATTGCCATTGGGGTGTTACTGCTTCCAGACAAACTTAGGAAATATATGTATTACATATGATTCTACACATATATATTAACACACACATATTTACCTCTATATTTATCTATAAAAACCATGAGTTCACACTATAGGATTCTTTTGAGTTTTTTTCCTTTCCATATCTGTAAACCCCTTCTCTGACGGTTGGAAATTGGCTTCCATTATCCTTAATATATTTAATTATTTAATCAATCTTCCTTTATATAACGAGTCTCCTATCTCAGTTACTACCTTCTCCCTCATGTGGATGCCCTCCTTTTCCTGTCTGCTCTAATTCTCCTTTCTGGAGAGCTCTTCCATGTGCAAGCTTTCCTTATGCTACCCTTGCGCTCTGACTCCCCACGCCAGATTGCCCCTCCGAGAGTGCATTCTACTTGACCTGCATGGCTCTGACACCTGGAGCAGGACTGGCCCCCTGCATGCATGCCCGCCTTACCCTGTGTCGGCTCTGACACCCCATGCTAGGGCACCTCTCTGTGGGATGCCCTCCTCACCCTGCTGGGCTCCGGTTCCTCATGCCAGGCCACCCTTCACACATAGACACCCTCCTAATTCCGCTCAGACTCTGACATCCCATGCCAGGTCATCCTGCTATAGAGATGCCTCTTCACCTTGAATTTTATTTTTTGAATATATAAATGCTTAAGGACTACCGGAAAATAAGAAGAATAATGGAAACTTCAGAGTTGACCAAATGTCTCAATTTTCAAAAAAGGGAAGAACATAGATGCTGAAAACGAAAATAAAAGAGACATTTCATACACTGTCACTGATATTCTCTGACATAGTAATTTCATTCCTGATAGTCTATACTAAATCATCTGAAATGCTAAAAAAAAGCCTTATATACCAAAATGATCACAATAGATTTATTTATAACTTAAAATAGACAACATCCAATAATAGCGGAGTGCTAATGTAATTTATAGTGCAGCCATGACAATTTTAATTATGTTTGCAAAAATATAAGAGAAATGTTCTTAAAATAGTCAGTATAGAAAAATCAGCATATAAAATTGAATATATAGTGTGAGCTCAATTATGTAAAAATACATATTAGTGAGGAAAGGAGATACACCAAAATATTTACAGTAATTATCTATGGGTGGCATGACAATGGGTAATTTTTTTTCCTTCTGAATTGTACCTTTCATATTTTCTAAATTTATTTAATGAGCATGTATCAGTTTTAAAATGGGAAAAATAAACGTTAAGACATTAATTAGCATCTATTTGCACAGCAGTGTAAGGAATATAAAGTTAAGTAAGGATAGATCCTGCTTTTAATGAGCTAATACTGTAGCAGCTACACATACTCGTGACCAAAGAATGAGTCTCTTCTTTATGGGAAGCTCATCGCCTTAGCAGCAAGCACAGAATGTCAGGAGTCATGAGGAAGGACACTGCCAGCTGACTAACAGCAGCAGGAGTGGCAGCAGCAGCAGCTACCATATTGAGTACCAACTATATGCCAAGTATTGTTCATGTATCTCCTTATTTACTCTTCAGTAGTTCTATTATTACTTTCTTTTTACAAATGAGGAAACTGAGGCACTGAAAGGTTAACTTATTCATGATCAGACAGCCAGCATGTGGCAGAGCCAGGATTTTGAATACAGGCAAGTGATTTCACAGACTAGTAGAGACTGGACGGTTTATAAAATAATGAACCCTCTAATCAAAGGGGTGAAAGATGCTGCAGCACGGTGACCTCGCGTTCTTCTAACCTGGTAAAGATCGGACATGCACACACAATTCTATATATCAAGTAGAAAGCAATAACTGCCATCAGAGAGCTATGGTTATGGGATCTTCGAGCAGGGAGAGAGGACTTCCATTTGACAGCGACATGGAGAATAATTCAGCAGACAGAGACTGGCAGCAGGGAGACCAATTAAGAAAAGTTGTAGTACTTGAGGTCAGGGAAGAAGGTGGCCTGCACTGAGGTGTCTCTCTCTTCTCCTACAGGCCTAGCTTTGTGGATTAAAGGTTTACACTGTGTGCTTCCCAGAAAATCCCACTATTATGCCTTATTTTCTCATTCTAGACCCGCCCTGGATAATACCAATATTTGCAGGTCAGGAGAAATTGAGGATTAAAAAACATTATGCAATTCTGGTACCTAAACTTCACAATCCCTCCGTCTTAGCTACTTTGTCTCCCTATTACTCCCTATGACAAATTACGATAAGGAACGAACACACAGTAAACACAGAAGAGGATCAAGAAGCCGAATTTCCTGAGTTGGTTTAGCATGGACCCCCAAGTTGGACTTCCAAACTCAGTGGTACAAAATGAGGCTATTGATTACCTCTGTTACATATGGTCCCTCAGCTACAAAAAGGTACTGGTGTAAAAGGAGTGGGTATATTGAGAGCACTCACTGTGTGCAAGACTCACTATTCACCAAGCGCCTGCCAGCTGAGGAAGGAAAAGTCCTCCAACTGGGGAGCTTTTGCTCTAGCGGCCAAAACAACAGTCTTCCACCATAGGGTATTCCTTGTTCAAGGTAGGAGGGACGGACCCTGCCTTCAGGGGCCAGACAGAAGAGTGGAGGTCAGGGAAAAAGATGTAAGATAATCACATGTGAAAATGGACGCTTGAGTGCTTAGGCACACGGGGGTCTGCTTCAAGAAACTGCTATCCGGCATATTTAGGAACTTCCAGGAACTGAAGAGACGATGAGCATCTTGAAGGCTCCTTGATTATGCTTTTGCTTGGTGCCTCAACTGCCTTGAAGAGGACGTAGCACATAATTGGCATTCGAGAAGTAATATGTGCTAATATGATTACTTCATGCCAGACTAAGCATTTTCATACATTATCTTAATTATCCTCAAAACAACCCTATAAGACAAGGTTTATTACTAATCCCACTTTACAGATAAAGAGAATGAGGCCAGAGAGGTTAAATAACTTGTTCCAAGTCATGGGAGGAGTCCTCAGACAAAGGAGAAGGCATACTATCAGCAGCAATAAAGGGGAATAACGGTGCCAGTTTGCAAGTCAACGTGTACTCAGAGGAAAAATATTACCTGCCTTCTGTCAAACAAGAGAATGCCTCATAAATGTGTTATTCGTGGATGTGCACAGTAAGGCTGCAAACTTAGTGTTCAGCTCATCAGCGAGGTGAATTTTTCAGGGTGCTTCCTGCTCTAGTAGCTAGCGAGCTTTAATCCCAAGCATAAAGACATTTTACAGGGGCCGGCCCGGTGGTGCAGTGGTTAAGTTTGCACGTTCCGCTTCAGTGGCCCGGGGTTTGCTGGTTGGGATTCTGGGTGAGGACATGGCACTGCTTGGCAAGCCATGCTGTGGTAGGCATCCCACATATAAAGTAGAGGAAGATGGGCACGGATGTTAGCTCAGGGCCAGTCTTCCTCAGCAAAAATGAGGAGGATTGGCAGCAGTTAGTTCAGGGCTAATCTTCCTCCAAAAAAAAAAAAGACAGTTTAGCAGTTATGCATACGCATGAATTCTTTGATCCTGTCTTAATTTCTAGAGACTCAACCTAGAATAAGGAGGCTACCCAACAGGGGTTTCAGAACATGGTGTGCGTGTGTATGAGTGTGCATGTGGATGTGTA
Organism: Equus caballus; assembly: GCF_041296265.1. NCBI lineage: Eukaryota > Metazoa > Chordata > Mammalia > Perissodactyla > Equidae > Equus > Equus caballus. The sequence goes on along the minus strand of NC_091698.1, from coordinate 46,356,415 downwards.
TATGTACGTATTCAAGTATGTGTTTATATCTATAACAATTACTAATCACGTTAATCAAAGTAACCTGATTAGTAACTATTTATTTATTAGTAATGACTCATTTGCCCACTGTAGTCCAACACCGTCCCTCACCTTGCTGAGTGTTTATTTGCTCCTAGGATCTCTTCTGCACTTATCCCTCTCTACTTACTCTGGTTTCTATATTTCCTTACACCTTCAATTTTACTCTTACATGCCCAACTGAAAAAAAAAAAGGAATGAAGAAAAAAGAACTGGAAAGAATACAAGAAGGACCAATGTTTTAGCAACTTGATTATACCTGCAGTTGCCTGAATCTGGGGGCCTTGCTTTCAAAGGCAACAAGAGGCACCAGCATTCACCAGCGATAACATTGCAAGAGAGGGTTGGTCTAGAGAAGAGAAGGCTGAAGGGAACACCACTTGCAATAATCAAATGGTCAGCCAGTGTGTGGACACTGACAACCAAGTTACTGGTCTCATTTTTTAAAGTTTGGCTTAGGCAGTGGCCGGAGGGAGTGAGGTGGGGAGTGGGGAGGGAGACAGCGCAGGACTACACGATCTTGAAAGATCATTACCAGATCTGGGACACAGACCAATGGCCTAGACAGAAGAATCCAGCTACTAAAGTATCCTCTGCTCTTGGATTTTAAGCTTCTCCCTCCATGCTGCAATACTGCTTGGGTTCAGACAATGATTCTTATGCCAAGATTAGCAGTTTATAGCATTGTTACGCTAGTACTGAAGACTCACAATTTTACCTCTTTCATTCTTCTCCTTCTAGCATTACTCACTCTTTTAATCTTTAGTTTACTCTTTGTTTTCCTCCTCTTCCCTACTCTAATCTAAGCTGAGTCAAACAGGGAAAGGACTTAGTTTTATTAGAGGGTCAGCCACAGGTCATCTCTCTCTTCACTTTTTTCGCTCTGGCCCCAAAGAAGGAGCACTCCCTAAATATTAAATAATGAGGTTGCAGCTTCCTTCTGCCATAATCCATTACCGAATTATAACCAGCATTATAGCACTTTCAGTTTGCCTCATTTTATTTTCACAATCATTCTTTGAAGTAGGTAGGAGAAAGATCATTAGTATTTCATACATATATGAAAAAAACTAAGGTTCAGAGAGGTTGATTTGCACTGGTAGAGCCACAGTTGAATACTGGTTCACGTACTGTGGAGTTACTGAGGACCTGACTCATAGTACAGCCTCAGGTAAGCCACTTAAACTATTGGTGTCTAATCTCCAGAATGGGGATGAGAGTACAAATTTGCTTCCCAGGGAAGCTGCAGAGATTAATTAGCTAATAAACAATTATAAAAGGATTTGGAGATTCCAAATGTCACATAAATGTTTTAACAAGCTTTTAATGTTAAGGCTCTATTAAGTATCCATGGGTGGAAATGAGGTGAATTTATCTGTTAGTGCTTATATCTTCCAGGGCCCAGAACGTCGCTTAACTGGATTGAGCCGGTTTAAGGAATATGCCCAGCTCTTTCTACACTGCTCCTAGGTGCTGGCCCAGCCACTTGCAAGTCCTCTCTCTGCTGGCCAAGCAGATGGTTGCTCTCTATCCAGCCAAGGCGATGAGAAAATACCAGAGGAGGGCTGGCTCCTCATGCCAACCGGGGCAGCAGAGATGATCACAAGCAGACTCCTTACAGACCTTCCAGATGGGCTCTCTGACTTCCAAGAAAACACCCCAAATAATTTCCAGGGCATTCAAAGCATGCACTGTGTGGCAATGGTCACTAAGAAATGACCCACACTTATATCTAGGGTCTCCATGCTATAGTTTCACTCTCTTCACTGAAATTCATTTGACTTGCTTTATAACAAGCTGAAATATGTTATATCGCATAGGAAAATTGGTGACAATTTAACACCATATCAAAGAAAGTATCTAAAGTCAATTTACTTTACAAGAAAAGAAATCTCTAAGGCCCAAGGGAGACAAGCTGTGCGATGACGTTCTATCACAGTGCTAATCTAAAAGACTGTGGCCTGTTCGACATCGCCTAGTTTCATGACTCTAAGGAAGTTAGTTTCCTTCTCCTTCCTTTGCCTTAGTTTTCCCAGTCTGTAAAACAAAGACAATGGCTTCTGCCTAAAATCTGCCTCAAGTGAAAGTCACTTTAAGCCAAGAGTGATATTCAGCTGGTACATTCAGTTTCTTCATTTGAAAATGAAGGATAAAATAACTGACATCAAATTACCACATTTCAAAATGTCTGCAAATTGTAAATGATAGATCGTGGTTCCCCCATCACCTGCAGTGCTGCGCTTCTCCCAGATGTCTACCTGACCAATTAGGGCATCTCCCTCGAGACATGGCTTAACTCTCACCTCCGCGAGGGCTCCCACCTTCTTCAATACTGTAGCCTGTCCCACAATCCCCGCACTCTAAGCCCCTTGTTCCACTTAGTCTTTCCACAGTACTTATTACCTACCTACAACTATAGAGTTTATTAATTATTCTTATTATTTATCTATTTCCTCACTCCTCTAACCTAAATTGTAAGCTCCACGAGGTCAGGAATCTTGGTCTGTTTTGTTCACTGATGTATCTCAAGCGCCTGGTAGAGCAGAGGCTCAGCACATATTTATTAAATGAATGAACGGATCTTTAAGAATAATTTACTTTTAAATTACTTGAGGGCAGAGGTTAACTTCTTTTGAATAGTCGCTATACTCAACTCAGGGTTTAGACCCAGACGACATTTAAAACCCCATTCCATTTGATTGACATATGTACCTGAAAACCATAAAGACTGTGTGACTGACTTCTTTTATCTGTCTTCTCGGTTTTGGGAAATGCTTATGATTAACTAGCCAGGTAAAAGGGTCAAGCTGGTGAGGGGAAGCTGGGTAAAGGCAAGGGATATGAAGGAAAAGGTAAGGGATGACTGAGCAGAGATCCAGAATGACTGAGAAACGGCCAGGATACTCACAATGATAAGACAAGTCATGAAGAGCTTCACAGATCCTGGGAGATTGGCTAATGGAATAGCCAGAGAAGATGGCGGCTCTTAAACATTTACAACCTCTGTCCTTTTGTTGGCTGGAGCCACTACCTGGTGTGTTCTAGGCACTTGAATAATGAGTCCTATAAGCTACAGGGAATACTGTGATTGCCACTGAGAAACAGAATCAGATCTTAAAAAAAGAGGCAAGGGCTATAGCAAGCTGATTAACATCTACTCACTGCAGTAGGGGAATGCTGTGTATGAGGAAAGTTCACAGGGCTGTCTATGTGTCCAGATTTATCAGAGAAGCCTTTCTACAGGAAAGGCAGGCCTTAAAGTATGGAAGGAAATATTTTTATGTAGACATAAAAACAAGTATGCAATAATTATATTTTTGTAGGATAATTCATTTAAGAAGCTTCTTAATCATTTTTTAATACAAAAACCTTATTGCACATTTGAGTGTTACTGTACCTAGTTATGGAATCTCAAAAACAAACAAACAAACAAACAAACATACAGCCCTGGGCTCAAAGCTAAGCTGACTATCAGCTGGGGAGAGCACACGACCTTTCCTTTTGTGATATAATGTTTCATAATTGGGTCCTTATAGGGGCACTGGTACCTTTCTCAGGAAATACCTGATACTGGCCCATGTGGGAGACAGGCCATGTGGCTGGCTGTGCTACGTGAGTATTTCTCCTGGAAAATGCTATTATTGCACAATGAGCTGTGTATATCTCTTAACATATCCCTAATACTTTAAGTAATTCATCACAAGCTACTCTGAACCCTAACTGGGCAGCAGGAACTTTCATGCTAGGGCTCCCCTCATTTATTTATCCTTCCTTAGTAACAACGAGTAAGGTGAGGCTGATGGCTAAGACACTGAAGGGAGGAGAGGTAACACTTAACTTTCATGGGAGGGCTTGCAGTTCACTCACTCTCTCTTCAGAGACTAGCTGCTTATATGAGTCACTAGTCCTGAAAATGTGTGGCAGCAAGAGCATCTGTGTTCAGTATTTCTGAGGTCCATCCTCTCCACCTCACACCCCTCCCCCTAATCCCATCAGAGAACACAGCTGTCTTTTCCTTGGTCACCAGACTCCACTCTAATTTGGGAAGAAGGTAGAAAGAGCCCCAGAGGCAGATAAAGTTATGCAGGTTAACTGATTTCAACAGCTAATAGTCATTGACACCCCACTATTCAGAAAATGCAGTGGTAAAAAATCCCCAACAAAACACAAAGATTCCTTCAACTTGTTTTAAATCATCGGACCAAACACATTTAGACTTTGGAAAAGTGAGTAAGGCACCAAGTTATGAGTGCAGTTTATAAAAGATAAGGATCTGAGTCATCCCTTTGTGGTTACAGATTATGAAACCATTTCAGGCTCTCCTAGACAGTACTCCCCGTGAATGTTAGATTGCAAACAGAGCAAACAGAGGGATTGCATCCCTGATTACGACCCCTGTTAAAGTTTTCTCTAAGCATCCTTGTATAGTTTACAATTTAATTTTTTGTCTTTGTAATCTTTAGCCCTTGTGTATATATCATCTAATGAAAAGGCCTTTTTTGAATTAACATGGTATTTGGAAAAAGAACATGTGTTTCTGTTTTATTATTAAATACATTTATAAGAGAAAACATTCTCAGACCCAGTAGATGCCTGTTTTGGGGGTTTTTTAACTGGAAGAATCCAGGAACACTTTAGGAAAATGGAATCTTTACTGCAAGCACTCAGATAGCATGGGCCAAGGTAAGTTTTTGGGCTGAGAGTTATTGTAGAGCTTAGGAATTCAGACTTGCCTCATCTGACCACCTTGGGGGTAAACACACTGTGCTGCCTTTTCCCAACTAGTTAGTAAGCTTGGCATCTATTAAGCAGGACATTCTGGGATACAGACCATTCCAATTACCACAATGGTCTTGTGTTTCAAGACTGCTTGTTTATAAACATAGCTACTTTCTAGTTTAATTTCTCTCCTTCTTCAGTTTGTTTAAGCTTCAAATCTTTTCCGAGTGCAAAGGCCTAAGTAAGGATTTTTTAGATTGATGCCTGGCAATATGCATTAAAATAATAAAAGATACCAAAAATGTATGTTACATAAACATCTAGTTTACACTCACTAGTAATCAAGAAAGTGGACAGAAAGGCAACAAGAAGTTGCCATTTTACACCTAAGAATTAGCAAATGTATCACAAATATTAACTCTTCATGTTTGCCAGGTTTTGGTAAAACCAGTATACTCATGCACTGCAAATAGCACTATAATATGGCAAACGGTTTGGGAAGAAATATTACCTTGAGTTTGAGAAACACAAAAATATTTCTACCCTCTGGCACAATGATTCCACTTCTAGAAATTTACCTGAAGGGAATAATTTACTAAACTAAAAATGTTATATGTATGAAGATGTATATTACAGAATTCTTAGGGAAAAAAAGAAAACAAATTACATAAAATTGGAAACAAGCTAAATCAACAGACTGCAACTATGGTATAAGCAGCTTTTTACATGGGAGAGAAGTAGATCAGAATTCTTCCCAAGGGAAAAGAGGAAAGAGACAAATAGATATGTGGTTTGAAAAGCATATTGAGAATTACTATTGCTTTTATTTTCTTTTAGACATAAAATTGCTTTATTTTATAATTTTAAATAATATTAAACAGAATATATTATTTTTATGTTCATTAAAAAGAGGTAAGAGTAAAGAAAGTTTGATAAATATCAATAGCAAGTCTAACAACAAGCAGAAAATTAGAAAAAGCAACTCAACAACAATAACAAGAGTTAATATTTATTGAGTACTTTCTGTGCCAGGTATTGAGCTAAGTTCTTTGCATACATTATTTTTTACTTAATTTTCATATCTCTAGGTGGTAGAGTAGTTGAAATAGTTTACATTGATTTAAAAAATCATTATCAGAACCAGGTGGTAAATGAAAAATTCATTTGGTTGTCTTAGAGGGCAGGGAGGTGTCTTAAGCTTGGGTTTTCAAGCCCACATGGGGACTGGAGACAACGACTTGAACCTGTCTGTGGAGCTGGGTTAGAACTGAAATTGCTGTGTAAAGACAAGACTCTTCCAGGGTTGAATCTTCGTGAAAGGGCAGACCAAAAAACAAATCTACCCGTTGGTATAGCAGGAATAAGAAAATCTATTTATCATAACATCTTAAATACACTGTTCTGGATTTTACTTCCTCCGCCCCCATTTAATAATGTATTGGACATCATTTCATATCAGTATATAAAATTTCTTCATTGGTATCCTATTAGACAGTTATAAATAAAGTTGCAGTGAATAACCTGGTACATGTGTACAAATATATAAATCTGTAGGACTGAGTCCTTGGAAAGGAACTGCTGGATCAAAAGATATGCACATTATATTCCCTCCTTAGAAGTTATACCAATTTATACTACCACAGCAATGTATGTGACAATCTCTCCAGATCCTAAGAAATACAGTGTCTTGGTAACTTCTGAAAGAATAGAAATACAATGTTTCTAGAAGGAAAAAAGGGGAAAGGAGGTTAAAAAAATCAATCAACTAGAAGGCAGAGAGACTAAGGAGACATGATGACTAAATGCAACGTAGTATCCTGGAATGGATACTGAAATAGAAGAAGGACACTAATGGAAAAATCAGTGAAATCTGAATAAAGTCTATAGTTTAGTTAACAATAACATACTGATGTTAATTTCTTAGTTGTGACAAATGTACCATGGTAATATAAAAGACATTAACCTTACGGGAAGCTGGCTGAAGGACATATAAGAACTCTCTGTATTATCTTAGCAAGTTTTCTATAAATCTAAAATTACTCTCCCCCAAATTTTATTAAAAATAAAAAACAAGAGGGAAAAGAGGAAGGCCATCCCAGCAGAGGAGGAGGGTAGTATAAGCAAAGACATGGAGGGGAAAATAGCACCATCCATGGAAGGAACTATACACAGTTAGTATGGTGTTGCCAGAAAGTAAAGTTGCATCTATGAATGTAGGAGTTGCTTAATAATTCCTTTTCTGGGGCTGGCCCTGTGGCTGAGTGCTTAAGTTTGTGTGCTCCAGTTCGGTGGCCCAGGGTTTCACCGGTTTGCATCCTGGGTGTGGACCCAACACTGCTCATCAAACCATGCTGAGGCGGCATCCCACATAGCAGAAATAGAAGGACCTACAACTAGCATATACAACTATGTACCGGGAACTATGGGCAGAAAGAAGAAAAAAAAAGGTTGGCAACAGATGTTAGCTCAGGTGCCAATCTTTAAAAATAAATAAATAAATAAATAAATAAATAAAATAATTCCTTTTCTTCAAAATCTCTTTAAAAACTCTTGATCTAGGTTTACTCGAGTCATCATGTTTTAAAGAAAAAGCATGAATTTAGGTTACATTCACTTTGATTATATCATAATACCATCACCAAAGCACTGTCATTCTGGTAGTAATTACGAAGGGACTAACTTCCTTCATTAAGTCAGTAGATGTGAACTGGTGTTTAAGTTATGTGAATAGCCAAGTGGTGGTGATTATATTAAATATGACATCTCTGTCAGTCAATTAAATAATAGGAAGAGCAAAAGCAAAAGCTTTGAAATTAGAGACAATATGTTTTCTGTACTCTTAACCAGAACCAGGCAAATAGGAAGCAGCAGAATTGACAACCATGATATAAAACCAAAAAAAGATATAATCTTTGATATGAGTGTCAAGGACTGAAAGTAATTTCAGCTGTAAAACAGTTTTACAAAATATCTGCATTCTTTACATTCATATTTGTAATGCTAACATTTTAAAACCAAAATATAGGCCAGCCCCAGTAGCCTAGTGGTTAATCTTGGTGTGCTCAGCTTCAGCAGCCCAGGTTCAGTTCCCAGGCATGGACCTACACCACTCATCTGTCAGTAGCCATGCATTGGTGGTGGCTCACATACAAAAACAGGGAGATTGGCAGCAGATGTTAGCTCAGGGTGAATCTTCCTCAGCAAAAATAAAAAAATAAATAAATAAAACCAAAATATAGAAAACAGAAGTCAGGAAAAGATAAAAACAAAAAGAAAAAAACAAAGAAAAGACATGGTAAACAGCGCAAATAGGATGTTAGAAATAAAAATATGATAGTAATGGTCCTCATTAATTGGTTAAAAGATAGAGGTTCTCATATTTTACTAATAAGCAAATCCAACTATATGCTGCTTATATGAGACAAATCAAAATGATAACCATGAGGACACAGAAAATTCAAAGTCAAGCAATGGAAAAAGACATACACAGCAAATACTGAAAAAAAAAATAGAAAGTAAGTGCAGTATAGACTATAAGACAAAAAACAACATCAGAAATCAAGAAGGTAACTCTATACTGGGAAAAGAATAATTCACCAAGACATAAAATTTCTATACTTTTATATACCCAGTAGTACAGTCTCAAAATATACAACTATACGAAGAAAAAACTGACACTATTATAAGGATAAATTGGTATTGATATACCACAGTAATAATACCACTTTTCTTTCAGGAATTGTTAAGCAGATTTTAAAAAATTAGTAAAGATGGAGAAGATGTGAATAGCACAATTATTAAGTCTGAGTCACTGAATATATAACCTTGCATTCATTTACTAGAAAATACACATACTCTTCAAGCACCTGTGGGGTGTTTACAAAACTTGGTCACAAAGATGCTATAAAGCAAACCTCAAAAAACACCACATTCTTTGAATCAGTGCAGTAAAATTATAAAAAAAATAACTTACATGTCTTTTTTTTTTTTTAAACAAGACAGTCTTTCACCAGAAAGCTTATAATTTTATTCAACTTAGAAAAACAACTTCGTGGGGTAAAAAAGCTAAGATGGGGATACCTTCATTTCAGCATTACATAACTAACATTGCTCACAGTGTTACTCATCAGGCAAAGAAGAAGACTATCGCTAGTGGAGGAACAGTGTTTGTAAAGGTACAAAGATATGAAAGAGTAAGGCATTCAGGGGGAAAGTATGATTGAAGCATAGGATCAGAGGGAAAAAGTAGAAAAGAAGATGTTAAGGCAGATTGGAGTCAGGAAGTTTGGATTTCATCCAGGAGAAGGAAGTTTAGATTTTATTTAGATTTTAGGCAAAGGGAAGTGACCAAAGGTGTCTGAGTGCGGGGTTGATAAATTTGATCATTCTATTCCACTGTGGAGGATGGACTACACTGAAGGAACAACGGAGGAAGAGACGAACTGAAAGAGCTTCAGTTGGGGTCGAAGCAGCGGAGATACAGAGTAACAAATTGGTTTGAGATGTGGTAAGGACATGGAGTTGACATCGCTTGATAATTTACCCTATATCCAGGGAATGAATAACTGGGAGAAAAAGAGGAAGCAAGGATAAATCTAAGGCTTCTTAGTTTGAGTGACTGATTGGGTGGTGATGCCATTAATGAGGAGAAGGGAATGGAGAAAAAAGGAAAAAGCAGGTAGGAGAGGAGAAAAAAATAAAGCATTAATTCAGCACATATTGCATTTGAAGTGGTGGTGGGACATCCTTAAGAAGACCTAACTGACAGTGATGGGAGAATTTAGAGGAAGCATTAGAAAGCAAAGGGGAAGCAGATGGAGATAAGAGGCTAAAAAGATTCAAGTTGGCAGAAACTGAGCAACCAGAATCAGTCTGCCATTTGCTATAAAACCACACTTTTTAAGACAACAGGACGTTTAGTCCAATAATTTAAGGTCTGTAACAATACACAAGACATCTCTTTCTAGACCTGGAAGAAATCAGGTATCTATCAGAGGGAGACAAGGCAGGAGTTCCCCAGTGGAGGCTGCAGAGCATCCCACAAAAGAAAGAAAGAGGAGAGAGATAAGCCACAAATTCAAAAATCTGTTCCATTTTCATTCTTCTATAGTTAACACTGCATGAAACTGTGTATCACAGAGTCCCTTGCAATAGCAAAAAGGAGAAACCATCTAAATTCCCAACAGAGATTCAAATCGGTAAATTATGGCACATTAACTCAAAATATTTCTTTTAGAAAAGTTGCCTGTGTTCAGAGAAATAGATACCACATGCCGTCTAATAACATTCCTTAAAATGGTGATTTGGCTATTTTTGTGGTACTGGATGTAATTATATCAAGACAGGGATTTCTTTCTGACAGGCATCCCCATCTCAAAGCATCTTACAAAGGTAGGATCACCTTATGTACAATGTACACTAGAGGGAAAACCCAAAAAGGAATCTAAGAAGCAGGAAAGAAACGGGTGAATGCAGAGGGAAAGGAATAGAACAGCATTATTTCCCAAAGTATATTCACAGACTCTGTTAAAAAAAAAAGAGTTCTGCAGGCACTAAGTTGACTCACTATGGTAAATACCATATTAACCATTCTGAGAAGTTCTGCTGTAAAGAAACCCACTGAAATTTGTTTAACCCAACGTGCTTCAAATTTATTTACTATGGAACTCCTTTACTACAAGACATATTAGCACGGTATGGAACTATGGTTCTGTTGATCATTGAGAAATATGAGCTAAATTTAAAAAAATATTTATTTGTGAACAAACTAACTTTGGAAAGGGAAGAATTAGTAGAAAGACGAAAAGACTGGATTTGGGAGGTCTGACTATTCTGAGCCATGTCTTTAAGTAATTGAAGGCATATCATTTTATCTTTTTTTGCATTACAATTCCTTCTTGTGTAATATGGGGATAATAATTCATTTAACCTCTGTCTTACAGTGACCCTGATACTAGTTGCATGAGATGCTGGCAGAGAGGGTGGTATATACATAACAATGAATCTTTTGCATTCTAACATTTTAGCTAATGACCTGATCCACATATTTAAATGAAATTTTAAAAATTCTTAGTGCTAATTACTAAGGAAGAAAAGAAACAGTCTCTGCAAGAAGCTTACAAAATCTGGTAAAATAAGATTCATACAGGAGATAAAATAAATGTAAGTGCTTAATTGTTATGTATACATTTTTGGTGCTACTAGAATTCAGAGGACCAAACAAAGCTACCTGAAAAAATTAGGATTTGATCTGGGTATTGAAGTACTATTGGAAGATGGCTAGAAAGACAGCATTTTAGGCAAAAAACAGTATGAATGAAAACAAACAAAAATGAAATATTCCTAAGAGTAAAGAATCAGGCCTTACAAATGTATGTGTCAGAGAACAGTGGTTAGGGAAAAAAAAGGAGTCAATAAAGAAACAGTTAAAATGCTTTTCCCATGAATGAGAATAGCTAGAGATAAAAAATAAAGTAGCTAAAACTGACTTGATCAAATGAAACTCACTGAGAATGTTTGATTTAAAAGTTCCCACTGAAAATAGAATTTAGTTCTGGTTTAACATGGTGGAAGATTTTCCCAACTTCCTATTTCTTGTGAAAACACAACACATACACATACCTTCTTTAAATAGTAATGGCACTGGAAATGTAAGAGACCTGATCACCAGATCTGGGGAAATGGATTAATCACAACAGTGCTAGGAAAGTAAACTGCATGAGACAAAAATAAATTCAATCCTTATTTCAGAACTTTCTCCAAAACAAATTCTAGATGCATTTGCAATCTAATTTTTAAAAATGAAGCAATAAAGAAAAAATAGAGGTATTAATCTTATTCCTGATTATGGAAGGACTGTTGAAGGATAAAAGCAATAAGAGAAATTACAAAGGAAAGTTACAGATTTTACTGCATACAAATTTAAAGCTTCAATACATCCAAGAAGACAAAAATAAAAGGTAAATACACCAGGGAAAATGCCTTCAGTATTGAAAGAGGAGTAATAACCTTACTTTACGAAGAGCTACAGCTGATAAGAATGTAATGCTCCTGTGAGACATGGGCAAAAGACAATGGATATTATTAGATCCTTCACAGATAAAGCAATATAAATGGCTAATAAACATTAAAGAATGGTTAGCCTTAAGGGCAATCAAAGAAATAGAAATTAAAACAATGAGATACACTTGGCCTATCAAATTAGGAAAGGTTTTTAAAAACTGAGAATATTTAATACTGGTTATAGTGAGATTAAAATGGGCCCTCTCATGTTAATATAAATGGGAGTAAATTGGTAAACTATTCTAGAAAGCAATTTGTTAATATAATCAGGAGCCATAAAGGTTCACAAACGTTTAACTTAGTAATTCTACTTCTGGGAATCAATTCTAAGAAACTAATCAGAAAATCTAGACAAAAATACATGTACAGATGTTCATCGTAGTGTTATTTATACTAGGCTACAACTGGAAACAACCTAAATGTCTAGCCACAGAAAAATAGTTAAAAATTATACTCCCTGGGGCCGGCCCCATGGCCGCGTGGTTAAGTTCACTCACTCTACTTAGGTGGCCCAGGGTTTCCCTGGTTCGGATCCTGGGCACGGACATGGCATCACTCATGAAGCCATGCTGAGGTGGCGGCCCACACAGCACAACCAGAGGCACTCACATCTAGAATATACAACTATGTACCAGGGGGCTTTGGGAAGAAGAAGAAGGAAAAAATCCCCAGAATAATGGCAACAGGTGTTAGCTCAGGTGCCAATCTTTAAAAGAAAAATTATACTTCCTGAGGTAGAATATAAAAAATGATGTTTACATAGTTTTTAATAATATTGGAAGATATTCATAAGATAACTTAAGTGGCAACTGCAAGACATAAATCTATTTAAATAATATCTCAATATTATTTCAAATTTATAATTTTCCATATTTAAAATTTTTTCTCTAACAAACATATATTACTTTTATAATCAGGGAAAGAAACCTTACTAAACATGATAGCCTTCAAAAAGCTACAGGGGGATCAAGAATCTCAAAAGATCACATGACTGTGGAACCATATTTTATTTATTAAACAAAAGGGACTACAAAATTCACGTAGAATTGATCAATATAGCTTCTAAACGGTGCTGTCTAGAAATTGAGTGAAATATGAGAATAATCCCTCTTCACAGGTGTTTGGGGCTTTCCGTTTACACCTTCCTTTATTCTAGCCCTCTTGACCAGCCATGCCTTTGGATATGCTGTGGTCCCTTCTGCGGTGCAGTCCTGTCCTCCCGCTTGCTGCATGGTTAAGGCCTTGGTCTCTCCAGGCAGCCTTTCCATACCATTGCAGCCTCTGCCATCACCTCTTCTTTCCACTGCTTGTACCATTTACTTGGCATTTATCAGACACCTTTTGTACTGTGGCTTATCTTTTTATAGGTATATTTTGCCTCCCCTTCAAGAAGACTATAAACCCTTCAAGGCTGACAAGCCATACAAAAGTGCTCAACAGATGTCAGTTGATGACAGAGCTTAAAGCACCAGCAAAATGCTGTATTAATCATGCTGACCATTCCTGAGAGGAAAGGATCCCTACTCACATTTTAGGGAAACAAAACCTGACGACTAGAAGAGTTAATTTACTTCCCTTAGATTCTTGAGCTGAACCAAAACAGACTGAGAATGCTCCTCTCCCGACCACATCAGGCAGCCTCTTGGCAAATCAAAGTACATAATCCCTTTTCAGTAACACTGTTTGCTTACCAGCAGATTTATGTTTGCAGGCACATGGCAGTTGGAGAACAGGGCTGTAATATGAGGCCACTACATACACAAGAGGAGATATAAACGGTTTGAAATATTCAGAATCCTGGTTTTCTCTGAGCTTGGAAAATAACCTCCTGGATACACCATTCTGAGGGCAAAGGAAAGTAAATCACACCCTGGCAGTAACTTATCAGTACTGTCTTGAGTTTAGACTTTCAGAATCACTAAATATTTGGTTTTCAAATACGATGTAACTTTCAACATGCTTTCTTGCAAGATAGCTACCAATAAATTCAAGTATTCTTAGGTTCTGCAGAATTCCCCAGAACCTACATACCAGCATTATCCCCGTCTCTGAATTGTTTTGACACGTTGGCCCATGATGACTCAATCAATTAGCAATGCTATTCCACAGGCAAAGTGGCTGGGATTTCTGTGACTCAGCAGAAGAGTCTTGAAAGATGTGGTTATTTTCCGGCAACTTTTGACTTACCTGTCATTTAGCCAGATCTAGTGCAAGCAGATAAATAATGGGATTGCAAGCAAAGGGGGACATCACAATTCAGGGGACCGTGAGCTGTCTCAATATCTCCTATGCAATTTCAGGTGATTCCACTACTCTTTGGCAGAGTCAATGCCGCCTCTGATCACTATGAACAGATTACTATTTAAACACAGAAGAGTAGTAGTCGTGTTTTTCTTTTCTTCTAGAATGATTTTCAACTTGCTAGATAGAAAGATGGCATGGCTATAATCTCTAAATACAGTCAATACTTCCTGAGACTTCAAGGAGGAAAGGTAGGCTGGAAAAGAAAAAAGCATAGTGGCTCATGAAGAATAGAAGAGACTGGAAGTGCCAGTGCTAGGTAGAGGCTATCCATGTAGTTCACTGATTGATTCATTCATTCATTCATAAATATTTATGGAGCACACATGAGGGATCAGGCATTATTTTAGGCAGTGGGAATGTAAACTGTTGAACTCCTAAAGTTCGCTATATCACTAAGACGGGTATTTGTCCAAGCTAGGAAAGTATGCCTGCCTTGTGACAGGTATCTGGTAATTGGGATGTTATTTCCTTTACTTCTGATCAACGATTTTTAGCATTGGCCAAATACACTTTTCTTTCTGAGAATATAATCAGGAAGTTGAAAATATACATATGCAAATTTCAAATAAAATATATTTGATAGAAAAAGAGAGCAAATACTACAGGGGAACAGTCAATAGACATGCATAATAAAAATACGCAAAGAACCCAACACCTAGATTATGAACAAAACACACAGAAAACTGGAAAACTAACTATAAATGAAGTAAAGCCTCTAGCTGACAATATAAAGCAAGCTACATGGCAAAGAGAATTTAAACATGTTCCAGAGTCAACTTTGTCCTTCTCCTTACCCTCGCCCCCTGCCTGACCTCTGAATCTCTGTGTAATTGCCAGTTTGTGTCGAACTTCACATACTATGACTTTTTGATTTCTGCTCTGTATAACATATTTCTAAAGAGTCTGACATTGTGGCAGCAGGGGCTGTAAACTGAGTGCTCCTTGGAGGCTACTGGCTTGAAGTGTGGGTGGAGAAGAGGCAGGAGAGAGCCAAGGCCACAGAAAGAAGGAAACAAAAATTTCTCTCACTTTTGGACTCAGAGAAGCACTTGCCTTTTTTTTTTTCTTTTTTTTTAACAATTTAGCTAAGATACAATTCACAGACCATATAATTCACCCATTTAAAGTGTACAACTCAATGGTCTTTACGATGTTCACAAAACTATGAAACTTGCACCACAATCACTTTTAGAACATTTTCATCACTCCAAAAAGAAACCCTGTACCTATTTTCAGTAGTCATTTTGAAATATGCCCAGAGCATTCTGTTCTTAGCAAGGTTTGCTCTCAACAAAAACTATTTTACAAGAGTCTAACTGGATTTTACCAGAGCCTAACAAGCCTGGAGAAGGGAAATACTCAGCTCCAGGCTGCTCCAGCTTTCCATGTGGGGGAAGAAAAATATTCTCGCCTTCTTGGCTCATCAAAGTGGGTGGGGAGAGCTGAGATGTACTTGTGAAGGTAATATCCGGGGGCAAAGGCTCACTAAAAGACTGAGACCAAACAATAGAACTATAGAGCATGTCCCCTGTCCCCACACTTTACGGCCACATCAATAGAGCTCCTGCATAACAAAAGGGGAATACAACTGAAAGAATGGCACTTCTCAGATATTACTTTAAAAAAGAAGTGTCTAGGGAAATCCAAAGACAACAAGGGAGACAAAAACAAGGACACCAGAGGAAATTTTAGCCTCTGACACACCTAAAGCCAACAGTAAACACAACCTAACTCCTATATAGCTAACCATAAAACCTCACAATACAGGCATATTTACTTCAGTTTATTTCACCCAGTACATCATGTCTGGCCTTCAACAAAAAATTACAAAGCATACTGAAGGCAAAACACACAGTCTGAAAAGACAGAATAAGCATCAGAACCAGACTCAAATATGACACAGATATTGAAATTATCAAACTGGGAATAAAACTACTATAATTAGTATGCTAAGAGCTCTAAAGGGAAAAGTGGACAACATGCAAGCCCAGATGGGTAATGTAACTGGAAAGATGAAAACCCTAAGAAGGAATCAAAAGGAAATGCTAGAAATCAAAAATACACTATAAGAGAAATGAAGAATGCCTCTAATGGGCTCATCTCTAGACTGGACATGGCTACCGAAAAAATCAGTGAGCTTGAAGAAACGTCAATAGAAACTTCCAAGATTGAAATGCAGAGAGGAAAGAAAATGAAAAACACAGAACAAACCAAGAACTGTAAGACAGTTACAAAAGGTATAACATATGTGCACTGGGAACACCAGAAGGAGAAGAAGAAAAGGAACAGAAAAAATATTTGAAGTAATAGTGACTGAGAATTTCCCCAAATTAAAGACAAACATCAAACTACAGATGCAGGAAACTCAGAGAACACCTGCAGGATACATATTGAAAATTCTACACCTAGGTATATTATATTCAAACTGCAAAAAAATCAAAGACAGAAAAATCTTGAAAGAAGCCAGAGAGAAAAAACACCTTACCTATAAAGGAACACAGACAGGAATTATTTCAGGTTTCTCTTAAAAAATCATACAAGCAAGAAGAGAGTGGAATGAAATATTTAAAGCGCTGAAAGAAAAAACCCACCCACTTAGAATCCCATACCCTGCTAAATTATCCTTCAAAAGTGAAGGAGAAATAAAGACTTTCTCAGAAAGATAAAAATTGAGGGAATTTGTTGCCAGTAGACCTGCTTTGCAAGAAAATTTAAAAGAAGTTCTTCAGAAAGGAAGAAAATGATATATGTCACAAGATCAGATCTAAATAAATAAAGAGCATTAGAGAAGGAATAAATGAAGGTAATATAAAATCTATTTTCTTATTCTTAATCTAACAGATAATAGTTTGTTCAAAACAATAATAGCAACAATGTATTAGGCAACTATATATGGCTTAAGGATAAGTGAAATTAATTAACAGCAATATTATAAGAGCAGGGGGGAGAAATTGAGAATATTCTGTTCTGATGTACTTGCAGTACTCATGAAGCAGCATAGTGTTACCTGAAAATGGACCTGCATTCATTGTAAATTTATATTGCAAACTCTAGGGCAACGACTAAAAAAAGTAGTATAACTGATATGCTAAGAGAGGAGGAAAAAAATGGAATCTTTAAAATGTTCAATTACAACCATATAAGACAAAAAGAGTGGAAGAACAAAAAAAACTCCAGAGAACAAGGGCAACGAGTAGAAAACACTAACAAGTACGGTAGATATTAATCCAAATATATCAATAAACACTTCAAACATAAATGGTCTAAATACCAATTAAAGATAGAGACTATCAGGTGGATAAATTAAAAAGACCCAATTATATACTGTCTATAAGAAACCTACTTTTTAATTTCTTTTATTGATGTCAAAATGGTTCATAACATTGTGAAATTTCAGTTGTGCATTATTATTTGTCAGTCACCATATAAATGTGCCTTTTTACTCCTTATGCCCACCTTCCCAACCCCTTCCCCTGTTAACCACTAATCTGTTCTCTTTGTCCACATGTTAGTTTATCTTCCACATATGAGTGAAATCAAATAGTGTTTTTCTTTCTCCGTCTGGCTTATTTTGCTTAGCATAATACCCTCAAGGTCCATCAATGTCACTGCACATGGGACAGTTTTATCTTTTTTATGGCAGAGTAGTATTCCATTGTGTGTGTGTGTATATATATATATATATATATCACATCTTCTTTATCCACTCATCAGTCGATGAGCATTTGAGTTCCTTCCACATCTTGGCTATTGTGAATAAGGCTGCAATGAACACAAGGGTGCATAAATCTCTTTGAATTGCTGATTTCAAGTTCTTTGGATAAATACCCAGTAGTGGGATAGCTGGGTCATATGGTGTTTCTATTTTTAACTTTTTGAGAACTCTCCATACTGTTTTCCATATTGGCTGCACCAGTTTGCATTCCCACCAGCAGTGTATGAGAGTTTCCTTTTCTCCACTTCTTCTCCGACATTTGTTTTTTTTGTCTTGGTGATTATAGCCATTTTAATGGGTGTAAGGTGATATCTCAGTCTAGTTTTGATTTGCATTTCCCCGATGATTAGTGACGCTGAACATCTTTTCATGTGCCCACTGGCCATCTGCATATCTTCTTTGGAAAAATGTTCAGATCCTCTGCCCATTTTTTGATTGGATTGTTTGTTTTTTGTTGTTGAGTTGTGTGAGTTCTTTATATATTTTGGAGATAAACCTATTGTTGGATACATGATTTGCAAATATTTTCTCCCAGGTGGCAGGTTGTCTTTTTGTTTTGTTCCTGGAAACCTACTTTTGTTTTGCAGGTAAAGATTTGCCCCAAGCTAACATCTACTGCCAATCTTCCTTTTTTTTCCCTCCCCTAAGCCCCAGCATATGGTTATATGTCCTAGTTGTAAGTCCTTCTAGTTTTTCTATGTGAGACACTACAATGGCAACTGACATGACAGCTGACATGGCAACTGACAGACAGGTGGTGTGATTATATGACTGGGAAACGAACCCAAGCTGCTGAAGCAGTGAAAGTGCTGAACTTCAACCACTAGACCATCAGGGCTGCCTCAAGAAACCTACTTTAAGTATGAAGACACAGACAGATTAGAAGGAAAGGGGTGGAGAAAGATATAACACACTAACACTAACCAAAAGAAAGCTGGAGTAAATATATTAATTTCAGACAATGCAGATTTCAAAGCAAGGAAAATTATCAGACAGAGGGGCATTACATAATGATAGAGGGGTTGTTTCTCCAAAAAGACATAACAGTCCTTAAGATGCATGTGTCTAACAAAAGAGCATAAAATATGTTTGGCAAAAATTTGATAGAATTACCAGAGAAACAGACAAATCCACAATAATAGTTGGAGACTTCAACACATCTCTATCAGGAACTGACAGATCCAGAAGCCAGAAAATCAGTAAGGAAAGAGTTGAACTGAACAGCACCATCAATCGAGTGGATCTAATTGGTATTTTCAGTAAATTCATCCGACAAGAGCAGTGTAACCATGCTCTCAAGGTCATACAGAACACTCATTAATACTGACCATGTTCTGGGTCATAAAACATATCTTAACAAATTTAAAAGAATAGAAATCGTACAAGGAGTGCACTAAAACCATACTAAATAACAAAAACTAGACACTAAAGACAGAAAGATGGCTGAAAAATACCAAAATACCTGGAGATTAAATAACACACTTCTAAATAACGCATGAGTGAAAGAAGTCTCAAGAGAAATGAAACTAAAGGAAAAGACGACTTACAAAAAATTAGTGGGATGCAGCCAAAGCACTTCTCAGAGGGAAATTGATAGTACTGAGTGAACATATTAGAAAAGAAGAAAGATCTGAAATTCAATATAATCAAAGCTTCTACCAAAAGAAACTGGAAAAACAAGAGCAAATTAAACCTAAAGTAAGCAGAAAAAGAAATGATAAAAATTAGAAAAGAAACCAATAAAATAGAAAACAGAAAGTCAATAAAGAAAATCAATGAAACCTTGGTTCTTTGAAAAAATGAATACAATTGATAAACTTCTAGCCAAGCTAAGAAAAAAAGATTGAAGACACAAATTACTAATATCAGAAATGAAAGTGGGGCTATCACTACTGATACTGTAAGACTGAAAGAATAAAAAAAGGTCAGCAAAATAACAGAATAAGTGGTCCCTGACTTCATTCCCCCTCACACAAAGACAACTGGCAACTATCCATAGACAAGACACCTTTGTGAAAATCCCAGAACCCAAGGTGAAGCTGAAGCATTCCTCTGGACACAGAGACCAACAAGGATTGCATTACAAGAGTAAGAGGAGCAGTTTCACTTTGACTTCCTTGCCCCTCCCACAGGCTGGCACAGCACCACGCTGAGAGGGCTAGTCTGGGCCTTTGGTTTCTCCAGTGAGACAAAGAGAGCCCAAGGTGGATATTCAGCTTCCCTGGTATTGATGGATGATTCCCAGGAGGCCCACTTGGGTCTTGTCTCACAGGTATCATTTGGGGAATGGGTGTGGTTGGACCATGGAGGAGCAGATAAAGAACGAGGCAGGGCTTAAAGCAGCCAGTGGATGAATCTTGGCAGATTGTGTTCTTGCTGGCAGTGGCAGCACTCAACAGAGATGGATCATATGTGAGGCCATAAACCTAGTCTCAACAAAATTAGGTAGACAGAAATTATATTAAGTATCTTTTCCAATCACAATGGTATGAAACTAGAAATCAATAATAGGAGGAAAATTGAAAAATTCACACATATGTGGAAATTAAACAACACACTTGTCAACAACCAAAGGATCAAAGAAGAAATCAAAAGTGAAATCATGAAATATCTTGAGACAAATGAAAATGGAAACAACATACCAAAACTTATGGGATGTAGCAAAAGCAAAAAACTAAGAGGAAAGGTTATAGCCATAAGAGCCTACCTTAAGAAAAAAGAAAGGTCTCAAATAAACAACTTAACATTACACATTAAGAAACTAGAAAATGGGGAACAAACAAGTTCCAAGTTAGCAGAAGGGAGGAAATAAAAAAGATTAGAGATGAAATAGAGAATAGAAAAACACTAGAGGGCCAGCCCCAGTCTGGCATGCTTTGCTTTGGTGGCTCAGGTTCGGACCTACATCACTCATCTGTCAGTAGCCATGCTGTGGTGGCGGCTCACATACAAAAAGAGGAAGATTGGCAGCAGATGTTAGCTCAGAGCAAATCTTCCTTAGCAACGAAAAAACAAAAACAAAAACAAAAAAATCAGTAGAAAAGATCAATTAAACCAAGAGTTGGTTTTCTGAAAAGATAACCAAAATTGACAAACCTTTAGCTAGACTAATGAAGGACAAAGAGAGGATTCAAATAAATAAAATGATAAATGAAAGAGGAGACATTATAACTGATACCACATAAATATAAAGGATCATAAGAGACTGCTATGCACAATTATATGCCATCAAATTGGACAACTTAAAAGAAATAAATTCTGAGAAACATATAATATATCAAGATTGAATCATGAAGAAATAGAAAATCTGAACAGACCGGCAACAACCAAAGAGATTGAATCAGTAATCAAAATCCCCCAACAAGGAAAAGCCAAAGGACCAGATGGTTTCACTGGTGAAGTCTACTAAACATTTAAAGAATTAACACCAATCCTTCTCAAACTCTTCCAAGGAATTTAAGAGGAAGGAACCCTCAAACTCATTTGATGAAGAAACCATTACCCTGATACCAAAGCCAGATAAGGACACTACAAGAAAAGAAAACTACAGGCCATATCTCTGATGATTGTAGATGCAAAAATTCTCAACAAAATATTACCAATATGAATTCAACAATACATTAGAAGGATAATACACCACAATCAAGTGAGATTTATCACTGGGATGCAAGTATGGCCCAACATATGCAAACCAATGAAAGTGATAAACTACATCAAGAGAATAAAAGATAAAAATCATAAGATCACCTCAATAGATGCAGAAAAGCACTTGACAAAATTCAACATCCTTTCATGATAAAAACTCTCAATACCTTGGGTATAGAGGGAAAACACCTCAACACAATAAAGACCATAAATGACAAGCTCACAGCTCACATCATACTCAACAATGAAAGGCTGAAATCTTTCCTGCTAAGATCAGGAAAGGTCTCTCATCACTCCTAGTCAACATAGAACTAAAAGTCCTAGCCAGAGAAATTCGGCAAGAAAATGAAATAAAAGAAATCCAAATTGGAAAGGAACAACTACAATTATCTCCATTTGCAGATAACATGATCATACATATAGAAATTCCCAAAGTCCATCAAAAGACTGTTACAACAAACAAATGATTTTAGTAAAGTTTCAGGATACAAAATAACATACAAAAATCAGTTGTCTTTCCATACACCAACAACAAAGTATCTGAAAAAGAAATAAAGAGAAAAATCCCATTTACAATAACATCTCTAAGAACAAAATACTTAGATATGAATTTAACCAAAAAAGTGAAAAACCTGTACACTGAAAACTCTAAGACACTAATGAAAGAAACCTAAATGAAGACACACATAAAGGGAAAGACATCCCATGTTCATGGATCAGAAGAATTAATACTGTTAAAATGTCCATACTACCCAAAGCCATCCATACAGTCAACGCGAGCCCTATCAAAACTCCAATGGCATTTTTCACATAAACAGAAAAATAAATCCGAAAATTTCTATGAACTCATCCAACTCAATAGCAAACAAACAAATAAACAATCTCATTAAAAACGGGCAAAAGACCTGAATAGACATTTTTCTAAAGAAGACATACAAATGGCTAGCAGGCACATGAAAAGGCACTCAACATCACTAATCATCAGGAAAACGCAAATTAAAAGCAGAATGAGATATTATCTCACACCTGTTAGAATGGCTATTATGAAAAATATAAGAGATAACAAGTGCTGGTGAGGATGTGGAGAAAAGAGAACACTTGTGTATTGTAGTGAAAATGTAAATTGATACAGGCGCTATGGAAAACAGTATGGAGGTTCCTCAAAAAATTAAATATAGAACTACCATACAATCTAGCAATGTCACGCTGAGTATACATCCAAAGGAAATGTAATCACTAACTCAAAGAGATATGTGTACCCCAATGTTCATTGCAGCATTGTTTGCTATAGCCAAGACATATAAACAACCTAAGTGTCTGCTGATAGATGACTAGATAAAGAAAATGTGGCATGCGCACACATACACACACACAATGGAATATTATTCAGCCACTAAAAAAGAAGGAACTCCTACCATTTGTGACAACATGGTGAACCTTGAGGGTATTATGCTAAGTGAAATTAGACAGAAAAAGACAAATGAGGTATGATTTCACTATGTGGAATCTAAAAAAGCGTAACACATAGAAACAGGGAGTAGATTGGTGGTTACCAGGGGCTGAAGGGTGAGGGAAATGGGAAGATGTTAGTCATGAGTATAAACTTCCAGTTATAACGTGAATGAGTTCTGAGGATCTAATGTACAGCTTGGTGCCTGTAGTAAACAAGATAGTATTGTACACTTGAAAGTTGCTAATAGAGTAGATCTTAAATGTTCTCACCACACACAAAAAAAGCAGTAACTACGTGAGGTGATGGATGTGTTAACTAACCTTATTGTGGTAATTATTTAACAATTTATATGAATATCAAATCACCACAGTGTACACCTTAAACTTATACAATGTTCTATGTCAATTACGTCTCAATAAAGCTGGGGAAAAAAAGGAATAATAAAGAAATATTACAGGAATAATAAGCAGGTAAATGATTAATACACAAAAGTCAATTTCTTTCCTATATACCAGAACCAAAGAACTAGAATTCGAAATTAAAAATACACACAATACATTATACTCACAATTACATTAGAACTCCAAAAAATGAAATACCTAAATATGAATATAATAAAACATGTACAAGATTTATATAAGAAAAACTATAAAACTCTGATGAAAGAAAGCAAAGATGATGTAAATAAATAGAGAAATATTCCATGTTCATGGATAGGAAGACTCAATATTGCCAAGATATCAGTTCTTCCCAACTTGACCTATAGATTCAATACAATCCCAATCAAGTTTCTAGCAATTTATTTTGTAAATATCAACAAACTGCTTCTAAAGTTTTTATGGAGATGCAAAAGACCCAGAATAGCCAACATAATAGTAAAGAAGAATAAAGTCAGAGCATTCACACAGCTTGACTTCAAGACTTATTATAACACTACAGTAAACAAGACAGTGTGGCATCGGTAAAAGAACACACAAGTAGATCAATGGAACAAAATAGAGGGCCCATAAGTAAACCCAGACAAATACAGTCATCTGATCTTTGAGAAAGAAGCAAAGGAAGGATAGTCTTTTTAACAAATGATACTAGAATAACTGGATATACACATGCAAAAAAATTAATCTAAACACAGATCTTACACCTTTAAAAATTAATTTGAATAGATGAGAGACCTAAATGTAAAACTATAAAACTCCTAGAAGATAACATGAAAGAAAATCCAAGTGACCTTGGATTTGGCAACGGCTTTTTAGATACAACAAAAGTATGAGCGATAAGTTGCACTTCATTAAAATTAAAAGCTTCAGCTCTGCAAAAGACGCTGTTAAGAGAATGAAAAGATAAACCACAGACTGGGAGACAATATTTGGAAAACACATATCTGAGAAAGGACTTGTATCTCAAATATATGAAGAATGCTTAAAACTCAACAATAAGAAAATGATCAACCTAATTTAAAAACGGAGAAAAGATATAAACAGACACCTGACCAAAGCAGATAAACAGGTGGCAGATTAGCATATGAAAAGATGCTGCACCTTGTATGTCATCAGAGAACTGCAAATCAAAACATATACTGAGATACCAATACACACCTATTATAAAGGCGAAAATCCAAAACTCTGACATCAAATGCTGGTGAGGATGCGGGGCAACAAGAACTCTCATTCATGGCTGGTGGGAATCTAAAATCGTACAGCCACATTAGAAGACAGTTTGTCAGTTTCTTACAAACTTTTAGCATACAATTCAGCAATTCTGTTCCTTGGTGTTTACTCAAATGAGTTGAAAACTTATGTCCACACAAAAACCTGCACATGAATGTTTACAGCGGCTTTATTCATAACTTGGAAGCAACCTAGATGTCTTTCAACAGGTGAATGGACAAACAAAACAGTGGTATATCCATACACTGGGATATTATTCAGTGCTAAAAATAAATGAGCTATCAAGCCACAGAAATACATGGTGCACCCTTCAAAGCATATTGCTAAGTGAAGAAAGCCAAACTGAAAAGTCCACATGCTGTATGAATCTGACTGTATGACCTTCTGGAAAAGGCAAAACTATGGATACAGTTAATAGATCAGTAGTTGTCAGGGGTGTGGGTGGAGGGAGGAAAGGAAAAATAGGTGGAGCATATGGGATTTTTAGGGCAGTGAAACTATTCTATGTGATATATAATGATGCAACCATGTCATTATACATTTGTTGAAACTCATAAAACGTACAATACAGAGAGAACCCTAAGGTAAACTATGGATTTTAGTAATAATAATGTATCAATATTTATCAATTTTAACAAATGTACCATACGAACACAAGATGTAAATAATAGGGTAAGCTATGGCAGGAAGAGCAGAGAAGGAGGCACGTGGGAACTTTCTGTACTTACTGATTGATTTTCCTATAAACCTAAAACGTCTCTTAAAAAATAACCTTAACTTTTTTTTCCACCCCAAAGCCCCAGTACATAGCTGTATATCCTAGTTGTACGTCATTCTAGCTCTTCTATGTGGGATGCCACCACAGCATGGTGTGATGAGCGTGTCTAGGTCTGCGCCCAGGATCCGAACTGGTGAACCTTGGGCCACCGAAGCAGAGCACACGAACTTAACCACTTGGCCACAGGGCCGGCCCCACAGCCTTAACTTTTTAAAAGGTGATATATTTCTGTTTCATATCTACAGCTCCTTTTAATAGCATTCTGTTTTATATCATAGCTCTTTTTAATAATTAGAAATGAATAATCAAAGAACTGAACTCATATTCCCCTTAAATATTTTCCTCCTTTTTTGTTCCATATCTAAATAAAGGGCATCATCCTCAATCCAAAAGCTTAAGCTAGAAATCTGGATGTATGATCATGTATCACTTATTCATTCAGAAATTATTTAAATGCCTCACATTTGCTACAAACTCAGGATACAACAAAAACTAAATCTTAACAAACAAAACAGAGCCTTCTCAGAACTCGTGGTTTATGCACTAATATCATCTTCGATTTTTTCTTCTTCCTTGCTTCTCAATCTTCCACCAAATATTGGCAATTCTACTTCTTTCTAATCCACCCACTTTTCTTTATCTTTATTGCTATTATAGCAGTTCAAGTTATCTTTCTTTCTTCTTATTTTTTACATCTGAACTACTTCAAAAACCTCCAGATTGGTCTCTTACATTGATATTTTACTTCCCAATCCATAGTCAGAGTGATTTCTTTAAAAATCTGATTACATCAGTGCCTTGCTTCAAACCCATCAATGGCTTATTGTTTTATAGATAAAAATTCTTAAACATTCAAAATTTACTATGGTCTACAAAGCCAAGATCCATCCCCTGTCTACAACCTCATCATCTACCCACCTCACTAAACTCTAAAGATACTGCACACTTTCAGTTCCTCAAAAGCACCAGTCTTTGCTACCCTTCACCTTCTCAGTTTACATGTCACTTTTTCACAAAGGCCATCCCCAATTCCTCAAGATTAGGCTAGGTCCCTATAAATTATTCTTCCATAATTGATACTTCCCTTTTTGTAGCATCTGTCATACTCATCACATACTGCCTGTTTTGTTTCCTAGAAAGTAAACTCCATGTAAGGAGGGCATGTAATTCTCACTGTTATATCTGCAGTGCCTGGCATATGGTAGATACTCAGAATTAGTTGACTGACTGACTGACTGACTGATATTCTGGAACAGGTTAATTCAAGAAGCAGCTGTTACCCTATCCCTGGAGACAGAGCTAAACAGATCTGGAATACTGGTTAAGAGGTTGGACAACATTTCTCTGAGATCATTTTCCATCATAAATCAATGAAAGCAGGGAGCTGAAAGAGATGACCTTAAGAACCTGTTTCATTGAGGTTTTAGAGTTTCCATGATATAGCTCCCTATGGTATGATCCAACTTTAAGAACTTAAGAGCTATTTTCCTACAGAGAAAAGTGGTCCACATGGTACCAAACACACATTTCTAGAACAGGGTAACAAAACCTAGAAATGCAGAAGGTAGGACTCTGTGCCATAAGGCAAACATCAAGAAGATGTCATTAGGGGCTGGCCCTGGGGCACAGAGGTTAAGTTTGCATGTCCCGCTTCTCAGCAACCTGGGATTTGCCGGTTTGGATCCCGGGTGTGGATATGGCACCGCTCGGCAAAAGCCATGCTGTGGTAGGTGCCTCACATATAAAGTAAAGGAAGATGGGCACGGATGTTAGCTCAGGGCCAGTCTTCCTCAGCAAAAAGAGGAGGATTGGCGGCATTAGCTCAGGGCTAATCTTCCTCAAAAAAAAAAAAAAAAAAGAAGATATTAAGAAGATATAGAGAACTTTTTCTGATAAATGTTTTTTATTTAATGAAACACAGATTCTTTTCCGTGAGGTAGTTATTTGACCAATCTTATGCTTGTATCAGGAAAGAAGGAGTGGAAATGCAAAATATGGGCAGAAACCAGGAGCTGTACTGCTGATATCACCACGTGTACAAGACAGGGAATTATGACCCCTTCTGTGAGAAGCCAGAAGTCTTCGAAGGTACAGCAAAAGGAGGCTTGTAGTAGTAGGGGGAAAAATGAGCAGAAACTACTGCCTGAGAGAAAAAGGACACTTGGGGATGCTGTCATTATCATACAGACGCTGTTGTTTGCTTAGTGCCTTTTAAAAGTTTCTCATCTTCCTCTAGCTCTTCTTCCAGGGTTTCCCGAGGATAATATACTGTGCTGACCCGATGGTGTGCCTCTGGCCTTTCCAGCTCCATCCAGATGTCAAAAGTCCTCCCTCTTAGATTTGCTATGAAATTAAGACACTTTTTGGCAGGCTGAAGTTTGTGACTGTAACTACTCATGTAAACTCCCAGCTCCTTTTCTACAGCTGCCTTGGAAGGCAAACATGGGAAATTTGCAAATTTATCAGAACATGATAATTGGCTCATAGATGAGATTCTTTTTAGGAGGAGAGGGGAAGGATAGTTGGTAGTTTTTCCAAAGTTGATACTTCTGGTCGTTTAATGATGTGCTTTGATTCATCTTACGGAGAAGTTTGGAAGGCATATGAAGATGCTCTGAATCTAAACTTGGATCTCTTTCTTAAGAATCTTGGAGAGTTAAAAAGGCTGTCATCTATCTTTTTATGGCATAGGAAGAGGATGCCTGGAGAATGGGAGATAGACTAGTTGTCCACGAAGAACTTTTCACCAAAGATTCTATCATAATACACAACCACATCCCAGAGTGATTCTGTTGATGGCTATGCTTGCCAGTGGCCCTGGGATGCCGGCCTGTTCTCTAGTTCCTCTGGAAATGTTTCTCCACATTACCTGACTTCCTCTGCCAGAACCTGAACTACTTAGACAAGACAAAAACAATGACAATAACAACTAAAATGTGTTCGAACTTTTTCATTATTATAATTCCACGACCCATGGCAGGTATAGGTACTAGACTTCAGTTTCTTTAATCTTAGATTTCTGTTCTTATTTACCAAGCAGATTGATGGTCTTTCACGATAGGATCTTGAAAGGTTTGATAAATCATTTTATCATAAACAGTACTTAGAGACACTTAAGAAATAGTTATATCTGGATTTGTTGAACTTTAAACTCTTTGTAGACAGAGGCATTTCAGCTTAAATTTGGCCCAGTTTTCAGCATGTGCCATAAGCAGTGTAGGTTCATTCAAACAGTGTCACCTGAAGGTGACTCAGCTCTCTGAATGTCCACAGTCTGCCCCAAAACACCTAGCTCTAATTGTTCATTTATTTGGGAACATCAAAAGTCCATTTTCATCTGTAATTTCCTTGTATAGACCTTGCCTATCATGTTCATTGCTATCTCTCTTATGCCCAGCACAGTAAATGATCAGTAAGTATTTGTAGAATAAATGAAAAAGAATTGTATATTAAAAGAATGAAAATAGACCATTATCTTGCACCATACTCAAAAATTAACTCAAAATGGATTAAAGACTTGAATGTAAGAGCTGAAAGAATAAAACTCCTAGAAGAAACTATAGGCAACACAATCTTTGATATCAGTCTTATTAACAGCATCTTTTCAAATACCATGTCTACTTGGGGAAGCGAAACAAAAGAAAAAGTTAACAAATAGGACTACATAAGACTAAAATGCTGCAAAGCAAAGGACACTATGGACAAAATGAAAAGACAACCCACCAACTGGGAGAAAATAATTGCAAATCACTTATCTGACAAGGGGTTGATCTCCAAAATATATAAAGAACTCATACAACTCAACAACAACAACAAAACAACCTGATCAAAAAATGGGCAGAGGATATGAACACACACTTTTCCAAAGAAACTATAAAGATGGCAAATAGGCACATAAAACAATGTTCAACATCAATAATTATTAGGGAAATGCAAATCAAAACTACAATGAGATATCACCTTAAACCAGTAAGAATGGCTATAATCATCAAGACAAAAAATAATAAATGTTAGAGAGGGTGTGGAGAAAAGGGAACCCTCATGCATTGCTAATGAGAATGCAAACTAGTGCAGCCACTAAGGAAAATAGTATGGAGATTTCTCAAAAAATTAAAAACATTCTATGAAGCCAACATTACCCTGATCCCAGAACCTGACAAGAACAACACAAAGAAGGAAAACTACAGGCCAATATCACTGATGAACATAGATGCAAAAATCCTCAACAAAATTTTGGCAAACCAAATACAGCAATACATTAAAAAGATTATACACCATGATCAAGTGGGATTTATACCAGGGACACAGGGATGGTTCAACATCTGCAAGTCAATCAACGTGATACACTACATTAACAAAATGACAAAGAAAAACCACATGATCATCTCAATAGATGCAGAGAAAGCATTCGACAAGATCCAACATCCATTTGTGATAAACACTCTCAATAAAATGGGTATAGAAGGAAAGTACCTCAACATAATAAAGGCCATATATGACAAACCCACAGCCAACATCATACTCAATGGGCAAAAACTGAAAGCCATCCGTCTGAGAACAGGAACAAGACAAGGGTGACCACTCTCACCACTCTTATTCAACATGGTACTGGAGGTTTTGGCCAGAGCAATTTGGCAGGAAAAAGAAATAAAAGAAATCCAAATAGGTGATGAAGAAGTGAAACTCTCGCTGTTTGCAGACAACATGATCTTATATATAGAAAACCCCAAAGAATCCATAGGAAAACTATTAGAAATAATCAACAGCTACAGGAAAGTTGCAGGGTACAAAATCAACATACATAAATCAGTAGCATTTCTATACTCTAACAACGAACTAACAGAAAAAGAACTCAAGAACTCAATCCCATTCACAATCGCAACAAAAAGAATAAAATACCTTGGGGTAAATTTAACCAAGGAAGTGAAAGACCTATACAATGAAAACTACAAGACTTGCCTGAAAGAAAGTGATGACAACATAAAGAGATGGAAAGACATTCCATGTACTTGGATTGGAAGAATAAACATAGTTAAAATACCTAAAGCAATCTACAGATTCAATGCTATCCCAATCAAAATCCCAATGACATTCTTTATAGAAATTGAACAAAGAATACTAAAATTCATATGGGGCAACAAAAGACCCTGAATTGCTAAAGCAATCCTGAGAAAGAAGAACAAAGTTGGAGGCATCACAATCCCTGACTTCAAAGCATACTACAAAGCTACAGTAATCAAAACAGCATGGTACTGGTACAAAAACAGGTACACAGATCAATGGAACAGAACTGAAAGCCAAGAAATAAAACCACACATCTATGGACAACTAATCTTTGACAAAGGAGCTGAGGGCCGACAATGGAGAAAAGAAAGTCTTTTCAACAAATGGTGCTGGGAAAACTGGAAAGCCACATGTAAAAGAATGAAAATTGACCATTCATTTTCACCATTCACAAAAATAAACTCAAAATGGATCAAAGACCTAAAGATTAGACCTGAAACAATAAGTCTTCTAGAAGAGATTACAGGCAGTACACTCTTTGACATCAGTTTCAAAAGAATCTTTTCAGACACCATAACTCCTCAGATGACAGAAACAATAGAAAGAATAAACAAATGAGACTTCATCAGACTAAAGAGCTTCTTCAAGGCAAAGGAAAACAGGATTGAAACAAAAAAACAACCCACTGGTTGGGAAAAAATATTTATAAGTTATTTATCTGACAAAGGGTTAATCTCCATAATATATAAAGAATTCACACAGCTCAACAACAAAAAATCAAACAACCCGATCAAAAAATGGGCAGGGGACATGAACAGACATTTCTCCAAAGAAGATATAAGGATGGTCAATAGGCACATGAAAAGACGCTCATCATTACTAATCATCAGGGAAATGCAAATCAAAACTACACTAAGATATCACCTTACACCTGTTAGAATGGCAAAAATATCCAAAACAAAAAGTGACAAATGTTGGAGAGGTTGTGGAGAAAAAGGAACCCTCATACACTGTTGGTGGGAACGCAAACTGGTGCAGCCACTACGGAAAACAGTATGGAGATTTCTCAAAAAATTAAAAATAGAAATACCTTATGACCCAGCCATCCCACTACTAGGTATCTATCCAAAGAACTGGAAATCAGCAATTCCAAAAGTCCCATGCACCCCTATGTTCATCGAAGCATTATTTACAATAGCCAAGATGTGGAAGCAACCTAAGTGCCCATCAACTGATGATTGGATAAAGAAGATATGGTGTAGATATATACAATGGAATACTACCCAGCCATAAAAAAGGATAAAATTGTCCCATTCACAACAACATGGAGGGACCTTGAGGGTATTATGTTAAGCAAAATAAGCCACATAGAGGAAGACGAACTCTGTGTGACTCCACTCATAGGTGGAAGTTATATAGACAAAGAGAACTGATTGGTGGTTACCAGGGGAAAGGGGGGTGGGGGAGGGCACAAAGGGTGAAGTGGTGCACCTACAACATGACTAACAATAATGTACAACTGAAATTTCACAAGGTTTAAACTATCATAATCTTAATAAAAAGTTAAAAAAAAATTAAAAACAGAAATACCATATGACCCAGCTACGTCACTACTGGATACTCATGCAAAGACCTTGAAATCAATGATCCAAAGAGATTCATGCCCCTACGTTCATTGCCGTGTTATTCACAATAACCAAGACATGGAAGCAACCTAAGTGCCCTTCTATGGATGAATTGATAAAGATGATGTGGTGTATGTACACATACACACACACACACACACACACCCCCAATGGAACACTACTCAGCCATAAAAAAGATAAAATTGTCCCATTTGCAACAACACGGATGGACCCTGAGGGTATGATGTTAAGCAAAATAAGCCAGACAGAGAAAGACAAATACTGCATGATTTCACTCACATGTGGAAGATAACAAATACATGGATAAAGAGAACAGATTAATGGTTACCAGAGGGGAAGGGGTGGGGAGGTTGGTGAAAGGGGTTAAGGGGCACATATACATGGTGACGGACAAAAATCAGACTACTGGTGGTGAGCACTATAAAGTCTATTCAGAAATTGATAAATAATAATGTAAAACTGAAATTGCACAATGTTATAAACCATTATGATTTCAATAAAATTACTAGAAAAAAATAAGACAAAGAAAAAAAGATATTATTCATACCCTATCTACTACCAAAAATGATGTAATGTTGTCTACAATATTAAAACATATATAAAATCAGATAAATCAAAAAAAGATAAAAAATAGAAAAAAGAAAAAATAGAATAAATATATAAGAACAATAAAAATACATTACAAATACATTATAAATAACAGAATAGAATAATAGAAATAATGAAAATATAACAAAATTTTAAAACAGACATAAGATAAATAGAAAAATGTTAGAGTAAAAAAACAAATAGGAAGGAAAGAAAGAAAGATGAACTGGGAATTTGAGCAAACCCATCACTGTAATGGAGCATTAAATGTTTTCCTGGATTCCTGGCCACCAAACAAAGGAGAAACACACGAAATTCCTAGTTTCAATAGTTCATCTGAAGAGGCAAACATTTTCCTGGCACTGAATTCTAGGAGAGAAATTTTTTTGCAGAGATCCTTATATGATGGATGGTGGACAAAAACGTATACAGGTTTTTTTTTCTTTTAACTTTATAAACGATTTGTAAAATTTCTTCCAAATGAGTAATTTTTACAACAGCATCTACAAAAGTCAAATGTATATGGTTTAATTTCACCATAAAATTTATCACTACCTGATAACATATTGTTTATTTGTATGGTCATTTGTCTATTGTCTGTCTCTGTCAGCTAGTAAACAGACTAGGGACCTTGTCTGCCTTGTTCAACGTTGTATCCCTGACTCACAAAAGAACGCCCAGCATGGAGAAAGTACTTAATAAATGCTTCCTGAATAAATGAAAAAATGTAAGTTGGTGAAGTATTGGCCAATGGCTCTACTTGTATCTTATGGTCATTTCTGGCTTATAGAAATAAAGCTCCTTAAATAAATAAAGCTATGTCAATGGTAAGAAAAAAATACATATCTTCTTTGATATGGTAGGTAGTCATTCACCCAATTAATAGCTGGTTGAACTGCATAAAATTGCTGTTTTTGTTGAATATTGATAGTTATATATGATTCAACCTAATATAATAGCTTTATCAAGTTATTTAGGTTAACATCAAGGGTGAGTAAGATCTAGCTTGATCAATATTATTTAGAACTGTCCATTAAAAAGTAAGTTTCCTGAAAATAGTGATTTGACCTAGCTTGTTCACTGCTGAATCCTTAGTGTCTAGCCAATAGTAAGTGTCCAGTGTTTTGTTGAATTAATGGATGTTCTATTCTTTAAGTTATTTCAAGGAAATCTGTCATCTAGGAAGTAACATAAAGCTTGAATGAAATAGTAGATGGATCCATGATCAACTTTCAATCATTTTTATAATTTTGGGGATGAAAACAGTTTCCAAATTCTTGCGTAAGCATGGCAATCAAAGTCATAATGTGTCTCTCTTATACAGTGTCTATTATGTTGGACCAAACTGATCAGCACTTTCTGATCCTCACAACACTGTCTAGACATGAGCATACTCTGCAAAAGTCAGGTGTTTGTAAGCTAGTAAATTTATTTGGTTTGAAATCTATTAGGATTTTTTGGAAATTTTATGGTTCCTTTTCCTCTCATCATTTATCGGAAATTCAATTTCATTTTATTTCCTGAAGATGAAAGAGGTCTTCATCATGTCACTTGCTTACTTTCTATTTGATACTGGCAGCATCTCCATAGTTGCCCTTTCCCCCATCTACTTTACTCCTTAGTGTATTTATTCCTGCTCTTACTCTTTGATGAAATTTTCCTACATGGATTCCAAGCCTTTCATCATAAACCAACCTGTGAGAATAGGTTTTCTAGGCACACAGAATGGTTCAAAGTGTATGTGGGAATTTACGTTTAGGTAACAATTCACTTTGCATCAGAGTCTAATATTCTAAAAAAGTAGTTGATTTAGATGCCTTATAATGTGGAAGGAATGGGTATGACAATGACATATCTGCTGTCAAATGTCAACTGGGTTATTTCTCAAGTGGTAGGAACAGATATGAACTAAATCAATTCCCACTGTTATTCATCTGAAACTAAAGGTATGCATTTGCACGGTGGTTAGAAGTGCTAAGAGGTTAATGAGATACATGTGTGAGCTTGAGGGTAGCATTTTAATTTTTATTTAAGTAGAACAAAGGCAATGGATGAGGTTTAACTTCGATAGCACTTGAGACAACTGGGTCCCAGGCAAATATATATGTACCCATATTGTGATACTTCCTACAGAGAAATGCATAAACGTATAATTGGTCAATGGGTGTAACACTTGACTTCGCATTTCCTCAGTCCCACTCTTTTGTAACTTTATCCGTTAAGCATAACCATGAATAACATAGCTATAACTGAAATAAAATTTGAGACTTTTCATTTAACATTTAGCAAATGTAAAGCTTAAACAATTCACATCTAATCAACATCAACATTAAATAACTATTTTTGTTTTCACCATTTTATCACCACCAAATCTATTAGCACCCTTTCATCAGTACCCATATCTTCTGCTTCTTCCTCTGTTATAATGAACTATCCCTGTTCCTTCACTTGTGCACTAATCCCATTCCTTTTTGTCTACGCAAGGGCTTTGTTCCTGCAATTATCCCGTTTCTCTCTAGAATCAACTGTTCCCTCTTTACTGATCCCATCACCACATAAACACGTATTATCTCCAAATCTGATAACTCCTGAGTAATACTAGGGCACAGGAAAGAAAAAAGGGGCATTGAAGCCACAAAAGGAGTTATAGCTATTTTTTTAAATGATAAAATTTCATTTAATCGCATTTATATAAACAAGGGTGAAATGTGTGCCACTACTGCCTATGTAGATATTCTTTCTTCTTGCTCAGTCATTGTGTGTGTGTGTGTGTGTGTGTGCGCAGATCGGGGGGCTGGTGGAATATACATCCTTACCGTCCCCAGTTATCATCACAGTGATATACTGCTCCTTACAAGCTATACTCTGAAAAGAACATTGAGAGGCATTATAATGCAAAGAGTAAAGCCTTCAGCTTTGTCATCAGACAGATTTGGGTTCAAATCTGGATTCTGCCATATATTTTGTGATCCTGACCAGGTCAGTTCACACTTCTGAGCCTTAGTTTCTCAATTGTACAATGGCAATAATAAGACCTGTTGTAAGAATGAATGAACAATACACATAAATCATATTGACACAGAATTAATAATACTAACACAGTTTCACTAATGAAAAGACTTAAAAATCATAGATCACAGTTCGAGAAGGAAGCTTTAGAAATAATGTGTTCCTCTTACATTTGGCAACTGTAGTGGGTTGAATGGTGACCCTCAAAAAGAGGGTCCTCTCCCCCAGTACCTATACACATGACCTTATTTGAGAAAAGAGTATTTGTAGATGTTATTAAGTTAAGGATCTCAAGATGAGCTCATCCAGGATTAACTGGGTAAACCCTAAATCAAATGACAAGTATCCTCACAAGAGACAGAAGAAAAGACACAGAATACAGAGGCAGAGACTGGAGTTATGCAAGCTGCAAGCAAAGAATGCCTGGAGCCACTAGAAGCTGAAAGAGGCAAGGCAAGATTCTCCTCTAGAAGGTTCAGAGGTGGGGCCGGCCTGGTGGTGCAGTGGTTAAGTGCGCACGTTCCACTTCAGCGGCCCGGGGTTCGCCGGTTCAGATCCTGGGTGTGGACATGGCACTGCTGGGCACACTATGCTGTGGTAGGCGTCCCACGTATAAAGTAGGGGAAGATGGGCATGGATGTTAGCTCAGGGCCAGTCTTCCTCAGCGAAAGGAAGAGGATTGGCAGCAATTAGCTTGGGGCTAATCTTCCTCAAAAAAAAAAAAAAAAGAAGCTTCAGAGGTAGTACGGTAATGCTAATACCTTGATTTCAGATTTCTGGCCTCCAGAGCTGTGAAACAATAAATTTTTGTTGTTTTAAGCCACGAAGTTTACAGTAATTTTGTTACAACAGCCCCAGGAAACTGGTACAGATTTTGGTACCTGGAAGAGGAGTGCTGTTGTAACAAATATCTAAAAATGTAGAAGTGGCTGTGGAATTGGGTAATGGGCAGGAGCTGGTAAAATTTTGAGGCAAATGATAGAAAAAGCCTAGATTGCTTTGAAGAGATTGTTGGTGGGAATACTAATGTTAAAAGTGATTCTGTGAGGACTCAGAAAGAAGTGAGTAACACAGTAGAGAAAGCTGTCGTCTTAAAGAATGCATATAGCATCATGAACTGAAAGGGTGGTAGAAATACAAGCATGAATGGTGCTGCTGGTGAGGTCTCAGAAGGAAACGAGGAACATGTTACTGGAAACTGGAGGAAAGGTGATCTTTGTCACCTACACTGGCAGAAAACTTGGCTAAATTTTGTCGAACAGTTAGGTGGAAAATAAAACTTGTAAGTGATGAATTTGGATACTTAGCTGAGGACAGTTAAAAACAAAGTGTTAAAGGTGCAGCCTGCTTTCTCCTTTCTGCTTATGGTAAAATGTGAGCGATAAGAGATAGAGAAAAATTACTAAAAATTGAAAGGAGGAAGGAACTGTTAAGTAGAAAGGCCAGTACTTGATAATTTGGGAGGTCCTTGGCCTATTCAGATTGCAAAAGATGTCGAAATTAGGAAATTTACTGTCAGGAAAGTGTGCCCTGGAGAGAAAGCCAAGGATGTGCCTGGACAACCTCTTGCTGAACAGATCTGTGTGTGTGACTCACTGAGCCAGTCAACCATCTCAGAAGGCAGAAATAGAGATGGGTTATCCAGGAAGGGTTTATGGAGGGCCCTCTTATCTCATGGTGTGGATCCCTGTGACATATACAGGAGACCTACAAGGTTTTAGGAATATCGTATCAGAAGAAACACTGCCAGTCTGAAATGAAGGGGACAGAGACAGGATGAAGTGAAGGAAGGCTGTCAGACCTCCACAATTCTACAAGCAAGACATGTGCTGATAGAGGTACTCAGCTGCAAACATGTACGACCACTCAAGAAAAAAAGAGAACGTCTTCTAGGACAGAGACTCAGGGGTAGAAGCAGAGGCTGCCAGAGAGGCCCCAGGCCTGGAGGGCAGGACCATGGGCCCAGAGGGCAGAGCTGAGGGCCACAAGGATTAGTCCCAGGCCTTGAAATCTCCTGGAATTTACCTTACTGAATTTCAAAACTGCTTGGGATTGGTGACGCCTTTATTCCCTCAATTTATCATTTTTATAATGGAAATGTCTATCCTATGCCTGTCCCAACATAGTATTTTGGAAACAGAAACTATTTTCTAGGTCCACAGACCCACAGATAGAGAGGAACTTTGCCCCAGGATGGATCACGCCCAGTCTCACCCACAACTGATATAGATGATTTAGATGATGAAATTTGGGACTTTTGATATTTAGATATGACTTTAGACTTAAATACTATAATGGGTTGAACTTTTGGAGATGTTGGGATAGGGTGAATGTGCTTTGTATGTGAGACGGATGCAAATTTTTGAGGGCCAAAAGGTGAAATATAGTGAGTTGCATGATGATTCTCAAAAAGATATGTCCAGGTCCTAACCTCCAGTATCTGTGAATGTGACCTTATTTAGAAAAAGGATCTCTGCAGATGTAACTTAGTTAAGGATCTTAAGATGAGGTAATTCCTGGATTAAACAGGTGAGCCGTAAATCCAGTGGCAATTATCCTTTTAAGAGGAGAAGAAAAAGAGAAGAAGATATGAGGAGACACAGAGAAGACCATGTTAATACGGAAGCAAAGACTAGAGCTATGCAAGCCACAAGACAAGGAACCTTTGGAGCTCCCAGAAGCTGGAAGTGGAAGGAATGATTCTCCCCTCTAGGTTTTGGATGGAGCACGGCCCTTCTGATATTAGGATTGTGGAATTCTGGCCTCCAGAAATGGTAGAATATAAATTTCTGTTGTTTCAAGCCGCCAAGTTTGTGGTAATTGTTACAGCAGCCACAGGAAACAAATACAGTAACTAAGATATTATGAAACCATTTTGCAGATAATGTAACTAAAGCTTAAAAAACTTTAGTGATTTCAGTTCAGGGAAAAAGCATGAAACAAATGGTCTTCCCAACGGTTGCTTCCAGGTAGACTGAAAGGCACTGGAATGAAAATTAGAAGACTCGGGTTCTAGCTCTGGTTTAAGCTGTGTGACTCTGGGCAAGTCAAAACTTCTCTGGGCATTAGTTGTCTCACTTGTAAAAGTGAGAGTGGGGATGAGTACTAGTGAGTACAGTTCAAAACTGGCTAAACAACTGAAACACATGGGAAGCTTAAAACTATAGATTCCCACCCTCACCACACCACCCCGTCCAACCCGCTAACTCCGAATCATTGTAGCCCTGAAATCTATCTATTTTTAGAAAGCTCCCAGGGGATTCATGATCAACAAAGTTTGGGAATCAAAGGGCTGGAAGATTATCAAATCCCTTCTGGTGCTAAAATTTATATTGGATTAGAGACTTATTCCCAGAGTTTTCAGCACTGAAGTATCTGAATGGCCTGGGCTGTGTGCATCTGTGAAGACGAAGAGGCTGAATGTAAAATCAAGTATCTGGAACCTATTTATTCCAGGCTCTAGGGGCATGGAATTGGGGCCTAAAGTAACCCTTAATATCCTTTGTTCTGCATAACCAGTCACTGTCCCTAGGCTGACTCCCTCCTGTCCCATCTCATCACGTTCTGGGAACAAAACGACTGTGCAAAGTACTGTCTCTTCACAAAGGGAAATCACATATGTGACACGACACAGGCCAAGTGAAACAGGTATTGTTCAGTATCTGTGTATAAGCTAGTCCTGCCAACACGAATTTGTCACATCTGAAAATAATATTCACAAAATCTTTTCCATCTTTCAGAAGTCACACAGCTTTAAAAAAAAAAGAAAAAACCACATCTTCCTTCTTAGACAAGATCCAGTTTGATTAAAGATGTTTTTTTGTTTGTTTTTAAACCCAGGCTTGGGTTATCTTCTTGGCTCTCCACTTAACTTTTTTTTCCTCCTAAATTTAATCTCTAACTGCAGTATTAGGGTTGAAAAAATTACGATTGTATTAGAGCCTAAGTTTAATCATTAAAATTAGTTGATCCTGAATAAACCCAATTTGGTAGAATGAAAAATCACTATCAATCTCTGGTCATTTAGTCAATACTGAAGGAAATGTATTATTCTGACGTTTACCATTAGTTGAATACAGTGTGTTAACAAGGCCTGTTAACACATAGAGCCTGAGCTGCATGTCTGTCAGCTACCAGAAGATCCTTATGAAGACAGGATTTGTGAATTCTGTAGCATTAGGAAGACCTAGAAAGATCAATGAAACACTGACACCTCCTTATCTTGAGGATGATCAAAGCAGGAGTTATTTCTTCTGTTCACTCCAAACCACTTCATTTCCCAGGGCTGGGCCAGTCACTACAACCCATACAGCTACAGGATGCTAGGAAGCTGATGGGGAGGGATCTCATGGTCCCAGACAGCATTCTAATTCCTATAACTCCAGTCTCTTTGAAGACTCTTTGAAGAGTTGAAGTTAAATGGGCACAGAAATATCTCAGTCAGGCAGCTGGCCCTCTTCCCACAGTTCTTTGTTAAATTGTACAAAAAGGAGCTTCCATCTTGAGATTTTCAGGAG
Source organism: Equus caballus (assembly GCF_041296265.1). Lineage (NCBI taxonomy): Eukaryota > Metazoa > Chordata > Mammalia > Perissodactyla > Equidae > Equus > Equus caballus. The sequence continues at coordinate 46,316,248 of NC_091698.1, read as the reverse complement.
GAGGCTGGCTCATTCGCTAGATTTCATATTTAGAGTCTAAGTGGTTTAAGGCTAAAAGCCTATGTGTGATTAGATTCTTATGTATTCTTTAAACCTAAATGGTCTAGCATTCTTTCAACTATCTCTTTGTAAATTCTAAAGAATTTATATTTGTCTCTAAGACGAAGACAGCAAGGAAACAGAGTTGTCCTTCTTTATGGAAAGTCAAATGTGAACAGCATGGAAGCACCTCTTATCTTCCCCATTAGATTGCCAGCTTCTTAAGGGCAGGGTTTATGTTTCTTTTATCGTGATGTTCCCAGCACTGAGACCAGGTCTGATGCAGAGCAGGTGCTCTACAAATGCTTGTTGAATAAAAGAGTGAGTTAATCATCATCATCATAATAATAGGAGTGTTAGAAGGTCCTAATATATACAGACTGAGACAGTAATTACCCCACTGGAAATTTTAAGCTTGGCTTTTCCTGTCACTGTGGCTGTTACGGCTTCCCAACCGTCCTCCACCAACATTTTATGAAAAATTTCAAATATACAGAAACCTTGAAACAATTTAACAGTGAATACTCATACACTCACCCCCTAAATTTTACCCTTTACATTTTATTATATTTGTTTTATCTTACATAGATTAATTATTCTTTTTTTGATGTGTTTCAAAGTAAACTGTAGACGATTTCATCACACATATCATTAAATAGAGTTTGATATTTATTTACAGTTCTACTTTTTCTTTTCAGGTAAAATTTACATATAATGAAATGCACAAATCTTAAGTCTATAGTTTAGATGAGTTTTGACAAATGCATACACTTGTGTAACCCAAACCCCTATTAAAATAAAATATTTCCATCACTCACTCTCTACTCCTCAAAGGTAAACACTGTTTTGATTTTTTTCTACCTTAGATAGTTCTTCTTGGCCCATGAATATTGTAAAGTAGTCATCCATTCTAAAATTTCACATAAACAACAGCATAAAACACATTCTCTTTTGCGTAAGATTTCTTTTGGTCAGTATAATGTTTTGGAGATGCATCCATGTTGTACGTGTCAGCAGTTGTTCCTTTTTATTGAAGAATAATATTCCATTGTATGAGTACTACAGTTTATATTTTCTCCTATTGATGGACACTTGGGATATTACATTTTTTACAATTATGAATACAGTTGCTATGAACATTCTTTTTAGTCTTTTTGTGGACATATGTTTTCATCTTAGATAAATACCTAGGATTGCAATAGCTGGGTGATAAGTTAGGCACATGTTTACTTTCATAAAGAACTGTCAAACCATTTTCCAAAGTGGTCGTACCATTTTACATTCCCATCAACAGTGTATGAGAGTGCTGGTTGCTCTAATCAGCCCATTTTGACTGAACAATTTAGCTCCAGCCAGTGTTACCCCAGCATGCCATTCTAGATTCTTCTGCCTTGGAAGAGCTGCAGTGGTTGAACTCCTCCTTCAAATTTATATATAATCAAGTTTAGATATAATAATAAAGCAGTATCTTACTGGGTATCTATCCTAAGAACCTGATAACAGATATCTCAAGAGTCCGTTGCACCCCTATGTTCATCGCAGCATTATTTACAATAGCCAAGACGTGGAACCAGCCTACATGCCCAGAAACTGATGACTGGATAAAGAAGATGTGGTATATATACACAATGGAATACTACTCAGCCATAAAAAAAGACGAAATTGGCCCATTCACAACAACGTGGATGGACCTCGAGGGCATTATGTTAAGCGAAATAAGTCAGTCAGAGAAAGACGATCTCTACATGACTCCACTCATAGGTGGAAATTAGTATATTGAGAAGGAGATCTGATCGGTGGTTACCAGGGAAAAGGGGGGGTGGGGGGAGGGTACGAAGGGGGAAGTGGTGTACCCACAACATGACTAACAAAAATGTACAGCTGAAATCTCACAAGGTTGTAATCTATCATAACATTAATAAAAAAAATATATAAAAAAAAATAATAAAGCAGTATCTTTAATTATACACTATAGAAATGTAGATATATAAAGGGAAATTGAACTGTGCGTGCATATCTAAGGGAAATGCCATGGCCCATGGAGACTGCTGGGCTTTCATTGATATCATAGGGCGAGGTGAGGCTGATTGGGACACTGAGAAAGAATGGCCATCACTTTTGAAAATTCATGCTTTGGAGCTAGCCTGTAGGATAACAGAAGTCATATTCGTTTGGATTATGTGAGGCAACAATTATGAACAGAGGGGTCACCAGCACAACCTCTGTGAAGTTGGAAGAGATTGTTTTAAAATAAGTTGCTACACAGATCATGTTCAAAGATTCCCTTTCCCTGCCCCATGGCCAGTAATCTAGACAGGATTTCAAACACCCTGAATGTGTAATGGAAAAGAATCTCATATAAAACGTGGGCTCCAGCAGATTTCAGAAAGGGGAATAGGGGATGTAAAAAACCCCAGCCATCCAGATAATTTGATAAGAGAACAGAGAAGATCTTGGCAATTTCCTTGTAATAGCTGCAATTCTCAGTAACTTAATCCTTGGGGGGATGGTGAGGTGAAGATATTCCCCCATGGAAGAGCATATTCCAACAGATTTCCTACTAGAGATACTGTCTACCAAAACTGAGGTCTTATTTTCTATGTGGTGATAATCTATAGAATTTCTTTTCCCTAAACCACTGACTCAAATATAAAAGTTACTAAATTTCTCCAGTTTAGAGACGACTATAATTCTGCCTGACGCTGTATGTGTCTGCTGCATGACATCTGTGATGTCATGAACATCCCCTGCCTGTTCTTCAGAGAGATGGGAAGACGAATGAAGAGTTTACGTTGACAAGGACTATAAACTAAGCAGCTCCAAACACACTCCCCGAGGCTCCCAGAATACAAAGAAAAAGGTAATCACTCCAAATGACCCCCAACTATTTAGAATTTCATACCATCAAGTCAGATGAACCAAAATTGCTACCACCTGTAAAGATTCAAAGAAATACAAAAATCACTAAGAAGAGGAAGAAAAGAAAGTGGCAGATGTGCTTGGAGGGCGGGAGAACAAGCAGGGGAAGAGCATGCTTGGAGCACCCCCTCCAGGGAGCTTGCGATCATATCAGAGACTGAGAAGTCCTGCCAGATTGGAAAGTAATAAAACAACATCCTTATCTTTTCTTCTCATACTTTTGATTTTACGAAAAGTTTGTTAAAACTTATAGATCTTTTAGGGTCACAGAACTGAAGGTTGGAAGGAGTCTGAGTTTGTCTACGCACAAAATCATTGACTTTTAGCTTTGGAAGGGACCTTGGGAATCATTTAGTATAATTTGCTACCCCATATAAAACATCCCTTATAAATGTGAATCTGTTTTCTGCTTGTATGCCTCTAGTTACGGGAAAGGTAGTCTGCTCCAGTTCTGAGAGCTCTAGCTGCTGACAAGTTTTTTTCTTATACTGAGGCAATCTGCTTCCCTTTAACTTCTAATCACAAGTCCTAGTTAGCACAACAGAAGTAAGTGTACTCACAGTCCCCTGCAAGTTAGGTCTTCATCTATTGGAAGCTCGAGATCACGAATCTCTTGAGTCTTCTCTTTTCCAAGCTGAAATATGCTTGTTTAAAAATCTTTAAACAAGGTTTTCAGATCTCTTGATAGCCTGGTAAACTTTTTCTTCTAAATGCACTTATCAGTGTCCTGCTTAAAATGTGGTGCTCCCTATCAAATGCACTGCCTTAGCGATGGGCTTATTATCATAGCGAACTGCCTCCAATTACGGCTGACAGGAAAGGTTAGGTTACTTGCTCACATTTACTCAACCAGGTAGTAGCAGAGATAGAAATAGGAAATAGATCTCTTGACTCTCAGGTCAGTATTCTTTCCCTACACTGCACTGAAAATAACCTGTTGGATAGAGAAAATGTTTCTTCAGCATGGATGGCAGAGTTTTTGCCATGACAAAAGGAATGAATGGAAAATAATGAGTCTTAGGATCAAGAACTTCCTTCTCCTAGGCCAGCTTAATTCCCTTACTTGGGTCCCCACTCCTGTCCACAGAGAAAAACAAGATGTAGTCTTAGGTAACCTCTCTGGGTAAAGGTCTTAAAGGATCTAGTAGTAGAGGATCAAAGCATATGAGCAGCCTCTGGTCTTTGTTTAAGAGGTCCAGACAGGGGCCATGCACCTCCCAACTGAAACCCCGACACTTACTTACTCAGGCAATAGTATCTGCTGACACTAAAGGCAGCTTACAAACCATAAAGAAATTCAAAACAATTAAATATTGGCCTGGGTGGTGGTGGTGGTGGTAGTGGGGTGGGGGAAGCCCTGGCATATAGGCTATACTCACCTATTAATCAGAATTTTGAACATAAAATATACATAGCAAAGGTGCAAAATGAAGTAACATACATAATCTCTGGGGCAGTAGTTAAAATTAAGTTTGAGAGCACTGGGCAAACTAGCATTCTGGTGTATAGTGGTTGGGATTTGGCTTACGTGCTCACTTTGTATCTTCCCCACCTCGCACAAGTTTTGAATTCATCCCTCAAAATACATATGGAATTAATTCAATATACACTTACTGCAAATCAGTAAGACAAAAGGCATTGAGAATTGAAATTCATGAAAAAGAGAACAAGGCTTGCCTTAAAGGTACTCAGCAACTAATGTTAAAAAGACAAATGTGCAGACCATAAACAAGCTATGCTGATAGGAGAGAAAATAGATGCACAGAACATAAACATACCCAAGCTGACACTTTTCCTCTCAAAGCAAGATCCAAAGTTGGGAGATAATTAGAATTGGGACTAATTTACATTTGACATCAGATTGAAAATCCATGAAAGCCTCATAACACAAAAGACCAAGAACTCCTCTTCTTCTGTCAATGGAATAAACTTGCCCTATGAAATTCAATGGCCCCTAGTATAAGCAGTTCTGTGTAACAGGCTGCCAGAGCAGGTTAACAGGAGGATAGCAGCCCGCGCCAGACTTGGCCTGCTTGTCTCAGCATGGTCAACTGTGCAGTACTTTACCTCTGATACCTGAACTTTCCACGACTGAAGATGGGCTGCTGGGAAGAGGCTATGCTCCATGGTCAAAAGTGATGCTCAAGCCTTGTTTGTTTGGGAGTGGGGCACTGCTATGTTTGGAGCAGAATACGAAAAGAACAACTGAGATAGGGCTGGTTAAGCCACGTTGTCCTTCCCCTCCCGTCACTGGGTAGACTAGAAAGCAAAAATCTATCATGCTGGAAACAAGCCATTCTTATCCCCAAAGCAATGGATTTTACAAGCCAAAGAACAAACAGAAACCAAATCTAGGAATGCTGAATTCAGTGAGAAATCCAAAAGAGAAATATCAATTGTCAATTCTTTCCCAAAGGGGTTGAAAGGAAGGGCTGAATACAGCAATTCTATAAAATGCAATCCAAAAGCCCTCATTGTTTACTGCACGGTAAATCATAATGGCAGGAGTGGTCTTATCCTGTTACACTGGAAAATGAGCTAGAAGAAGATAAAGTCACAGCCACAGCCTCTAAATAAAGTAAATAAATACTTTAGACATACAGTAGAACGCCGAGACAATGCACAGTCTCACTGTTCTCAGCCACTCCTGCAAAGGGAAAACTTCTCTTTCAGATTCTGCTGCAGGCATCATAATAAAGCATTCTGATAGACAGTCAGAATGTTATGGAGATCCCGAAAGCAGCTTGCTTAGAACACCACAGAGCTGGCTGATGCTTGAATTTGGGGCATAAGATATTTTATTTCCTTTTTCTTAATTAAGGAATGGGCCTGTCCCTGAATGCAAAAAAAAAAAAAAAGAGGACAACATACTAATAAAGAGCAGATGCCATATATAATCAACTAACCATGTTGATCTCTCCTGCCTATAGAGCTGAAAACTGACATTCTGTCTGTTGAATGGGAACAATGGTAGAGACTATCATGGGGCCCAGAGTCTCACATTGCTATACTCTCCATTGACACTATCCCCGCCTTTCTTCTCTTACTATAAACATACACCTATGGTTTCACTTGGGGTCATCTCACCAAATAAAAATCTCATGTGCGTCAAGACAAAAAGACTCAATGAGACAGTCATTTTAGTTCTAGGTATACTTTTAGGTAAAAACTCTCAAGAAACACTCACTTGTATGCACAAGGAAACAAGCATAAGACTGTTCTATGAAATGCTATTTGTACAACACCAACAAAAATGGAAACAACTTAAATATTCATCAATAGAAGAAAGGATAATAAAATGTGGCATATTACTATAATGGCATACTATACAACAGATAAAACAAATTAGATCTCAGTACTGGCATGGAGAACTCTTGAAAATACTATCTGACCAAAAAAAAAAAATGCTTCAGAATCAATGTATGTAATTTAGAAAACACAAAAAGTAACATTACATATTATTCATAGACACTCATATGTGGCTTCAAAGTATTAAAAAAAACCCTAAAGGATAAATACCAAATTCATGGCAGGAATGGGCCTGCCTAGGCCTGGGGATCAAATAGGATATTACCTACGCTCAAATGTTTTGTTTCTTTTATTTTTACTTAATTATTTTTTCCTTTCTTTTTATATTCCTTCTTACCAATCATATACATTTTTAAAAACAAATAAAGATGAAACAGAAATAAAAGTTAATTTTCTAGTCTGGATAGAGGGAATAATGTATTTGTTATATTTAAATTTCTCCAAAGAAAATTAGGCCTCAAAGGTGCCAATCACTTAACGATATTTACTCTGAGGTATGAAAAAAATGCATCTGTTGGATGTTAGAAATTCTAAACATAAGTAAAGACTTAGCACTGTTTAATGTTTCTTCTGATACTTAAAGGCAGAGACGTTCATGGATCTCTGAATGAAAATTTGCTACTTCAGACATGGGCCTGCCATTTGGCTATACTGGTTCTAGGCAAGGTCATTGGAGAGAGGAGGCAGAACAGCCTAACAATTAAGTAGCTTTGGCATCAGACAGATCCCTGGGTTCAACTCCTGGTTCAGCCACTTACTGTGACTTTGGCTAAGCTGCTTAACCTCTTGGAGCATCAGTTTCCTCATCCATAAAATGGAAATAATAATTCTTAACTCAGACAGTCTTTAGAAAATTGCCTGAGATAATATACGAATGTACTGCTTAGTTTTTGCCTAGTACACAGGAAATATTCAAATGGTTGGGGAAAATGAAAGAGATGAAGAAGTATTTGTGGAGGGCTGTTAAAAGTTAACCATTCTTTTGTTAATTCTACACATGTAATGAATATGGGACATTCCCATCATAATAGTTGGGGATATGAAGGGGTGAATGAGTACAGGTTGTGAGGTGGTGACCAGGGACAAGAAGCCTTCTAGATGTGCCCCAAACCCCTATGCCCTCCCATCATCACTGAGAATCTGTTCTTGTCTAACAGAACTAAGGCCTGGGTATTTTAGGCTCCTAGAACTGCAGAGGTATAGCTGGTGGCAACTCTGGATTACTGCTCACTCTGGGAACCCGGGTTCCAGAGATCACAGTAATGAGACTTCCTGTTGGCAGCAGCTGACACCCCTGGGTAGACAAAATTCTGGGGCACCGGAAGGTGATGGTGGCTGGTACTCATCTGAAGCAGCCCGGAAGCAGTATGAGTGGTCTCAGGGGATCCCACCCTGAATCAGAGGGCAGGAATCCCAAACAAAGACCAACAAGTTGTCCTAAGTTATCTGTCTACTCCAAGTCTCACTTCCCTCATCATGAGACAGCGCTGTATGTCTCTTTCCTCCAAATATCAATAAAGGTTCAGAATAAAAGACTAAAAAATTTGAACTCCTCAGACATATTAAATCACTAACTTTGAAGAAACCTCAAGTGGAGTCCATCTGCTACCCACCCACCCTTTCCCACCTTCCTACCCCATCTATCCAGAACACATCATAAGTTGCTGTTGAAAACAAAATAAAACTGCTTTTCTGAGCTGTTTGTTTCTCAACAACATTTTCTGTCAACTAATCCAACTTTATCCCAAAATTATCAGTAGCAGATACCTATTTCCCTCTAGTTATTAATCTTCAAAAATCATAATGATCAGAAAATGAATAAAATTGACTTGCCTTTTTATCAAGCATCACCTAAATGATTCCTTCCCAAGACAAATAGGTGGCAGGGCATTTCTAGGCTAATCTAAATGTTTCTTGCTGAAATTTAAGCCTCTACTTTCTTGATCTTCTTTGTTTCTACAGAATAGTTTGGAAGGAAGAAATCAGCAACCCAAGCAATGTTTTTTTAGCAGTTCTCAAGTACAAAATTGCTTGAGCAATACTCTCCAGATTTTCCTCTCAGTCCAGAGACAGTGCCTATCATTTGAGCAGCCAGGTGCTTTGACATGTTTCCTATTACGTTTAGAAAATGAGGAAACAGATGGTGGGAGGGATTAAGTGACATGATTGAGGCCAAGAGTAAGGGTTTTAAAACTCTCCCCCTTTCATTTGTTGGGATATGTTCTTTCTGCATACTGGTCTGCATTCTCTCAAGAGTTTAAATTAAGTAGACAAAGATCATGGTGAACGCTCTGACTACTTGAGAGTAACAATTAATATCCCGGCCTCTTGAATGTCTTGCTTGTCACTGAATCCTTGAGTGAGTCTGCCTACATTAATCAGTATCTCCTGAGGAAGGTGCCTTGAGAGTCAGAGTTCGTTTGTCAGATGAGGTTTTCACAACAGAGAGGGATGGTTTATTGAAGGAGGAGGCGAAGGAAGGAGGGAGTGAGAGAAGGAGAGAGAGACTGAGGGAGGAAGGGAGGTAGGGAGAGAACAAGGGAGGGAGGAAAGGGGAGTCGGGGGAGGGAGGGAGAGAACTCCACTCTATCCTCCCATTTTTGAGGGAAAAAAAGCAACTTATGACGTTTGTGCTAATAAGATGTAAAGTGGTCTGTGCACCTATGAGGAAAGCTTCATTTTCATCTTGATGAATACTTCTGGGTTTGCACAGACACCACAACAGATTATAATTCAAGATCAAAACTGCACCTGCAGTTCACAATGACCTATTTTTTGCCCCAGTCCCTCAAAGTTGCTCTGCAGCAAAGCCAAGTCAAAACAATGCTCAAAAAAAGGCTGCAAGTTCCTGGCAATTTCCCTTCTACTCCACATGCTGCCAAGGTCACCTAGAGGTGAAGCTGAACTCTCCATTTGGCCTTTTTTGCTTTTTCCTCCCCTTGTCCCCTCCCTCCACTTACGCACATACTGATATGGTTTATAGCCTGCACTTCAATAGCATTATCACCCTGGGTTTTTATCAGACCTGGGGTCAGGGGAAGTAGGAAAGGAGATTGGATGGGAGTCTGGGTGTGGCAAGGTCCTGTTGCCTTATCAGGGAGGTAAGAAAGTGAATCCACCTGGTATGCTTCTGGCTGTGAAGTACAGTGAGGTGAGCCAAGGTGCCAGGGGGTCACTAGGAGTTCACCTTGGACAAGTGCCCACTGTTTGCAGAACTTAGATCAACTTTTCTAATTTGCAAAGATGTATTTCCTGTTGGGTTTCTTCCTCCCTGTCATCTAGGCAAAAGAATCCAGTATGCAGCCTGTTTGGTGTGTACAGGAAACAGCCCCTTCCTGAATTAAATCCAATTATGGTAATTCATTCAGAAAATCCTTGGGATCACTGGCACAAGTTAAACTGCCCAGGGTGGAGACGTGGGGGGTTTAGCCAGGGGACTATCTGTCAAGGATACCTGGGTGCTTTCCTCACCACTGCACTGACCTGCACCTGAACCTACCCAACGTCATCTCACAAACTATGCAGCCTTGGCGTGCCCTGTTTTCCTCTCCTATAAAATGGCAGTCCTCACTATTTATTCCTAAACTGCTTCTGTTACCTGCTTAGAGCCCTGGAGAGTAGAACAACTAAGTCTCAGTGGCAGAAAAAGAAACATAAGATCAATTTTCGAGAGTTTGTGCTTCTGGATTTTGGGGCTGAGGGTTGGCTGACGGGGGAGCCGTAGGACTGGCCCTGAGTACAACGTTAGTGGCATTGTTCTTTTACGCTAATTTTGGACAGAATTGGCCATTGCTTGGGTCCTACTAGAGACTAATTACAAAGCAGGTGGGAATACTGACTAATTCCCTCCTATTAAGGTCCTGGCAGAAAATGTTGCCAAAAACTAAGGAAAAGTGTGCATTTTCTGAACTACATTGCATTAAAGAGAGGGTAAAAGACTAGACTGAAGACTCCACCCTTCTAGTTACAGTCTAATTGTCCTGATACGTATCTGACATAGTTTGGAATCTAGGTGTGGTCAACGACAATGGCAATAATCACTTCCCCTCTAACTAGAAGACTTTCTCAAACCAAGCTATCCACGGTCAAGACACATTTTAAGGGACTCGATGTGTGTACACCTAGGCCCCTTAGCAAGTACCTCATATATTGACATGAAAGTAGGACATCTATAGGCACAAAATACTTTAACATCTAAGCATCTCTCTCACTGGAAATTATTCGGTTTTCTTTTAATTCCATTAAAAAATAGACGTTCATTTGTTTGCTCGTTCATTCATTCAACAGACATTTATGGAATAGCTGCTATGTGTCTTTTATAAGGATATAAAAATGGGTAAGACAACAGTCTCTATCTTAAACAGTTCATAGCTAGTAAAGGAGACACATAGGAAAATAAATACAGTACGGTATGATATGCTGTAACAGTTTTGTGTAAGGTGTTAAGGAGGTGCAGAGGGTGAGCCAGTCCCTGCCTGAGAGAGTCAGGGAAAGTTTCCCAGGAGAGGAAACATCTGACCTGAGTCTTAAAAGTTGAGCAAATGTTTGCCAGGGGAATAAATGCCTGGGTGAAAGAAAGAAACTTTGCTATGTCATGTTCGGTGAACAGCAACTAATTTTGCATGGGTATACCAAGGGAATGGTAGAAGATGCAGCTGGAAAGGCACGTAGGGGCTGGCCTGAGAAGGCACTTATATGCAAGGACTTGTTTTTCTTCCCTGGAGGTGATGGGTAGATCCTGAAGAGTTTTTTGTTTTTTGTGAGGAAGATTGGCCCTGAGTTAACATCTCTTGCCAATCTTTCTCTCTCTCTCTTTTTTTTTTTGCTTGAAGAAGACTGTCACTGAGTTAACATCTGTGCCAATCTTCCTCTACTTTACAAGGGATGCCACCACAGCGTAGCTTGACCAGCAGTGCTAGGTCCATGCCTGGGATCCGAACCTGCGAACCCTGGGCCGCTGAAGCAGAGTGTGTGAACTTAACCACTACGCCACCAGGCCGGCTCCCCTGAGGAGTTTTAAGCAGAAGAATGATCAGTCAAATTTGTATTTTAGGAAGATCACTTTGGCAGCAATTGGAGGGGGGAAGGGTTGTTCTACCATGTAAAGGCAGAGGGGATACTGAGACCAGTGTGTAAAATAACTATGAGAAAGTTTATGATAAGTGTTGACTTTAACGTCAATATTTGGCTAAGTTTTGTCATATATCTGTCACTATTATATGTGCTATAGAAAATCAATATAGTAAGAGTTCAGAGATTGGAATGAAATGATGGGGGAAGGCTTCATGGAGAAGGCAGGCAGGAACTGAGAAATGACTGAAGCTGGAATAGGGTACACATTCCAGATTGTACAAACAGCACAAAGTGAGATGCTTCTAACTGCAGGAGAGAAATACGATGCATCTGTGAATTGGAGAACACCTATCAGAATGATGGGGAAAACAAGAGAAATACAATTACCTGAGGCCTACACATTTAGGCAGGTATTCAAAGTTATACAGAAGTCCACCCAAATCTAACTGGCACCCCAAAGTGGGACTAGGCAGTCAATCTCTGTGGACACTGAACTGACAGGATCATGCCTGTAACTGTTGTAGAGGGTTTAGTCCACGTCTAAGTTTGTGTATTTGATCGAAATGAAGTATGCTGGGCAAATACAAAGCATTTTCTTTCAAGAAGACATCGATTCCTTTGGTCTGTTGGCAATGTTAAACCTTAATCATTAACCAAGTGAAATGATATTAACGAGAGATGAGCCTGCCTTACTGGTTAGTACCTTGTGAACTTTCCTCTTCATTTAAGTATTCTACAAGAAATACAGGAGTATCTAACACAGGCTGCTACAAAGAGGAGCTGGGAAGGCCAAGAGTGTGTGTTTTGTGTCCTAATCGAAACTTCTTTTGAAATGGGAAAACCTCAGTGTTATCTATATATTTACTGCTTAAACCAGGCAGAGATGTGAACAATTAGATCATTCCAAGCCTATGAATGGAGTCATTCCACCCTGTAATAAGACCCATTTTGGATTATTATTCTTTGTTTATTAAACCAACGAGAGCATTCATTCTAGCCAGTCTGTCAAAGGCACAAAGTGAACCAAACAGTTTGTTTAGTCTAACGATAGATGTTCTCAGCCAAAACAAGGAGAATCCTAAAATAAAATGTGACTTTACCAAGGAACGATATTACATAATTAGAAGGAAGAGATGTGAAAAACGGAGGCAAGAGAATAATGCAGTTCTTTTTTATTCTATTTAGTGTGACATGGGATAAGTGGATTTCTTGCCAGTTTAAAGGACAAAGTGTGACAAGGTGTAGGTCAAGACTGACTCTGGCAATGAATCAAGTGTTTATGGTATTCCCTTAACCTGGTACACACTTGATAACTGCAGCACCATTATTCAATCTTATTGATTATATAACGCAAGCCACACACTTAGTTTAAAGTAATACTACACGGACAAGCGAGAGTTAAAGTTTATCTCAGACCCATTCATTCTACACCATAAATGACCTCACCGCCCCTCCTCGTCATTAACAATGCTAAGTTACTGCTGTATGATTTTACCCACCTCATTTTGAATAGTTCCATAAAGTTGTCCAACCCATGTGTCAACAGACCACTTGGAGTTCAAGCAACACTTCATAGCTCTCAGCTGGTAATTACAATGTTTTCCTAAACATGTAGATGATAGATGATTTCCAAATTGCAAAAATCTTCCTAGGCCACTATCAGGCCTGGTAACCTCTCCTCACTACAGGAATCAGTTCACAAAGTGGGCAAGTCAAGTCATTCTCCTCAGCAGTTTTAACAAATTTTATGCTTCACACAGATAGGGATGGTCAAAACTCATTTTTATTTTCTGATTAGTGCTGCTCAATTAATCCTCAACTCTCTTACAACTGGGCACTAAAAGAGACATAATCTTCCTTATAAAAGTACAATTGGCCCCGGACATATCCTGATTTCACCTGTTCAGGTCTCTGGGTATTCAATAAAGCAAGTTCAGCCGCTGTGCCAAGAGGCCACACAGAGTTCAAGGTAACACCTCACGGCCATCAGCAGGTTAATTATAATTTCATTTTCAAACACACCGACTGCATGCTTGTTTCAACTCCAAATGACCTTACCTGCTTAATTTTTTTTTTTGTTGGGTCTACATGGAGTAAATTTCTGTCAGCAAAGCTGAAAGGCCACTCAGAGTTCATGGTAACAATTCATATTTTTAACAGGTTGCCCGGACCTAAATCCTCACCTTCAAACATTCCAGGGAGAGCATTTAGTAGCTATGAAGGAAGTATTGAGTGGGGGATGGGGAAGGGAGAGGGTGGGACAGGGAAGGAGAGCTCCGGCTTTTGACTTCTGGAGTTTGGAGAGGCTCAGTGCCAATGGCCATCTCAGTGTGCTGATTCTGGCTCACAGGGGAAGGCTCTGCACTTTTGGGGTGGAGCCTCACAGGAATTTCTAGATACCTATTTGATGACTGCATGGCTGGCCAGAAGCAAAACTGGCTCAAAAGCAGCCCTGGGTTACATTCTGAAGAGATGACAATAGTGGAAGCTTGATTCTGCACTGAAGGTGACTGGGACAAATGCTGACTTCCTTCCGCTTTCTCAGTGAGTAGGAACAGAAAAGGTAGTTCTCAGAGGCGTAAATGCTTCCTGCAGACAAGGGCTCTTTCTCTTATCAATTAGGCTGAAAAAGGCCAGGTAACATCAATGAGAGGAGTCGTTTCAGATGTGATTTTCCTCATTCCCTGCTGCCTCTATTGTATCACATGACAAGTTTTGTGGGAATGTTCTGTAGGACCAACTGATCTATTTTCCCACTTAAAAACCAAACCAAAACAGGTGGCCCCAAAGCTTTTGCTCAGGAATGCTTTCTGCATAACTCATCACTCATCCCGTATGGAAATCTCATTTTCCATTTCACAGAGCTTAGCTATTTTTTGTTTGCTTTAATTCTTTTATTTTTTCTAAACTATCTAAATGACTCACCTGCTTATAGTGTTGTTCATGTTGTGAGCTGACTTTAAGAGACCAAAAATAAGTATAGACCCCAATAGCTTATTTCATTCTTGACCATTCAGTACCCTTGAAATAACTATTGGTTGCATGGGACTTTGCCTTAAGTGGCTTAAGAGAAGTCTTCTCCGGCACTTAGATCACCACCTGGCTTGCGCTGCATCTGCTTTCTGACAGCCTGATCTGCCTTGTCAATCCTCTTTGACAAAATGAAATGACAATTTCTATAATGTTCACTCATTCCCTCTTCAGAGGATCCTTTTCCTGGCAAACAAGTGGGTGGTGTAACAACCCTTTTCACTCTCAAAACCTAACCACAGATTATCTCAATACTGCTTTTCAAATGAGGGAGGTAATTTTTGGTTGCTGCAAGACCACAAAGCATTTAGTTGAGTGCCCCACCATGAAGGCTGAATGTTTCATTATTGTTGCATAATCCAGTGACTGAAGTTTTTAGTTGCAGAGCTTGTTTTCTTCCCCCAGATGAATCTTATGAAGAAGGCCAATATATAAAACATGTAATATCAAAGCTGCTTAGGTGAATCGAGGATAAACCACCCAGGGACCTATCAGCTCAGCCCTCCTACCTCCTGCATTCCCCTAACTTCTACCGCCATAGCACAGAATCACACCCAAGGGAACTCAACAGAACTACGAGCTGCCACGTGACACAGCTTAAATGCCACTAAGACAGGGATGGTGGTAGTAATTAGAAAGTAGCTATTTGTAAGTGGCCAATCATTTCCCCAAACTTAATTAACTCAAAACTATATGAATGATCATGTTAGGATATTTTTTTCCATTAAATTATCATCTCTTGAAGGCAGGAGCTTTGGCTTGTTTATATTATACTCCCCATAATACCTACCTCGTCCTAAATGTTCAATAAATGTCATATTACACTACCTTACCTCAGATTGCAAAAAATTACTTGCTGGACAGAACATGTTGTTTTAAGGGGACAGGAATGATATCTCCCTACTCCCCTACACTGCATTCACCCAGAAATCCCTAACCATCACACAGATCACATGAGACTAGTCATCACATTAGATTATATTCTTCACAGAAACACTTCACCTGACCTTCAAACAAGGTGACAACCTCCTGCATCTCAACTTTCCCTAATGAGAAACGTAGAATGACAACTGAAAGTTGAGGCCTTCAATAAAGCGTATTTGTTCTCAACTTTCTCACTCATAAATGGCAATAATCAAACTGATCATTTCCCTTGTCTGGCATTCAAAAGGAGGTAGTGAGTGTTAAACCAAGGCAAGGAAGTCATCTGAAATCTGCCTTTCATTTTAGGGGAATTGGTCCTTCTCAGTCAACAGTCAATCAAGTATTTACTGACTTCCTTTGAGATCCTAAGAAGAGCACTGAACTTGAAGTCAGAACACTGGAGCCCAAATTTAGGAATGCTACTTCATGGAAGCATGATATTGCTTGAGAGCACCTTGAGTACCTGTTTCCTCACCACTGTAAATGGAATAATAATTGCTACCTCACCAGGTAATTTTTAAGAAAAAAAGACAATATTTACGAAAATATCTAGCACTGTTCCTGGTGCATATTCCATTTAGGATCCTGCGTGGGATCCCAGGTATACAAAGGGTCAAAGGAGAGATAGAAAAGAAATGTGTTGCGACTTTGTAAGTCAACTGCCATACGGTGAATACCCAGGCAATATGTATTTTAATGCCCACAGGGCTCAGGCGTACAAGTGTAGCTCTAGGGGTTAAAATTGTGGGATGAGGGTGGGAGGAACCCAGGGCTTGGGTTTGTTCCAAAGTAAGCCTCAAGATATATCAAACTGAACTGGACTCAGAACACTACTAAGATTAAAGGCAGAACAAGAGCCATGTTTGATTTGTAGGGCAATCATAACAATAGCTGCTCCTAAGGCGAAAGGGATTTTCACTTCAATCACCATATCTTTCCCATCGCAATCTCTTCCCCGTCACTCTCTTTCTGTCTCCCTCTTCATACCTGAATCAGGGTTGAACTGGAGCTAGAACAGTGACTGGACATTCTCAGAAGAGAAGAATTCTATGGGCACAGACCTACCTACTTAGTGTTAAGAACTGTTCCTTTAGGTAATTATTCCTCTGCCAAACTTTCTTGAGTTACAAAGTCATGTTTTAGATTCCCCTAGGGATAATCTGACCTATCTTTAAGATTAGAATCAAAATAGCTAAGGTAAGGGACCAGGTGGCTTAGAAAATTTGGACCTTGGTCCACACAAAAATTGTGTAAGGGTCCAAACGCTAAAGAATTACTTTTTGTATATAATAAAATATGATTCTGAGCTGGAGTCCATTTTTTATTCCTCTCAAAGTTGTGATGACAAAGGAACTTTTGCTAAATTTACCCTTCCCTTTTGAATCGACATTAGTGAACCAGCAGATTCAGTACAGATAATTTTTCTAAAGCTACATAAGTCATTTAGAAATAGTCAGATGACAGAGAAACAGCATCATCTTCAACAATTATGACAACAACAACCTGTTTTACTGAACCTAACATTGCTTCCTAAAAATACATTTTTATTTTTCTCACAGCAAGCATGTATTGGTGACTTAATCTGTAGGGTCTCAGTCATTACAACCTCTGGTCTTCATTAATCTCTTCCTATCATTCTAATTCTATTTTGCAATTTTCTCCTTTCTGTACCTTTGGTTTTTTTGTGAGGACGACTGGTCCTAAGCTAACATCTCTTGCCAATCTTCCTCTTTTTTTTTTTCTTGAGGAAGACTGTTGCTGAACTAACATCTGTGCCAATCTTCCTCCATTTTGTATGTGGGACACCGCCACAACATGGCTTGATGAGCAGTATGTAGGTCTGCACCCGGGTTTTGAACCTGTGAACTCCAGGCCGCCAAAGTGGAGTGTGCAAACTTAACCACTACGCCACTGGGCCAGCCCCCTTTCTGTACCTCTGTTTTTTAAAAAATGACATTATAGCAAACCATTTTATTTACGAGACAGATTCAAATAAAACATCCCGACATCCCTTTCTATACTTTTATTTCCCTATTTCATTCTCATGTTCTTTTTTGGGAGTCTCTCTACTGCCTGCATTGCCTATGATTGCTTCACAAATTAATTTGGATATGCTTCAATTATGGTAACTCACTGTTTTTTCTCCTTATTTTCACATTCCTTGTTCTCATAACCCTTTTTCTAGTAAAGTGCCCTGAGATAAAACAGATGTTAGAATCAAGCAAAAAGAAATGACCATTTCCCATGCATCAATGTGAGTATCAAAGTCCCTGATATTAACCTGAAAGAATCATTGGAAGTTAAAATTAAACATACCTTCAGAGATTATTTGGTCTAGATACTGTTGCGAACCTCTGAGGCTTCAAAACATTAAAGGTGGTAATGGCATCAGTAAGAATTTCTATTTTAAATCAATAAACCGGTTTTTGGGTATGATGGAGTAACTCATAGCAGACCACCACTTCTGCCAAGAGCAATTAGAAAAGCCAGAGACAAAATTTTTTTAAAAAGCTGCTTGAAAGCATCAGAGAGCTGCTGAGGCATCCAGGGTTTACGAAGACAAGATCTGGAAGAAAAGAGAAATTCTTTGAAATGAACCCCAAATTTTTCCTATCAGATTCTTCGTGTTGGAAGAGAGGCAGAGAAACCAGGAGAACTTTTGGCAAACTCACAGGGCTGGAGAGACAAAAATTGGAATTTGGTGCTACCAAGGGAGAAAGAATTTAAGTAATTAAGATTGCAGAGGGAAGAGAGGGATGAAGCTGTGGAAGGCAGGGGGCTGAGAAGCTAAGCAGAAAATGGCTGAAAAGTAGAGCAGTTTTCTTTAGACTCTTGGTGCTGAGGAAACAAAATTAGAGTTCCGGTCCCACCTAGGAGGGGCCCTTCTAAAATGTCCTAGGCTCTCAGTTGGGACACATGGAGGGATACCTATAATACTGGATATGAACAAAGTATAGACTGAACCTTATAAAAAGTGCATCCCAGCCACAAGTCTGCAAAGTTCCTGAATGGACTGAAGTGATGTCCCTCTCACTCTAGATACCTGCCAAAGGACAAGATGAATATCTGGAAGAGAATATCATCATCCAGGGCCACTGAAATTTTTCATGCACAATGGCTAGGATTCAATAAAAATTCAGCCTTGCCAAGAATAGGAGTAAGAGAAAAACAGACAATAGAAACAGTCCTACAGGCGAATAAAATCAGAAACGGACTTTAAAATCACCGTGACTAACCTGTACAATAAAATAGAGGATAAAACGCAGAATTTCACCACAGAATTGAAATATTAAGAAAACGGAAGAAATTCTAGCACTGAAAAGCTAAGAACATAGTGAACGGATTTAAGAACAGACTGTACACAGCTGACGAGAGGATTAGCAAACTGGAATATTGGGGAGCACAAAATACATAGACTGAAGCAAATAGCTAGATTGAAGCAAAAAGACAGAGCACACAGGACATAGTGAAAAGAGCCAAAATATGTGTACTTGGACTCCCAAAAAGGAGGGGCTAGGGAATGTGGGAAAGGAAAATTTGAAGAGATAATAGCTTCAAATTTTCTAAACTTATGAAAGACATCTAGTTACAGATTCAAAGGAACTTTAAACTCCATGAAGGAAAAACACAAAAGAAAACCACACCAAGGCACCTTAAAACTGCCAAAACCAAACACAAACCTTCAGAAGAGCAGCTACAAGACTAGAACATGACTTTATCAAGGAAAATAACGGAAATCAGGAAACAATGGAACTACACATTGATGCACCAAAACAACTGACAGCCCGGAATTCAACGCCCAGGAGAGATATCCTTTGGAAATGAAAGCAAGTGGAAAGACACTTCAAGACAAACAAAAGCTGAGATAATATGAGCAGACCTGCATTAAAAGAAACACTAAAAAGAAGGTGGAAAGAAACAAGAGGGTAAATAGGTAGATTACATATAAATGAACATTATTAGTAATAATACTACTAACGTTCCTCTGGATTTAAAATATTTGCAGAG
The DNA here is from genome assembly GCF_041296265.1 of Equus caballus. Taxonomy (NCBI): domain Eukaryota; kingdom Metazoa; phylum Chordata; class Mammalia; order Perissodactyla; family Equidae; genus Equus; species Equus caballus. The sequence continues at coordinate 46,296,946 of NC_091698.1, read as the reverse complement.
TTGAAATGTATGACAGCAATAATACAAAGGTAGGAATGCAGTGCACTGAAATTAAAGTAGCCTAAAGTGCTAGCATTCTGTGGGACTTGCTTTTAGATATTAATATATCATATTAGACTAATGATTTAAGGATGCTACTGTAGTGTTTACGGCAACCACTAAAAGACTGTATACCAAACAAGCTAACAAAGAAAAAAAGTAGAATAATAAAATACAATCAATTTTTAAATGGCAAGAAAGAGGGAAAAAAAAGAGGGCAAAAAAAGAAAACAAGAAGTATAATCCTATATATAAATTCCAATAGATCAGTAATTAATTTAAATGCAAATTAACTAAATACTCCAATTAAAAAGCAGAATCTGTTAGAACAAACATTCCAGATGTTGCTTATAAAAGCATACCTTAAATAGAACCATATTGAAAAGCTGAAAATAAAATGATGAAAAAAATATATACTAAGCAAATATTAGCCAAAAGGAAAGCTATACTAATCTCACACAGAGAGACATTAAGCAAAAAGAATTATTAGAGATACAGGGGACACATCATAATGTTAAAAGAGTCAATCTACCAAGAAGATGTAACAATCCTAAATTTATACGCACCTAGTAATATATGCTTCAATATGTGTAAACAAAAAATGGACAGGATTAAAAGAAATAAATTCACAACCATAATTGGAGAGTTGCACACCTTTCTCAATAACTGACAGAAAGATTAGAACAACAACTAAAAAAATCAGTAGAGATAATAGAAGATTATCCATTGTGACTAACAAACTTGATCTAATTGATATCTATAGAACACTGCAGCCACTAACTGCAGAAAACACACATTTTTAGAGGGCATATAGAATATTTACCGAAACTGACTATATGCTGAGCCAAATGACAAGTCTCAACAAATTTCAAAGGACTAGAAATCATTCTTTAATATTCTCTGACCACAGTGGAATCAAGCTGGATGAATAACAAACAGATAGCTAGGAAATCCCAAAATGAAAAATAATGCCGTACTAAATAACTCATGTGCCAAAGAAGAAATAAAAATTGAAATTGGAAAATATTTTGAGCTAAATGTTAATAAAAATAGGACATATCAAGATCTCTGGGATGAAAGTATAACTGTGCTTGAAGGGAACTTTATTGTCCTAAATGTATACATTAGAAAAGAAGAAAGACTGCACAAGAAAAAAGGTGGCTCTAGGTGTTCATCTCAAAAAGTTAAAGAATAGCAAACTGCTGCTGCTGCTGCTGCTCATAGCAGAATCAGAGAAGCAGAATACAAATGTAAAGTGGAATCAACAAAGTCAAAAATGGTTCTTTGAAAAGACTAGTAAAAATGATAAACCTCTATCAACAATGATCAAGAAAAAAAGAAAGAAGGCATAAATTACCAATACTAGCAACGAAAAAGGTTACAGATCCTATAGATATTAAAAATATAAGGAGAGAATATTATGAACAACTTTATGTCAAAAGATGAGAAAATTTAGATGAAACAAATTCCTAAAAAACACAATTTACCAAAACTGACACGAGAATAAATAGTTCTGACTAGTCACTTGTGTATTAAAGAAACTGAGTCTATAATAAGTTTCACAGAAAGAAATTTCCTGGTCCATAAAATTTCACTGGTGAAATCTTCATAACATTGAAAGAAGAAATAATGCTAATCTTACGCAAATTCTTCCTGAGAAAGAAAATGAGGGAATACTTCTCAATTTGTTTTTATTAGACTAGCATAACCTTGATACCAAATCGCCAAAAGGTGTTATAACAAAGAAAATTCAATAGAAAACTGGGAAAAATACTTGAACTAGCACTTCACAAAGAAAATGTGAAAATAGCTAATTAACATATGAAGAGGTTGCTCAATATCATTAGTATGAGGGAAATAATACTAATTATTTTATCATACTATACAATATACTATACAAAATAAACTCACAATGAGATACCAGTACACACCAACTAGAATGGCTAAAATCAAAAAGAATACAAAGCCATGTATTGTTGAGGATATGGAGCAAATTGAATTATCATCACTTATGGTATAAACTGATTACAATCACTTCGAAAAACTGATAGTATCCACTAAAGCTGACCTACATATATCCCATCCTATGACCAGCAATTCCAGTCCTACGTATATATCCAACAGAAATGAGTACATCAAAAGGCATATACAAAACTGTTTAAGACAGCACTATCTGTAAAAACCCCGACCAAAGAATATCCCAAATGTCCATCAACAATCAAACAGAAATTAATAAACTGTGGCATATTCATATAATAGAATACTTCATAGCAATGAGAAAGAATAAACTGCTTCATGCAACAGTTTGGATGAATCTCATAAATATAATGTTTAATGAAAGAAGCCAGACATAAAAGAGTACATACTACACAAGCCCATTCACATAAAGCTCAAAACATCCAAACTAATCAATGCTGATAGAAATGCACATGTAATTACTATTGGGTGGGAGGTATAAGGGGACCTTCAGGAGATGCTGGTAATGTTTTATTTTTTTATCTGGGTTTGCTGGGTGCATTCACTTTGTGAAAACGCATCAAGCTGTATAATTATGATTTATAGATTTTTCTGTTCTACAATAACATGTTTACTTTAAAATGTCAATAAACGGAATACTCACTTTCCCCCTTTAAATTTGTACTGCTTTACCCTTTTAGATCCTCTAAGTGAGTGTAGAGTAAGTCATGAGTAGCACCAAACGAATTCAGAAGTCTGTGTTTGTGACCAGTCACTTGCTTGGTTTTCCATTCAGCTGAACAGCTGACAGCCAGGTGCTGTGATGTGAGTGAGTGTGTGTGTGTGACTGAGTGTGTATTTTTTTTACCATTATAAAATTTGAAAATAATTTCATTTTTACTCATTGTGATGGTTAATTTTATGTATCAATTTGACTGGGCTACAGGATGCCCAGATATTTGGTCAAACATTATTCTGGGTGTGTCTGTGGGAGTGTTTCTGCGTGATATTAACATTTGAAGACATAGACTGAGTAAAGCAGACTGCTCTCCTTAATGTGAGTGGGTCCCACCCAATCACTTGAAGGACTGAATAGAACAAAAAGGCTGACTCTCCTGCAAGTAAGAGGGAACTCCTCCTGCTTAACTGCCTTGAGCTGGGACATCAGTCTTTTCTGGCCCTCCACTGGAACTGAAACATCAGCTCTTTTTGGGTCTCAAGCCTGCTGGCATTTGGACAGGAACTACACCATTGCCTGTCTTGTGTTTCCAGCCTGCCAACTAGAGATCTTAGGAAACTTGTCAGCCTTCATAATCACATGAGCTAATTCTTTATAATAACTTAAAAAATATAAATATACACACACACACATATATGCACACCCACACGTTATTGGTTCTGTTTCTCTAGAGAACTCTGACTATTACACTCATATATGGCTTAATTTTTGCCCATAACAGATCATTTGTTAAAGGAAGAAAACATAAGGAACACTGAAAAGATAAAAATAAATGAAGACCATAAAAATGATTACAGTTATGCAAATAAGTCTCAAAGATGATCTTAAACTTGTGATTACATTCACTGATCAGACTTCTTATAAGGTATATAAAAATATCCTTAGTCTTTGAAAAACTGATATTTAAAAAGAGGAAATATGTTTATATTCAATTTGACTTTGTATTCATTAGGACTTAAGATTAGTCATATTGACACATTTTTAGAGAAACACTTGCACTTACTAGTATGAAATACCTTTCTTCTTTTATTTAGGAACACAACTTGAAAATTATAAAAACGAGTTTTTAATACTCAAAATTAAAAATTTCAAACAACAGGTCATATAAGTAGATTTGGGTCTTTGGATCTGTATTTTAATAACAAGAACTCCTTACATTTGATTTCCAAATAATTTGATAAAATATTACAATTGGATTATTCCGTAAGTTATGCTTTCTCTTCCTAATTAGTTTAAAATAATTAAATACCATATATAATTTTTCTATTGGAAAAGGTGACATGTATTTAACTGATATTTACGAATATTACATTGAAATTAACTTTAGAATCTTAAATAATATGCAAACTCTGAATTTGTAATTTGCTTCTTTATCATATGCCATGAAAAAAATGGTAACATTATTTTTAAATTCCAAAGGGGGGTAATCTGGAGATTATATTTACTTAACTTCCACAGCTCATAAATACTTGAAATGCTAATTTAGTCTAATGTCTACCCCCAATTTTTAAAGATAAGGAAACTGAGATCCAGAGCAGTCAAGCAACTCAAGCAAGGACACATTTTTAGTTAGTGGTGTGGTCAGGGTAAACACTTGGATGTCCTGATTATTGGTCCAGAATTCTTTGCACCACAGCATAGCATATCTGCCCCTTCCAGCACTATGGGTCATATTAGCTCAACTGACTTTTTTATATGCACAAAAATAATCTGGTCAACTCTAGCTATTAAAAGGTTGCCACGTCTGACTGAGAAATTCACAAATATAACGGCTCTTTACATTCTCCTCCACCTTCAATAAATTTGGCTTTCACCGTCTAATGTCTGAAAACATCTTTGGATAATTTTCAGCAGAGAAACAATAAATCAGGGATGTTAGTGGCTGAGAGGGGAGAGTTTTTCCAATTTTCATAAACAAAAACTTCAGTGACAGCCACTTTCAGGTTTTGGATGTAATTTTCCTAACTGATGTCTTCACTGTGGTGTGCCCTGGCTGTCTTCCACTCACTAGCCAATCCTGGGGGAAACGTGATTTATGTTGACGCCAAATCAACGTGAAAATCTGATCAAGTAAAGTAGAACTCTGCAGCCTCGCTGGGGAAGGCTGGAAGGAAGTAACCATTCACATGTGGATAAGGCAAAGACAAGGTCCATCTATAAAAGTCCTACTGCCCTGCTTCTGGTTTAAATTGGCAACTGATTAGTAGCTAATGACACACAGCCTCAAGACACTTCCCACTGAAATAGCTATAAAAACTCTGAAAAAGGTAAAAACTCTTAACAATGCTAAAATCTAAACTGAACAGTTAACCTACTGCCAGAATTCAGAAGGATTTTCACACTAACCAGACTGGAGGAGAACTGAGAATCACAGCCCAGGGCTCATGCGGAACAGACCTACCAGTCCTCTCCACTCCTACTCCTGACTCAGAACCTGGGCTCTGTAACAGTGTTTCCTAACCTCGGGCAACGTTCTGCAAATACAGATTCCTTAGCTCTAGAGATCCTGATTCAACAGGTCTGGTGTGTGTCGGGGGGAGTGTCCAGAAGTGAATACTTTTTTAATAAAGCTATCTTTAAGTGAATCTGATGCTCCCCTAGGTTTGAAAACTACTGGTCTATACCAACCAGAAAAATTAGGTGGGCATTCTGCTGTTGCATACTATCTGTTTTTTTTTTTTAAAACGTAACTTTTTATTTTGAAATAGACTCACAAGAAGTTACAAAAATAGCGCAGGGGCCGGCCCGGTGGCGCAGTGGTTAAGTTCGCACGTTCAGCTTCTTGGTGGCCCGGGGTTCGCTGGTTCGGATCCTGGGTGCAGACACGGCACCGCTTGGCAAAAGCCATGCTGTGGTAGGCGTCCCACGTATAAAGTAGAGGAAGATGGGTATGAATGTTAGCTCGGGGCCAGTCTTCCTCAGCAAAAAGAGAAGGATTGGCAGTAGTTAGCTCAGGGCTAATCCTCCTCCTCAAAAAAAAAGTACAGAGTTTCCATAAACTCCTCAACTAGCTTCCCCCAATGATAACACCTTATATAATCAGAGTATATTGTCAAAATCAGGTTGGTACAATACTACGAATTCAGGTGTAGAGCTTATTTGTATTTCATCAGTTTTTACACACATTCTTGTTTATGTGTGTTTTATATGCACTTGTGTGCATGTGTGTGTGGATTTGGCTCTGTGTATGTTGTATACTGTTGTATAAAATTTTATCACATGTAGATTTGTGTAACCATCACTACAATCAGAATGCAGAACTGTTCCATCACCATAAAGGAATTCCTTTGTTTTACTTCTTATTAGTCACTCCTTCCCCTACTCTGAAGCCTAACCTCTGGCAACCACTGATTTATTCTCCATCACTAGAATTTCCTCACTTAGAGAATGTTATATAAAAGGAATCATAGACAGTACATAACCCTTTGAGATTGGCTTTTCTTTTTCACTCATCATAATGCCCTTGAGAGCCATCCAAGTTTTTGCATATATCAATAGCACAATCGTTTTTACGGTCAAGTAGTTCGCTATTCTATAGGTGTATCTCAGATTGATTATCTATTCATCCTTTGAAGTACACTTGGATTGTACATTGCAAGCACCTTTCCACTTTTTGATTAGTACAAAGCTGCTAAGAACATTCATGTACAGGTTTTTGTGTAAATGTATTTTCATTTCTCTAGGAGCGTGATTGCTGGTTTATATGGTAAGTATATACTTAATTTTATATAAAACTAAGCTGTTTTCCAGAGTGACAGTACCATTTTATATTCCCACCAGCAATGTATGCATGAGAGATCCAATTGTTCTACAATCTCACCAGCAACTGGCTTATCAGTTGCTGCTCTCAGAGTGCACAAAGCTGGATATCCTTTTTCTCAGCCCCTACCTACCTAGCCCCTCCCTAGCAGTTACACTTTTATAATATGGCAGAAGGCAAGAGGACTTGAGGTGATGCAAAGCTTTATGGAATCACAATGCAGGCAACAGCATTTCCACTCATCCCACTGGTTAATGTCAGAGAAAGAGACAAGAGGGTAGGGTTATGATAAATAGTAAACCATTAATGTTGCATTAGATGAATGATTGCTAATGGTGGGATACTTGGATAGGAACTGTGCATATCAACATGCTTTCCAGCTATGGATCTGAGATGAGGCTAACCACACTCAAGAATAGGGTTAACAGGTGTCTGGTTTTTAAAACTGAAAGTCTAGTATTTGAGCTGTTGGCCTAGAAATAAATGCATACTGTGATGTGGTTTATGAGCCAACATTCTTGCTCCAGGCTTCCAATACACGCTACTGTGCTGACTCCTAACTTGGATACAAGAGCATGAACTTTCTTTTCTGATATTTCTGGGGACACTATATGGCAAACCAACCCAAGTAAACAGGACCATGGTGAACGACAAATCCTGTCCGTTGAGATATACAATACACCTAAATATTCCATCTATGATGAGTAATCAGGAAAAAATACATGGAAAAATACCCTAGGATCACAGCAAGGGACTATCATCCTTAAAGTTCAAAAGAAAAACATTTCTGAAAAATATTTAATACAGAAACCAGAAGGAAATTAAAAAATAAAAACTGATTTGCATTCCCAGTATATTGCAAGGAAGCAGAAGTCCACAACGAAAGTAGTCATGATAAGAGAGAGAGTAGAAACAATGCAAAAAAAAGACTAGAATAGTAGAATTTCAATAAATGTTAAAGGTAGTAATGATGACAATTTCAGCAACTTCAACAAGAGATATACAGGACAAGCCTGAATAACTTTCATAAGAATGCTAAGATGAAAAAAACAGAGGTAAGTAGAAAGAGAAGATGGGGATGGGGAGACAAGATCTAAAAATTGAATCAACAATTATTTATTGTTAATATATTATAGTCATTCTATTCTCCTGTCTTCAGTTTGACTCTTTACAACAGTAACAGATCATCAAGAATCTGAGACAATTGCTTAGCTCTAGAATTTTGACCAACGTGGCTCTAATTTCAAGGTATTCAGAATCAGGAAGGCACATGTTGAAGATAGAGAACAATCACCTCCATCTGTCTTTCTTTCTTTCTTTTTTTCTTTTTTGAGAAAGATTAGCCCTGAGCTAACTACTGCCAATCCTTCTCTTTTTGCTGAGGAAGACTGGCCCCGGGCAAACATCCATGCCCATCTTCCTCTACTTTATACGTGGGATGCCTACCACCGCATGGCTTTTGCCAAGCAGTGCCATGTCCGCACCCAGGATCTGAACCAGTGAACCCCGGGCCACCGAAGCAGAGTGTGCACTTCGCTGCGCCCCCAGGCTGGCCCCTAGACTAGAATCTTAGAGGTAAAACAACTAGAGATCAAATGGAAGATGTAATTTCAAATATTGATAGTTACCGCCAAAACTGTCCTCAAACATGCTGTCCTAATTTAGACCCTAATTTATAGCTTCAAACAGTGTCGGTTTCTACATTCCTGTTTCTAACATGAGATATTACAAATTTAAATTTGATTTACTAATCTGATAATTGAAAAATGATACCTCACTGTTATCTTAATTTCCATAATAATGAAGGTAAGTATCTGTTCATCTTGGGGAGGACACTTTCAGTTCTTATTTTATGAACTGTCTGTTGATAGCCTTTGGTCATTTTTCTACTGGGTTGTTAGCCTTTTTTCTTCTTGAGTCCTTCGAGTTTTCATTTTTTTAATATTCTGGATATTAATCATCGTTCCATTATAGGTATTGCCATTATTCTCTCAGACTGTGATTTCACTTTGTTTACATTGTCTTCTGCCATATTAAAATCTTAAATCTTGTCACTCTTTTATTTTTTGACATTAGATTTGTATTTTAGTTAGAAAATCTTTTCACATCTGAGAGTATAAAAATATTCCTTTTTTCTTTTAATAGCTTTTATGTTCAGGTCTTTAATACATTTGGAATATATTTATGGGTATGGTATGAAGCAGGGATCTAACTTAAGTTTTTCCCCAAAGAGATAGCGAATTGTCTCAGCACCATTTACTAACACTTTTCTGATTGATTTGAAATTGCCCTTTTATCATAAATAAGGTAAATCCCCATGGGTCTATTTTTTTCTATTGTGCAACTTTATTCTTGAAGCAAAATCATAATTTTTAATTTATAGATTTATACAATGTTTTGATATCAAGTCTTGAAAATATTCCCTTAGTGTATAGGCAGTAACGTACTGGTTAAGAACAGGGGCTGGAATGAGACTATGTTTGAATCTCAGCTCCGCCATTTACCAGTTGGGTGACCTTGGGCAGGTTACTTAATCTCTGTACTTTTCTAGCAGACATCATCTGAAAAATGGCAATACTATCAGTTCCTACATTTTATTACTAGGAGGATTAAATGAGTAAATACATGTAAAGTACTTAAACTAGTACCCAACACATAGTGAGAATTCAAATATGATATCTATTATTCAAAATTTTCTCGGTTATCCTCACACATTATATCTCCTGGATACAGTTGAAAATCAGCTTATCAAGTTTCACTAAAAAATCCCACAGTTTTTGACTGAATTCATTGATTAGCTTCAAGGAGAAAATACTGACAAAATTCCTAGATCTCCCAATCCAGGAACATGGTGTGTCTTCTCCATTTATGTCCTAGCAAAGTTTTAAAATTTTTTTCCTATACACACTGTACATTTCTAATTAGGTTTATTCCCCAGGAGTTTTACTGATTTTGTTCTTATTATAAATAGGATCTTTTTCTCTATTGGTATTTGCTGTTACATAGGAAAGCTATTCGTTTTAGTATATTAATTTTATGTCTGATCATCTTGCTGACCAACGTTAGTATATAATTTTTTCACTCAACTCACTTGAAATGTTTAGGCTGACAATGATGTAAACTGTTAATAAAGACAGCTTTGTTTCCTTCTTGCCAATAGCTTTTGATATTTAGTAAAAAACCTTGAGAAAAAAACATTATTTCTCCTATCTTTTGGTTAAGTGACAGCAGTCACAGGGTGATAGATACTTCACTAGAACTTCTGCTTCATTTAAATACTGTATGGCTCAAACAAAGACACAAAAATAATAATAAAAAACATATATAGGTACTCTTACTATATGCTAAGTACTCTTACTATATGCTAGGTACTCTTCTAAGTGCTTTACTATATGCTAGGTACTCTAAGTGCTTACTATAAGCTAGGTACTCTTCTAAGTGCTTTAAATATATCAATTCATTTAATCCTCACAACAACCCCAGGAGAGATAACTAGAATTAATCTCCCCAAATAGTATTTTCATAGAAAAAGAGATTCTGACAGTTTTCCCTTTAAGGAACTTTGTAATCTTTTGTTATATCTAAACACCTCCACCCAAGCTAAGTTAAGCAAGTTGCCACTTGTCCTTTAACCCCAAAGCTTCTTAATTTCCAAGTAAGTAGGCCTAATGAGTTTGAGCTCTAGAATCTCACTCTTACTCAGCGAGAATAAAAACAAGGCCCATAAGAATCTACTTTGACTTTCACAGCTATATGAACCAAGAGGAGCTGAGGACAAATCCTTCAAAATCCTCACCATTAATTAAACAAATCTTTCAAGGTCATATAGAACCCAATTCTGACTATTGCCAGTGAAGTCAGGTGTCAGAAAAATCAGGCTGTATTTCTGGCTGGGTACTCTTTAAACATTTTAATTTCAAAAACACTTTTAATATACCTTCCAGACCTTTCTTAGTGATATCATAGACAGAATGTTATGACCTATTTTCTGCCTTAATGATATATTGTGACCAATTTGAATATAAATAAATATAGATTTGTATTATTTTTAACAAGTGCATATATTTTGTGGTTTGAATACGCCATTTTTAAAAAGCACAGTGAGGGGCTGGTCTGGTGGCGTACTGATTAAGTTTGCGCGCTCCGCTTCCGTGGCCCAGGGTTCACAGGTTCGGATCCTGGGCATGGACCTAAACATCACTCATCAAGCCATGCTGTGGAGGTGTCCCAGATACAAAAAATAGAGGAAGACTGGCACAGATGTTATTACTTCCTCACCGGTCCCCTCCAAAAAGCACAGTGCTTACCATGTAGTAAGTACTGTCCTAAGTGCTTTCTAAATATCAACTCACTTAATCCTCATTACATTTGAAGTATGTACCAAACCACACCATATGGTACGTATGTACTATAATTTATTTAATCAGATTAAATAAATCAAATTTTCACTAAATAATCAAAATTTCTGTTAAATAAATGTTTTTAATTTAATTAAAATTTTAATCAAATGGCTCCAAATTTTTGTCATTATCAACAATTCTGTGATAAATTTCTTGGTACCTACACCTTTGTGCAGCTGTGTGATTATTTCCTTAATCTAAATTAAATGAGTGTCTTTTCAATAGATTGATACTAGTGGCAAAGAGAGCAGAGAGAATAAAGACATGAAATCAGGATGCCACAAAGTGTGCCCAGGAAACCACGACTGGGAGAAAACGGGAAAATAAACAGTTAATGAGCATTTACTGTTTACCAGGCACTATGCTAGATGCTTTGACATACATTGACATGTTCAATCCTCACAAGAACTATTTTTGGTAAGCCATAATAATGCCCTTTTTATAAATGCAGAAACTGAAAAACAAAGAGGTTCGTCACTTGAGAAGGTTACATAGCCAGTAAGCAACTGAGGTTCTGCAATTATCAGCTAAATTATGTGAAAGAAGTTGCTTAATCTCTTTGGTCACATTTTAATTCAATTGTAAAATATGAATCAAAAGACTAACCTCATGGGGAAATAAAGTAGGGTAATGTGCGTAAATTATAAAACAAATACCAGGAATGATTTAACATTTTAAATGATTAAAAAAAGGACTGAACCAATCTTTCTAAGAAAGTCACAATCTTAAAGTAAAACAATATTTATAGCTAAACACTCTGCAGGATGTATGCCTTTACATCTTCGCTTGATTCTATGTTAGGAGAAGTTTCTAAACTGGATTACATACAACAAAAGGACCACTGAGTCATAACATGTTTGGGTGTGAGGACACCTTAAAGTTATCCATGCAATCTTCCATTCAGTAAGGAATTCTTCATATAGCATTTTCAAAAATGGCCATCTGGCTCCTGCATTTTTATAGTGAGGACTTCTCAGGAAAGGATGGGAATGTTAACAATGTCCTGTTTGCCCTTCCTGACCTTCCAGTGACAATTCTCATGAAAATACAGTAAGTGATGACAAGTTTCAACCTTGTTAGAAACTAAGAAACTTATTTGTCAGAATTCAGGAAGAATTCACAGTATTCAAAGCACCGATAAGGCCATAAAGCACAGATAAAGACATTTCAGGACTACGATTCCCAACAAAGAGGATCAGAATACGCCACCCCAAAATATGCCACTTTGGTATATTATTTTGAGCTGAAGACAAATGAGAAACAGCATACAGAGGAAGAGCTCTCTGTTCTCCCCCTTTCTGCCTAGCGCAGGGCACAAATTTCCTTTTGTAAAGGTGACATAAATTTTCATATGTTAAGGTATTCCCCTCACCCATACGTGGAAGACCAGAGACGGCACCAGATGAGTCTGCATAACAAACCTTATTAAACAACACATCTACCATATATTTCTGAGTCACCTTTCCAAAAATCACCACCCCTAGGAGCCCAAATCCCTGTTCCTTGGTCTAATCACTTCTTCACAATTTATTGCCCTTTATTAAAGGTATATAAGCCCTTGAGTCTAACTGCTTCTTTGGGTTTTCACTTCTTTTCTGTGCATATAAAAATATTAAAATTTACATGCCTTTTCTCCTGTTAATCTGTCTTTTGTCAGCTTAATTTGCAGGCCCCAAAAACATAATCTAAGAGTGTAGAGGAAAAGTATTTCCTCCTCTACACCAGGAATAAAACACGGTTTGAGGGTGAAATAGCAAAGGGGTGCGGCTTTACCTCTCAGAGTGAGAAGATGTCAACAGGAAAGAGATGAGCCTGGAAAATCCATGGGAGTAGGGTACTTTGTGGGTTATTGATTCCCGCTCCTCCCCCAATTTTTATGGCAAAAGGAGAACTGCAGATTGCTTCCTTACTGAAAGATAATCAAGCAGTCAGATGGGTCTAGAAGATGCTTCCTCAGACAATAAGACTAAATACCTCAAAGTGGGGGATAGGTTCCATCAATCATCCCCCAAATTTGAGACTGCAAAAAGTATTCTAATACACTAATGTAGATTAGTGCTTTTTAAACTTTAATGCGTACGTCAATGAACTGAGTGTCCTGTTAAAATGCAGATTCTCATTCAGTATGTCCAGAGTAGGGCATGAGATTGTGCATTTCCAACAAGAGCCTGGATAATAAGTGTGTAGACCATACACTCTGATTGGTAGTGATGTGACAAGCTGTTCACAAGCAAATGACAGATCCAAACAGATCTTTCTTTTCAGAGTTAGGTACATATTTTTAAAGGAAAGGAGGAAAAGAAACATGGAAGACATGGAAAAATTTCGTAACTTAAAAGAATATACATGGAATTTATAATAAAAAGAAAGTAAATTATAGAAAAAAACTTCAGCACAGAAGATTTTAGTGTCTTCAAGAGATTTCAAGAAATGATAGATTCTCTGGGGAAAAAAAGTTGAAAAATTAAAATACAGAACAAAGTAGAAAGAAGTAAAAATGCTACTGAAACTATAATCTGCCCTATAAAGTGAAGTATGGAATCAACATTGAAAATCAAAAAAACCCAATAGATTTATCCATTTAGTTTGAGATGCTTCCTCTGAAAGCAGAGGGAAGGATAGAAAAAAAGGACATAATAATGAATATTAAGTTGCTATGACATACGGATTATTCAAATCTGTGAAGAAGAAAAGAGCATAGAAAATAAATTAATACATTGAAAAAAAATTTGAGCCCTGCAAAGACCTAAGTATATATAGATTGGAAAGATTCATCCTATAACTAGCAAACTTAATGAAACGAGACCAATACTCAGATATATATCCTCGGGAATTTGTTGAACTTCAATGAAAAAGAAAGAAGCTTACAAATTGGTGGGCAGCAAGAGAGGTAAATTACCAAGAAACAAAAATCAGCCTGGCCATAGAGCAGCTTCTAAGAGGAAAAAAGGATATGACCCAAGAATTTTGTACTCTTCAGGCTGTCATTTCCACACGACACTAAAAGAAACACATTTTCAGGTTTATAAAGATTTACAAAATTTACTTCAAACTACTCCTGAAAATATTACTCAAAGACACCCACCAGACTACCATTTCACAAATAGAAAAATTGTCAAAGACCGGTAATGAACACAGAAATCAAACAAACTAAATCTAAAAATTGTTATAAATATGACTATAAAACAGGACAGACATATCAAAACTATTTCCTGAAAGGACTCCCACCCCTAATTCAGGTTAGGTGTGTCCTGTAATTTCCTTTTATAACATTTGTCATACTGTATCGTCATTGCCCATTTAAACTTTCTAGTTTTTCCACCAACCTGCTGCCACTTACCCCTCCTCTCCTCCAGGTTTCTAACTGATTGGTCTGTATATATCTATCACATACATACATATATATTGGTATATTACACATAATACATACATACATATCACTGTATTACTACATATGCTACTGTAGTATATACAAGTATCAATAGCAACTAAAACAAAGGCAAGGTTGAGGGAAAGATCAGGAGAAGAAAAATCATGCTTATTTCCTCATACTTAGAAGGGAGAAGGGTGAGAATCAATAGGTAATGTTTCATACATGAAAGAGAAAATAAAATTTAAGTATAGTAAATTTAAACACGTAGAAATAAAAATATAACACAAATCTTCTGTTTACTAGAGGAAAAAAAGATAATAATAGGCCAAATAGCAAAAGAGAGAAAACAAGCAAAATAGCAAGAAAATATAAAAACACAAAACAAGATATCAAAAGCCAGTTATTTGTGTACTTCTCTTCCATGAGGGAGAAGACAACAGAGACACAGTCGCTGCCTCCTCTCCCAGGAAGCTTTCTTTGTGCTTCAGGTCCATAACTGTATTGGGTAGGGTTGGGGTAGGGGGTTCAGAGTGATAATTTGGGGGAAATGTTTATAATAAAATGTGTAGTGCAGCAGTAACCAAGAAACAGATCCTTTATCCCCAAATTAAAAATACCTAGACTAAAATAAAATACAAAAACAAAATAAAATACCTACCATGGCTTCTAGAACAGCTGTGCCTCATTTCACCATGGGTAAGGAGGCATCTCACTCCCTAATCTGCTATAGTACTCCCCGAGTTCCAGACCGCTGCTTCCCAGAGATGCAGAAGAGACAAATTCAGCTTATGCAGATTAGTAACAAACTAGGTAACTTCTCATTTTTTTACATAGTAAAATTAAAACAAACAAACACACACCTCTGAGTGTTACTTGATAATCTGTCTACTTCTTGCCACCAATCTCTTTCTGGCCTGTCTGTAAGCAGGGCTCTTAAAAGTCATGCTAAACTAGACGTTGGAGTAGATGGAGTGAACTTTCCACAGCACAAAGTCAACTCAAAGATCAACCCTCTAAAGCAAAATACTCTTTGTGATATGAAAAGGTTATCAGCTCTGCATTCAGTAGAGCCCTCACGTTTGGTCATATCAGTTCTATTATTATTAATCTCCTTTACCAAAAATAGGAAACTGCTGATTGGGAACCTGACAGCCTTGAAGTTGCAAGGGTCCCTCGACAAAAGGAACAAATTCATTAAGACTGGGGTTAGGTTACCAGGGTCAATATCAGGCAGTTAAGATTGAGAACGCGGTTTCTTGAGAAATGTGGGAATCCAGAGGCACCTGGTAGAGGAACTGGGAGCAAATGCATCACACGTTTCTGTTCAGTACATCTCAGGCGAGCATGCACCTAAAGGATGGAGGAGTTTCTGAGAGGTACAGTAAATCAGAACAACCACAAGTCACAGACATTTAGCGAATGCTTATCATATGACAAGTAGTATGCTAAAGCACTCTACAGAGATTAGTTTATTTAATCCTGACAACAAGTGTATGAGGTGGCTACTACAATTATCTATATTTTACAAGTGAAGAAATTGAGGCACAGAAAAGTTATGAACCTGTCCAGGGTTATACTGCTAAGTTTATGTAGGTGCATGTCAGGTTAGCCTTGGCTCTGAGGCTAGTGGGGAAACAATTTCATGGGAATGCCTAAGACAATTAAGTTGAAAAAATATATGGTGTAAGAGTGAGTATGTATTTGTGTCTGTGTGCAGGATATTTTTTATCCTCTCCAATGTTTGATCAATCATATGCCTATCCAGTTGTCCCTTCTGAACACTGAAGGAAGGTTAGGTGGTTTGTCTTCACGGAAAGTTAACTGGTACATATAAATACTAAAATTATATAGTCAAATTATCCACCTCAGACTGCAGAATAAGTAGATTGCAATTATAAAATACATACTGTGTCAACATAAAGGATCTATGAGAAGATACTTGTAGCATATAGTTACAGTTTCCCTGTAACATACTCTACCAAATTCCTTGTCTGCTTTAAAAAATAGCAAGTTTCAATATATCATTATGCTCCAAATGTTTAGGAAACTAACCCCTACTGATTCTTCAGATTAATTTACGTTTGTTAAAACTTTGAATATTAGCTGATTAGATTCAAGCTATCCCAAGAAGCCAGTGAAATAAAAGGATTATAATTCTAGGGCTCAGAAATTCTGCTCTTATTTATATAGCATATGACTGGCGCCTCCTGTCTTGTTGTCCTATTCCAAAAGCGGGTGCAAGCAGCATGGTCCCAGAGTCCTAAAAATCTTGACTATTTTCCTCTTGGAGAGAGCAGGCCCAGTTGAAGGAAAGCAGAAATGCTTCCTACCCTGAATAGGCTGCCTCAGATTAATACATCTCTCAAGACATATTCATATAAGTTGCCCATTTACACATATTTACAAAAAAAGGGGGTAAATAATTCATACATCAGAATTGAAAAGAAAATGTATACCTTTATAATTCAATAACCTTATTTCACAGTTGATAAAACTGACTCCGAGAGACACAGTGACTTCACCTTAAATAACTCCTCAAACTCTACAAATGTTTCTTATGTTTACCATCACAAAAATACATTTTATATAATTGTGTCATTATAGATGTGCCATTTTCTGGTCTTCTATTTAAACATTATTTTATTGTATATTTTATATGCATTGTGCCCCTTACATGCATTAACCTGGTCCACAAATTTGTGATTTTAATTACAATATTAAATTATGATTAACATACAATAGTGTAACTCTTCTCAACTGTTAGATATTTGTACTGTTTCTCATTTTTCTTTGTTAAAAATAGTGACGGTACAGCTACAAATATCCTATGTAGTATTTCTCTTTTACCTACTTTGGGTAATTTTATAAAGATAAAGAGTATTTTTAAGTCAAAAATAGTGGTTAGTTTTGTGATCTTCATTCTATACTGCTAAACTCTTCTCTACGAAGACTGGCAAGTTACTCACTTATGTCAAACGCTACATCTCCAAAAATCTTTGTCTCCTGTAATTGGTTCTGAGTTTCCATATGTTCTCAATCTCTACAGTTTTGGGAAAAGGTGATAGTGATTCCTAATTACTTGTCATAAATTTCTAGATAATTCTATTAAAGCTGAATTCTGTTTTATTTGCATCTATATTTATAAATATTACTTTCATGTCACTTTTTTAGGTGCTCACTTTAGCACACATTTTAGGATCAGGATGACTTTAATTTATCTCATATAATAAACTAAGGAACCTCCTAGTTTGTTTTCGCAAGTCTGTCATAGTCCTCCTTCAATCCCCCTACATTACAATCAGAATAACTTTTTAAAACTTCAAGTCTCATCACACGCCTTTCTTAAAATCTTCAATGGCTTCCCATTACTTTTATGATATAGTTCAAAATCCTGACTTGGTCTATACGGTTCTGGAACATCTGGCCATGCATGCCTTACCCTCTCCTACTATGGGGTCTTCAAATGCATGTCCCATGGGACTTCCACTCCCTCTTCTAGCTAAATTTTACTGAGCTACTCTCAAATGTCACTAACATCCAGCACTGGGTTAAAGCCCCCTCACTATCCAGCTCATCTTATTCAAAACTACTTATTCAATGTCTGTGCTCTCTGGTAAACTGTAGAAAATTCTGAAAGAGCAAAGACCCTTTTTGTCAGGCCAGGAGTAAGTAGGCATTCTTTACCTCAGGAGCTGAAGAATTTGATACTGCATATACTGTCTCCCTACTAGAGTATAAACCAAGGATAAGGACCAGTTCTTATATATCTCTTCCATCCAAAGTTTATCACAGCACCTTGTACTCAATTAAAAGTTCAGTGAATTTATATCAACATGTAACACAAACAGCAAACTTATGGCAAAAACTCCCTAGTGTTTTAACATAAAACATTGTAAATACGTTTATAAAATAGAACATAAACTAAAAGAGACAATCATTCACCACAAAGACATAGCCATACTGACTTCCAGAGTCTGCTGTTGACAACTCATCAGAATCGCTGAGTTAAAATAGTTGATTCATTTGAAAGTCTTATATAATTGAATGGGTGAAGTCCTTTAAATACTTTGAAGTAAAGAAATCTCCTCTGCAGAGACCTCAAAGAAGGAAAACTCAGCAAAGACCACAACACCTAGATATTTTCTGCTTTTTCCACTTACTTCATTAAGTTCAAATAATCCTAAAGTCTCTAGGAAATGTCCATGTGTCCAACCGCACATTCCCAATCGGAACCATCAACCCCAAACACTACCTCATTTTCACAACAGTGTATCATCTCTTTAAACATTTCAGCCCAAATTTTCAGGTTTTATGGCATTATTAACTTACAAAATCAGCTCTCGTTTACTGTATATATTGAAAACCTAAACCAAGAGCCCTAAGAAACATGGAAGAGCAACAGCTATGGAATAAAAAAGTAATGGAATGGCTATGGAATGGGTAAGTAAGAAGGAACACATTACACTGAAGTAAAACAATCTTTCTAACTGATTGACTTCTGCTACTGAGAGGACATCTGTAAATGAGAATAACAGTAGCATTTACCTCACAGAGGTGTTGTAAGGATCAAACGAGTTAATGCACATAAAGTGCTTAGTGCCTAGCACTATTATCATTTTCTTTTTCTTATTTCCCATTAGGCAGCTGGAACTTACAGCTTTAAGTAAATAAAAACAATGTGCCAGCATTATGGGCCAAGAAGAGACCACCAGCTTACTCATGGCTGATGGTCTCCAGCACATTTCTAGGGAAGTTTCTGACATCCCAACATTAATACCTTCCTCATCCTAATAGACAGGCAGTTCTTAATAATATCTAAACTGTTTTAGTTAAAATTTTTTATCTACTTCTTTTATTTTTTATTAGTAGGAAAAGGTGTTTTCTATAATTTAAATGAAGATGATAACTATAAATGTATAAGGGAAGCACTCGAACCAAATTGCTTTTATTGTCATAAGAAAAAAATTTTCATTAACATAAAAAGATGGCAAATCTGATAGAGAGGAGTGCAATAAAAACCTCAGGAAATAAGTTATCTCAAGTAGAATTACGAGAAATCAAAGGATAACCTTGTGTTACCAAATGAATATTGGCCTCGCACCACTGCCTCCCCCATTCATATGTTGAAATCCTAACCCCCAATGTGATGGCATTGGGAAAGTGGGGCCTTTGGGAAGTGATTAGGTCATGAGGGTGGAGCTCTCATGAATAGGATTAGTGCCCTTATAAAGGAAACCCGAGAGCTCTCTCACCCCGTCTGCCATGTGAGGACACAGAGAGGAGATGACTGTCTATGAAGCAGGAAGTAGGCCCTCACCAGACACCAAATCTGTCAGCGCCTTGATCTTGGACATCCCAGCCTCAAGAACTGTGAGAAATAAATGTTTGTTGTTTAAGATATCCAGTCTGTGGATATCTAACAAGCTAAGACTCTCTGATCAAGGAGTGATGTTGCTTTCTACAGCAACACAAAACTGTCCCAAAGTTTTCCTGATTTCATTTTTCTCTGTATCTGTGATTGATCCTAAATGGCCACCTAATGATTTTTACAGGAGGAAAGAGAGACAGAAGAAACAGGTAGATGGAAAAGAGAACTCGGAAGGAGGAGAGAGTAATTTAGCTTCTGTAGGGGATTCATTTGGCTCCCATCATTTTGTGCCAAGTTAATGATAAATATTTCTAATCTCTTCTGAATCTTTACCTTCAAGTGAATTTCTGGTTATATATCCCTTACGAAAATGTGGAGTTACTGAAAATTAGTCTGAACATGCTTCCTTACATTTTTGATTCCTGCCTAATTTATTCCCTCAGCAGACTCTCTAAAGTGGACACCATATCATGATAGCATCCAAGTTAAATCCCATCCCTGGAGTATTTCCCTACATGCTATAAAATCTGTACCCGCCTTTATTCCAATCTCCTCAGCAATTTCACCTATTCTAAGACTTCCAAAATTCTTCCACTCATTGATCGTAGTTTTGCACATGCATCTGCGCAGATGTGCATGCACACACACACACACACAAATTGACTATCCTTTACATTTCTGGATTATCAAAAGTGATACTTAATTTACCATTTAAACTACTGTAAAGGATACATTCAGTGGTATCAGATACATCCACAATGTTGTACTACTATGACTATTATCTAGTTCTAGAACTTTCTCATCACCTCAAAGGAAAATTCATATCGATTAAGTAGTCACTTCTCATTTTCCTGTCTCTGACAACCACTAATCTGCTTTCTATATCTATGAATTTGCCTATTTTGGATATTTCATATAAATGGAATCATACACTATGTGGCCTATTGTGTCTGACTACTTCTTTCACTTAAGCATAATGTTTTCAAGATTCATCCGTGTTCTACTGGGTATCAGTACTTCATTCTTTTTTACAGCTGAATAATACTCCATTCTATGTATATATCACATTTTGTTTATCCAATCATCAGTTGATGGAAATTTGGGTTGTTTCCCCTTTTGTCTATGGTGAATAGTGCTGCTATGAATATTCAAGTACAAGTTTTTGTTTGAATACCTGTTTTCAATTATCTTGAGTATGTATCTAGGAACAGAATTGCTGGGTCATATGATAATTCTGTTTAACTTTTTGAGGAACTGCCAGACTGTTTTCCAAAGGCAGCACCATTTTACATTCCCATCAGCAAGGTATGAGGGCTCTAATTTCTCTACAGCCTTGCCAGAATTTGTCATTTTCCATTTTATTGATTACAGTCATCTGAGGGAGTGCAGAGTGGTATCACATTGTGGTTTTAATTTGTATTTCCCTAATGACTAATGATGTTGAACACCTTTTCATGTGCTTATTGGCCATTTGTGTACCTTCTTTGGTGAAATGTCTATTTAAATCTTATGCCCATTTTTAAATTGGGCTATGTGTCCTTTTATTGTTGAGTTGTAAATTCTTTGATATATTATGGATACTAGACCCTTATCAGATATACGATTTGCAAATATCATCTCACATTGTATGGGTTGTCTTTCACTTTCTTGATAGTGTCTTTTGAAACAAAAAAGGTTTAATTTTGATAAAGTCCAATTTATCTATTTTTTCTTTTGTTGCCTGTTTCTCTGATATCATATTTAAGTATGGTGCTTCTTTTGACAGCTTAAATATGTAAATGTTGGCACTAATTTTCATTATATTAATCATTATCATTTACTGAATCACCACCATATGCCAGGTATTTTACTTCATTATTTCATTTAATATATCCACACACTCTCTCGCTCTCTCTCTCTGAGCTAGGTGGTATTACAGCCATTTTCTAGAGGAAAAAAAACAAGTTGGAAAAGATTATTTTCTCAAGTCATTCAGTAGGATATGACAGAGGCAAGATTCAAATCTAGCTTTGTCTAACTGTACAGACCACACTTTCTTCTCTACTGCACTAAATTTCATTATTGAATAGCATAATGTACAGTTTTTGACTTTGGCAATAAAAGATGGAATGTATGTTGCATTAGCTTTCTATTGCTTCCATAACAGATTACCACAAATTTAGTGGCTTAAGCAACCAAATTTATTTCTTACAGTTCTGTAGATCAGAAGCACAACACAGGTCTCCAGCTAAAATCGAGGTGCTGGCAGGGCTGCATTCCTCTCCAGAGGCTCGAGGGTAGGATTTGTTTCCTTGCTCATTTAGGTTGTTGACAGAATACAGTTCCTTGTGGTTACAGGACTGAGATCCCCACTTCCTTGCTGGCTGTCAGGTATTTCTAGCTGTTCCTAGCCTCTAGAGACCACCCGTACTGTTTGGCTCATGGCCTCCTTCTTCCATCTTCAAAACCAGCAAGGTAGGTCAAGTCCCTCTCACATTTTGCATCCCTCTTTTTCCCTCAATCCCATCTCTGACCCCCTCTTCTGCTTCCCTCTTCTGCTTTAAAGGACTCATGGGATTAGACTGGACCACCCAGATAATACAGGATAATCTCTCCACTTCAAGGTCCTTAACATCACATCTATGAAGTCTTTTTAGTCCTAAAGGTAGCACAGTCACAGGTCCCAGGGATTAAGATGTGGACATCTTCAGGGGAGCAGGGCATTATTCTGCCCCCTGCCACCCCTCACACATATTTATGTATGTATATATATATATAAATATATACATATTTTTTTCCTTAGGAAGGTAGAATATAGAGTAAGAAGAAGAGAAGACTGATAGAACCTTGAAGAATGATAACAAGGGGGTAGGCAAAGGAAAAGAAGCCCCAAAAAAAGTCTGAGAAGGAGCAATCAGAGTGGTAGATCCAAAGGGACACGGATCTGGAAGATTCTTGTGCACAGTTTTGCCTGTTCGTGACTGACTGGTTTCCTCTTTTAACTTGGAAATAATTTCCCCAAAGTTCTTTTGCCCAGTCTTTTACCTCCTAATCCAGTCATCTTTAACGGTGCTGATATTTGGGCAGTGACCACACGAATTTCAATTTTGCACTTAATATCCTAAAATATTTCAGAACACTCAGCCAACGAATTGCTAAATTGGCTGAACATTCAGAAACTTCTTTTCCAGGAACATCTTGCTCCAGGCAATGGAATAAAAGATCATTGCTAGAATTGCCTAAAGCAAGGTAGCTGTGGAAAGCTGTAATACCTAGATGGCAGGTTCTACTGCTGGCAAGCAAGATCCTCACACCTCAGGTTTTCAAAAGGAGAAAGCAAGCAGGCAGTCTCCTTGTATCAATACTCTTTTTTCCAACAGAGACAGGAAAGTTCTATGAGATATAGACACGTGGATTGATAAATATTAATTTAACTAAAGGATTTAGGTGGATCCTGTGTTATAAGCTGAAGATCATCAGGGATAGGAAAACTCAAAAGCTTCCTAATAAATAAATGCTATCTTCTAAAACTGAAATATAGGAATTGTAAGCAAGTATATATAGGGAGTTAAGGAAGAAACCATCTTGAAAGAGGACAAGCCTAAAGCTAGTAAGGATGAGCCAGAATCACAGAACATAAGAAATCAAAGGGAACATGACAAGATTATCTAACCTAGTCTTTTCATTTTACATTGGAAAAATTAAAATACAACGACAGGACTTTCCCAAGATAATCTAGTTGCTGGCAACATCACAGGTATCCTGACTTCAATGTTCTACATCTGGGGTGGCCCATAGGAGGTGGCTCTATTATTAGTTGCTAAATGGGTTCTAATCTCTCAGCCACTGTATTCTGGGGCCTCAATGAGGAGGAGAGAAATGTGGGTGAAACGTCATTCTTTACCACTGTGAGCAAGTCTAGCCTCAGCTCTACTGGAAACGCCATTCTACTATCTCTGAGCCTAAAGAACATCTTTTCAAAAGTAATAAGGGATGACTGATGACAAGCAATGAGCTCTAGCTCTCTCTTAGGGGCCAGCATGCCTAGAAGACCATAAGATAGTACATAACTCACGACTCAACAGCTCTGCACGAGAGATTTTAGAGGTGTGTGTGTATGTAAAATTACTACTGGATTTTGGCGAAAGAAAACGGGAAAGAGAAAGTAGGAAAAAAGGTTAATGGTTTCACCTCTGCTACATCTGACTTTTTGCCAAGACTTTTTTTAGTTCTATTACCTCATAAAAAGCAGGAGCCACAATAAAGAAATCTCTGAAACCTACGCTGCCCAGCACATTACAGGATATAACTAACATAAAACCACAGCTATTTTATTCTTTTCCAGACTGGGAAATTAAAAAAAAAAAACAACACCCTACATTTCAAGGAGTCAGTTGGCCTATCTAGGCCACCCAACCTTAGCACCTATGCAATTAGCCAGTTACAGATTTAGCAATTCAATCCTGTGATCCCTGTCCAGGCAGTTTGCTACTTAAGGACAGTGCACTGTTGCCAGTTGCCCTCTGTAAAAGCAGTGGGAGATTTCAGCAGGCTAGACCCTCTATAGATCACCTTCCATTCTCCGAGTTTCTGTGGGCCTAAAGCTCTCCAGGACACTGACAACCATACTGAGACAGAGGATTAAAGAAAAGGACATGAAGAAAGCAACAGAAGGTGCCTAATTAGCCCTGGATATATTATTTCAGATTTCTTTGCTACTCCTCAAGATGGGCTACTGAATTTGTAGACTCTAACTTTAGGCTACACACTTTTTAAATTATTACCCAAAATACTGTAATTGGAATATCACAATTGCAGGGAGGACTTCTCCTGCCTCTCTCTCCTTGGTATAATGACACTTATTATCCCAGGTTGTCCCATTCACCTGGTATCCTTTGATTTCCCAAACTCTCCATATCTTATCATACTCTACTGTACTCTACTGGAAAAAGAAGTTACTCTGTCCCTATACAACATTAAAAGTCCTCTTGAAAAGCCACAACACACTTTTCCAATTTTCCATTTACTAAAACACTGCTCCCCAACATGTTCTGTTGAGTTACTTCGATCATTTTCAAGTGATTCTGCCTTTCTTGATAAGATGGGTTGCCTTAAGCCTCACTGCCAAGTTGTAATCAGAAACTTTGGCACCTGGTTCACAGTTTTCCTCTCCATATTTAATCCCATCATTGCCTTCATCACTACCACCATCATCATCATCTTGGGTGACATGTTATTAGAGAGGGACATTTATCAGTATGTATCTATCAATCTATATTATGAAGCAAAGAAACCTACAACCAAGAATACTTTTCGGAAACATCTTTTCTCTTCTTCATTGCTTGGCATAGAGTTTATGTCCAGTATGCACAACACACTTTTAAACCACTGATCAAAAACTCTTTCTGAAATCTCTACTTTTAATGGTGCATCAGGTTGCTTTGCAGAACAATTCACAACTAAAATGCCATCAACTCTCAGTACTTAAAATTAAGACAAACACATAGGGATTATACTTTTTTCCTTCAACAAATACTTACTAAAGGCCTACCACGTGCTAGGAATTGTTCTAGGCATTAAGAATAAAGTTGTTCCCAAAATGACAAAATCTCTACCCTCATGAAAATAATTTTCTAGTGGGGGGGACAAATTAATAAGATATGTAAGATATGTAATAGACTAGAAGATGATAAATTCTTCAGAGAAAAATTAAGCAGAGAAGAGAATAGAGAGTTTCGCTTCAGTTTTGGTTTGGTGGAGGAGTGGTAGAGGTATTTGGGAGAGGGAAGGTACAGTCTTAAACAGGAAAGGCCTCAAGGAGAAGGTGAACTTTAGACGACTTGAATAAAGACCTGAGGAAGATAAAGGAGCAAGCAATACAGGTATCTGGGAAAGAAACTTCTAGGAAGAGTAGAGGTCTTGAGATGGGAGTGTACCTGGCATGTTTCAGAAACAATAAATACACTACCAGAGCGAGAGCAGAATGAGGAGAAAAGCAGTAGGAGATGAGGTCAGAGAGTTAAGTGGTATGTGTGTAAAGATTCTATAAGATCTCGCAGGTCATTAAAAGGACTTTGTCTTATGGAATACTACTCAGCTGTACAAAAGAAAAAATCATCCCATTTGCAACAACATGGATGGACCTTGAGGGAATTATGTTAAGTGAAATAAGCCAGATAGAGAAGGGCAATCTCTGTATGACTTCGTTCACATGAGGAATTTAAAAATATAGACAAAGAGAACAGATTAGTGGCTACCAGGGGAAAGGTGGGGTCGGGGGTGGACACAAAGGTTGACGGGGTGCACCTACAACATGACTGACAATAATGTACAAGTGAAATTTCACAAGATTGTAACCTATCATTAACTCAATAAAAATTTTTTAAAAAAAGGACTTTGTCTTCTACTTAGAGTGAAATGGGAAGCCATTGTGAGGTTTTGGACAGACGAGTGACATGATCTGACTTCTGTTTACACGCTGGCTGCCATATTGAGAATGGCCTATAGAGGGGCAAAAGCACAATCATGGAGACCAGTAAGGAACTATTGCAAGAATACAGTGAGAAATAACTATTTCTTGAATCAGGAGAAGAGAAATGATAGCTATAAACGGTTGGTTTCTGGATATATTTTGAAGGGAGAGAAAACACGACTTGCTGACAGACTGGATGTGGGATGTGAGAGAGAGAAAGGAGTCAAGGATGACTCCACAGTTTCCATTCCTAGAAGAAAAACCAGAATTGCTATAATTGATATGAGAAGGACTGCAGAAGGAATAGGTTTTCATGGGGGGAACGGGAAATCAGGAACTTAGTTTTAGAATATTTTAAGCTATAATAGAATATAGCACATTAAGAGTTTTTTATTACCATACGTGATGAAGATAAGTATATTTCTGGCATGAAGAATAAGGTTATGTTACATTTTCAACACATTAATCACTTTCATACAAAATTCCTTACTGCTTCAGCAGGAATTATTCGTAGACCACTTTAGAAATCATTCCTAGAAAAATTTCAACATCTTGAATTAGTTTTAGAGTTTGGATTGATATTCTGCCTAATTTTGGAGCTTAGTTAGTGGGCTACATATATATCAAGGGATATAACAAGGATGAAATTCTGGATGAACTCCAAGGGTGTATTTGCATTGAGAAAAATGGCCACTGTTGGAAAACAGAAATAGAAAGGCAACACCTGACACTTGAACCCAGGTGCTCACCAGGGTTGGAAGAATATGACCAAGTGTTTCATCTGAAAAGTTATCTCCTGTTGAAGCAATAAGAATAATTCGCCAGGCGAGGAGCTATTTTCCTTTCCAGCATCAACGATCTAGGTGCCCAGTGCTCTTCTTAGGTAGCCTTCCCTCATGGCTCTAACTAGAGAATGTCCTCATGGGCTAGGTCCCAGGGACTATCAGCTAAGTTCCCTTTCCCTATATTTGGTTCTGCCTTCCCTAGGGCTGTGACCTCTGTACTTCATTTAATGCAATTAAATTAAAGGGAAAATTAAGAGCATGGAGTGGGAAGAAAATGAACACTATTTATTTAAGGGAGTTTGAGTACAAATATTATTCAGAAATTCAATCTAATTCCATTTACTTCTGAAATGCCATAAAACAATATTAGGTCAATGCATTCAGCAAGCAGTTATGAAAGCATAATATCTAATAGGAACTGTTACCCGCTGGGGGAGGGGGAATTCGAGGATAAATAAAACAGGGTTCCTGCCCTTGGTGAACTCAGAATCTAATGGAGAAGGCAGATGATTAAACAAATAATTACAAGAGAATTAGTAATGAAGGGACATACAAAATGTCAGGGACCCAAAGGGGGAACAATTAAATCTGCCTGAGGAGGTTGGGAAGGATTTATAAAGGCGATGACATTTGAGCCAAGCTGTGAAGGAAGGGAAGGAATCTGTCACTCTACCAAGATAATAGGCAGAGCGGGCCTAAAGCTTACTCAGTTTGGGGATCAGGGATGTGTGCAGAGTGGTCCTAGTAGAGGTTACATGGGGAAGAGTGACAGGAAAAGGAGACTAGAAAGACAAACTGGGACCAGACTTGCTTTGCTATGAGTTTGTCCTTTGTTCTTTGGGCAACAGCAAGCTTTCAGGCTTTTTAAGCAGGCAAATGACATAAAAATTGTCTTTTAAAAAAAATAGTAGGTGGCAGAATCTAAGAAAAGAAACAAAAGATCCTCAGTGGCAGTGGCATAAAACAAATTAAGAGAAGAAGTAAGAATAAAATAGAGTTTCATACTTAAAAGAAAGAACCATGAACATATCCACTTCTATGTCCCTCCTCCATCCCCCAAACCTATCATTATCCCCCTCAATAAAACTGTCTCCTTTCACTATCATTTTATGAAGCAGGCCAGGAAAGAAAAGAGTCCACACAGATAGAAAGACAGACAGAGGAAGTTGGTATCCCAGAGAAAAGACAAGGAAAACCACCTTCTCCCTTGTAATGATTTCTATCAGAGGTAATAAAAGAAGGAAAAATTAGGAGCATCATATGGAATTCTAACCACACTTGGATTTAGAACAGGGAAGCATGTTTGGATGAACACACACATACACACACACACACATCCCCACACACAAATGCTGTATTAACAAATGATTCGCAATATACACTCTAAAAAGATAACTGCATCTCCCCTTACCTCATAACATACATTCACTTTCAGTGATGTTGCCAATTTACTACTGTCTGAGATAGGCCTTTTTAATATAGGCTTGGTGTATCAGTAGCTTCTGAGAATCACTTTCTCCCCATTATCTCTCTAAGTCTCTTATGGTCCCAAGTCACTGAATACTACAGACTCTACCAGTAGTAGCATACGAGGAGGCCATAACATCACTACAGAGAACCTGCTGCTTGCCTCGATCAGGCCCAAAGCATCAGAGCTCTGGGAAGAATTTGAAAGGCTTCTCTCTGATTGATGTTTGGCTTAGATGAACACCTCAATCTTTAGATTAAACCTCTGAGCATACTTTTTAGCACAGCTGGAAAACAGAGAAGTTACACCTTAACTTTGCCAGCCAAGAGCAGACTAATTTTCTCTTTTCTATAGTAACACTGGAGCCAAGCAATGGTTTGAACATTTATTATTAGCATGGGATTAAATTTCCTTAGATTTTCAGAGATGCCATGAGCAGTGAATCTCAAATGTTTTGGTCACAGAACACTTTTATAAAAACTAAATAACCAAAATAAAACTAAGAAACAAAATCATCTCCTACTGACTCATCATGAAAACAATAACCAAAAAGGCAAGAATCATCCTTTCTAATGGGCAGCAATATCTCCCCGCTTTGAACTCATACATGCTGCTTGATTTGGCACTTAATCATGTGCTGGTTTTTACTAGTAGTTAACTTTTTAGAAGCATCAGTCTTGCCTTTCTTATCAGCTTATAATAAGCTAAAGCTGAATCAGAGATGCACCAATTCAGATTGCAAAACACCTATCATAGGACAGGGCAGTGAGAATAACTGAAAAGTGGACACTGGTAAATTCATACCCTTATGATGTTCAATGAGCCACTCGATATTTTTTATGTGTAGTAAAAAAAATGTGGAAAAAAATATAAAAGTACCCTCTTATACCTATCAAGTTAACAAAAACTTAAAATTTATAATTTATAGACAACATTAGTGAGGGTACTGTAAAGCTAGTGCATGAATACAATGCCAGGTATACTTTACTTTGGTATAACTCTTTGTTACGGCAACCAGCAATAATTTAAAAGCCATAAAAATGTTTTTATAACTCTTGCATAAAGAAATTACCTTAAGGAGTAATTCAGATTAAAAAAAAGCCTTTAAGTATGAATACGCATATTACAATTTAAATGTAAACACAAAACATTAGAAATAACAAATTCAAAAATAGTAATGGCTAATTAAATGATGGGATATAAAACTGATGTACTATTCATAACAAAAACTCTAAGCAAATTAAGAATTAAAAGAAAATTTCTCAACTGATGAAAGGCATAAAAAACTCACACATCACTATATTTAATGGTGAAAGACTGAATATTTCCCCATTAAGATC
This sequence comes from Equus caballus, assembly GCF_041296265.1. Classification (NCBI taxonomy): domain Eukaryota; kingdom Metazoa; phylum Chordata; class Mammalia; order Perissodactyla; family Equidae; genus Equus; species Equus caballus. Next base: position 46,267,267 of record NC_091698.1, on the reverse strand, counting down.
AGGTACAAGGCAAGGATGTCTGCTCTCAGTATTTCTATTTAACACTGTACCGAAGGTCCTGGTGTAATAAGGCAAGAAAGAAAAGGCAGCTAGATTGGAAAGGAAGAAGTAAAACTGTCTTTATTCACAGATGCCATAACTGTCTACCTACAAAACACTAAAGAATGTATAAAATACTACTAGATCTAATAAGTGAGTTTAGCAAGTTTGAGATTCAAGGTCAACATACAAAACCAATTGTGTTTCCATACACTAGCAATGAACGATTAAAAACTGACAGTAAAAGAACAATACCATTTATAATGAACACAAAATACTTTGGAATAAATCTAACAAAATATGTACAAGATTTGCTGAAAACTACAAAGCACTGATGAGAGAAATCAAAGAAACAAATAAATGGAGAGAGAGACCATGCACACAGATTAGAAGACTCAATACTGTCAGAATGTCAATTCTCCCCAAATTGACCTAGGAATTCAACAAAATGCAGTCAAAACTCCAGCAAGCTTTTTGGTAAGAATCAACAAGCTGATTCTAAAATATATACACAAAGAACCTAAAATAAATAAAACAACTTTGAAAAAGAAGTAAAAGTAGAAGACTCATATCATACTATCTGATTTCAAGACTTAATATAAAAGTAAGACCAAGACATAGCAAAAGGATATACACACAGAACCATGGAAAAGAATAGGGAGAGTCCAGAAATAGAACAATGCACATATGGTCAACTGACTTTTGACAAAGGTATCAAGGCAAATCAACGGAGAAAGCATAGTCCTTTTAATAAATGCTGCTGGAGCAACTGTACATTCTATATAAAAATATGAACCTTGACCATATCTTACATCATGTTGAAAAATTAACTCAAAATGTATTACCCAAGACCTAAATGCAAGACCTGACACTATCAAGCCCCTAGAAGAAAACACAGGAGATAATCAGTGACTTTGGGTTAGGCAAAAATTTCTCAAGATAGGACACATAGAGCATGAGCCATGACGGAGAAAAATAATGTCATTATGAACCATGTTATTAAAATAAAAAACTCAAACTTTTTAAAGGAACTATTAAGAAAACTAAAAGCCACAGATTAGGAGAAATGGTTGCTAAACACATATCTGATAACTGACTGCTGACCAGAATATATAAAAACCTTTTACAACTCAAGAATTATTTTGAAAACTGGACAAAAGATTGTCACAAAAGAAGAGGTACGGATGCCAAATAAGTGCACAAAATGATGCTCCGCATCAATAGTCATCACAGGAATGCAAATTAAAACCAACACAAGATACTGCTATACACCTATTAGAACGGTGCAAATAAAAACACTGACAACATCAAATATTAGCAAGGGGCACAGCAAGCACAACTCTCAGATATTGTTGGTGAAAATGAAAATGGTAAAGTCACTTTGGAAAATAGTGATAGTTTCTTACAAAGTTCACTGTACACTTACTATACGACTCAGTAATTCCACCCCTAAGTATTTATTCTAGAGAAACGAAAACATATGTCCACATAAAAACCTTTACATATTTATGAGGCTTTATTCATGATATCCCCAAACTGGGAACAATCTAAATATTCATCAACTGGTGAATGAGTAAACCAATAATCTCTATAATGGAAGACTATTCTGCAATAAAAATGAACAGACTACTACTATTTGCAACAATATGGATGAATCTCAAAAGCATTATGCTAAGTGAAGGAGGTCAAATTAAGAGTATGAGTCTATTTATATGACAAAACCATAGCATCAGAGACCAGAGTAATCATTGCCAGGAGCTGGAAGTGGGAAGAGGAGACTCATTACAGAGACACATAAAATAATTTTTTGAGTAAGGGAAATATTCTGTATCTTGATTTTGGTGGTGGTTACACAACTTGCTTAAGTTTGTAAAAATTTATAGACCTGTATATGTAAGAAGGATGAATTTTACTATATGTAATTTATGCCTCAATAAACCAACAAATGTAAAAGACTTGCACCAAGTGTTGAAGAGGATGTGGAACAACTGGAACTCTCACTGAGTACTGGTGGGTAGGAAAAATGGTACAACCACACTGGAAAACAATTCGACATGAAAAAACCAAAGTTAAACATGCACTTACCACTGATCCAACAATTCCACTCCTAGTATACCCAAGAGAAATAAAAACATATATCCATGTAAGCACTTGTACATGAATGTTCATAACAGCCTCATTTATAATAGTACAAAACTGGAAACAACAAAATGCTCACAACTATAGCAGGTGAATGACTAAATAAACTATGATATATCCACATAAAGAAATATCACTCATCAATAAAAAGGAATGAACTATTGATACATCTAATACCATGGATGCATCTCAAAACACTATGCTGAATGAAAGGAGCCAGACACAAAGGATTTTATATAATATTCTAGAATTTTATATGAGCTTTTTAGACTGCTACTTTTAAAATCAGTTTTATATACAATAAAATGAACCTACTTTAAGCATAGAGTTCCAAGAATCTTGACAAATACATATACCTAGGTAACCACCACCACCAGGAACACTTCTTCCTCCCCAGAAACTCTTTTGTGCTTCTTTGTAGTCAGTCCTGTCCCTTCGCCCCCAAGCAACCACTGATCTACTCTGTCACTATAGATTAGATTGCATTTTCTAGAATTTTATGTAAATTCTAGAATTGGATGTATCAATAGTTTATTCCTTTTTATTGATGAGTGATATTTCTTTATATGGATATATCATTATTTAGTCATTCATCTGGTATATTTATGAAATAACCTACTGTAAACAGATCCTAATCTATAAAAATGAAGATTTACAAGGCTTGTAATGCTGGAGTAAGCATTAAATAAGATATTGTAATTATGTTACTTAATATTTGGTAAGCATATAATCAAAGACAGTAGGAAACTATATCTTAGAGTGGTTGAACAATTTGCCAAATGTCACAGCTAGTAACCCAGGTCTTTCCAATTCCAAACTTTTTAACCACTATGCTGTCCTAACACCCGTTACAGGGCTCCTGGAATTTGTGGGTACAGGACTCTCATTTTCCTGATGTTTAGGCGGTTGAGACAAAGCAGCGAGACACTAGAAGTTTAATAGGCCAAGACAGAGGTTTCTTTCTCCATACTTAAAGAGTTTGGAAAACTGCTAAGTGCTCAGCATTTAGAAGAGACTCCAAACAGCTCCCTGCTAACCCACTGGGAACAGATCCTAAGTTTTTGGATTGATTGGGATCTTGCCTATATAACTAGTCACCACAGCCAGTTTTTCTTTTCCACAGGATATTCTTAGCAAACGTGACAGTATAAAATACGAAAAGAGAACATCTGAAGCTATCTTAGGAAAGTGAGCTGTCCTTTTACACCATTGCTATCCAGACAGTCTTCATGTCCAAGTTCAATTTCATTTCATGATAAGAATCCCTTAGTCACATCTTAGAATGTCATATCATCTCTCTCTCACTCCACATTTTCAACAAGTTATTTTGTTCTTGAAATCGAGAAAGACCAAGAAAGAAGTGATCCTGGCTAAACAAGGAGGAGCTACTTTAAGAGATGAGAGTCCCATAGATATTGTTGTTTGTGTCTGAAACTGGTCCTTTGCAGCTCCCCCTTGCTGATCCACACCCTACAGAAGGCCCCTTCCTGGCTACGGCTGCCTTAGGGAATCAGTCTCTCCTGACTGTACCCTTGCCTCCTCAACTCACTCATTCTGGCTTGCCTCCCACTGTAGTTCTTTCTTTCATTTGGTTCCTGTTCCATCTTTGCCTGCCCCCTTGGAACTTGACACTTTAGACTGTCCTTTTGGTTCCCTACTTCACTGATACCGTCTGGTTCCCCTTTCACAGTCAGTCCTACCTTATTTCTTTACCCATTCCTGATTCCCGAACTTGCCTAGAAGGAGAGTTTTAACCTTCAGATCAGGGTTCTGGATGCTTTTTTTGGTCCTTGTTCCCCAGAGGCCTATGCCTGTAACTGTGGCTCCCAGGTAGCTAATTCCCTTACAGCTGAGGGGGCTTCTTTCTTGGCAAACGGAAACATGCCCCAATTTCCTAAATCCAGCCCTTTGTGGTCACTCTCTGCTGCCCTCCAGCGGCTATCAGTAGGATGCACTAGTTAGAAATTAGTTCCAAGGCCTGGCTCTGGTGCCCTTTCCTTGGCCTGTGAGTGTCCTCTAGCACACTAGACAGTTTAGTTAATGGAGATGAGACTTGTGTTCAGAACCTATTAGGTTTTAATTCAACCAGCACTGCCACAACAGCCTCTGATATCACTGCTACTCCCAGTGAAATTCATTGGTGATGACTCTCCTGTCCTTTTTTCTGAAGATCTGATTGTCTCAGAAATTCATAAATTCCAGGTTTGTGGGTATACATATTTATGCTGTGTGTTGAGGTAAGGGAGAAACCTCCTGAGTTCCTGAGGCTTGACTTGTTGGGAGAAGCAGAGACAGGTGCAGTATCTCAGGCTAGCCTAGCAGCTAGTCTCACAGATTACCTAGGTCTCTTATGATATAGCATGAGGGGATCACCAGTGCTTTCTATGAGCTAAGGTAGAAATTGCCAGGTGGCTTACTGTGCCGTACTTATCAGCTCTTCAGACAAGAGCTGATGAAATGGAATGAAACTCTAGCCTCTGAACTCACAGACTTTGCTATGAAGCTACCTGGAATGATGCTGGCTCCCTGCCCACATTAAAAGTTACAGTTCTTCTATTAGAGGAAAAGAGGGTTGTCAAGACCAGAATCATTCTTCTGAAAAAGGCTCTTCTAACATCTACTGGAAAGGCTGCTCTATACTCTAGTGGAACCTGTTAGTGGCAGGGCTCTGCCTCTGGGTCAAAGCAGGAAGTGCTGGACAACTCTGGTGATTAAGCTTTAGATTAGACTTCCCATCTAACTCAAGACTGTGCCAATATGGATTGACAGTGACAATGAACAATGTTAGCCTGGGAGGCTCATGAGTCAAAGACCAAACCCAATGTAATATTCATGGGAATATATATTAAAAGCCTGGTGTTTGGTCTCTTGCTACCCAAAAGATTGTCCACAACTGCTCCTAACTGAAGGTTCTTCACCCACTGCTTGCCTCCACATATCCACCACTAATCCAGTTTAAAGACACTGACAGGGTCCACAGAGCCTGTCATTTATGAGTACTATTTCCAGACATAGAAACTGTCTAAAGCAGAGGTCCCTCAAAGAGGCTCAGGAGCTAGGTCTCTCCCAAACACAACTGTGTAAAGAACCACGTGTCTGTCGCCTACATTCCTGTTCAGTAGGTGTCCTTCCTTTCTGAGGAAAAGCAAAGCCCCTGGAAAATACATGGTGAAGTTCATCAGATCTCCCACTTTCCCTTCAAAGACCCTAACTGTTCTTTACTTTAAAACACCAATGAGGAGCTTACCTCTCTTAAGACTACCACGTTCTCAATGTGGTTAGCATCCACTACTAATGCTTGTTCCCCTTCCTCTGATTCCCAACCTCCTGAAACAACTCAACGAGACTTGAAGAAATTAGACCTCTGAGTTGCTAAAATGATTTCTATAGTGAGAGGATAATGAATAGAAAAAGGCCTTCCTAATACACTATGATGTTATTTGGCCCTAGGTCTTTCCCCAGCGCTTAAATGACACCTTAGATGATTTTCTATACCAAAGAGTTGTACTCTGCTTGGACATTATTTCATGAGATCCTGGTCTGGAAAAAGTGGATTCTGTGTTAAATCAAAAAAAGCCCTGAAACAAAATTTCTGAGCTCACCTCCTCCCCAGTAAACAGGCTGGTATGAGGTGAGACAAAGTCTTAGCAGTTCTAGAACAGATTCTCCTCCAACCAACCAAGGACATTCAGCAAATCCCAGAATGTGTTACATATTACTGGCGATTCCTTCTATAAATTTTCCATGATGTCTGTAGTTACTACTAATGTCCCAAGCAGGTTAAGAGATATATCTGGTTTGCAAGAGGCTGCAGCATTATCCCAATAGCTGGAGACCTTATTCATCTGTGCCCCATCCTTGTATATGCTGATCTAGCCTTGGCTCAAAGGTCTAGCTCAGTGCAGTCTATTCTCAGAAGTGTTCCTATTTGTATTTTTTACAGAACCAGAACCAAAGGTGTTAGCTCTCCCCTTCTCAGGAACAGGAATTATTTGCTGTCAGAGCTTCTTTTGGGTTTAAAGGGATCACTCTGAAGATTACAGGTATCTGTTAAAAAAATTTGGGCCAAACAATTTTGTCAATACAAACAGAAAACCCTGCTTTCAAAAACCAAAAGACTACCTTTTGAAGTGTTTCAAGTTGACCATCTTATTTATGCCAGGCTGCCAAACCATAGCTAAAAGTTATTTTCTGAAAGTCTGTGTATCAGTGTACAGCAGACTTGGCCTTGTCCTGAGGATCTTGCCAGAAAACTCTGCAGCTGCTCCTAAAACTGACCAACACAGCACGAATACAAAAAAAAAAAAAAAAAAAAATCAAAATCTAGACAAAGTAGCATCCCCTTGAAGCACCAGGGCCACCTGAAGAGAGTTTGGGAAGAGAAGAATATTAAAATGGGCTGTTTTACAAGCCTGGGCAAATTACACAAGAAATATAACCTCCACGAAGGCAGGGACCATGTTTTATTCCCTGTACTATGCCCACTCTACCACTATACCCACTATAACAGTGCTAGGCACACTGCTGAATGAGTAATCTCTGATGAGAGAGGTCTTTATATCCAATCGCACGCTGTGCCTAAGTTAAGACATGGACTATGGTCTTCAGAACTTTTAGCGGCTCTGTACTCACAGAGATCTGTGCAGGTGGTCTCACATGTTACTCCATCCTCTTCTAATCACTAAATGCCTTTGACGACTCTGGATTTCACTTCTCAAATGACACCTACTCAGCATCTACATGCTACCCACATAGACATGCTACCACATCGGTGGTGCAGATATTCTTTTCCAAGATAACGTGCTTTATGGCTTAAACCATTCCTTCCAACCCCACCATCCATACTAGTCATAGCAATGACATCTTCCAGTTTCATGAGTTATCAAACTGTTTGATTTCTGACTCTGGTGCAGATGACTCCATTTTACAAGATGTTATTCAAAATCATTCACAATCTGAAAGTCAACAAATATTTCAGTTGAGCACTTGGAGAATATTTCTACTGACATTACCAATCCATACACGTCACTACTAGAGGGTTCACAAACCACTCTCTCTATTTTCCTCCAAGAATATCCTTTCATAAAATCTTTCTCCTACTACCTAACCCCACACCTCACGTCTTCTGCACCAAAACTTGTTGACAACTGCTCAGTAAATACCTGGGAAAACTACAGGCCACCCTCCCCCTGCAAAAAAACCCCAAATTACATTCCAGCAGGTTAGGGACCAGTATTAAGAAGTACATGTAGGACATACCCTCTCTTCCTGTTAAATACAATTCAAGGGTTGTGATGAAGACTGACAGCTGAGGCCTCTTAAGATGCGGGCCTGCCCTACCCACCCGCCTCCTATGTAGTCTCCCGGTTAGGGGTTGTTTAGACTGGTTACACCCTATCAACTACATATCATTTTGTTACGTGCTATATCACACAAAATTAGTGTTTAATATAAATGAGTGTTCTATTGAAGCTAAAATATAAGTGATTATTAAGCAAAGTTAAGATTTTTCCACGTGAGCCAACAGCAGTCAAGCAAAGCAAGAATGTTCCTCTTAGTGGGAATGTTGTTCATCAGACTTGGGAGCAGGGCAAAAAAGGGAAGGCAATTTGATGCAAAACCTAAAATTTTATTGAATAGGATCAAGAAAGGATGGGAAATAGGAGGAGCAGTTCTACACAATTTGGTTCTTGAGTTTTTCTCAGGTTTCTTCCCTGATGTTAACTAAGTGATGGTACTGATTTGGCCTATATACTTCCAACAGGAATAGCATCACAATTTGTTCAACATCTCCAAAGAAATACACAAGTATTTCTCTTAGGTCCTACAGTTGTTTTCAAGGCAAGTAAATGCCTGCAATGGAAATGCACTGTGTTTACTTTAGACTGAAGGTTTAGAAATTGGGGAATAACTGGCCTAGAGGGAATGTCACCAGCTCAATCTAAAAAAAGCCATAGATATCTTGGGATGGCTTTGCTGTATAAGACTCGTTGCCAACAAGCGCCATTCAGGAGATCTGATGCAATGTCACAACTTAGTTCATTCAGCTTTATGAAAACCTACATATATGGCAAGTAAATAACAGCTGTGGCCAAGGAATAGAAAATAATGTGATGTTACTAAAGAAAAGAACACACTGAAACCTTTTTCTGTTACACAATACGTAAGGTGAACTGCCATAAATTAAACAAATAATGTAAATAATTATTTGAGGAAGTTAAGATTCCCTCATAATAAATGTGAATAACAGAAACGTGAAATGTTTCAGAGTAGCCCACAATAAGCAGCATTTGATGAGGAGAAATATAGGCTATAAAAAAAAGAGTTCCACAAGGAAGCTGAACAGTAAAATTAAGGAATAAAGAGAAATAAAGAAATGGGGATTTAAAGAGATTAGCCTAATATTTAAAGGAGGAAAGATAGTCTAGAGACTAGTTATATCAACACACATACATTTGTAAACAAAACGAAAATTATTTTTTATTTTCTGTGCTTGAAATAGCTTCTTCCCTCATCAATGCCTAATTTTCTTTCAGTTTAACTGTCCACCTTTTTCATAAAATATTTACAACTACTTAGGTCCACAAAGATCTTTCCACTTTGCACTTACAGATACAATCTTACTTCCTACGGCCATACCACCCTGAACGCGCCCGATCGTCTGATCTCGGAAGCTAAGCAGGGTCAGGCCTGGTTAGTACTTGGATGGGAGACAGATACAATCTTACTCCTGATTTGCATTGTTTATTTTGCATCATTAATATAATAGTCTTATATTGCAACTAGACTATCAGCTGGAATGTATGTCCCCATTCCTTGAATTAGGGCTGGCCTTGTGACCAGCTCTAGCCAACAGAATGTGGTGGAAATGATGGTTTGCTAGTTCCAAGCGTAGGCCTCAAGGGGTCCGCACATTTCTCCTCTTGCTCTCTTGGAACCTTGCCAAGATGCTGTGTGAATAAGCCTGAGTTAGGCTACTGATGGCTGGGAGATCATGTGGAACAGAGAAGAGTCGACCCAACTAAGGCATCCTAAACCAGGCACTCCCTAGCCAATCCGGCAGCTGACTTCAACGTATGACTAAGCTCACTGAACCTATCCTAAACTGCCAATCTGTAAAAACCTGAGCTAAATAAATGGTTCTTGTTTTAAGACAATACATTTTGGGGTGATTTATTATGCAGCAAAAGCTGCTGAAATAACTGAAACATACACAATGGCTTCACCCTTCCAGTGTAAAACTCATCACAGTGTGCCTTGTATTAGAATCAAGTATTTGCTGATCACCTCTTTGCTCCTGGAGGACAGAGGCTATATTATATTTATTTGTGTACCCCCATAGCACTTAGGTTGTGCTTTGTAAATAGTAGGCACTCAGAGTTTGATAAAATAAACTGAAATAAAAACCAACTGAAGTTCAAATTCTGGTGTTCATCAGCATTATCTACTTAATATTTAACAACAGAAGAAAAATGCAAACCATACTACTGTTAAAGAATCAAATAACTACTGAGAATCTACTACTGGCCCTATAGTGTTATTCCCAATTATGAACCATTAAAAGCCAGCAATTATTAGTACTTGGAGTGTACATGCCACTCCAAAATAGTTGATAAGTGATCCCTTAAGTTGCCCTTCTCAAGACTTAGCATTAACTCAAATTTGGATTTTGATAGAAAATTACACTTATTTTGGATATATGAATGTGAAGTTGTGTTGCAATCCTACTTTTGTCAACTTGGAAATTTAGAAAGTATAAAGTGGCAAAAGAGGAGATTTTGATTTGTACTGTCTCATTCACATTATCATTAACAGCAGGTTTTCTGAACCCAGAAATATGACAAATGAGAGATGTATGTAAACGCACTTTAACTTTGAAGTGCTATACAAATGTAAAATATCATGAAAGCTTGTATATTCAAAATGTCATTTCACTCTTTTCCTTAAGAAGTAGGAAATTGAGACTAGACAGGACAGGTGAGAAAGGATGAATAGTTTTGCTATCTACATGTAATTTGCTTCCTAATGAAATTTTATAGCTTTTAAATGACACTCTGCTGTTACAGTCTAAACAGAGATGATTTCATCAAATATTCCATGTTTTGAATATTTTAAAAATTATCATTCAATTGATAGTGTCTGAAAGACTCTAAAGCAAGAGAACATGAAAGCATGATCGGAATGAATATACTCATAAACTAATGAGACAAATACACTCAATGACAGTAAAAGAATATCCTTGCTGCACTGCACTGGGGACAGATCCCTCTCTTGCATGCATGTGCATCCTATAACTTGCCTTAACTTTAACTTCTTTCTTTAACTTATGCCATTCTTATTTAATACTGTTAGCTTTGACTTATAAAGGGAATAACGGTTGAATCAGTTAATAAGCTGGACAACTGAATCAGGATCTAAAAAGGTTTAGACAGGCTAGAATAAAAATCTGTGTCGTTAATAATACGTCTAAAAGAAAAATGTAGACCAAATGTAAAGTTTCCAATTTTGGTCCATAAAATCAACCCTGTAAAGACTGGATGAGGAATGGGTAATAAGGATACATGTAAAGAAGACTCGATTACTAGCAGACAGGAAGCTCAATAAATCAGCATAGAAAGCCCGTCCCCCAAATTGGGGATGTGTTCATAAAAATATAAAGAGTCAAAGGGTCAAAGGTAAGGGAGACAGATTTTAGCCAAGTTGAGAACTATTTTTCTAATAATCAGATTGTCCTAAAGTGGACCTTGCTGCTTTGGAGCAGTTAGTTCTCTTCAAGGAGGATATTCAAGCACAGTCTGGGGTGTTATACAGGGTTTCAAGTATCAAGCAAAGGTTATACTACATGATTTTAAAGATTAGCCCCCAACCCCAAAATCCCATAACTCTATTTTAGGATTCCAAAGAGTACATGCAAAAGGACACATATTCAAGGACTTAATCACACCTCATTTGAGGTCAAGATATCTCCTTTGCAAATACACTCCTGGATTTCCTATTCGTAGTTTGAACATCTCCATAGTTCAGAAGACGTCTCCTTTTAAAAAGATGCTCACTTTAAATAAGTTATGAGAATGACTAAGAGGAACTGCAAGGAGAGAAATATTTTCAGCATAGGATGTGGAAAGATCATTTTTCTTGCAATAACTCAAACCTACCTGAGCCCTGGTAAAAATGAGCCACAGCCTGAGAGCTAGAAAAGTTTTTCAAACGATTTAGGTTAGGAAAATTTAAGCTGCTTTAATAGAGACAGACATAAATAGAAATTAGGAGATAGATTCAATAGGAAGAGGCATACTCTTTCATTATTAGTAAAATTTTGGAGTTTGGGTTTCTACTGCTAAAACATCATAAAAGGAATTCCAAGAACAGAAATGTAATAGAAAATAGGAACTTGAGCATAAACAACAGTGCTCTCTGAGAGCTCACAAGTACTTGAGCATTCATCCCCGGCTCAGATCCACCTTATTTTGGCTGTGTTTTCTAACTTACTCCCTTAGTTAACATTTTCTGTGAACACTAGTTGCTTTCCATAGGGACCAAAACCACAAACTAGAGAGAATGACTACACTTCCTTCTCATGAATAGTGAGAAGGGAAATGTTCTTCCTTGGATGTGTTTCTCCAATGAAATTCAATTTCTGCTTTCCAAGAAAAGCCAATTGACTCAGAAGTTTCTGAGAAGAAATGCAGGGGTAAAGTCCAAGAGATACCACTCTACAAAACCCTAAAGCAAAACCCTAATCTTTCAGTCTTATATCAGCCAAGGGGTTAAAACCTGAATGCCTCGGTTGAGCTGCTGAATCCACAGGTGGAAGGTCTTAAGTGATACTCAGCTTCATTTGTGACCATGCTGGGAAAGCCTTTATGCGTAAGAGAACCGCGCCCCCCCCCACCCCCCACCCCCCCGCCACCCCCGGTCCCAAATATTAAGTTGACACACGTTTCTGGGACGCGGCCTGAATCCTCAAACTTTGGCGGGTCTAAAGAGACACAATTTTCTGTTTTCTGCTTAACAGGGCTTTCCAGAATTGTCATCAGATGACAGATTACACTACCCATCCACAAGGATTCAGGAGTAGCTCAGGCCATCCATTACGGGTTAAAAGCTGTTCCAGCATGAATCAAGTCACAGTGGTAAGGAGACTACCGATACAAGGGGTCCTACAGCTTTAAGAAATACCCTGGGCATCTAAAAGTTTTCAGAATGCAAACTATGTCAGCTCTGAAAACAAGAGGCACTGCATCATTATGGCAGGAGAAACAAAGCCAGCCCCTTTTTTAAAACAGACAAAAAAAAAAGATTGTTTTAATAGGAGAGAAGCATCAGTCATTGATTCTAACTTCATTCACACTTTCTATCCAACCCCATCCATCTTCAGAGTGAAGAGATGACAGAGCCCAGTTAACTCTCTCGGTCTTTCGGCCCCCACCCATCCTGCTCCTCTATACCCAAACCACCAAGGCCTACCAACCCACCCATTTCAATCTGCAAGCAACTGCCCGAGAGAATGACTCTTTCTGTCTTATGGGCTTGCAAAGCTCAGGTGCCTAAGACCAGCTTTCATCACGCTAAATAGGGTTACCTGTCAGGTTAGCATGACTGGTCAGGGTCTTTGCTAATCATCTTCTTAAATGACTTAGTCACTCACGGCTGACCACATTCTACAAAGGAGGGGATGGGAAGACTAAGGGAACAGAAAAAAGTCAACAAACCAAACCAGCAATCTAGAATATAAAATATTTCATTTTCCTTAAATGGTGCTGCCCTCATTATCTGCAAACAAAAGTTCTCCAGGCAGGCGGTCTCTGCATCAGTGCACCTGCTTAGCATTGGTTTGCTGAGTTATCTTTTTGCTGTGTCTGCAGAAGCCAACTATAGCACAACGGGTCACATCACTTGAGGGTCACTTGAGTCTCTCTACTCTCTGGGTCCCTCCTCCCACCTCCTGCCTTCCCTTCTACCCACAAAACCTTTAACTCCACCATAGCTAAGGATCCCAGATAGCTAAATAAAAGAGGTAGCCTCAAACACAGGGAAAAACCCTTAGGTCTCCAGTGTGAATCGCCAACGCCAATCCCCCACCCCTCCCGTTTTCCTTAAGACCTGATGGTCTTCAGTCACACATCTTAAAAGAAAAACAAAAAACAAAAACACAAAGACTTACTTGTCTCAAGTCGATGAAGGCCAACTGCAGCGTGTCCTCCTGGAACCCAGGCACCGGGCCGGATCTGGCAAACTCTGTGGGAAAGAAAGGAGGATAAAAAGCGCCTTTAACTAACCATGGACAGGGAGATTGGCAGACGGATGACAGGGAAGACAAGAGAGGCTGGGGGAGAGGAGGACCAAGCTTCTAAGGAGTCATGTCTCTCTCCCTTCAGCTTCTTTGTTTGCCCTTCAAAATTCGTGTCATCAAAACACCATTAATTCCAGCATCCTGACAGCAAGGAAACTGTACTAATTCGACCTGAAATTTATTCCCATGAGCCGCGCTAGGCTTCAGAGTATTTGTTTTGTGAATGGACAAACAACTTGCAAAGGAGGAGGGAGTGGGGGAGAGAAAAAAGTTTTTCCTCTCAACACAATAAAATCTTCAGCTGTGAAACTCTTTTCAGTTCCGAAAGCTATTTATATTTTAGATCGCTGAAGGAATTTTCTAATTTCACGCCTGTCACCTCATTCCCCAAGCATTTATCAAAAAATATTCCCTGCCACATCATTAATTATTCCCTCACTGATTATTTGTATTATCTCATGAGTGCATTATTGCCAACAAACACACGCCCCAGCAGCAGAGGCTGCCCCAATCTAGTGCTTGGCTCTTAAGCAAAGGAGTATTGGCAGACGTGAAAAGGTCCATCTAAATAAATCTCACTGCAAAAACTTAGAGAACATTTGCACACGTCCATCCTTCGAGTGTAAACTTTGTTCTTGACTTCTACTTCTCGAAAATTCTTTATTCTCTTTCCTCTATCCCAATTTAGTCTTAGGTCAAAGAGACCACATGAATGTTATTTGCAATTTACAGTAGCGCCTTGGGTACACACTCAGTTTATGACTCTGGCTTCTACATCATTAACAAGAAGACAACTGCATAGGGCTATAGGGACAATTACTACTAACACTTAAGAATGTCAAGTTTTATTGTCCCTAAGCCCTGCTTATTATGAAATCCAAAGGTCTTGTTTAAGCCCCCTATACACACACACAGCAAATTCAAAAGTTGGACAGTTACTATGTCTTGAATTCTCTCTGTGAAGCCAAAGTGTGATAGACATTTAACGTCAATCTATTTACCTCAAAAACAACTAGAGTCTCTTCTCAATGCAAATATGAAAAGGAATGTTTTCCTTTCAATTATATTTCTCTCTAGGAATGAATTTAAAAAATTATAAAGAGTTGGTATATTTTTCTTTCGAAATTAAATAAAATTCATCAAGATATTTGCATATATGTCTAGAAAACTACTTCCAAAAACTAGTAGCTGGATAGATTCAAATGATGATTTGTGAACAATGATAGGAATTTCTGTTCTTTAGAAATATTTTCCATCTAGGGGCTTCTTAGACATAATAGGTCTTCATAACATCCTTGCCCCACTTTAAAAATTAATGCTAATAAGTGAAGTTGCAGGGATTATGGAAACATTATGTGAAACGAAATTTAAAACAATTTATTAAACTTTTTAAAATACAGCACAAATTTATTACACAACTGTATACAAAATATTCTTTTTAGACATTTCAAATAAAAATGACTCAAAAATGGAAGGAGATAAACTATATAGCAAGATTAGCAGCACTAAGTTTCCATATGCTTTGAAACGAAAATTCTAATGCCATTTATAAATGACTTCTATCATATGTAAAGCTCAAATGATTAAAGTTTTAAAAGAGTAAAATTCGAAAACTGTAAAAATACTTGATGAGGGTCATGTTAGTAGAACGCTTGACATAATTCATCTTTCATATCTTACAATAGCCATTATCTGTGATAACCTTGTATACAGCAGCTGCTCAAGTCAGATGTACAACTTTCCCATACTATGCTCCTGTAGAAAGCAGTTCTTTGAATTATAGCCACAGCCACTCTTTTTGACAGACTTGATTGTCAGGTGGTCAGTTTAAATAAGCTTCCCACGCCTGATCGTTTCCTCTAAGGTTAGTAGATTATTGCTCCTGCATGACTCAAGGCTAGGCTGCATCATCTGAAGTACTGAAGTTCTCTCTGTCAGCAGGAACCCTACTTGAGTCAAAATGCAGCAACTACCAAGGTGTTCTGCTACGCTACACGTTCAACTTAACAGAATTACCCTGTGATCCATGGTTTGAATGCTTGAGAGCTGGCTACACATTCTTCAATCTTCTTATTGGGCATGCTCCCTGGGGCTAACAGATGATGCTGATGAAACCACTCAGGAATCTGGATGTGATATATATTTAGTTCTCAGAGTCTCACTTTATAGACCTCATTTTTATGACACAGTGAATCTTCCAGGTTCCCAGAGGACATGGTGGCCTTTTAGGTTTGATTTTCCCCTTATAAATTGAAGAATCAAAGAATGACAACTGCATCAAGGTATGGCAAAGTAAAGAGATTAATTTTCTTGTATAGCTTATGGAAATGTCTAATCACTGTATATTCAACTTTATATTTGTACTTTTTCTCATTGTTTTATGTATATAACTCTTGTCTCCCCATGCAGATAGTAAACTTCTTAGGGATAAGGGCCATATCACAGAATCTAACAAGTATTTAGAATAGTAGATGTTCAACAAATATTTATATATTAATTAAATAAGTTACAAAAACAGCAAGATGCATTAATCATACATACTCTTCACTGCCAATGAAAATCTCTGGATTGCAAAAGGTAAGGTGTCCTTAACATGAGTATTGATAAGTAGGCTTTAGGAAATTTATAAGCTCTCTAAAACTAGGTACACCAAGATTGAGGGGATGGGCTTTGGGGTCATAAAAATCAGAGTCTGAACCCCATTTACTAGCTCTATGGGTGTGGGCAAATTACCAAATCTCTAATGCTTCAATGTCCTTATCTCAAAAATGAGGATAATAGTGCCTTCCTTACAGCACTGCTATGAGGATTAAATGAAATAACAGACGTAAAGCAGTTGGCAGAGTGCCTGGCATATCATAATTGATTATCATTACAATTAGTTTTTTGTGTGAATATGCATTTCTCTGGGAAGAAGTTTCATAGCTTTCACTGAATTCTCAGAGGGCTGGAGACGAAACAAATGTTAAGAAACACTGTTCTACATCCAGGATAAAACCTTAGAAGAAATTCAGCTACCATTCAGTGATGAGTTAGTGAGTTAGCACTGCAAATTTTTTATAGGCAAATATTTAAGTTCTTCACTTAAGGGAAGCTGCTATGACTAATACTAGTATATTAGCTATAGCACAGTAATTTTCATTGGTATTATTTTAAAAATTCAATAAATGCCTAAAATAGATCTCCTGTAATTTTGTGACTCAATACACCCTTAAAAACATGATTATTCTCCTAGAATCCATGTTTTAGCTATACGAAAAATGTTAATAGCATAAGAAAATGTGACTATTCAAAAAAAAAAGAAAATTTACATATAGTCTGATTTCAACTATATAAAATATAATATGCATAGAAAACAGGACTGTAAGCATTCATTTCATAATGTTAACCGAACCTGTTACAGAGAGGAAGATTACAGGAGGGTTTTATTCTTATTTATATTTATAAACTTTTAAAATCAGTATGGACCACTTACAATCAGAGAAAAGGAAACAGAAGAACATACATACAAACACCCCAAAATTACCTAGTGGTGCTAATTTAGTAGTACTTTCTCTAGTGACAAGGATAAAACTTGTTCAAGACTTAGCATTACAGGCAACTGGGATTTGATTTGCACAACCAAATTCCCAGATTCTGCTTGACAGAAAGAGAGGAGGAAAACTCACATGGGAGGGGGCAAGAAGCCCCCAGTCTGCTGTAGCATGCTGATGCATACACAAACTGATTATATGTACACACAAGAAGCTTCTCTTTAGAGTCACAAATAGAAGCCTTCCTTCTTTTGACACTATAAAAGGGAGTACATGTATGCACTAGTGGCCACCTGGAACCAATGAATATATGAGGCACAATGGACAAGTCTCTTTCTGGCCTTCTCTCTGGATTCCAAGATCTGTAGTAGGTTCTCAGTCTCTAAGCGGCCTAAGGCAGCACAAAAGTTTCCAGAGGCTGGAGTTGTGTGGTGTGCCCTCTCTATCAGCAAGAATATCAAGGTGCCTGCTCCATCTAACACAGAACCAAATCCCACCTTTGACCATCTCATGTTACTTGGGAACTGAGTCAAGCTTCCAGAGAAGCTGGCAAGAAAGCTTCCTCTCAGAAAACTTGTTCAGGTTAGTCGAGGCCCTGACCAGCACCAACCCATCCTTCAGAGAGCCTGGTTCTCCCGAGCAGCTCTCCCCTGCCCTTGTCCAATAGTGGTATGGACTCTCAGAGTTGAAGCTGGTATCAAGACCTGACTCCAAGATCCAATTTGCAAATGTGAAACATCTTTTAATGAAGGAAATATTTTCATTAAAAAAATTAAAAGGAGGTGTACAAAGTTACAGTAAAGAAGGCATATTGTTAATTGAAGATACAAGTGGGAAAAGAAAATCACCAAAAAAATTTACTTTACTTACCAAATATCCAACATTCCCTCACATTCTCATACATACATCTATGAGGTATGGCAATCATTTTTAAAAACAATATTAATTTCTCAAAAATATCTGTAGGTTTACACTCTAACAATCTTCACACTATAATATGAAATGAAATTACCAAAGGAGAAAAACGAGGGATTCCACTATTTCCAAAATGCTTTCTAGACTTCTTGAAGGCTGATCTTAAAATTAACTGTTACTTAGAGGAGAAAGGAAATAAATTTTTTTAAATAAGCTTTAAAATTATCTGGCACATTCACATTTGGCCTTAGAAAACAAAATATACATTTCATAAAAAGTATAGAATCCTAATTAGAATAAAAAGGGAGAGTCAAGAGTTAGAAGGGGCTTTGAGAAGTCAAAATGACTGCCTTAGTCTATAATCTGTATATCTAGACAGGACATTTGGGAGGTTATCAAAAGCAAGTTGTGGGAAACAGAATATAAAACTAATTCTTCTGAATCTTTGCAAATTGTCCATTGCTCAAGAATAATTTTCAAAGGGAAATAAGCGACAAGGTAAAATTTATTTCACAAAAGCTAGTACAATATCTGACAAGTAGGTAAAATAGCAATTGTTGGAGGAAAGCATAATTTCTTCAAATAAGAGGAAGCTGAAAAGGCAGTATACAAAACAGTTAACGTTGTACACTATTGCTCCCAGGGAACTTCTGGGTCAGACAATGGACAATATAGCATTACCAGCCCTCATTGAATGGATTAGAGGTTTGCTTTGGCCAAAATGCCAGGTGAGAAAGAAAACTCAGCACCCTGGGGCCAAAAGTATGTTGGGTACTTGTTTATATCTTAAGATCATGTCAGGTCACATGTGGTTTTTGTGGGATTGAAAAAATAAGAGCTGCTGTTGCTGTATTAACATAATGGTTTCCTGGTATCTGGCTCCCTGGAGCAACAGATAAGGAGTGTGCTAGACTGCGAAGCGCGGCTCTGGGGAAGCTAAAGCCTTCTTGCATCACTGCACAGCAGCTCCACGAAGCTAATTACAGAGAAGAGCTGATGGACTCCACAGGGAATCTACTCAAGGTCCTGCTGGTCAGAGAAAGGTGGGCCCGAACATAATGAAGTAAGTAATATGGAGAGAGATTTTAAGGAGACAGAAAAGGGTGAGGGTGGGTGAGAGGGAAAAGCTCCTTGGAGATTCAACCGACTATACTTGTATAAGTGTGCTTGTATGGATACATGATCCTAAAAAATAGCCACCTTTAATTATCCAGGGTATAACTCTGATATAAATTATTCTTTGCTTTTATATATTTCAAATAAATAACTCACTACATCTCCCACTTCAAGAAGGGCAGAGGAAAGTACAGGATAACTAACGTATCCTCAACGTTTCTGCGAGAGAAATCTGATTAAAACTGATAAAGTCTGATAGCAAATGCCAAACTGGTACTCCAAACAGATTTATAAATTGTTTTTAAAGTTTAATTCTCCAAGTTCAATTCTGCAAGCTCCTTTTGCTCTGAAAGACAATTGAAAACTAGGACAGCTAGACATGGCCTTTTAATTAACAAGGAATTAATCCCCTATCAGCTAGGAAATAGCCACAAGCATAAAGGAACTTTCATGCTGCTGCTAAGTAAACAGGCCAATCAATCTCCATCGGCTGTCCCTTATACTGTACCACTGAGAAGAAATGAGGGCCCAGGCACTTGCAGCGACTGGTGTCAACGACAGCACACATTCACCTGGGGACAGAAGCTGTCTTATGAAGAATAAACCTAGAAAATTGGGGAAGCTCATTTCTACGTCTTGCCTAACATATAAGAAGAATCAATAAACAGTTCAATGAAATTAGTTGGTTGAATCTAGCAAAGTAAAGTAGAAAACAATTCTGTTCAAGATGTAAAAGAAGGAGATGATTGGGCCGGCCCGGTGGCGCAGTGGTAAGTTTGCATGTTCTGCTTCTTGGCGGCCCGGGGTTCGCTGGTTCGGACCCCAGGTGCGGACATGGTACTGCTTGGCAAGCCATGCTGTGGCAGGCGTCCCAGGTATAAAGTAGAGGAAGATGGGCATGGATGTTAGCTCAGGGCCAGTCTTCCTCAGTGAAAAGAGGAGGATTGGCAGCAGTTAACTCAGGGCTAATCTTCCTTAAAAAAAAAAAAAAAAGGAGATGATATAAGTTCCTATGGTTTCATGGAGTCCAGGAAGCACTGGGTGCCTTCACAGAACTAAAGTGCTGTTCTTTGTCTAAAGAAATAATATTCTAAATGATGCATAAGAATACTTTGGCTGCATTCACTAAGTCAAACAGAGTGACTTTTGCATTGTGTGATTCTCTGCAGAGAAAGAAGGGTTAAGGAAAGTCAAGACCATAACAAGTGGCAGGCAAAACAATGTCATGCCATATAGCATTACACTCACCTTTGGTATTCCACAGAAAAAGAATTCCAACAAAACAGCAAAAGATGCCCTAGGACTTGCATCTAAAACTTAGAATCCTAAAGCTGAAAGGAGCATCCCTAACTACTGAGGATTTTTGCAGATGAAAAAATTAAGGCCAAAATGGTTAAGGCAGTGAACTAGGTAGAAATTAATCCCTCTAAGTCTGTCCTTCTATTATTTCAATATGCATCCCCCACCTAGAATGTCTAAAAACAAATATTCACTTCGCGAGTTCCTTTATATACATATTAAATATTCTTTTCCATTTATTTAGGGAACAATAAAATCAGAAAAACATATAGATCTGTGTAAAGTCATAATTTTTCTCCAAAGTTCCCAAATGCTTCACAATTTTGCAAAATAAGGGCCAATTTCATAATAGATCTTTTAGAACTATAGTCAAAAGAAGCCTCTCCCAATTAGCAATCAGCATCGCTTATATGCATAATCTCTGGGAAAGCTGAGGACCTGCCATGAAAGGGGTGGGTTTCCTGAGAGATGAGAAAGGCTGGTGTTCTGAAGCAGTAACTTTATATCCTTGATATTTTTACTAGGCTTTTAAGGACTTAATTTTATCCATGTGTTTGTTCAGCACTGATTAGTCTGTTGTATGAACATACACACAAAGCTATGGCTATCTGAAATTTTACATTGAGAAGGACTCTGTAGGGCATTTAATATAACAGTGAAAATCAATTCTCTAGAAAAGCACTGTCCAAATAGAAATGCGAGCCACATGTGGAATTTTAGAACTCCCAGTAGACACCTTCAAAAAGGAAACAAGAAAAAATAATTTTAATATTAATAATAATATATCTTGACTCAATATATCTAAAATATTTTAATTTCAACAAGAAATTAATATTTTAAAAATTATTCATACATTTTTTTTCAAAATCCAGTATGTATTTTACATTTATAGCACAACTCATTTCTGACTAGCTGCATTTCAAATGCTCAAATAGCCACTTGTGGCTGGTGACTATATTACTGGACAGCACAGCTTTAGATGATATTGAATGTAGTGAATATAAATTAAAATGAAATGTGCAAAGAATGATTTCAGATTTTGAAATGATAACGAAAGAGCACTCCCCAAATTCATAGGATATGAATTCTATTTTTACATGGGCTATGAAATTAGGATTGAAGCAAATATGCCACCCTCTGAGAGAGCTATATACTTTGTATACTGTTCACCATGCCTGTCAGTAAATTTTTATATTGCCTCTCTATTAATCCTTATGCTAGTATTCTTATCTTTCTTCTCTTCATCCCATTTTCTCTTTCTTATATCTAATCTGTTTGTTTTTCTTTATTTCTTATCTCAACTTAACCTGTTAAAAGTGGTCTCAAATAATTTCTGGAAAGTAGCAGGGCAGACATTTTTTAAATGATGGTAGTTGATTGGCATCTAAGTTCCTGGACAAAGTTCTTTGCCTCTCAGTTTCTCCAGCCAATGATGACAGTAACAATCCTGATCTATAACTGCAAGATGTTTATAAGTGGACAATATAAAATAAATGCTGACTCATTACAAGAAAAAAGTATTGAGACTCACTATGAGGACTCTTGCAAAGGGTGGAGGTACGTCACACTACACTGAAAAATGCTGCAAGTCAGAGAAATGATTAAAGCAGGTCCCACACGGATGTTTCCCAAGTTAAAAGAGCTAGATTTCTAAAAAGTCAATATAATTCTTTCCAAACTGAGAGTAGATAATGTCTCTTTGGTATACATTTCATGGAAGTCCTCACAATTTTCTAGGAAAACTGAATCTCATAGTCTAAGTTGACATCTACAGAAAATGGACATATCATTAGCTAAGGTAACTGGGATTCCAACCCTTTCTAGAATTTACTTATGTGACTTTGGGCCAATCATGTAAGTTCTTAGTGCCAGATGTCTCTGCAGTATAATAAACGTAATAATACTTCACTTGCTTAAAGCTATGGGAGTGAATCAAATATACTCTTGAGGAGTGTGATATAATAAAGAATATATCTGGTCTTTGGCATAGAGTTTCAAATACTCTTGAAAGTTCCTGAGCAACAGGACTGTCTTTGTTATTCATAATGAGCTCCTTTTGACCATACCTAAGTTTATGCTAACAAAGTGACTCCCGTGGGCCCTTAGATAGTTTTAAGGGAGGTGCTGAACAAGGCAGAAAGACCAAGCCCATGATTAAAAGGTTAGAACTTTCAGCCCCATCCCCAATCCCTAGGGAGGGAAAAGGGGCTGGAGATTGATTTCAATCATGTGGCCAGTTATTTAATTGATCATGCCTATGTATTGAAATCCTATATAAAAATTCTGGATACTGAAGTTCAGCGTGTCTTCCTGATTGATGAACACATTGATGTGCTGGGACGTTCACATACCTGGATTTCATGAGAAAAAGACATGGAAACTCTGTCCTGCCCCCCTCCTCCCCAGGATCCTGCCCTATGCATCTCTTCCACTTGGCTGAACCTAAGGGGGGTGTGGGGACCCCCGAATCTGTAGTCAGCTAGGAAGATATGGGAGTGGCTTGAGGGCACCAGAGACTTGTGACTGATATCTGAAGAGGGGCAGTCTTGTGAGACTGACCCCTTAACTTGTGGAGTCTGCATTAACTTTGGGTAGTTAGTGCTAGAATTGGATTAAATTATGGGATACTCAACTGGTGTCAGAATTGCTGTTGGAACAAAAGGTCCAATACAGATCATGTGCAATATAACTTGATATTGGATCTATTGTAATATCTAGGTTATAGCCATACATGTCCTACCATAATTAATGTGTAAATTACTGGAATTGGATATAATAAAATAATATGTATTTTTTTCCCTATATGGTCACTTCTTCAATGAATCAAAAATTTAAAGATATTAAAAACAAATCTTCATTATTAGAGATCATTTTCAATACGGCAAAGTAAAAATCTCTGCATATCTTGCCCAGAGAAAGTTAACATTTTCTGTATTTTCTAGCTTTGTTTCTTTGCTTCACAGAATTGTCATATTATTAGTTGGGAATTTTTTCCCCCATAATGGAATTTTAATGTTAAATATTAAAACAATGATCTACATCCATGTTAAATGTTTGCATTAGATCAATATCAACATAACTACTGATCTGCCATTCTAGTTACACAGGCTAATGAATTTATTTTCAGAGGTCAAGATCTAAACTTAGGATCCATCTTCCTAGAGAAAATAAACTTTGCCACTAAGAGTTCAGTTTGGGGTGTGTTTTCCCTTTTCTTTTTTTCCCCTAAAACAAATAAATAAACAAAAACAAAATAAGGAGAAGAAGAAAATCTCTGCCAGTGAAACCAGAGACCTTAAGCTAGTAGTTATTAGGTAAGGGGTCAAGGAATTGACTTCAGACACAACAGGAGCTCCAGAGGAAGTATCAGGCATTTTAACTCCCAGGCACTGCTAAGTGAGGGGGAGACAGTATTTAAAGAGAATTTAGGTTAATTGGAGGAAAAGGAAATGAAAATAATTGTTTCTTGAGGTTTGTAAGTGACTTCTTTCCATGATAAACTGGTGCTTTTAAAGAAATATCTTAAGTGCTCGGAGGTATAGGAGATATACGAGCATCTCAAGTATTCAAAGCACTCCTGTCTTTAAAATGATCCTTATTGAAAAGCCCTCAAAAATGCTTTTCTAGGGGCCAGTAGAGAACGTCACTCTTTTCCCTGGTTAATTGCCTGGGCAGGCGCTTACCCTACACCTTGTTTCCATCCATTGACAAGGCGAACAGCTGACAAAGAGATTCCAGTGAGTCAAAGGGCAGGAGCCTCAAGCAGTCTGCTGGGGTTTGGTGAAAACAAGAGAAGACTTGAATTTCTCCAGAAAGGCACATCACTCAGAAAGGAAGGGCAGAGAATGACAGAAAGAAGGGAAAGAAATAAAGGCAAAATTTACTGATACCTACAAAGAAAATAAAGTAAGAATTATTTTTCTTTTATTCTTGATTACATTATATAAAATGTGTGGTGTTATTTGCAATTAGACAGTCCCACATCATGAGGCTTAACAATGGCAACATAAAGAAAAACAACCACTGAAATTCTCAGAAGCAGTGAAATAAACAAGCCCTTCTTTCTTCTCTTTCAAAATCAATTTCTGAAAGAAGTGTTTACAGGCACTGATTCAACTTCTTTATTTTCCATTCATTCCTCAACTCGCTGCAATCTGATTTCTACCATCCTACTTCCACTAAAACTACTCTCCCTATAATCTGCTTTGGTTTCCTTCTTACCAAAGCAACACTTTTTCAGTCCTTATATTATCTGACATTTGCATGTAGCATACAGAATTTGGGACATGCTTATACTAAAAAATTATTTGTTGTTTATGTGAAACTCAATTTTTTCCCCTGAAATTCAAATTTAACTGAACATC
The DNA here is from genome assembly GCF_041296265.1 of Equus caballus. Classification (NCBI taxonomy): domain Eukaryota; kingdom Metazoa; phylum Chordata; class Mammalia; order Perissodactyla; family Equidae; genus Equus; species Equus caballus. The sequence continues at coordinate 46,242,569 of NC_091698.1, read as the reverse complement.
CTGTTTTCTATCTGGCAACTGTACTCCTAACTAGTTTCTCTATCTAGTCTTGCCCTTCTCGTTTTTTTCACACTTTTGCCACAGAGACTTTTCTAAAGCATAAAGATCACATCACTCGCATGCTTGAAACATATAAATAGTTCCCTTGTACTTAGAATAAAGTATATACTTCCTTATAAGTCTTTCAAGATGTAACAATGATTATATTTCCATTATTTCCTTTTGGCTACCCCAGTTCATTTCAGCCTATTTTCGAGTCATAACAAACTAGTTCTAGTTCCCTAATAGGCCATGTTCTTTATTTTCTCCAAGAATTTATACAAATACCAGCCTTTGTCAGAATACCCTTTCCAACCCACCTCATCCCACTTGAATGGCTAATTCCTAGCCATGTAGTCCAACTGGATATCTTAGGCCAAACCACTCACACAAAACAAATGAGTAAAAAGATTTTGAAAGAAATTAAGTGTGTTATCCAAGTTCACAGCTACCTAGTGATCAGACAAAAACAAAGACACAGGCCTCAATTCACCTATCCATGGGTACATTACCCCTCCAGGGACCCTACCATATACCTCCTCCTCCCAGGAATGGAGTGGAAAACAGAAGTCAAATATAGATCAACCACGATTACAGAACATTATAGGCAAGACTTAAAAAATTCTATACATGGATCCACCAGTGTCCGGAAACATCAGCTTTTCTAAAGGGAAGTGTTGGCAATGATATTTTCCTCACATTTTCCAAATTCCAATCTTAGAAATATGAAATTGCAAATGCTAAGGGGACTTTTGGGTTTGCTTCCCTCTCCCCCGCTCTCTCTCTCTCATGTACACACACACATACACACACACACAAATAGGTAAAACAGAAGTAGAGAGAAAGGATAAATTTTTTAAATTTGTCATGCTAAAAGTAGACTAGATAGATGGTTTCATGAAAACAGTAGAGATCAAATCAGAATGTGTTAAATGCTGAAATGCTAGAGCACGTAATGATGAAAAGGCATGAAATTTTTTCTTTTAAAATGTCTTATAAAAATTAGGACTTTCATCAATTTTTTGAGATGTAAAAGGTATTGTTCCACCTAAAGGCAGTATGATGGATTAGAATGTTATGGGAACTTCTTGCAGACCTGAGTAGAAGTCTGTCAATTTTTAACAATTAAAATAATTTTTAAATAGACATGGTATTTAATATGATTTCCTGGTTTACACCCTATAAAATGGCCCAATTAAAATAGTTTACCAGCCTCAGCCTCAAAGAAATGAAGTGAGGGCCAAAGAAAATACGAAATGGATAAGATGCCCCAGTGCAAACACTTGGAGACACGCAAGAACAGTGAATATATCAGATATTCTTGGGAGATTTTGGCTTATTACAAATATTAGGATTTTGGCCTACGTGAGTAAAAGAGAGGTAGAAGTGGCTTGATGGAACGAGGTGGCAGTGTTAAAGAAATAAAATAATTTTCAGGTGATGTTGTAGCTAGTTGATAGAGCAGAAAGACATGGTCATATATTGCTCTGGAGCTTATAGTAAGGTCTAAGGTCTGAAATGATTAAGATGAGCTGTTGTTTCTACTGGCTCATTTCTCCGTGAAAATGCTTCTGGGTGTTTTCAAGCAAATCATGAGGGTTGAAGAAAATTTTAAAATAATTGGTTTTTAAAGTTTCCAATAAAGAAACAGTAAAAAGGCTTTGGAGATTAAGAAATCGCTACAATATACCCTTTAACTATAAGAAAACCTGTTTTACCAAGTCTGGAACCAGAGTCAACCGACAGCAAAGAAGCAATAAGACAATATATTTTTGACTTTTTCTTCTTTGAAATGGCATTTCTTAATCTTCGTGGTCCCTGAATCTTCCAAAGTGTATAAGTTCTCAAAGTTGAGAAAAAAATAAGGAATGAAACCTGAAACAGCTAAAATAGAAAATGTAGAGAAAGAGGGAAGGAGCACCAAGTTTGGAACAATACTTAAAAAAAAAAGTTGGTCCTCTCCTTTTCAAAACCACATGGCAAGAAAATAGCCCTTTGGAAACTACCAGCTGTTTAAGTTAAATCTCCAGCCACTATCCCCACCACCCAAAATATCCCTTGAAATAAAACCAAGGAAAAAAATCTAAATAATTTCAAAGAGCAATCCGACACTGTTCTTATTTACAGATGGGATAAGCACCACATTTACCAAACATCCAGACAGAATTTAGGGTATTAGAAGAGTTCACCACAGAAAAGGAAGCTTAACTGGGAATTACGATCCTTCATGTAGCAGGTCCTTTGACTCCCTCATCACTAATATGCCCCACAAACAATCCAAGATAACACTTGCTACCAGAAAAAAGTACTTTGTCTGTGTTGGCCAACCTCTGGAAGCCCATAGCAGGGCTTGACAGTGATGCATAACAAAGTTAGAGCAGCATGATCCATCTCCATTTGCTTGACAGGGATGGCATCTTAGGCCATGGTGAGCAAGAGCAGGTTGCCTACCCTCACCGCTCAGGTTGGCAGCAACTACTATCAAATGACCAGGTGTCTGGCAATGGGCCCAGGGAGACAATGACTGCCTTATCTCCTGGAATTCAAGAAACTTCAGCCCATAAACCAAAATAACTGCTGAGTGGGCACTACTCACTGACCCATGTCTGAGAAAAGCCCTTCCAGAGGGTACAGGGTCCATCATCCACAGTCAAAGAGAAGCGACATGGCCATTTTAATGGCAGGGAAGCCTTCTATTTGGGTTCTCCACAGCCAAGAAAGACACATCATAATAGTGCGGCACCTACTATGACAAACCTTCTAGGCATGGGAGGACAACAGCAAACACAGCAGGGCTTTTGTACTGCTTTTGCAGTTTGTGCTCTTCTCACACCATTTTAGACCTAAGAATTCAAGCTCAATCCTGCTTGTAAAGAGAACTAGTAAAGGCCTGGGAAGTGGGCGAGAGACAAAGCCAAATGATCCGTAAATTTCTAAAGAAGCTTTTGTATAGGCTGATTGAGAGCGGTGCGCCTGAGAAAATGATACGAGACTATGGTTTCTATTTTCATCCTACAAATTCCCACTGCACTTCAGTTTTAAATCTGATTTCTTATATAGAATATCTACAGTGTTGCAGGTCTTACAGAGAAAACAAGGAACGCAGAGAATGAAAGAACTGATGATTACTGTGCGCATATATATATACAATTGCTAACAGTGATTTTCCCTTGTAAATCTGTAAGTTTCACTGCAAATATTGAATCAAAAAGAAAATTAGAAACAAGAATATACAACAAAACTGAGAAAAGAGGAAAATAAATGATAAAATGAATAAAGAAGGATGTGCTCTAACAAAGACTGGCTACCCAAATCCTTATATATTTCCAGGAGAGAATGAAAGCATTATTGTAAAGAAGAGACATAAAATATTTTTCTGATTCCATTAACCAGTCAATCAACCAAAAGATAAAATTCATTAGCCATGGAGCTTGTCTCATGGAACAAGTTATTGTCTCTATCATATTAAAGCAATAACAACTAATTATCCTTAGATTTTCACATGTGCAGAGCACTGCAAATTATAGGAAATAAGTTTATTTTTCTGCATACAAACTCAAAGTCTATCATCCATCTTCTTACCTTAATGTTTCTCAGATGGAAGAGGGCAGAAAAGGAAAGCTTGTTTTAAAATTATATTCAGAAAGATGAGGTTGAGGATAGAAGCCAAAGGATCTGAAATTAATGATACTGAAACACACAAAATGTCCTTCAGTAGTCTAATAATAGTAAATTTGCATCATCAAGCACTATATATCCTCTAACAACAGAGGAATCTGTTGTTCTCATATACCCTAGGGAGATCAGCTTTAAAAGTTTACTAGGTTCAAACTTTTTCCATGTGTCTCTCTTCAAATCTTACATTCTTAGGATGGCTCTCTTTTTAAGACTTGAAGAGGTACCAAATACTTAAGATACAATTTGAAAAGTGTCCTTTGGATAAAGTATAAAAAATATATTTTAATTGGAAAGGAAGTAAATTAAAAACTTTTCACAAGAATCTGTTAGTATGAAATAGTACCATTTGCCCCAATGATTTAAAATTTCCAAGATTTGTTTAATTTTATAAAGAGCCAATTTCTCTTCTTTAAATTTATTTCTATCAGTATTCACGTCCCGATAACCAAGTTTCCAAAAGAAATGTATTCATACTTATTAGTGTCTTCTGAAATTCAGGACTGCTTAACTAACATGTTTCATCATGGCAATTCTGATTTGACCCACAACCACTCTGACATCTCTACAAGATACTATAGTGCTTCAGGTCTTGACTAGATGGCTTGATTTTTTTCCTAAACAAGTATTATCTAAAAGTAAACAGTATAAAACAGACTCTGAGGCAATCCTGTCTTAAAAGAATTATATAGAAAGTTTCTTTGAGAAAAACATTATTGACCCTATTCCAATGGTCATTGAATCTACAAGACCCTCTGATGGCAATCACTCAAAGCCTGCTTTCTGCTTCCGTATACTCTAAGTTCCCTGGTGAACATGGCATCACACATAACTATAATGAAAACTATAATAAACATATTTAATATTTACTAATGCTTGCAAATATTCATGTATGCACCAGGATCTGTAAAGCATTTCACATGCATTATCTCATTTAATTCTTTTAACAACTCTCCACAGACATAAAAATATCTACACAATCTTCCCTCTCATGACAAATCTTACTATCTTGGAACTAAAAGGAAATTCAGAGATCATGTAGCCCAATGTTCTTATCTTATAAATAAGGAGCCCAAAGCTCAGAGAGGTTTAATGAATTCCCAAGACCATATGGCTAGTTGGTGGCAAAACTGAGGTTATTAATACAAGTTTCCTGACTTCCAGCCCAGTACTGTTCTGATGTTGATGACAGTGACACTAACAATGAGGATGGCAGCTAACAGTTATTGAACTTTATTATGTGTTAATTACTCACTTAATTATCACAACAAATCTATGAGATAGGTACATTGTAACTTCATTTTACAAATAGAGAAACTGAGGTTTAGAGGAAGAGTTAAGTATGCCCAAACTACTAAATGAAGATCTGGGTTTCAAAGGCCAATTTGTCTATCGCCCGTGATTTTAATTATTACGTATTATACAGCTGATACATTGAGAATTGACTGTTGATGGCAAAGATGGCTTTATAAGTCACAGAAGTTGGTGGTAGGATATGTGTACTAAAGTTGCCAATCATTGACTCACCAGTTGTACATCCTCCTAAGAGAATATTCCTTAGGATTCCGAGTATATCTCAGGTTGTCTTGCTGTTCACATCACATGACATCCATCTTGAGTTACTTCCTACTTCTACTTCCTCCCATCCTCAGAGCTGACCGAAGGGATCCAGAAACTGAGGTAGTTGCTAAATGAGTCATTTTTATTCTTTCAACAAATATTTATTAAGCAAGTACCATATGTCAGGCACTGTGCTAGATGCTAAGAAAACAGAAGTGAGCATCCCTGACCTAACCGATCTACTGTTTATCTTTTCCTTGAATTCTATGAAATCCATATATTCAAAATAAGCCCTCCTTTATTCTTGAATTGCTTTGAATAGATTTTTGTTCCTTGCAAATAAACATACTCTAATTAAGACAGATTATTAGGGATTGAGCTGGCAAACAAAAGACTTAGAGAAAAAGTAGAATGTTTGGAATTGGTTAGCAGGTGATTGCAGGGAAAAGGGCATTGAGACTTCCCTTCATTTCCCAGGATGGGAAGTCAACAGTCTGTGGAATGTGGCAGTCAAGCTCATAATTAAGGTATTATCTTAAGTCACCTGGGAACAAGTTCTCACTGAGGGCGAAGCTTTGGAGGACTAGGTTGTGCTGCCACTGATCAATTTAAAGAAATTGAAGAATATGAGTCATGTGAGAGCTTTTAACACTGGGCAACTTAAAACACAAATGGGGCACTCTGGTCCTTGCTAGAATGCACAGTTCAAGAATCCAGAAAGCACAGAACCCTCGTGAGGCACTACTGCAATAATCTCCCTCTGTTTGCAGCTGGATAGCTGAGTGAGTTGAAAATCAAGTGCATGAATTGATCTTTCAAGTTATGGACTGATACACCAGCTGTGTTCATAACCTCACCATATTTCTTTGATAAATGCAAGGGTGCTGAGAGAAACTGTGGAACCTAGATCCCTCAGCCTTCTCCAGAATGCTTTTCACTGTATCCCCCTTGCCAGAGAAAAGTAGCACTCTGCTCTGCTATGCTCTATCTCTTACTGAATCTTGTCCTGTGACTAGGATCTAAACGCAACATGCGCTCAAGGATAATATGCAAAAGAAGAGTAGGGAAGAAAAGAATTATATTCAGAAGGAAATGTAAGAGTTTTCTAGGGAATCTCAGCACAAACAGGGAAAACTGTGTGGATAGGCATTCTGCACTACTTATTCAAGGACGACTAAACATAATCTTGATTGACAGATTAATTACTATAGGGCATCTCACTGGAGAGGCTTGATTTAATGTACTAGCTAGTAGTCACTTTAACAGTTTGCTTGGTTGGCTGATACAGATTGGAGTTTAGTACTGGCTTAGTTATTATTGGACCAGCACTCCCTTTGCATAATATAAACTTCAAAGGCTACAACAGAAGAATGATAGTGTGGATCTGTCACATATGCTTTCCTTATGTTTCTCACCCAGGGTACCGAGGGCTCTCCTCTCTTCTGTCTCCCCCACATCAGGAAGAGATTGGTAAAGAAATGCTGGAAGCCCTAGGAGAGACCCTCATGGGGAGTGACCAAAGGTGGATAATTAACTATATGGAATTGGAGAGTCAAGGATAGTTGGGCTCAAGTAGTGCAGAAAATCAAAATAAGTGAGTACAGTTATCCTAATTGGCAGTTGTTTGGGCCTGGTACTTAAGGTTCAGAGACATCACTTTCTAAAGATTCTTTAATTCAGAAGCCCCAGTAGTAAAATTGAGTCAGGGGAGAGCCTGCTATACCACAAGGTGACTTGCAGGCACTTATTTTACTAAATATATACAAAGAGATGGAAACGTTCAAACTTTTCAGGAATGCTGGATCCTGACTTTGAGCTAAAACTAATTCTTTAGGGATGCAGAAAGCTAGCTGATCTCTCAGTTAGAGTGGGGACTTATGGAGGTTAAGTGACAAACGATGTTCTGCCACTATTTTATATCATACTAGGCTCAGTGAGATCATGAATATATTCTCAAGATGTTTCTTCAAATCCTGAGTTTAGGCAGATTCTCCACATTGGTTTCCTGACCTGTAAAGTGAGGGCAATTATGGTTAGAATGGTGAAACGGAAGGCTTTGGAGTCCTTGTTCCTTTCCAAAACAGTAAACCAAGCCCAGATTAACTTGACCATAAAAAAACTCAGAGAATTTGGCATAATGCATTATATTACTTTCCCCTTCAAGGGCCTTCTGTGCAAAAGACTGATGGGTCCTGGGAAATAACGGATTACATTAAATTTAAAAAGATGCAATTGCCACTGCATTTCCTTGCAACTAAATGTCCCTGTGGCTTTAGCTTAATTACGTGATATATTTAATATACTAATCTTTTGAAGAGTTTAGGGACCTTAGCAGATAACTGAAAACTGAAAATATTTAACATTGTAAACCATGTAACAGTGGAAGTGGAAAAGAAAATAAGAAAAAAACATATAAAATCATATGGATAAAGAAAAAATAATTGTAATAAATAAAATTTCCATGGCTGTTTACAAATGATTTTATATATATCATCTCATTTGACTTCATGACAATACTGTGAGACAAATAGAGGAGGGATGTGTATTTCCAGTACAGTAATGGACGCAGGGACGTTAGATGAGCTGATTCATTCACTCCTATGGCTTTAATTATCATGCAGAAATATGCTGAAGCTCCCAAATCACCTCAATCATGGATTACTGCAGCCGCCTTCTAACTGGTCTCCAAGGCTCCTGATAAACTGCAGAGTTCCTTGTAAAAATACAAATTTAATCAAGTCTCTCTCCTATTTAAAATTCATGGTTTCCCACTGTATCTCCAGCCTTCAGTATGGTTGTTTGCACAGAGTAGAGGCTCCACATCTATTTGCTGAATAAATGAACAGATTGCTGAATTAATACTGTTAACAAGTAGTTGAGATGGAATATGAACCTAGACCACCTTATTTAGAATACACCAAGAGAAAGCTTAGGAAATTCCACATCCAGACACAGACTCAACATCCTAGTGCATGAGTGACACAGTACTGATCAAGTTTGATAGGGAGTTAAGTATTAGGCCATCAAGACCTGCTAGTATTTAAAATCCAGTTTCTCTGCTAGGATCCGGTGCTCTAATATCCAAAACCAAATATAAGACACACAAATGTATGGGGATGCAACATGAAATCCATCCAAAGTAGAAATACTCGGAGGTCACTGTCAATTTTTAAAAGGAAAGGAATATTTTCTTCACATCTCCTAAATTTATAATAATGTCACCTTAAAGGTACTTGGTTTGGTAGCCTGTCAGTAAGAATTACCTAGCAAGAACACTCCCGTTAGATAATGATGCTCTAAGCAGTAGTTACCATTTCTAGCAAACAGTTCAGCTAACTGATTGATTTCTCACAAAAGCATCAAGCTGAGAATTAGAAAATCACCAGTTCTGGATCATACCTTTCAGGACAACCACAGAAGTTTGACAGACAACTACCAAGAAGCAAAACTTAATTTCTTATACCAAATAAAAGAGCATCTCCAAACCTAACTGATTCACAAGTTATAGCCAAAGGTCTGAGTGGTCTGCAAAAGACCTTCTGAGAGTTGCTGGATATTTATTAACTGCTGCTGCTGCTGCTGCTGATGATAACAACAGGAGAAGCTACTATTTCTTGCATATTTAGTGTTTTGCCAGCCATGAAGTAAACCCTTTCATGCATTACCTTATTTAATTCTGACCCCATCCCTGTAATATAAGGAACTATTATTATTCCTATTTCATAAACGGGGCTGTGAAAGGTTCATAATTTACACATGGTCACATTAAAAGGAAGTGGTGACTTGAGTCCATCTGGTCGAGCTGACTCTAAAATCTATGTTCTTAATGACTACACTATACTACCTGAATATTTCAGGCTTGTGGTAATGCATATAGTTCTTCTATGTATTTGAGATCTAAGAAAGTGGCAGCCCAGACCTCAGAGTCAAACACTGAAGGTACATTCACATTCTGTCTTGTCCAGAGTTTGATTTCTTTCAGGACCTATACAGTTCTCCCAAGAATCACAGACAATAGGGAAAATAGCTCACGCATACACCACTGGGTAGAGAGATGTAAGTGTTAATTATCTTGTCATTTGGGGCTGCTTTTATACGCCTCTGTATAGTTACTTGAATCTTATGTATCATTTCTTTAAGATTTTTTATAGACCACTGAGCATCTAAAGAAAAAAAAATGAGGGGGATGGTATAGCAAAAGACACAGAATAGAATTCTTTCTTTTAAAGTAAAATAAATGTCCATGGAAAGTTTCTTGACAGACAAATTACTGTCAATCAGAAATAAAACATTAAATTCTAAATCAATGAACCTTAGTGGCTCCACAATATATGGGGAAAAAATTTTAGTGGTAATATGGTTATTGGAGGCACTGTCATGCCCTACAAATGTTAGCTTCAAGCTGACCTAAGTCTGAAAGGTTATTACAAATATCGAATGGCTTTTCAGATAATATACTGGCTCTCTGGAACCTCTTTTATAGTTAACAAGGTCTATTATGATCTCTCCACCTCTTAGTCTTAACTCAAAGCTGGCTCTCTGCTAAGGATACCAATTCGCCTATAGTTCTCTCAAGTAAAAGTTGCTCATTCTTCTACAGAAAATGTGCTTCAGAATCAGCCCATAAGATGGGCATCTTCCTTATTCATCAGCTTCTCCCGGACCATCACTTCTCCTCCTTAAGGCTCTCTGTATTTTATATTTTAGCTTTATCACCCTCCATCCCTCTTTATCTTTTTGCTCTATCAAAAACGCAGCCATGTAGTCATTCCCAATCATTCATTAAACTTAGCTGTGTAACCAGTGGTACTGGTTGGCTGCCTGCTCCAAAGCCCTTTTCTTTACATCAGAATGAGCTTTTACTCTTTCCTCAAAACTTAGAAAAGGATGATTTCATACTTAACATCAAGAACTAATCTTGATTAGTCTAGACAATCATTATGGTTTCACTCTCCTGGTAAATAACTGGTTAAGACAGAGGCAGATGAAACAATTTTGGGTAACTAGATGCAAGGAATCTGGTGGATGACTTCTAGAAACAATTCTGTGGCTGCTGGATATTATCACATCTGGATGTAACCCCTGGAATTGTACTTATTTCTGAATGATGAGATTATGATGATTTTTGTTTTCCTTTTGTACTTGTCTTATTCTCCAAAAATTTCCAAAAGGAGGAGACAGTATTTCTATAAAAAATAAAATAAAATAAATAAACCTTGAAAAGATATTCACTTGATCTCACTACTGGTCCTGATGGAGTAAAAGGAAGAGAACTCAGGTTCCTACTGAAAAAAGAAGCTGGAAAACTGGACAAAGCATCCGCAAGAATGGTTTGAGTAGCACTCTTAAGGCCTAACCTTCTGGGGTCTTCCTCTCCACCCTGGTTGGTCAGAATTCCACTCTGTGGAATTCTGCAGCACTCTGTGACCTCTGGCACTCCGATTTACCTCACAGATCCTCAGTGGCTGTTCTCTGCCAAGCCTCAGAGTTTCACCATGCACATGGCAATTTAGCTTTTTGACCAAAGACTCAAGGGCTCTCAATACAGATTTCTAGAGCTACTTCTCTAAGCAATTCCCTGCTCTGGTACCTCGCCCCACAAATCCCAGCTGCCTCACCAGCCCCAGATGCCAATCTTCGTTTTATTTTCTGTAGGATACACTGCTTTTTATTTGGGCTCTAGTTCCCTGTGCTGCTGTTTGGATAGTTAGTGCCCCCAGACAGAAAATGAGAGTGAATGTCACACTTAACCTGTGTATTTCCCCTCTCTGAAAGATCACAGCTTTATGCTGGTTGCTGTTCAATGCATGAAAAGAGTTGCTTCATATGGTTTATCCAGTTTTACAGTTGTTTATGGCAGAAGGGGAGCTTTGATACCTGTTACTCTGTGATGGGTGGAACTGGAAGTTTCAATTAATCAATTAATTAATTAACACCAGCAAAACCAATAAAACCTTAATTTCCAGCCATCAAAAGTCAACCAAGGGAACCAATAAGCAGTAAAAATAAAAAGCTGGGTCAGATAGCAGACTCATGGAATTTTCTACTATTTTAATTTCTTAGAGTCAGAAAAAATTTCCAGTAGTCATATCATTTTTGTTCATTTTCATTTTTCACCGACAGCACAATGAATACTACAACACTCTTCATTCCTTCCTAACCAAAGCCTAACTTTGTGTTTTACTCCAAGGGGATGATTCATGATGAATCAGCTAAGCCAATAATGATGCTCCTCTTTCACTATGTCAGATACTCAATCTCCTAGCCTCCCTGAGAGCTGGAGGTGACCACATAACTGTATTCTGACCAATGAGACAAACAGGGAAGTATTTTAGGCATCTCCTGAAAAGGTTTTTATTTTCTTGACAAGAGCAATAGATGACATTGGCCCCTTTTTCCTGTCTTGAATGTGAGTCTCTTTGGACCATAACATATATGAGGAGGAAAAGTCCATACTCTAAGTACGGCAGAGGAGAGGGAACAAAAGACCCTGAGTCCTTGATGACACCACCAAGCAACTAAATCAATACAGCAACTCATTACCTCTGAGAAAAGGAAAATCTATTTGTCTAAACCACCCTAAGATTTTTTGTTTCCATCTGTAACAGAAAGTATTTCTGATAGATAAATACGCACACCATTTGTTCTTTAGACTAAGAAGAGTTTGCAGATAAGATGTAAAAACAGTTTTAAAATATAGCATAAAAAGGAAATGGTTGGGAACTGCATTCTTTTGAAGTCTTTGGACTAATCAGATTTTCTTTGGTGTCTGTTAAATGCATGCCTGCCTTATATGCCCCTCTAGACTGCAAACTTCCTTGTGCCCAAAGATCTTCTCTGTTCTACATCTGGGCCTAGGCCCTCGTTCACTTGCTGATCGGTTCTATTCCTAGATGTCCTATAAGTTATCTCTGTCATCCAGGTATTCTTTGAGTCCATCAGGAATGAAGACCTCACAGACCTAAAACTTTTTTTTTTTTGCAGAAGTGAGCACGCAGGTAAAAGAAACAAGCAAAGGGATGGTTCACTGTCTTACGTTCACATTCTCTGACATCCAAGTTGAACTGCTGTAATGCTCCCAAGGTGAGCTGCCTTACTTCAGCTTCCAGCAACAGTTGCATCAAGGATGTGGCTAAATGCTTGCAAGCTGACATACATGCTGTCTGGGCCACCTTTCCCTGGAATACAAGAATGTAAATCGTAATGTTAACAGATTAAAATGAAATTCCAACAAAAATTAAAATCATTTATTTTTCAATTAGAAATGTCTTTGGGGCTGGCCCCGTGGCCGAGTGGTTAAGTTCGCGCGCTCCGCTGCAGGCGGCCCAGTGTTTCGTTGGTTCGAATCCTGGGCGCGGACATGGCACTGCTCATCAGACCACGCTGAGGCAGCGTCCCACATGCCACAACTAGAAGGACCCACAACGAAGAATACACAACTATGTACCGGGGGGCTTTGGGGAGAAAAAGGAAAAAATAAAATCTTTAAAAAAAAAAAAAAAAAAAAAAGAAATGTCTTTAAGGTTTTCTCCATCATGATACCCCTGCAATCAAACAACCTTGGGATTAACAGCACCTGATGGGAATCAGCTTCAATATTAGCTCCATCGCCATCAATCATGTAGCTACGACACCGAGCTAAAATTCACAAAGCCCAGTTAGTTATTCAAGAAGCACTTTTTCCCTAAATCAACGATAAACAATATTCAAAACCTTAACCAAACTAAGAAATTCTTCCACAGAGAATAAATTTCAAAACATCCCCTCTAAAACTACCATGATTCTTAAAAAACAAACGTAAACAATAATCCCTCATTTATCCAGAAAACAAAGTATTTACTGCTTTATGATTTAGAACATATAAAATGAAAAGAACAGTTTAAAACAAAAAGGTTTCTGGAAAAAATAATTAAAAGGATAAATTTTGTTTTATTAAAAAATCAACACTGGGGTCAGCCTGGTGGCACAGTGGTTAAGTTCTCACATTCTGCTTCGGCAGTCCAGGGTTCAATGGTTTGGATCCTGGGTGCGGACCTATGCACCACTTGTCAAGCCATGCTGTGGCAGGCTCCCTACATATAAAGTGGAGGAAGATGGGCACAGATATCAGCTCAGGGCCAGTCTTCCTCAGCAAAAAAGAGGAGGATTGGTGGCAAGTGTTAGCTCAGGGCTAATCTTCCTCAAAAAAAAAAAATGAACGTTGAGGTTTATGAACATAAAATAAGCTAATTTTCTAAAATATTGATATTAAAATTAATATTTTACTATCTCCTTTAAAGGATTCCAACACTTTATATCTGGTGAATTACATCTTAGTCCCAGGTCTAAGCTATATACCACAGAAGATATATCCACTTTTTTCCAGATATATATCCATTTTATTTCTGTTATTTATCACCTGTTCTGAAAAACAGAATGATATATTTTTTAAAAAGTTTGAGTCCTCAAATTACTCAGTGGATTCTTATTTTTTGAAATTATGAGATATTTCAGCCATATGAAAGATATATATAAATATATGATGAATACTTATGTATTCACTAAACATTATACATACAGTTCAAGCCCTTGTGTGACCTCCTTAATCATTTTCTTCCCTCTCCCCAGAGGTGACCATTATTGCTGTTAGGTGTACCATTTGTATTTTGAAAATACTATTATGACAAGTGTATAACAAGAAACAATATATTGCATTATTTTCTGAATTCTGAAACTTTCTATAATATCATACAATACGTCCTTCTGCACCTGGCTTTTTTGGTTCAATATTATTAATGTGACTTTTTTTTAATGTAATACATGTGGCTACAGTTTATTCCTTTAATTATTCCACATTGTTCTATTTTAGGAGTATACCACAATTTATTTGTTCATTCTTCTGCTATTGGATTTAGGTGTTTCTATTTTTTTGTTGTTATTGTTATTACAAAAAGACTAGATCATAGAGTACTATAGGTCTAGTAAGGATTCATGAAAATGCCAGATTCTGACTACAGTACCCTTTAGTTTTTTTATATGTTTCTCTGAGCCAGAGCCTTCCGCAAACATAGCAAGCTTTAAATGGAAAAAATATAATAAACAATAGCACAATAAATTTTTGAATTTGCATACTTCTTTACATACTTTAGATAATTCCTTTAAGATTATTTCTCAGACCCACTAGGTTGAGGGGTATCAATATTGTAATTCATAATACATATAGCATATATCTGAAGAGGAACATAGGTAAAAACCAGATTTCCAAATATCTAACTATAAACTGCTATACCTAAGATGTGTTCTGATTTACAATATCCCCAGATATTTCTGAGAGTATCATTTAATTGCATAATCACCAGCACTGAGTACTATTATAAATTTCTCTAATTAAATTTATGTCTTTTTATGTCTTTGATTACTTTGTGAGATTAAACATTTTATTTATTTGACTAAGTATTATTTTATAGCATAAAAATAGGAGAATAATAAACAATGACCTATTTTAGTATACATACTAAAAATGTTCCTCATCTATATGGTTCTGTTTGTATGTTCTGAAGATCCACAATCTGTGGATGATTTAAGACAACAAATGGAAACACTCAAGTTAGGGAGCACTATAGAGACCAAGTAGGAAAGAGGCACTGGAAGCATAAAGAATCCTAAAGAGAAAAGTCACATTATAAAAGAAATTCACATTAAATGGCTTGCTTTCAATTAAACCCACTAGAGACACCACTGCAGATCAGAAGCCAGAGAAAAGGGAAACAAACTATCATCTCTTCGGCACGTCTTTACATCCAAGATGTGTCATACTCAGGCAGTTGATATCTTGTGTCATTTCATTTAATTCTCACAATCACCCCCAAGAAGTTGGTATTATTCCTTTCTTGTAGATTAAGAAACTAAGGCTCTCCATGAGATTAAAAAATTTAGACAAATTCATATAGCTATCTGGTATTTCTACCCATTCCTAAATCTGTATCTTTCCATTAAACCATCACCTAAAAAGTGATAGTAAATCTTACAGTCTTACACTGGAACAAGTGGGTAAAAACAGGTCCAGATAATAACAAGGTTAACAGGTTATCCAAGACATAGACTATACCCAAACAGGTAAGATAGCAGTAGTTTAGGAGCCAACTCTTCAAACACTGAGTATCTGCTGGGGCACACTTTTTAACTTGTGTCCAATGTAATTATCTAGACCAAAATAGATACTTAGAAGACCCAACGAGCTGAACATGGAGATGTAAAAATCATACAGCTAAACGCACAATTAAGCTGGAGGCTGAGAAGACAGTATTTGAAAGGCTCGTTTCAGTGGCCAAAATGGATTGCCAAAGAGACACAAAGCTGGCCTGGTAAAATGAAAATAAAACAGTTCAGAGTCAGAAAGTCTCATGTTCGAATTTTTATCTCCACCACTTATTAGCTGCGTAATTTGGGGTAAGTTAGTTGACACTTCTGACTCATTATTCATCTCAAAATATTAAATACCTTATTAACTTTAACATGAAACATAAACTTGGCTTTCAAGTCTATATCAATATATATCAATCAAGAGAGCCAAATGCACTTACAAATGATCACAGGTTACACTACTCTAACATGCTGAGTTATTTAACTGCCCTCCAATCACTCCAACCACTTTCCACTCTACTTACCCTCAAGCTAATTCTTTTGTGTGTGTGTGAGGAAGGTTGACCCTGAGCTAACACCCATTGTCAATCCTCTCTTTCTTTGCTTGAGGGAGACTGGCCCTGTCCTAACATTTGTGCCAGTATTCCCCTACTTTGTACATGGGATGCCTACACAGCATGGCTGATGAGTGGAGCAGGTCCACACCCGGGATCCAAACCTGTGAACCCTGGGGTGCCGAAGTGGAACACATGGAACTTTAACCACTCGGCAACAGGACCAGCCCCTCAAGCTAATTCTTTATTTCCAAAGTAATAATTGCAGAAATGTATGTTTTCATTGTTAAATATTTTTCTAAGTCTAGAAGCATTCTGAAGCTTTGCTAATTCACAGTCCACTATCCATTCTCTTTTTCACTTCTGGTTTCTGTTACTACCATGGTGTTCACAGGTTTTCTAAGAAAGGATAAACACAGACTCAGGCAACAACAACCAACACACTAAGCAATAAAAAAAATGGTGGTTTCACTCTCTTCCTTATCTTATTATGAAGCAGATTCTTTCTATGAACATACAGCCAAAATCACTAGGACAGGGTAGGTATTTGGAACTTAAGAAAACTTAAACTGACCAAATGTCCCATAAAACTGCCTTTGTATACCTCCAAAACAGGCTCAAATCAGCCATTACCACATCTAGACCATATCTAATGAAGCTTTGATAGTATTAGTGTAGAGAGACTGCAAAGGAATAGAGAGAGAATGCCAGACAAGAGGAAAAATGAGCTAAGCATTATCATGGTATTTTGAATGTATGAGGAACCTGGGATGCAGGGAGATTTGAATCACAAGGTCTTACAACTAGCTCTGTAGGCAATATCATGCTGCCTCTCTTGATGCATCTAGAATATTTATGCACTCCAAGACAGTCAATAAATATCAACTAAATGAACTGAAAGTCAACTACCAAAGCACTTAAATAGTTCATACTATTTCTCAATCCAGTTACAATGTCTTTTTTTTTTTTTTTTAAGTTTTGGGAAGGGCAAAGGAGCAACTAGTGAGAAAATTTATGATGTTAATTCAAAGTCACACTTAGGACCATAGCGAGAACCATCACTGGGCATGAGTCAAGACCCAGGAAAATACTTCTATGATTTTCACCATGTAGCTCTTTGGTAACTAAATCAACTCACTTGCTTCAAAAATATACCTAGATTCAAATTCTCTAATTCAAATTACTCCCTCTACTCTTTCTCTATTTACTGTCTTTCTTACTTGTACTATGTATTGTCATTTCACGCATGCACATTTCCTTGAAAAGTACATGGTTTCCAAGGAAAGAAACTATGGCATCTTTCTTTCGGTATATCCAAATGAAGCAGAGTCCAAGACTGTGCAGAGTAGGTACACACTGATATGTACTTTATGCCTTGGAGGTGTCTGATTCTCTTCTACAAAAAGGGAGGTTTTATCCATTGTTTTTTACATAAAGACATAATTAGACACAATTAACACAAATGTGTATAAATCTTACAAAATCCTCAAAGAAACAGAGAAAGCTCAGTATTCATCACTTTCAACTACTAAGTACTTCAATTACACAATACTAAGCCCTATGTCATAGTACTAAGTATAGTGAGTAGAGGCGAAGAGCTTAGAGAAAGTATCACCATCATAAACACCACTACTATCTCCACCACCATCAACAGAGTGGCTGCTTCCATTTATTGTGCACTGACTATGTGCCAAACATTTTGAAAATATTTTCTCACAAGAACCCCATGAGGTATTTAATCTTCGATTTATAGATAAGGACAGGGAGGTTAAGTTATATGTCTGAGTGGTGGAGCTAGGATGTGAATCCAGCCATGTCAGACTCCAAAGACTCTTAACAATCATTTGATCCTGCCTCCCAGTAAAGGGCCTTGTGGTAGTTGACACATCTTTCTGTTGCTTTGTGACTTGGGTAAGAGAACGGAGAGGACAAGAAGATAAAAATAACACAAATCTGAAAGGCCAGGATACTGAGTGAGAGGTTTTTTTTATCCCTTGTCCATCTAAGGAAGCATCAGAAGAACGCTGAGTTCACAGCAGATATTTAGAATAGATTCCAACCAGAGCTCTCTGTCAACCTACTGGGATCAGATCCTGAGTCCCAGATCATCAAGGATCTTATCTAAATGACTCCAAGTGGCCAAAGCCAAACTTCTCTTTCTCTGGATAATCTTAGCAAGTTTCAAAGTAAGAAACAGGTAAAGAGAGCCAGGAACTATTCTGTGAAAGAGAGCTGTCTTTCACACCAACTTTCTCTTTTGCTTTTGCTTCCTCAGTAACACGCCCTTGCTTACATTTTTTTCGTGTGTCAAATTTTATTTAATGAATTATTTCACTGTGAAATAGAGAAAGTTCAGACACAGAAACTGATCTAGCAAGGCAAGTAAGAACCACTCAGAGAACATAAAGCTACCCTATATATTGTTCCCTCTTTCTGTGTACCTGTGCCTCTGCTTCCTTAACCTTCCACCCTGACCTCTCCTTGTAGATATTTCCTCTATTCTGGATCCTCGTCTTACTTCTGCCTGCCCCATGGAAACTGATTTTTTGGATTGCTCCTCTAAGTTCCCTTCCTTTGCTAAACAAGAAAGCTATCTTGTTCCTTTTTACTCAATGTCCCATAGTTATGGGTGAGGCCACTTCATTCCCAGGGCACTATGCTTCCTATTTACGTAGGATGGATGTTCAGTAAGTTACATTTGGGGATCGAGCTCTGGATATTCCCATCTGTTCCTGTTATCCGGGACCCATGGCTGGAACTTTGGTTCCCATGTGCTGCAGAAATCCTATGACAAAGTGTTACTTCACCTTTATACCTAAACTACCTTAAAAATCATAAATCTTCCCCAAGCAGATTTTCCTATAACTGAATCCATATCTTAGGAAGGATTACAATCTTGTTCAAATACTGTATGATCTCACTCCTAAGTAGAAGATGAAAACAATGACAAACACACACATAGAAACAGAGACTGGATTGGTGGTTACCAGAGGGGAAGGAGGAGGGAGAAGGGTGAAAGGGTGTGTGGCAAATGTGTGTAGTGATGGATTGTAATTAGTCTTTGGGTGGTGAACATGATGTAATCTACACAGAAATTGAAATGTAATGATGTACACCTGAAATTTATATAATGTTATAAACCATGTTACCACAATAAATGAATAAATAAATAAGAAAAAAAGAACATTCTTAAATTCAGTTAGAGTTTCTGTATAAACATATACTCACTTAAAGAATACACAAATCCCCATTCTAGACAAACAAATATTCCCTAACAGCTAAAGAAAATGAAGCCTAAGGATGGTAGTCAAAATATCCTGGGCAAGATATGTGCTATTATTTGATGACATCAGTAGCGCCTATAATGAGATGGTGGACCTTTGGTAAATCAAAAATTAAAAAAACACAACAAAAAATAAGGGGAAAAAACTCTTACCTATTTTGTCTTGAAAAAAAATTAAAAGTTCAAAGAAAAAAGCATAGTTAAAAGAAAACTGGGGGGAAATACTCAGGATGTGGACAGAAGGACCACTCAGAAAAGGGATGTAACAGATGCTATAAACCTGGTTCTGTGACTTACCAACTTGTTTCACTTTCTAATTCTTAGTCATCTTTCAAGAAACACAAGAAACCTTTTTTAAAACACTTTTTCCTATGTATGGTTTTATTGAGGTACAATTACAAACAAGACGTGCAAATCCTAAGAATACAGCTTAATGACCTTCACATATGTAAAAACCTATAAAACTGCCATCCAGATCAAGATACAGAATATTTCCATAAATCCAAAAGTTCCTCATGCCCCTTTCAAATCAGTAAATCCACCCACACCATGGGATAACTCTACTGACTTATAGCCTCATAAATTAGTTTTACCTGTTCTTGTACTTCATATAAAGAGAATCCTACAGTATTGTCTTTTCTTGCTCAGCATGATTTTGAGATTCACTCACGTTGTTGCATGTATCCATAGTTTGTTCCTTTTTACTGCTAAGAAGTATGAATACATCACAATTCGTTTATTCATTTTTCTACTGATACGTATTTGGGTTATTTCTATTTTGGGACTTTTATGAATAAAGTCTCTAAGTGGAAATAGTCATTTTCCTGGAAAAATACCTAGGAGTAAAACTGCTAGATCAGAGAGTAGTTGTATACTTAATTCGATTACAAACTGCCAAAGCTTTTCAGAGTGATTGCACCATGTCATACCCCCACCAGCAACACAGAAGAGTTGTTCCATATCCTCTCCAACACTTAGTATCATACATTTTTAATTCCTGCGATTTTGCCGGAGTATGGTATCTTATTGCAGTTTCAATTTGTATTCCTTTATGAGTAATTCTGTTAAAGCATATTTTCATAGGCCTATTTGTCAAATGGATGTCCTCCTTTGTAAAGTACCTCTCAAGTTTACTGTCGATGTTTTTAACACATCAATGTTTTCTTAGAGATTTGTACAAGATCTTTGTGTTTTCTGGATGACTGCTTTGTCAGATGGATGTATTGCAAATATTTTCATACGTGCCTTGGCTTGCCTTTTCGCTTTCTAAAAGTGTCATTTGATGATCAGAAATTTATAATTTTGATGAAGGCTAATTTATCATTTTCTTTCATAGCTAATACCCTTTGTGACTCGCCTAAGAAATCAT
Source organism: Equus caballus (assembly GCF_041296265.1). Lineage (NCBI taxonomy): Eukaryota > Metazoa > Chordata > Mammalia > Perissodactyla > Equidae > Equus > Equus caballus. The sequence goes on along the minus strand of NC_091698.1, from coordinate 46,221,967 downwards.
CACCTAACTCAAAGTCTTGAAGATATTCTCATATAATTTTTTTGACAATTTATTGTATTAGTTTTCACATTTAGCTCTACAATCCATCTCAGTTTATTGTGTGAGGGAGGTGTCAAGATTAATTTTCTTTTCAGTTCATACACTGGATTGCTTGAACACATTTGTTGAGAAGATCTATCTTCCTCTGACTGAACTGCATAGGCATCTTTGTTGGAAATCAAGTAACCACATGTGTGAGAGTCTATTTTGAGACTCCTTATTCTGTTCCATTGATCTTTTTATCTAACTTTATGCCAATACTTCATTGTCTTGATTACCGAAGCTTTATAGTAAATATAGAAAATATTTAGTAATACAGTAAATGTAGTAATATATGTGATTTTATAAATAAAATACATATAAATATAGTAAATATATTCTAGTTTGTTTCTCTGGAGAACCCTGGCTAATACAGACTTATTAGCTATATCTCCTTGTTTTATACATTTAGTGATCGCTCTAGGTTTTATAATACGCATCTTTAACTTATCATAGTCTACCTTCAAACAATATTATACTATTTCACTTAATATAATTTTCATATATTTTACTTCTTTATATGCTATAAAGTCATTATTTTTGTTTTCAAAAGTCCATTATCTATTTAATATATTCAAAAATGAGAAAAAAATCTTTTATATTTCCCATATACTTTTCGTTTGTGGTGCTCTCTATTCCTATACGTAGAGCCAAGGTTCCATTTTCTATTATTTCTGCCTGAAAAACTTGCTTTAACATTTCTTGAAATTCAGGTCTTCTGACAACAAATTCTCTCAGCTTTTGATTGTCTGAAAAAGCTTTATTTCACTTTCATTGTTTGCTAGGTATAAGATTCCATGGTGACAGTTGTTATTGTCACAGCACATTAAATGTATTGTTTCCTATCTTCTGGAGTACAAAGTTTCTTTTAAAAAGTATGCAGTCATTTCATCACAGTTTCTCTATATGTAATGCATCTTTTTTCCTCTGCTTGCTTCTAAGATTTTTTCTTTATCATTGTTTTTCAGCAATTTGATTATGATGTGCCTCAGTGTGTGTGTGTGTGTGTGTGTGTGTGTGTGTGTGTGTGTGTGTGTGGTGTCCCGCTTGGTGTTCATTGAGCTTCTTGGAAATACGGGTTTACAGTGTTCTCCTACGTTGAAAAATTTTCAGTCATTATTTTTTCACTTTTCCTATTCTTCCGTCTTTCCTCTCCTAAGAAGCCAACTGGACATATGTGGCACTGCTTGATATTGTGCCACAGGTAACCGAGACTCTGTACAATTTTCTCCCCATCATTTCTCTTTCTGCACTTCAGTTTGGAGAGTTTCCAATGCTGAGTCTTTTAAGTTTCCCAATCTTATCTTCTAAAGTTGCTAATTTCTGCTGCTAATCCAATTCAGCATATTTTTTATTTTCGATATTTTTGTCTTTAGAAGATCTGTTTGCTTCATTTTTTATAACTTCTATTTCTTTCTTTATATTTTACCTTTAAATAGCTTTAATACCTTTAAATATTGAACACACTGTGTGTGTACGAGCAGTTTTAAAGCATTTATCTGCTAATTCTGTCACTTCTGTCATTTCTGCATCTTTTTCTATGGACTGATTGTTTTCCTTATTATGGATCAGATTTTCTTGTTTCTTGTCATATCCAGTAAATTTTTATTGACTATTAGATATTGTGAATGTTAGGTTGTTGACTATCTCTATTTTGTTGTTTTTCTTTAAAGAGTGTTTGACTGTTGTTACAGCAAACAGTTCAGTTTCTACTGGAACAGTTTGAAATTTTGGGGCGTGCTGGTATGCACTTTTATGTAGGGAATAGAATCATCTTTTCTTTAGGCTTACCCTGGGCCCAGTACAAATGCTACTTTGGACCCACTACCAGCCACTTTGGCAGCACTACTGAATGCTTCAGGAGTTCAGTGGGGTCCTTCCCCTCTTACAGTTGAAATCTGAACATCTCCCCCTGCCTATGAGAGTTCTGGCAATTGTGCTCAGCTTCTATGCCTTGGCAGTTGTTTTCTGCCTGACTTCATGGATTTTTCACCCTGCACACGAGCAGCTTAGTATTCGCCAAAGCCTCTCGAGGATCCCAGTGCAGACTTTTGGTGCTACTAGGAAGACTTTCCTCATCTTGAAGCTGCTTCCTTGCAAATATAAGCAACTTCATCCCAAACTCCAATCTTTGCCCTTTTGACTCAACAATACTGCCATACTCTGCTTGGGTTACCCCCTCTCTGTACTGCAGTTTGCGAAGTACCTGTATGCAGATTGCTGGGGCTACGTTCCATTTGCTTCCCTCCTTTTAGAGATCATAGTCCTGCACTGCCTGCTGTCCAATATCTGAAAATAGTTGTCTCATTTATTTTATCCAATATTCCAAATGTTTAATAGTCAAGAGTAAATCTGGTAGCAGTTATTACAGCATGGCCAGCAGTGAGCATCTCCCCTTTATTTTTGAAAGATATTTTTGCTGGGTACTGGCTTGTATATTTCAGTTTTTCCTTTACTTTGGGGATTTTACAAGTTTCATTCTATTGTCCTCCAGCCTCCATTGTTTCTATGAGAAGTCAACCATCATTCTTATTATTTTTCTATCGAAAATGTGTTCTGTAGCTGCTTTTAAGATTTTTCTTTATATTTAATACTCAGCAATCTAGTCATCATGTGCCTAGGTTTAGTTTTCTTTGTATTTATCCTGCATGGGCTTGCTGAGCTTCTATAATCTGTGGATTGATTCATTCCTTCAGATATAGGAAACTCTCCATGATTTCTTTAAAGCGCTTCTGTACCATTCTCATTCTCTCTTTTCTTTCTGGGACTCGAAGGACATACACGGTGCACCTTTAAACTGTGTTTCATCTCTCTTTTATGCTCCATTCCATTTGGAAAATTAAAAGTAAAAACTGTATTCTTCTTTCTATGTGTTTAAGTTAGGTGTTTTCTATAGATCTGTCTTTGAGTTCACTAATCTTGACTTCTGCTTTGTTGAATCTGTTATTAAACCCACACTTAATGCATTTTTAAAACCTCACCTAATGAGCTCTTCATTACAGATTTTGTATTTTACTATTCTAGAACACATATTTGTTTCTTCTTAATATCTGTTCAAATCATCTTTTTTTTTGTATTTTTGTTCATTCTTGCCTCTGTTTTCTTTAACATATTAACCATAGTTATTTTGAAATCTTTGTTTGCTAGCATAAATATCTGGATTATCTAATGATCTGCTTCTATTGACTGTTTTAACTTTTGATTATGTCAGTTTTTCCTGCTTATTATTATCATGTTAAGAAACCGTTTGATATGCCATACATTGCAGATAAGATGCTACACAGGCTCTAGATTATCTTATCTTCCTCAACAGAGTTTTGAGTTTTATTCAGGCTGGTAGTTAAATTATTGGTAAATCAGCTTGATTTTGTCAGGCTTGTTTACAAAGTTACAGTGGGTCCACTTTAGTTTTTCCCTTACTCTTAGGACCTTGTCCTTATCCCTACAAATGGCACCACTGATGTTTAAACTGAAAGGCTCTGGTGTTCATCAGGTCTCTCTATGGGTCCAATCCTGAATGTCTCTGCTGTGCAACTTGTAGAATATTTGCTTAGCTATCAATATTCTAGCAGTTGATGTGTTCTAAAGCCTGGGAGTGTGCCCTGTTCGTGTGAAGTTTAGAAATTAGTCAAGGATTGAAGGGCAATTTTATAAAGACATTTTTGGGGGTTCTTTCTCTGTGCTTCTTTCTTCTTTGGTATCTTGTTCCTCTAAAACCTATTCTTACTGACATCCCAAGCACTGATCCTTTCCTTCTTTTTTTCTTTTTTCCTTTTCTTTCTTCCTGAAGCCCCCTGGTACACAGTTGTATACTCTAGCTGTAGGTCCTTCTAGTTGTGCTATCTTTCCTTCTTCTGACAATACTCTGATTTTACATTTTGTCCAGTTTTTGTAGTTGTTTATGACTAGAGATTAAGTCTGATACTAGCTATGGCATCACAACTAGAACCCAAAAAGAACCTTTTAAATTTACCAATATATTTCAACTAGAAAAAATTATAATAGCCATTTAAAGAATTTCTCCCTGGCCAATAATTTTACATGCCCTACTCTTGATTTCCATTATCAGCTTGGCAAACATTTTTGCTTTATAAAGAAAATGCACACACATATGCATTTTTGAGCTCAAACACATAAGGATAAAGGGTGTAGCCAATTAATCAGTACTGGCGCATTACAAAACAACAATAACACCACCAGCAAATACCTTAATTTGATGTTCTACTGCCATAGACCAAAACAGTGTCAGATAAAAAACAAAGAAAAGAAAAGGTAAATAGAGAAATTGCAGATACACAGTTTAATGAAAACCAACATACACGTTAAATACAGTGCCCTAGAACATTGACTTTAATTGTTGTCCCAGTTTTGTCATCTGCAAAATAGGATTGTTAAAATGGTTAAATAAGAATAATTCCTATGTAGTATTTGTCATATGACCCGGCATACAGTAAGTACTCAGTAAATGTCTTACGTTTATTATAATTTTTATTCCTATGATCCTGAATATGGAAAACAGTTGAAAAAGATGTTGGGTACGTTTCCTTAAAAAGTAAGCATTTTATGAGTGCATAATATTTTACTAATTTTTTATAGAGTCATATGATTTTCTTCTTTTAAACCAAAAAATTCTGTCACACAAAAAAGTGGAAAGTGTACTTCCTGCTCTGAAGCAAATCAAGGAGAACATGCAATTAAGTGCTAAATTAAGCAGAATAAACTCTAAGCACTATATGATTTTAGAAGAAAAGGTTATGAGGCCAAAATAGTCAGAGAAGGCTTCACAAAAGTGGTAGGACTTGCTGGGTGACCTTCAACATATCCCAACAACAACAACACAGGGAAATGTTTTCAAGTGCCTTCCAATATATGAGGTAATGTAAAGTACTCTACAAATAACAATTATTACTACACAAACCTCCATAGAATAAGAAGTCTTCATAACGAGAAATAAAAACTCTTCCTTTCTCTTTCCTCAACTCCTGTTCAGGGTAAAGGTCAACTTCATCAAGTCATCTCATTAACACAGAAATGTCTTTGAAGGTATTCAGTCTTTGCCATGCTCGACATTTCACCAGACTGCAACCAAGATGCTAAAGAATCAGATTCAAATATTAATGAGCAGAAGGTCATGATGAGGTAATCTCCAAAGTTCTATTAGTTCCTGTTTTCTGACCCTATCCAATTCCTTCTTCCTTTCGCCAGTCTTCTCTTACTACATGTGTTTACAGTCACTGGCTTAGTTTCAAGATATACCCTCCAAACTGTAATTTCACTTGAAGTGCATTTTAAGTGGAGGCCTCCCAGATGCTGGACCCCCAATCCAAGGGTGATCTGTAGGGGTATAAAGTTAAAATAAAAAGAAGAGAGGGAATCAGCTAAAACTACATCCAATTTTGATATTTAACTACTAGAACCAAAAAAGAAAAAGAGAAAAAAGAAAAGAAAAAAATAGGAAAAATTAAAAAGAAACTCTCCTTTTCAAACTTTCCAATAAGCTATTTAATAATGTGAAAAAGCAGAGCGTATTAAAATATTAACAAAAGCTTCCAGGAAAACCTCTATAATCTCAATTGTTTATTCAAGACCTTTACAAACCTCATAAAAAATTAAGTGGGCTTGGAAAAAACACACCACAGCCATAGGAGAAAGTTTACAAAACACAACGCTACAGACGCCTGACTGTCTGCCAGCCAGTCGCTTTTAACTTCCACATACAACTTATTACTCAGTTCCTAACTGGTCAATACCCTAAACAAGAGCACTTCTCCTCCCAAACACCTCATTAGCCTGAGTTTCTTTTTCGCTTTTTGAGCTAACGTATCCTGTAGGTGCTTTGATTCATTATTTTCTGCCAATAGCAAATGCTTCATTTCAGAATTTGTAAAACCTTAGGTTTCTCTGAGGGAAATCATTCAAGATCTTCTTTACAAGCATTTAATTAGTTCTCTAATGGGAAAACAGTGTATGAAGCATCACGTCCATTTTATGGGAAGTGGTAGTGAAAATATGATAGGACTAGAGTAAAAGTGATAACACGAAGAGCAAGGACTTTGGTCCAGACTAAACTAGATTTAAATCCAGGCCCTATCACTTATGTGACCTTCAGGAAAGTTGTTTAATCTTGGTTAGAGTCAGCTTCCTCATCAGTAAAATGAAGATAATACCAATCTTACAGAAATTGTACGCAATAAATGAGATCATATAATATAGAGCCCTGGACAGCGTGTGGCACACAGTAGGGGCTCAATGAATGGTAGGTACTTTATTACGAAAAGTTCCTATCTTTTTGAGGAGTTTTGCAAATATCTCAAGAAAAGTTTAAATAAAAATTTATTTGGGTCCCAGGCAGAATTAAAAATTCCACATTTCTTGAAAAGTGGTTATGGAAAAATTCAATATACAAATTCTAATATGAACTGGACTTGATAAGCTTTCATACACCTAGAAATTCACTCTGAGTTCATCATGTTGCGGATTTCGAAATTGAGATTCTACGCAGTCTCAGTTTGGGAGGACAAATGCTCTTAAACCATTTATTTCTCAAGGAAACACACTGCACATTCTCCCAATCCCGGTCTTTTTCCCTTTTGAAGGGCTCTACAGGAGCTGTAAAAGAGGAAACTTTTCATCACATTGTATCTGTGTGAAAGCACCAAAATGTGTTAACAATTAGAGAAGAGGAAACCTGAAAGACTGCCTTGTTAATTAAGGAACTTGCTATCAAAGAACTCATTAAAAGGTAATGAAACCAATTGGCTATTAAAATAAATACCCACTGCATAAAGGTTGCCTGGCTAACAGCCCCTCAATACAGCTTTTTACAAACATTCTCAATAGTAAAGACCCAGAAAAAAGAGGAAAAGCCACAATGATGCTAAAATCAAGATTGACGACACCAGACATGCAGTTATCCTTCATGGAAAGAAGCAGCTGAATTAAGAAAAACCTTAGAATTAAAAATACGGGACCTCAAACATCCTTGAAAAGTCCTCTACCATCTATCCCTTGTTCTCAGAGACTCTGAGCATTGTGTAATATGGAACCAGGCAGCCGTTCCTCTCTATACTTTGCTATTCCTAGCCATTAAGTTAGAACGCAATTCTCCCTGTTCCTAGCGAGTCCCCCACCTACTCCGTTCCACTAAGCTTCTTTCTTATTTAAGCTGAAGCTGCAAATCTTGGAAGACGGCAGAAAGTTATGGTTGAAAGAAAACTGGTGGAATATAGTGTAATGTCAGAGGTATATTCGCTTGAGCAAAGTGAAAACAAGAACTGAAGGATCTCTGTAACAGGACATGCTAGAAATAGATCATTTACATTGCACTCCACAAGTTCAGAAAATTTTCAGAGAACCAGACATTGGTGATAGGAAAAAATACCTCCTCCACTGAACAAAGAACATACTTGCAGAATATGTTAGCTGCCTACTCATTAACCATGCTCCCTTCTACCTTGACAAAATAATCCTTGGCAAGATAAACAGAATAATTATGTTTCCCAGCCTCTTGTCAGATATGGAAGGCAAATTATTGGAAAGTAGAAATGTCTTCAGAAGCCTTTTTGCCTGGTCCTTCCTTCTGCTGTCTAAATATGGATGTGATGGCTAGAATTCTAGCAGCTACCTTGGAGCCTCAAGGAAAAGCTAAAGAGAATGACAAAGACCTTAGCCCTAACACTCCTAAACCTCTGATCTATTATCATTTCTGGAGCTGTTATTATGTGAGAAAATACACCCTTAGGTATTCCAGCCACTAAAGTTGGTTAGCTGTTATTATTGATAACTGATAACTACAGGAAAGCCAGCAGAATCAGGAAATCAGATGAGAGATGTGTACATCATTACGCACATAAATAGTCTAGATAAGGAATGAGACTGCCATTAAATGGGAGAAAAAGTTGAAAGGCTGTCTACTGACCATGTTTTTTGACAAGTATACAGTGTGTAAAGAACTTCTATATTTGAGGTCAAGTAAGGAGGAGAGTAAAATAATAGCACATAGCCCAGTTTCATTGTAATACAAATACTAATAGCACATAGTCTCTTTGTAAAACCAAGAAAAGGGAACAGCACTTGTGATGCTTAATTTTATATGTCAACTTGACTGTGTCATGGGTTGCCCAGCTATTCGGTCAAACATCATATGGATGCGGCTGTGAGAATATTTTTGAATGAGATTAACATTTACATTGGTAGACTGAGTAAAGCAGATCTCCCTCCCTAAGTGAGTGGGCCTCATCCAACCAGCTGGAGGCTTGAATAGAACAAAAAGTCTGATCTTCTTCTGAGTAATAGGCAACTGCTCTTGCCTAACTGCCTCGAGCAGGGACATGAATCTTTTCCAGCCTTCAGACTTGAACTGGAAAAAAGCTCTTATTAGGTCTTGCGCCTGCTGGCTTTCAGACAGGAACTTATACCAACTTCCTGGGCGTCCAGCTTGCCAACTGCAGATCTAGGACTCCACAGCTTCCATAATCACATGAGCCAATTCCTTCTAATAAATATACACGTGTGTATATATATACATACACACACATATCTTATTGCTTCTATTTCTCTGGAAAATCCTGACTAATACAGCATCCAAAAGACTCAGAGAATTATCAAGACTCAGAAAACTGTATATGAGAGGATTGAAAGTAAATTTTCAAGAAACTCTTTGGTATCATCATCTAGAGTAAAAAACTAACCATTTCCAATAAAAGAGAAGCATAAAGCAATAAGGAGAAAACAGTGTGAGGTGATACAACACAATAAATCAAAAAGCCAAGAGGAAACATAAAGGAAGATGGATAAGATCAAAAGGGTTATAAGAATACCAAAAGCATAGTAACTATTAAAGTCCGTGTGAGAAGGAATAAGAGCAGGATTCAGGTTGTGGAAAATTACCCAAGTTATGTGGAAAACGAACAGGAGACATTCTCCAAGAACTTAGAAAACTAGTATGAAGATAAAAATAATAACAGAGAAGATGATCAATTTGAATACATAAGATCAAGTTAACATTAGGTCAATTGATGTTTATAAAGTGAAGCCAAGAAAAAAATGAAACACCAAGAATAATCAATATATAAGAGGAAAAAAAATTTACAAGAAAATACAAGCATTCAGGCAGAAAAATTAGGTTGAAAACCAAAGAACAAAATCAGATTTCTCGACCATAACACTAAAAGCTAGATGACAGTGGAAAAACACATACAGAGTATTGAAGGGAAAAAATGTGACACCAATCTTTTTTTCAATCAAGCTAAAACGTAAGAAGAAAACATTAAGAAATATACAAGGAAGGCCTCAGAAAATATGAAATAAACACCTTTACTTGAAGGTGCACATTGTGAAAGCTATGGTCTAAAGCATGAAAACTAAGGAAAAGTGAGATCAGTTTAATAGTTGTCTTAAAACTAAATGTAAATTTCAGTACTTACTGTTAAGAAAAGATATATAACACAGAAAGGCATGCTGTAATAATAATAATAATACTCTTGCTGTAAAACAAGAGGACATATTTAAAAATATAGGCGAGAGAGGGAGAATAAAAATGTGACAAATCATTTATATTAAATATGTCACAAACAAAACTTCATGCTTAAGTCCAACATTTAGAGAATCAAAAGTTGAAAAATAATTTGGAAAAAATGCAAGGACTTATGTTTTTCAAAGCTCTGGGGATGTGTAAAGCCAAAAAGTATGGTATATGCTCAAAACAAAGGCAACAAAAGAAACTTTAAAAAGAGAAAGAATAAAAAAACCACCCTTATAAACAAATAAATAGACAATAATTGTATATTGTTTAAATTATCCTATTAAAAGAGAAAGGCAAGACAAAAAACACTGATGAAACTAACAAATAAAATAATGGGCAAAGGCATAGAAGGAAAAAGTAAACGTAAAGGAAAAGGTAGTAACATATTAACAATAGATAAGCTCAAATGCAAGGCACAAGTTATTAAACAAGAGTCATTGCCTATCAGCATTCTGAAATAAAGATCTGACTGCCAGAAGCTCTCACACAACATATAATATTGTATGGAAGTACATAAAGAAAAAATTATAGAAAACGGAAAATACCAAAAAACAGGCAGCACAATGACAGTAAGAGATCTTAACAGAATACACTGAGACTTTGACAGATCAAGCAGGAGAAAGTAAAATGAAAAATGAGGTCTGAATAATAATACAATAATATGGATTTAAAAGATATATATGTAAATATATAGAACTTTGTACAATATGATCAGGAAACATGTCTCCTAATCATTAAATGGGGTTTTACCTAATTAAATATCCAGTGAAATCCTAAAGGACTTCTCAGTATCAGTGCTTGAACAAGTGGCTATCCATATAGATAAACATAAACCTCAACTGTTTTGTCCCACTGTTATACAAAAGAAAACATCTAAAAGGATCATATATCTAAACAAAAAGAGTTAAAATTATAAAGTTTTTAGAAAAAACAGAAGAGAAAAGTTTTTAGAACTTGGAGTAGAAGATTTCTTAGATAGGACACAGTAAAATGGCAAGCACTCACATTATATATAGCTGAAATAGAACTAGTATCCAGAATATATAAAATACCTTTATGATTTAATAATAAGAAAAATAATCCAATTAAAATATGGGGAAAAGATATGAACAGGAACTTGACAAAAGAAGATATATGAAGCCACTGAGGACATGAAAAGCTCTCAGCATCATTAGGTATCTGGAAAATGATAAATAAAACCAAAAGGAAATAACAGTACATACTCATTAGAGTAACTAAAATTAATTTTTAAAAAATGACAATATCAAATATTGACAAGAGTTTTGAGCAAGCGGAAATCTCACACATTGGTTTTGGGAACATAAAATGGTATAGCTACTTTCAAAACCACTTGTCAGTTTCTTAAAAAGCTAAAAACATACGCTTATGATTTGACTCAAATACAAATTAAAGTGAAATTGAACCCATGTATTAATAACAAAAAGAGAAAACCAGATATTATGAGTCCCCCAATTCAACACAATTAGAAATATACACAAATATCTATAAAGTGCTTTGTCAAAGTCACGTCTTTATCTAACCACCTGTTTAAAGGAAATATAAAGCACAGGGGAGCATGTTAAGTAACACCACAGGGATGTACCATGGGAAATCCTATAGAACAAATAACTAAGTTTCTTTAATAAATAAAAGGCAAAGTATAAAAAAAAAAGTAGAGTACATACACATAAAAAGAGACTTAAAGAGCTTTCCAATGACACTGCAGCTTATATAAAACAAATCCTCTCACCAAGCCCAAGTGTAAAACTTGATAAAATAACAGAAACAAAACAAAGCAAAAACAGCTGCTTGAAGGCATCAAAGAACAATCAATGACACACAGCTTTAGAGAAATAGAAGAGAAAAGTTAAACACTGAGGTGACCTGGAATTTCTCCGTTTCTTCAGCTTAAGGAATTTGCTTATTCCCAACACAACGCATGGAAGCTGAAAAGAAAATAGGGGCCTCTCAATAATTTGGGGTCAAAGATTATGAAGTTCAGCACTCTCACTCCCAGGTCCCCCCAACAAAGGCACTCAAAATTAGAGAATTAGATGACGCTGGAGTAAAGCGTATAGCAGGGAAACAAGACTGACATTTTTTATTGTTTGCCTTTACTTAATCCTAAACTGTACAGGCTGTATAGGGGGCATGAAATAGAAACAACAATCAGGAAGCACCTGCTAAGAGGTGAGAAAGCTAAGCAGAGTTTAAGCAGTTGCATGGAGCTGAGCAGAAAATTAGTGATCAGGGTCCAACAAGGAGGAAGAATCCTGGTAAACAGCCCAGGATTCAAGTTGAGATATCAGCAGGACGATAACCTATGATTAAGTGTAAACCAGAAACAGATCAATCCTGGGGCTGCCCCAGTGGCATTAAGTTCATATGCTCTGTTCTGGTGGCCTGGGATTTGCAGGTTCAGATCCCAGGGATGGACCTATGCACTGCTCATTAAGCCATGCTGTGGCAGTGTCCCACATACAAAATAGAGGAAGATTGGCACAGATGTTAGCCCAAGGCCAGTCTTCCTCACACACACACACAAAAATAGATCAGTCCTGGGGCCAGCCTGGTGGCACAGCGGTTAAGTTCGCACGTTCCGCTTCTCGGCGGCCCGGGGTTCGCTGGTTCGGATCCCGGGTGCGGACATGCCACTGCTTGGCAGCCATGCTGTGGTAGGCGTCCCACGTATAAACTAGAGGAAGATGGGCACGGATGTTAGCTCAGAGCCAGGCTTCCTCAGCAAAAAGAGGAGGACTGGCAGTAGTTAGCTGAGGGCTAATCTTCCTCAAAACAAACAAACAAACAAACAAACAAAAAGATCAGTCCTTACAAAGCCTTAAGGATAGCCCACTTTGCAGGAAGATTTACATAATCCAGAACTTAAAAAAACTTTGTAGATAATCTTCTGCATTTAGTAGAAAAATTATTAGAAGTGACAAAAGACAGAAATATATCATGGGAGAGGATGAGGCAAAATGAGATTTAAAAAAACAGAAAACAAAAACAAACCCTAGGTGATTCAGATATTGGAATTATCATACGAAAGGAATTTAATATATTTACAAAATTGATAACAAGATAGAGAACTTCACTAGAGACCTAAGATCGATAAATAGAAAAAGCAATAAAAATTCCAGAACTGAAAAACACAATTTCTGAAGTTAAAAACCCCAAAGATGTTTTTAACGACATATCAGACACAGCAGAAGAGAGGACTAATACACTGGAAGACAAGTGCAAAGGAAATATTCAGACTCAAGTACAGGAAAAAAAACAGATGTAAAAAACAGAGAATATTGTAAGAAACATGTGAAACAAAGTAAAAGATCTAACATATGTGTAATAAAGTCCTAGAAAGAAAGTAGAGAGAGAGAATGGAGCAGAAGAAATAGTTGAGATACTTGCTGGGAATTTTCTAGAACTAATGAAGGACAGTAAGCAGCAGATCCAAGAAGTTCTATGAATGCCAAATAAAAGTGGGTTTGGATCCCAGGCGCAGACACATACACCACTTGTCAAGCCATGCTGTGGCAGGCATCCCACATATAAAGTAGAGGAGGATGGGCATGGATGTTAGCTCAGGGCCAGTCTTCCTCAGCAAAAAGAGGAAGATTGGCGGGAGATGTTAGCTCAGGGCTAATCTTCTTCTTATTCAAAGAAAAACAATGAAATGAAAAAAATACACAATAGAGAAAATTGACTAAACCACAAGTTGGTTTTTGAAAGCATAAATAAAGTCATAAACAACAAACAAGAAACGGTTAAAAAATTTTTTTAAAGGAGGGGAAGGCAAAAATAATATCAGGAGAATTGAAAAACAGGACATCACTATAAACACTAGTGACATTAAAAATAAGAGAGTATATTATTAACAAATATACACCAATAAAATTAACAAGGTAGATGAAATGCACAACACAACTTACCAAAAGAGATAGAAGCAACAGCAGAAAATCTGAACAGCTATAAGGTATAAAATATATTGATACTGTAATAAAAAACTTTCCCCCAAAGCAAAGGCCCCCATGGCCTCACTGAATCTTCCAACAGCTAAGAAACCACATCAATCTTACACATATTGTTCCTCAGAATAATGCATTTCCCAACTTGTTCTATGAGGCAGAGTAACTCTAATACCAAAATCTACTAGGGACAATACAGGGAGGAAATACAGGCCAAACTTTCATATGAATAGAGAAAAATATTCTACATAAAATATTAGCAAACAAAATCCAGTTCTACATAAAAATGCATCACAATAAGGTTTATTCCAGGAATGCAAGAGTCATTCATTGTAATTCATCATATAACAGAATAAACTTCTTCCTTTACAATTCTGATGCATTTTCTTTCTTTTGCTTTTTTCTTGTCTAGCTGATCTGGTTAAAACTTCCAGCACAATGTTGAATAGCAACAGTGAAAGCAGAGATCCTTGTCTTGCACTTGATCTTAAGGGCAAACCTTTCAGTCATTCACCATTTAGTATGTTAGCTGTGGAATTTTCATAAATGCCCTTTATTATACTGAGGATCTTCCTTCTATTCCTAGTTTTCTGAGTGTTTTTACCACAAAAAAGCATTGGATTTTGTTAAATCATTTTTCTGCAAAAACTGACAAGATCACGTGGTATTCTTCCTTCATTCTATTAATGTAGTATACTACATTGATTCCCTTATGCTGAACCACTATTGCTCTCCTAGGTAAGATCCCAGCTGCTCAGGGCGTACAGTACTTTCAATATTCTGTTGGATTCTCTTTGTTAGTATTTTGTTGAGGATTTGTGCTTCAATATTAACATGGAATATTGGTCTATAATTTTCTTTTCTTGTGATGTCTTTATCTGGCATTGGTATCAGCACAATGCTGGCCTCATACAATGAGTTCCCTGCTCTCCTATTTTTTGGAAGAGTTTAAGAACAGTTGGTATTAATTCTTTTTAAATGTTTGGTAGAATTCACTAGTGAAGCCATCTGGTTCTGGACTTTTGTTGGGAGGTTTTTGATAACTGATTCAATCTCTTTACTTATTATAGGTCTGTTACAATTTTCTATTTATCTTGAGTAAGTTTAGGTAATGTGTGCTTCTAGGATTTTGTCCATTTCATCTAGGTTATCTTTATGTAGTTGTCAAATTACATTTTTACACACTGTATGCCCAGTAACATTGATTTGCAATTCTTTTTATGCATTTGTCTTTTAAATCAAGCAGGAATACAAAGTAGAGGTATAAACCAAAAATACACTAATACTGGTTTTTATATTTGCACATATACTTACCTTTACTGGAGAAATGTATTTCTTCATATAGCTTCAAGTTACTGTTTAGTGTCCTTTCGTTTGAACCCAGAGGAATCCTGTTAGCATTTCTTGCAGGGATGGTTTAGTGGTAATGAACTCCTTCAGCTTTTGAGCTTTTGTTTATCTAGATATGTCTTAATTTCCACCTCATTTCTGAAGGACAGTTTTATCAAATATAGAATTCTTGGTTGATAGTTTTTTTCCCCAGTACTTTGAATATGTCAACCTACTGCCTTCTGTCCTTGAAGGTTTCTGATGAGAAAACTATGGGATAATTTTATTGAGAATCCTTTATACGTGACAAGTTGCTTCTCACTTGCAGCTTTCAAGATTCTCTTTTTCTTTGTATAGTTTCATTATAATGTGCCTCAGTGTGGGTCTCTTTAAGTTTATCTTACTTGGAGTTCATTGAACTTCTTGGATTTGTAGGTATATGTCTTTGACCAAATTTGGGAAGTTTTCAGCCATAATATCCTGAAATATTCCTTCTACTCCTTTCTCTCTCTTCTCCTCTGGAACCCCATAATGCATATGTTGGTCTGTCTGACGATGTCTCACATCCCTTCAGGCTCTTTTCAATTTTCTTCATTCATTTTTTATTTTTCTGCTTTTAAGACTCAATAATTTCACTTGTCTTATCTTCAAGCTTCTGATTCTTTTTTCTGCCTGCTCAAATCTGTTGTTGAATCCCTCTAGTGAATTTTTCATTTCACATATTGTACTTTTCAACTCCAGAATTTTTGTTTGGTTCCTTTTCATAATTTTTATCTTATTATTGATATTCTAATTTTGTTCATGTATCCCTTTCCTGATATCCTTTAGTTATTTGTCCATGTTGTCCTCTAGTATTTTGAATATATTTAAGACAGTTGTTTTAAAGTCTTTGGACTTTCTCAGGGATGGTTTCTGCCAATGTATCTTGTTGCTTTAAACAGGCCATACTTTCTCATTTCTCTGTATGCATCATGATTTTTTTTTGTTATAATATCAAGACATTTCAATATTATAAAGCCATAACTCTGGAAATCAGATTCTGTCCCATCTACAGCATTTGCTTTTTTGTTGAAGACTGCAGTAGCCTATTTTTAGTGACTTCTTCCAAACTTTTTTCCCCCAACGACTGTATTCTTGTCATATGTGGTCATGAACTCTGTTTTTTTAGCTTGTATTGAACTAAACTTTTGACAGAGATTTCCTTGAATGTTAGGGCAAAAACCAAACCAAACAAAACAACAAACAAATTCCCTCTCTCCCCCAAAAAAGTGAAAAAAAATACAAAAACCATCACACACTTTTCCCACCTTCTGCACATTGGCTCCTGCTGGGTCACTCCAAAATTTTTCCAGGCATATGCTGAGCCTAAACATCAGCCCAAAGTGAATCCTTAGGGTCTTCTTAAGTATTTTCTGAGCACCTTTCCCTGGGTATACATGTCACCTTCTAAAGTCCCCTGTTTACACGGGTGCTTTTGAATGTCCTAAATTCCCAAAGAATCTTCCTCAGCTTTTCCTCATAGGCCATAGGTGGTCTACTGTATGTCTGCACTGTAATTTTTCACTCCAGGAACCTGAGAATTGTTAGTTCCTCTTACATCATTTTTGAATAATGCTCACCACTTCTTCAGCCCAAGTTCCAGGCTTGACAAAACAGAAATGAGTACCTGGCATAAGGTAGTCCTTATACAGGTTAGAAGAGATATAAACAATAATTTGAGTATAGGATATACTCTGATCCCTCAGGAAGCAGTGAATAGCATCTCCCTCTGAAAACATGGGCTGCTACTGCTCCAAGACTGCTGACTCACAGGTAGTGGAGTGGGGCAAGGGCAAGTAAAAACACCATACAGATTTCTTACTGTTTTTAGATTGCCTTTTTTGTTATTCAGCATTCATTTGGTTAATGTTTTTACGGAGAGACAAGAGTTTGGAGCCGCCTACTCCACCATTTTGCTGACATCACTCCCAGAGATTACTCTCCTTAATTCAAGCAGCCACATCGCAAATACATGTCATAGATCAGGGTTTCCCAAACTGGTTTCCAGAGAAAGGTTCCATGGTTCTTAATGGGATATCTTTAAAAAACTGTGTTTTCATTTTTGTGATTGTCTAAAAACATAAATTAAGTATAGACTGTTTTATCTGAATGCTTATTTTTATAACTGAAAACCACTACGTGATTTCAGTGTTTGAACTTGTTTTTGTGTTTACAATCAGGTTGCTATCAAGTAACAAGACATTTTTGCTATGAGCAAAAGGGTAGATGTGGACCTTTACGCATTTGTATCAAGTGAAAGTCAAAATAGTTTACCAGACCATAGGTTTCACAATAGGTTAACTAAATAAAAGTGGCATAAATATTGAAAAATCATACACTACATGTGAACTTTGAAAATTCTGCATTGGTAGTAAGTCCTATTCACATTGGTTGTAGCAATTTAGCTTTAGCAAAACAACAAAACTGATCATATTAAGTTATGTTGTTAATTTTAATTTTATTCATGATAAATTTTTATATTTAAGTTATAAATTTGTTTTCGGTTTATAGTTGTATAAGAATTATATACACAAGGTATTTATATCTACTCTATGTTTACACACATATAGGTAACACTACCAAAAAAAAAATTGGGAGAATTTAAGAGACGAAGGAATTTTAGCTCTGGCAACATGGAAGAATGAGTGGACATAAAACACAGAAATTATGGATTAAATATCATAGTATTTTTTAGTTACAAAACTGAGCTCGAAAGAAAAGAAATCTTTTGGTGCTAGAAATGAAAAGGAAACTAAAACCCAAAGGAATATGCTCCTGAGCTGATTTTGCTCAGATCTCAGGAGGATATGAGGCCAGAATTACATAATCACTACATACTGGGTTTGAATCTCAACACAAGGATGGGCTTCGGGTTCTGCAGTAGGAATGGGGATAGAAACTAGACGCATGCTGTCTTAGTCAGCTCAGGCTGCTGCAACAGAGTACCAGAGACTGGGTGACTTATAAACATCAAAGATTTATTTCTCACAATTCTGAAGATTAAGTCCAAGATCAGGATGCCAGCATGATTTGGTTCCGGTGAGAGCCCTCTTGCAGGTTACAGACTGCCAACTTGTATCCTCACGTGGTAGAAAGAGAACAAGCTAGCTCTCTGGCCTCTTCTTATAAGGGCACTAACCATTCACGGGGGCTTTATCCTCACACCTAATTACCTCTCAAAGGCCTCGCTTCCAAATACTATCATATTGGAGATTATCCTTCAATGAACGAATTTTAGGGGGACACAAACATTTAGTCTATAACATCTGCATTCTGGAACCTCAAAAGGCTATACTTTCACTGAAAAGGGATCAGATTAATGTGACATGGAAGCTTTCTTTGCACTGTGCACTTGGTGAAGGGAAAAAGCCTCCCATGAGAAATCAAAATCCAAGTATTGCTGTGCTATCAGAATCTACAATATCCATATAGTGCAGGAATCCCTAAGCGAAAATATGAATAAAAACTGGTCCTGGATCAGTGAAATCCCTGAGCGAACCAGAAACATAAATGCAACAGAGCTCAATAGGGACACTCTTATAAGCTAAGAAACAGGAGTTCCCACAGAAAACATTCCTGTCAAAGATAAGTTCACAATCAAAATTAAAAACTGCATAAAGAACTTATTTTTCATGAGCTAAAGTCCAAAGATCAACAAAAAGAATAAGAAGCATAGGTAGAGACTCCTGAGATAAAACAACTTTTTGAAAGTTAAAATAAAATACACATTTAAGATGATAAAGAAGATGAAAGGAATTTAAATCACTGCAAAATAACAGAACACTATGAAATAGACAGATATGAAAAAGAACTTCTAAATAGACTTCTAGAAAAATATTGTCACTGAAATTTAAAATTCAACCAATTATACAAACAATAGATTGGACTGGAAGACAGAGCTAAGGAATAACTCTGAATATGTCAGATATAAAAAGATAAAAATCTTAAAAGTAACAAGAAAGAAAAGACAAATTATCTACAGAGAAACAATAAATAAGAACATCAACAATAATGAAACAATATCTTCAACAGGCAGGAGGAAAATAAGGTTTAATGCAGAATTCTAATCCTAGCTAGAGATGAACAAAGGTGAAATAATAACATTTTCATATAAGAAGGGTTCATACATCACTTAAATCTGAGAACACAGTTCTAGGTAACAACCAGAAGCCCATTGAGAGTATGGAGACTTCATGCAAGTCACAGATATATATTTTAGACGCCTAGAAAAGGCCTAGGTTAATGGCCAGCTGATTCTACCCCCTAAACGAATTACTACCACAGCATTGTCATTAAGAAGCTGACTAGAACTGATACAAATTCCACCAGAAAAGTGAAGCTCACTAAGTCACAGAGACAGCATACAACATTTTTGCCAGAAGGTTTTTTCCGTTTAGTGCTACCTTCTGGAGATAAGATAGCCCTTTAGCTAACCGAAGGCAACAATTATACGCCTTAAACCTCTAAGTTATCTCTTCTCTAGGCTAAATAAACCAAATTTTTTTCAAATATTCCCACAAGATTTAGTTTCTATTCCTTACTATACCATAGCATTTTCCTTTAGAAGCATTCCATCTGGTCAGCATCTTTTTTAGACTATAACACAAAAGCAAAATAATTGATCCAGGCATGCTCTGACCAGCATCAAGTAGAAGAGGATTTTGGTCTAGAGCAGTTGTTCTTAAACTTTATAATACATCAGAATTCCCTGGAGGACTTATTAAAACACAGATTGCTAGGGCAAAAGCCGAGTTTCTGATTCAGTACATCTGGGACGGGGCCTGAGATTTTGCATTTTTCATAAGTTCTGTGGTGATACTGACACTGCTATTCCATGGACCACACTTTGAAAATTGTTAGATAATATTTTTCTGTAACAATCTTAGATCAATTTAGCTTTTTGGTAGACCTATCATCTTTCTTACTTAACTGAACTTGTAGTCAACTCACATGCTCGAGTCTTTTTTATAGGCACAATTAATTTGAATAACTGACTAAACATTCTCATTTCTTGTTTTCTTTCTCTACTGAGAAAATCAACAAAAAGCAAGTTAAAGATGGTAGATCATTAATGACATATTCATATATGAAAGAGAGTATATTATTTTTTATATTTTAGCTTTAGTTCACCATGCTAAAAGGACTTCCAGACCTCTGTCATCTCTAATTTATAAGCAAGTCAGTTTTTGAGATTTCTTGGTGTCCTTTCCCTGACATTAAGAGAACTCAAAGGCTCTGAACTGAGTATTCTACAAATTGTTTTTTTTTTTAAATCCCATAACAGAGTTGCTAGGGATGTCAAAAAACAATAAATCAACTACATAATGCTTTCCAAAAGCCCTTGAAAAATAACTGCTGGCTCCTTCTCAACTATATGAATAGTTTATCTAACTGTCCAATTACTAGTTGTCCAAAAAATCAGTTTTATAAATACTTCTCAAAACTTGAAAAAAAAATTACTTTCAAGTCTCAGTGCTTGACTCCAGTTAGCTAATAAGACAAGAAGACAAAGAACCCTGCCATTTCCACATAACGTGGACAGAGGCCTCTGCAGGGATATTAATATGCTAAGAGAACAGCCTTTCAAGGAAGAGATGTGCTCAGTGTCACTCAGTTAAACTTTAGAAATTAATGAGCTTCACTAGCTTTGCTTAGTTATTTTATTTTGCCAACTTCTTGGGTACCAAAGTTCAATTCTAGTCAGTTTGACAGACTTAAGATAAATCCCAAGAATACAATCTTCAAATCTATAAAAATTTACCAGCTCACTGAAATTGCCCACCTCTGCTCATACTTACCTCAATTCAAGCTGCTTTGGCTGGCAGCGGATCTACAGTGAGACAATTACTGAATCACAACAGAACTTGTATGACAGTTTTTTTCCTTGCCTAATTTAAGGCACTATGCCCACTGTCTTGGCTGAATTAACCTGATAATAAGTACTCTTCTGTCACTGAATTGGTGAAAATGTTTTTGTAAAAGATATGAACATGCTGTGTTTTTATAGATCTTTCTTTTACAAAACATAATCAATTGCTATAGCAACCTTGAGGGATCCTTAAGACTCAGGTACCCATTCGCATTTTCAAGTCAGGAAAGATGATGAGCCTCAAGGCTCCACATTCAGCTAAATTAAAGAAGCCAAGTCTACTGACTACAGCTTTTGCCCCAATCTCCCAAACTTAGCTTTGGAGCTCTGAGAGCTTACAAATCAAAGAAAAAGAAAATGTACGAAAAGGTGCTGTGTCTGGGGTCCTTCAAGGAACACACTGATCAAAGGCCAAATCATTGTGGTTGTAGCAAAAAGAGCAGTGGGGCAAAGAAGCAAGGTCTTCTCAAGTTAAAACAAAAAACAAAAACTTATGCTTGAAAGGCGTCCTAGAAAATTCCTAAAAATGTACTGACACTGTAGTTTGAAACGTATGGAAGTTTCCATGTGTTTTTTGACTATATTCAGTTGCAGACAGATGCTACAACTCACTGTCTCTAAGTGTCCAAAGTGTGATAAACAAATTTAGATCACAGTTTCTAGAATTAACCTTGCCAATGTAAAAGCCAATCGAATAAAACTGTTGCAGAACACTGCTTCACTCCACTAATGAGGAGGAATAGTTAGAACAAAGCGAAATTTCCAAACATTGGCTCTGCCCTTAGGACAAAGCAATTAGGATCTTGAAAATGTGAAAAATAACAAAAGAATATATGGTATATATGGAATAGTGCCAAATAGCAATAATAGCTTTTACTTTTTATCTTTCATTAGTAAAGTACAGAGAAAAAGTCATTTCTAGGAGATTTTGAGGGTTTTCATCTTCAGGATTCCAGAGGTGAACACAAAACTCTGATCAATACTGATGTGTCACACAACTTACACTAGGTTATGCTGCCATAACAAATAATTCCCAAATCTTTGTGGCTTACAACTACAAAGATTTATTTTTTACTCATGTTACACGTCAGCTAGGGGTCAGGATGAAGAAGCAGCCCCTTTCTGGGTCATGAGCCTTCATGGCAGAGGGAAGACAGCTATGAGAGAACAATGCAATGTTTCTTAAGGATTCTACTTGGAGTTGACATCTATCCTTCTGTTCACATTTCACTGGACAAAAGAAGTCACATGGCCAAGCTTGATGTCATTGGGTGGAGAATTATAATTCTCTTACAGGGAGAAGTAGCAAATAATTGGGAAAAATAATAATACCACGATCGGCCAACTGGTCACAAAGATTTGCTTTTTCCTTCCGCAATACAAAATACATACACCCTGCTTCCCAGGGAGAATAACCCCAAAGTCCTATATAATCATAGCAATAGACTCACAAAGTGGAGGATCTTGTGATAGACTCTACTTAAAATCCAGATGTGGCAGCTTTTACTCTGGAGATCAATAAACTAAAAAGACAAGTTAGCTGCCCTTCAAACATTCAATATTCAACTGTAGAACAGGAATAATACAACTGGACTAAATCTCCAACTTGGAAAGGAGAAGAAAGGGAAACACACAGCAGCCACTTATCCACGTGAATTCTGAAACTTTGTTGGGTAGAAGATGTGAGGGCTGCTTGTCCTGGGAGTGTGGAACATTCCTCAGTTGGGTCCTGGTCCTGCTTTCTTGGAGTAGCTTCCTTGCTCACTGTTCTCTGAGGCTGTGGGTATTGTCCTCTAGGAGGTCATTCATTTTCCTTGATCCTCTTTGGATCTATAAATAAGGTATTGAAGAATATGCCCCACTACCACCACCTTGGTGGCTAATGAGTTTCTCAGGCTACTTCCCATTCACAGAAAGCAGCGGGCACACAAGTCATGAACAATCACTATCTCTTTTAGTCAATCTACTAGCTTGTTTGGCAGTACAACTCTCTCAAAAATTTAGTTGGCTTTTCATTTACTTAATTGCAGTCATCTTGTTATGCCAATGGCCATACCCGCAAGTGTTTTGGGATATACCTCTGATTCTAGGCTTAATTACAAATTCCTTGAAGTGAGCAAGTTTCTGTGGGAGACCCACACTCTTAATTTTTTTTCCCTCCTGAGCCATTTCATCCAAATGAAAGGATTTACTGGGTACCTACTTTAACTGAATCTGAGGTTTCAACAAAACCATGCTGGCTTTAGCCTTGATGTGGTCTTTGATACGTGTCTGAAATATAACGGGCTCCTGTGCATTCAAATAATTTTTCAATTACATATTTTACCAGTTGAAAATGAGGAAGTTATATATTTTGACCCTTCAACTCCTGGATTTCTAGATTCTCCCCATTTCCTTTATGCTATGCTTATAACAGGTCAATTCTTCCCTCAGCTCATCTCTGTTTTGTAATCAAGTGAAGCCAATAGCAACCAAAGCACACTGGTCACATTTTGTGTCCCAAACTCTTTGCCGAATACCACATACTCATTTGGTACATTAGCCGATTTCCCATTACTTCAGGTGCGAATTTTACCAAAAGTTTTATCATGGGAACCACCTTCTGCCTAGCCCCAAAGTCAATGTCATATATTTTAGGTATGTTTGTATGCATGTTTATTACAGGAGCATTCCATCTAGTCATCAATTTCTGTATCAGTCAGCTTATAATCATTTATGATACAACAGCAAACAACCCCTAAATCTCAGTGGCTTACAACCAAGGCTTAATCCTCACTCAAATTATTGCTGGCTAGGGATCGGCTGCTCCGCTTCACATCAGTTTTATACCAGAATCAAGCTGGAAAAGGGGCAGCCACACTTTGGGACATTCTATGCACCATGGCAGAGGGAAAAGAGCAATGGAAGAACCACAGAATGGCTCTTAAAGTTTCTTCTGAGAGGTAACATATGAAACACTGCCATGTCACTAGCCAAAGCAAGTCATATGGTCAAGTCTGACAGAGGGAAAGGAATTAAATAACTGGGAAAGATACAATTTACTAAAACAATTTATCACGACAGACTGAATGCAGAAGCACATATAAGAATTCAGCTGTCTTCTCTTAAGCCAAACAGTAAAGGGATTTGTAAAATGTAAATCAATGCTACTTAGAAGAGTAAATTTTTTGTTCAGAAAAGTCATTTTTCATTAAAATGTTATTTATGTTAACATATTGGATTTATTATTACTCTTTTAAAATAAAATAATAAATACTTAAAAGATTTTTAAGACAACTTCTAATACGGCATATATCAATAGACATAACACAAATAAACAAAAGTTCTTTGAGGTCTTCAGTAATTTTTAGGAGCATGAATAGTTCCTGAAACCAGAAAGTTTGAGAATTGCTACTCTACAGGACAAACAATACGAAGTAATAATCCAAGGATTAGTAGGATTAAAATAGATGCCATTTGTAACGCACAGTGGCTGGTACAGAGAACATGTTGAATAAATTTAGATGTTACTGTAGTAATGATAACAACTAAAGGAATGAAAAGTGAATCTTCTTCAAGAGAAGATTCTTTCATAAACACAATATTCAACTCTCAAAAAAATCAAAGAAGAATAATTTTTTGTTCTAACAGGAAGGCAGATTCTGAAAGAATATATAGGTCAATTGCTATATTTGTGGTTCCCTGATGACAAAAGGACATATAATTGTGGTAAAAAAAAAAAATCATCAAACATTATCGAAATCTTTAAGAAGAAAGAGAAAGTCCCTTGTAATCCTACATTGCAAAGATTACAGATTTCACACCTTTTGTTGACCTCTGTAAGTTTTTTTCCTAACCAATATAACTTGCACGCACACACGTTTTAGAAAAATGAGATCACACGAGACACACTTCTTTGTAACATACTTTTCTTTTTTCACTTAATGTGTATCTTGAACAAGTTTTGATGTGTACATGTACTGATCTCTCTCTCTCGCTACATGAATGTGTTGTCCCTTCTGATTGTTTCCGTATCATTGTTAGAATCAATGCTGTTTAAAAAATATTCTTCCAGATATATTGTTGCCTATTTATGAAGGTGTCTTTAATGTAATATGTAAGAATGAAATTGCTAAGTGAAAGGGTAGGGACACAGAATTTTTTTTTTTTTAAAGATTGGCACCTGAGCTAACAACTGTTGCCAATCTTTTTTTTTCTGCTTTATCTCCCCAAATCCCCCCAGCACGCAGTTGTATACCTTAGTTGTGGGTCCTTCTAGTTGTGGCATGTGGGATGCCTCCTCAACATGGCCTGACGAGCGGTGCCATGGCCGCACCCAGGATCCGAACCGGTGAAACCCTGGGCCGCCGCAGCAGAGCGTGTGAACTTAACCACTTGGCCACAGGGCCGGCCCGGGACACAGAATTTTAATAGATGAAGTCAATCGCCTATTAAAAATTCATATTCTAACCAACAGTGTATCGATGCTTTTTTTTGTCACAACCTTACCAAGATGGGGTATTTTTAATCTTTACGCATATGATAGATGAAAAATCTCACTGATGTTTTCATTTGGAATTTCTATAATTATGAGTGCAAGTAAGCTTACTTATTGGTCTTTGTAATTCTTTTTGCCATTTGCACAGTTTTGTTCTAATTTTTTATCACCTTGTCATAAAAGACTCAAAATTAAAGAATTTAATAGAGCAAAATGTGAAAGCCCTTCGCATTTAGTCACTGGACAAACTCCCTTCCAGAGAGGTGCCTAACAGCATGGAACACATTCTTCCAGTTTGGTTTTTATGGATTTTCATACATATACAAGCACATATATTCTTTCTTAAAATATAAAGTTATAATAAATCTTATTATTCTATAACTTAATCTTTTCAAATAGAAACTTACCATGTCATCAAGTTCTTTTAAAAGGTTTAATATTATTCCAAGTATTTACTATGGTACATACTATAATTTAGCTTACATGTCTTCTATTAATGGGCATCTGGATTGTTTTCAATTTTTCATACAATAATGTTGCGATGAATATTTATGTATGTTGATATTCATATATGCGTATAAGGTGAGACTGCTGACTCTAAGAATATGCACTTTACATTTGGTCAGATACTGTTAAATTGTGCTCCAAAAGGGCTTTATATTATCAAAAATGTAGGAGAGCTGATTTTCCTGTATTTTATCAATCTTTATCATCTATGCTAATCTGATAGGAAAAATACGTATTATTGTGACTTTTAACTTCATTTCTGATTACTAATGAAAGCTGAAAATCTTTTCATTTATTCACCAATCGTTTCTAGATCTTCTTTTGTAAAATATCTTTTCATATTCTCTCCCCATTTTTCTGTTGAGCTTGTTCTTAATAATTTATAAGATTTAGATGTTATTCTTTGTTATATATATTATAAATATTTTCTTGGTTTGTCTTTAATTATCTGGAGTTATCTTTTAGATTGTAGTATCTTGCATCATACACAAATTTCTATTTTTATGTGGTCAAGTGCTTTAAAATATGATTTTGGTCTGTCTATTCTACACCATTGTTCTCTTTTTCCATTACTATACCTCACTGTTTCAGCTGTTATTGCTTTTTGCTCTGGTTATTTCATATCCTGAATCTTTCTGTCCAAGGACATTGCTTGTCTTCCTGCTAATAATTTTTTTTTTCGTAGGTCACTCATTAAAATTTCAAAGTTTCCTCTTATAGGTCTTACATACTTCTTGTCATACATTTCTTTCTCCTTCCTCTCCTCAAAACTCCCCACTACCTAGCTGTATATTGTAGTTGTAGGTCCCTCTAGTTCTACCACTGGGGACGCCTGATGAAGGGTGCTAGGTCTGCGCCCAGGATCAGAACTGGCAAAACCTGAGGCCGCTGAAGCGGAGCGCGTGAACTTAATCCCACTAGGCCACAGGGCCAGCCCCTCTTATCATATTTATTTGTACCTATTTTATCGTTTTTCCTGCAATTGTGAATGCAATCCATTTTTACCACATTTTGCAATATGTTATAAGATATAGAAAAACTCAAGAACATGATTTGTAATATTGTATCAGGCGTTATTACTGAACTCTTACTAATTCCAATAGGTTTTCAATTGGTTGTCTTGGATTGTTTTGAATAATCACATTGTCTACAAATTGAAGCTTTCTCACTTCCTTTCCAACAGTCTCAATGCTTATTATTTTTCTTGTCTTACTGCATTGGCTTGGACTGCCTGAAAAACACTGAATAGTAGTAGTGATAGTGGGCTTGGTTTGTCCTAGGTCTGGCATAATGGGAATGTTTCTAATGTTTCATCATTAAACATGATGTTTTTTCCAAGTCCCTGGTAGATAGCACCTACCAGATTATGCTTTTGTCAATTATTAGTTTGTTCAGCTTCTAATAGGAATGGCTGTTAAAGTATGTCAACTGTAAAACTGTTAATTTCATGTTAAAATGTTAAATTGTTTTCAATACTTAGAGAGAGGATTATATAGTTTTTCCCTTTTAATCTTCCTGATATATTGTGTTATTTTTTACAGAATGATATATACTACTTTTTATCTAATTTTGAGGTTGTTTGCCATAAGGTCTACTTTATATAATGTTAATGTTGGTATATATGCTTTCTTTTTCTTAGCCTGGCATATTTTCTCACATAATTATTTTATATCTTTATATCTTGTTTTATTTGAGTAGTATCTCTTGTAAACAACAATTTTGATTTACAGCAAATCTGACAGTTTCTATGTTTAAAAGGAAATTTTACTATTTTTACATTTAGTGTGATTTTTAAGATGCTTGGACTTATTATCATCGTCTTATTTCATATTTTCTCTTTCATCACAATTTCTTTTTATCTTTTCTTAATCTGGATTGGTCAAATTTTTCTGTTTCTGTTTTTCCCACCACTGTGTTACATTTTTGTTTTCATATTTTTAAATGCTACCCTGAAACTTTTAAAACACTTAAAAGATGTACTGCAGTTAGTATCTAGAGTTAAACAATATCAAACCGTCTCCAGGGGAGTAAGACAAAAATCTTGGGATACTTTCTCTTCCTTTTCTTCTGCCTAGCATCCATTTCATGTTAAGATTATCTGACATTTGTCTTTTACAATACACATAAATACCATTTAGTTTTAACTATAAATTGTATTGGTTTCTTTGCTCACTGCTCTTGCCTGGATTTATGTTTAACTTTGCTAATATTAGCAAATCTTGAGTGATTTCAGAGAAAGATGAAAAGCTTTCAAGTTCTTACACATCCAACAGTGTCTTTATTTTGCTGTGCCACTGTAATACTAGTTCAGATGTAATAGAAATCTAATTTCAAAACGATTTTCCTTCAGAAATTTAAAGATATTCCTGCATTTTCTTCTAGTATCCAATGTTGCTAATACTCAATTGTGTAAGCTTCCTAATACTCAATTGTTCCAGCTTCCTAGATGGTTCTTCAGCTGTGTCTCCTCCATTTACCTAATATATCGAGTTTTTAAAAATTTCCTTAGCATATTAATTTTTAAATTTTCCATTCTTTTGAATTTCTCTGAGGATATTAATTAAACTTATTTTTGAAAATTCTTCTAAGTCAGTTTTTAGTTCTTCTCTTTGCCATTAGTGCCTACCTTTCATGTTGCTGGTGTTCTCAGTCATTGGCTTGATTCGTCCGTTCATCTGTACATCTAAGAATCCATTGATTTTTCTGTCAATGCTGGTTATATCTACAGTTATATGCCCTCAGTGACTGTGGTCCAGGATGGGACGTGTTTCTGGGAAGAGTGTACTGGCATTTTATATTCTGGCTGTGAGTGAAACCCATCTCTCCGTAAGGGGCAGTATCTACACAGGGATGCCTTATCCAGTCCACTATGGTACCCGTTAAGACTTTATTAGACACATAGGGTACTTCTCAATTGCCCACTGAGAAGAAGTAGGAAAGAGTTAGAGGGCCAGTGGGCCAACTTCTCTCCAAAAAATCACCCTGACAACTGTCCTAGAGTCCATTCTCTACTTGTACCAACTGTGTTGTGTAGGAAGAATTAATCAAAAAGGATATCTATTATGGAGAAAGGGAAAGACATTAAGAAGTCATCACTAAATTCAGAAGAATTCTGTGGAGGTGAGACAAACGTTGTAGGAACAAAGAGAAAGTCAGATCTTCTGGAGAGAGGTAAGAGTAGAACTACAAGAAAAGGCAGTCATCACCTTGGAATGATTTGAACCCTTTTAACCACATTCATGAGGGTATCTCAGGGAACAGAAATAATCACACAGAGAGGAGTTAAAGTGTTACTAAAAGATGCATGGCAATAATTCATTCCCAGTTGCCTTAGCAATAGGACCCCACACCACGACAATGAGGAAAACAATACGAAATAAGCAGCAAGTAGAAACTGGGCCAAATATGCTTCGTTAACCTGACTTTGGGAATTGGTGAAGAGTTTGAAAGGGGGTTACACCACCGAAAAAAAAATAACAACATGAAGGGAAAGAATACGATTTATCTGTAAACGTGTTAAGCTTATCTTGATAACTCAAGATAGCTTCTGGGAAGTACTACCATGGGTGTCATGAAGTTACAGATTCATGTTGTCTTGTGAGTTCTATTCACTGACATCACTGCAGAGGAGGGACAACGGGCCTTCTCTCCTGGAGCACTATATAAATAGGTGGAGTCTGGAGAAATCCAGGGAGCTTCTGCTTAGATTGTTCTCAGCATGCTTATCCTGATCGCCTAGAGTTGAGCTAGTCAGCAGAGAATTAAGAGAATAAGGAGTTAACATGCTGGCTCTGAGCTTGGTATACTGGAACCAGAGCAATTTCCTACTTGACTTTTAGACCATGGTTTACTCCAATATTCTTTCTCCAAATAATTTCATGTATTTTCTTTTTTATATTTCAAAAATTCCTTAATATCTGGCATGCCAATGACACTCTTTCGTGTTTCCTTGCACTGTTATTAATTTATTTCCATTTAGTAAACAAACCTGCTTTATTATTTTATGAGATTGGGGGGTTAAAGAATATCTGGACATGTGTGCCCACTCTACCTTGATCTTGTACAATATTTATTGGTGATATTTTAACTTAATATATAAGAGCACTTATATGCTCTTAACATTATATGTCCTAAATATATAAGCATCTTGTGTATTAAGAAATTAAGTCCTTACACTAGACTTCTGACTATTTATAGTGATTTTGACAGAGAAGTATTAAGAGTTTTTATAATCAAATTTTACAGATTTTTCCTTTATGGTCCCTGAGTTTTGTACCATACTGAGAAATATTCCATTCCATTTTCCTCTAGTTCTGTTATGACTTTTTAAAAACATATAATTAAATCTTTGGTGTAAGGGCAGTGAAAGGAATCCATTTTTCCTCATCTTAACTCTGCTGTTACAATATTTATTCTGTAATCATCCTTGTTCCCAGTGATCTGAAATGTCTTTATCACATATTAAATTCCCAAATAGTCTTCGCTCTATTTCTGGACTATCTACTCTACTCATGGAACTACATATTCATATCCTGGCATGTGCCAAATGTTTGCATGAGTCTAACCTTCCAAATTAGGTAAGAAAAGTGTGTTCTCTCTAGTTTTCTTTCTTAGAATTTGACTGATCATTCCTTTTCTCACATTCTTTCTTCCAGATAAATTTTATGTAGTTTTAACAAGTTCCAATGCAAATCCTACCAAGATTTTTACTGAGTTGCACTGGATTAATGAATAATTGCCATTTTTACAAATATTTCACCACATATGAAAATATTATTTTATGATACTCAGTTAAGTTTTATAAATTCCCTAACATAGTATTTACACAGTTCATGTTTATTCCTAAGTGGTCTAAAATTTTCGTTGCTATTATGAATATGATCTTTTCATCCACTACATTTTGTGGGTTTTGGTTTATATATAGGAAAATTACAAATTAATGTATTTATTATGTAATTTTTTTGTTTCTAATCAATTGTTTCTTAGTTAAATCTCATGGTATTCCACATATTCAACCATATAATCTACAAGTAATAATAATTTTACTTCTTCTTTTGCCATTATTTGTAATTTGTTGCTCTTACATAATTGCTTTAGCTAGTACCTCCAGAGAAAAACATTAAATGATGGTGCCAGAAACATTTGTCTTGTTTTACACACACTCAGACACACACACACACATAAGAACACTTATTTTAAGGAACTGTTTATCCATTCATGGTTATCTAAGGATTTTATACAGGAATAAATATTCAATTATATCAAATGTTTTTTAGGTATCCAAAAGATTTAATCTTTATTTTTCAATATAATCTGAGAGTTATATTGAACTAACCCTGCATTCCTAGAATGAACCTCATTTGACGATGGCTTATGTTCTTTTAATATACTGCTGTATTGCATTTGCTAAATTTTTAAAGATGGTTTTCATCAATATTGTGCAACACTGACTTGGAGATTCTTTTTACTTTTCAATGTCAGGTTTTTGTGGCAATATTATGTTGTCTCATGAATGTAGTTGTTAATCATGCCTTCTATCTCTATGATCAGGGATAGTTTTAATAGCATTAATATTATCTGTTCCTTGATAGTTAAGCAGAATTCACCCATAACGCCATTTAGAAGGTGTTTTAATAAAGATGCAGGGATAGATAAGCTCTTTGGAATAGTTTTATTCCTTCTGTTATGTTTCTTTCTGTTTATATTTTCTATTGCCTTTTAAATTTGCTTAAAATATCCTAGAAAATCACCTATTTCATCTAAAACTTTAAATTTGTAGTACAGATTTGCACAAAGTTGCAGCAGTCAATTTTCTTTGTATATTAAGTCACCTCCCAATTCTTATCCTTAATTTTGTGTTTTTAGCTTTCTTCATTTCCCCAACTTTAGAATGACTTCTACATTATTAAAGAAAAAGCTCTTAAATCTATCAATTCAATTAACATTTACTTCATTGATTAATGGTTTTATCATTATTAATTAGTTCCCATTGCTTTCCTTTTGTTGCTGATTTCTTTTTTAAAAAAAAGTTTATTTTTCATTCTTGCTAAATTAAAACTGGAAACATTCAGGTATGAATTTTCTTTGAAGTATACTTCTAATTATAGCTCACAGACTATGATATACTTTGTTTTTATGATTATTCTTAAAATAGTCTGAATTTACAGTTTTGACTTCTTCTATGATCACAGAATTGTTTAATAGGAAATGTTCTAATTGTCAGTGTTATTGTTGGATGATTTGATTGACTGCATCTATACATTTGCTAGCACTGCAATTCGAACCCAAGTCAGTTTGACTCCATACTTTGAATTTTCAACTATTATTATTTCCTATTGCCTCCTTTCCAAGCGTTTCATTTTCAATCTTCTGCTAATTTTTTTCATTTCCCTTCTTCCCTTCAATCCTTAATTAAAAAAATACATAAAACTGTTGATTTTAGTTCTATTAGTGACGATCTTATATGTTTAAAATCTATATTTAATGCACTCTAAAATGTCAATAACTATAAGACATATTGTTATCTTAAAATGATCATGAAAGAAAATATGGTGCCAATTACAACTGTAAGTCACTATTTATTAAAGACATATTCCAATTTCAGAGATGTTAAAAAGTGAAATATTCTTTACAAATGATGAAATACACTAGTATGCTGAAGACATATTTTTGCATTTATATACTTCAAAAATAAACTCCCCTAGGAACGATGAAGTAATTAGCATGTTAATAGGATCTTCTCTCCCAAACTTGCCCTCCAATAATACTCCATTTTGCTGGCCCCTTCTGAACATTTTATCCCAGTTAACTATCATCAAATTATCATTTCTAAATTATATATCTTATATTTAAGATTCAAACATTACATCCCTTTGGCCGAGTCTGCTTGATTCTGTGTTTAACATGTTCATCACCAATCTTTCTATGTGGTAATTTTACCACTTATGGATTTCTTCTTAAGAATCATCTTCTAAGTAAATTTTTAGGAGGGGTTCATAAAGGCTATAATTTCTTTCTTTGTAAATTAAGTCACCTATTAAGAGACCAACTAAATTTTTTAAAACTTTGCAGGTGACTTTTTTCTTACTCTAGTAATAGTTAAGGAATTTTCTTAATCCTTTTTTTTTTTTTTTTTTTTGCTGGGAAAGATTCTCTCTGAGCTACATCTCTTGCCAATCTTCTTCTCTTTTTCTTTTTTCCTCCCCAAAGCCCCAGTACACAGTTCTATACTCTAGTTTAACTCCTTCTAGTTCTTCTGTCCAACCCCACTGCCAGTTCTCTTTTAGTCTTACTTTGGGGTCCTTTTATCTATACCTTAATCTCTTAAATCTCTTCTTTAATCTTTTTTTTTTTTTTGAGGAAGATTAGCCCTGAGCTAACTACTGCCAATCCTCCTCTTTTTGCTGAGGAAGACTGGCCCTGAGCTAACATCCATGCACATCTTCCTCTACTTTATACGTGGGATGCCTGCCACAGCATGGCTTCTTGCCAAGGGGTGCCATGTCCGCACCCGAGATCTGAACCAGTGATCCCCAGGCCACCGAGAAGCGGCACATGAGAACTTAACCACTGCGCCACTAGGCCGGCCCTCTTCTTTAATCTTATCATAATGTCTCGGTCACTTTTATCTCCCTGGGAGTGCTGGGAATTATTTTTTCTTGAAGTGTTCTTCAGTTTCCTGAAGTACTTCTTCTTTTAAATATATTCAAAATATATTCCTCCTTTGCCTTTTGTGTTCCCATTTATTTTATTTACTTTTGGCAGTACTCATATACAGGTTCTAAGTTGTGCCTGTCACTTAGCTAAGAAGAGGGACAACTTAGTTATATCTGCTATTTACAATGATTAAGTGTGGCTGGATTCTTCTGCTTCTCAGTCACCTTTTAAAACATACTTTATAATCTGAGCTGGAAAGCTAGAAATTGATTGGATATAACATCTGTTCATTCCTTTGGATGCTTTGGAAAGCTAGGAGAGAAGTTGGTAGAAAAGAATGAATCTAGCTGAGATGACCTAAACTCAAATATATTGTCTCCAAACACTTTCCTATCAGTTGTCTTGAGTCAATGTCAAGTTCCATGAGTGTAGTTCTCTTCGCTTTTAGCCATTATCTGCTTCTCAACCAGCAGCACAACTGAAAGGATTTTTCCACCAAAAAGAATCAGTTTGAGGAAAATAAAGACAGTATAACATGACCGTCTATCGGCCTTCCCCTCCCTGTCATTTTGTATTCTGAAGTATGGAAATTAGCCCCAATGTGGTATTTGCTACTCACATCCCTAGTGCTCCTATCTCTAACTTAGCCTTATTGATAAGATCTTTTGAACTTTCTCAGTCACTTTGCAAAACCTAGAACCCGCTTGAAATTGGGGATATATGTATCAGCCTCTGACATCCAACTTTGACTTGGTCCAAATTTTATTAGTATCTTGAAAATAGCCTTGCAATAAGTGGAAAGAAGCTAAGGTCACTCCTACAGTTTCACTTATGGCTTAAGCTTACACCTCTATTTTTGCTTCTTTATGTCCATTTCAGAAAGTGTTTCACGTAGGGCAATCATCTCAATCAGCCATCTTTCCTAGAACTCTCAAATTTTAATTTTTGTATAAATTTCAGATGGTTTCACATAAAAGCCAATGAAACAAAATTTAAGGATATCAAATAATAGGCCTCTGTAATTAGAGCTAATTATATTTGAATCTTATGTTGAACTTAGAGTGTTCTAAGGTAATTTCATTAATTTAGTCCCTTTAAGAGAGAAGCAAACAAAAAAAAGTTATCTTTAGCTTTTGTTTGGTTCCAATGACAGTGTCAATATTCTAATAACTTTTCTGAAAGTCATCATGGAAGTCATATATCCTGATGTTTGTATTGGATGCCTGGAAATATTCTGGCACTTTCTGTTAAATAAGCATCCAATTGTTTTCAATGACTACTCCTAGCTTTTCTCAAAATGGAAAGGCAGATAAAATGATGAAGATATTGGAAGATAACTAAACCATTTTTTAAGTTGAAGATTATTTTAGATGATCAAACAAGTCTGATTAAAAGCAAACAGGCCATATTAGGAGAAATGAATAAAGCACCAAGGACAAGTAATGTCGTAAGATATAAGCAGAAAGTGGTTTAACTTTTTTCACAAACATTTCAGAACTTAGATAACGACAGGAGGTTATATAATAGTGCTAATCACTCTCGAATATTCTTGAAACTTCTCTTTTAGAATAGTTTTTATGGCCATTGCTTTTATTATCTTCAGTGATAGCAATTTTTTACTGTCAGAGTTGTTTTTTGGGTTTTTTTAAATTTTTAATTCAGATATTAGAGCAGTGATTCTCAACTAGGAATGATTTTGCTTTCAAGGGGACATCTGGCAAAGTCTGGAAACATTTTTGTTGTCACAATTTTGGCTAGGAGGACTATGGGCATCTAATGAGTAGAGGCCAGGGATGCTGCTAAGCATCCTACAGTGCACAGCTTCCACAACAAAGAATTATCCAGCTCAAAATGTCAATAGAGCCATTGTCAATGGTTAAGAACCCTTGCTTTAGAGCCAAGACTGAGGAATAAGATGGGAGATTGCTTAAGCACGGTTTCGTGCATTCTGTAGGCATTTAACAAATATTGCTTGGATGAAGAAATAATTAAATTGAATGATACCCCTTGGGATAATAAAAAATCATTACAAAACAACATGACCCATGAAATGGCTCTAAATATATTGTTTTGGGGAAAATTGTACAGCTTTCCAAGAAGACTATACTGAAGGACAAAATTTATTTAGAAGTATGTTATGATTGCTTTAAAAACCACACACACACAACTAAAGACATATAACCTAAATGAGGTTATGTTTCTTCATTTTGTTACCTGCAGAGTTTTATAAGAAAGCAAAAAGAGACTGTTGATGTAGCCAACGTCTTCTGCTCATCTATAAAGTTGGTCTTTGCTTCCAAGTATATGGTCGGAATAGATGTTTCTGCCTACAAGTCTTGAAGACTCTTTGTAAAAGAGTCTGAGGAAAAAAGATGTAAATGGAAAATAGAACCTATAAAAACGTCTTGGTATCTTGAAAAGTCATACCAGAGGGAAAATTTAACCTTTAACTCACTTAAGGTATCATTTCACTAGCAACCAAGGTCCATTGAAAGAAATAAAAGGGAAATAAAAAGGCAGAAGAAATCCTGAATTTCTCTATTTTGGGTAAAATTCATACAAACTGAGCTGTCATCACCGCCAATCTTGTCAGTGAGAACTCTATCACATTGTTCACTAAAGAGAACAAACTTTAGGACCAGAGATTTCAGACTGATTTGGGGGCCGACCAATTCATGGCTATGGAAATGCAGACAAAGTACTTAACCACAAGGGTCCTAAGTTCCTCCACTGTAAAATGGGATACTAAAATCTATCTTCTCAGGTGTTGTGTGCTATTACTATCATAAATCATAATAGAGACAAAAAGATCAGACGGTTTGGCCTGCCTAATTTAATTTCCTAGAGCATCAAGGAAAACACAGTATCATTTTTAAGTTACTGCAGTCTTCTTATCGAATATAGAAACTCTCACTTTGCATACACTTTTCCAGAATTGATATCTTGGCTTCACATAAGATTCACCAACAACTTCATGTTGAATTTTAAACAATTATTTTGATGGCTAGCTTACTGATTTAACTTCTGCTGCGTTATCACCTCCACCAATACTGGGCAGCGAATTAAGACATGCTCTTTTCTCATGTGGCTATAGGAACAGAAACAGGATCAGGTTGTGCTCTCACCTAGATCTTTAATGAGGGCAAAGAATTAAACCTGCAGTAAATCTCTTTATTTACTGCTATCAGCTTATTTCAGTGATGAATTATTCTTAAAAGGCATCTTTAGGATGCCCTTGGCTGAATTCCAAATGCATCCCACGTAGTTAAATCGGCAGTACTGCAAATCATTACACTATATTCTTCTTGGAGAAGAGATTTCATCTTTATAACCTTACCAAGAAGCAAAGCACATCACTGAGCACATACTAGTTGCTCAATAAATATTTGTTGAACTAAATCGCAAGCAGTGAACCTCAAATTTTAGCAGCTCATGTTATTCTAGAGTTATGCACATAATAATAAAACAGAGCAAACAAATCAAAGGAAACATAAGTGAATTAGAACTGCATTACTACCAATTCATCTAAGGCATCAGACTAGGAAGATACATTAAAACTTAATCAGAAAAAACACCAGAGAGAAAAATACGACGATTCTGAAACTTGAGCCTGTAGTTATCAATCTTTATAAAGAAACACTCTTATAGACCAGAGTGTATGCTTTTTCACTACTCTTTCAGAAATCACCTTCAACTCACATTTAATGCTTTCCTCCTTTCAATAACACTTCCGATCCCAGTTTAGAGCCTTGCTGTATGGATGTCTGAAGCTAAATAGACTAATACTGAAGCGATGAGCCAGGATTTTCTTTTGAAATATTTTCTAAAGCCAAATTTTATTTAACTTCCACCATATTGTCCAGAGAAACACTGGTTATTAAGAAACGCTAGGTTGATTCTGTAAAAGGTTGATGAAGCTTTTAGTCAGGAACTAGAGGCAGCAAAATCCTACCTCTGCCCCTCACTAGCTGTGTGACTTTGGGTGACCTAATTAAGTTCTCTGTGCTTAAATTTCCTCATCTGTTAAATGAGGAAAACACTACCAATCTCACAGGGTTCTTAAACAATTAATATTTGTAAAGTAACTTAGAATAGTTGGTGTATACTGTTGGTGTATAAGTTTTTGTTAAATAAATAAAATCTATGTGGGGAGAAACAACCTCAAAAAGCTTATTTCCCAGAAACAGAAATATAAAGATTATTGTAAAATCTATAAATTAAAACATTTTAACTTAATCTTTTATGTTTTTACATTTGGTTGCATTTAAGATATTTCTTTTTCTAAAATAAAAGTGAGTTTTGAGTTCTAGTCTCATCTGGGATCCTGTTCTGTTTCTTACAGTAAAAACAATCCCCAGAATCATAATGACAAAGATAGTATGTCTTGCTATATAATCTACCACCAACAATATATAAAATATAGAAGAAACACACATCCCACAGAGTTAGCACATGTAAGAAACCTCGATATCAGAAATATGATTTCAGGCACCAGCCCCGTGGCCGAGTGGTTGGGTTCGCACGCCCCGCTTCAGCGGCCCAGGGTTTGGATCCTGCACACAGACCTAGCACTGCTCATCGAGCCATGCTGAGGCAGTGTCCCACATGCCACAACTAGAAAGACCCACAACCAAAAAAGATATACACAATTATATACTGGAGGGCTTTGGGGAGAAGAAGGAATAATAAAACCTTAAAAAAAAAAAGAAATATTATTTCATTAAGTACACAGCAATAATGTCTCCACTAACCTTTCTGTAAAAGGACAAAGCTGAAAGCTATAGGATCATATTAATAAAAGGAACCATTAGATCCATCCATTCCAAATATTTTACACAATGTCATAGGCATAACACTGCAATCCTAAGAATAAGTACATATTAAATGACCTCACAAGTCATGTCCAAATCTAAATTCATCACCTCTTCCTAAAACTGCTCTTTTTTATAGGTTACCTGTTTTATTGACACTACCACCCTCCCAACTCCCTTCTCAAAGCTTCCAGTCATTATAGCTCATTATACGTGCTCCACACGTCCACTCATTATCCACTTATATTGATTCTACCTCCATGATCTCCCTCTTGCCAATTCTCTCTTCATCTCTATGCTGTCAATTCAAACATTCTTTAATCTGAACTAGATGTACTAGGAGGAATTTCTGAAATGAACTCCTAATTAGTTTTCTTATCCATAATTTGTTCCATCTCCAGTCCAATTACCTGAAACAAATTAATTTTCCAGAAACAAAACTACAAGTTACCACTCCCTTGTTCAAAACCTATCAGTGATTCTCCGTTTCCCTTTACTTGCTAGTTGAGGTCTTCCACAGTCTGGACCCAAACATTCCCTTTCCTGACTTATTTTTCCCTGCTATTTTTCATTATATAACCTAAGCTCAGGAAATTTCAAACTACTCATTATTTCCCACACATATTCCAAGCTTTCAGCCTTTACTGCTTTCTTTATGGGGCTACTTCTGTCTTAAAAGACCTTTCCTAAATATTCTTCAAAACCCATTACAGATGGCATTTTCTTTATAAAATCATTCCCAAACATCCTCTCTCTCAGTACTCCTCCTTGGACTTCTGGTGTGCTCTATCTATGTCAGTCTTAGGGCACTGGTTCTATCTTACCTTGACCCATCATTACTAAATAACTGTCTAGTGCCTTTCACATAGTAGGGTTCAATGAACTCAATTGAATGATTGCTGAACATAACATCTATTTTTATATGAGGAAATGGAGGTAAAAGGTTTTGAAGTTACCACTCCAACATCACATTGAGTATATACAGGTAGGGGGATTACCATATGAGTTATTAACCTTTCACATAGACTCTATCTGTCTGTTAATCTATATGTATACACACACACACACACACATATGTATATAGATATTACATATATATTATCTATATGTATGTATATATATACACATACATACATACATACACACTCAAATGTGTGTTACACACATAGACATTACAGCTGAAAGCAATCTTAGAAGCAGTACAGTATCTAAAAAGAGTGCTACACTAGGAATTAGGTGATCTGGGCTCTAATTTTTTTGTTTTGCCACTAAGGAATTATAATAAGCTTGGATAAGTCACTTATGGCCTTTGAAATTCATTTTCCTAATCTACGTGGAATGAAATATGTTAGGTATCAGCTAGATACTACAGTAATATAAAAAGACAGAAGCTGCTACAGGCAAAGACTGCTACTGTTTTGTTGTATTCTCAATGCCCAGCACATAGTTAAGGTTGCCTTTTCCTTTCTCCTCTAGCTGATTATACAGTATATCAAACTGTTATATAATTTTTTGAACCCTCATCTTTTTGAAAAACAAGCATATTTGTATATCTCCAGCTACAGAAGAATACACTTCATTCTCTATTAATTTAAGTAACTGGTATTCAAATTATGTGATTAGGTAATTGTCTGCAACATCAACTTATGATGATATAGATAACAGCTTACATAGAGAGGCAAATAATAAATTTTCAATATTTGTTTATTTCATGCATTCTCATTTGAGGTATACTTAAAACAACAACCTGTTGGAGAAAAGTTTAGATATCTATTATCATTGTCTCTCAATCAACAAAAGTATTTTATTCTGGGAACATAGAATAAATGAACTAAATGTTAAATCAAACATACCACCTAGACAACTAAAAACTAAAACAATGGGCTACATAAAACATGAAAGTAGAATATAAAAATCAGCAAAAATGATTATATGTTGTGCTATAAAAACCATTTCTT
This sequence comes from Equus caballus, assembly GCF_041296265.1. Classification (NCBI taxonomy): domain Eukaryota; kingdom Metazoa; phylum Chordata; class Mammalia; order Perissodactyla; family Equidae; genus Equus; species Equus caballus. Next base: position 46,181,755 of record NC_091698.1, on the reverse strand, counting down.
TGGTTTGGAGCATCTAGATAAATCAATAATGTCTTCAAACCTAAACCGCTCAAATCTAAGTTCTTTATAAATACTGAGTGCAGAGCTGTCTTAGAACATCTGGACAGGAGACTGACCATGATTAAGTTCACATTAGTATAAGCTCTGCCCAGTTTTGGACCGGACACTGTAATTATCACAGCTGCATCTGGGAAGGTGGCTAAGGGATCTGAGGAGAGATGGAGTATCACCAGCATTCTTTCATATATTCACAAATTAGAAAGAGTCATGTGAGATTCCATAGTGCCAGAGAGTGAAATAAGAGAAAAGCAGATAATTGCAAGTCTATTGTTTCAGTGATAGTTAAGCCTATTAGAAAAATAATCCTCAGTTCATATTCTGTAGAGTTTGAAAGTCTTACACCAAAGCAGTAAACTATAAATTACGTTCTAGACCCTTTATCTTTGGTGCTTATGTTCCTCATTTCACTTTCCAATTTGTCTTACAGCATTATCTTTTTTTCCCCTACTGCAGTTATGAGAGGATAGAGTTATAACAAAATTTTAGAAGAGATCCCCCTCAATGAAGTTCTATAACTACGTTGAATCACACATAAGTATTTAATAACTAAATGAGAGTGGTAAAAGAAATACAAGGTGAAAATTACTCCACATCAGGCCTTGACCTAAAATTATCTTTATTATTAGTCTAACTTCTAATATGCTGTTACAGTTACTGGGGTGGATGACCTCTAAGCATGATACAGACACTGTGTCAGATTACACACTGTTATTCCTCAGACACGGTCCCAGCACATAAAGGTAGAAGCACAGAAGTCTCAGGGTTAAAAGACTCGGAGTCCTAGTCTAACATTCTATCCTATGCATGTATTGCCTTTACAACATCCAACAAAAAAATCTATCCTCTGTTCTAATGTTCACTATGAATTAACTAGTTCATGCCCTATTTATTTCTAATTTCTGTTACATCCATTCTAAACAAATTTAATCCATCTTCCACACAACCACTTTTTCCAGCATTTTTCCATCTCTAGAAGAGGAAACAGAGGACCATTGGGTATCCAAATTTTACTTTAAATAAAAGGCAGCAAATTAATGGTATGATTCAGAAACAAAACTCATTGCAGCCAGCTATAAATTGTTTTCTTTCCATAACAATTTGAAGGTCTATCCTTTGGGAAAAAATAGTAAGTAGACAAAATCAGCACTCCAGAAAACTGTGGCAGGCTCCCCAGTATTCACATACCCTAATGTAGAGAGGGTAAAATGAACTGCAAAGTGATCTGAAGGAAAGAAGAAAAAGAAGCTAAACTCTGGTATATGGACAAGATCACTTTCTCAGAGTGCCTCTCAAGCTTTTGGACTAGGAGCACTTAAGCCAAATATCTTCTCAAGCTCAATGAAATCAGAGATAGCCTGGCAAATTTACCAGAGGGCTCTGAAAAGCAGAGGTCATATACTGTAGAGGGTATAGACACAATAAAAGTTAATCACATGATAAAAAAAAGTAAAGGAATTAAACAGTGAGAGAGGTTACCTGTTAACTCATGACAAAACACAGTCAACGTGAGTCATCAGACAAGTAAATATTTGTGAGTTATCCATAAAGACACTGTGGTTTGGCAGTTTGGGGTAGTGGTGGCTTTTAACCAAATGCTATATAACATAATTAAAGGAATTCATTGAATCAGACAGAAGGTCATCAGACATTCCACATGACTTTCTACAGTTAGCATCCATTATACAACTGTGCCAGGTCTAGCAATCTTCCCTCAATAGCATAGAATGGCTAAGAGTAGGGCTAATCACAGCTGTATCGTTTGCAGTAGACTAGGGCCATGAACTAACATCAGAGCTGAACTGCAATTGGAGTTTTAAGCACTATTGTTGAAACTTGACATGCTATAAAGCTTATGCTCATTAGACTCAGTCCTTGCCCTACTCTTGGGAGCTAGATTCCACCAGGAAGGTAAAGAGATAAACAAAAAACACTGGAAGGATCCCCATGGACCACTGTTAAAGGAAAGGGAAACCCTAAAGAAAGATCACAATTAAGTGTCCCCTCAGGAACTGACATCTCATATTTCCTCTACCACCTACAAGGTAGCATATTAACACTATTCCTTTAATAATCTCAAATAACTGATGTCTCTTGTATATGTTATAGAAGGATTTTTAAGTTTCAATAATAATATCTATTTTATCTATTATATATGATATAATATTATCTATTACAAATATTATAGCTAATATTTATTAAATGCTTACTACACGTTAGGCAATGTTATTATTTACTACATATAAAGTTTTTACGGTTTTAGGATAATCTTGAATAACTCACTTTCTAAAATAAAACTGTTCGAGCCTGTACTTGTTTGTTTGTTTGTTTCAAGATTGGCACCTGTGCTAACATCTGTTGCCAATCTTTTTTTTTCTTCTCCTTCTTCTTCTCCCCAAAGCCCCCAGGGTACATAGCTGTATATTCTAGTTGTGAGTGCCTCTGGTTGTGCCATATGGGACGCTGCCTCAACACAGCCTGACGAGTGGTGCCATGTCTGCACCCAGAATCTGAACCAGCAAAACCCTGTGCCACCGAAGTGGAGCACGCGAACTTAACCACTCAGCCACAAGGCTGGCCCCAAAGCCTGTAACTGTTAATGAAAAAATATCTGTGATTCAGAGGAATCAAACTTCATGTAACTTACTTTTATTATATCTTTCCCTTTTCCTCTCCAACTTACCAGTTAATATCATGAATGCTTCAAGTTACCATCAATGTTTGAACCATAAAGCAAAGTACAGTCATGTGCCATATAATGATGTTTCGGGCCATGATGGGCCACATACATGATGGTGGCTCCATAAGATTAATACCATATATCCTAGATGAGTAGTAGGTTATTCCATCTAGGTTTTTGTAAGTACACTCTATGATGTTCACACAACGATGAAATTGCCTAAAGATGCATTTCTCAGAACACATCCCTGTCATTAAGTGACACACGACTGTATATTGAACACACATAATTAAAGAAAGCAGACCTGTAAAAAGCAGAGATCACACATACCAACACTACAGAATGGACAACTCCATCTAGCTAGGGAAGAAAACAGAAGGACTGAGAATCAGAGGTGTGACATACAGAAGCAGAATACGGAAATGATAATGTGACAACTTGCTGTGACCAATAGTTTAATTACTTAGGTAGGACAAAAGTTTAATTTTGAAAATCATACTAGAAAGTAAATGTATATTTCTCAAATGGTAATATGAAACATCAAAAGACACCATTAAGAGAGTAAAAAGGCAAACCAAAAACTAGGAGAAAATATTCTCAATATGTATATCCTATAAAGGACTCATAAGTAGAAAAGTAGTTCTCAAAGTGTAGTCTACAGATGCCTGAGGGTCCTTCAGACCCTCTCAAGAGGTCCATGAAGTCAAAACAATTTTCCTAATAACACTAAGATGTTATTTACCTTCTTCACTATGTTGACATTTGCACTGATGACATTTTACTTGTGCAGACATTTGCAAAAGCTATGATAGGCAAAACCACTGGGTACCTTAGCATGAATTAATGCCATGGCACCAAACTGTACTGGTAATCCTTGCATTTTTCACTGCCAGGAACTTATAATAAAGCAAATGCCAGTTTCATGTAAGAATGCCTTTGATGAAGCAGTAAACATTATTAATTTCATTAAATCTCAACCCTTGAGTATGTCTTTTTTATATTCTGTGTGACAAACTGGGAAGTATGCATAAAACATTTATGTTGCATACCTAAGTATGATAATTGTCTCAAGGAAAAGTATCTGTGTGACTGAGTTGCAAGCTGAACTAGCCCCTCTTTTTCATGGAATGTCCTTTTCACTTGAAGGAATAGCTGACAGACAAATAATGGTTACTCAGATTGGGGTTTTGGTAGGCATTTTCTTGAAAATGATCAAAATGAGCCTGCCACTTTAAAGAAAACAACTGATAGTATTAGTTGCCGATGACACAATTCACGTTTACAAGCATAATTTCGAATTTTGGAAAACTAGTATTTGCTACCATGATACCGCTTCCCAATATTTAAAGACTTTTTAAATGGGATTGGTGGTAAGATTACTGAGTGTGATTTTCTTTGATATTATATAATAAAATATGTCAACATTTGGAAGGTCTGCATAACTCAGTGAATCAGTATTTTTTAAATGATCAATGCATGATGCTACAAAATCAAGCATGGGTAAAAGATCTATTCAAAGCACAAAATAGACCAACAAACTTTAAGGTAACAGAAGATGAAAAAATTCATTGATAAGGTTTCAGATTCTACATTACAACTAACCTTTAAGAAACTATCATGTGTTGAGTTTTGCTGTAGTATCAGAGAATATCAACAATTATCCGAAAAGTATTCCTCCTTTATCCAACATATCTGCGAGGCCAGATTTTCTCACATACTTCAACCAGAACAATATATCACGACAGACTGATGCAGAAACAGATTTGAAATATCCAAATGTCTTCTTTTAAGCCAGACATTAAAGTTATATACAAAAATATAAAACAATGCCATTCTTCACACTACATTTTTTTTGAAAATATAGTTATTCTTCTCAAAAAATATACTATTCATGTTAACAAATAATGGGTGTATTACTGCTACTTTAAAATAAATAATAATTTTTTCAATTTCTCAGTACGACAAATATTGATAGATACAAACAGCATAAACAAAAGCTCCTTGAACTCTTCAATAACTTCTAATAGTGTAAAGGAGTCTGAAGACCAAAAAGTTTGAGTACGGCTATATTAACTTCCTATTGTTTCTGTAGCAAATTACCACAAATTTAGTGGCTTAAAACAAAACAAATTAATTATCTTACAGTTCTGGGGGTCAGAAGTCCAAAATAGGTCTTATAGGGCTAAAATTAAGGTAGTATTCCTTCTGGAGGCTCTAGGAGAAAATCTGTTCCTTGCTTTTTCCACTTCTAGAGGCTGCCCGCATGCCTTGGCTCCTCGGTATATCACTGCAACCTTTGCTTCCTCATTACATCTCCCTTTCTGAGTCTGACACTCCTATCTCCCACTTTAAGCACCCCTGAGATTACACTGGGTCCATCTAAATAATACAAGATAATCTCCCATTCTCAAGACACTTAACTTAATCATATCTGCAAAGTTCCTTTTGCTATTAACATACTCACAGGTTCTGGGAATTAGGATGTATACATCTGTGGGAGACCATTTTTCTGTCTACCACAACAGCTGAACTAAATATATACGGAATTCCTCAAAATCGTTAATAAAATGGCAGGTAATTTAAAAGATGGGCAACAAACTTGAACAGATACTTCACAAAGCAGTATATACAAATGGCCAATGAGCATATGAAATGCTGCTCAATTTAATTAGTCCTCTGAAAAATGAAAATTAAAACATCAATGTAATACCGATACATATCCAATAGAAGGATTAAAATGATACAGACAGATAAACCCTAAATATAGGTTGGTATAATCCTTTAACAAATTGTTTGGCAGGATGCTGAACATTTTCATATCCCACAACACAGCAATTCCACTCCTAAGTATATACTCAAAAGAAATATATTCACGAAAATGTATACACAAGAAGTTTCAAAGCAACACTATTTCTAATAGTCAAAAACTGGAAACAACTCAAATGCCCAACTTTAGAACAGATAGAAAACTGTGATATATTCACACAATGGAATATTATATAGGAATAAGAATGGACAAACTACGTCCACATACAATGGATGAATCTCACAGATGTAATGTTGAGCCTAAGAAAGGACACAGAGAACATACTGTATCCTTCCACAAACAGGCAAAACCAAACTACTGTATTAGAAGTACAGCTAACGACTACCCTCAGGGAGAAAGGTAAAGATCTGATGGGGAAAAGGCTGGAGGATCTTCCAGGAAACTGGTAATGTTCTGTTTCTTCATCTTCGTGTGGATCACATAGGTATATCTACTCTGTGAAAATTCATCAAACTACATATTTACGATTTGTTCTTTTTTCTATATGTTTGTTATTCTCCAATTAAGGCAAAACAGCAAATGAAGTTATTTCCTTTTCTAAAGGATGGACTGTTTAAAAAACACATTTTTTTCAGGGGTTTCAATTAAAACAATGAGCTATAGGGGTCACTGCATCTGTTTTACAACAGCAGAAATATAAATATGGTCACATGGCACCAAAAATACAGTTCTAGAGAATAATCCTTAGATTTTACATGGTTCCAGTTGGAATCTATGTTCACATGTAAGAAAAACAGGCATAGAAGAAAACTTCCTTTACCAAGGGGTCATGTTAGACTTCTTGATACTATAGAATTAGAGCCTGCTTGTCCACTTAAAGACAGCTTCCCATTTTCAGGCGCTTGTCACTTCTTGATCCTAAGACTATCTTTCAAAGGAGTTATCAAGATACACAATGATTTTAAAAAACTTAAAATAAAAATGAAAAACAGCAATCCACCAAAACAGAACAAAACACACATACGCAAACACATAAAACTTCCTTGCTTTGTTAGTGTGACAGTCACTAAGTGTTGACAAAAGTCTCCACCTTAGAACAAAGATAGTAAATCACTCATTTGCAGGAATCTTGTAAAGGCAATCAAATTATCCTAAATGAAATAAAAACAAGTAGATGTTCTCAACAGAAACTCTTTTAAAAAATATAACAATGCATTCAGGGAAGCATTTCAGGGTAGAAAATTCATTTTTTGGCTCTGCGTTTGCGTGTGTGTGTCACTCTAACCATTTTTTAAGAAGGTAGTTTTTCCTTAACAAGAGCCTAGACCTCATCTACAGCCAGGAACTAAAGAGCAACAAGCCTGCAGTTACTAAGGAGTCCCCAGGGGCAAGTATGTACTGTGTGTGATTTCCAATAATGTGTGTTATTTGTTTGGAGAAGTTCAAGCATTTACTAAACCGTATAAAAACTGTGGCTGTAAACCACCATGAAAGCATTGCAGAACAGTGGCATGTACCAGATTCCTGTTCGTCTAACTGTGACCTCCTCACCCCACAACACGGGCACTGGATGTGCTACAGGATCTTGGCACCAATCAGCAGGCTCAAATTTGCCATCTTGCCAAAGAAGTAAAACTGTAGTTTAGAATGACCTAACTGTAATGTTCCCAAGCAGCAGTATTTTCACACTTGGGAAGTTGGTTAAATACCTTTTCTGTGCTTTCCCAACCTCACTCTCAATGAAATGGAATTGTAAAGCAAAATAAATTTATAATAAAGAGCTGTAATGGGAAAAGATGTCATGTGATGGCCAACAGTCATCTGAGTTGGAGGTCACTGCTGCATGCATGATGTCTTTGTTAGACATATCCAATCTTATCACGACGTTCACTGGATACTTAGTGTTGGAAATATTAAAAAGTCTAAGACATTTTCCTTCAAACAACTTGCAACCTGAGTTGATGATAAAGCAGATATACAGAAAAAAAGTAATTACTTAAGCTAATACATCACAAGTTTCAAACAGAGAATGGAAACAATAAGATTTGTAGGAGTTTACAAGAAAGTTTGGGATATGACTTGTAGGGAGGAGAGGGATCAGTCCTGAAAGACTTCACGGGGAAAACAGGCTTTGAATTGTATTTTTAAAGGAAAAAAAGATCTGAAAGTGAGACGAGAACTCCTTCCAAGGAGAAAGAAAACCACGAACATAAGTCTACAGCCAGGAATAAGCACAGTATTTTTGGGAACAATGAATAGATATACTTTGCCGAAGTCAAGGGTGTATGTAGAGGAATTATGAGAAATAAATGTAATGTGGACAAGAGTTACACTAGAAGCAGTAGGACTCATTAGAAATTTCTGAACAGAGGGTGTGACCGAAACACCAGTGTTTTTGGAATACACATCTGGAAATAAATTGGCACCAAGAGAAACTCTGCCTTAGGCTCTTCCTTGAACGACCATGCACCCTCAGTTGTCCTCAGCTATGATTTATTACCCCTGATCTAACCTCAACCATGTTTCTCAGTGCCCTTGCCTAGAACTTTGCTAGGATACCTCAATTCCACAGCACACCTATATTCTAAATGTCTTCCTTTAGTCTTTGAAACGAAAAAGCAACTAGTTTACTATAGTTAAAAAGATCATGGGCTTGGCATGAGAGGCCTCAATATAAGTCTCTGTTCTACCATGTATTACTTGTGTGATCTTGGGCGATAATTTACCTGCCTATACCTAAATTTAATCTGTAAAAAGGAGTTCCTTTGCAAGCTGAAATGAGCTCAATGAATGATATTGGCACATAAAAAAACCTAAAAATGTGTATTTTTTTTCTTTCACTATTGTAATTTATGAGCAAAAGTAAATCTGAACTGGAAGAGGAGCTATAAAGATCTAAGATTTTTTAATAAAGCAAGTGCTTAAATAGTTAGTAACAAAAAAAATGATAAAATATGGACAATTTTGAAAAAGAATAGGAAGCCACACCACAGCCACACTTACATTTAACATACCTCCTGCTGTCCTTTTTCCTTACTACTAACATGCTTTCAGAGGTTTTACACACTTGTAATCATGTGTTTATAAACTTTTCATTCTGCTTCTTTCATTTAATATTATATCGTAAATACTTTGCAACGTTATTAAATATTCATAAAATTAGTTTTCATAAATGCATAACAGTTCATTGAACAATAGTATTATAGTTTATATAACCATTTACCTATTATTACGTAGTTAAGGTTGCTCTGAATTATTTGCTCTCATAAGCAACCTTGAAATAATTGTTTTGTCCTCAGAAAATACTCAGCTTCCTACTACCCCAGCACCAATGAGAAAGAATCAGAACCGCCTCCTTCCCATTTTATAGAGGTATCCAAGATACTAAGGTGACGAGATACAGCAGTATCCAAGATGCTCTCATTGGCATCTCTGACTCTCATACAGCATCTCAGACAGGGAGAGAGAGAGTCGTAGGATTCTGCAGTCCTTTAAGTTCTAGGTTTTCCTTATTTTCCACCTTATCTCATCACCAAAAACAGGATTAGAAGTAAATGGCTCTTGGTATTTGGAATCAAACATTCTTAATCTTTTACTTAACAATTATTAAGAGCAGGAGACAATCCAAAGATCAATATCATTAAAGAGGCAAAGGACACTGGCTGAATACTTCCAGAAAAAAAGGCTGTGGCTGCTGGTAATAGTAGTTTTATGGGGGAAAATTGCTAAGTAAGAGCTCAACACACAAAGATATCTCTGAAGAAATACAGAACTCCTAAAGGATGAGAGTGACTGACTAAACTCACAACCCCAATACCACATTAATAAGGAGCTAATCTGTTGATTTCAAAGTACTCTGTGTAGCTTGAACCACCAAAATCTCTAACAGCATAGAAACAGGGAACATAACCAATTTCTCAGTAGACAGAGAAATCATTAGCAAATCTGTAAATTTTGTTCCATCAGAGGAAAAAAACAAAAAAAGCAAAAAATTCCTTGAACACTGGCTCTACCTATATAATTAATTTGGAAAAAAAAAAAAAAATCTGGTTGATGTCCTGAAAGCTCTGATGCCTCTGGTCCCTTAAGGACACCTGAAACTTCCTTACTTTGTTCCAGAGAAAACCTTAAGGATTGGGCTGACTTAGGGAATCGTTATAACCAGTAGATGAGAGAGTTTTCACATGAGGTGTCAGCTAAGGAAACTAGGTTAGGTTAGAAACAGACACCCCACTTACTGGCATCCTTCCCATTACCAAATAGAGTTTCCACTTTACAGGCACATTACCACAATTTCTCTCTCCCACTGGGAACTGTTCTGATCATAACGACTAAAATCTTATACACTAACAGAAAATACTGAGTAAGAATCTCACAGAGGAAATGGCATTTGAGTGATTGCTACATGAAACATAGCCTAATGTTCCTATGCACAGCCTTCTAGGACGAGAACAGGGGCTTTGGAAGCAGTTCACACCCCAGATCGGCGACCTCCAGACAGGTTACTAAACCTCTCTATGCTTTCTTTAACTTTTCCTACCTGCAAAATGGGATACTTTTTAGCAAATCTGTTGCAAGGACTAAATGAAAATATATACATACACATACACACAAAATCTCATTTAGTCCTTGCAACAAATACACACACACACACACACACACACGCACATGGTATGCACTCAAAACATAGTAGCTATTATTAAATACTGAGAGACAGTTTTATATAGTGGCGAAAGCATGACCCAAAGTAAAAAGACCTAGGATCTACCCTCAAGATTGATTCATTTTCTGACCTTTGGCTAGGCCATTTTAGGCCTCAGTTTCCACATCTGTCAAACAGGGAAAATAATTACTGTCCATATATCATAGAGGTTGTTTAAAAAACAAATGAGATAATGAGAACATATAAAAGAAGTTTAAATATCATAAAGTGATACACAAATGCAAAGCATTTTTCAAAGATTTTATTTTTCCCTCTTCTCCCCAAAGCCCCCCAGTACATAATTGTGCATTTTTAGTTGTGGGTCCTTCTAGTTGTGGCATGTGGGACACTGCCTCAGCATGGCTTGATGAGCGGTGCCATGTCCATGCCCAGGATCTGAACCAGCGAAACCCTGGGCCACCAAAGCAGAGCACCTGAACTTCACCACTGGGCCACGGGGCTGGCTCCCAACAAAGCACTTTTATAGTTAAAATTTTCTCACCTGAAAAACTTGGATAAGTCTGAGAGAATATGGAAGGAGAAAGACCAATTTAGAATTTTAACTCAAACAAACTGGTCCTTATCTCAAAATAATAGTTTACGACTTTTCTTTTTAATAATTAAATGATTACTTTTCATGATTATATACGATCAAAAAATGGCTTTCAATCCCCAGGTAGAAATTCACTTACTTTATTATTCAAAACAAATTAAGTTCCACAAAAATTTAGTGTGCACTATTTCATGCAAAGGGCTGTACTGTACACAGAGACAGAGATAAGTAAAACAAGGTCTCTAACTATCCACAGAGTTCACAGTTCTAGTAATCAGTCTAGCAGGCAGGATGGTATAATGGAAAAGTTTTAAAGTCAAATAAAGCTGTTTAAATCCTGACCCTGCCACCTATTTGCCATATCTCTTATAAAGCACATAACCTCCCTGAGTTTGTGTTCTCATTACAAAACTGTAATAATAATAATTATCTGATTGAGGTATTTGGGGTCTTCATCAATTGGGATGACATATAACACATGTAAAGTACTTGGAACATGGTAGGTACTTCTTAATTACCACCCTCCCCTTTCCTAAAGTAAACACACAAATGAACAACACAGCCCACCCAGGACAGAATTAGGCTAGTGCATAAAAGAAGTGCCACAAAGAAGATGTCACATTTTGTAGGAGAACTAGACAAGGTTTCATGGAAGGTGTGAGATTTGAAATGAGCCTTGAAGGACGGGTAAGATTTCAATACATACAGTTACAGGGCAGAAGCAGTTAAAGTAGACAAAAAGGCATGAAAAACCACCAAGGGTAGACAGTCGGGTGTGCTTGGCAAAGACCATTACTTCAGTGTGGAAAGAAGTTGGGCAAATAGAAAATTGAGAGAGAGATAAAGACAAAAATGTAGTTTGGGGCTCATGTTATGGACAGTCTTGATGGTCACAGAGAAGATTTTTTACTTAATGGGAGGCACTGACCGTTTCTAAACAGCAGAACCATTTGGTTAGTCCTGAGATGGCAACAGTTCACAGAAGTAAACGGAGTGCTAAGAGAAATGTCAATGTTAAAAGGGTTTGAGACAGGAAGAATTTCAGGAACTTTTATGTAGAAAATAACTTTCCCTTAAAGATGATCCATCAAGTACTGCCCAGAAAGGAAGACTAAGGACAGATATCACTGTATTTTTAGACAAAGAAACTAAGGCAAACCAAGGTGGGTTAAGAGAATTCTTGTCCCAGGTCATATGAATTAACATTAATAGCAGACAGAGAAAACAAATTCAGGATTCCCTCCTCTGGGTCTGTCATTTGAGACAGCATTTCCTCTCTCTCAAGCATTTCTGAAAGATAATTATCAGGATAACAAGGATAAATTCTCGAAAGTATGCTCATGCTGAGCATGCGAAATGGGTAGCTGCGCATGCAATTGTAAATTATGCAATTGGAACCTGAAAAAATGCTTGTGTACTTACTTAATCTGTCAACTCACAAGACACAGCAACATTTTAGAATTCTAACTGTGGAAAACCTTATTGTTACAGTCATTTCTGGGTACCTCGTGAAAACAGGTATGCCACCTTGGTCACTAAAACTTAAAGGGAAAATGGTTGCAAATTTCAGTAATTTTCCCCCTGACCATTCACTGTCTAATGGAGTATAATCTAAGACATCTTTTCCCACTCAAACACACACACACACACACCCCTAGACACTGACCTATCCCTTTGGCTACGTTCCTATTGTGGTGACAAAGCATCCCTGAGAACTAAGAAAAACAGGGATTTCAAAACGTAAGAGACCAAGATAGTCGTTGCCTTTTTCTTCACAGTTCTTTCCAGATATATATTTCCCATTATTCAATCCCTCTTTGACAGAGAGCTACTCTTGCTAGGGAATCTAAAAGATGAAAAGAAATCTTCATGTTAGTAATTAAAAGACAAATGACTTTGTTTCTTTCTCAGAAATTGCTCCTTCATCTCTCATCCTTCACTAATAATGCACAAGAGCAAATCTTAGACACAGCTCTGTCCTGCTAACACATTTTACTAACATGAGGCTCCATGACGAAGTTATCTAGCATGCTGAGGAGAAGGAACACAAATGCTGGGTGACCTATGTTGCTGACTGTGGAAAACCAGAAAGGGTAGTTTTAGAAGCCATACTAGTTTGATTCTAGAGAGTATAATGGTTAGTGAATGCAACTACTTTTTGAAAGTGTGGCTTTGGAAACAGATCTATATATTAGATAAGACAGAAACATGGCATTTGTGGAAGCAATATTGAAGATTTAGGGCTGCAAATGACCTCCCATTTTGTAGGTGGTAAGATGATTCTGAATGGTGGGGTCAACTCCTGCACTGAGAGGTCACTGTATTTAGTTAACAATTAGGCAGCTCAGAGTAAACAAAAAAAAGAAAAAATCTTCAACCAATTACTTACAGCATAGCCCCGCAAGAAAGGCCACAACTTCACAGGTGGAAAAAGCATGCATTTTGAGTTAGACAAACACGAGTTTGATTTACAGCACTACTTCGAAACGGTCTGGACGTTCAAGTAAGTGTGGTGTTGACATTTGACAGCGCTTGTACAAACAGTAACCACCGTATTACATGTGTAAACAGTAACACTTCTTAGGGTGCCATTTTTATTTTTTAAGAATAGAAAAATAAAAAAACAAGGAAGATGAATAGAGGGAACACCTATCCAGGATGGCTTTGACTTGGAACTATTGGATTTTTTTCTTATGATACTCTAAAATGCTACTCACTCAGATAACTGCACAATGCTGGGGGAGACACAATGGCCAAGACACTCTTGGCCATTTTCCTTCCAAAGAATAAAACGCATTTTAAAAAAATTTTCTTCAATAAAAGTGGTTTTTTAAAAAATATAAACTACCAAAGACAGAATAATCTTGAGATAGAGAATAATGATTCTAAATACCATCATCCGCCATTCCCAGGATTATAAAAGCAGCAAATGTTTCATGACAGAAAAAAAATTTTTTTAAACACAGAAACACAAAAAAGGGAAAATTAAAAGCTATATAAAGATAAATACAGTTAAACCAGGGAGTATATAATTCTAGATTTTTACAATCTATAATATAAATGATTAATATGTCTATATTTATATTAATAAAAATGAGATAATATTGTATACACTACTTTGAAATCTGATTTTCCAGTTAAGAGATCATTAATATATTTTAAATGAATAAATATCCATCTACAATAATTTAATTAATTATTGATATTACATTATGTGAATATATAATAATTTATTTAGCTAGCACATCTGTAACTAAACTTTTCATTTATTCCCAACTCTTCACTATATAAAAGGCAATACCGTGTTGAACATACTTATATCTGAATTCTATAATACATTCATGATTACTTCATTAAGTTAGATTTCTAAAAGTGGGATTGCAGGGTAAAAGGTAAACAAATTTTAAGAGATTTCTGAGTCATATTAAAAAACTGACCACCAAGAAGACTATAATAATTTACACATCTACCAGTAACATATCAGAATACCTATTTCCTGAAATATTTCTTACAAATACTGAATGCTATCATTTTCTTATTTGCTTTTGGCAAGTTTATAGGCAAAGATATCCCACAACATTAATACGTATGTTTTATTACTAGAGTTATACATTTTGGTCATGTTATCATTAGTCTTTTATTTTTATTCTTTCCTGACTGTCTAAATATAATTTTGGCAAATTTTTCCATTAAGTTGTGTGTCTTCTCATTAAATTTGAAACAATGCATTATATTGTTACATACTACAGATATTTACCTATGGGAATATTTACTATAATTATTTTTCTTGATAAGCTTTCTTTATTAATTTTCTTTATTTTTTCTTTATTTTCTTTATTAATTCCTTTTAGATACTTTAAAAAACATTTTAGGGCCAGCCCTGGTGGCCTAGTGCTTGAGTTTAGCGTGCTCTGCTTCAGCCACCCTGGTTCAGTTCCTGGGCACAGACCTACACCACTCATTGCCATGCAGGTGGTGATCCACATACAAAACAGAAGAAGACTGGCAACGGACATTAGCTCAGGGCTAATCTTCCTCAGCAAAAAAAATCACAAAAAAACTTCATGCAGTAAAATTATTAACCCTTTCCTTAATTATTTCAATCTTTAGTGTCATACTTATGATGATGAATCACTGTCAGATTATAGAAAATCATTTTCTTTTTGGGTGAGGAAGATAGGCCCTGAGCTGACATCCACTGCCAATCTTCCTCTTTTTGCTTGAGAAGATTGTCCCTGAGCTAACATCTCTGGCAATCTTCCTCTATTCTGTATGTGGGACACCACCACAGCATGGCTTGATGAGCAGTGTGTAGGTCCACACCTGGGATCTGAACCTGCAAACCCTGGGCTGCTGAAGCGGAGCACACAAACTTAACCACAATGCCACCAGGCCTGCCCCCAGATTACAGAAATATTTGCTAATAGTTTTATTAGTTTCCCCAAAATTTCTTTCTTTTTAAAAATTTAAACATGTATTTGATCTAGAATTCATTTTTATATATGAGGTATGGACTTACTCTTTTTATCCAAATGAGCAGATAGTAGTGGCAACAGCAATTACTGAATGTCATCTTTATCATATAGTAAATTCTTTCATATACTTTGAACTATTTGCAAATTTTTTTACTCTATTCCTTTAATCTATTACTCTATTCCAGTGTGAGAGGGATATTAATTATTTTCGGTTTATAATAATACTTATATATTTGATTGGAAAAGACTACACTCTAATTTTCTTTTCCATATCTTTTAGCAAATATTGTTCATTTTTGTCAAAACTGAATTTTAGAATTATTTTGTTAAGATAGCCCACCACTACCAAATTTACTTGATATTCATTGCAATTAGATTAATTTTGGAAAAACTGTCTGCAATATGAAATATTCCCATCCTAGCACACTGTATGTATTTGTACATAATGAAGTCTCTTTTAAATTACTCTGTAACACTTTCACATTTGTTCTACATATTACTTGTTAAGTATACTCATGGAGATCTTGTATTTTATGCCCCATAGTGAATAGTGCATTTTTTCCAATAGATTTTATGAGGGTATTGCTAATAAAAGAGAAGCTGATTTGTTTTCTAAGTGGGCCATCTAACCAACTACAGTCTTATTGGTCCTAATTATTTTTCAGTTGATTTTCTTGGGTGATGCAACTAGATAATAATAATCTATGAATAATGATAAGACGTACAGCTCATTACAATATTTATAATTTATTTCTTTTTTTACCTTATTTGATAGAACTTCTAAAGAGGTGGTGAGAAGCATCTTCACCATACTTCTGATGTTAAGGCAAATAAGTGTTTTAGACAGTTAAATCTATGGTGGCTGCCAAATTTCATATAGATGCTCTTTATCATGCTATTGAAATATTATATTGCTGTATTTTAGTAAGTTTAAAAAAAATCAGGAATGCAGGCTGGATGTTATACAACGCCTTTTTAAATATATAAAGATAATCATATATTTTATCTCCTTCACCTAGTAATTTGACAAATGATATTAATAGATTTTTAAATATCAAACCATCCTTGCATTTCTAGAATAAATCCTACATAGTAATGCTAAATTACTTTCTTAAAACACTTTGACTTCACTTGCTAAAATTTTATTTATTTTTTATTCATAATTGTGAAATTGGTAGTTTTCTCTTTTGTGCGACTTTTGTCTGGCTTTGGTATCAAGATGAAGCTGGGTGCAATGACCTAGTTTTCTGCAGGCCAATGCTCCCACTACGCACTAGGAAAGGCAGTAAAAAACTTAGAGAAAATATATATTTAAAGGTAACAAAAGGCTGTAAAGCAATAAGAACTAAAGAAAACAAGACGGCAAAGAGATGAGGCCTTTGAGAGGTGAGGCGAGGATCCGCAGCTGCCCCTGGAGCACCTGCCACACCTAGGCCTGGAGGACACTGGGAACCTGGTTAGGTCCAGGCAGAGCAGCTACTGGCGTGAAAAAAAAATCACTGAGTTTTTACTGCTTCCACGGAGCTGAAGTGCCAAAATGGGAGATTTGAGGGCCAGTTTTCTCCTTAAGACATTTTCTGAATTCTAAAGCTACGCAGCTGAGGAAAATAAGGGTCTAAGCCAAAACCTTTTGAAAAGCAAAGTAAAATTTCCCACAATCTCACACTGTTTCAGAGAAAAAGACTCACTAGTGGGGGGATTCATGAGACTCTCAGGTGGGAGCTGAAAGCTCTTGAGGGAGTGGTGAATTGACAACCTCCAACCACTTTTTTTCCTGTTGGCAGTCGCTGGTCTGGGTATGACTCCTTCTCAAGACATTTGCCAAATTCTAAAACTGAAGAAGGCAGGAGGCTACAGAGATACGGTTTCTCTGAAACGTGGAAATTTCCAGTCCTCTTGGTGCTGAAGAGACAATGATGTGCCAGGCTCTTCAAAAAGCTCTGAAGAACCACATCCTAGCAATAAGGGCAAACCAAAGGTGCACTACAACTGCAGCCCAAGCTTGACACAGATCAGTCCATGATTGGATTAAGGTGGTGAGGCTCAAACTACAACCCACCTGCCCATTCTACCTACTTAGTAAGGGAACAGGTGAACCAATTCTAGTGGAAGACAGTATCACCCGGAACCTCTACATATTTGCAACACAATGTCTAACATCATCCAGAAAATAGTAGGAAGAGACAGGACCATATGACTGATAACCAAGAAAAAAAATCAGAAACAAATCTACCAATATATAGGTACACTACACATTGGCATTAGTAAACAACATCTTTAAAATGACTGTGATTAATATGCTCAAGAAAATAGAGAAAAGATAGACGAACTAGATAAAAAGATGAAAATTTTCACCAGAGAATTTGAGGTTATACAAAAAATTAAACAGACATTCTAAAATTAAAAGATACATGTCTGAAATTCTAACTCCTAAGTTTCTCTCTTATTTCTACCCAGGCATTTATTATGTGTTTGCACTAACTACCTTCAAATTAGGAGAAACAGAAGTAGACATAATATTAGGGACTATTTTCAGAATAAACAAAATGCAAAAGTCAATGAAAAAAAGATGGATGAGGTCTCTGAATCTTGTTAAGGGATGATAATTATAGTGTGAGTTTTTATATCCTGAAGAACTTCCTGGCTAGTTAAAGTGGAAACAAATATCTTTCACCAAACTGGATTTTAAGAGGACTTTTTTCTATATGATGGGCAAAGTAAGAGCAATTGTCACTTACAGGAAGGTGCGTGAATACAGCAAAGGTGCTGCGTAGAAAGGCAATGAGGTCTACCAGGTAATCACTAGCTTTGCTGCCCAAATCTCCAGTCATCCAGTCGTAGTCAGCCAGCTGTAGAAACTGGTCAATTTTCTGGTTTAAGTTGGTATAAATCTCTTCTTCAGCTGCATGTCTGGCATCCTGTGCAATATGAAATTTTAAAAATCATTCAGATGTCCAGCAAAGCAGAAATTTCTGCTTGGAGACATCTCACACTTATATCCACTAAGTAACAGAATTCGGAATATCAAGTAATACCATTCTCTCCATCAATCTTTCTTTTTTCAAAAGCATGGTGGAGTCTTTTCTATTTTATGTCTGCAAGACAAGCTATGATTTTGCTTCACCAAATAGAGAACCTGCCTTCACTGAGCTCAGCTATGTGCATCCTTTTTACTTTCTTATCTCCGTTCAAAACTATACACACTCTCAGGATCCTATTCCGTTTTCTCTCCTGGGACTCCTTTCTTGTAATACCACCTCTCTTTATGCCCTAGTCTCTTCACTTTGCTTATTAGAAGTATCTTGAAGTTTCAACTTCATGCTATATATTCACACTAGTTACTATCCTACCTCTTTAGTTTCTTTGTCATCAAGCTTCTCCAAAGACTGCTATCATCCATGTTTCCTAAGACGTGTTCTAATCTTAGCAGCATGATAAAATAGATATGCATCTGTAGTATGGACAATATCCTATAAAATGACTATAAATTAAAAATTATAAATATTAATTATATTTATATTTATTATAAATATAAAAATTATATTTATAAATTATAAATTTAAAAATGCTACAGCAACATCAAAAGAGTTCCTAGATGAAGTAAATTAGATAAGTCCTGTTTAAGAGATTCATGTTGTACACCAGTATATAAGAGGCTCTAAGAAGTGTTATGGGACTAATGTTCCAAGAAAAATATTTTCAGAACAAAAGGGCCTACATTGCACCAGGGTAGTCAGGATTCCAATGCTAACAATCCATCAACATGGGTTGGTTCAGGGTAACCCATGACCTCCATGCGACCACATCCAACACATATTCATTTTTTAGTCTGATCTCATTTGATCTCTGTTAAACGTTCTGTGCTAGAACTCTGTTCTCCTTTGATTTTGATGATACGGTTTTCTTCTGGTTTTGCTTTTACTTTTCTGGACTCTAATCCTCTCACTTTCGCTAGGTGATTTCATCAACTCCTATGGCTTCCACTAACTCTTGTTAAAGACCCATATATCTGATTGCTTCCTAGGCATTATGGCCCACAGAAACTTTGAACATGGTACGTCCAGGACTAGGATGATCATAATCCCCACTCTTCACCTGTTCAGTTCAGTCCAAGGCAGAGATCTAAACAACATATTGGATTCCATTCTTTCCTTCACAGTCATTCAATGTGTCCTGTAATTCTAACTCCCAAATTTCTCTTTAACTCCTATACTGTTCTCCATTTTCACCTTTGTAATGGCTGCATAATTTTGTAATACATTTACATACTATAATATAGGCATTGACTATGTTTACTTATATGAACAATGGTTTCGTGGGCACTTCTGTGCTTACATCTTTACAGACTTGTATAATAATCTAATACTGTCCTGGAATTCTCATTTTATTAAGTTTTCTTTTAACGAATGAAATTTTTTAAAGAAAAACTGAGCAAAAAGTACAGAGCATTCACATATATTGCTTCCCCATCCCCCTCCCACTATTTCCCTATTAAAACATCTTGCATTAGTGTTGAACACTTGTTACAAGTGATGAACCAATACAGATATTTTATTATTAACTGAAGTCCACAATTTGCATTAAGGTTTACTCTTTGTGTTGTACAGTTCTACGGGTACTGACAAATGCATAATGTCACGTGTTTGCCACTACAGTGTCAGGCAGAATAGTTTCCCTGCCCTAAAAATCACTATGCTCTATCTATCATCCCTCCCTCATTCATCCCCCAAATCCTGGCAACCACTGATCTTTCCACTTTCTCCGTAACTTTGCCTTTTCCAGAATGTCACATACTTGGAATCACAGGGTATGTAGCTTTTCAGAATGGCTTCTTTTACTTAGCAATATGTGTTTAAGCTTCTTCCGTGTCTTTTCGTGGCCTGAGAGTTCATTCATTTTCATCACTGAATAATATTCCATTGTCTGAATGTATCACAGCTTGATTATCCATTCACTCATTGACTGACATCTTGGTAGCTCCCCGGTTTTGACAATTACGAATAAAATTGCTCTAAACATTCGTGTGTAAGTTTTTGTGTGACTTAAGTTTTCAATTCATTTGGGTAATACCAAGGAGCATGATTGTGGATTGCATGGTAAGACTATCTATGTTTAGCCTTGTAAGAAAGTGACAAACTGTGTTCCAAAGTGGCTTTATCATTTCGTATTAGCACCAGCAATGAATGAGTGTTGCCGTTGCTCCAGCATTTGGTGTTGTCAGTGTTTTGTATTTCAGCTATTGTAATAGTTGTGTAGTGGTATTTCATTGTTGTTTTAATTTACAATTTCCTCTCCAGTCTTTGATGAGTTGTCTGTTCAGATTTTTTGCCCAGTTTTAAATTGGGTTGTCTCTTATTGTTGAGTTTTACCAGTTCTTTGCATATTTCAGATATAAGACCTTTATTAGATATGTGTTTTGTAAATATTTTCTCCCAGTCTGTGGCTTGTCTTTTCATTCTCTTAACAGTATCTTTCCTAGAGCAGAAGTTTTCCATTTTAATGAAGTCCAGCTTATCAATATTTTCTTTGATTTTTGGGTGTGGTGTAAGATGGGCTCCAGGTTCATTCTTTTGCATGTGGCTGTCCAGTATTCCCAACACCATTTATTAAAGAGACCAGCCAGGCCAGCCCCGTGGCCGAGTGGTTAAGTTTGTGTGCTCTGCTGCGGCAGCCCAGGGTTTCGCTGGTTTGGATCCTGGGCGCAGACATGGCACCACTCGTTCAGGCCATGATGAGGTGGCGTCCCATGTGCCACAACTAGAAGGACCCACAACTAAAATATACAACTATATACCGGGGGTATTTGGGGAGAAAAAGCAGAAGGGGGAAAAAAAAAGAGACTATCCTTTCCTCACTGTATATTCTTAGCTCCTTTGTCATAAACTAATTGACCAAATATGCATGTTTTTTCTGAACTGCCTATTCTGTTCTCTTGATCTGTGTCTGTTTTCATGCCAATACCATACTGTTTTGATTACTATAGCTTTGTAATATAATTTGAAATCAGGAAGCATGATGCCTCCAGCTTTGTCCTTTTTTCTCAAGATTGCTTTGGCTTTTTGGGGTCTTTTGCGATTCCATACAAATTTTAATACTGTTTTTTCTATTTCTGTGAAAAATACCCCTGGAACTTTGATAGGGATTACATGGAATTTGTAGATCACTTTGGGTAGTACAGACATTTTAATCATATTAATTCTTCCAATCCCTGGACATAGAATATCTTTCCATTTATTTGTGTCTTCTTCAATTTCTTTCAACTAGGCCTGGTATTTTCTCTTTTGAAAGGCTATTAATTATTGATGCAATTTCTTCAATAGATATTACGCTATTCCGATTATCTAATTCTCCTTGTGTGAGTTTTTGTATATTGTCTTTCAAAGAATTGGTTCATTTCATGTAGATTATCAAACTGAGAGGATAGAGTTGTTCATAATATTCCTTTATTATTCTTTTAATGTCCTTGGAATCAGTAGCAATGGCCCCTCTTTCATTTATATTAGTTAATTTGTGTCTTTTCTCTTTGATTCTTGGTTAGCCTGGCCCAAGGTTTATCAATTTTATTGATCTTTCTAAGAACAAGTGTTTGGTTTCATTGATTTTCTCTTTTGATTTTTTGATTTCACTGACTTCTGCACTAATTTTTATTTCTTTTCCTCTGATTAGTTTGGATTTAATTTGCTTTTCTTTTTCTAGTTTCCTAAGGCAGAAGCTTAGATTATTGATTTTAGAAATTTCTTCTTTTCTCATATATGCAATTAATGCTATAAATTTCCCTCAAGCACTGCTTTCACTGATGCTACAAATTTTGACAAGTTGTATTTTATTTTCATTTAGTTTGAAACCCTTTTTAATTTCTCTTGAGACTTTTTCTTTGACCCACGAGTTATTCTGAAGTGTGCTGGTTAATCTCCAAATATTTTAAAAATCTCTAGCTATCTTTGTTATTTATTTCCATAGTTTAATGCCACGTGGTCTGAAAGCAAGTTTTGTATGATGTCTATTCTTTAAAATTTGTTGAGGTGTGTTTTATTACTCAGAATATGGTCTGTTTTGGTGAATGTTCTCATGAGCTTGAGAATAATGTGTCTTCGCTGTTGTTGGATGAAGTAGTCTATTATAAATGTCAATTTGATCCAATTAAAGTACCACTGAGTTCAACTAAATCTTAGCTGATTTCCTGCCTCCTGGATCTGTCAATTACTGGCAGAGGGGTTTACTAAGAGATTTTGGCAGGAAGAGATGCTGACTTCTATAAAATACTTTTTTAATATCTTAAATACTCATGTATTTTTTCCCATTTGATCTATTGAAGTAGAGAATAATTTTAAACAATTTTTTAATACTAATCATCCTTGCATTCTTAACCTATCATCCCTTTCTCTGTACTTCTAGATTTTGCTTGATATTTTATTAGCACGATTTTTACATCAATATTTACCTTTAATTTTTCAGATTATTTTTTGTGGTTTCTCTGTTTTTTGAATCATTGTTATGTTGACTTTGCAAAAATGAACTAAAATAGCTTCCTTTTTTCTCTGTGATCTGTAATAGTTTAAACTATACAGAAATTATCTGTTTCATGAAGGCCTAAATGTACTCATTGGTGAAATCATGTAGGTGTTACTCAGTTTTAAGAAGTCTTTAATAACTTTTTCATTTCTTTCATAGCTATTAGTCAATTTTCTATATCTTCTTGAACCACTTTTAATCACATATTTTCCTATAGATCCTCAAACTTATTAGCACAGAGTAACACAAAGTATTCTAGCTATTTCAATTCCTCTGATTAGGAATTTTGAGAAATTGTGATTTATTTATTCCTTCCTTTCTTTTTTCTTTTCTCCTTCCCTTCCATCCTTTCTTCCTTTTAATTAGGCAAGGTAAAATGATTATTTCTAAAAATGCAACACACCCTTGCTCGAAATCTCTCAAAGAATTTAGTTGGATAAAGTCCAAACTACCCATCAATACAAAACAAAATGCTTCCTAGTTGGCCTTGATCTACTTCTCTATCTCACTCCTACCCTTATTCTACGCTGAAGAAGTCTGGTTTTATTTTATTCTTTCATCTTCGTACATAAAGTTGCCTTCCCTAAAAATGTTCTTACTCCCCCCTCATCCTTTCTCTGTCTGGACACCTCCTGCTGCTCCCAAGATCTATTCTAACTTATGCCGTTTCTGGGAAGTCCTCCTTGAAGGTCTCAAAGCTGAGACAAGCACCACTCATCCTCTGTGGAATTCGCCTCTGCCTCTGCACCCGTCAATGTTGGTTTCCCTTCAAGCTCAATCCTCACATCTTTTCTCCATCTACATTCAACTCCCAGAAGACAGCCAGCCCCATGGCATTGAAAACCATCTTTACATTGATGAATTCTAAATTTTTATCTGCAGCTATGACTTTGTCCTGTCAATTCAATATCTCTATGCAGATGACTACTAAATACCTCAAGCTTAATATGTCAAAAACGGAAGTCTTGATTCTACTGCCCCTCCCCAAATCTGTTATGCTCTCACTGTTCCCATCTCAGTGAATAGCACCACTACTCATGCAGTTTGTTTAGTTCTAAAATCTTGGAATTATCTTAGACTCCACTCTTTCTCTTATAAATTCATACCCAATCCAGCAGTAATGCTTGCCTCTCTACCTTCAAAAGTATTTCCTACCACTTCTGCCCCCACTGTAGTCCAAGCGACCATTATCTCTTACCTAGACTGCTGCAATAACATCCAAATTAGACTCTCTTCTTCCATTCTTTCTGACCTACAGTGTATTTATTTTCTACACAGCAACCATTGTTACCCATTTATACATAAATCAGATGATCACCAGCACTCCCAATCTTCTAATGGCCTCAGATTTCATTTTAGAATAAAATCCAAAGGATCTACTATGGCCTACAAGGCCAGAAATCATCTGACTCCTGACTATCCCATCTCTTACCACTCCTACCACCAATGACAGATCACTGCCAGACTGACTCCCTTGCTATTCCCTGAACGCACCAATACCTACTATTGTACTGTTCCCTCTAATTAGAATGCTTATCTATCAGAAATCCAAATGATCCCATTTCTCATTTTATTCAGGTCATTTATTTTTCTTCCTAGTTCTTACCAGTACCTGACACTAAATTAGATTTTTTTATTTGTTTATCATCTATCATTCTCTAGATGATATATAATAGATATATAATAGATATATAACTAAAATATAAGCTCTGTAAAATCAGGAGATTTGTTTATTTAGTTCACACCTATAAGTTGCCTGGCATGTAGCAGATGATTTATAAAAACTATAGAATCAATGAGGGATTGAATGTATTTACCGTATTATCCTGGTACTCTTAGCATAGTTCTTTATAAAACTTACAGTGTCTGACTTCCCCGCAGATTATAAACTCAAAGTCCAGGACTAAGCATTTGTTCTGTCTCTACTCAAGAATCTACCAGATTGTTGCACAGTAGGTACACAAACAATATTCATCATGGAGTAAGTTAATAAATACTTTCACTCTATTTTGTAAGAGAGTGAGGAAATTCTTATGAACAAGAAAAGCTAGGAATGCCAGCTTGATTATGTCACATATGGCAGAAATAAGAGGGAACTCTGCAAGAAAATACCTTGAAGACCTGATTCTTTTTGCTTCTTTTTCAGCATAAAGGTTTCCATCTGCAAGGGAAAGTTTTCTGGAAACAGTAGCTTAGGAAAATACACAACATGAGCTGTCATAATTGCCATGTTTATACTGAGTTCTGGGTTAGCTGGTCTGAAATAGTCCTGGTAAAAATAAACTTTCAATATGCTTTAAGCAATCAGTGTTTCCAATAAGCACTGTCAACATGACCTTTAGTGGTCTCCAAAACTTCTCCTTTACTAAGTATTTAACTGGCTGCTCAAACCCTATGGCTTCCTGTCTGCCTTTCATTTTCCCTCCAGAATTTTAATACTGGAGCAACAACAAAATACACAGGCCATCCTTTGGGAGGATTTCTGACCATAATTTGAAAAGCCTTTGAAATAAGAAAATTGAGATAGGTTAGGGGAAGAATGGCAGTACATATTCCATATTCCCCATATGACAGACAAGTATAAATGAACCTCATGCTCTAACTCCCTAACTCCTTATTCTCTGCTGAACACTCAACTGTAGTCCCTCCCACATTCTCTCTCCTGGAGAAATCTTGGCTTCTACAGTAAACAAGTAGAAATAGTTTTTGATAAAATTATTACCCATACTCCACAATAATGCTAATATTTAAGAGTAATTATAACTCCTATTAAACTGCCTAAGGTCATCCTGAAGTTCTTAAAGCTCTTGTCATATTTTCATACTCATTCTTGGGGCCTTTCTAAAAGAGTATCAATAATAACATAATGAGACATTATTGAGAAGCATACAAATAATGACACAAACATGATATGATGTATAATGAATTTTGTTTTAAGTAACTTTATAGGTAATTTGAAACAAACAATCCATGGTCATATCACAAATGTGTAACTCATCTAGCAGCTGACCTAATCACATATGTACATAAAGAATATTTTGTGGTTGAACACCTAATTTTTTTCTTTTTGTTCAGCTTTATTGAGGTGTAATTGAAAATAAAATTACAATTAAAATGTACATTGTGATGATTAGATATAATACATATATATTGTGAAAGGATTCCCACCAACTAGTTATTTAACACACTCATCACCTTGCATATTTATCTGTTTTTATGGTGAGAACATTTAAGTTCTATTCTCTTAGCAAATCTCAATTATACAATACAGTATTATCAACTATGTCACCATGTCTTACATTAGATCCTGACACCTTATTGATCTTACACTAAAAGTTTGTACCTTTTTACCAACTTCTCCCTCAGCCCCTAGCAACCACTTGGCTACTCTCTATTTCTATAAATCTGACTGTTTAAAAAAAATCCAACATATAGGGGCTGGCCCAGTGGGGTGGTGGTTAAGCTTACATGCTCCACTTTGGCAGCCCAGTTCAGATCTTGGGCACAGGCCTACACACTGCTCATCAAGCCATGCAGTGGTGGCATCCCACATAGAAGAACTGGAACGACTTACAACTAGGAAATACAACTATGAACTGGGGCTTTGGTGGGGAAAAAAAAGGAAGATTGGCAACAGCTGTTAGCTGAGGGCCAGTCTTCCTCACAAAAAAGCATAAAGAAAAAAAATCCAACATGTAAGTGATACCATGCTGGTTTATTTTACTTAGCACAATGCCCTCAAGGTCCATCTATGTGGTCACAAATGCCAGGATTTCTGTATTTTTTGTGGTTGAATAATATTCCACTGTGTATATACACTACATCTTTATCCTTCATCTCTTGATGGGCACTTAGGTTGTTTCAAAGTCTTGGCTATTGTGAATAATGCTGCAATGAACATAGGGGTACATATACCTTTTCAAATTAGTGTTTTCATATTCTTTGGATAAATACCCAGAAGTGGAATAGCAGGATCATATGATAGTTCCACTTTTAATTTCCTGAGAAATCGCCAGACTGTTTCCTGTAGTGGTTGTACCAGTTTACATTTCCACAGTGTACAAGGGTTTCCTTTTTTCCACATCCTTGCCAGCATTTGTTATCTCCTGTTTTTTGATGATAGCCATTCTAACAGGTGATATCTTATTGGGATTTTGATTTGCATTTCCTTAATGATTAGTGATGTTGACATCTTCTCATTTACCTAATGGCCATTTGTATGTCTTCTTTGGAAAGATGTCTATTCAGTTCCTCTGTTCATTTTTTTTTTTTAAGATTTTATGTTTTTTCCTTTTTCTCCCCAAAGCCCCGTGGTACATAGTTGTATATTCTTCATTGTGGGTCATTCTAGCCGTGGTACATGGGATGCTGCCTCAGCGTGGTTTGATGAGCAGTGCCATGTCTGCGCCCATGATTTGAACCAACGAAACACTGGGCCGCCAGCAGCGAAGCGTGCGAACTTAACCACTCGGCCACGGCACCAGCCCCTCCTCTGTTCATTTTTTAATCAAATTGTTTGGTGTTTTTCCTATTGAGTTGTATGAGTTCTTTATACATTTTGGATATTAACCTCTTGTCAGATACATGATTTGCCAATTTTTCTTCCATTCTATCAGCTGCTTTTCGTTTTGTTGGTTTCCTTTATTGTGCAGAAGCTCTTTAGATTAATATAGTCCCACTTGTTTATTTTTGCTTTTGTTGCCTTTGCTTTTGAAGTCAAATCCAAAAAATCACTGCCAAGACTAACGTCAAGGAGCTTATCCCCAATGGTTTCTTCTAGGAGTTTTATGGTTTTAGTCTTACATTAAAATCTTTAATCCATTTTGATTTGAGTTTTGTGTATGGTGTAAGATAGGGGTCCAATTTCATTCTTTTGCATCTGGCTGTCTTGTTTCCCCAGTGCCAGTTACTGAAAAGACTATCCTTTCCCCGTTGTCTATTTTTGGCTCCTTTGTCGTAAATTAATTGACCATATATGTGTGGGTTTATTTCTGGGGTCTCTACTCTGTTCCATTGATCAATGTGTCTGTTTTCATGCCAATACCATACTGTTTTGATTACTATATATAAAATATACATATATATTTGCAATATGATTTGAAATCAGGAAGCATGATGCCTCCAGCTTTGTTCTTCTTTCTCAAGATCACTTTGGCAATTCAGGGTCTTTCACATTCTTTTTCTTATAAAAGCAAAACAGCAGATCATACCACCAATTTTTTTCTTCTCTTACATCCACTCTCAAGGGAAGGTACCAATAAATAGGGAAAGAGGAAAAAAGGTAGGAAAAAGTAGACACCAGTAAACATAAATAATGATTTCAATTCTACAACTTTACATCTAATTAACATCAACTTCTGGATTTCAAAGGGTGATATAAATTTGTTTCAAAACTAAAATAATCAAATAAAAACAATAATAACAAAAACCCAAAACATACAAGTTGGCCTTTATGTCAGAATCTACCATTTCAGTGTTTAAAATGTTACTCTGTTACTTTTTCTGCTTAATAATTAATTTAAGCTCACATGGCAATATAAAGGAGTTCTTAGGCTCTTTTTTCTGGATTTTTTTTTTATTTGTTTGTTTGTATTTTTTGCTGAGGAAGATTTGCCCTGAGCTAACATCTGTTGCCAATCTTCCTCTGTTTGTTTACTTGAGGAAGCTTATTCCTGAGCTAACATGCATGCCAATCTTCCTCTATTTTGTATGTGGGTCACTGCCACAACATGGCTGACAAGTGGCATAGGTCTGTGCCCGGGATCCGAACCCATGAACCTGGGGCCACCAAAGCAGAGAGCGCTGAACTTCACCACTAGGCCATAGGGCCAACCCCCTCTTAATGTTCTTTTAAATTAAGGCATTTACTCTCCATCACCTCATCTACCATCAATCCTTCCTTTGCTCTATGAGTGTCATTTTCCCCATTTGACCCAACACTGGATCAAAACTAGTGTTGTGGCCATGTGAAATGAATATAAAATTGCCAACGACACAAGGGACAGAAATTCCTTACTAAAAAGTAAGATAAAAACATTGGACAACAGACACAGAAAAGAGAAGACAGCTAATTAAAATTTTTTAATTGATGTTGATTTCAGCTATACCCACTATTATCTAGACCATACTTAAGAACTCCTGACTGTCATGGGGCCAACTGAGGAAACAGCCATTTTCATGTACAAAATATAAGGAAGATTTAGTGGACACAGTTGTAGACTATTTTTTTTAGTTTAAATACCCAAAAATTAGCATTGGCATTTGTTTTTCTAAGGAAATCATAGCTCTTACTCTCAAGAGCATGTTATGAATCACACTACTATGCATCCTGGAGGAATTAAAGCCACCTTAGGTAGGATACCCCAGACTACACACAGCAGAAGCAGTTCTAGAGTACTGTAGGGCCTTCTCACCTTAAAAGTTGTGGTGCCATAGAGCTTGGTGGTGTGGACTGTCTCTGGAAGCACATTAGTGATATTGGTGATGAATTCTTCCAAGTATTTACAAGATTTCTCCAAGTGTGTTGTATTTATAATAATCTGGACAAGCTAGAAAATAATAAGCACATGTAAGAGTCATTTCCCTATTCACCCCAGGATAAATGGCTCAATGTGAATCTGCTGGTACAAGAAAAACAAAAGGCAGGGTAGCAAAAGCCATCTGTATTCTACAAAGGGTATGTTAAAGCGTGGGCTTAGGTATGACTTCCTCTATGAAGCCTTCCCTGACTTCCCAAAGCATCTTGTATTTCCCCCTACTATAGGAGCACTTGCCACTCTATTTTAAATACATGTTTTCTTTTGTTTAAAAAAGACTAGACTAAAAACAAAAACCACTAGTATTTAGCATAGTGCCTGGCAAAAAAAAATTGCCAAATGACTTAAATAAATGAACTCCCACTAAAAGAACAAGAATAATTGAAATGGCAAAAAGAAGTTCCAAAATTAGGCATGATGAAGAGAGAGCTGTTGGAAGAGACTGCAGTATATTAACAAACCACACTAGTTTATGGGGAAAAAAAACATGGGCACTGAAGTCAGAGAAACTAGGGGATTAACATGATCTTGAGAAAGTTTCTTAACTTCTCTAAGCCTGTTTCTTTATCTGTAAAATGTTGACAATAACTTCTAACTCTCAGAGTTACTGTGAGGATTAAATACTCTTTTGTTAATACTATTTCCCTTTTCTTACAAAAGAGATCCTTAAAGAAGACAGTACTGGTATGATAAAAAGTCATCTATAAATTACTTTGAGAGGAGGATAAGTAGGAATAACTATTATTGTCTGTATAGAATTAAAGTTGTTAAGCGCTTCACAATTCATTGTTTATACTGTCTTCCCAGCAACCTGGAGATGTAAGCTAAGTGGGCATAATTATTACTTCATTTTATTTTAACAGAAACAAAAATGGAATGATTTTCTCTAGATCACAGACCCTAAATGGAACCAGGACTCAAATCCAAGTCATCTACCTTCAAATTATGGACTCATCTAAATGACTTCTGACAGTGCCTTTAGCATAAGCACAAGACGACAGCCCTGGAGTGCTGCATGTTTATGTATATTAGGCTGAAATATCAGATTCTGGGTCTGCCATCAACTAGACTTCCCCATGCTTTGATTCTGCTCTATGTAAAAAATTAAACTAAAAAAGTAGTGGTACCTACTGCTTATTTCAACTATGAAAACTATTCATATTCCCCAGAGTCTAAAAGAAATACAAAGAGAAAACAGACTAGAACCTTTTTTTGGTCTCTCTTTTCCACCTCTTTAACTTTTCATTTTCACAAGAATATGCCTGGTAGTGGGGCTGTGGCAGGTGGGGGAGTGCCGGTGTGTAAGGCTATGGAAGAACTTAGGTCTTCCTTTAGTCTAGTGAGGTGGTGAGCCAGGGGAGAGCAGGGAGATGATACAAAGTGGAAACTGGAACTGAACATGAGGGGAGGTACTACACATTTTTACAATCAAATGATACTTCAAAATAATATTTAAAAGTTGGAATTATACTTCAATAGAAATCACTGTATTATACTGTGGAATATTAAACAAAAATATTAATAGGACTATAATCAGTAAGTTCATTCTTACCTCCTCAACAGCACCCAGCACAAGGCTAAAAGCACAGAGTTTACTCTCAAAAAAGTACATGTCAACTCATAACGACAATTCTTGAGTAACAGACTGGACTAAGAAAAAAGGTCCCTTCTATTCCCCTAAGGTTCAGCCAGAAGAACCGAAGAAAACAGCTACTTTCGAAACATGATGACAAAGGACAAAGACCCAGAGATGCAGTTCCAACAAACATGAAAGTTAGGGCAACACTGGGACTTGATCTTTGTACTATTCCCCACAACTCATCAGACAAGTTAACATTCATCACTAGGCTCTTCCCATTCATTCCACAGTTTGAATGTGGAGGCTCTGAGGTCTGGACACAGATATTGTCTCCTATAAAATTACCCCAAACATCACAGCCTTTTAACTTTAGAGTGCTCTAGGAAAAAACACCCACCAAAATAAGCAATTCATTACTCTCGTCCTTTCAACACGTTTCTCCCTCAGAGGAGGACTAAAATCATTAAAAAAAAATTTAAATTGTCTAAATTAAATTACTCTTCTTCCTGAGTGGGAAGGTGGCTACTGGCAAGGTTGTCTTGATGTGGAAGTCAGAAAAGCAAGCGAGTTAATTTGGAGAACTGAAGAATTTCTATTTTAAAATGAGCATTACCCATAGGGAACACATTCTATCTATCAAAAGAAATCCTAATAATAAGGAGGAATCGTGTCATGTTATAGAAATAAAAAACAGTGGCAGTCAAAGAGAAAATTGTCCTGTTTTGCAGGATATTGGCAGTTAAAAAAAAAAAAGGAGGCGGCTTCACTGGGTACAGTAGTAATTTCCCATGACTTTTTAAAGATCTGTCAACACAAAAGATCACCATGAACTACATCAGTTGGCTGTCAGTCACTTTTGAAATGTTTCATTGCTGAGCATAGAATAGACTATTAAAACACTCTAGGATTACAGCAGATACCATGTCATTTTCAAAAGGAATATTGTCTGTTAATGAGGTCTGAGTGATCGCTACTCCTGAATGACAGCTAACCAAAATCCTTACAAGGACATTTACAAATGTAAAGCCAGATGCTTTGGGGGTAATTTTGAACTTAAGGATGAAATGAAGCAATTTCAGATATCAACTTCCATCACAGTTTGAGCTCCTTTGATATTTTTAACCCCTACTTCCCACTCTTTTTACAAAAATATATCAGTAGAGCAATCCAAACTGTCCTTAACATTGTTTCAAGGACATGGAACGAACAACAGATTAGATATTGGTTACAGCTCATACAAAGTTCTATGAGGACTGTCCAAAAAAAGAAAACACTATAAAGCAAACAACCACTTCTCACAACTGAATGACACTTAGGTCACTTAGGTTAAAAACCATCAAGCAGCAGAAAATTTTCCTGTCTCTCCTTTCCGGTATCAGAGAGAACCTATGAGGAAGGCACAGACTAGACTGTGGAAGTCACTTCTTCTCCAACCCTGCTCCAAACACCCCAGTGAAGCCTGAACCATGATAACAGGTATATGTTCACATTCTTGACACACTCCAGAAAAGAAAATGTCTTCAGCGTCTTCAACAGTTCAAATTCCAAGAAGAGGTTACTATTCCCAACTATAAACTACTCCTGGGGTATACTTATCCACTTACATTAGAATTGATATTACCTTGTTTCCCAAAACAGAGAATTTAGTACACTGAGGGTCCAAAGGACTAACCAAAGCAAGAAAATCAGAAGTCACACTCCCCTCCAGACCACCAATGCCTCTCAGTTGTTAGATTTACAAGGAGATAAAGAACTAAACAGCAGCCTTGGTTCTCATTTACAAAAATAAGCTATCCCTAAGACTTCAAGGAATTTTATCTCCATTTCACCCCAGCCAGGGTACAAAAAGCTTTGTCAACTACTTATTTTATATCATCTCCATGGCAAATACCTAAAATACTAAAATACATGGAACCACTGGTTCCAAACTCAACGTTCTAGTACAAAGCTTATATTTTACAAGACTTAAGTAAAAAATGTTTTAACATAATATTAGCAATATCACTGCTGTTAACAATAGGGAGTGGAGACAAATGGTATCTGGGACATAAACAACACAGGATACAGCCATGTGGTCATCAAACAAAGGATGAATGCAAAGCACTGGTCATTAATTCAGGTCTCCTGCGACACTAACATTTTTATGATTATAAAAATATAAATAATGAATATGGTATCACTAATAGGAATTCTGAATTTCTTTAACTTTATCCTAAGAACCTACCTACCTACTTTCCTTTTTTCTTTCTTCTCTCTTTCATGAAGTAAGGACTCCTATGTGCCAAGGAATTGGGATACGGCTGTATACAATTACAAATAAGACACAAAAAGTCCCTGGCCTCATGGAGATTATAGTAGACACATATACATATATATGCGGTATAATGTCAGGTGATAATAAGCAATAAGGAATAAAAGTGAGGATAAGGAGTTACCTGGTGATGGTAGGTCAGAGCTATTTTGAGATAGGGTGGTCAAGGAAGGCCTTCTTAGGGACTTAAATAAAGTGAAGGCATAATATTTCTATCATCTATAATAAATTCTTTTTCACCTAATTTATATCGTAGGCCTTTCTATCAATACATTCTTCACAAAGAAGTAGGGTATCCTTTGATTCATCTTAAAACTTTCTTTCAAACTTAAGTAATTCTCTGATATTCTGAGATTAATAAACTTGTTTATTTCCTTTCTCTCCATGATAATGATGTTTTTAAATTAACATAGTGAAAGAGCAAAGGTTTACAACAAAAGAAATCTTATTTCAAACTTACTTCAAATCTTATGTTTAAAAGAAAATGTATTTCAAAACTTATCTCAAATCTTATTTCCAAACTACTGGTTTGGAAATTACTGGTTTCCAAATTACTGGTTGTGTGGCCTTAGGCAAAGTTACTATCATTCATCATCTTAAAATTGAGATGATAACATCAATATCATACCAAAGAAATAATAAATATATTATAAATAACTAAATATAAATACTAATACAAATAATAAAGTATTGAAAGTAATATATACCAAATTCCTGAGAGTTATTAGTGATATGGACTTGCTAATTATATCTCCAGCTAAATATAGCTTAAGGAAATATACGACCCTGCTGGCTAGTCTCACTTTAATTCATATCCACTAGCCAAAGTGGGCACTTAATGCTACGAAATCATCTCATTATCGAGCACGATCCAATTCTCTTTTCCATATGCCCAGAAATACTTTCTCTTTCCTGCAACCCCAATATTTGCTCTCCATCTCCACTTTGAGCTGAAGACACTTCTTTCTCTGGGAAAACTGAGCACTTGGAGCCTGCCACCATAACACATACCCAACCACCACTATCTGCATTCACATACTCTGATTCTCATCTGCTACCAGAGGGGAACTTTCACACTACCTAAAACCAATCCCTTTAATTGCACGTTAGATTCTAAACTGTCTCCTACTCAAGGACATTACTCCAGAGATTTCCCCCTTTCCCCCACATCATCGACTTTCTGCTTTCTACTGCATCATTCTCATCAGAAACAACATGCTGCTACTTCTATTAAAACACAAAACAACAACCTTTTGCTTAACCTACTTCTCCCACCATACAGCGACCACCTCATTTCCTGGCTTAAACCTTTAACAAAATTCCCTGAAAGAGCTGTTTCATATATGGTGTCTCCAATACCTCTCTTCCCATTCTTTAAATTTTTTAATTTATTAAGTAAACACTTAATTTTAGGATAGTTTTATATCTACAGAATAGTTCCAAAGAGTTCTCAAACAGTCCACACCCAGTTCCCCCGCTAACATCTTACATTACTACATTTGCCACAACTAAGGAACAAACATTGGGACATTACTATTAACTGAACAACACATTTTATTCAGATTTCACTAGTTGTTCCCTAATATTCGTTACCTTTTTCAGGGTCTCATCTAAGATACCACATTCCATTTAGTTCTCATGTCTCCTTAGACTCCTCTGGTCTGTGACAGTTTCTCAGACTTTCCTTGTTTTTGATGAGCCTGACAGTTTTGAGAAGTACTGGTCAAGTATTTTGTAGAATTTCCTTCATTTTGGGTTTGTTTAATGTTTTTCTCATGCTCAGACTGGGGTCACGGGCTTTGGAAGGAAGACCACAGAGGTGAAGTGCCTTCTCATCACATCATATCAAGGATACATGTTGCCAACGTAACTAATCACTCACGGTGTTAACCTTGATCACCTGACTGAGGCAGTGTTTGTCAGGTTTCTTCACTATAAAGTAACTTTTCCCTCCTTCCATAATCTACTGTCAGGAAGCAAGTCATAAGCACAGACTACACGCAAGGGGTGGGAAGCTAAGCTCCGCCTCTTTGAGGGGGTAGTATCTACATAAATTACTTGAAATTCTTCTGTACAGGACCCATTCTCTTTTAAACCTACCCCAGCATGAGTTTCCTACTATCATTCTATGAAAAATGCTCTTATCGAGGTCACCCACTTACTCTAAGTTGCCAAATCCAATGGTAATTCTTAATCTCCATCTCACCTCATCCATCAGCAGTACTTATCATAGTTGACCACTCTCTCCTTGATATACTTTCTTCACTTGGCTTCCAGGTGAACCATACTCTCTCATTTCTCCCATCTGTTTTGTTTTGTTTTCCTACTTCCCTAGAGGCTCCTTCCCAATCTCTTTTGTGAGTTCCTCTTCTCTGCTCTATCTTTACAAATTACTTAGTAATATTACCCTTTCAGGTGGTTATAAATATTATTTACATACTTCCAAATTTTTATCTCCAGGCCAAACCTCTTTCTCAAACTCCAAACTCATATGGACAACAGCTTACTCAATATCTCAATCTATATGTATAACAAACACTACATATTTACAATGTCCAAAACCAAATTCCCAATATTCCCCCTACCCCAAATTTAGCTCTACCTGAAATTTTTGCCATCACAGTTTGTGGTATAAAGACCCCTGTAGTTGCTCAAATCAAACAATCTTAAGAGTTATCTTCAACTCCTCACTTTCTCGCTTCCTTTACACCCAATCATCAGGAAAGCATGCTGGCTCCTCACTCCAAATCTGATCACTCACCACCACGTCCAGGGCTCCCACCCAAGCTTCCATCAAACCTCACTGAATTATTGTCATAGCCTCCTACTGGTCTCCCAGTTTACCCCCTACAGTTTATTCTCAATACCACAGTCAGCGTGATCCTTTTGAA
Source organism: Equus caballus (assembly GCF_041296265.1). Taxonomy (NCBI): domain Eukaryota; kingdom Metazoa; phylum Chordata; class Mammalia; order Perissodactyla; family Equidae; genus Equus; species Equus caballus. Next base: position 46,145,692 of record NC_091698.1, on the reverse strand, counting down.
ATATGTCACAGCATGTCACTAACCAAAATCCTGCAATGGCTCCCCATTTCACCAAAGATAAAAGGCAGACACTTTACAGTGTGGCCTACTACAAACTCCTGGGACCTCTCCAATCTAATTTCTTGCTTCTCTTCCCCTTGTTCACTTCATTCCAGGTACCATGGCTTCCTTATTATTCCCTGAACTTGCCAATAACTTAACTACTCTGAGACCTTTGCTCTAGTTCTAACCTCTACTAAGAATGCTCTTTCCCCTTCAATGAAAACTCACTGTCAAGATCTTTTTAATAAGACCAACCTTGAACCTCCACCAGACTTCTAATTTCCTTAACCCAAGTTCTTTCTCTTCTCTCCACAGTATTCATCACCTTTTATCATACTAAATGATTTACTTACTTATTTTGTTTATTATATGATTTTTGTCACTATTTCCGTATTGTTTTCTGCCACTAGGATGTAAGCAAGGATCTCTTTTGTTGTTGCTCTTTTGTTGTTCACTTATTTATCCTTAGAGCTTAGATCAGTTCCTGTCACATAGTAGGCACTCAATAAACACTGTAAAGTTAATAAAATTATTTACCTTAACAAGACATCTTGTTCTTATCTTCTGACTTCCGGTTGAAAAACCTCACCTCTGTACTAGACCTGACATCATTGCTTACCTGCCCAGACCTCTTTCTTAGATAACAACAGGTAATGCGCATTGAGTATTTACTATGTACCAGGCACCATTCTAAGCACTTTACATATTCATTTAATCCTCACAACAACCCTATGAAATACAGGCTATTATTGTCCCCATTTTACACATAGAGCCAAGTAATTTGCCCAAGAACACATTGATTAAGAGTAGAGCTAGAACTGGAACCCAGCAGTCTGCTTTAGAACATACATTCTTAAGCACTGCTCAACTGCCCTTCTTCCCACAGACCTGGAAGCAACAGCCCTAGGAAAACAGCTGCACCTGCCAATTGAACTAGGAATAGCCACTTAGAGTCTGAGAGAGCAAGACATTCAAGTCACAGTATGTGTAAGAACTGAAAGGTAATGTTGAGTTGGCTCAACATGGGGAAGCAAGGAAGCCATGAAAAAAGCAAGAAAGCTAGTGTATAGAGAGAAAAAGATAAAAGGATAGAGCATACAGACAGAAAAAAGAAGAGACAAGACACCACGTAACCTCAAAACAAGATAGGCAGACAGACAGATATTAGCTTATAATCCTAAAAGAAATGTCTGACAACCTAAAATAGGGTTCCATGAGTTATGTGTACTTATAATAAATACTTCTATTGTTTGAGTGAATATTGGCTCCCTGTCATAAAAGCATCTCTAACTAGAACAATTTCCATGTTACTATGGACCTCGTATAAAATCTCTATCTTTGTTATGATGAAATAATTAAAACAATATAAAAGGCAGTATATTACAGTAAAAGTGAGTACGTTTGGGGAAAAACAACCCGGACTTAGGTCTCATTTCTATCATTTTGCTAGTTGTATGACCTTGGTCAATCTCTCTGAATCATGCCTTCTATAAAATGGGAATAATAACACATATCCAAACTGCTTCAAATGTTATTCTACTAAATGAGATGCTACTTGTGAATGGACTTTGACTATAAACTGTTCCACAAATGTTGCCTATTATGATGATGATTCCAGATGTGAACTCACTTTTGTTACCTGTAAAGGAGGACATAATATCTTCTCTTTCCAAACGTGAGTAATGCAATTATTCAAAGATTACTGGTTGGTGATGAAAAAGTTCCTGGGTGTGTATGTGTCTATACATTCACACACCACCATAACAGCCAAAATAAATAAATGTGTGTGAACGTTCCTTCATTCACATGCAATGATATTGATAATGAAAGTACATTCGCCTAAAAAGATCCAATGACATAGGAATAACATTTAGCATTCATTGAAACGTTGCTAAGAATTATGATACCGTTCTTCTTTGATAAATTCTAGTGCTTCTTCCTCTCATTACCTGATCTGTATGGTGCCCTTGAAAAGAACAATGGAGTGAGGAAAACTGAAGAACTAAGGAGTTGGGTCTTTCTCTTAAGATGTCCCAGTAAATCAATGGCACAGCCACAACTAAACCAAGAGTCTTCTGAGGCCAAAGCTGTTTCTATCACACCATGTTCCTACTATGCTACTTGTCTAAAATGGCTTTTTAAGAGACTGCTAAATCGAATAGCACATAAAAAATTATATTAAGAGTTATAATGTAGAGATAGTTCACAAAATATATAATAAATTTCTTGTCTTGGGTTTCAGAAAAGGAAAACAGTACAATCTAACAAAAGCAGGATGACTTCCTAGTTTTCACTCCAATTTTCCTTTTTTGGTAGCCTTCCTGATTAGGAAAAGAAGTTGGCCTATTCTCAGACACATAAAGGCAACACCTAACACGTCTACACCAGGCAATAAAAAGGAAGCTCCATAAAATGAGGGGACTCTACTAAATAATGCAAAATGTGACTTTCAGTTGTAAAAACAAAAAAGGTCTGTTATAAGTAGAACTCAATCACTGTCAATGTCCCAAATTGTAATATTTTAAAATCGTAACATGGGAAAAGAAACAATCACTCCCAAATCAAAAGTAGATGTTCACCTGGCTTCCAGCTGTCTTTGCCTATGGGTCAGTATCATTCACCATTTGCTGACTTTCAGTATAATCCTTGACAGTGTATATTTGAAAATATCAATTTTTCCTAGAGCAATTGACTTTCAAAGTACACCACCTCTGCAGGGAAAACAAACAGCAACAGCCTTTCCCTTTCCCTATGAAAAAAGCTCCTCCAGGTTCTCACTTTGGGCACTGTAATTTCCATAAAATGCCAGATTGAGGCTCCCTTGCAATGCTGGGTTTCACATCTTTCTAAGTTTTAGGACTATGTGCCAATGCACTGAATCTTCAGCTTGCCAAGATACTGTTCTCAACATATGTACAATAGCTCTCCTCCCTTTGTGAGATTGCATAAGCTTCCATGTAAAACGTGGTCATTGCCTTTCTCTCATATTTCCTCAATCTCAGATGCCCAGACTTACAAGCTGATAAAAGAGTAATTTACCATCCATATAGATGACGTATCTCAAAAACAAAAGCTGAGTCTAACACTTACCAAGGACTATGAGTGCCAATATTCTTGGCATCAATGATTTATGCAGGCAAAATGTGATTTCATATTGTATGTTGTATTTGAACTGCCATTCATTTGGATAGGAACCTCATGTTGACTATATTCTCCAACCAACAATTTTTTTATATATAATTGATGGCAAATAATACAAATTTATCCCAACAACTTCAGAAAGTAAAACCAGTTAAGCTAGTGAAAACAATGAGAAAGAGAAAAAAATTGACTTTCAAAAAATATAATGGATTTCTCCAAGGTGACCAAATCAAAAAACAAGGGATTTATTTTGCATTTTCACCATTAGGAGTCCATCAGGAGGAACATGACGGATTACATAGAAAGTTATGATTAATTCACGAACAAGTCCCAGAGGTTAGGACATCTGTTCACATATTGCCTTGGCTGCCTCCATCAAGAGCAGTCTTACCTCAGTAAGTCCAATATTTTTCCTTTTAATGACATTCTGCAGAGAGTTGCTCAGAGTTCTGGTTAGCAACAGGTTTGTAGATTTACGAATCATGTCATCGACTTCAGTTGAGCTGAAAGAGATGTGTCAAGAATCAATCATACCAGGTAGCAGAAGTATTTTGCAAAAGAACAAGGTGCCAGTGGTACTTGTAATAATAATATTACCAACAACAACAATAATAATGGCAGCAGAAAACAACCTTTATTGTATGCCAGAAATTATTCTAAGTACTTTAATGTATTAAAATTCATTTAACTTCCACAATAACCATATGAAGTAGTTTTATTATTATCTCTACTTTACAGATGAGGAAATGAAGGCACAGAGAAGTTAAGTTACTTGCTCAAAGTCAAACAGTGATAACACAGCAAAAAAAGGATTTTAACACAGGCAGTCTAGCTCTAAAGCCTAGAGCATTTAAACACTATACTATACTGTACTGTCTCTCAGGCTAGATTAAGAGTTCCCCAGCATGATTCCTCATCCTGAAACCGTTATTTCTCCCATACTACCAAGTTCCTTCACAGACTGTTAATATTTATAATTTTCCAACCTAGTTTCTCTGCAAACTTCCTGCAAAATTAGCTGATAAAGGTCCCCAAAAAAAGATATCTCTGGGGGTCCAGCCTTGTGGCTTAGTGGTTAAGTTTGGTGCACTCTGCTTCAGTGGCCCGGGTTTGGTTCACAAACACAGACCTATATTGCTCATTGGTAGCCATGCTGTGGCTGTGACCCACATAACAAAATAGAGGGAAATTGGCACTGACGTTAGCTCAGGGAAGATCTTCCCTAAGCAAAACGAGAAAGATTGGCAACAGATGTTAGCTCAGGGTGAATCTCTCTCAGCAAAACAAAAAAAGAAATCTCTGCTCTTATAGCATCATCTTTCATACAATATCTATTTACTCTCATTCCAAAATAAATGTTTCAAGCCAGTAGTTTAATTCTGCCTAAATGTTTTATAATCCATACCATCCCAAAGTGATCAGTAATGACATTTTCTATTCAGTAAAGGAAACTAGCATGAAGAAAATTCTTCAATAGCTATCTCTATAGGCAAAGTTTAAAAAAGAATACAACAGTCTTGCAACCAACAGAATGAATTCTAGGCCTATAACATCCTTCATAAACCCCTGAAAGCATTACCCAAGATGGCTTTCTAGAAAAGATATCCTTTTGAGAAAAACATTTCTTCACTGATAAGGTTACTATTGCAATGACACTTGTTTATAAACATCAAGAAATAACTGTAAATAAAAATTTGTGAGCTCTTTGTTAATAACTTATTGCTGTGTACAATGGCCACAAATTTTATCTCACTGATTTCTTTTCCTACAGAAGAAAATCAGAGGCTTAGTACAGTCAGATTAAAAATCTTACAATTCTATATGCATAGGCAAGCTATATTATCATACTACGTGGAAAAGAGAAAAATATTAGAAATAAAACCACAGAATGCAAAGCTATAATCAGTTAGGAAAAAATGATGCATCAGAATATTTTTACAAGGCCCATGTAAGGATATATTTAATTGACTAAAATCCTCTGGCCCACTGCCACTCTTTCCAAAATTATTATTGAATTAAAATATTTCATTCCACAAATAAATAAGGTGCGAGGCACTGTGTTGGTGAAATACGGAGATCAGAGCAGGGAACAATATAGTCATGGTTCCTGCCTTCATATATTAAATTCATAATTATATCATATCAATTGTAATATGGGCTATAAATAAGTACAGGTTGCTATAAAAGTGATTAACACAGGTCCCTGAAATAATCTGGTGCCTCTGACTGTAATCACACTCACGGCATTCTATACTTATTACATATCTCTCTTATGCTTTAAGAAGAACTAGCAGAAGTTCCACTTTTGGATACGATATAGAAGATCAAGAAAGACCATCACTACCTTCAAAACAACAAGACAGCTAGGTCTAAGATAAAGCTATATTTTCCTTTAATGTTAATTAAGTGCAATGAACACAAAAGATATATAACTGAACTAAATTGCACACTGGGACAAGCCCTTGAAAGGTGAACAAAGAGTAGCATCTACTTTCATATCTGAGACTACTGTCTAATCTGGGTACAGAGGGACAAGAGAGTGAAAGAGTCATAGGTTGAGAGGCTTTGCTGGCAAGAAGAGAAATCAGCCAAACCTTTAACAGTGTAGGATGCTATGACAGACAAGGATCTGGAAGAGCTCCCAACAAAAATAAATATACTGACCCAACAATTCTCCCCTATAAGAATTTTGCTCCATAAGAAATGTTTGAGGCAGTGCTAAAAATCATAAAGAGATCCCGCAAATTTCACAAGGGGTTTAGATTCCAGCAATCTACTGAAGTTCAATCCAAAGAACAAAAGCTAACCACAGGTGAAACCCAGCCCAGCTCCAATCCTGTTAAGATCAGAGATAAGCCCTGGATGGAAGTTTTGGAATTTCAGAGTCAGCCTTAAGGACAAAGAGACCTCTGCAATAGCATTTGAACTGAGAAGTAATTTGCAACTGATTAACTGAGACTCACAATCAGTTCACTGAAGTAAGGATGAAATCTGAACGATCTATCAAGCAGGTAGGAGTAGTCACAGAAGAAGAAGAAAAAATGAGAAAGGAGACATATTTAAGGACATATTGGCAAAATCATCTCCAAATCTGATAAAAGGTCTCAACAGACAGATCTGAGAAGTTCAGCACACCCCAAAGGGAATTACTACAAACAAAACAACACCTAGGAACATCACAAGCCAAACTGTGAAGTCCAAAAATTAAGAGAAAATCTTAAAAGCAAGCAGAGAAAAAAGACAATATATTCAGAGGAACAACAATAAGAACGATGGCTTATTTCTCCCCAGAAACAATGAAGCAGACAGTGGGATGGCATCTTTAAAGCGCGAGGAAAGCGAGGACTGTCAACCTAGAATTCCATATCTTGAAAAATATATTTTGAAAACAAAGGTGAAAAAATATTTTTAGACAAACAGATGTTAAGAAAATCTAACATCAGCAGATATACACTAAAAGAAATGCTAAAAGAAATTCTTCATGCTAAAGGAAAATGATACCAAAGGGTGTAACCTAGATCTGCAGGAAAAAATGAGAAGGCCTGAAAATGGCAAATATATGGTAAATATAAAGAACTACTTTTTTTCTTGAATTTTAAAATATTTTCAAATGTTCAAAGCACAAACAGCATATTTTAGGGTTTAAAAACAGGTATATATATATGCCAACAATATAAAAAAAAGGAGTGAGAAGATAAATTATATTATACTGTTGTAAGATTCTTAAATTATATGTAAAGTGATATAATATTATTCAAGGTAAACTGTGATAAGTTAATGATGTACATTGTAATTCCCAGAGCAACCACAGAAACAATAAATAAAACAAGTTATACTCAAGTAAGCTAATAGTAAAAATAAATCATAATACTAAAAAAACTTAATTAAGAAGGAAGGAGAACATGGAATAAGTAGAAAAACAACAGTAAAGGGCTGGCCTGGTGGCGCAGCCAGTCTTCCCCAGCAAAAAGAGGAAAATTGGCAGCAGATGTTAGCTCAGGGCTAATCTTCCTCCAAAAAAAAAAAAAAGGAAAGAAAATAAACATTAAAAAAAAAAAAATCAATAGTAAGACTGAAGGCTTAAATGAAACCACATCACTAAATACATTAATGTAGTGGAATAAACACTCCAGTAAGGCAGATTACATAAAAAATCAATACCCAACTATTTATTAATTCAAAATGACACTTTTAAATTTAAGGTCACATGCCCAGATCTTATTTTCAAGATAGCACTCAGCACTAGAAGGAACTGGGTTCTTTGGAGAAATTAACGATATCATGGTTACGTAAGGAAATCTCCCCCAAAAGTGATAGGAGGGCATCAACAAGGTAAAGGAGCCAGTTTGAAGCAGCTCAAGTGTGAGCTACACCTGGGACAATCTGAGCATCAGAACAAACATAGACAGTAAAGGAATGAATCAACTGAATGAAGTAAGAATTCATGAGTCTGATCTAGTGATAGGTAAATGAAAGACAGATATAGATAGAAAGCAAGCAAGCAGATGGGGAGGAACTCCTTAAAATAAACTGCTAAGTGATATATATACAAGGAATTAAAAAATTATAAATTAGTTAAAAATCATAAGTTAGGGGCCAACCCTGTGGCCGAGTGGTTAAGTTCGTGCACTCCACTGTGGCGGACCAGGGTTTCGCTGGTTTGGATCCTGGGCACAGACATGGCACGGCTCATCAGGCCATGCTGAAGCAGTGTCCCACATGCCACAACTAGAAGGACCCACAACTAAAAACTACACAGCTATGTACTGGGGGGATTTGGGGAGAAAAAGCAGAAAAAAAAAATCATAAGTTAGTAATTAGAGAAAAAAACTGATTCAGGCAAGAATCATTAAGGGATACCATAAGGGGGAGGGAGGAAGAGGACATCTGATAACTAACAGAATAAACACATAGTCTCAAAGTGTTTCAACACAAACACAAACATTACTTATTACAAAACAAAAAATAATGATAACTATACAGAGAGAACAAACAACATCTTAACTAATTAACCTAAACCATCAGGGCTTACAGTACATACACATACACACACACACACACACACACGTATACATAGAGAGAGAGAGAGACAGAGGGAGGGAGGGAGGAAGGGAAGAAGGAGGAAGAAAGAAATAAAGCGAATCTGGCAAAATGCCAAAAATTGGTGAATTTGAGTAAAAGGTATCTATTTTTTTTAATGTTGAAATTACTTGAAAATAACATATTAAAAAAAAGGAAAAGGTTGTAAGTAATAGGAGCCAAATGCATACCATAAAAAAGAGAAGTTACAGCTACATTATTATCAGGCAAAGTAGATATTAAAACTATTCTAATTTTTAACACTTAAAGAGAGACATTTCATAAAATTAAAAGGATGAATAAAACAAGATAGAACAATCCTAACTGTTAGGAACTTAAAAACCTATATTCAAAACATATGAAGCAAAATTTGAGAGATCTAAAAAGAGAAATTGACAAATCTATAACCATAGTTGGATAGTTTTAACACTCCTCAATAACTGACAGAAAAAGTAGACCAAAAAAAGGAAGGATATAGAAAATCTGCACAACACTACTAACAAACTTAATCTAAGTGGCATTTAGTGAGCACCAGACTCAACAACTGCAGAGCTCACATTCCAGTCCAGCGCCTATGCAACATTGCTACGGTTGGATTGAAATTTACCATCTTGTAGTTGTTTTCTATTTGTTCCACCTCTCATATGTTCCTATTTTCCTCTCTTGTTGGCTGCTTTCAAATTGAGTGTTTTTCTTTTGTGATGCCATTTTATGTGCACTATTATCAGTTTCACCCAATTTTGAACATTTTTTCAGTGGTCGCTCTAGGTCTTACAACATATGTCTTGAATATATCAAAATGTATTTTCCCAAAAAATCTTATACCACTTCACGTATAATGTAAAAACCTTCAACAGTATATCCAATTCCTATTTCACATCCTTTGTCCTATTACTATCCTGCATTTACTTTTACTTTTACTAGACATCATTACTATTTTTGCTTTAGACAAGTAATTTTCTTCATGAGCAATTAAAAATAGAGGGGTGACGTCAGCAAGATGGTAGAATAGGAAGTCCTCCACTCATATTCCCCCTCAGCAACAATAATTTGGCAGCCATCCACAGACAAAAATGCCTTTGTGGGAACTCTGGGATCCAGATAAGAGATTATAAAACCCCAGTGTACCCTAATATCAAGGAGGGCTGTTTTGAGAAGGCAAGCCCATGCTCAGGTGGCACATGCTAACTGTAGTCCCAGCTACAGACCCTGGAACAGACCCCGACTCCCTGTGGACTTGGCTACAGCCTGTCTGGCCTTAATATCAACACCATTTGCCAAGGGACCTGTCAAGAGTCATGCCCACCTGTGCCTTAGGTATCAAGCCTGCCAACTTCAGTCCGGGCTACCCTCAAGTGACCAGGCTCCAGCCCCTATTAGCCCCAATCCTGCCCATCTACAACTGGGAAGGAGACATGCCCATCCATGACCCTGAAGCAAGCCCTCGGTCTAAGTGCAAATACTCAAATAGCCCTGTAACTCAGCCCCAGGTCCATTCAGCAATAGGCTGGGAGTACTTCTGCCCACACAGGGACATGCCTGGTCACACACCCATCCATGCACGCAGAGGTAGGCCTGCCTCTCAGTCTTAATGCAAATCTTGAAGCACCCCTATAACCTAGCCCCAGCCTGTTGTAGCCATGGATAGGGAGTAGTCCTGACTTCCCAGGGACCCAACGGGAGACCCATCCATATGTGCCCCTAGAGGTACACCCACTGACCTCAGGCTGACTGTGGATCTTGAAGTGGCTCTGGAACCTGGCTCTAGCTCCTCCCATCTACGGTCCAACAGGGGCCCTGCTTACCCAGGAACCCAGTGAGAGAAATGCCCATTAGTGCCCCTGGAGGAATCTCTCAGTCCCAATGCAGGGCCTGAAGTGGCCCTGTGATTTGGCTCCAGCTTCTCTCAGCCATGGTCCAGTAGTAGTCCTGACTACCCAGGGACCTGGGGGGAGACATCAATCTCTGTGCCCCCAAAAGCAGAACCAAATGCAGGCTCACCAACACCAACAAAGGAAACGAATAAAGTTCCAGTAGCCAAACTCCAAAAAATTGAGACCCACAAAATACCTGACAAAGAATTTGAAATATCATCTAAAAGAATTCAAAAATGTCATCTTAAAATCCTAATATCATCTTAAGAATATCATCTTGATATCACCATCTTAAAGAAGCTCAATGAGATGTAAGAGAATACAGAGAGACAATGAAATGAAATCAGGAAAACAATGCATGAACAAAATGAGAATTTTACTAAACAAATAGAAGTTATAAAAAAGAACCAAATAGAAATCCTGAAGCTGAGGAATACAATGACAGAACTGAAAAATTCAATAGAGAGGATCAATAGCATATTCAATCATGCAGAATAAAGAATCAGTGAATTCAAAGACAGGTTACTTGAAATTAGAAAGAAGAACAAGAAGAGAAAAAGAATCAAAGAGTAAGGAAAGCATAGGAGACCTAAGGAATACCATTAAAAGAATAAATACTCGCATTATGGAAATCCCAGCAGGAGAAGACAGATAAGGGGGCAGCAAGCTTATTTAAAGAAATAATAGCTGAAAACCTCTGAAATATTGTAAGGAATATGGACATCAAGATATGTGAGGCTCAAAGGACCCAAAGCAATATCAACCAAAAGAAGATTATAATAAGATATATTATAATCAAATTGCTGAAAGTCAAAGGCAAAGAGAGAATTTTGAAACCAGCAAGAGAAAAGCCGAAACACTGTAGTGTAGACAGGAGTGGGGTGATATATTCAAAGTGCTCAAAGAAAAAAGCTGCCAACTGAGAATACTATATCTAGCAAAGCTGTCCTTCAGAAATGGAGAGATAAAGATTTTTCCTGGACAAACAAAAGTTGAGGGTTTTCAGCACCACTAGATATGCCTTACAAGAAATGTTAAAGAGACTTCTTCAAATTGAAATAAAAGGAAATGAAACATATGAACGTATAAAACTCAATGGTAAAAGCAAATATACAGTCAAATTCAGAACAGTATGATACTGTAATGGTTGTGCATAAGTCAGTTTGAACTCTAGAATAAAAAACAAAAACATTAAAATAACTACAGGCATACCTCAACGATATTGTGGGTTTGCTTCAAACCACTGCACTAAAGTGAATATTGTAATAAAGTGAGAAATATGAATATTTTGATTTTCTACAGCATACAAATTTGTTTGCACTATAGTTTACTAAGTGTGCCACAGCGTTATGTCTAAAAAAGCAATGCATATGCCTTAATTAAAAAGTACTTTATGGGGCCAGCCTGGTGGCACAGTGGTTAAGTGCGCACGTTCCACTTCAGCGGCCCAGGGTTCACCAGTTCAGATCCCGGGTGCAGACATGGCATAGCTTGGCAAACCATGCTGTGGTAGGCGTCCCACATACAAAGTAGAGGAAGATGGGCACAGATGTTAGCTCAGGGCCAGTCCTCCTCAGCATAAAGAGAAGGATTGGCGACAGATGTTAGCTCAGGGCTAATCTTCCTCAAAAAAAAAAAAAAAGTACTTTATTGCTAAAGAAATGCTAACCATCATCTGAGGCTTCAGAAAGTCACAATCTTTTTAGCTGGTGGAAGGTCTTATAAAAACACACTATCTGCAAAGGGCAATAAAATGAAGTATGCTCACATAGGTACAATAATTTGTTAATGGACATATAATACAAAAAGATGTAAAAGATATCATTAGCATAAAATATGTCAGGGGAGAGAAGGAAGAGTGTAGAGTTTTTGTATACAATTGAAGTTAAATTGTTATCAGTTTAAAAAGACACTGTTAAAACAGTAAGATGTTTTATGTAAACCTCATGATGAACACAACAACTTCTAGTAGATAAATAAAAGTTAAAGAGAACAGAATCAAAGCATACTACTGCAAAGAATCAACGAATCACAAAGGAAGACAGAAAGGCAGAAAGGAACAAAAAATACAAAACAATCAGAAATCAGAATAACGAAATGGCAATAATAAGTTCTTATCTATCAGTAATTACTTTAAATGCAAGTGGATTAAATTCTCCCATCAAAATACACAGTGTGGCTAAATGGATTAAAAAAACAGGATTCAATAATATGCTGCCTACAAGAGACTTACTTTAGAACACACATAGGCTGAAAGTGAAGAGGTAGAAAAAGATAGCCATGCTAATGGTAACCAAAAGAGAGCAGAGTTTGCTATACTTATATCAAACAAAGTAGACTTTCAGTCAAAATTGGTCACAAGACACAAAGAAGGCCCCTACAGAATGAGAAAAGGGGCAATTCATCAAGAGGTATAAGAATCATAAATATATATGCACCCATCATTGGAGTACCTAAATATATAAAACAAATATTAACAGAACTGAAGGGAAAATGTACAGTAATGCATTAACAGTAGGGAACTTCAATACTCCATTTTCACCAATGGATATATGATTCAGACAGAAAATCGAAAAGGAAATAGCAGACTTAAATAACATAATAGACCAAATGGACATAACAGACATATACAGAACAGTCTATCCAACAGCAGCAGAATACATATTCTCTTGTATTGAGAACCTTGCGTTTAAGAGAACCAAAGTTTTTATACACATTATGTCTTACATCCTATTCTATAACCCTCCCATCCCATGACAGCTATGATTGTCAAAGTGATCTCTGTCACTCCAAGTTATAAGGTAAATTTAGTCCAGGAAATAAGGTAAATGGTAACCAAAGCATAAAGGGAAGCTGCAAAATTCCCCTGAATTGAATATTTATTTTAAATTGTCAGTGTTAAACATATCAAAGGGAGTTTTCAGGCAAAAGCCTAATATAGTCAAGCAAGAAAAAGACTTCTGAACAATTTAGTCACATTATCCCTTTACTGTATTACTTTTTCTCCAAAAGAGGATAGAAAAAGTCACTATGCAATGAATCTGTAGTAACTTATATCCAGTAACGTACCTAACAGTACCCTAGAGACCATTCTGATATTAGGTCATTTCGTTGTGGTAGGGAGGGGGGATCCTGGGGGAAAAATGTTTTAGTTTATAACTTTCAAAGATAATCTCATTTCCATGAGAACATTTCTATGAAATCAATCTCATTTTCAGAGAAAAGAACAAATTAATTGTACAAACCTCATGTTTCATTTTTTACTAAATAAGAGGGGCTAGTAAACAAGTTACTCAAACTATTTTCCAACTAAGTTTATTTTCAGAGTTGCCTGGTATACCGTACATTCGATTCACTCATTCACTTTTTTTTTAACTTTACTGAGCTGGGTGCAGGAGATATCGTATTGAACAAAACCTAAAGTGTTTCTACCCTTCAAGAGCTCTTTCTAACATCCTCAATTTGTCTCAGGGTTGGTTCCTATGTTGCTCCTGTGTATCTCCATCATAGCACTTATCACTAATTGTTCAGTTCCTCAGTAGATTACTCCTTGAAGACAGTGAACATATTTTCAGCAGCTTTATGTCCTCACTAACAAGCTCCATCTAACAAATAATAGATTACCCAAAAGGTATGGTGAATAAACCAACAAACAAATAAACAAACAAAGGAGCCTACAGTCTAGCACATACAAAAACACATAGATACAAGCAGAGCATTAAAATGTAAGATGAGCTGCGATAATAGTATTCATAGGGTACACAAGTAGCACAAAGGAGTCAGTACATTAACTCCATTAGGGATGAAAGTGGTAAGAAAGGCTTCACTCAGCACAGGATGCTTAAATTGAATCATGAAGGATGGTTAGAAGCTGGTCAGGAGCAGTAACAGGGAAAAAATGATTTTAAGTACAGAGAGAGAGTCATGAGCAAAGTCAGAGAGGTATAAAAATGCATGCTATGATTATAAAACAGCAAATAGGTTGGTATGACTGAAGCATGGGGTGACACAGAAATCATCCTGGAATATGATTCTAGAAAGGGTAGACGGGGAGTAAGTGAAGGAGTTGGGGAGGAAGCAGACAGATACACATGTCAGGCTAGAGTGTGAACCTAATCCTGTAGGCCATGAGGAATTCCTACAAAGGTGAGAAGAGTAAAGTTAAAATTTTATTTTAGAAAAATAACTCCAGGGGGCATACAGAATGGAATGAGGACAAAGAAAGGATAGATGGGAAAGCACAGTTAGAGGTCAGAGACTATTTCAGTACTCCAAGTCAAATATGACTACAATGTGAATGAAAGCAGCCACAGTGGGAAGAGAGAGCTTCGAAGAAAAAAGCTGGGAAAAAAAAATCAATAAAATTTTGTCAACAATTAGATTTAGGGAGACACTTACGAATGCACACTGTCCTCATCTGTTAAATGGGAATAATTAATACTTACCTCAGAGAAACATTGTGACAACTACCTGAGATAAGGCATATAAAACAATAATACAATGACTGCCAGAGAGTAAGAATTCTAAACATGGCAGTCATTGTTTTGTTGATGCTCAAGCTGATCACATTTGAATCTTGGCTTGAATACTTACTCCCTGTCTCACCTTGATGAAGTTACTTAACCTCTCTCTACCTCACTTTTCTCCAATGTACAAATGGTGTATGCTTCCTAGTATCTCAATAGGTAAGTACTATTTTGAATTTTACAGATGTTATAACGTATTTGTAAAGTGTTTACAAGAATTCAGACCAATGCCTGAAACTTCATTTTTAAGAAAAAATAGTTATTAATAGAAAATAAGACGTTAAAATGATTCTCTGATTTCTGGATTAATGACTGGTGGTGTCATTCACTGAGAAGAAGAGGTCCTTTTAGAAAGCCAATCATGATGACTATTCTCCCTCAAATTCTTTCAGATAATTAAGTGTTCTTCTAAGTGTTCTGAAAGTACACTAGACATATTACAATACTCACCATGGTATATCTTAACTGTCTATTTTCATGTCTATTATCCTCAGTAGATACTGACGATATCTGACTGTGAGCAAAGAAATGTGTCTTTATTCCCAGTAACCGGGACATATCTGGTATATAAATAGGCTCAATACATGTTAGTTAAATACTTAAACCTAAATTAAAGGAGATATGGGTACCTTTAACAAGTCCAGAGAATACTGGGAAAGAAGAGCATTTCCAAAAGATTTTACCTGCTACTCCCCTAATGGCCTTAAAATTTCAAGTAGAATGTAAAAACTAATATGTTATACTACTCTTTCCTAACTAATCCTCACTAATAGAAAGTGTAGAAACACAAATCTGTAAAGAAAATAGTAGAGAATAAAATAAGTAATATAAACAAATAAAAAATAAAAATAAAACAAATAAAAAATATAAACAAATAAAAACAAATGATTCAAAGGTTTCCACCTTTCCCTTTCACCATGACTGTACAGCTCCAGCAGCGCCATGCTGTGAAGGGCTAATGCTAAGACTTTCAAAGTCAGAGCTGAAGGGGATATTGAAAGGTTTTCAGAATTTTTTTGTATATAGAGTCACAATCTCAGGATCTGTTACATTTCCACTGTTTCATACTATACCTTAGATGAAGATCTTCTGAAAACTTCAGACAGGCGTAGATAAATTCTTTAATTTGGTTGTAAACTTTTGGCACAAATTCAGAGAAAGGAAACTTTTTTGGAAATGGTTGCTGTAAATCCAAGAATTAAAGAAAGCAAGTCACAAACCAACATACACTGAAGATACTTATAAATTAATTAAAATGCAAAAGGAATTTTCTTCCACATTGTAAACTATCTGCTTAACAACCTCAAATTTAAGAAGGTACCTCCAAAGATTTCTTGATACAAAAAGAATGCTATAAATTTAAATAAATAGTAACTCAAATATCCTTCAACTCATGAAAAGATAGCTATAGTACATATTCAGCAATAAAAAGGAATGAACTATTGATACATGTAACAACTTGGGTGAAATTCAAAAGCATTAGGCAGAGTGAAAGAAGCCAGTCTCAAAGGTTTTATATACTGTATGATTCCATTTATATGGCGTTCTGGAAAAGGCAAAAGTAGATGGATAGCAACCAGACTGGTGGTAGCCAAAGGCTGGGGTGGGGGGGATTGATTAAAAAGGAGCAGCATGAGGGAATTTTGGAGAATGATGGAACTGTTCTGTATCATTATTGTAGTAGTAGGTACATGACTCAATGCATTGTCAAAACCAATAAAATTATATCGCACACAGGGTAAACCTTACTATATGTTTTGGGGAGAAAATGTTCTAAGAGTATAATAAAAGCAAGTATTTCAAAGTATAAACTAAACTGGAACACTCCCAGCAAACTCCGAAACACTCAGAGGTGAGAGGACCCCAAAGCCATCTACTGATTCCCAAAACAGGAACTTCTATTCTTCTGGGCTCAAAAAGCATCCTTTGAAGGCATTCTACAATTCTAACCCATTGAGTCGGAGGTAATATCTTTAATGAGACTGATACAAGGAAAGCTTTTAGAGGATGCCAAATTAAACAGAGATGTTTATTTTAAAGTATTCCTTACCTTTTCCAGCTCCATATCCTGGAATGGGAATTGTCCTACCACCTTTTTATATATCTCTTCACTTGTTACAGGTATAGGACTGTAGTTGTCAGAATCAAGTATGTTTCTATAAAGAAAATAAAGATGGAAGAAAGGAAGGAGGGAAGGAAGGGTGGGTTAATTGCTGTAGTGATCACGTAATTTTCAGGTGAACTCCAATGGTTGTACGTATATCACATTTCCAAGTCCCTATTCTATTGCTTCTATGATACAGCTATTTGGTTTCAGGTAACGGCATCTTTAAAAGAAGACAGAAAGAAAAATACACTCTGAAACAAATGGAACACAATTATAAACATGAGCTCATAGTATTTGAGATTTACAGATGACACAGAAAATTTCAAGGCAACAGGTTGAAGCCTTAAGGCAAGTGAGAGGAAAACAACAAAAGATGTGTGTTTTTTTAAAATAAGATATATTTGATTATGTTCTTTAATCCTGTACCAGATCTTCTATTCTAACCTTCAAAATTGGCAGATGAGGACAAGTACTTCTATAATAATCCAAATTACGTTCATTTCCTTCATCTACTGCTCTGCATTAATCATGAATTTTTTTTCATTCATAGGTTCTGGCTCCTTAACTAGATTGGAGCATCTTTAAAACGAGAAACCATACTACCAAAATCAAAACAGAAACTTGCTCAAGGCATCAGACGAGAAGCTTTTAAGACTGTGGATGTATCGTGTCACTAAATTTTAAGGTTCCTATAGATAATCCTCCACTACATTGTACCATTAGATAAACCTGGTTTTTAGAAATACAAATGTTTATATTAATATACAAATGAGTTGGCCAAGAGATTATCAGAGATATGTGAGGAGTAAGATTAAAGGAACAAGGTAAGATCTTAAAGCTGTAAGAATTGGAAAACAGGATAAGTTGATCTCGGGAAGGGGTCTTGCAGTGAGCAGGAAGATCGCTTTAAGCAAAGAAGTAAAGGTTCAAAAGGAGAAGAAACTCAGGTGAGTTGACACGGAGAATATGCCAGGAAAAGAGGCCAGGGAGACATTATGAGTGGGAGGTAACAGAATAGCTTTCTTCTTATTGTACACATGTTGCAAAAACTATTTAAATAATATGCTTTAAATGTTAGATTGTAATAGGCCCCTTCTTTGTGTGTGCAGAAAAAAGAAGAATAGGAATCACGTGAATGAGTCTTCAAAGAAAGTTCCAGAAAAACCTAAATTATTCAAAAGGGATTAAAAGTCACTATCTTATATGTGAGCAGTAGAGTAGGCATGATCCTCACAAAACAAAAACAAAATCTAGAATAAGAATATACAAGATGATCTGGATGGTCTGAACCAAGGTATTTGACACTTATTAAAAGGAGCAAAAAAACCAAAATGGAATTTGGAGGCTCCCCACACAGCAGGTGCTAATACCCTGAGACTGAATATCCTGAGAACTTTATTTGGGACATCACTGCAATTTACCTGAATTCTGAATCATAACCTGGATCATAGCTAGAAAATATAAGCCACATATACTTGTTGCTTATTCCATCTAAAAAACCTTATGTATGAAACACGTGTGTGCACACATACTATAGATGATTTCTCACCTGAAAATACCTGCCCACTTCTTCAGCAGAGTTTCACTATACTGATCTCTGATTTCTAGCAGCATGTCAAAAAGCTGATTTACAGGAAAACCATACACCTGAAACAAAATAAGAAAACAGCTGCATTTTATAAGGTGATTTTTTTTAGCAACATGAGAGAGATTAGGCACTGAAAGATATTTTTGTTCTCTGGTCAACAATTTAAATGAAACCATGATAGGAGAATTTTTCATTCCCATCTAATATCTAGTGTTTTTCTCTCAAAAATTAAAAGATACATACCAAAATATCTAAGCCAGTCAGAAAAAAATTAAAAGAAGAAAATTCAAATGAATATATACTGAGTATATTGTCAGCTAAGTTCTCCAACAACCATCAGGAGGAGGGACAGAAATTGAAAATGCTGCCAATCTCACTTCTAATGCTAGTTTACTGGATATAACATGTGGTTCAAACCAATAATCATTATTCAAGATGGTAGTTAAGAATTTCCAGGGCCCAGCCCAGGGGCACAGCAGTTAAGTGCACACATTCTGCTTCTTGGCAGCCGGGGGTTCGCCAGTTCAGATCCTGGGTGCGGACATGGCACCGCTTGGCAAAAGCTATGCTGTGGTAGGCGTCCCACATATAAAGTAGAGGAAGATGGGTATGGACGTTAGCTCAGGGCCAGTCTTCCTCAACAAAAAGGAGAGGATTGGCAGTAGTTAGCTCAGGGCTAATCTTCCTCAAAAAAAAAAAAAGAATTTCCAAAATCACTCAGGCACCATATCTGAATTAAGGACCTTCTGAAAAACTAAGGTAGTGAGTGGTTCAATTAATTTATTTGCTCTGAGAAAAAAAGAGGATGGGAACTATTTATGAGTACATAAATGGTCAAGGTGTTGACCATGAAATGCTATAAAGAGAGAAAAAGAACTAGCTTAGGAAAAGAAGAAACACAACTAAAAACTTAGAGGTACTTATTCAAGCCTAGGCAGACAATGAAAAGATTGAGAGCTGCTGAAATACTAATCCGGATAAGTGCACATATGTAAACAGAAGCCACAAACCTGAAGTGTGTCAGCAAAAAGCACAATGAGGTTCTTCAAATCTAACACGAGGTTTGGATCAGAGCAATAAGACTAAAGGAAATAAAAGACAAAGAGGAAAAACATATTATTAAAAATAAAACTAAATTTTAATTTATTTGTTCAATGCTTCACCTGTTGAAGGCTCCCTAGAAAGGGTCCAACTCTTTCCTGGTTTAAGGTAACACCAGATTCAGCCAGGGAAGAGCTGAGTAGAGACTCCAATAAGCCATGATCTACATTGCTAACACTTGAAAATTTAAAAACACACTTCTAAATAACTCTTCAGTTAAAGAAGAAATCAAAGTTGATATTGCACATTATTTTTAAATGAACGGCAATGAAACACTTCATACAAAACCTATGGAATGTGGCTAAAACCATATTCAAAATAAATTTATATCTTTACAGGCAAACATTAGAAAACACAAAAAAGAGAAAATAAACAAACTAAGCACTCAACTCATGAAGCTATGCCAAAAAAGTCAAAATTAACCATAAGTAAGTGAGAGAACAAAACTGACAAAAAGTAGGAACTAACGGCATAGAGAACACATGGAAGATATAACCATTTAAACCAAAAGCTCAAATTAAAAATAAAATCAGTGGACAAATCTTAGGTAAGCCTGATTAAACAATAAACAGAAAACAAAACTAAATAATACAAAAAATACAAGAAAAAATAAATGTAAATACAGAGGAAAATAAAAATTACGAATGAAGTCCATGTACAAGCTCTTATCAACAAAGTAGAAAACTGAAATGACATGGAAGATAGCTTCCCTAGGCAAGATACAAAGATGCATATGTCACAATGAAAAAAGTTCAGTGATTGTGATATTCGAATTCTCTTAATTACAGTTTCATTCCGTGCGCTCTGCTTGATCTCTCCATTCCTGAAAGAGATGTGCTGAACTCTCCCAAAACGGTGCTGTTCATCAGCTTCTCTTCTTACTAACAGTTTTGTTTTCTGCATATTGCTGCTTCTTGTCCCCTGTAAAAAGGCTATTGCCTTTTGGGCGGGTTAAAACTCATTATCAATACAAAATGTTTCTCTCTTCTCCCATTTACTAGTCTTCAACTTCAATTCCATTTTCTTTGGAGGATATTGCCTTTCTGCTCCTTTGTTTATTTTCAATCTTTTTAAGTCTTGTGTGAGTATCTCTTAGCAACCAAACTATAAAACTTTCTCACTCTTTAACATTTCCTGTAACTATGACATATTTGGACTTATTCCACCCATCTCATTTTAAGTTTTTTTATTTACAATAAGTTATTCTTTCTTTTTTATTTCCTCTCATGTTTTTCATTGAATCAGTTCTTTTAATTATGGTATAGTGGTTATTAATAAGTTAAGTACTTTGTGCCCACTGTTTACTTGAAATACTCTAGAGTTTTCATTAAAAAAACCTTTTAAACATTAATTCTCTCCTTTTGTATGAATTCCTAATAGTATCAAACTTTACAAATAATCAGTTATTTAGATATATTTATGAGCCTTACTCATTTTTTTGCACACAATTTATTTAACCCTACCCCATCTTATATTTTCAATTTCTTTTTCATTTTTTGTAGAACCCAATGAAACAAGACCAGTAAAGAGTAAACTCTGAATTCTTAAATGTTTGAAAACATCTTTCTTTTGCCCTCAAACTAAAATACAAAATTTCAGATGTGAGAAAATTGTCTCCCATCAATTTACCCTGCTTGGCATTCAATGCAGCCTTTCACCCTTAAGAATCTAGTCTTCTTTCATCACAGGGAAATCTCCTTCTTTTATTTCTTTAATTATTAAAGTCCCCTCATAGTGATTGTCCTTTCTTTCTATTAGATACAACCAAAATCAAGGATCCATATTTCTCAACTTTCCTTTCATATTTTCCATCTCTTTGTGTCTTTGCTTCATATTTTTGGATCTATATTTGACTTTATCTTCTTGACAACAGAAATATGCAATTTTATCTATTTAATCTTTGAATTAAATTTCTCTATTCTATTTGAATTACATCTCTCTATCATAGATTTCCAAGAAAGCAATTGTTATCTTTGATTTCCACCCTTCTTTGGCTTGCTTGCATCCTTTTCCTCCTTCCTACATTTTTTTAAATTGTGAGTATCATATACATAAAGAAAAAAAATGAAGAAAATGTATATGTACAATTTTACCAGGCAAAAAGACTGAACAGCACCAGCATGCCAGAAGCTCCCAGAGGCTCTAATCACAACTCCTTTCCTTCCCACTGAAACAATATCATGACTTTTATGATAATCATTTCCATGTGTTTCCTGAGTTTTTTGTTTCTTTGTATTTTTTTTTTCCTAAGGATTGGCACCTGGGCTAACAACTGTTGCCAATCTTTTTTGTTGTTGTTGTTCTATCTCCCCAAACCCCACTGTACACAGCTGTATATCTTAGTTGCATGTCCTTCTAGTTGTGGGATGTGGGACGCCGCCTCAACGTGGCCTGACGAGTGGTGCCATGTCTGCACCCAGGATCCTAACCCTGGGCCACCCCAGCGGAGCACGAGAACTTAACCTCTCAGCCACGGAGCCGGCCCTGTATTTTTTAACTTAATAGACTTTACTTTTTAGAGCAGTTTTGCATTTACAGATAAACTGAGCAGAAAGCACAAAGTTCCCATACTGTCCTTCACACATAAACTCATGCACACTTCCCCCTATTACAACATCTTGCATTAGTGTGGTACATTTGTTACAATTAATGACGCAATATTGACACATTATTACTAAATAAAGTCCATAGTTTACATTAGGGTTTACTCTTTATGCTGTATATTCTATGGGATTTAACATATGTACAATGCTATGTTCCACTGTGACAGCATCATAGAGAATAGTTTCACTGCCCTAAAAACCCCCTGCACTCCACCTGTTCATTCATAATTCCATCCCTCTCCTGAATCTTGGTAACACCTGATCTTTTTACTGTCTCCATAATTTTGCCTTTTCCCGAATGTCATATAGTTGGAATCATACAGCATGTAGCCTTCTCAGATTGGATTCTTTTACTTAGCAATGTGAATTTAAGCTTCTTCCATGTCTTTTTGTGGATTGATGGCTTCCTTCTTTTTACTGTTGAATAATATGCAAGTATATGGACGTACCTAAGTTTGTTTATCCGTTCACTTACTGAAGGACATCTTGGTTGCTTCCAAGTTTTGGCAATTATGAATAAGCTGCTACAAATATGCAAGTACAGGTTTTTGTGTTAACATAAGTTTTCAACTCATTTGAACAAATACCTAGAGTGTACCTGCTGGATCATACGACAAAACTATGTTTTGTTTTGTAAGAAATTGCCAAACCATCTTCTAAGCTGGCTGCACCATTTTCCATTCACATCAGCAATGAATGTGAGCTCCTGCTGCTCCATATTTCCTCTAGCTCAGGGCCAGGGCATTACCAGTGTTTCAGATTTTAGCCATTCTAATAGGTGTGTAGCGGCATTTCATTGTTGTTTTAATTCGCAATTTCCTCATGATACATCACGTGGAGAGTGTTTTTGTATGCTAACTTGCCATCGGTACATCTTTGGTAAAGTGTCTGTTAAGAACTTTTACCCACTTTTAAATTGGGTTGTTTGTTTTCTTATTGTTGAGTTTTAAAAGTTCTTTGTATCTTTTCGATACCAGTCCTTTATCAGATGCTTTTTCCAAATATTTTCTCCCAGTCTGTGGCTTGTCCGTTCATTCTCTTAATTTCACTGCTTTGTAATTGCGTAAATACTCAGCCTTACTCATTATTTTCTTTCTTGATATTGAATAAATGGAAATAAACTGTATGTATAATTTTCTGTTTTGCTTCAATCATTTAACATTATACTTGTGAAATTCATCTATGCTACTGTATATAGCTATAGTTTGGTCATTGTCATGCTGTACAGTATTCCATCTGATGAGTTCAACCCAGATTGGTCTTCCCTTTTTTTTTTTTTTTTTTTTTGCTGAGGAAGATTGGCCCTGAGCTAACATCTGTGCCCATCCTCCTCTACTTTATATGTGGGATGCCTGCCACAGCATGGCTTGATAAGTGGTGTGTAGGTCTGTGCCTGGGATCCGAACCCATGAACCCCAGGCCACCAAAGTGGAGCGCATGAACTTAACCACTATGCCACCAGGCCAGGCTCCAAGTTATTCATTTTTTTACTGATGGACATTTAAGTCATTTCTAATTTTGAAAATTCAACAATACTGGAATGAATATTCTTGCATGTATATTATGGTGTTTTAGGGCAAATTTCTCAAGGGAATATAGTTAGGAACAGAATTTCTGGTTCATGGGGGTCTTCAATTCTACAAGACAATGTCAAACTTTTTCGAAGGATTTTACGAATTTTAACTCATTCCCTTAGTAGTATATCAGAGCTCTGATTGCTTTATATCTTTATCAACGTTTGTATTGTCAATCCTTGCATAATATTACCTCATTTGGTTTTAATTTGCATTTCACTGATACACTAAGGTTGAGCACCTTTCACATGTTTCTCAACCACGTGGATTCCTTCTTCAGTGAAGTATCTGTTTAAATCTTTTGCTCATTCTTTCTATTGAGATGTCTGTCTTTATCATAATAATGTGTAGAAATTCTTTATATTCTATGCTAGCTCTTTGCTGATTTTATGTGTTGAAAATATCATTTCTCACTATGTGGCTTATTTTTTCCACTATCTTTTGATTTTTTTCTTACAGTTTTAATACAGTTTCTTACAGTTTTAACGTAGTTAATGTATATATCTTTTCCTTTATGGTTAGTGCTTTTTGTATTTTACTTAGGAACTCCTTCCATATCCTGCATCATAAAGATATTCTCTACTTAAAGATTTATGTTTTTACCTTTCACATTTTGATATTTTATCCACCTGAAACTCATTTTTTGGTATATTATTTTCCCCATACTGACAGTCAATTGTTCCAGTCTATTCATTGAAAAGTCTGTCCTCTACCCACTGACCTGGAATGCCATCTTTTTTATAAATATCAAGCATCTGTTTGGAGGTCCTTCATTCTGTTCCAATTATCTACCCAATGACAATTACAAGAATGCCTTAAATTAATACGATTTTTAAATTAAATCTCCTGAACTGGTAGAGGAAATCCGCCTACCTTATTCCTGTCTCAAGGAGTCTCTTAGTTGTTCTTGCTCTTTGTATTGGCTTAAAAAATATTACAATCAGTTTGTAAAGTATTCATCCTCCCCAAAATAAAATTACTGAGATTTTGACTGGCACTTAATTAAATTTTTAGATCAATTTTGAGAGAACTGATATCTATCATAGCTCTTCCAATCAATGAATATAATGTCTCTCAATTTTATTTAGGTCTTCTTTAATTCATTTTAGTCTCAATAACATTTTAGCATTTTCTCCATGGAGGTCTTGAACACCTTCTCTTAAATATATTTCTACTACATTTCACTTATGCTATTGTCTCAATTTTATCTTTTAAAATTTTTAATTTCTCGGGGCTGGCCCCATGGCCGAGCGGTTGGGTTTGCACGCTCCGCTGGAGGCGGCCCAGTGTTTCGTTGGTTCGAATCCTGGGCGCGGACATGGCACTGCTCGTCAGACCACTCTGGGGTGGCATCCCATGTGCCGCAGCTGGAGGGACCCACAACGAAGAATATACAACTATGTACCGGGGGGCTTTGGGGAGAAACAGGAAAAATATAAAATCTTTAAAAAAAAAAAAAATTTCAATTTCTCAACTTTTATTCCTGGTTTACAGAAAGACAACTGATTTTGTATCCAGAAAACTTCCTAACCTCTTTTATTGACTGTAATAATTTTTCTGTAAATTCCTTTGGATTTTCAACGTAAAAAATATATCACCTAAAAAAATGGCAATTTTATTTCTTCTTATCAAAGGTTTATTACTTTTCTGGCCTACAACATTGGATATGACTTCAAGTACAATACAAAATAGTACTGATGGTAATTAAATGATATTTGCCATAGGTTTTTGAGGACTGCTTTTACCAGTTTAAGGAAATTCTCTTTTGTTTCTAATTTACTAAAAGATGTTAGCATAAATTTATGGTGTGTTCTACTAAACACTTTTCTGTATCTCTTGAAATGATTATATAATTTTTAATATATTAATGTGTTAAATTAAATTACATTAATAGACTTTGGAATATTAAGCCTTGCATTAGCAAGCTTGCCTTGCTAATACAAACTCAATATATTAACGCCATTTGTAAATTGCTGGATTCCGTTTTCTACTATTTATTTAGGATTTCTGATCTATATTTATGAATGAGCCTGATCTATATATTTATGAGTTTACAAGTTCTTATACTATCCTCATCTGGTTTTATCAAGATTACACACAATTCATAAAACAAGCTGGTGAGTGTTTCCTCTTTTCTATGTTTACATAAGGTAGGAATTGAAGATAAAACCTCCTGGACCTGAAGATTTCTTTGAGGGAAGAATTTTGACTGCTTCTTCTTTTACTTCTGGTTCAACCCTTAACCTGAAAGGAATAGTCCTTTCCAGCTTAATGTGAGAAGGGCACCATATTAGCCTCTCCATCTTGGGTAGCCCCAAGAGTCTGTCAAAATCTATGCTCAAACTGTTTGTACTAACAAGTGACCTCAAGGTAAAGGCAGCTTAAGTGTTTAGCCTATCTCTCTGGACTCTCAATTTCCCTTGGATTTGGCCTGATAATTCCTTAATATTCTTACCAAGCACTTGAGACTTGAAGAACATCTTATGTATACACATAAAGAAGCATTTTTAGTTGTTTCCAGCTGAAGGGCTGGCATGAGTAATCAAGCCTCCTATATTCCTCAAATCAGAAATAATTATTACTTTTAAGTTTTTCTACTAGTCCATGGATAATTTGTATTTGCTAATGAATATTCTATTTGTTTATTATTGTCTTCTATTTGTTTATTGTTGTCTTCCATTTGATGTAATTGGTTTTCCTACAATATTTTATGACTCTTGACTGTGTGTTCATGTTTTGGAATGAAGGACTAGGTTGATTACTATGGATAACTCGTACAGGTTTCATCCTCTGCACAAGAAACTGACTCTTCACAAGAACAACATCCTCTTCACAAGAAACTGACTATAGACTCTTTGTAAAGAGTTGGTGGGGTAGATGAATCACTTTGTTCAAAAAGTAGTACTAGAGAACTTCACTGCCATGCTACTGTCTCTTTATGTAGATGGTAAGGTTGGCCGAAGGAACTGAGTAAGCAGCTGGCTGGCCACGATTTTTGGAAAGCAGACCTCTAAATAACTTCCCTTATGATTTCTCCTAGGCCCATTTCTGCTTTTTGTTATTTGCTAACTCTGAATTTAGAGAGCTCCTAGATTCCATTTGGAAGAATGTCTCCTACATTGACAATACCTCCCTCCACTCTATTTAATGAAATATTTCTTTTCTCAGGTTCAGTCATTATTCTGATTCCATCTGTTTTCTAAATTCAAAGAAATTTTTCAAAATTTCTGGCCTATAGATGGCACTTCATATTTTATCTTTTTAGTTTGTTTTTCCCCCATGTTATTTTAATGAGAATTTGGTTAGGAGATTCGGAAGACACATATGTTCAGTATAACCTTTGACTCAAAAATTACTTAAAATATGTGTGGGGGGGGATGGGTATCAATGTGGGTGTGCGTACAATCACTGTGACAGTGCACACTCTTGTCCACCTATCATATAATAAGAAAAAATGTCCAATATTTAATATCTATAAAATGCAAGGTTTTTTGGCCACACAGGGTTACATTATTCCATAATTTTGAATCTTAAAAAATATCTTTTCAGTATTC
Source organism: Equus caballus (assembly GCF_041296265.1). Lineage (NCBI taxonomy): Eukaryota > Metazoa > Chordata > Mammalia > Perissodactyla > Equidae > Equus > Equus caballus. Next base: position 46,118,503 of record NC_091698.1, on the reverse strand, counting down.
TCAGGTGATCTGTTTATCATATTATTAACAATCACATTAGCAATTATATTAGCAGATCTTCTAATATTGAACCACTCCTGATGTGAACTCTCCTTTGTACTATTATATTTTAGCAAAACGCTAAATTTGAGTTCTAAGTGAGATGGACTGTGTGAGATCTTTACCACGTTTTGAAATCAGCATTGAGAATACTGCACACGTTAATACCTAAAATATTGTTATCTTTCAACATGTTTCCAATTTATGCAATGACTAATAATTTAATCAGAAAAAGTAAACAGCAGTTTTAAATAGTGACAGAGAAAGTCAGAAAAATATATAGATCTTTGATAAACAAATAACATAGTCACTCAGATCTGGTGTTTGTTTTTGAGATTTGATGTTTGGGCTGTTCTTATTTTGTTTTGCTTGCTGGGTTAATGTGATACAATAAATAGTGTCATGAAATAGAATTAGCATCTGTGGCATCAACTACTCTGTCTCATAATGGATAAAATGGTTCAATGAGTAAATGTAATGCTGAGTTATGTTTTAATAGTTATGTTGAGATACAATCCTCATACCATACAACTCACTCACTTAAAGTATATAATTCAATTTTTAGCTTTTTGTATAGATGCAAACATAGCCATAGTCAATTTTAGAATATTTTCCTCAACTCAAACAGAAACTCCACGCCCATTAGGCTATCACCTCCTTCCTCTTCCACTTGCAGCCCGAAGCAACCACTAATCTACTTTCTGCCTCTATAGATTTATGCTGAACTATGGGCATGGGGGGGAGGGAGCAGGGAGGTTTGTCATTTATTCTTCAGTTCAAAAGAATATACAGTATACCTACAAAGAAAAACTCCCTTAAAGCTAATTTTCTCTATAGATGTACACTTTAATCAGCACCCTTGGAAAGTATCCTACTCTTAATGACATCAAATACGATTGTATGATGAAGAAAAGAGTACATTTTCCTGCAGAAAGAGTTCTATAGATTTGTCACATTCTCAAATGTATCAGTTACACACAAAAAGTTAAGAACCACTGCTTTACAAAAAAGAAATTGCTTGAAAGAATTCTAAGTTTTCTAAAAGAAAAACAGATTTTTCCCAGGAAAAAAATAAAATTGGTGAAATCAGTGAAATGGACAGATATAAAATAAACAAAATAAGGGACTTCTCTCCCATAGAATGCCAGTAATGCAAGTTAATAAAAATGATTGGAAAAAAAAAATCTTTCTCAAAATATTACCTTAAAAAACCATAAAACACCAAAACTTGAACTTAGAAAGGGAGCATATAAAATATTTTACCAAAAGACATAAAGGCAAATAAGTCAGAAAAATATACACATCCCTTGTGAAAAATACCAGATACTGAAATATATCAATTATCTCCATTTTAATGTATAGATTTACTACACAACAACACTATAGTTCAAATTTGGGGGGAGGTAAGTGGTAGAAGGGATGTGACAAAGTGATTCTCAAATTAATCTGGAAGAATAGTAAGAAGACAAATAGCGTATTTTAAACAGAGGATTTTAGATACACATGTCCTATAAGAAATTAAACCACACTAAATATCAGATGTAATAATCAAAATGATGTTGTATTGGTTCAAGACAAAGAGAGGAAAGGAAAGAGGGTAGCAGGGAGGGTCACAGAGCCTAGAAACAGACCTTAGTATTTATATATCATTACCTGATAAAGGTGGTCTTCAAAATATGTTGGGAAAGGACAGATGTTATGGACTGAGTGTGTCCTCCCAAAATTCACGTTGAACCCCTGACCTCCAGTGTGGCTATATTTGGAGATGGGGCCTTGGAGAGAGAATTAAGGTCAAGTGAGGTCATAAGGGTGGGGCCCTAATCTGATGGTACTGGTATCCTTATAAAAGGAGGAGACACTTGAATACAAATACAGGAAGGGCCATGTGAGGACACTATGAGAATGCAGCCATCTGCAAACCAGGAAGAGATTTCTTACCAGAAACCAACCACGCTAGCACCCTGATCTCAGACCTCTGGCCTCCAGAACTGTGAGAAAATAAACTTCTGTTGTTTAAGTCCCCCAGTCTATGGTATTTTGTTAAGGCAACTGGAGTTGAATAAAACAACAGATTATCACAATAATGTTATTGGAAATGATGAGTCATTTTAAAAATAATTAAAGATAGAGTCTAACCTCACACCCTATGCTAAAACAAACATTTTATGTTTGTGACCTACGTGTACAAAAAGTAACTGTAGAAATACTAAAATCAAATATAGACAAATAATAACATATTCTTTGGAATAAAGAAGACAAATTGTAAAGTTAAATTTTAATAAACTTTACACAAAAAATTTTAAACTTCTGTAAAGCCATGGAAAAGAAAAGCAAAGGTTAGAAACACATGAAACAAACAGAAAATATTTACAACCTATATATCAAACTAGAGATTCGCATTCAGATTAAAGGATAACATCCATGTTTTATTAATAAATAATATTTTAAAAACCTATTAAAATATAAAGGTAAGACTTATGAACAGGAAATTCTAAGAAGATATACAAACAACTAAAAACATATGAAGAGATTTTCAGTATCAGTATTAATCAAAGAAAAACAGTAAATTAAGATATAATTTCTAACAGATTGGGAATGATTTTTTGTTTGTAAATATAACCTTCTATGGAGTAAAAGGAAAAGGGAAATAGGCATCCTAATAGATGATGCCCAGAGTGCTAAATGGTTCCATAATTTTTGTAAAGCAAATTAGCAATACGCATCCAGAGCCTAAGAAATGTATGGATCCTTTAACTCACTAATTTCACATGTAAGACTTACTAAAAACAATGAAAATAAATAACAAGGGGTAGTAAATACAAATATGTGTAAAAATCAAGCCATAAAATAGGTGAGGGACTGTGTTTTAGTCTCAGAACAGCCAGGAACTTTTGAAAAGTATTTTCAAATTTGCCAGACTTTATTATGACAAAAGGATAAAAAGGTAGATGTCAGATCAAGTCCTTGGCCACATATAAGCAATGAAGGAAATTTTAAAATGAGATAAATATAATTAGATACATAAACATTTAAAAATTTTAAATACTAAAAAAGAAACTATAAACAAAAATAAAAGGAGAAAAATATTTGCAACACATCCTCCTTGGTTTCAAACTTGTACATTAACCAAGCTCCAAACCCTGCTATTCAGAAGGCACTAAGGCAAATCAAAGTAATCATATCCAAAGGCAGCTCATGAACCTCCCACTCGAAACCATCAAAACCAACACTATCATCCAAGGAAGGACACCATAAACTTAGGCATTACCTTGGTATTTCTTTCAACCTTACCTTTTGTATCTAATCCATCAGAAAGCACAATTGATCTTACCTCCTAAAAATCTCTTGAATTCATCCACATCTCTCCATATCTACTATCACTCCTCGGTCCAGCTATCATTATCTCTTACTGGAATACTAGACAAGCCTACTAATAATTGCTCTCCTCACATCCATTCTCACCCCTCATTCATAATTTAGCCAGAATAATCTTTTCAAAATGGAAATCTGATCGCCTCACTCTAATTTACTCTACCCCGACCCCGAACACACACACACACACACACACACACACACACACACACACACTCCATTTAGCCCACTGCATAAAGGATCGATTGGGTCTTAAATAACATGACACCTACCTATTGCTCCTTCTTTATTCTTACTTCCTACCATAGCTGCCTAGCTTTCTAAGTTCTATGTTCTAACCACTCCGGACATTTTTTAATGCCCTAAGACAACTACAGTCTCTTCAATTATAGATTTTACACATGGCATTTACTTTGGAACACTTGCTGATGAACAGATAAAGAGAGTTGAAAGGTCATGGATGACTTAAGTTTGTAGCTAGCACAACTAAATGGATACTGGAGCTATTTACCGAAAATTTTTAAATGCTAAATTATCTTCTTTTATTAACTCCTTACTATTATTTCTCAAACACTTTAGACATAAAAGTACCTCAAAGCCTTTGAACTATTGTTTGTTATACCTCAAACGTTCTTTTAATTAATCTCTGCATAAATAATGACTCCTTCTTGGTATTCCGATCTCAGAATACTACTGACTAACCAATCAAAAGCAGGCACCTTGTTGTCCTAATGTATCACTGTATTTTAATTGTCTGCATTGCATTCTCACTGTCTGATAATCTTATTTATTTATTGAGAATCTCCCACATTTAAAAAATAACTCATTGAAACCAAAGACTTTGTCTTATTCACTGTTGTGTTTCCAGCCCCAACATGTAATCAATGTTCAAGAAATACTGAATGAAGAATGCTTAATTCAGACCCAGCATTCCCTCTATGAAATAGATGATCACCAAAAATTCATGATATGATAAAATATGTCAATAGATCACGAAAACTCATAATAAGGCAACTTATTGATATGCTGTAAACATTTTTTTTCAAAGAGTAAGAATAAACTGTGAATGCCAGATTACTATTAATAGGCATTATAGAAGGCCATATGGAGTAGTGGCTAAGAACATGGGCTCTGGAAAAAAAAAAGAACATGGGCTCTGGAGTCACACTGTCTGGGTTTGATTTGAAGCGCCACTACTTACTGTGTGACGTTAGGCTAGTTACTTAACCTCTCTGAGGTTCAGTTCCCCAGACCATAAGGTAAATATAATAATAATACCTACCTTATAGGGTTGCAGTGAGGATGAAATATATATGAAGTACGCATAACAATGCCTGAGACACAGACAGCAACCAATAAATGTAAACTGCTATTTTCTTATGGCAAAGAGCATCCATAAAAGTGGCCTCAATGTTAGAGAATATGGCAATTTGAAGTGGCTACTCACATATGTCTTTGAAGGTGATAGCTCCAAATGGGTGATTCCAAACAATACATATATAATGATTTTAAAGCAGTAAAACACTAGACTAGTAGAGTAGTATCCATGTATTAAGCTATAAGTGAGAACTTCTCTTGGGCTTCTTACATACCGAGTGGGTACGGAGCGCCGCGATGGTTTTTGAAAGCGCCATTTCCCATAGCTCATCAATGTAGGCTCTATTTACTAAGCCCTGGGTTGTATGTAAAATGTGATCTTCAACCACAAAAAAGCTAAAATTGAGGAAAAAAGAAAGCACAGCTGTCAGAAATTACAGTTTGACTACTATCTCCAGGGTTTGACAAACATTAACAACTGCCATCAAATTTGAAGTTAATGGTCATTTTCTTCCTAAAGAAAAGCTGTTTGGTATCATAAACAAAATCAGATTTCTTAGACTTGCAATTATGTCCCTGATCATGATATTTTCTTAACCATTTAAACAGAAATTGGAGTTACATTTCTATAAATATTAACCATGTCATCCAGTAATGGAGGAAAATGTTTATAGGTAAAGGAGGCCAATTTCACTATATTAAAAACAGTAGGTCATTAATATATTTTTAAAAACTAACAGTTTTAAAATAATATAATAAGATCAGAATTCAATGTTTTTCTCCCTTTATCCACAAAAAGTGCTCTCAACAATATAATGTTGAAACAAACAGGACATTCCTTTGAAATCATCAGAAAGTCAAAAATAAACCTTATCTTAAGAATTTGAGAAAAGAAAAATAGTATTTCCCAAGGAAAATTTGATTTTTCCAAGTCTCACAAATCTATGTATCAAAAGTATATACATTTAAAAATATATATATACATATACACATATATATACCTACCCTACAATTTGATTAAAATACTTTCTGTAGCCATCTAAAGTTTCATGCTGCAAAAAAGCAAAGAAAAAAAGTTATTCTTTCTATTTTGATACATTAAGACAAAGTTAAAATCAGTTTCTTAATTTCTTAAGGCTCAGTTCCCAAGACTATAAGGTCAATATAATAATAGCACCTACCTTATAGGGTTACAGTGAGAATAAATGAGAAAATACATATCTAGTCCTCAGAACAATGCCTGGCACATAGTAATCAACAGATGTTAGTTGCTATTTTCTTACTGCAAGTCACATCTGTCAAAAGTGGTCTCAGAGTGACAGTTAAGACAAACAAACAAAAAAAAACCACATATGCAAAATAATTAAAAGATACCATAGAAGAAAAATGAAAGTGATATAAGTGAACATTGTTGATCCTACCATGTTAGATGGAGGCTGGAGCACCAAACGGGCCTGTTTTCGCCTCTGTTTTCGGTAGTAGTTCTCAAATGTTTCCCGGGCACCCTATAAAATAAATGAAAAGAAATGGGTTGACACAATTAAACCAATTACCCCAGTATTTCATGGGAAAAGAAAAGCTCCCAGGTCTGGAATAGAGGCAGTCCCACATTTCTCAAAATCTGCTATTTTAACAATGATAAAAATAACAGGAAAAAAGAACAATTACCATTTATTGAACCTTACTTAAAAATCCCGTAGAGGTGGATACAAAAGATTCGTAAGAGAAAACTACAAGAGCTCAACCACCAACACATCAAAGCTGGTTTCTGAATGAACTATCACAAATTCACAAGAAGGAAGACAAACCAACATTCTCATAAATTATAACCAACAGCTGAGAAAATGTTCCTTATAAAATCTCACAGAATACCCCAGAAAATAAGTTCAGAGTGAAAACTAGTCTCAAACGAATCATGAACAAGGGGTCAAAGGAGGCAGGAAAAAAGCAGGAGCTGAGAACAGTAAATCAGTCTTCCAAGACAGAATATAATCTAGCATAGGATTAACCCAAAAAAAGAAGAAACAAAGCCCAGGAAATTCTTAATGCCCAGTTTCCACTTTTCACATGGGGTTTCTGGGCTTAAACTGAAAGGTGCTCTAGAAACCAAGAGCTGGCTCATGAGCTCTGGAACTGGGTTGAACAGTGTCCTCTCAAAATTCATCTCCTTCCCAGGACCTCAAAATGTGACCTGATTTAGAAATAGGGTGACTGCAGATGTATTAGTTAAATTAAGATGCAGTCATACTTGAGTAGGGTGGCTCTTAATCCAATATAACTGGTGTCCTTACAAGAAGAGGAGAAAAGACACAGAGAGAAAGATACGCAGGGAGAACACGATGTGGCAAAGCAGGCAGAGACGGGAGTGGCGCGGCGGCAAGTCAAGGAACACCAAGGACTGCCGGCCACCACCAGAAACTGGGAAGAGGCAAAGAAGCATCCCACCCAGAGTCTCAAAGGAGGATGGCTTCTGACGCTGTGATTTTGGATTTCTAGCCTCTAAAACTGTGACACAACAGATTTCTGTTGTTTTAAGCCACTCAGTTCATGGTGCTTTGTTATAGGAGCCCTAGGAAACTAATATAAGCTCAAAGCTTTTAAAATTTGATGCTCTCCTATTACTAAATTCTACTCTTAATCCAAGACTTTTCTAAATAAACAAGAGTAGAAAAGGAGAGACAGCATTGCAGAGTAGTTAAGAGCACTGATTTTGGAACCAGACGATTTCATTCAAACCATGGCTCTGCTCCTTACTAGCTGTATAACTCAAATGACTAGCTATACACCTTCCCTCGCACTAATTAACTATTTAACTTTCACTAATAATGTGCTGTGGTTTTCTCATTTGTAGAGATGCCAATTTCATACGGTTGTTATGAGGACTTAGAAGAGCTATAAAGTTTTTAGAACAGTCTCTGATAAATAATAACCACTACGCAAGGGCTTATTTTAAAAATAAATCAGATGAAATCAATGATGAAAGTGAAAGCCCTGCCCACATGAGAAAGTATAAACTTCATGCAATACCTAGTTCACTTGCCTTCGCCTTCCCTAAAGGCTGAAGAATTTTACTCAACGTGACTCCCTTGTTGCATCCCTATACTGGGAATGCTGTTTTAAGGTACTCAATCAGGCAAACTCAATAGTGTAGCTCAGAGGTTGGCAAAGGTTTTCTGTAAAGGGCAGGAGAGTCAGTACTTTTAGGCTTGGTGAGCCAGACAATCTTTGTTGCAACAACTCAGCTCTGCCAGTAGTGCAAAAGCAGCCACAGACAGTATACAAATGAACGTGACTTTGTTCCAATCAAACCTCATTTGTGGAAAGTGAAATTAGAATTTCATATAATTTTCAGCTGTCATGAAATACTATTCTTTTGATTTTTTTACCAACTGTTTAAAAATGTAAAAGCCCTTCTTGGTTCTCAGGTCATACAGAAACAGGCAGTAGGTTGGACTTGGCCTGTGGGTCATGGTTTGTTGACCCCTGGTGTAGGTTAAAAGCAAAGGTTTTAAAATGCTAAAGTGATTATAACTGTACACAGCAGAGTTTTTCTGCCTATAAAATGAAATCAAACATTAAGACAACTATTTCAAGGCTTTCTTAGTCCATAAGTTAATGAGGTAGCAAATGATTCTATTTAAGAAATAAGAAGTGGAAACTGCTTGTTGGTTTGTTAAAGTTACTCCCCACTTGTCACCATTTCACAGCATACTGGTATTATTAAATGTCAATTACATTCTGTACACACTGAAAGGCTTTTCATTTTAAAGTTAACAGCCCTAAAGGCCCTTTATTATTCTAGTGTGATGTTACATATTCAACATGCTTTGGAGCCAAGATACACTTGGCTGAGAATTTAGAGAAAGCCTTCTCTCTAATTAGACCATAATATACTAATTTAATTATTTGTTGTAAATGATAGAAAATATACAAGATGAAATTCCATATAAAAAATAAATCATAAACTTCTACTTAATTCTAAACTAGATAGAGTTTTGCCTTTCAAATATTCATTCAATAGAATAAAAACATTAAAAAAGACCAATTTATCTAATAGGTCTGGCTTCTCCATTTGCAAAAAATGGGTTAGATTTTCCCTAGTGGCTGTTAAATAAATTCACCTCTGATTATTCTATTTCCTCTGCCAATTTTGTCAATTCAATGCTTACAGGTGGAATTTGAGAAGTAAATGTCTGACCAGTCTAGTTGAGTAATTGATGAAGTGCCTGCCTATTCACAAATAGGTCAACAGACGAACTCTAGAGATTTGCCATTTCAGCTTCAAGCTCTTATAATCACTAATATTTAAAAAAGAAAAAAAAAAACCTCAAAAGCTATTGATGGTATAAGTAAATAGATATAAAACAACAGGCAGGTAAATGAAAAGTTGGTGTTTTTTTTCATTTTATGTTATTAGTATTACAGTGCTCCAAAGGCTTTATAATAATTAATTAATAGACATAATATCACAGAAAAACAAGTCACTTAATATATATAAAGTGCTTACCATGTTATAGACACTGAGACTTGTCCCTCAATTTACTGAATTTAGTCTATGGTAGAAGACTAGCAATTAAATAAGCAATTATATTAAACTACAGAATCCTACGTATTGGAGTGGTTTGTGTGTCTGAGTGTGTGGATGTGCATGTGTGTTAGTGGTTGGAAAGAATGTCAGAGAAAGCTTCCCAGGAAAAAATGACATTTATACTCATCATTGAAGAATGAGTCAGAAGACTAAGCCAGGTAAAGAGAAGGGGAAAAATGTTCCTGGTAGAGACACAGAGGTTCAAGGGAAAAAAGCATCTCGCATCCCATGAACTGAAAGAAGCTCTTCACGGCTAGAACTTGAGGGTGTGAGGGAGAGGGATGACAAGAGATGAGGGTGGAGGGCTTGGCGAATTATGTGAAGATATTTAGACTTCAGCACTAAAACAATAAGAGTTTTAGACATTTGGAAGCTGTGATGTGGTGAGTAGTATGAAGAAAGGAAAAATCAGATACAAAAAGATCAGTCAGAATTTGACATATATTTAGGAGGTACTTGCCGATGATTGACTGGATATGGTGGTAAAAGACAAGAAGGAAAGAAGGCAGATGTGAGGTTTCTAACCTGGGTAATTGGTTTGATGGTGGTGTCATTTCATGAGCGAGGAACATAAAGAATATACAGTCATTTATTATTCATGGATTCTGTATTTGCAATTTGCCTACTAGTAAAATTTATTTGTAACCTCAAAATCAATAATCATGGTGGGGCCGGCCTCGTGGCCAAGTGGTTAAGTTTGCACGCTCCACTGTGGTGGCCCAGGGTTTCGCCAGGTTCAGATCCTGGGCACGGACATGGCACCACTCATCAAGCCATGCTGAGGCGGGGTCGCACATAGCACAACCAGAAGGATTTGCAGCTATATATACAACTGTGTACTGGCTGCTTTGGGGAGAAGAAGAAGAAGAAAAAAGAAGATTGGCAACAGTTGTTAGCTCAGGTGCCAATCTTAAAAAAAAAAAAGTCAATACTCATGGCACTTTCATAGTCATTCATGACACATACAGAGTGGTGAAAATTTGAGCTGCCCGACGCACATGTTCCTAGCTGACTTCAAACAACGCAACACTCTGCCTTCTTATTTCAGTTCACACACTATAAACAACTATCCTTTTCATAATCTATTTAGTGCCATGTTTTTTTGCATTTTTCTCCTTCCTTTTTTAAATTGAGATTCAACTGACATATTATATTAGCTTCAGGTGTACAACATAATGATTCAATATTTGTGTATATTGCAAAATGATCACCACAATAAGTCTAGTTAACATCCATCACCCCACATAATTACAATTTTTTTTTTCTCATGATGAGAACTTTTGAGATCTACTCTCTTAGCAACTTTCAAATATACAATACAGTATTATTAACTATAGTCACCATGCTGTACATTACATCCCCAGGACTTATTTATTTTATAACTAGAAGTTTGTACATTTGGCTACCTTCAGACAATTCCCCCATACCCCACCACCTGCCTTTGGCAACCACTAATCCACTCTCTGTATCTATGAGTTCAGTTGGTTTTCTTGTTTGTTTAGATTCCACATATAACTGAGATCATATGTTGTCTTTCTCTGTCTGATTTATTTCACTTAACATAATGTCCTCAAGGTCCAGCTATGTTGTCACAAATGGCAAGATTTCCTTCTTTCTTATTGCTGAATAATATTCCATTGTGTATCTATAACACATTTTCTTTATCCATTCATCAACGGACACTTAGGTTGTTTCCATATCTCAGCTATTGTAAACAATGTGCAATGAACATGGGGGTGCGTATACATCTTTTCAAGTTAGAGTTTTTGTTTTCTTTGGATAAAGACCCTGAAATGGAATTGCTGAATTATATGGTAATTCTATTTTTAATTTTTGGAGGAATCTCCATAATGTTCTCCATAGTGGCTGCATAATTTCCATTCCCACCAACAGTGCACAAGGATTCCCTTTTCTCCATATCCTTGTCAATACTTGTTGTTTCTCATCTTTTTTTTTTTTTTTTAAAGATTGGCACCTGGGCTAAGAACTGTTGCCAATCTTCCTTTTTTTTTAAGGATTGGCACCTGGGCTAACAACTGTTGCCAATCTTTTTTTTTTTCCTGCTTTATCTCCCCCAACCCCCCCTGTACACAGTTGTATATCTTAGTTGCATGTCCTTCTAGTTGTGGGATGTGGGATGCCGCCTCAACGTGGCCTGACAAGCAGTGCCATGTCCGCGCCCAGGATCCGAACCCTGGGCGGCCACAGTGGAGTGCACGAACTTAACCACTCAGCCACGGAGCCGGCCCCTCATCTTTTTGATAATAGCCATTCTAACAGGTGTGAGGTGATATCTCATTGTGGTTTTGATTTGTATTTCCCTGGTGATTAGTGATGTTAAGCTCCTTTTCATGTACCTGTTGGCCCTCTATATGCTTTTCATTTTTGTGCTTCTTTGTGGTGATTTTGCTATTTAAAATGGACCCCAAACATAGTACTGAAGTACTGTCTAGTGTTCCTAAACTCAAGAAAGCAAGACACACCTTACAGAGAAAACACATGTTTTAGATAAGCTTCATTCAGGCATGAGCTATAGGGTTGTTGGCCATGAATCCAATGTTAATGAATCAACAATATGTATTAAAGGCATCATTAAAGAGAAACACACATAAAACAAGGTTTTGAATTGATTAGTTGATCAAAATGATCAACTAATGATCAACTAATAATCAACTATGATCAGAAGCTCATAGGAACCTAACCCTGTAATTTCCCCCAGGAGCAATGGTTCCGTATTCATTAACTCAGTGTCTACGGCGACTTTATAGAATATAACTATCATAGATAACCAGAATTACTATATTTGGGGAGACTGATGACAATGACATCTGTATCGGACATGTTTAGTTTGTGACCTTCAAGTGCTTAGTGTTCGGGACCAGGCATATTTGGGTCTACAGCTCAGGAGAAAGGGCCAGGCTAAAGAGAATGGATTTCAGAAACATTAGCAGAGAGATAATAATCGAAGCCTTAGGAGAAAATGAGATAATCCAAGGAATATCTGTAGAATGGAAGTACAAAAGGAACTAGCAGAAAAATCCCAAGTGACGCTAACAATTAGGAAGTATCTGCTCTTTAATGTAATTAAAATATAACTTTAAATGTCACTACTTAGAGAAGACTTTTCTACTACTCAATTTAAAATGGAAAGTCTTGCCTAATACATAACCCTCTTTTAATCCTTTGAATAGCACATATCTCTCCATCTGACATTACGTTTAATGTCTGTCTCCTCTCATCAGGATGCAACCCTCATGAGAACAAGTTTCTTGTTTGTCGTGTTTATTGTTGTGTTCTCAGTCCCTAGAACACTGCTTGGCACATAACGGGCATTCAATATACATCTGTTTGAATAAATTATTAAAAGCATGAATACAATATTAATCGATATTTTCTTTTGACTCTATTTTCATATTTACACTTTATCTGCTATTGTAATGATCATTTCTTTGTAACTATTCCGATTCATCTCATCCTGTTGTTTTTCTATCTCCATTTATTCTTTTAAAGATTTCTGTTCCTGTTTCACAGAGTTAATGCCTTCTTCATACCAAATAATTTTCTAAAATTTCCTTTTGGTTCCTGTAGAAAGTCATTTTTAGAATCACGTTTCTGCTGAATTTTTAGGATGGTGTTCCTTGTCTCATTTTATTCAGCATGTTTTTTTCAGATATCATATTTTGTTTTGTTTTGTTTCATTTTCCCAATTGCTCTATTTAAACAACAGGAGCTCCTTCTGGACTAGTACTTTCTTCCAGGCTTGGTTTGTGGTTTGCCTTTGGCCCACTCACCATTCATCTGGCTAGAGATCTAATATCCTCATGGAAGTGGCAATTCACAGCAGGCTGACGTGCCCAGGTCCAAAGCTGTTTCCAAGGCAATCCACAAACGGTTTCCAGTGTCTAGCAAGCAATTGGCCCACTAAGTTCACATGAAATATGGCTGAACATTCTCCCACCACACAATTCTGAGTGTTTAGCTCTCTGAACTTCTTAAAGGGAATGAAAACCACAATAATATAGGGTCTTCCTATCTGTGCTCTTGAACAGCACTATTGAGTACTCTCCAGCACAGTATGAACTGTCCTGCTACCAAAAGTCCCTCTTTCACTCTCACACCACACTCTGACGGCCTTAAAAGGGAGAATCCATGCAGGACAGGGGTAGACAACCAATGTATTCAACAATCCAGGGTTGCATTTTCAAGCCAGAAGGCATACATGGAAAACGGATAAAGTGCCCTCTAACTTTTAACGTTTGCTCCGTTTATGGTAGCAAAACACATCACCCAACAATTGGATTTCTCAATCCATTTAACCAGCTTTCAAGTTAAAGAAAACTTTATTCAAATTCAAACATATCAACCTTATTTATCAATGGTGTTGTAAGTTTTCAGACTTTTATGCATCTAAAGCATTTTAGTAAAAGTTAAGAAAGACTTAGAAGCCAAAAAAGGCTTTGCTTAATATTTTCTATGTTAAATGTGTACATCCCATTTGAAATTTAACCTAAATACTAGAGTTTATATTATTATAATGAAATCTCCACAACAGATTTCTTGTCATTCCCTTATGGAGCAACTATACAAGAAGAGATAACGGATCACAGGGCAAATTGAATTTTTCCTTAATGCTAAACAAACAAGAGAAAGAAATATTCTCCAGGCTTGTTAACCTCTTCTTCAATTAACTGAATGCCTTCTTTTCTAAATTCATATTTAATTTAAATATTATATCATATTATATGATATACTTGGAGAAGTATGCTAACAGTAAAATACTCCAAAAGCCATTGTCAAGTCCCTAAGTCTAATCATTAATCCTAGCACTAGATTTTATCAGGAAATAGCTCACTTCTCAGGCTATGCTGGAAATAGTAATTGTTTTTGTTTTAACCTTTTGCTTTTAGCTGTATTTTCTATATTGTCTATCTGTTTTTAAATTACTAATTACAAAATTAAGATACATTACTTTTAGAAAAATCAGACAATGTAGATCAGGAAAAGAGAGAAAATAAAAGTCATTCATAGTCCCATCACCTGGAGATAACTACTGTTTACTCTTTGGTGTTCTCCCTTACAGATGTTTTTTCTATTCTAAATAGACAGATATTTCACATACACATAGATACACATATATAAATAGGATCATATTGTACATACTCTTTTCACTGAACTTTGCATGCAAAAATCTTTTCTCAAACATCATAATTTAGTATGATCCACTTTTACTGCACAACACTATTCCAACTCCCTTTCTTGAAACACATGCTATAAACTGTCATACAAATGCTGGAACCAATGTGGGCATTGAATAAATGTTTAAAATTAAAAATAAAACACAAGTGACAACTTTGAATCCTCCATGTGTCTAGACACTTGTCTGGCTATAAACATAGGAAACATATACAGTATTGGCACTGAATGTGGTCAAATGGGTGAGGCTTTTTGTTTTTGTCTGTAAAACTGGTAAAATTTACTGCTACCAAAACTCAAAGTCAAATTTTAGCTGGTATAGGTTACAAATATGCACCAGTAATCAAAGTAGTCAGGATCATGTGATCCTTGCTCTTGAGGAAGGCAGAGAAGGCCAAATGAAAGACCTTTCCATGGATTTCTTTTCCATCATAAAAGGGAACATTGTAGGAGACTTGCACACAAACACCCTGAACACTTCATACAATTACCGAGCCCCACGCTTTCAAACATTAACGACATCTACATGTCTAGTTTTGGAGAAGAAAGAAAAAAACTTACGCTGGTACAATACTACTTCATATGGGCAGTATGTCTACCTAATACCTAAAGAGGGATAGACCTGCTATCCTCTTCATTAAATTTTACGTGCCATTATTTGGCTAAACAGCTCTTCATCCACCACCTCAGCTCTCCCAGTCTTCCCTGGGGGAGAGGCCCTGAGGTCTACTGGAGAATGGACTAAGTCCTCCTCATCCACCACAATAACAGAAAGTTCACCTCTGGATGGAGAAGCTGCTAAGGACGAGTACACAAAGCACAAGGGAGGGAAATGGAAGGAGGGAAGCACACACCATTGTTCTTCCGGCTTTGCCTACAGGAAGCAATATTTCCATTTGGTCTTGGGCAAAGCCTGTAATTTCACCACCCTGACTGCAGCTGGAGAACTCCCTTTTAACTGTCTCGGCATCCAAGTGAAGACAGGTTTACTCAGAGTTTTAAAAAAAAAAACAAAAAACCCTGAAAGGGCCATTTTAATTTGCTTCCATGTGAAAAGGGGAGCACTTTTCATAGGGCCCCATAATGATGTTCAGCGGGATATTACACTTCACCATATGGCTAATTTACACAGCAGGCCCAAAGCAGATTTTCCTTCATTAGAACTGCCCTAAAGATCAGACTACAGAAACATGTGTAAAGAACAAACCCAAGATGCCCCCTATTGCTTAAATCTAGAAACATTCGATTCCCAGATGTAAAAGCCCATTCAGAGAGTTCCCATTGCAAGGTCATTCAAGAGTCGTGGAGGTGGTATGTATCACAGCTTCGCTTACCTAGATTATGGCTTTGAAAAAATGTCTAAAATTCAAGAGCCATAACACTGTCAGAATACTCAAAAAAAAAAAAACCCTATGTATGGGGAAAGGATAGTTGCTCTAGTAGATAATGTATTATTGAAAAAAAATTGCTTTCCAAATGCCCTAAATTCTTGATAGCACTCAATTAGCCTACAGAATAAATCTACATAAACTTCTGACCCTTTTTGAAGACAGCAAAGGCAGTCTGACGTTCTAACAGAGTTCTGTTTATTTTTAAGATGTTCCTTATAACTTATGTTTGTCTTGGCATTTCCTCCTTGTGCCGTATCCCAAGCCTGAGCCATAGGAAAGAACATCCCCTCCGGGAATGACAGAGTCTGCAGGATTTAAAAAAAGAAAAAGAAAGAAATCTAACGTCTAATGATTATGGAGTAGTTGAGTCTGTGCTTTTGAAGAAAGTAAACATTATGATTAACAATCTTGGGCTTTGTAATTAGCTTCCCCCTTCCAAGAGAGAGTGTTAATTTATTAAATATTTTAACAAAGAGTCTTTTATTATCAGATTCAGTTTGGCTGGCTCCTTTCATAGCATTACCAATTACAACCAATAAAGCTTTAATTGATGACTACTTTTTATAACCTTTGACCCAAGATGATAAACAGTTGTACCTTAGAAGCGAAAGGGTAAACCTCAAAGGGAACAGTGTCTTAATCATGCTTAGCAAACAAAACTGGTTAAAATTACAACCTACCTACCTGGCTAGAACAAAAACCCAGACTTCCTCTATGATTAGGGTAATTGATCAGGGAAAGATTTGGATTTCACTTTTAAGATAAGTGTCCCTTTTGTTAGGGGAACCCTAACATGAATTACCTGCACAGAATGTGCAAATTACATATCGTAATATGATAATAATATAATCATGACATGATTAATCAATGTGTAGACAATAAGCAAGAGAATTTTAATATGTGAAACAGCTTTTAAAATAAAATCATTGGAATGCAAGTTATTTTACTATTAAGAAAAAAGGCACTATGGGGCCAGCCCAGTGACATAGTGGTTAAGTTCGCATGCTCCACTTCAGTGGTCCAGGGTCTGCCAGTTCAGATCCTGGGCACAGACCCACACACATACTGCTCATCAAGCCATGCTATGGGGGCATCCCACAAAACAAATAGAGGAGGATTGGCACAGATGTTAGCTCAGCGACAATCTTTCTCAAGCAAAAAAGCGGAAGATTGGCAACAGATGTTAGCTCAGGGCCAATCTTCCTCACCAAAAGGAAAAAAAAAAGTAAGAAAGAAAGAAAAAAGGCACTATGACTTAAATGATAGCCCCCCAAGTCCAACATTTTATTGAGTGGTCCCCTACAGTACCAATACCAAGGACTAGTAAAAATATGTGAGCAAAGAAATAAACCAAATTAATTGCCCAAAAATAGAACACCAAAAATTCTTAGAGAATTGAGTGTCTACACATGACAAGCAAGGAGAGTCATACCTTTAATTAGAGTGAAAAAATTAGGTTTTCTGCATTTTCTCCAAAGCACTCTTCCCAAAGTTGGTAGATTTCCAAATTGCCCAATTTCACATCTGCCAAGTTTTATTTTTTGGGGGGCAGAGGGGAAAGATTAGCCCTGAGCTAACATCTACTGCCAATCCTCCTCTTTTTGCTGAGGAAGACTGGCCCTGAGCTAACATCCATGCCCATCTTCCTCCACTTTATATGTGGGACGCCTGCCACAGCATGGCTTGACAAGCAGTGCCATGTCCGCACCCAGGATCCGAAACAGTGAACCCCGGGCCACCGAAGCAGAACGTGCTAACTTAACCACTGTGCCACCAGACCAGCCCCTCATCTGCCAGTTTTCAAGGAAATCTCTTCTAATTCACACCTGTCAATGTTTTAAACTGCTAAAGTGCTTCACAATTTGGAAGTTTAAAATTCCCTAGACAAATCTCTTAATCTGTTTCATGTTGCCAAAATGAATAGGACCTCTGAACAATTACTAAAGAGCTAATAGGAAAATATGGCATCTAAAAATGTAAATAAAAATAATATCATCATGTCACAGTTGTTACACCCAATCACCTCACGGAGATGACAGCAATAGGACATTGTTAGTAGTCCTCAGAACAGAAAGTACTGGCTTAACAGAGGATATAGTATAAGATTTTATACAAAAAGAACTAGGCATATAGCTTTTAAGTGACTTCCCATGTATATAAAGGAAGTCAACGGCAGGAAAATCACAAAATCTGAGGTTCAGTCAAAGTACTTTATAAACTGAAAGAGCTATACATGTTATTTTTATGATATATAAATGTATGTAATGGCTGTTTTATTAAAGACACATGGATGCTCCCTGCATTTCAAAATCAAATTTGCCACACAGGCCCCCAAAAATAGCCCTTTATGTAGTTAAGTGAGGACTGGGGAAATTCTGTATAAATAAATCTATGCTCTTTTTCTCCCATTAACAGATATTGTACAGAAACGGACATTTAGAATCTAAAAAAGAAGAAATCTGTTATATCGAACTTTGGATGTTCAGAAAAATAGGCAGAATATCTAAAAATAGGCAAAGTGAACATATTAGGTTGACACTTTGTAAAAAATGTAAGAATACAGGTTAAGAGAAAAAAAGGAAATTAAAAGTTGAAAAAAATTCTCTCCAATACCAATTTTTTCAATTAAACTTTGTATTACAAGAGAATTGGAGATTCACATGCAGTTATACGAAATAATAGAGACAGATGCCACATGCCTTTCCCCATTCTCCAACAGTAAACCCCTTAGAAACATACAGCACAGAATCACAACCAGGACACTGACACCGATACAATCAACGTGCACCTTTCCAAAACTACAAGGATCCTTCAAGTTTCCTTTTTATAGCCAAACCCACTTCTCTCCATTTCTACCCTCTACTTAACTTTTGGCAAGAACGAACCTGTTCTCCATTTCTATAATTTTGTCATTTTAAGAATGTTACATAGTTGGAATTTTACAGTATATGACCTTTTGAGACTGGCTTATTTCACTCACCATAAATCCCTGGAGTATCATCCAGGCTGTTACATATATCAACAGATCGTTCCTTTCCCTTTATGTTGCTGAGTAATACTCCATGGGATGGTATAAACGGGCCAAAGTTTGTTTAACCATTTACCTACATTCACACACTAAAAACATCAGGGTTGTTTCTAGTTTGGAGCTATTAAGATTAAAGCTGCTATCAACATTCATGTGTAGAAAATACCTGAACTAAGTTTCCACTTCTCTGGGATCAATGCCCAGGAGTGCAATTTCTGGATGACATGATAGTTGCATGGCTAGTTTTTTAAGAAACTGCCAAACTGTTTTCCAGAGTAACTGTACCATTTTATATTCCCACCAGCACCCTCCCTGGCATTTGGTGTCATCATTCTGATAGGAGTGTAGTGATAGCTCATTGTGGCTTTAATTTGAATTCTTCTAATGCTTAATGATGCAGAACAAAAGATGTTTTTGTATGCTTATTTGCCATCTGTACATCTGCCTTGGTGAACTGTTTCTTCTCCTCTTATGCCTATCTCCTAACTAGATTGTTTGATTTTTTATTCTTGTTTTTTGGGGGATTTTTTTGGTGAGGAAGATTTGCCCTGAGCTAATATCAGCTGCCAATCTTCCTTTTTTGTTTTTCCTTAAGGAAGATTAGCCCTGAGCTAACATGCGTGCCAATCTACCTCTATTCTGTATGTGAGATGCCTCCACAGCATGGCCAATTAGTGGAGCAGGTCCATGCCTGGGATCCAAACCCACTAACCTGGGCCGCCAAAGTGGAGCATGCAGAACTTTAACCACTCAGCCATGAGGCCAGCCCCAATATTCTTGAGTTTTGAAAAGCCTTTATATATTCTAGATACTACTCTTTTTCTTTCTTTCTTTTTTTTTTCTTTTGAGAAAGATTAGCCCTGAGCTAACATCTGCCACCAATCCTCCTCTTTTTGCTGAGGAAGATTGGCCCTAAGCTAACATTTGTGTCCATCTTCCTCTACTTGATATGTGGGATGCCTACCACAGCATGGATTGACAAGCAATGCACAGGTTTGTACCCGGGATCCAAACTGACGAACCCCAGGTGGCCGAAGCAGAACATGCAAACTTAATCACTGCACCACTGGGCCAGCCCCACTTTTTGTGTGTGTGTGTGTGAGGAACATTGGCCCTGAGCAAACATCTATTGCCAACCTTCCTCTTTTTTTGCTTGAGGAAGACTGTCACTAAGCTAACATCTATGCCAATCTTCCTCTATTTTATGTGGGATGCCGCCACAGCATGGCTTGATGAGTGGTGCTAGATCCACGCCTGGGATCTGAACCTGTGAAGTCTGGGTGCCGAAGAAGAACACGTGAACTTAACCACTATGCCACGAGGCCGTCGCCCTAGATACTACTCCTTTGTTGGATGTGCAGTTTATAGATATTTTCTCCCACTCTGTAGGTTGTCTTTTCATTTTCTTAACAGGGTCTTTCGCAGAGCAAAAGTGTTTCATTTGATGAGGTCCAATTTATCAATTTTTTTTCTTTTATGGTGATTGCTTGTGGAGTAAAGTCTAAGAATTCTTTGCCTACTCCTAGATTCTAAGGATTTTCTCCTATTTTTTCCTAAAAGTTCTATAGTTTTGCATTTTACATATAAGTCATGATCCATTTTGAGTTATTCTTTGTATAAAATGTGAGAAGTCACCCAAGGTTCACTTTCTTGATTTATGGGTGTCCAATTATTCCAGCACCAGTTGTTGAATTGCTTTTGCAATTTTCAAGATAAACAATGGTGTTATTTGCAAATAGGGATGGTTATATTTTTTCCTTTTCAATCTGTATGCCATTTACCTCCTTTTCTTGTCTTACTGCACTGACTAGAACTTCCAGCACTATGCTGAAGAAGTGTCCTAAGAGCAGATTTTTTTGCTTTGATCCTGATTCTAGGGGGAAATCATTCAGTCTTTCACCCTTAAATATAAAGTTGGCTGTAGGTTTTTCTATATATTCTTTATCTACCTGGGGTGGGTTTTTGTACATCATGTGTGGGTCTGAATTTTGTCAAATGCTTTTTTCTGCGTCAATTGATATGATTATATGATTCTTCTTCTTTAGCTTATTAATGTGGTGGATTACATTGATTGGTTTTTAAATATTAAACCAGCCTTACATCCCTGAAATAAAACTTACTTGGTCATATATTCTCTTTACCTATTACTAAATTCTGCTTAGTAATATTTTGTTAAGAAATTGTACGTCTATATTCATGAAAGAGATTAGTCTGTAGTTTTCTTGTTTGTACTATCTTTCTCTGGTTTTGGTATCAGGGTATTACTAGCTTCATAAAATGAACTGGAAATCACTCCCTCTACTTCTACATTAAGGAAGAGACCATGTAGAATTGGTGTTAATTCTTCTATAAATTTTTGGTAAAATTCTCCAATGAAATTGCTTGGGCCTGGAAATTTAACGGGAGAGTTTTTAAATTATGAATTCAATTTCCTTCATAATCACAGAGGTAGTCAAATTATCAATTTCATCTTAGGTGATTGTGGCAGTTAGCATTTTTCAAGGAATTGGTCC
Source organism: Equus caballus (assembly GCF_041296265.1). Lineage (NCBI taxonomy): Eukaryota > Metazoa > Chordata > Mammalia > Perissodactyla > Equidae > Equus > Equus caballus. The sequence continues at coordinate 46,097,062 of NC_091698.1, read as the reverse complement.
ATGTTTGATTAAGTTGTCAAATTTACATGTGTAGAGCTGTTCATGGTATTCCTTTATCATCCTTTTGGTATCTGTAGTGTCTACAGTGATATCCTTAATATCCCCTGTTTTAGTCCGGATATTGATAATTTATTTCTTCTCTCTTTTTTGCTTCACTGGTCTTGCTAAAGGTTAGTCATTTTACCAGTTTTTTTAAAAAGCCAGCTCTTTGTTTCTTTGATTTTCTCTGTTTTCCTCTTTCCAGTTTCATCGATTTCTGCTTTTATTATTATAATTTCCTTCATTCTGCTTGCTTTGGGTTTATTTTGACTTTCTTTTTCTAAGTTTTTGAGATTAGATTTTACATTATTGTCCTCAGACTGTTCCTCTTTTCTTTTTTTTTTTTTAGGAAGATTAGCCCTGAGCTAACATCTGCTGCCAATCCTCCTCTTTTTGCTGAGGAAGACTGGCCCTGAGCTCACATGCTTGCCCATCTTCCTCTACTTTATATGTGGGACACCTACCACAGCATGACTTGACAAGTGGTGCCAGGTCCACACCTGGGATCTGAACCAGCGAACCCCGGGCTGCTGAAGCAGAATGTGCACACTTAACTGCTGCACCACTGGGCTGGACTCTGTTCCTCTTTTCTAATGTATGCAATTTAGTGCTATAAATTTCCCTCTCGACACTGCTTTAGCTGTGTCCCCAAAATTTTCATTTTCCTTCAGTTCAATATATATTTTTACTTCAAGACTTCTTCAACCTAGACATTATACAGAAGTACGTTATTTAATTTCAAAATATTTGCAGATTTTCCTGTTATAGTTCTGTTATTGATTTCTAGTCTGATTTCATTGAGGTCTGTATGTGATTCAAATTTTAAGACTTATTTTATGGCCCAGAATACAGTCTAACTTGGTATACATTTTGTGGATGCTTTAAAAGAATGCATCATGCACAGTGCTCTATAAATGTCTATTTATCTTCTTGTTGGTTGACGGTATTGTTGAGTTCTTCTATACCCTTGACAATTTTCTGTCTAGTTGTTCTATCAATTATTGAAAAAGGGGTTTTGAAGTCTCAGACTTTAATTGTGGATTTATCTGTTTCTCCTTTCAGTTCTATCAGTTTTTACCTCATAATTTAGCAGCTCTGTTGTTTGAAGTATACTCATCTAGGATTATACATCCTTGCTGGATTGATTCTTTCACCATTATGTAATGTAGCTCTGTCTCTGGTAATTTTTTTGTTCTGGCATCTACTTCATTGATTTAATATTGCCAATTCTACTTTTCTGTGATCACAGTTTTCATGATGTCCTCTTTTGCTCATCTTTTTTACTTTCAATCTGGCTGTATCATTATATTTGAAGTGATTTTCTTATAGACAGCATATAGTTGGGTCATGTTTGTTAATACACTCTGCAAATATCTGCTTTTTATTGGAGTATTTAGATAATTTACATTCAATGCAATTATTTATATGTTAGGGCTTATGTCTTTCATTTTATTTTTTGTTTTATGTTTCTTCTTGTTGTTTTTAGTTTATTCTTCCTGACCTGAGGGTTACTTGAATATTATTTAGAATCCCATTTTTATTTATCTATACTGTTTTGGAGTGTGTCTCTTTGTAAAATATTTTTGGTGGTTACTCTAGGTACCACATTATATACACATAACTTATGAAAGGCTACTGGCATCATCATGTTGCCAGTTCTAGGGAAGGACAGAAATTTTACTTCTCTTTACATCTTTACTATTCTCCATTTACAATATAATTATCTTACATATTTTCTCTACATACTGTTAGAACCAAATCTTAAAATACTAGCAAATCAAATTGTCACTTATAGACACTTTAACAACTGCAGAATATACATTCTCTTCAACTGCACATTAGACATTTACCAAATTATACCATATGCTAGACTAAAAAGAAAATCTCTATAAATTTCCAAGTGTTGAAATCTACAGGGTATATTATCTGACTCCAAAGGAAATCTAGAAATAACAAAAAGATATCTAGAATATCCCAGTCCTAGATATTTTCTCAAGAGAAAAGAACATCTAGGTCCATTAAAAATAACTATATAAGAATGTCACAGTAGCTTGATTCATTATAAGCCCCAAACTAGAAACAACTCAAATGTCCATCAATATTCATAAAATGGAAAACTACTCCACAATAAAACGGGACAAACTAGTGATACATGTAACAACATGCATGGATCTCAAGAACTATGTTGAGGGAAAGAAGCTAGACACAAAAGAGCTCATGCTATATGATTACACATATATGAAGTTCAAGAACAGCCAAGACTAACCTATGGTGATAGAAATCAGAAAAGTTTACATTATCAGGGGTGAAGAAGGCTAATAACGACTGGAAATGGGCAAAAGGGACCTTCCTTGGAAGACAGAAATGTTCTATTTCCTGATCTGGGTAGTACTTACACAAGTGTATACATATGTTAGAACCCATGAAGTTACACACTTAAGTTACACATGTTAAAATGTGCAAGTTAAACTTTAAAAATATAGTAAAGTGACAGATTGGTTCACAAAGAAATTTCATAATTTTTACAAATCAAAACAAAAGAAACAAAATTAAAAAGCAAATAAACTAAGAAAATATCATAAACAAACATATCAGATAAAGAAGTATTTATTTATCTGAATAAAATATAAACATTCCATGAACATACAAAAAAGAAATGAGTGGCCCATAAACATTAGAAAAATGTCCACAATCAATAGTGATTTTAAAAATGCAAATGAAATTCACAATGTACCATTTTTTTTGGCCTACCACATTAGCAAAAGAAAAAAAGACAACACCAAATATTTCTGAAAATGGTAAAATTGCACTCCTAAATTCCTTTTCTAAGGAATGCAAATTGTTATGGCTTCTCTGAAGAGGTTAGGTATTAGGAAGCTTAAAATGGGTATGGTCTTTAGTTCACTTTAACAATTTCACCTAAAGTGATAATCAGATCTGTGACCAAAAAAAAGAAAATGTTTACAATGTGCACAACTGAAAGAACTTGGGTTCAGATTCTAATAGCATAAGATAGAACCCTGGCTTACACCTAACTTTGTGATCTTAAGCAATTTATTTAGTCTCTCTAAGTCTCAACTGCCTCACCCGCAAAATAGAGATACTAATATTTATACTTGTCAGGGTTGCTATGAGGATTAAATAAGACAATGTATGCAGAGCATATAATATTAAGCCAGCATACAGTAAGTACTCAACAAATGATAGCCATCATCATCACCATCATCTTCATCATCACCATGATTAATTCCAACAACACTGGATTAAGTAAACCTATATAGTGGAAAGAAAAACAGTAATGTTGAGTCCACATTTACTGACATCAACAGATATTTGTGATATGGTATATGTTAAGGGAGGGAAAGCAAATTATGAAGAAATGCACGTAGTATAATTAAATTTTTGTAAAAAGTATATCAAATATGTCCAGAGGATAACATCTACAAGGAAGCAGACCAAAATTGTGGTGGAATTATGAGTAATTTTGTTTCTTCAAATTTTTCTACATTTTTTTTTTAAACAATGAACAATGATATTTAGGAAAAAAATAAAGGTATTTCCTTAGTTCCCTTTTATCAAAGGCATCACAGTGTCCACTGACTGATCTCACCAGGTCAGGGCTGAAAGAGCCTAGAGCAGACAATGGTGGAATGATTAGTACAGAAACTGCCAGATGCCAAGATAAAGAACACAAGAAGAGGAAAAAAAAGTGCTTTGTCCGAAGCTGATAGGTGAGAATAAAAGTGGTTCCTGTGCTACGCCTAGAGTTAGAGAGGGTTAGAGTTAACAGCACTGGCACCTGGAAAGGAATTCACTGTTCTGGTAGCAGTAAGGTGACCATAAAACTGAGACTTTGTTGACCCTGTCATCTACCACTTCTGAGTAAAGACAGGGTGGCTGGCTATCTGATGAGTCCTCCCTGGAAATACCAAGTATGCAACTCTACAATAACTACATGGGATGATTTCAGGCAACAGAAGACAACTTGCATAGTAGAAACTTTCAACAAAAGGTCTTTTGAAATAGCCAAATATCCAAAAGTCTCCCTGAAGAGAGTATTAAAGCTATGCCTGGAAAGAGGGGAAATTTTTGCTCTTTTCTGAATGGAAGGGCCCAAATGCAGCCTTATCCTGGAACAAACTGCACAATAACCTGGCATTACAAAGGGATATTTGGCAACTGAAGGGAGGATGATCTACCCTAAGACTAGTCCAGAATGACTTTGGCTCTGCCTAACTTAGTGCTGGCAGTGATCCTTTTAAAACATCAGTGTTAGCACCTGCCCCTCCCCTCTTGATTTTCCCAAGCCAGGTCTAGAGTGAAGAGCAGAGAAAAGAGCACAGGGTAATTTCTTATTAAAAGTAAACCCTTAGGATGAACTAGGTAGTAGAGAAGTATCCCGGCACGGCTGAAATTTTACATAGCAGTTGCAGAGCCCTGACAGGCCCAAAGAGACCTTGCACGACAACACTAACACCTTATCAGAGTTCCTCACAAGGGAACACTCCCAATCTAAGGAGCAAGCTATTAAACATATTTTGTCCATCTTCTCTCTCTACCTCAGTCATTTTTCTAAGCCAAAACCAATGTGTTTTATGTGATTGTCTTTCTCGAAGCCCTTATACCTGATTTCCAGGTCTTTGCCAATATTAAAAGGTAAGGCATTACTTATTTTCAATGTAGTTCTTTCCAGAAACTACCAAGAGCATTGCTTTGTTAATTAAAAATTTTATAAACAGTTCTGTCTCCTCGAACTTCAAAGACCAGCTATTAATGAAAAATATGCCAATGTATTTATTTTTTAGTAATGTCTTCAGAATGCATCGTTATGGAAAAAGTCTTACTTACTGCACAGCATTTGCCCCTGCAACAGGAACATTAACGACACAGGGAAGTAAAAAGAGGTTTCAAATATGACTCATAAAATCAGGCTTGGCTCCTGGTTTTGCCAGTCACTAGCTCTGTGATCCACTGGGCAGATCAATTAATCTCACTGAACCTCAATTTCCTCAACCACCAAGTCAACATAAGATGCTCACTATAAAACCTGCTTATGTCAGACTGGTATGTGGATGTGAGGATCAAATGAGATAAAGTGTGCACGAAACTGCTGTGGAAAAAACATGAAGTTCCTAAACTTTTGAAAAGACTCAGCAGTTTGGGATGTGGACTACAGAATACCTTAGGGCTAGAGCTAAAACCGTAAGGGAGAAAAAAGACAAAAACTATCCTGCCTGCTAATGAGGGTTATAGTTTGATCCTTTTCTACTTTCATACTTTCAAGAATTGTTTGAGGAGGAGATAGACATAGCACTAAAAATTAAACTGGATCCTCTGTGCTTGCCATTTTCACAAAGGCTATTTCATAGAAGCCACAAGGAAACAAATATTTGTAATTATATTTTAAAAAGAAAATGGAAAACAGATAATCTGTGCTTCAGGTTTTAAAAAGCATACAGTAAAAATTTCTCTTAAAGATGATATATTTTAACTACGTACTTTGTGAAAATAAACTTTACCCAAGAGTCTTGAAGAGGCAGGGGTTGGATTTGAGATTCGCTGAGGGAGAAGAGGCAAGCTTACACAGGCTTTAAGAAGAAATACTTATTACAAAGAATTAATATATATTGAGCAATCACAACACCTACCATGTACTTTAGAAAGCCAGTCTTATCTCATTTATTCTTCTCAATAACTCTTTAAAGTACATTTTTCCATCCTTGTAAGGATACTGAAAGCCAAAGTTACAAAGTTCATTAATAGCAGGACACACTTGTCTGACACCAGCTCATACTATTTCTACTACACCACTGTTTTCTATGCAGATTTTTCTGTCTAGTTCCATAGACTCTACTTCCAGCAACCTGATATGGGTAGCTTTTTTTTTTCTCCTCCAAGAATGGATGAAGGTTCCCTTCTGAAACTCTCCACTCCTTCAAATCAGACTTTTAAGACTAAGTCACACTAAACTTCAGGGGAGGTAGACAGGCCTAGTGTGGTTTCAGGAAACTTCCATCAAAATTGTTTTAATGAAGGAATGTGTTTCACCGATTGATTAGACATGTTAAGCTTAAAATGAAAAGGGAAAAGTTGCTAATCACATCATTTACATTTCTTTCCCTCCTTAAGAACAAGGACCTTCTCAATGTCCTTCACGTTTACAAAGGTGCCGAGATTTTCAGCAAGGACCCCTTTCTTATTCCCAAGCAGGGAGCCCCTGATGCATCTCTTGGGAGTCTAGAGTGCTAACTGGTTTGAAACCCACCTGTATAGAATAAAATCTACCTGCAATAAGATTTGTTGAATGAATAAGGTATAGTTGTACTAAAGCATTAGTTACTTAGTTTTTTGGTGTAGTTGTTTTCCTTGAAAAGTAACCTTTAAAGAATGTACGGTAACCAAAATTCACTTAAGGGACACTTGATGTGTACATACTCCTTGCTGTAAAAATCAAAGTCTTTTCCATTTTGGTTCTCCATAACAAATAAGAAAAACCACCGTGTGTGGCCTGCCATATATGTACATCCAAGACCTTAAAAAGAACTACTACTTTTTGTTTTTTTAAATATTTTATTTTTCCCTTTTTCTCCCAAAGCCCCCCAGTACCTAGTCGTGTATTTTTAGTTGTGGGTCCTTCTTGTTGTGGCATGTGGGACGCCGCCTCAGCATGGCCTGACGAGTGGTGCCATGCCCGCACCCAGGATCCAAACCAGCAAACCCTGAGCCATGGAAGCAGAGCGTGCGAGCTTAACCACTCGGCCATGGGGCTGGCCCCAAGAACTACTACTTTTTCATCAATTCTTCAACCCATGTTTTGTGGCAATTCTGTCAAGATTTTCAGGGTAGAGGTAGGGCTACAGCAAATTCCCGGGAGCCTTTTGACGAATGCTAATGGAGTTTCTCTGATAATGCGACATTCAGGCAAAACAGCATTTTTATTAGGGCATTATTTGCAAAGAATCGATTTTATAATACTATCTCAGTTCAAGACACACTGTTGAAGTATGTAATATACATTTTGATTTTTCCTCTGTTATGCCCCATTCCTAATCCCATTCCCCTTATCAACGCAGGTACCCATTCTAATATATAAAAGACATGCCATTCAGATGAACCTTTTACATTTATTTATATAAAAATGTCTTTGAAATAAGTATGTGCAGTGTTATTTTATGGGTTTGCTTTAATTTATATAAATGATATTGAGCTATCAACTGTACCATTTCTTACTTTGATCCCTCAGCACCATATTTCTGAAATCTTTAGATATTGTTATAAATAAATATTGTTCATCATTCACAATTGCTTGGTTTATGTTGCACATTACATTCAATCATATGTAAACACCAATTTTACTCGTCCAGTCCCCCAGTGATAAATACCTAGATTGCCTTCACTATTTGCTACCAGAAACAATGCCAAAATAAACATCCTCACATCCTTTAAGAAATAAAGGAGAGTCTTGTGGGGTATGGACCACCACAATGTGGCCTCAAGTCTTGACAGCAAGCCACTAGCCTATACAGCATAGCAACTTTGGATGAATTCAAAAAGAGCTGCCACGTTACCACAAACTTCCTACTGGAATTGTTATTTAAATTTCATTGATTTTACATTAAATTGGGGAGAAATTTTACAATGTTCAGACATTCTATCTATTAAAAGATTCTCTCTCTCTTCATTTATTCAGTACTTCCTATATGTCCTTTATAGAATTTTTAAATTTTCCCCACAAAGGCCTTATACATTTTTTAGGTTAATTTCTATATAACTTATCAACAGGTTTATTTATTTTCAGTCGTACTTTCTTGATGGATATAATTGATTTAAAGAAATGATACTGTGTATGTTGTGCAATTTTTTTTAACCTATCTTCTTTGCTTTTTTATTTTTTTTCCCCTCTGCCTAGGACCTTGGGAATAATGAACACGATGGGTAGTGTTGGGCATCTTTGTCCTAGTATTTGTCTTGTCTTCTTCCTGACTTTATTAGGAGTCCTTCTCAAGTTTTTTCATTAAGTATGATATTTGCTGTGGCTCTTTCATGGATGCCTCTTACCAAATTAAGAAACTTCCATATATATTGGTAGTCATCTCGTGTCTTATTGATGTCAATTTTTCTTGAATGTGAGAATATGTCTCCTACTTCTTTGTCTCTCCTCAATGTATAAGACACAGTAAAACAATATTCTCAGACTGACTGGTCTTTTTCCCAAGAAGGCCACTGCAAAAATGTGTCAACGCTGGGTAACAAAAAAGAATGAAAGAAAAAAGGATGATGTTTCCCATTCTGGTTTCCTATTATAGAGCTGAACTTGACCAGATGTATATGATTCTTCTTGGCTAAAAACCATGCTTCTCCCTCCTGCTTAAGCAGCTATACAGCAGGAGTTTGTTTCTCCCCTCCCTTAAAGTTGTCCACAACTTCCTTCTTCATCAGGTCTGCTCCCTGCTGGGGCCTCAAGTCACAGAAGCTCCCACAGCCCTGAAAAGTATCTAACACTACTGAGACTCAGAGAGATCAAAACCGTTCTCAAATACATACATGCCACCAATACCAAATGTGACCCTACGTAATGAAAGACAAACTAAATCTAAACCATGGAACTATGATGACAAAAGATGTTAAGATTGCTACAATCATTTGCAGAGGTCCAACACCAGTATATATACATTGTAATGTATACAACGAAGACTTAGCTTCAAGCTTCTAAAAAACAAAGCCATCTGTAGGACACTGCAATCCTTATATCTTGGCAGCCTTCCCAGGGCATGAAAGGACCAACATTTCCAAAAGATACAGCCAGGAAGTCACCACAAATTTTTTCCCAGTCTAGTCTCCTCAGAGCAGAATGCACTGTAAATTTCAGCACAAAAGGTAATCTTCACAAATAAGCGTTAAACATGTACTGCATCATTTTGTATTTATTTATAATTTTATAAATGACTAAATGTTCAAGATTCGAGATGAAGTCTTCTTTCTTTCATATTTTTACAACCCATCATATTATGCAACTACCATGACCTCACTTTCCTGTAGCTAGAACAATTAAAAAAACAAAACAAAAACAATGAAGACTTTCCTTAAGGTTTTAGTAACTCATATAAAAGCTCTGGCAGAATTCGTAAGCACACTACCATCAAGATTTTGGGGTAATTCACCAAGGTTCTAAATTTATTTAGAAATGGTATATCAATTTGACAAGAACTAATAGTGTCTTTTTAGTTGTACTGACCAAGATCAAAATTGAAAGGAAAAAAAAGAGAGTGTAATAATCACGGCCGATACTGTTTTATAGAAAAACATTAAACATACTAATACAAGAAACGACCAGGATCTCTTCATCATAAGAGAGAAGGGAAAAAATACTCAGGGTTCATATATATTAATTCATATTTGATGAGCAGCAATGATCGACAGAAATATAATGCAAGCCACATATGTTAGCCATATATGCAATTTTTAAATTATCTAGAAGCCACAATAAAAAAAGTAAAAAACAGGTGACATAAAATTTAATAATATATTTTATTTAACCCAATATATCCAAAATATTGTCGTTTCAATATGAAATCAATTAGAAAATTATTAAGGAAATATTTTACATTCCTTTCTTGGTAACAAGCCTTTGAAATCTGATGCATATTTTAGACTTACACACATCTTGGACTATCCATGTTTCAAGCGCTCAAAAGCCACATATGGCTGGTGGCTACCATTTTGGACAGCACAAGCCTAATCACCCAGAACAGAAATTCTACTCAAAGGCAGAAGGATGGACCATGTTCTCTGCATACAATAAGTATGCAACATATATTTATTGAATAGAAAATGAACAAAGTGAGTAAAGTGAGACAAAATCCTGAAGCAACAAAAAAAGTACAACACAAGCATATAAATGGGAAAATAAGCCGTCAAAGAGGACTTGACTCTAGGTGAAGTTCTCTGAAACTGGTATCTCTGGCCTGCTAAGCTATTACTGCAGTTCTTAAGTTATAGGAACAAAGCTCCATGGGTGAGCCTCTTCAGCTAAGAGTAGACAATGGATGAAATAAGGACTCTCAGCTCACGGCCAGAGAAGCCAGTGAAATATAATAATATCTCACTAAACCTGTATATAAGGTTTCCTTAAGGAAACCTTTAAACTATTTTGCTATTAATGGGATAAACTCAGTTATCTAATTCATTAGAACACACCACTACCCACAAAACTGAAACACAAAAGCTGTCCCCTAAGCCTAGAGTAGTACAAGACCTCCAGCTGACAAAACAGCCTGCCCAGAATTGCTCGATTTGCCAGTAGAGCAAAGAACAGAAAAAAAAAGGCGGGGTGGGTAAGCATCTAACATACTTCTTCTGCCCTGTTATTTCTACTCCCCACGATGACAAGACCTTTGTGAGCAGGCAAGGGAGTTGAGAAGAGAGAACTCAATCTCTGCAGTCCAGGCTGCTTCACATTTTTCAGAAATTACTGCATGTTCAAACAATGGAATATTTGTCAAAGTACAACTTGATCACCAGAATTCATCTGTTTTTCATAACCACATTTGACCTAAACTGTGCTGACTAAACAAGGTACCCTGTGTTTCGCAGTCTGGAAAATGTGGCTCCCACCGTCGTTTTTAGACCGCACTAAAACCTCTGGCCCCTAGACTACAGCCGCGTGGTTACTAAGTGCATTCAGATTAGGCCAAGGATGATGTCTGCTGGCTTCCCTTCTTACATCAATCACAGATTTTCATTTTCGATTCATGTTTTGGTTAATTTCTCTTTTTTTATCGGTATCTATCAAGGGAGTGGAAAGGAGCTACAAAATTTTTTACATTTTTCTCTCCCTATAGGCCATATGTACACATATAAATTCACATACAAACACACAGACTCTTTTAACCTTTTACTTGGAAATAATTTCCATTTACAGGAAAACTGTAAGAATAGTATGCAAAAAACACCCATGTACTCTTTACTCAGCTTCACCTATTGTTAATATTCTGCCCCACTCCTTTACCATTTGCTCTCTTTCTACATATATATTTTCCTTAGCCATTTAAAAGTATGTTACATATATCAGATGTCTTTACTCCTAAATACACTATTGTGTGTTTCCTGAGAATAAGAATAATTTCTCATATAACAACAGAATAGTTATCAACTTCAGAAAATTTAACATTTTCTTAATCTATTGTCCACATTCCAATTTTGTCAATGGACCCAAAAATGTCCTTTATAGCATATTTTCCCTCAAGTACAGGATTCAATCTAGGACAGGGGTCAGCAACCCCGGGATGGGTCAAATTCATCCCATTACCTGTTTGTTATGTAAATAAAGTTTGACTGGAATACAACCACATTGATTCATTGACATATTGTTTCTGGCTGCTTTTGAGCTACAACAGCAAACCTCAGTAGTTGTGACAGGGACCCCATGGCCCACAAAGCCTAAAATATTTACTGTCAGGTCCCTTAGAGAAGATGTTTGCCAATCCTCAGCCTAGGACACTGCATTGCATTGAGCTGTCCTACCTCTTTAGCTTCCTTTAATCTGAAACAGTTCCTCAGCTTTTCTTTATCTTTTATGACTGACATTTTTGAAATACCTTGTCTCTCTCTCTCTTTCTTTCTTTTTTTCTTTCATAATAGAGTGCTCCTCATTTTGGGTTTCTGGGATGCTTCCTCATAAATTAGATTCAGGTTACACACTCCAGGTCAGAATACTACATAAGTAATGCTCTATCTCTCTCAGGGCATCTCATTCAGAGGCATACACTGTCTATCTGACACAACTGAAGAACTGTTATGTTAATTTTGATCACCTGGTAAAGACAGTGTCCAGTTACAACTTTTGTCTTGTTATTAATAAGAAATTTTGAGGAGATACTTTAAGACCACACAAATATACTACTAAATAACTAAATATACAAATATAATACTAAAGCAGTTTGCTTTAAAGGAGAGGAATCCTAGGCTTATGGAACCCAAATATCTTTGTTCCATAGAAAAACACTATCTTGATCTTCTAAAGCTGGAAGTACATCTGCTTTTTTCTCTGGCAGGAGACATTCTCTCTACCTTGCAAAGCTGTTGACTACACAAATAGTCTTGAAAAGATGGTCTGAAACAAACACAGTCAATGCCTCTGCTCGCAAGATGTACAGAGATTCAAGAGATCCACAACTGTCTCCCAAGAGCTGACACTCAGCATTCTATTAAAAGTAAGACCACAGCTTTCTCCCCTATTCATATATGTATGCATTTATATATATATGCATTCATCCATTCATTTATATTATGTTTATTATTAGCACAGAGTCATGGTTTTCTACTTTTTCCCCAATGAAAACACCCATACTCACAAATTCTCCTATTTTTTGTATTTTCTATTAAGATTTTAAAGCCCAGCTACTTTTTATTGTGTTATTTGATGGAAGAAATTATATTTATAAATTTCTGAATAATGTAGGAAAATCTGGAAAGACAATAAGCCAAATGCTACTAAAACTTAGGGAAAGTGTCCTCAAGGCCCCCCTAAAAATCTCAGTAATAGCTTAAAAAAACCTCACAAGTAGCTGTTATTGATTGCGTAAGCCCACAACCAGTTGCAGCCAAGTATAGCCTGATGTGGACTATTCACTCTCTTATAGATATTGGTTTCAAGGGCATCTTTTTCTGCTACAAAAGAAAACAAAAAAAAGAACTAGTAAGCAGACAGGTCATTTTCATAGAAGGAAAGTAACTGATCTTATCATTTAACAAAGGAAAATCCTGTTCTTTTCCCTACAACTATGGTCATCTGGCCTCTCCATAAGATGGTTCTGGATAATCAGAACAAAAATTTTGACAAACATAAGTCACATAAAAACTGAAAGTAGAGAATTGTTAAAGTATGCACCAAAGGCAACTCTGAAGGAGAAAAGACTTTTTGAAAAGGTAGACTAAAAAAATGTAGAAGGCCTTCCTACCTCTCTCCCTATTTCCAATCACTATTGACAGGAAGTCAGGTCCAGTCCCTTACTGGTAGTGGAAGAAGAAAAATCACGGGCTGATTAGGTTTATGAAGTCCATGTGTCTATTATATACTATATTATGGTGCAATATAATATACTGAGTGACTTAACATTTGTAAGTGCTTACAATAGTACTTCACACATAGCATGATAAGTTTAGCTGCTTTAATGATGATGACAATTGATGGAGAAAAGAACACAAGACAGAGAATTTATACCTAGGTTTTAGTTCTAATTCTGCTGTTTACCACTATGAGACTTCAGGTGAGCAATTTAACTGCCCTAGGCCAAGGTTCCCCTTCTGTGAAAAGAGACACCAAAAGAAAGGGTATACAAAAATCTCTCTCCTCCTAGTATTTCATAGTTCTTAATCTCTAGACTCGAATTCTTGTAAAGGTGCCGTTACACGGGGATGGGCTTTCAGAGGACGTATACAAGTTTCTTGTATTATTTCCTATGTCAGTGTATTTATGTCTACACGTAGAGTAGTCCAGCTCCTAGTCCCTCAGTCCTTCCTCACAGCAGTCTTCAAAAGTCTTTTTTATAATACGAAAATTTGATGATGGGCACGTGGGAAGCAGAATATGTACAGGTTGGAGGGAGAAATATTTCTTTAAGATTTAGCATGTTCCAGGTGTAATGGCAGGTGTTTTTACATATATCCTTTCATTTCATTCTCACGGAGACGCTGTGAGATAAACACTATTATTTACATTTTTTAAATGGGGAAATTGAGAAGTTAAGTAATGTATCCAGGTCAAGATTTAGACTCAAGCTTACATGATTTATCCCTAATATTTAAAAAAACACCATGCTGACTAGAAATCAATTGGTTTCCAATTTTAATTATTTTAAAATTACAAAAGAATTCATCATTTTTACAAAACCTTTTATTCTTTGACTGAAGCTACTGTTTTCCTGATGAACAGAAATAGACTTAGATGGAATGCAGCTTTTGCACTTTGGCCTTCTCACCTGCTTTCTCTCTGAAATATGAAAATGATGCTTAAAGATGTAGCATCCATCTTGCAAGAATGAAGACAAAAACCACACGCTAAAGGCGAAGGACTGGAACAACTGAAAGAAGCTGCCTTTGATGAGCGTGCAGAGCCACCGTGCCAACAACGACCTGCCTACCTCTAGACTTCCTGTCGTATTGTAAAAAATAAACTTTATATTTGTTTAAACATTATGGTTGGGCTTTAGTTACATGTAGTCAAATACAAACAGAACTGCCACAAACATCACCATTAAACATCATAAATTACCTCATTTTTCATATCTAAAAAAGTATGTTAATACATCATATACTTTGTTTCAAGGCAACAAGAAATCTTAAACCTTAATTAATAATACTCCATAGAATAGATCTATCAACTGTATTAACCTCAACCAAAACAACTAAATCTTCTTAAAGTATGGCATACTTAGTAGTCCTTTTATAGGTTCTATTAATTTTTTACATAGGACTTTCTTGAGGTATTTTGAGTATACATTCATTCATTCATTCATTCTTTCCACAATCACTTGTTAAGCTTCTTCCATGTGGTGGGAATAACACAGCATTCTGAGATTTCCAGAAGCTCTAGTTTAAGACACTGAGGTAAGAAAATAAGATGGATTCTGCCTACATTCCCTGAGAAAATGTGGGGTGTGGACAGGCAAAGAGTCTGACTTTCTACTTTAGTGTTAAGGTTCTAAACTACTTCACCTCTAGACTGTGGTTTGAGTTATGGGACTCTAAGAAAGTAGAGAACCCACTACAGTTCCAAACTCAGCTTTTTCAATTCCCCACAATTTAAAATAAATCAGTGGTATTCATAGGTTAAAAACAAACGCTTCATTACTCTGCTACAACCAACTAGAGATAAACATGAGCTCCAGTTATGGCATTTGCTTCTGGTTAGAAGATCATTTAGGTATACGCAACTTACATTAACTGTCTGAATGACCAAATTTCCCCTATAAAACAAAGGAAACTCCTCCCCTACATATCCTCTTGTTTAGATCACAAGGCTCCGGCTACAGCTATTTATGGCCCTCTTCATAGTATCCAAAACTATTAGGACAATGTATTAAACAAAGTTTCCAGTATAGACGGCACTTCGGGGGGGGTGGGGGGAGGACCTAAAAATTTTAAATTTAAAAACTGGAAACAAACAAACAAACAAAAACCTGGCAATCACAACCAAAATAGAAAAGAAAAGGAAGAAAAAGATATAAGATATCTAGTTCGATATATGAGATGAAGGAGAGAAGATTATAAATGCCAAATCCAGAGATCTCAGCAATGGGAGAAATTTGGCATAATTAATAAGAAATATCAAAAGGAAAAAAGAAAATATGAAGTATGTTTCAGGAAAGAGAACTGCCTGTGCAAAGGCCTCCCTACGAGAGAACAGAGGGGTCTGTACAGACGGAACATAAACTGCGAGCAGGCAGGAGGAAAAGACAACTAGAAAGGAGGTAAGAGAGTTAAGCCAAGGATACAATATGGAAGAGTACATCGACCAAGTTAAAAATTTCACTTTATTGTGAGAACAGTAAGGAACTAACGTATTTAAAGCATAGTTTTGATATGATTAAAACTGTATTTAGAAGGATTACTGGGTGTTACATGAAAATAAATTATTTCTTGTTCATTTTGTCAGAGCTTAAAAAATAGTTACCTTATTGTGGTGTCTAAAAGTTCAATCTTCCCAAAGTAAGCATTTTGAAAAGCAAATGCGACCATGTCCAGAAAAAAAGTTTTTAAATCCCTTTTTTTTTCGTCTCTGGTTTTATTCAAAGCCAAATGATACGTATGCCCATGGGTAATAAGGTCACCAAGTTAAAAGAGCAATATGACAATTATAAAAAGTAAGATTACAGCTACTACAAACTGGAGCCCATTAGCCCATACTACAAGGAAGTTATCACTGTAAATGGCTTTTCCTGTGTCCTTATCAATGCAGTGCACAAAGCATCTCACCCCCAGCTTTTCTCTATGATCTAGGTAGTGTTTACGCCTATCTGACCTCAGCAGGCACTGGTGGGTCAGTGAAACTGGGAGGCAGTGAGATATGGCAGGAGAGTGATGAGACAATCTGTTACATGTCAGAGATGAACTAGGAATCACCAAAAATTTCAGGGCAAAACTTTCCACATTAAAGAAATATCTCTAAAGAAAATACTTAAAATACGTTCTTACTGCTCAGAAGTACTCAAGATCACTAGGGAAACAAACCAGAAAGCTTCCGGCTCTAATAGTAGAAGCTGGTTCCTCAACAGTGCAACCCGCACTTGTCTTAGATAATGGAGGAAAGCAGATGAATATTTCTGAGAGAGAAAATAAAGTCCATTTGAAATGAAAATAAAACCATTACAAAAAGGATCAAGAGGAATAGTGTCTAAATACCAGTGCCCAAACTATTAGTCACTTTAAGTTTTTAAAAACTAAATTTCAAGGATATAAATATCAGAATTCCTTTCTAACATCAATGCCATCCCAAAACACTTGAAAATGGTAGCTACTCATTTCAAATGACTGTTCTCAGGAAGGATTTTCCATGAAAAGTTCAATGTTGTTTTTTTATTTCCCAAAGAAAATGTATATATTTCAAATAAACATGATGGATTTTTTAAAAAACCAGGCCTCTTCAGAGTTTCTTACAAAACAGCTTTTCTCCAGATCCGTTAAATTATAAACTTTTTGAGAGCAGAAAGTGTCCTGATCATATTTCAGTGTATCAGGAAATGCTGGCTTAAATAAAATTTAACATGTTTATTTTTTGCAGATCTTCTCAGAATATTCTTGAATATACTAATGTGAACTGTGAAAAACCCAAAACAGCAGTACAGGACACAGAGTTTCTATGACATCTGAAACAGGGGCCCCTCCTTTTCTTTTTGTTAAACAATTCAACTGATGAGACTGTTGTTTCCCAGAAATACAGCTCCAGAAACAGCCTTAAGGAGATCCAGATCATTAAGCTATATGCCTGTGGCAATGCTGGAATTCTGTAACACAATTTCCAATCTCAGGTGACTGGCAAAATAAAGTGATGTTTCCCTGTCTCTGTAACACTATCTGTGGGAATGTCAAATAAGAAGAAAGAACTTATTCACTAACTCTATGCACCTAGAATCTTGCATATTGGCCTTTCTCATTTGTCTTAATTTCTACCACAGGAATAGTAAATGACCCTACTTGTGCTTATACCCAAAACAAATATTTAAATGTTCATTCAAATGTCCTTGTAACAAATTGAAAAAGTTTAAATAATGGATTTTTACTACAGTTATATAAAATAAATACAAGTCAATAGTCTCAGCATTTAAAATAAAATCAGGATGGCTCTAACAATAATTTGGCTATGGTAAAGTACATCAACTTTAATGAAAATTAAAACACCAATCAGAGCTCTATTTATTTATTGGCATTCACTGCCAGATCAATGGTCTGTGAGAGTCACTGACAAAAACTATGTGAGGTTGATGTATGCATATCTTTTTTTAATTTGCCAATCAACAGTCTTAATATCAAGACATAGCAGAAATGTTTTGCTATTTTTTTTAAAGGAAGTCTCATTTTTTAAAATCAATAACAATAAAAAAACCTGACCATCAAAAATATACCCAATCCTTCAGATTTGTTTTAAGTATATGTTCCAATTCTTGCTGCCAAATTTACTTGGTTATTAAACAGCAATAGTGCTTTCTGATAAAACTACAGGAATAAGAACCCTAAACTCTTACCTCTGGTGCCAACAAAAAAAAATTATTCCATGGCATGAGGCCAGCCTCTACCAAGTGAGGTGTTTTCCTCACATTTGCCATATGAATAAGTCACTTATTTAATGTCGTCAAATTTGTGAAGCACTATGAGACTGCTGAACTGTTACATAAAATCCAAGATAATATTATTATAAATATACAAATAAACAATAAGCCTTCAACTATCACTTTTCAAAAGGATCTTGAAAGTCCAACCCTGAGAATGGCAAAACTAATCATTTTTCTTTAATTGAAAACTCCAGTCGTGTCTTAAACTCTTCAAGTATTTATTTCCCAAGTGCTTTAATATAATAGCCAATTGCTACCAAAGTTCTTTTAAGTAATTTCATTAAGTAAGTCCCCTAACACCTCAGAGAACATGTCACTTATAACTGCTTATATCTGTTCCTTTTTCCACCCTCCAAATCCGTTCCTCACTATTATCTGTAGTTACATGACCATGGATTTTGTACTTTCCCAGTGCAGACCATACCAGTAGAAATCCTCAGATTAGAAAGAGAGGAACATGTTCCAGGAAGACTCCTGCCCACCAACCCCACCCCATCCCCGGCCCCAGCAAGGATCAGGAAGGACTGGAAAGAGACTGTGGGTAAATTCTAGTTCTGCTGCTGATTCACCTCTCCTAATTATAGCCAAGTACTTAAAAAGAGATATTATTAAAAGCAAGTAAGAGGTAAAATACTCTGAAATTTAACACAATTACTTATGTTCAGGGAGATAAATTACTAACTACAGTTCTCATAATTATTTCTAAATCTCTGCTCTGAATCCTTCTAAGTAGAAGAATTCAACGGACAAAACTATTATTTTAGGTACTTAGGCTAACTTATTCTTAACAGAAAAACAGGCTTGCCATGCATAATGGCTGCTCAGGGAATAAAGATTTATGACACAGAAATAAGGTCACTTTGAAATATGCTTTTAAATTTAGATTTGGGCAAGGCTTCCAAATCCAAGAAAAAGACAATGTGACAGGGAGTCCTTAGGAGGCTTATAAAAGGAGATACTCAAATGGAATTAGGGTAAGTTATTCTGGGGCATAGGTCTGTAGTCAGGAGATACCTGAAAATCTGACTCAGCCTGTCCTTCCCTTTAGATGAAGGACTCTTTCTAGATGTACAAATAAGATTCGCAGTTGGGGAAGCCTCTGAAATTCTAAGCAACATATCACATGCATATACATATGTGCATTTTCTCTAGGGAAAGAGTTCACAGCTTTCATCAAATTCTCAAAAGCTCCTTGCCCGAGAAAGTTGAAAAGAAATAATGCACTTGCTGGAGCCTTGTAATGATGAATTCACTGCACAACGACACCCTGCATTCCCTTATATCTTAGGTTGTTTCACAATCTCCTTTAGTGATTAAAGGAGCGTTACATAAAACTTATGATTCATGTAATCCCTAGGGGTTGCTGCTTACTAAAAGAAAATCCACATATTGATATAATTGATATCCCTGGACCCAAAATGTCAGAAATCTTTTAAAGTAAAGCTTTTTATTCTTTTTTTTTTAATAGAGGTAACATTGGTCTATAACTTTCAGGTGTACATCATTATATTTTGACTCTTTATCACAATATAACACACATGCAGAAAAGTACATAAATCAAAGGTGCACACTTGTCAACATGCTTTAATCTAGGAATTTTTTAAAATTGTTAATGAGATGATGTAGATCACTGGAAACCAAGATACCACAAGAAGATCATAAATCAGATTATATTTATGGTTATATTTACAGGTTTGCCCTCCCCCCTGGCTTCTTAATGATACCCAAGCTCCTTGTTATGGGGCATGTATACACCCTTTCAGTGACAGAAGAGTGAGTGAGCAGCAAATGTGGGGAAGGGTCAGAAAGTTGTTGTACTATATAGTGGAGTTTAAAGTACCTACAAATCTTTGTCCAAATTGAGCTGGGTTCAAGGCATGGAGCCCATAAACATGGTAGACATCACTGGGTTAATAGAGTTTTCAAAAAATCTTCACGACAGACTGGTTTCTGCCTTCATTAGACAAATAATCCACCCATCTTTTTAACTACAACTACACTATGTACAAGAATCTCAGATCATTTTTATTCATCATTTCCCTTCCAGTAAAATTTTTAGTTTATGTTATTTTCTCCCTTCTTAAAAAATTTAACTTTAATGACTCTAAAATGATGTTTTGTATCCTGCCCCTTACCTGCCCAACCTTAAACTGTATATAAAGATTTAACTAACATAAGTTGTTTAAAACAATTCTATAAAACACACATACCTTTGCCCTGCACACTTCCATTGCAGTACTATATCAAGGACCAAGTCTCAATTAACCACTATCTGACCCTTGTTCACTTTCTTCCCTCCCCTCCTCCTGCCTAAGTTTGCCCTTCCTGCCAAAGTTCAGCACTTCCTAGAAAAGTCTCACTGCCTGTTTGATATTGTACTTCACTTTAGTCACCAAAGGAAGAATTTACAGGTGCTTGGCCCCATCTATAAGACCATGACCGAAATCTGACCTCCTGTTACAATACGTGAACTCCTGCCCTACTGATAAGGTTGGCAGATATAAGTAGGATTTTTCAAATAATCCTTTGGGAATTTATAAGCAGCACAGCCATAAAAGGGGGGTGAATGGAAGGTCGGTTTCACTAAAAATAATAAATATTGCCATGTTTATTCAAAGTGTGCCTTGTTATCCTCCAGGCCAAAAGTTCAGATAAACACTATTGTAAATGACAAAATATTAGAACTTTTTGTTACTTCTGTTATGATCCTTCCGTTGGACACCAACAGAACTGTTTTCCCTCATATAAGTCCCTGTTCTGATATTGTATAACACTGCCTGAGACTAAAATACTGGATTCATTTACAGGTCAAAAGGAGGGTAGTTATCTTTCAAAATCAAAAACAAACATTTACTGAGTATTATAAACTACTAATACTAAGTGCTAAAAGCTGGGGCTAAAAAAGATGAATAAAACATGGTACCTGCCCTAAAAAAGCTTATAGTCTATTGAGGAAAAAGAATACATATTAAAATACAATGATATAATAAGTAAGCACTAATATAAATTATGTTCTGGGTCCTATAATAGTACAAAGAAGAAGGGAGTCCACCAAGCTCAAGCTGAAATGCCAGGAAAATTTGCTGGAGGACACGAGTATGAAATAAATATGAATCAGTAAAAAAAAAAAAAAATGGAAATAGCAATTCAGGCAAAATGACTAGTAATGAGGAAAGAATGAGAAGCATGAAATAGTATGGTGCATTCAAAGAACTGGAAACATTTCAGTATCACTAAAGCAAGGTGGTAAGCAGCAGTAAATATGACAGACAGGACATGGAAAACCTTCTATACTTCTATATTTTCTTCCCAGATGACCAATTAGAGAATTTTAAGCAGATAACACACATTTCAGATTTGTATGATAGATAGATTACTATCACTATAATGAGAAGCGAGTTAGGAATTTGTGATAGAAGGTAGGGAGAACAGTTAGGAGACTGTTTTCAATAATCTGATGGGAATTTGAACTAGGGCAATCATTTTAGGACAGAGGAGGATGAAATGAAGAAAACTATATTTGGGAGATAACATTTGTAAGATTTGGAGATCTGGATATGATATTGCAAAAAAAGGAAGAGTTTAGGTTTCTGCCTGGTGACTAGATAAGTGATGCTGTTATTACCTGAGACCCCCGTAAATTCAGAAGAAGTAGACTGGGGGTTGGGGGGGCAGATAATAAACTCATTTTGAAACACACAGAGTTTGTCCTGCTTGTGGAATACCCAAAGTTTATTAGGTTCAGTAAACTATTATATATAAAAGTCTGAAGCTCAAAAGAAAGCTGAGAAGTAGAGATTGAGGTTTGGAATCATTAAGCGCTTCAAACCAAGAACATAGATTATATCATTCAAGAAAGGCAGGAGAGAAAGAAGAGAAGTGGGACAAGGGCAGAACCATGGGAATACTGAGGGAACAAAGAAACAGAGCCCACAAAGATCAAAACAAGTAACAACTTTCAAAAAAGCTGGTAGAGGAGAAGGAAAACATATCGTAAACGAAGACAAAAGGATTAACAGTCTCACAGAGTAAATTATCAACAAAGTCAAAAGCAGGTGAAAGGTCCAGTAAGATACAGATTCAGGGTAGTGGTATGAACAGAAGATAAATATACCAGGTTGATGAGAGAATGAAGAGTGAAGAAGTAAAGACAAGTACTGAAATGGAAAGGAATGGGAGAGAGGTTTATTTTCTCCTCATTTCTCTATTCCCAAATCTTTCCTTAAAGCCTAATGTTGCTATTAACTACACTAGCAAATAACCAAATATTTATGTTATAAATCTTTATATTAAGTAATCCATTTTTAAATATCTTTGTCATTAATATTATGAAGAGCTATCATTCACCACATAGTAATACAAATTAGTGATTTAAGAATGGGGAGACAAATACAGAGAAGTGACAAATTAAACCCCCAGAAACTATGAAAAGAGTCAACCTTAGAAGTTATACATGCTTTGGCCCTTCCTTTAGCAAAGGAGATATTTGAGTTCTTGTTTAAAGTCTCTTTAGGTC
Organism: Equus caballus; assembly: GCF_041296265.1. NCBI lineage: Eukaryota > Metazoa > Chordata > Mammalia > Perissodactyla > Equidae > Equus > Equus caballus. The sequence goes on along the minus strand of NC_091698.1, from coordinate 46,074,679 downwards.
TGTAACAGCAGTGTCTAAAATATAAACATATATTTCAGAAAAGATAGAGATGAGTTCTTACCACTAGTTGTACCTTTTCAAAGCTAGGGAACACTACAAATGGGGGAAGAGGCCTGCTTCTGCCATACAAATTGTTACAGAAAATTTGTGAACACCAAATATTTCAATATTACAAAATACCAATGTGTAGAATTTATTTTTAAATGGGCAGTTTAAGGTCCTCCTGTTTAGTCCTCACAGTTTAGGACTACACAGTTTTTTTTATTTAAATATACAAATGTGTAAATTTTAAATAATTGATAAACTTTGTATGTTGATGGCAGAGACTAGAAGCTCTATCTATACGTCTATACCTTATGTCATATGTTTTTTTAAAATACCAGTAATGTGTCTAATAATCAGCATCAGAGATACATCACTCTTGCCATATTAACTCCCATTTATTAAATGCCAATTCTGTGCCAGGGACTGAGCTAGGCGCAGTTCATACAATATCTACAACTGCACTAAGAAAGTAATTATTATCACACTTTATATACGAGAGAGCTAAGGTTTAGGTGACTTGCCTAACACCACACAGCTAGTAAGTGGGCAAATAAATTACTTCAGTATTCTTATGAATCTCTATTTGAATTCTCACTTGAAAAAATCTGTTACATTTTCTATATCATAAAATCTTAATACAGCTTACAAAAACTAGCATACACATAGCGATGAGATATAGTACTGTCATATCATAGTCATTCAAAGATTGTAACTTCTCTCCTGGTAGATTCTAATGTTTTAAAAGCATTAAATCCTTTACTTATTTTTATATCCTTGCTTCTCCAAATCCACTTCATGAAGAAGAAAAATTCAATGTGTTTACTGACTAATTTAATGAATAACAAGGTCTGAGTTAGCATATGTTCAAACAAATGTACTACGTCCTTTAGCTACCACTTATTTATTTATTCATTCAACTAATATTTATTGATTACCTACTATATGCCAAGTGCTGTTGTTGGTACTGACGATATAACATTAAACTAAACAAACTACCCATTTTCATAGACATTACACTATTTGAGAGGAAAAATGCACTTGATTTTGCAATTATGAGGCTTACCATAAGTTACCTTGAAACTTGATATAAGTGAATATGGCTCTTTTTCTACAGACATTTGGATTAAATACAACAACTGTGAACTCCCAAAACCATACATACTGTTGAAGAGACTAAACAAAATCATGGAGCACGTAAGAAAGATTACAAGAGAGAAAGGAACAAGCATGTGACAAAGGAAAAACGCATATTACTGCATATGTGATTTAAACTCAATTTTCAAGAAACAGGTAACCCCTATCTTATATAAATCATCTCATAAAACAGAGAAAAGGGAAGGATGTTTGATAATTTTAATAAAGCTAAAATAACATTTGACTTACAAACCACATAAGGATGATACAAAAAAAAATTATAGGCCTGTGTTACTTATGACTATACATATCAATACAAAAAAGATTAAAAATAAATAAATAATAGTTAAATTCCATGGTATGTTAAAAAAAAAAAAGCAGCAATACATCCTCATCAGGTTGGATTTCTCTAAAGAATGCAAGGATGGTTTAATATCAGAGAAATCTATCAATGAAATTCACCATGTTCATGAACTAAAAGGTAAAAATCAAAGGATTATATCAATATTATTTGGAAAATAAATTCAATAAAATTCAACACTTATGTTTTTATAAAAAATTCTCAGGAGCCTAGGAATAACTAAAGAATATTTACCAAAAATCTATTACAAACATCAGTTAATGGAGAAATTTTAGATACATTTTCTTTGAGATTAGAAATCAGACAAGGATGCCCACTATCATCTTACTGAAAAATATAGTAATGATGATCCTGGTCAATACAGTAAGACAAGAAAAAAGAACAATGAGATAGATAGATAGGAAGAAAGGAAGCAAAAATAATTACCTGCAGACATTATGATCAGCTATCCAGAAAACCTATCATAAACCAAATAACAAACTATAGTAACTAATGAAAGAGGTGAGCAAGGTTGTCAGATGTAAAGTTAACTTACAAAAATCAATAGTGTTCCTCAATATCAGCAACAACTAATTAGAAAATAAAGAAATAGCAACAAAAACTATAAGCATTTTGCTATTAACCTAACAAAGAATGCCTAAGATTCTTTACACTAAAAAAAAAAAAAAAGCTCAATTAAATCATTTAAAAGTAGATCTTATTCTTCCATTAATGGGATGACTTAGCTTTACCAAGTTGTCAGTTCTTCTCAAAATTTATCTATAAATTCAATCAAATCATTCAAAATTCTAGAAGGATTTTTTTTATGAACTCAAACTGATTCTAAAGTATATATGGAAAAATAAAGGTCTATGAATAGTGAAGCCAATTTAAAAGAGGAGAAACGAGAAGGAACCTCTTTCACCACATATGCAGATACATTACAACACCAAATATAACAAACTATAGAGCCAAGAAACAGATTCATGTAAATGTGAATATTTAGTGTATGCCACGGCTACTACCAGGAATCCCTGAGCAATGTACAGATCATGTAGTAGATGGGATTGGTAAAACTGAATTCATCACACAGGAAAAAATTAAATTGGATCCCTACTTCACACTATATACAATGGTGAACCCAAGATGGATCAAGATCAACACGTGAATGATAAAATATTAAAGATAATATAAAGGGAATGCTCTGTGAACTTGGAATAGAGAGGGATTTTTTTAAACAAGACTGAAAAAACACAAACTATAAGATTAAAATTGATGGACTTAATTCATCAGAATCGAGGGTTTCTATTTCATGACAAATAACCTAGACATAGTTTAGAGTATGGTGGCAAACTGGAAAAAAGAAATTTGCAATATCCTAAACCGTCAGTATCTACAATATACAAGGAATTTCTGAAATTTCTCTTTCCAGCAAAGAGAAAAAACCAAAACAAGAAATCCAATACAAAGTTGAGCAAAAGTTAAAAAAGACAGTTTAGAGAAGAAAAATCTTAAACGATTAGTAAGTCTACAAGGAGAAGTCCAACGTTACCAGTAATCAGAGAAATGCAAATTAAAAGATATCATTCAATATCCAATTCATTCAACATTAGGTTAGCAGAAATTAGAAATTAGTAATATTAGGTATTATACATATATCTTCTGACTCAACAACTCCACTTCTAGGTAGAGAAATCATAAAAACTTACCTACAAGTCCACAAGGGGGTACTATTTGTTACAGCAGAATGTTAGAGGCAATTTAAGTGCTGATCATTAAAGTAGCAGATCTTATAACACAGAAAACTACAAACCATCAGTTAATTATCATGAAGTGGGAGGCAATGAGCTAGATATACAGACTATCACAAGGATAGATATTAAAAACAATGTTGAATAAAAAACATAAGAAGTAAAACTAGATCCATAAGACAACAACATTTGAGTAAATTTAAAACACTCACATATACAAAATTACTATATATTTTTCAAGGACACAAACACGACCATGATCACACATTAAACATATTAGAGTTAGTATACTTGGAGATGTGAGAGAAGTGGGCTTGAGAATAGCAGATGAATGGAAAAACATGATAAAAGAAGATACAAGAGGGGGCCTTGTATAAAATGATGATAATAGTGTATAACAAACTAAGATGTATATGATTTATTTAATTCCCTGTACATGAGATTGAAAAAAAGTTGCCTACTTATTTTAAATGCCTTGATACAACTCAACCTATAACCTGCTTCATCTTTATATAACAAACAATGATAGATGGAGAGAAGGAGTGGAATGGGGAAGAAGGAACTAGAGAGCAAGGAGAAGTGGGAGGAGGAAGGAGAGGTGAGGTGAGGAAGCTACCAGGTCTTTTCTCAAACTAATGGACATCACCACAAAGTACTTCAGGCCATGAAGTCCACAGACCAGTGTCCCTAACATCTGGAGGAACAACTAAATGACACTATGTTAAATATACGAAGAAAGAAAACGGATAACAAGACCACACTGAAACGTATTAAAAACAACCCGATAGAAGCTTCACTGAAGTTCGCTCTACAAGATATCAACCCTCATCAATTTGTCTCTGATGATACTTTGCTTCATAGTTTAATTTCTTGATTGACTTTGTGTGTATCTGTGTGTCTGCATATAGGTGTACTATATGCAAGATGGAGAAAGGGTCATTTCTTAGAATACCATTAACAGTTATAATAATAATTTCCCCCCAGAAAGGTTGCTCTTTCCACATTTTACATGACAAAAGGAATAACTGTCATTAGGAAGCTAAAGTAAACAATTTTTACAAATATTATTTTAATATGTAAAAGATACGATATTTTTCTTTAAATAACTACATTATTAAATTAAGAACAGATATCAATGTGTATGTGACTATTTTGAGGTATAATACAGTAATGTGTTTGAAATTAACATTACTAGCTATAGCATATTGCATGGCAAACATAAACAAAAGATTTAAAAAGGATTTTTTATAATTAATATTGAAATAGTTTCTCTTTCCTTACTCTTAATAATAATTTTTTAAAAACTATTAAAAATGAGAATGTAGAGTTTTAAATCTAATATACATCTTTATTAGGCAGAGCCAGATAAAGACTCACCAGGACAGAATATATGTGTAGACATCGATAAACAGGAGAGAAATCCACCAAATCTTGGGCCCCAGGTACCTGCAAAACAACCAGATTGTCACATATTATTCAAACAAAGCTATTAAGAGCAACTGCATTCATTTTTACTACCCCAGTGTAAAAACAACAAAAAAAGGCCAGCTATAGCTTTTAAGAGAGAAACACAAAACAAACAAAGAAACCACACTTCCAGAAACCTAGTTTTGATATTTTAGCCAAGGGATTAATAACTTTGAAGATAACACCAAGGCTGGGACGCAGAACAGAAGGATGGATAGGAGAGAGGAGTAACAGGTGTCACTGGTCCTGCACCTGCTTCTAAAAATACATTTTGGGCCATAGGCCTCCAAAAGGGAAAAGAAGAAGGTGTGAATGTGACTTTGATAACTTGACCTTGTCTTCTTAGATACATGATAGTCCACATAAAAAAGTCACTTCAGTGGTCAAAAACAAAACTTGCCACATAGGATAAATTAAATGACCTGCCAGTCAATTCCTGAAGGGCATAAGAATGAATGAATATTTAAGTCAGCATGCAATCAAAATACAGAAATATGCTAGGAAGAAAAAAGGGAGATCATGTAAAAAATAAGATAATGAATGGAAAAGCCAAATCTAGAAGTAACACCAGCAAATTATAATATGAACAGTGCATACAAATTAAACCTAGACATCAAAAGAGAAAGTAAAACAAAAAACATGTGGTAAGAACTGGAGTGTAGTCACAGTGTTAAAACTGACTTGTTACGTGACCTGACCTAAGTCACAACTTAATTTGGCCTCCATTTTCTCAACTGAAAAGGGAAATTATCAGTTGACATATACGAATTTAACAACAAAAAGAGAAACTGGAAGTAAATATTGAACAAAACAAAATAAAGCAAAAAACAAAAGACAAAATTACATAAAGAAATAATCAAAATAAAGACCTAGATGATGGGGCCAGCCCTGTAGCCAAGTGGTTAAGTTCGCAGGCTCTGCTTCGGTGGCCCAGGGTTTCACCAGTTCAAATCCTGGGCACAGACATGGTACCACTCATCAAGCCGTGCTGAGGCGGCGTCCTACATGCCACAACTAGAAGGACCCACAACTAAAAAATACACAACTATGTACGGGGGGGCTTTGGGAGTAAAAGGAAAATAATTAAATCTTTAAAAAAAAAAAGTCCTAGATGAAGTTTTTGCTGTAACACAGGTAACTGCATGATTCATTAGAATATAAGCAGCAGGCATACCTAAATTAGCTTGGGCTGATTCACGATTACAAGGTCAGTTTCCCTTACTTCATAAAGTAAGCCTCGTTTCTTCTTTTGGGGCATAGCTTCTTCACCAACAAGCTTTTGCTAATGAAATCTACTCATTCCACAATTCAACAGTCCAACATCTATTTTCTTTCACCTCCAAAACCATTACATCTCTATATTTATTGGTTCAAATTTATTGACTAGTCTGTTCATTTGCTTTGCATCCATGAGGGCAGAGATCAAATCTCTATGTTTAAGAACTCTGTAGTGCTATATACCTGTAAGCACTCAAAACAAAATTTTACCTGAATCCAACAATTGATAGTAAGGTGCTCAAGAACCTACCTGATGGCCCAAGCATAGCTTTACTTTAAAAAAAAAAAAAAAGCCTTTAGAAAAGTTAGCAAGCACTGCAAAATTACTGAGAAAGATAATTTATGGACAGATGGGTACCATGTAGTAGAAAGATTAAAAAGCACGTAAAGGGGACAGCCCAGGTACACAGTGGTAGGTTCACGTGCTCTGCTTTTGTGGCCCAGGGTTCACCAGTTCAGATCCGAAGTGTGGACCTGGCACAGCTCCTCAAGCCACCTTGTGGTGGCATCCCATATAAAGTAGAGGAGGATTGGCACAAATGTGAGCTCAGCAACAGTCTTCCTCAAGAAAAAAAGAAAGAAGATTGGCAACAGATGTTAGCTCAGGGCCAATCTTCCTCATCCCCCCCAAAAAAGCACATAAAAATTGTAACTTTAACAGTACAAATGGACACTCATTTTCATCTTAATAACACAAAAAGAGGCAGCAGGTAATCATATTTAGGCAGTCTTATTTGAAGTGACTACAACATTAAAGCATCTTTACAGTCTCCCCCTTTTATTGCAAAGTAGAGATTTGAAAGAAATTTATTTTATCTTTCCAGAAAAAGAGTCTACTAACAAAATCTATGGCTAACAAAACACAATCTCAAAAGAAGAAAAATAGAAAAATTTCATAAAATTCTATTTATAACAGTATTTAAACTACATAAAAATTACACATGCATAGGGAAAAAAGACAAGAAAGATGTAAAGCAAAACTTGACCTGCATAGGAAATGGAACTCTTTTCTTTTACTTAGAATTAGTGATTATAAAGTCATTTATTATATATACATTTACAAAAACTTTAGGGAAATTTTCTTACCTAATTTTGAATAAAAAATTCTATCACAACTTTGTTGTCATGTTCTTCTTCATGCAGCTTATTTATTTTGTTTTGCTTTGACTCAGAGCCATAGCTTCATTCAAAAGAAAACTGCTTCTAGCCATTTCTCAGATAGAGCCTTGGCCCCTTCACATGGCAGCCCCATCCTCATAGAATGAGCATCTACATTAGGGGACAGCTTTCCTAGAAACCTGTGACAAATAATCTAACAAATAGGTCTTTACATGGGCTAAGAAAATTGGTTCATCTGGGCCAAATAAAAAGGAGGAGTGGCTGAGCGGTTAAGTTCGTGTGCCCCGCTTTGGCGGCCCAAGGTTTCGCTGGTGCGGATCCTGGGCGCAGACATGGCCCAGCTAGTCAGGCCACGCTGAGGCGGTGTCCCACATGCCACAACTAAAATATACAACCATGTACTGGGGGGACTTGGGGGAGAAAAAGCAGAAAAAAAAATAGATAAATTTAGAGAGGAGATAAAGGCCTTTCCTGTCATCTCCACCAAATATTTACAAGCAAACCTATTCTCTGTAAGGCTGTCTTGACATCATCATACTCAGCTTCCAACTGTTTAAAGTGCCCTGATCTGGAAGTATTGGCTTTGCTTTTTCTTAGCCTCTAAAAGCACAATCCAGTTAAGTCCTCCTAAGCACACGGCTGCCTGCTCTGAAAGCAGTACACAGAAACCTAGTCAAGAAAAGAAGGAGCAAAATGGGGCTTCAACTCACAAACTTTACCTCCACCCCAAAAGAGTCTACTATTGAGAAATCCTTTTTCCTCCATGCCCCCTTCTGTGAGGCACACTGTGAGGAACCAAGAAGAGTGCTGTGAGGAGAAAGGCACGTAAAGCATGCACTGACTCATGTTGCTTTGAGCTAGATATGTTTTCTCTGCTTCCACTAATGAAAAAGAATCACTTACATCTAGGGAAAGGCGAAAGGAGGAGAGCAACACAACGTACGTGAAGGAATGCTACACGTTTGGAAGGATGAGAAATGAACTTTCAAAACTCTAAATAAATGGGGGTGGAGAAAAGAACAAAAGGCAGTTTTTCCTGACTCACATAAATAGGTCTGCTTTAAGGTCCACATTTTGCTTCCCATTTAAAATGCTAAATCTCTGTCAAAGTTGTATTCCTTCTTCTTCCTCTCTTTTGCCCCCTCCTCCCCTCAAGTTGCAAATGATTCAAGCAGGTTTAGGTTTCAGCTGGGGCAGAGGGAGGGGTCCAAGGACACTTTCCTAAGCTAACAATGACTGTCTGTAATGGTTTCTGTCTTCTAACAAAAGCCATGACTCCGTCTTTATCAGCTTCATCTAATTTTTCCTTTCCAAAGTAAATAACACAGCCCTTGCATTTTACACATGTCCAAGTTTGACAAATCATTATCGACTGAGACTATAACTGATAAGAGATAACTTTGTGGTAGGAGGACGTTGTCATTTCCTCTCATAAGGGCTTTCTTTCTGAGATACAGAAACATGATTAAAATAGTTAAACATTTCCTTTGCCTGGCAGCCAGGAACTCAAGACATTAAGATACTGGAGTCTGTATTTTTCTAGTTCAAATAGATCTATGAAGATACCAACAGTAGCCGCAAACAGTATACTCAAGATTATCCTGCTTTTTTAACTAGTTGTTTTCTTTATGAATTCACATGAAATAATTTCATCACCAAGGACAGCAGCTGCCTAATTCCCTATATAGTTTCAGAATGGAGAGCATTAGTGCCTTTTATCAGCTCAAACCTATTTATTTTCAGAGACGAGCAAGTAGTAGGTAAAATTTTAGATTCTTTAACTAAGAAATCTGTGCTTTGGAGCATGTTATAATATTATACAAATTAAGATATTAAAACAACAGATAATAATAAGACACTAAAAGAATTTAGGGGTGACTGGACTACAGAGGTAGATATCATGGAGGCACCTACTACAACCTAAAATTACACATTCACATATCCATTAGCAATCGTGTATCGCTAGACACCAATATACACAGCTAATTTGTCCATTTCAATATGATTCTTTTTTTTTTTTTTTTTTTTTAGAAGATTGGCAACAGTTGTTAGCTCAGTTGCCAATCTTTTTTTTTTTTTTTTTTTTAAGATTTTATTTTTTCCTTTTTCTCCCCAAAGCCCCCCGGTACATAGTTGTGTATTCTTCGTTGTGGGTTCTTCTAGTTGTGGCATGTGGGACGCTGCCTCAGCGTGGTCTGATGAGCAGTGCCATGTCCGCGCCCAGGATTCGAACCAACGAAACACTGGGCCGCCTGCAGCGGAGCATGCGAACTTAACCACTCGGCCACGGGGCCAGCCCCTCAATATGATTCTTACTAACAGTTTCCATCAAAGCAATATTTCCTAATTATTTGCTGTCAAATAGCACTACATCCTACCAACATACAAACTATCACGTGATACCACTATCTAGATGACTGAAAATAGTCTAGAGACAGAGGAAGTTATGAAGCAAGAAAAGTAAATGTCTAAACAGGATTAACGAAAGGCACCCTGAAAAAAATAGTCTTATGAGCCTCTGCAGACAATATATATTGGGGAAGATGTAAAGATTCAGAGTAGAAATGGGAATATTAGACAGTCAGAAAGAAAAGAAACATGAACATTTCAGATTATAAAAATTCTTGGGGGCCAACCAGTGGCATAGCAGTTAAGTTCACGCGCTCTGCTTCAGCAGCCGGTGGTTCACCAGTTCAGACCCCAGGTGCAGACATACACACGACTTATCAAGCCATGCTGTGACAGGCGTCCCACATATAAAACAGAGACAGACGGGGCACAGCTGGTAGCTCAGGGCCAATCTTCCTCGGCAAAAAGAGGAGGATTGGAGGCAGACGTTAGCTCAGAGGTAACCTTCCTGCAAAAAAACCAACAAACTCTTGCAAAAGATCAGGGTCTCACTTTTATGACATGTTTTTCTTCTTCTCTAATACATCTTAGTTCAGGTCAAAGGAAGTCTCAGGAAATGGAAAGGTTAATGGGTTAGTTCCTCTCATAAAGAATGAGGAAAAAGATTTTACTTATTAAAGAAAAAAGGAGATTTTTATTTTAAAATAACTGATGGTGGGGCTGGCCCCGTGGCCGAGTGGTTAAGTTTGCACGCTCCGCTGCAGGCAGCCCAGTGTTTCGTTGGTTTGAATCCTGGGCGCGGACATGGCACTGCTCATCAAACCACGCTGAGGCAGCGTCCCACATGCCACAACTAGAAGGACCCACAACGAAGAATATACAACTATGTACCGGGGGGCTTTGGGGAGAAAAAGGAAAAAATAAAATCTTTAAAATAACTGATGGCATTCAAGTTTTAATCCATTTAATCCATTTAATCCATAATCCAAGTTGTATCCATTAAATGGATACATCCATTTAATATTTTCATTATACCCCCTTCTCCCCAAAAAAGGGAGGCAGGAAAAAAAAAGTATCTGCAGGTAACAACCTGATAAGTCCATCTACTTTACTATGGGTAAGCCTGTCATTAGGAAAGGGGAATACAGCACAAGAAAAGATGGCTTGCTTCCCCCCACTCAAGAAGAGCAGCAAATGTACTAGGAGAGATTTACCTACACTGCTGGTAAACATCGTCCATGAAAACAGAAATGCATTAGTGCACTCCAGTCCTGTTGTGCGCACAGCTGTCCCAGGAGATACACACACACACACAGGCCATTATTTGTCTCTTATGAAACCTTTGAAAGTAGGTGGATCATCCAAAAAGAGTACTATAGACACTTGCAAGGAATTTAGATTTGTTTCTCACTAACTATTTGAGTCATTCTCCTTCTTGAAAATACTTTTGATTACCACTTTAGACAAAACCATCTCTTGGTATTGGTAAATGAATGCAGGGACTTGGTGCCCATTTCTGAGCATTAACTGGATCTCAAGTCATTAAAATGTACCAGGCATCTTTCTGAAGGGAAAAAACAACAAATTATTAGCTGAAGAGGCATCACCTTTGCATTCAGAGGATCAATTTTGACTGTGCATATTACGTCTGGAAGCTAGGGAATATCTGGCAAACATTTTTCACCAGTGTGCTTTTCTGTCCTATTTTGCTTGCAAAACTTCAGAGAAAAGAAAGGTAGAATTCACTTGGACATAAACTTTCATAGAGCAGGACTAAACAACCCCAACACATCAGCAAACTAGAAGGCCTAGGATTCTAAGTGACTAGAAGTAGCAAAAGTATAAAGAATGTTCTAAGCCTTTCAACATATAAGAATACCCTGACCAGAGTCCTATCCTAAAAAACGCAGGATTTTGCTTTGAGCTTCTCACAAATTATTATAATTCTTTCAGAGAAGTCCCTAAACAGAATACCACTTAATTTACTCAAGTGTTTGCACTAAGCAGAAGAAAATCAAGAAAAATCACCATTTCAGTGCAAAAAACCTTGTGGTCAAAATCAAAAGATAGTGCCTCAAGAATTCTCTGCTTAAAACTGAACACTGGGGAGATAAAGATTCAACTGGTCTTTATTTAACAATGGTCCACTATATGCTAAGAAACTCTAAACTGTCAAGCAAAAAAGGCAATTTAGCACTAAATATGGTATTAAATATAAAAGTTCTGAGAGGGGGAGAAATTAAGGTGATCAAAGTAGGTAGAAAAAAGTGTTATCATATTATAGGTAAAGAAGTAACATCCCTAATATATAAAGAACTCATTAAAATTGAAGGAAAAAAATCAAAAATCATTAGAAAAAATGCTCAAAAGACAGCAGTTTACTGAAAAAAAAAGTTATACAAATAGCCCTCAAACTTGGAAGATATTACATTTCACCGATTGTAACAGGAATGCAACATTAAAAATACACAGAGATACCATTTTTCATCTGTGCAACTGGCAAACTCTTAAGACTTAACAAAATACTCAAGAAGCTGTAAGGAAATAGGCACCTCATACACTGCTGGAGGGGAGAAGTGTAGAAAATGGTACAACTTCTATGGAGCAGAATTTGACATTATCTAACAAAATTACACACGTATTTACCCCTTGAATAAACAGTCCTGCTTCTAGGAACCTACCTTGAAGGTACATCTCTGACTACATGGGAAACAATTTTCAGGTTTTCGGGTTTATTTTGAAATTGCTATTTAAGTTTTAAGATGTTTTACATACAGTAAAATTCACCCTTTCTAAGGAACAATTCAATAAATTCTGACAAATGCATACAATTCCGTAATCATCATCACAAGCTAGATGAAAAACCAGTTCCGTCACCCCCAAAAATTCCCTCACGCCCCTTTGTAGTCAAATTGTTCCCTGACTGCCAGCCCTTGTCAAACACTGATCCATTTTATGTCCCTAGAGTTCTCCCTTTTCAGGAGGACCATAAAAAATGTACTCACAGGGTATGTAGCCTTTGAATCTGGCTTCTTCCATTTAGCATACTGCATTTGAGGTTCATCTCTGCTGTTCCACTTATCTATAGTTCATTTCTCTTCATTTCAGAGCAACACTCCAATTATGGATAGGCCACAGTTCATGTATCCCATTGCCCACTGGAAGACACTTGGGTTGTTTCTACTTTCTGGCAATGTATGAATAAAGTTGCTATAACCATGCAGGTACAGGTTTTTGTGTGAACACAATGGGTAAATACCTAGGAGTGAGATTGCGGGGTCACCCAGTAAGTGTATGTTCAACTTTATAATACACTACTAAACTGTTTTCCAAAGTGACTGCACCATTTTGCATTTTCACAGTAACATATAAGAGTTCCATGGGGCCGGCACAGTGGTGTAATGGTTGAGTTCATACACTCTGCTTCAGTGACCCAGGGTTCACAGGTTCAGATCTCGGGCGTGAACCTATACACCACTCATCAAGCCACGCTGTGGTGGCACCCCACATGCAAAATAGAGGAACACTGGCACAGACGTTAGCATGGGCAAATCTTCCTCAAGCAAAAAAAGGAAGATTGGCAACAGATGTTAGCTCAGGGCCAATCTTTCTCACCAAAAAAAAAAGAGTTCCAGTTGCTCTGCATCCTGTCAGTACTTGGTATTGTCAGTACTATTTGTTTAGCTAATTCTAATAGCTGTATAATTGAAACACTAAATTTTAATAGGAAAATACTGAAAATCATTTAATGCCTACATACAGAAGATTGGCGAAATAAACTATAGCACATTCAAATAATGGAGTACTATTTAGCAGTAAAAGTAGAATGAGAAAGATTTCTAGTAACTAATATGGAATAATTTTCAGGATATATTTTCAAGTGAAAAAATAAAATACAAAAAATATATATGTATTATGCTATTAATAGTCATGTTGTGTAAGGTCTGAGGAAAGGTTCGTACATAAACACACAAACAATACTGATTAGTTACAAAGGGTAAATAAGAGCAGGGTAGAAGGCATAAAGAGGAGAGTGAGATTTCACTGAACATATCTTCTTATGTAATTTTGCCTTTTGAACCATGTTCGCATTATACATATTCAAAAAAATTAAATTAATAAGGATTAGAGAACTCTAAAAAATAATACAAAAAGAAACAAATGAACCTAATTCTACATCAGTTTGGCAACAATCACACAGAAGAAAAAAAAATAGCCAAGAAACATCTGAACAAAACACTCTGAACTACATAGCCCCAGTGGGATGTACTACAGAATAAAAAGAACTGAGAAGAAATCATGAACTTAAAAAATTTACTGCTTTTAATGAAGTCTGCATAGCAATTCTGAACCTATTTTATTTGTGACATACAATTAGGCAAATAAGTAGATATATTGAGAGTCTGGGAACCAGAATTCTCGGATACAAACATGGAACAGAAGAGGAAGACCTGCGATATTAGATTGAAATTAGAAGCACTATTTTAACACATGATTTATAAAAATGTTTATGTGTTGGTGTGACGTGTATTTCTTAGCTCTCTCCACAAAAGCAGCATACCTAATTCCCACATCTCAGTTTCTAAATATCATTCTCCAGTCAAAGGAACAAGAGCTCTTGGAAGAAATAGCTGATTCTGGGGCTGGGGCAGAACCTGAAGAGAACCAAGAATATCTTGTGCCAGAAAAAAGGAAGTGGTCAAAAATTGATGGAGACACGTCAAAGGATAACAGATGAGACTCACACTGGCCAAATTTGGAACAATTAGAGAATCAAAATGAAAGACAAGAATGGAATAACCCATTATATATAAAATAATAATCCATATGCCAATACTGACACTATAAAAAGGAAAGGGAGAAAAGGAGAGCTCTTCTTTATAGAAAAATGCCAAGTAATCAATGCAAACGAAATTATAAAAATAGAAAAATCACTATTTTACAATCACCAGAGTAGCCCATGATTCAGGAGAAAACCATCAATGAATTCTAAAACCACTGGGTGAAAAACTGTTAAGGAACAGGAGAGTTGCACAGTCTAAAAGTATCACTCCACAGCTCACTTAGGAATTACAAAGAGGAAAAGGTACTTCTACAGTAGAGGAATCTAAGAGACACCACCTTAACCAATTGTGTACCTCCTGATGTGATGCACTGAAAAGAAGATTACTTTTGTAATATTCCTATCAAAAATGATTAAACTGAACCTAAGCATGAAGATGTACCATATGAACCTAAACAGAAGGATATTAAAGGAGAATAAACAGACAGAAAAATTAAATGCAATGTGTGATACCTGTCTGGATGTGGCCACAGGAAAAAGGAAAGAAAAAACAATCTTTTATAAAAGACATTATTGGGACAACTGGGAAAATTTGTATATGGGTTGTATATTAAGTGGTAGTATTGTATCAATGTTAAGTTTCCTGAGAGCGATAATTGTATTGGGGTTATGAAGGAGATTGTCATTCTCAGGAAACTACAGAGTGCAGCGTTGAGACTTCAAATATGAACAATGAAATATGCCACTTTCAAATGGTTCAGCTTTGAGGGCAGGAGGGGGTGTATTGTTTGATTCTTTCAAAATCAAGTATTTGAGAGAGAACATGTCAAAATTGAACAAGTGGAGTAATTAAGTGAAGGGTATACGGACGTTCATTTTACCACTCTTGTAACTTTTCTGAAGATTTAGAATTCTTCAAAAGAAAAAAAATATTTTTAAAAAGAGGGTGTTATAGAAAAGGTGAGATTGAGCTAGTCCTCAGTGAAAAGTAGAATTAGGTATTTTAGACAAGGAGGGAGGGAAAAGGAGTACATTCCCTAGTTGAGGTTATTAGCAACTTGGCACAGAGTGAAGGGGGTAGCTGAATGAATATAACGGAGAAATTCTAGAAGATCTGAAAAGGCAAGTAGATGTTTATAATGGAGGCAAGTAAATGAAAAGACCTTTATATTATCACTGCAATGAAAAAAATTAAAAAGATCTTAAATCAATGTGAGCCATAGTATGTCTTTGCCAATGGATAGACCTAAAAGATCAAAGAATGGGAAAAAGAAAACCAAAATAGAAAGTCTAAAGCATGCCATAATGTTTTCAGATAATATATTTCCCTCAACAACAGCACAAATGTGATATAAATGGCAGTTGCCAATGTGCATACACAACAGGGGTTGTGGCTTAGTGGAAAGACCATATCCTTTGCAGCAATATTGCTACTCAGGGTGATTCTATTACTACCACACTTAGAAAGAGCCTAAGTTGGAAATACTGATTTTTATGTGACTTAAGCTGACTTTTAAAAGTTGGCAAGTAATTTTAAAAATTTTAAGCACTGTGCAAGCCAACAACCATTTGCAAGCTGTTCCTGGTCTACAGGATGCCAATCTGCAATCCCTGATTTAAACTCTAAAGTTCTAACGGCATCCTTTATTTCACTTTAGCCTACATAGAAATGATCTTCATTTTCTATCACAATGTCTTCATTCCTGTCAATAGAAAGTTTTGCAATAAACAATCTGAAATTTGGGTCAAATATATTAATAACTAGAACTTCTCATAAGCAATTTGACGTAAATTAATTATTGTCACTATACTTTATAGATGAGAAAAGACATACTTAAAGAAATTACATGATTTGCTCCAATAGCACAAAGCTGACAGAACCTGTACCCTATAAATACAAATCTTGTGTTCTTTCCAATCAACTTGTGTTATGGACTGAATTGTGTCTCCTCCAAAATCCATATGTGACTATACCTAACACCCAATGTGACTATACTTGGAGACAGGGCCTTTAAGAAGGTAATTAATGTTAAATCAAGTCGTAAGTGTGGGCCCTAATACAATAGGACTGGTGAACTTATAAAAGAAAGACACACCAAGGGCATACACACACAGAGAAAAGGCTATGTGAGGAGAAGCAAGAAGGCGGTCATTTGCAAGCCAAGGTGAAAGGCCGAAGGGGAAACCAATTCTGCTGGCATCTTGGTCTTGAGACTTCCAGCCTCCAGAACCATGAGAAAATTAATTTCTGTTGTTTAAGCCATGCAATCTGTGGTATTTTGTTATGGCAGCCCTAGCAAACAAATTCATCCTGTTACCTCAAAATTAGTACAGTATCACAAACATCAAGACATTTCAGAAGGCTTCATATTACATGACATTTGCATTTAAATTAGCAATTCTACCCTGCTAATTCCATATTTCAAAAGAGGCACCAAAATCTTAAGAGCTAAACCTGACATGGATCATTTGATCACGAATATTTATTTACCTGACCCATTCTCTATGAAGAGTTGTATGGATAACATGGTGACTACTGCTCTCTAACAGAGTGTAAACAAATTAAGAGAGATACAAACTAGAATATGAGATGTGCCATAAGTGTGTTACTAAATGAAGTGTTTTAAGAATGCAGAAGCTCTCAAGCAACCTAGAAACAAAGAAAAAATCATAGGCCCTGGTTTTTCAAACAATTTCTTACTTAACACTGCATTATTTCAGTAGACTTTCTATTTACAGTAGATGATGCCTATCAGTCCATGCAAATATACATTATCAAAAACTGTATCAACTTATATTTCATCTTTGTTCCCCAAAAAACCACAGTCATAATGCCATAATAGTAACTATTATATACTGATAGCATTGTGTGTGTCAAACACTGTGACAAGAGCATTATACACGTTATTTCAGTCAATTCTCACAACAACCCTACCCTCAAGAGGAATTATCGTCCCCCTCATCAGAAATAATACATCGCTTTAAGGGGTTCTTTGTATTTTGTCTTCAGTTATCTCAAAAATTATATTCCTGATGAATCTAGATCCATAAATACATCCTCAATCTAAAATGTTCACCACTTCCAAAAAAAATTTTTTAAGTCCTATCTAGATTTTTAGAGAAGAGTAATAACATCTGCTTATAGCACAGGATGATATAGAGATTCAAACCAAATTCCTGAAATCATACACATTTCTATTAAATATCAACTGAAGTAAGTTGAAAATCAAAAATGGTCAAATATCAGCAGTTTATATAGTTCAACTTTAATATATGACACACAAAAAAACCTTACCTTAATTAAGGTGACCCTTTCATCATTAGCTCAGACAAAAATAGAACACAAATAGAGAGAGAATTTTAAGGGGAATACTTTTCCTGCAACACTTCTCAGCAATCAAGAGACTGACTCTGCCAGTTGGTTCAACATGTGAGTTGGTTTTTCAGCCAAGATGACAATTTACTACTATGACTTCATCTTTGGTTCCCCAAGCTATTAAGTTTTTCCCATCTCTGACACAAACTTTATTTCAGTTTAAAAATATATTAACTTTCTGCTCACCATGTGCAAAGCTATGTTCTAGGTGTTTGGGTTTCCCTACCCACCTCATTCTAAGGTCTCCTCTTAAGCATCATCAAACTGAAGACACAATAAATAGTCTATGAATGTCATGTGACTCAAAGTATTAGGCATACTTCCATTAAAAGCACAGGAAAGGGTAAAAGTTCTTTCTTAGTTCAGAGAATAAAAAAATACCTAAACTTAAGTATGTTAAATCAGAATCATAAAATTTCATAAACAATAACGCTGGTCATCTATTATAAGCAGTAGATTTTGGAAAACAAAATATAACTTTCTCTTCAAGTACTACACTCATTGGAAAAATTTTAAGACATATGAATGGAAATCAATAGGAGGCTCAAACATTCATGGGTTTATTTTCTTTATGCACTAAAAATGCTTCCTTGTGGTCCTCCATACCCCTGCAACTCAGTGTGTGCTCCAAGACCAGAAGCACCATCCTCACCTGGGAGCTTGCTATAAATGCAGGTTCTCAGATTCGCCCCCAACCTACAGAATAAGAATCTGCATTTTAATACACTTACAAGGTGATTCCTATGCACCTTCAAGTTCAAGAAGCAGTGCTGTACAACATGGTTCTTACCTCGGGCCCTAGGGGCAACACGAGTTTTATGATTCCCCTGAAATTTCATGCAAGACTTTTTGAGAGTGCACATATGTACATTTTACTGGGAAAAGACTCCATATATTTTTATCAAACTCTGGAAGTAATATAGACCCCAAATAGATTAAGAACCACTGCCCTACAGGATTCTACGCCACAGTTTAAAAGTCAAAATATTTCAAAAACTATTTACGCTGCTCTCAATGAGGTCTGTTGAAGAATGACAAGAATGAAGGTCAGAACGTCACAGTGGGTCACAAAAGACCTTATCTGAAGAATTTATTCACACCATGCAAGAACTGTGCCAAGAAACCAGTTTGGAGACATCTAAATAAATAATTCTCTACATGAGGTTTGAGATTAAGAATGTGCACTTGAAGAAGATTCAAACTGAGAAGTAAATAAATATAAGGTAGGATTTTTTCTAAGATAGGATGCCATTAGATGACAGTGAAGTGCTGAATTCTTGTTGTAAGAGCTCAATCAGCAAATTGCTAATATGAATTTGGTATTGGGACGGTTTGATTTGGGATATGGGACCACTTTAAAATGTTAACTTCCAAATATATTCTTACAATACTTCCTTTATGAGGCACTCCCAAGACACTTTACTAGTCCCACTTTCTTCATCTTCTCTGGACCTCAGAAGATAAAACAAAGAAGAAATATGGCACAAAAATTAAAAGAGATGTGCACAGGATCTTCAGTAAGTTAATGGTAAAGAATGGCTCCTATCCAGAAGGTTCTTGGTGATATATGAGAACCGTGTAGATATTTCATTCTGTCATCTTATCATCTAACCATCTCTTTGGGGTGTATACTATGCAGGGGCACAGGCTATGTCTAACTTCTGCCATAGTGCCTGACAGAATTTAATTTCCTTGACAGGCACCCAAAATGTAAATAAAAGACATTAACTGGTCTTTCTTGAGACTGCCACTTTATTGTACTACTACTACAACTCGTCATCAATGATAGGCCTAATACCTAACAGTCGAGTCTCCAGGGTGGATCTATATCCTACCACACCAGTCATTACAGGCAAGAGAGAATGCTAGAAAATATTCAGGAAAATTAAGTCTTCTCTGGCCCTGTCTGTTTCCATGGGTATCAAATACTTGGTACTTTTTCCTTAGTTCTATTTCCTGGAGCTATTAAAAGTTCTTGTTATCCAAGTACGATAGAGATTACAATGAAACTTTCACACATTGTTAACTACTAATTTACATAATAAACATATCCTGATAAAGTGTAAATTATAAATACAATCATCCAGTGATATTGCAGAAATGTATCCCCGCAATAATGAACACTTTACACCTGCGATAGTTGCTCAGACAATGCTAACGTGTTAGACACATAACTAACTTGGTTAATTGCTTTTCAGCCCAGTTTAAACAGTGCCAATTCAATTTCTGAAGTGAAAGAAGAATAATAATAAGGACAGGCAGTGATACATACAGAAGAGCAGCAAGGAAGAGCAACGAAAATAGGACAGAAACTAGTATTCGCTGACCACCTTTTACGGTACAGGCACTTGGCGATCCTATGGGGCTAGAGACTACCGTCTTTACCAGATAGATGAAGACACTAAAGTTCCAACAGATTAGACAGCTACCTGAGATTACAAAGTCAGAGTGTGACAACTTCTGGGGGCTAGTTTTGGTGGGAGAGGGGCATAAGAAGAGTGGTAAGGGTACAACAGAGGACAAAAATGGGTTAGAGACAGTGAACTCAGTTTTACCTGGAGAAATGAAACAACAAAAAGGAGACAAGCACTTAAAGGCAAAACAGGTCCTGAGTACAGGAGTAAACGGTTCCTCGCTCATGTCAGTGGACATTTAAAACATACATGATACGATTATTAACAATAACTCTTAAAAATAAAACAGCAGAGCCAGATATGAATGCAGTCTGACTCCTAAGCACTACACTCACAGAGAACCTGATCCAGTTTACATAAATGATAAGTATTTAGAGAAACATTTTCACAGGAAATGTCAAACGTCATAATAGCTTTATTTTTAAAAACACATTAAATATACCTCCAACAACAAAAAAGGATAAAAATATGTACTAGTTAAGCCACTTAATCTTATTCTTTACTTGAAAGTGACACAGAACTAATCTAAGAGGTTATGGATATGTCACAAAATTCCCAGATTCCCTATAATTACTCATACATTTATTTCCTCCAGAAATATATTCTCAACTTTCTTGAACTTCTTTGTATTTTCAATCTGAACCATTTCTCAAGGCTAAGAAATCCCCTTCTTTACTCCCCACTGTTTAAAGTAACATCTTTTATTTGCCTCCAGTAACTTCGTTCCACTTTCAGCGGAGGTCACCTAGACCTCTTTCTCTGGGTCAGGTAAACGCTCATCTTCCTTTCTTGTAGCACCCAGTCAGTACACAATCAAAAAACCCGGAAACTTTTAAAAAATGGATGAGTGCTTCAAAATCTAAAGAATTATAATCTAAGATATCTTAGTGCAACTTCAGTTTCCTTAAATTGGGGCCCATTTATATTCAAAATGATATATAATACAGAAGATCACATAAGCTGTGTTAAGTGGATAAATTCTTCATCACATCTCAAATATACTATATTTAAACTTAACACCAGTCTCACTTTCCCAGTTAGTTACCTCTTCATCATCTTCCTCATCTTCAACATCCAGAATTCCTGAATCCTGTTCGGACTTGGGGCTAGTGCTTTCTATCTCTGTATCAAAAATTGTATATGCATCTTTCTTAGATTTTCTCTTGCTACCTACTCTGGGTTGTTGCAAGACGATGTTATCCAGGTTTCTTTGTTGTTGGGCCTAGGATAGAGACATACATACACATAAAAAAAAGAAAGAAAGAAAAGAAACAAAATAAATAAGCATTCAAAGAACTTCTAATTTTGAACAAACTGGTATCTTAAAGAAAATACTACAACAAAAAGCCTTAATACATAAAGTGTTAGTCCCAGAAATAAAACTACACATATTAATGTATACATTTTTAACCCTGAAGTTACCCATCTTATTCATTTTCCCAGCTTCCATAGAAAAAAGGAAAATCAGTCAAACTCCTCATAAAACTTTTCAAATACACCCACATAAATCATCACAAAAATGAAATCTACCCATTTTCACCTAAGTAGCCAAGAAATTAATGCAAGTGACTAAATATTTATATCTTACAAGATAAATGCCAGACTGAAACCACTGTGGTTGGGGAAGGAGGATTGGGAGCCTTTAAGCTTATGGGGCTCTTACAAACAGTTACGTGAATATAAGAGACCAATAAAACGTAATCAGACAATGAAATATCTTAATAGAGTGATTTGAACTAACTAATCCAACAGGATTTCAAGAACTTAATCTGTGGAAAACAGAGTTTTAAAGGCTTTCGTCTTCTGCACTTTTGGAGAAAAGGAAGTGTAATCTCCTCAGCATAACAAAATATACTCAAATGATGGTGTGGTTTCAATAGCTACAAAGAGGTGGAAAGTGTGACTATGCAGAGTCAACAACAAAGTATTAAACAAGACAGTACTAGAGCTGGAAGGGAACTTAGTCACCACTCAGGAAACCTAGGCTAGAAAACAAAGCATTTGTTTGAGGTCACAAGGTTAGTTAGCGGTAAATCAGAGGCTCAGCGTGCCATCTCCTAAATTCCAGATCAGTAATGTTTCCACTACACCAACAGTTCCTCAAAGCATGACAAAACGATTCCTTCAAAAAGGGGTCTGTGGTCAAATAAATGGGAAACACTGCAAGTCATGTACCCTTCTCTCATACAATACAATGTGCATTAACACAATAAAAATGGGGAAAAGTCCAGGGGTCGGCCCAGTGGCTCAGGGGTTAAGTTTGCACGTTCTGCTACAGCGGCCCCAGGTTTGCCATTTTGGATCCTGGGTGCAGACATGGCACTGCTTGTCAGGCCATGCTGTGGCAGGCGTCCCACATAAAATAGAGGAAGACGGGCACAGGTGTTAGCTCAGGGCCAGTCTTCCTCGGGAAAAAGAGGAGGATTGGTGGCAGATGTTAGCTCAGGGCTAATCTTCCTTAAACAAAAAAAAAAAAAAACTGGGAGAAGTCCTCATTTAAGAAAACTTCTTTAATTTGGTTTAACCCAGCACGTCCAAAAGTATTTCATAATGTAACTTTCCTTTTTTTTCTTTCTTTCTTTTTTTTTGTTAGGAAGATTGGCCCTGAGCTAACATCTATTGCCAATCTTCCTCTTTTTGCTTGAGGAAGATTGTCACTGAGCTAACATCTGTGCCAGTCTCCCTCTATTCTGCATGTGGGACGCCGCCACAGCATGGTTTGATGAGCGGTGTGTAGGTCATGCCTGGGATCCAAACCCACAAACCCTGGGCCACCAAAGTGAAGCACACAAACTTAACCATTACACCACTGGGCTGGCCCCCTGCCCGCCTTTTTTTCTTTTTGAGAAAGATTAGCCCTGAGCTAACATCTGCCGCCAATCCTCCTGTTTTTGATGAGGACGACTGGCCCTGAGCTAACATCTGTGCCCATCTTCCTCCACTTTTTATATGTGGGACACCTGCCACAGCATGGCTTGCCAAGCAGTGCATAGGTCCGCACCCGGGATCTGAACTGGTGAACCCCAGGCTGCCAAAGCAGAACATGTGAACTTAACTGTTGTGCCACTGGGCTGGCCCCCTCTTTTATTTTTTTTAATAATACTTAGCATCATCCCAAGATACAAAACTTGAGAAAGGTGGCCTCTCAGAATATCATTCCTTAATCAATATATGATATTTCTCCTCACTGACAAGTAGAAATTAGTTCAGGAGAAAATCAGAGTCTCCAAAATATTCTGAATGAGATTAAGGGATTCAAGACAGATATTAAGTACAAAATGTTAGTTCAAGCACTGGTTAAGTGAGAGAATTATAATAAGACAGAGAAAAACTTGAACTATGTGAGCTAGTTTCTGCCAAGAAAATGAAAAGAATCTACATTCCAGAGATTGGAATCAATGGACAAACTTGTTTCTCTGCATAGTGCTCATTGATATTTTGGTTTGACTTACATAAAATACATGTCTTCAGTAACAAACTGAGAAAGAGAAGGCACCCAAAAACATTTAATTTAGGTTTGTACATAAGACTTATAAACGTCAAGCAGTTGAGACCCTAAATTAGGTAGAATATTCTTTCTATTCCTCTCAAAAGTAACAAGTTCTCCCCCAGTTACTTGCAAAGCAAACCACACAAAAAGGAATCAAGGACTCTGGGGAGACACAAAGGAAGGGGGAGCTTTCTAAAGCTTTCATATTTTAAAAAGCAAGCCCTCAACTAGAGAATGATCTCTTGTCCCTTAACTCTATCCTCTCTTTCAGTACAGCAATACCAAAAACTTTCATAAGCTGGCCTTATTTTATTGAATCCCAAGTTAACTATTTTTCTTTCACAATCAAAAAAATACTGCCAGTGTATCAAAAGCCATCAAAAGGAGCCAGATTTAAATAGTCATCTCAACCTGAAATGATACAAATCTGAAAGCATGCTATAGAAGTAATTTTAGATCTTCTATGATTTGTTCTTTTTACATGGTATATGGTTTTCCCATCAATTTGGAAGAGCATAAAGAAGTCTGGGCCAAATCAGCAAATTAAGACAGCAAATTCTTTGCTAGAAATTGAAGCATTTCGAGCTGTATTCCCAAGCTCTAGCAGAACGTGGGGTCTCTGTCAGAATTCCCAGGCCTTCTCCCGTCTGTAAAAGCGCAGTCAGGGCAGATCTGCCAGCAGAAACTGGCCAAGGCGGAAACACTGAATCACAGGTAAAAGAGTGAAATAAATACTCAGATATTACCCATTACGGATGCAAATGAAAATTACCATCTATTCAAAACGCATCTTAGGGAATTGACAGGAAGTCGGGAAGAGTAAATATGCAAATAAATACATATAATATGTACTAAAATAAAAATGTCACATTACAGTCCATGAAAAAAAAAAAAAAAACGGTAAAAGCCCTTGAGAGCTCTCTTCTGACATGCTAAGCTCTTTTCTGACATGCCAAGCTATCTCACCAGGACCATTTGCTCTGTCCCTCCAAAGACAACCTTTATAATCATGAGCCAAAGAAGCAGCTGCTGATTTCTGCCACCTGGGCTGGAGAGGGCGCAGGAGGGTACGAAGCATACAAATAGCAGCTAGATTTAGAAAGCATTTAGGTGTTCTCTTTTTCTTAGTTGTTCACTCTTTTTGTGAATAACTTCTACACATTTAACCACCTCTTCCTCAAGATGCCTTCATATATATCCTTCTCTGATTTCCTAACACAGAGAAAGTAAGCAAGGTTTACTACTCCTCAACCCCTCTTCCCACTCTCCCAAGATCCAGCAGCACATCTCCAGTTTCCTATTACGACCATGTGCTCTACCATCATCTCACTTCCAACATACCTAAAAGGGGACTCATCGCCTTCTCACTGCAATTCCCTCGCGTACGACAGCCAGGCTCTCCTTAAACCACATCCTTCACCACACCAATTAGGCCTGAGGGAAACTGGGGGAAAGTTTAAACAAGCGCAAATCCAAACTCTATGATCTATCACTTAGACTCCACCAGAATGGGAGCTGAACCTAATTTTCCATGTACTTATCCAGTTCTCTCCAACAAATCTTCCACTTGGATCAGACTCTACCTCATAATATACTAGGTATATTTCCACTTCTGTATCTTTGCTTATGCCATTTCTCTTCCTGCTTGAATCCAACCCTTCCTCCAAAACCCAACTAAAATTCTTCTTCCTCTAGAAAGCCTCCTCTCACTGCCCTAATTCACGGTGCTTTCTCTCTGTATTCCTGTTTTCAGTCAAATACGTATTAAATGTCTACTTGGTACCAGGCATGGTGCTGCGTACTGGGTATACAAAGAAATAAGCTGGAGTCCCTGGCTCAAGAACCTCCTATCATACGATTATGGGAAGCAGATAGGAAGACAAGTGGCTGAAATTCAGTGCAATAAGTATAATAATAGAAATAAATACAGAGGACAATGAGTGGACAAAGGAGAAAGTAATCAGATCTGTCTGGAGGGGTTTCAGGAAAGCTTTCACAGAGAAATAGGTGGCAAACTGTGCTCTGAAAAGGTAAAAATTGATTTTGCCAAGGAGGGAGGTAGAAAGGGTAACCACTCCAGAAGAAGAAAACAGCATGAGAAAGGACCATGTGTGAAATAATATTATCCACCCAAGGAATAAGAAATTTTGTATAAGAGCATAGGTCATAAAGAACTAACGAGATAAAGTTAAAGACGCCATACAAAGCAGTTGCACCATTAGCTGGTAGGCAATGGAGAACCAAGAAAAGAGGGCAAGCTGGGGAATAACAGGATCAGCTTTATCATTCAGGCAAATCCTCTAGGAGCAGACGAGTGATCAACAGAGAAGATAAAGCCTAGAAACAGGAAAACCAACACAGATCACTCTAACAATCCAAGTGACAATGATGAGGACTTGAATTAAGGCAGCAGCAGGGGCCAGCCTGGTGGCGTAGCAGTTAAGTTCACACGTTCCGCTTGGGCAGCCTGGGGTTCACTGGTTCGGATCCTGGGCACAGACCTACACACCACTTATCAAGCTATGCTGTGGCAGGCGTCCCACATATAAAGTAGAGGAAGAAGGGCACAGATGTTGGCTCAGGGCCAGTCTTCCTCAACAAAAAGAAGAGGATTGGCAGTGGATGTTAGCTCAGGGCTAATCTTCTTCTTCAAAAAAAAGGTTGCAGCAGATATAGACAAGGCAGAAGCACCAAAATTTACTGATTTGAATGTAGTTCATGAAGGAAGGAAGGAAGGAAATAAGAATAACTCCACGTTGGGGTCAATTCCAAACAATAGGAACCATAAAAATAATAAGTTGAGAGCAGGATGGAAAAGATGGAGAAGTTCACTAAGGCTGTCGAATATCTAGGTAGAAAAAAATGACAATACAACACTTCAGTATGTAACTCTTCTTTCTCTTCAGTATGTAACTCTTCTTTCTCTGAGGATAGGAAACACACTTTACCATTCTTAGAATCCCCCAAGTCAAGATACAGTGAACATACATAGTAAATTTAGATAAATGTTTCCTATACAAAGGCAAAGGACAACAAAGAAATCTACATGAGAATGAGATCCGACACAACAAAAGACAGCGACATCTATGAAAGACATGGTTTAGATGTTCTCCTACCTATTAGAAGAAGGGGTAAAACCCATAAGAATTATTCAATTTGGACTATTAACCTAAAAATGTTATTAATACTTTCACAACTATCAAAGAATGTCTACAAGATATCCTATCTATGCTATTAAACAAAGTTTTATTGTGAAATACAACTTTCAAGGGAACTTAGCAATAAGACAAACAGTCAAAATTATGTGGATCAAAAGTTTCCATCTTTATCAACCCAATACTGACCTCTAGTGGGTTGAAGGAATACATGCAAGTAACCTTTAGAATCAGAAACTAGTTGAAAAGAGGTCCAGGCTAACAGGTGGGAGGCCTGATAGAATTACATGGACATCAATTACAGGGCGCTATAACAAAAAAACAAAAAACAAAAACTTCTTGGAGTAAGACAGGTCTTTAAATCTAAGCTTTGGAATTTATTAATTCTATAACCTTGGGCAGATTTTTTACTTCTCTGGGCAACATACCCATGTATAAAAAAACAAGGTCAATAAAATGTACCTCAAAGTTACCACAAAGATTAAATGAGATAATATAGGTAAAGTATCTTGAATTAAAAGATAAGTAAAACAAAAAACACTAAAAATTTTAAGCTCCACCCATCTTCCCTCTGAAAATGAAAGCGGACTCTCGTTTCACTGTCTACTATGGAAGTATCTGAGATCTAGCAATATTTAGATACATAATATTATCTTTTTCCTTTGTCAACACACACACACCACAAATACAAAAACATGTTAATTGCAGTTAGTTGGAAAATAAACATAAGAAAAAAAATCTATCAAAATCTCCATTCAGTAATAATCAGTTATTTTGGTGAATGACAACCCAGCCTATTTTCTGTACATATATAAAAGTTTCTCTTTCTGCTTATCTGCATTTTCTATTATCAGCAATTAGCATTTATATTGGTAGGCCAAAAAAGAATCACACTGAATGCAGTTTTTTAATCTGCTTTTTGTTCAAAAATATTTCACAAATCTTTCTCTACAAATAAAAACATTTATAACACTATTTCCATTGTATTGCATTTCAAAGAACAAATGTTTATTTAAACATAGTCTACCATAAGGACATTTATATTCCTTCCAATATTTCGCTATTTAATAATGCTGCGGACACTACCTCCAGAGCTAAAATTTTGTGCATATTGTCAATTATTTTCTTAGAGGAATTCCTAGAATTCCTACAAAACCTAGACCAAAGGGTATATGTTGCAAAATAAATAAACATTGACAAACTGCCCTACAGAAAAGCTATGGCCCTTCACAGGAGCACATAAAAGTTATGAATGCTTATTTCCTAGTCCCTACAGTATCACTAGGCACTATTTCCCTTTGCCCATTGAATGTAAAGGCTGTGAACATAGCAGCAAAGGAATAAGCTATAATATAAAATATAAGTAGATCTGGCTATGTTAAGAATTAAAAATATCCCACTCTACAATTATATTAATATTGATTTATTTTCCTCTAGTACTTCTATGATTTCAGTTATTTTACATTAATATTTTTTAATCCTTCTACCATCTAACTCGAGTGTTACCTGAAGAAGAAAACCACTCCCCCAAATGGTTATTTATCCCAACTCAACGTTTTAGAATTCATCTTTTCCCAATTTATTTGTTTTATTTAAATGTCTGCCAAATGAATATAAGCTCGTGATTTAAAAAATCACATAATATTAAAATTATTTTAATGAAAAACAGCAGACTTCCCCATATGTCTTTTCCTACTCCTAACCCTGCTCTATAGAGTTAATATATTTACATTCACATTTCTAAATAATACCCTTACTTGATGATAAAACTTAGCTCACTTATAAATCTAGACTCCTTACCTTACCACTTCTTTTTTTTTTTTTTTTTTTTTTAAAGATTTTATTTTTTCCTTTTTCTCCCCAAAGCCCCCCGGTACATAGTTGTGTATTTTTCGTTGTGGGTTCCTCTAGTTGTGGCATGTGGGACGCTGCCTCAGCGTGGTCTGACGAGCAGTGCCATGTCCGCACCCAGGATTCGAACCGACGAAACACTGGGCCGCCTGCAGCGGAGAGCGCGAACTTAACCACTCGGCCACGGGGCCAGCCCACCACTTCTTCATTTATCTTCCCAACACACTATTTCAAGTTAAAGCAATAATCAGTGTTAATCATTCATCATGTAAGCATGCTTTCTCACTACAAGGCCAAGTGCATACGCAACAATTACATATATTTGATTATAGTTCCTTTCTGGTACAGCTTTTTATTTCTCTTGGAGTTTTAAATTGTCTACATTTCTTTTTGAAATTCTCTAATATTCTAACTATAATAATCTTGATTTTTTTTCAAAAAGCTCATCATAATAGGTATTCTATCCAGACCTATTATTCCTAAAGGCATAACCTGGGCTGTCTATCCTATAGGTCTGCTTCGCAGCTGTCATTCTGGGGGGTACTTACTTTCTTCTCTCACTGGGATTACTTACTGTTTCATAAATTCCGTATCAATCTTTCATCTTAATTTAGTCCCTCATTTTGTTGGAGCACATCCTCAGATAATTCTTAAGAAATGAAACATGGGAGTTAAATTTCTTAAGTCCTTGCATTCTAAAAACGACTTTATCTTTCTTCACATAAACTGTGCATGGAATTGAAAATAATTTTCCCTCAGATTATTGAAGGCATTTCTCCACTGCTTTCCAGCATTCATTATTGCTAGTGAGACAGGCAATATCATTTTGAGCTACATTCCTTTGTATATTACATTACTTTTTCTCTCTGGAAGTTTTCAAACCTTTTACCTGTTATGTTCTAAATTTAACAATGATGTACCTTGATGTAGGTCTTTGTTTAATTTGTTTACTATGCTGGGTAAGTAATATATCAATAAATCTAGAAGTTTGAGTTCTGCAGATAAGGGAAATTTTTTTGTATTACTACTCCGATAATTTTCTCCCTTTGACTAGAATACCGAATGGATAATGAATTCTCCTATAATTCCTCCTGATGATCTTTGTAACATTTTTATATAAAGAACCAAATTTTTTATTTTTGAGGATATCAATTAATTTTTTTGACATATTATTCTGTTTTTTGCATTATCTGTTCCCTCCAAGTACGTTTAGTAAAAAAGTACTTGTTACTTGTTTTCTCATATTGGTAGATTTTGGTCTCTCTCTTTTCAGTTGGATATTTTCCTCAAACGCCTCTTGATCCTTGGCTGGTCATTCACATTTAATAATAAATCAGTTAAAAGCTTACAGAAAGGTCTGTGGGCCTGGAAAGACTTGTCAACTAGCAAGCTTCACTTTGGGAAGTTCTGGGAGAGAGGTCACCTCTCAGCTGGGGAAATCCAAATGGTACTTTGTGGCAATCTTCTATCAATTTCTCTAGAAAAAAATCTTCCAATCTCCCACCTAACAATGTAAGTGCACATATTCCAGGCACAGGACAGGAAAAAAACTTAGAGGAATTAACTATTTTATGTATTAACTTTCAACAAACCACACACCTTTACACCCTCATCCTACCGCCATCATCTACCACGACTCACATTCCAGAGTCTCAGCTTACGTGGAGTTATCTGTATTGAACTGCTTTCTCCATTCCATGTGTACCTCTGTTTATACTTTCAGCTGTGGCATCATACACCCTGCTGTATTAGTTACCACTCTTCCCTCCACTTTTTTTTTGTTCTTCCAGCTTTATTTAGATATTATTGACATACAACATATATAAGCTTAAGGTGGACAGTGTGATAATTTGATACACATATATATTGCAAAATGATTACCACAATAGGTTACTTAACATCTCCATCCCCTCACATAATTATCATTTTTGTGTGTCATGATAACATTTATGGCTGACTCTCTTAACAACTTTCAAGTATATAATAAAATATTGCTAATTATAGTGACCACACTGTCTATTAGATCCCCAGAACTTACCCATCTTACAACTGGAAGTTTGTACCCTTTGACCAACATCTCCCTATTTCACCCACCTCCCAGGCCTTGGCATCCACCATTCAAGTCTCTACTTCCTCTATGAGTTTGGCTTTTTTAGATTCAACATATAAGTGATACAGTTTTTGTCTTAATCTGACTTATTTAACTTAGCATAATACCCTCAAGGTTCATCTGAATAATATTCTATAGTACACATATACCAAATTTTCTTTATCTGTTCATCCACTGATAAGACAGTTAGGTATTTTCCATGTCTCGCCTATTGTGAATAATGCCTCCAGCTTTGTTCTTCTTTCTCAGGATTGCTTTGGCTATTCAGGGTCTTTTGTGGTTCCATACAAATTTTAAGATTGTCTTTTTCTATTTCTGTGAAAAATGCCATTGGAATTTTGATAGGGATTGCATTGAATCTGCAGATCACTTTGGGTAGTATGAACATTTTAACAATATTAATTCTTCTGACCCATAAACATGGGATATCTTTCCATTTATTTGTGTCTTCTTCAATTTCTTTCAGCAATGTCTTATAATTTTCAGTGTACAGATCTTTTGCTCCTTGGTTACATTTATTCCTAAGTATTTTATTATGTTTGATAAATGGGATTGTTTATAAATGGGATTGTTTTCTTTATTTCTTTTACAGATAGTTCATTGTCAGTGTATAGAAATGGAACTGATTTTCGTATGTTGACTGTGTATCCTGCAACTTTACTGAATTTATTAGTTCTAACAGTTTTACTGTGGAGCCTTTAGGATTATCTATATATACGATCACACCATCTGTAAAGAGATATGATTTTACTTCTTACTTTTTGATTTGGCTGCCTTTTATTTCTTTTTCTTGACTAATTTCTCTGGCTAGGCTTCCAGTATCATGTTGAATAGGAGAGGTAAGATTGGGTACCCTTGTCTTCTTCCTGATCTTAGCAGGTAAGCTTCCAAATTTTCACCATTGAGTATAATGTTAGCTATGGGTTTGTTATACATGGCTTGTACTATGTTGAGGTATGTTTCTTCTACAACTAATTTGTTGAGACTTTTTATCAGAAAAAGATGTTGTCAAGTGCCTTTTCTGCATCTATTGAGATGATCATATGATTTTTATCTTTCATTCTATTAATGTGGTATATCAAATTTATTGATTTGTAGATGTTGAACCATCCTTGCATCCCAGGAATAAATCCCACTTGATCACGATGTATGATCCTTTTAATGCGTTGTTGAATTCTGTTTGCTAGTATTCTGTTGACAGTGGGTGCATCTAAATTTACTAGAGATTTTGGCCTGCAGTTTTCTTTTCTTTCAGTGTCCTTATCTGGCTTTGGTATCAGGGTAATGCTGGCCTCTTAAAATGAGTGTGGGAGTGCTCTCTCCTCTTCAACTATTTGGAAGAGTTTGAGAGGCACTCATGTTAATTCTTCATTAGATATTTGGTAGAATTCACCAGTAAAACCATTAGTCCTAGGCTTTCCTTCATTGGGAAGTTATTGATTACTGTTTCAGTCTCCTTACTCGTTATTGGTCTATTCAAATGAAGGAATGAATGAAGAGCATCAGAAATGGAAAACAGTTGAGCACATAGAAAAGAAAGAGAGGTTGCTTCTCTAATACAGAGTAATCAGGGAGAATTTCTCATAAAGTGGCACTTGTGTTTCAGACTTTAGTGCTTATTTATCTAATGTTGGGAGGGGCTTCAGAAAAGAGAGACATAGAAATGCAGTCAATCCTTTAATCCTGAATTCTCACACAGATTTTAAACTATTAAACATTATAACATATTCTAATATCTGGAAGGACAATGTCCACTAGGTTAATCAGATTTCAAGAATTTCTTAGTCATCTTCAAATACATCTTTTTAGAATGTCAGCTACCTGAAGACAGAAGCATTATGGTAGGTTTTGCTTGATGTCTAGCACATTAACAGGTCACTTAAAATCATTTATGCATAATTCTAAAATAGGCTGGTTCATGAATAAACTAAATTTCAAGATAACCCTTAACATTATTTTTGCCAGTAGCATTAACTCTTCTCCACAAATTTTTTCACGTCAGGTTGACTTTTACATCCTTTATCATTGTCAGTCTTTATGTGGTGATGAAAATGACACCAAAATATCCAAAATATAGGTAAAGTTGGGAGGAAAAACAATCAAGGGTAGGTAGTACCCTCAGAGGTGTACTCCCCTAGGTACTTAATATTGTATGTTTTAACCTAGTCTCCCAGAAAAGATAAGGCCTATATAAGCAAGGCTTTCTCCAAGGACCACCCCATCACTCCTGAAAAGGGTCAGAAAGTTATAATTTTAACTATTGGTTCAGTCAATATTTCAACCAAACCAATAGTTTCTACTACAACTATAGTATCAACAAAGATGCTAATTTAACAACCTACTTCTAGGCTTTCACTGTAACAAAGGATAAAATTACATAAAAAACATAAGACTTTTATGCAACCCATTTTTTTTTTCAGAAGACAACTGCTAAAATTGGAGGAAAAAAAAAAGAGTAGGTATATATCCACCAACTACACATATTCTGTGGTCAGGCTTAACAACTGACATAACTTTTAAATCACTCCTCTCGGTCAATGCAATCTAAATTATATCTTAAAAAATAAATACCTAATAAACGTGTTAGTAGGTAGCATAGTCATAGTACATCTCCAGACGAGATAATAAGCTAATATTCTCCATGCCCCTTCCATTTCTGCTATATAAAACAAGCTTATGGAGGAATCTCTTCTTTATTCAATTCCAATTACAAGACTCACATTCAAAAGCCAAGTGAGAAAAACAAAAACACAAGGGTACAATGAAGAACTGTAATAGTAGAAAGTAAAATCAATAGCGTCTCGGGATCCTTTCCTGAACAGCAAGAATTATTCCATAATTACCTATTCTATTGATTCAGTCTTTAGGCAAAATTAAAATTCTAATAAATCAATCTTTATTTATCCACTGCCTGCCTTCTAGGAAACTAAGTGAATCTCGCCTTTGTCCATACCTTTAAATTCTGGAATGCATTCCTAATAAAAGCCAGAGTCTCAAGAGCTCTCAGAAGCAGAGGAGATATCCATCTTTCCAAAATCTCTCAGGTACAAGTTATTTTACCCAAGGCAAGTATTGTTACTACATTTTTTCATCCCTTCCAAACTCTAATGATTATATTTGTGTGAGGGCAGGATAGGAGCTGAGAGGGGTAGCAAGCTGGAGGAGGAAAAATAATGTTATGTAAATCTAAAAAAAAAATCAAATATCACTAGTAATAGACCCCAAAGGGCAGCAAATGCTTCTAATTATAACAACAATATATTGACGATTCCAGTCCAGTCTAATGCTTCCTTTCAAACGTACCATTAGGATTTCTCAGTAACCTATCATAAGGAAAGGAATCCAATTAAGCCCTAGTTTGGAATTGTCTGTCAGAGAGACTTTTTTTTCTGACAGATTTCTTCACAAGGAAGTTAAAAATTAAAAGAATTGCTATGGCGAAACAGCTAAGTAGTGTAAGAAGAAAAAACACTGCACAAAGAGTAATGAGACGTAACTTGCAGTTCTAACTGATACTAAGTAGTTGTACTTGTATGATTTTAGTTTGTTTGCTGAAAAGAATGAAGATTTTGAGTCTCTAAAGATAATTTTAGCTTTAAAATTGTATATGTTTATTATTTCAACACCTGAAAGAACATTAATTCAGTAAAAAAAATAAGAATAAACCATTATCAGACTTTGAAAAAAATAGAGATCATTTTTTTAAAACTACCATAACTCTTTCTGACAAGATATATGATACAAAGCTAGTAACTCCTGTAATAATTAATACCCATGCAATCGGAGTTAAAACAGCAACCATAGTTCCAAGAAAATAGCAAATTTCTTTTCTCCCTTCCATCTTCCTCAATGAAGTGCTACAAAGTGCTCTGAGTTTCTTAAATGTTACCAAAATGGTAAATATTCAACAGTATATAGTGAATATTCAAAACACTTAAGTACATGCTCCAGAAAAATAAAACCATTCTTTTGATAAAAGAATAAGTAGTAAATTTTAGAAACGAGTAGGATATTAAGGTATATCCCATAATTTCTTTGTACCCAAGTGACCCAATGAGACATGCTGTCTAAAAATTTGTTTTCCCCTAGCAAAATTAAGCGCAGTCTAAAACAAGTTGCTGTAAGTACGTGCACTGAGTCACTAGAACTAATTCCCTATGTCTACCTACTTATTCTCTTCTCCTCATGTTTTTGCACCAAGAAAATGATATAACAGACCCAACATAATTTACCTGACATGGTACTGAATGAAAGAACAATGATGTATTAGAAAGCCACATTTGGATTCAAACATTCTGTTTCAAATAAAGATTTCTATAGTGGAAGTCCAACAAGGAAAAGAAATTAAAAGACCACATCAGAGTTAAGGGCAGTACTCCAGACTGCCCTCTAAAGAGGGGAGAGTAATGAAGGAAGCCAAT
This sequence comes from Equus caballus, assembly GCF_041296265.1. Lineage (NCBI taxonomy): Eukaryota > Metazoa > Chordata > Mammalia > Perissodactyla > Equidae > Equus > Equus caballus. The sequence goes on along the minus strand of NC_091698.1, from coordinate 46,039,596 downwards.
TTTTAGCAGAGGAAACCCGTATGTTTAGTGTAGTTTACTAAGAAAGCCAGGGTATCTGGCTTCTCCTACCCTGCAAATTACCTTGACTTTGGGGCATGATCTTAGGACTGCAGTAAAGTTACTGGATAGAAGTCACTGGCCATGTAGAGTGCTAATGAGATCAAGGACGGGGGATTCAAATGTATCTAAGACAACTTTGCATAGAGAAAAACTCCATACAAGGAAAAACTTGGTTATGGTCCTAGTAAAATTCACACATTGTATAAATGCCTAGTAACAAAGTAAATCCGGAAAAATAATATGGAGAACATTGTAGTTTATAAATATAAATGGGAAAGCTACAAAAACTGTAAGTTTATATCCAGTTTCTAACACAAAGAATGTTTAAAGAAAAGCTACCAAGAGGCTCAATCTCTACAGAATAGGAACATTTACATGAAAATCATCCAAGTTACTATGCTGTGCTTGACTCACATCCTCTGGAAATAGCAAAAATAATACAGAAAAAGTTAAGGTTTCTAAACTACCCACTCCTGTAAGAAGTACCATAGGAAAAGGAATCGCATAATTGCAATTTAGTCAAACTATGAAAGACTAAACATAACAACCATGATCTAGATCATAAAAATGAATTAAGAAGCTGAACAAATTTCCCACAAAACTGAGTTTTGATGAACCATAGTAGACAGGAAGAATGCTATGGAACAGAGAGAACGTATCTCTACTACCTATGCCATAGAAAAAAGAATAACAATAATTGCAATTTAGCCAATCTATGAAAGACCACACATTACAAAGAGGATCTAGTTCATGAAAATAAATTAAAAGGCTAACAAAAATGTCACACAAAAAGTGAGCAGTAAGCTATAAGATTTAATCTCAATCATGTTATTAAAATTCCCAATTTAGTGGCCGGCCTGCTGATGAAGTGGTTAAGTTCGCACACTCCACTTCGGCAGCCGGGGGTTTGCAGCTTTGGATCCTGGGCGTGGACCTACACACCACTCATCAAGCCATGCTGTGGTGGCCTCCCATGGACAACGTAGAGGAAGACTGGCACAGATGTTAGCTCAGGGATCATCTTCCTCACACATACACAAAAATTCCCAATTTAGACTATCTATCTACAAATGATTTTAAATGCTTCACACTTATCCACAAAAGAAGCTAGTGATGTTTGTTTCCAAAAAACCAAATTAATTTGCCATTTTGTGATGATCATTGCAAGCTGATTTACTATGAAACAAAGCTAAAAGAGAGTTAAGGTGAACTCTGTGGTTCTGACCAGTAACTGTGTATTTTGTGTTATGATGGCTTATGAGTCTTTTTAATGGACTGAGACACACAATTTTAAGACACCATCTAACAATATCCTTTTGAACGGAATCATATTTTTTAAAAATAATATTACAAAAAGCAGGCTTTATAGAAGAAGAAAAAGAGAACAAAGTTAATAAAAAATGACAGCAAGAATGGCTCAGGGCCAAAGACCCATTTGAAACTTATAAAATATTCCTAAGATCAGATGGACATGTGTTCTCTTATTGCTAGGTGTAAAACTATACACTCACACCCGCTTCTGTTTCCAGTTTTAACTTAAAAGCCAGGTGTTGTTCCTCAAGATGTTAAAGGTTCCTATGCATCCTCCTAATAAAATCCAATTGTGTTATCATAGCAGGTATCTAGTCCAGTAAGGATGACCAAGGTCACATTCATAAAGTGTATCAAATAGAGGGTCTGCAAGTGATTTTGAATCTAGACACATCATTACGTAGCAAATAAAAAGAGGGAGTGCGAATGTCTACCAATCAGAAATTACATCAGAAAAAAGAATGGGAAACTACACAAGAGAAATGTGAAAAAATATTCAATAAGCTAAAACAAAAGCACGCCTGTAAAGAATATTTAGTTATATGGAGAAACATTCTTAATATTATGTTAAGTTAAATAAATCAAGGCATAATTTATATATATACTATGATCAAAATTTTATAAAACAGATGTGAATATAAACAACTGTAAAGGAATATCCACTTCAGGCAATGGCAAACTAGATAATGTAGATAAGAAAAGCTGAACAAAACATAAAAGCCATCTGCTTAAAGGTTTCAGAGAGCTAAGAAGATGGTGAAAACTTGTTAGGCCTGGATTCAGGAAAGGGAAGTGCCATGGGGAAAAGACACCAACATTTGTAGCCAGTCTTCCTGTGAGGGCATTTACCAATACTGAAAGGGTAAGAGACTAGCTAAATGGCGCTTTTTACAGTGCCAAACAATTAGAAAACAGGAATAAAAGTCAAGTTCCATCAGGAAGGAATGGCCTTGGTATACCCTTCATTATGGGTTGGAACCTTGAACAGTTGCACTCTATGACAAGGTTAAACCAGGATTAGACAGGCCCTTATAGGGACTCACACTAAGCTTTAAATTGGATTAAAGTGATCCCAAAGTACTATTGTCCTCCAGCATCCTACAATAATACTGTCTACTGGTGTCTGATAAAAGCAAACATGACTCCTCTCCAAGGAAGAATACCAACATCCTAGACTTTAAAATGTTTCTACAAACAATTTGAAAACTACAATGCCCAGCACACAATCAAAAGTAACCAAGCATAAAAAGAGATAAGACAAAATGAACAAAAACCAAGAGGAAGAGAAGGGAAGACAGATGAAGGAAATAGATCAGAGCTCCAAAGTTTGTAATTATTAGATAGAGACTTTAAAGATTCAAAAGTAGGACTACAGACCCAACAGACATTCAAAAGATTAGGGAATATTACAAACAACTTCATGCCTATATATTCAACAACTTAGAGAAACAGACAAATTCCTTGAAATATGTAAACTACTAAAGCTTGCTCAAGAAGAAATAGATAACCTGAATAACCCTGTATGTATTAAAGAAATGGAATTTGTAGATAAAAATCTTTGACCAAATAAAACTGCAGGCACAGATGGTTCACTAGTAAATTCAATCAAACATTTAAAGATTAAATATACATATTTATCAATTCCACACAATGCTTCCAGAAAATAGAAGACAACAAAACATATCCAAACTCATTTTAAGAGGCCAGTATTACCTTGATACCAAAACCAAACAAAAACTGTATAAGCAAACTACAGACAAATATTCTTTGTGAAAATAGACATAAAAACCTGTTAACATTTTTAGAAAATGGAATTAAACTGTAGTGATGTGTGTGTATATATATGTACATGTGTGTTGCTAATAATTTATGGCCAGATGGGGCTTATTTTGGGGATGCAATTTTGAGGTAAGATCTGTGTCTACTCACAACAGGTCTGACACCAAATATGTGGGGTTTTTCCATACACCAATCAATTCTCCAACTCTCTGGACACTAACTGAGTGTCCTACAATTCAATTCAATTCTGACACTAACTACCCAGAGTTAGCATCAGACTCGACAAGTTTAAGGTCTCAGTCTAACAAGATTACCATCACTTCAGGTGCCAGTCACAAGTATTGGGTGTCCAGGTACCCACACTTCTGTTTAACTTGACTACAAATCAGGAGTTCATACAACCCACTCTTCGGGTTTGAAAATTTGCTAGAATGACTCATAGAACTCAGAAAAGTGCTTTACTTACTATTACCGTTTTATTACAAAGCTTACGACTCAGGAACAGCCAAATGCAGGAGATATATAGGGCAAGGTATGGGGGTTGTCCAGAGCTCCCATGCCTTCTCCTAGTGTGCCACCCTCCAAGCATCTTGATGTGTTAACCTGGAAGCTCTCCAAACTCCATGGATTAGGGATGTTTATGGAGGTTCCATGTTATAGGCATGATGGATTAAATCACTGGCCACTAATGATTAGCATAATCTTCAGCCCCTCTCCCCTGTCCCCTGATGCTCTCCCCTTCCCACAGGTCAAGGAGTGGAGCTAAATTTCAGTCCTCTAATTACATGGTTAGTTTCCCCTGGCAACCAGCTCTCATTCTGAAGCTATCTAAGGACACACTAAGAATCACCTCATTAGCATAAACTCGAGTATGATTGAAAGCTTGTCATGAATAACAAAAAATGTTCCTCTCCCTCCTATAACTCAGGAAATTTCAAGGGTTTTAGGAGTTCTGTGCCAGGAACGGGAGATGAAGATCATATATATTTCTTACCATATCACAGTATCATACAGGTCCACACTAAAAAATTAACCATGTAATTCATTAAATTATGAGAGTAAAAATGAAAAAACAAATGATCACCTCAAGAGATGCATAAAAGAGCAACTGATAAAATTCAAAACAATTTCAGCATAAAAATTTTCAGCAAACCACAAACAGAAGGGAACTTCCTCAAACTAATAAAGGACTTCTACTTAAATTAAGTGTATAACATCATTGTTAATGGTAAACGACTAATTACCGGTCGCTTTCAACAGGGAACAAGGCAAAGATAGTTGCCCCCACCACTTCTATTCAGCACTGTCCTGGGAGTCTCAGCTAGAATAACAAGGCAAAAATAAGAAATAAAAGGCATATAGATTAGGGGTTGGGGAGAGGGCAACTGTCCCGAGTGAAACTAAATTTGAGAAAAAAAAAAAAACGTATTAGAATTGATTAGAAAATTTGGCAAGGTCACAGGATATAAGGTCAATATACAAAAATCAGTTGTGCTTTACATTCTATCTAGTAATAAAGAATCTGGAAAAAAAAGAATACTATTTACAATAGTAGCAAAAATATGAAATACTTAGAGATATATTTAACAAATGATGTGCAATTTAGAGATACATTTAACAAATAATGTGCAATATCTAATACCTATACAATGAAAAATGCCAGGTATTGCTAAGAGAAATCAACAAAGACCAAAATAAATGAAGAGGTACATCATTTCCACAGACAAGACTTATTACCATTAAGATTTTAATTCTCCCCAAATTGACCTACAGATGCACCAGGCTTCCAATCAAAACCCTGGAAGGATTTTTGTGGAAATTGATAGGCTGATTCTAAAATTTACGGAAATGCAAAGGATACAGAACAACCAAAATAATTTTGCGGAAGAAGTAGTTTAGAGATTTTATGCAACTTGATTTCAGAACATATTATAAAACTACAATAATAAGACAGTGTAGTATATGTTGGTGTAAAGATATAGACATGTAGACAAATGCAACAGAAGATAATCCAGAAACAAACCAACAGACATTCATGGCCAATTGATATTTAGTAATTACAAAGGGAAAATAAATAACTTTACAGCAGAGACCCCTAGCAGATATCACATTAACTGATCACATTAAGTGATGAAGGCTAACAGTACATATCAAATCATATATCCCCCAACATGATGCACTGAGGACATGCTATCTCTGTGGTATTCATCCTAATAATGCATAACCTCAATCTAGTCTTGAGAAAACATCAGACAAACTCGAATAGAAGGATATTCTACAAAATAATTGATAAGTGTCAAGGTCATAAAAGAAAAGAAGGACTGAGGAACAGACATGGACTAAAGAAGAATAATGAGACATGACAACTAAATGCCACGTGGGATCCTAGATTGCATCCTGGAACAAAGAAAGGATATTAGTGGCAAAACTGGTGAAATCTGAAAAAGTTCTGTACCTTAGTTAATAGATTTGTATCAAGGTTAATTTCTTCATTTTAGTAAATGTAAATGTTCTATGGTTACAATAGAGGTGACACATTAAGAGGAAGATGGGTAAAGGTATATGGGAAACCACTACATTATTTTTGCAACTCTTAGGTAACTCTAAAAGTATCCCCAAAAAATTTTTAAAAGGAACAAAAACTAACAACAAAAATGACTGGCAATCCCAAGTAAGGAAGTGAATGAACTGAAACTCTCATACATTTACTGTGGGAATACAAATGATATAGCCACTTAGACAAATTATAAAGTTAAATATATACTTACTATATGACACAGCAATTCCACTTTCAGGTATTTACTAAAGAGCAACAAACTATGTGTCCACACAAAGATTTCTACATGAGTGTTAATGGAAGCTTTATATACATTTTGAATAAGATGTATCTCCAAGGGAAGACAATTATACACATTTTAAGAAAGGGCTTTGATACAAATTACTCAAACTGTGTCTAACGTCTTCCTATCACTGTCAACTTGTTCACTACCCTAACAAAGATAGGAAGCTAAATGACCACTACAGTGCAGGCTCCATGAGGACAAAGACATCCATTTGTTTAGTTGACTAACATAGCTAAAGTGTATACAACAAAATCTGACACTTATAAGACACTCAATAAAAAACGGTTATGAGAATAAATGAATGTCCACACAAAGATATGAAACAAAGTTTTTGAGTTCTTTAGCCCATGTTGAAAAGGATGATTCAAATAATATACAGTTAAAGAAAGAAGCCAAAGAGAAGCCATTCACAATATTCTTTGGAGAACTACAGGTCTAGGAATAAACATTCCTATTCAAAGATAATTAATAAGTGGGGAGAAACTAGCATGGCAAAAACAAAAACAAAAAATAAAACAGAACAAAAAGGAAAGACATAAAATCCAAAGATAGCCTTGTAATATAACTTTTAAAAATAAAATTATTTTATTTTTTTAACAATTTGATGTAGCAGGGGCCAGCCCAGTTGTGCAGCAGTTAAGTTCCCATGTTCCACTTCTCGGCGGCCCAGGGTTTGCCAGTTCGGATCCCAGGTGTGGACACGGCACTGCTTGGCACGCCATGCTGTGGTAGGCGTCCCACATATAAAGTAGAGGAAGATGGGCATGGATGTTAGCTCAGGGCCAGGCTTCCTCAGCAAAAAGAGGAGGACTGGCAGTAGTTAGCTCAGGGCTAATCTTCCTCAAAAAAACCCAAAAATTTTGATGTAGTAAAAGAAACAGAAACAGAAATGAAGAATACATGAGTACCACAAAACAAGCAATCAAACAAAAGAAATAACATAACAAAAAAAAAAGTAAATGTCAGAAAAATATATTTTTTAAAGAGTGATGAGTCAGTGGAAGAAACTGAGGAAATAATTAAAAGCATTACAAAACTGAAAGCATATTAGATGCCAGAAGCAATACCAAATTAGGGAGAAGAAGCAGAGAACTGACATAAATTAAAGGAAAGATGCACAACATACATAATAAGAAAAGAGACAAAGATATGAAACAACTAGAGAAATGCAGATAAATATGAAAGACTGACAATAGAATGCCAACATACTGGCAAGTATTGTTTCGGATTAAGAGAAAAAAGAACAAATAGAACAAAAAAGTGTTGGATATAAAATTTTAAAAGTTCTAAATTTGTACATCAAAAAACACTACCATGTTGCAAAAAAAATGACCAATGCCAAGATAAAGCCTAGTAAGAATCCAAAAGTTTAAGACAAAAGAAGCTGACCACATCATAAAGGGGGGGAAAGAAAAGAAAAACTCAAGTAGCTCTCAGTCTTCTCCTCCATAATAATAGATGTCAAAAGACAGAGGGTAGGGAGAGAGACAGCCTAGGAGGACCTGTTACAAAGATAATGTAAAAAGCCAAAATGGAATAGACTTCCAGTTTCAGCTCTGAGGTATGAAGAGCTTAGAAGCTGTCACTCCTGTCCTCACAACAAGAAAAAAGCTGAAAAACTAGAAAACAAACCAACTCTTCTTAGATCCACTAAAGAACTGAAGTCACAAAGCAAAGGGCCACCCCACAAATTAGAGACAGGTGAACACAGAGAATCACAGTTTACCAGAAGCACAAGTCCCTGGAGTCTATCCAGTAACTGGTAAAAAAAAAAAAAAAAATCTAAATGATAAGTGGTGAAGTGTTGGGAGGCTCAGTATGGACTAGCATAAGAGTTGAAACTCCTGGGGCCCAGTCTTAGGAGGGCCCCTACACTTTCATGAGTTTCATTTCCAGGAGCTTTCTAAGGTTCTCATGGAGAACATCCAAGAAAAATCCTCTCATGCTTCCAGCAGGGGAAATGAAAAAGTAACCATTTATCACATAAAGAGAGAAAAAAAGAAAGGTTAAGAAATTCTGAAGGTCACAGCACAGAGACTTTTCTCCAATTTAAAACAAAACAAAAAACGGAGACTTAATCAAAAGACTGCAGAATGCTTCCCTTCCCCAATACCTTACCACCACATCAAGAGGCTCCAGTATAATAACAGTGAATTACAACTGAGAGAGCTACAAGACAAAGACTCTAAAAATGAGTGACCAGGGAAACCCAAAGACAACATAGCAAACTAAAACAAGGACACTTGAGGAAACTGAAGGCTCTGACAAACTACAGTCACAACAGACATGAAATACAGCCTAACTGCTACCCAGATAAACATAAACACATTAAAATCCTATTTACCTCAGTTCCTATTATCTGATACATCATGTCTGCTAGACAGAAGGTGGAGGGGGTACAGGGTTTCCTTTTGAGATAATGGAAATGTTTTAGAAGTAGATAGCGGTGGTGATTGCAAAACTTTGTGAATGTACTAAATGCCACAAATTGTTCATTTTAAAATAGTTAATTTTATGCTATCTAAATTTCACCTAAATGAAAAAAAGATTTAAAAATTTTTAATAATGATAGCTAAATGTATTAGGTTTACAGTTTATGGATAAGGGAAATATATAACAGCAATGATATATGGGACCAGAAAGAGAAACTGGGAGTACTCTTTTGTAAGATATCTGCCCTCCCTGTGAAGAGCCATAGTGTTATTTGAAAGCGGACTTAAGATTAATGTGCATTGCAAATGCTACAGCAACCAGTAAAAAAATTTTAAATCTTTATTTATAATTATTTGCTGAGAGAAGAGAGAAAATGGAATCATAAAATACTCAGTTAAAACCAGAGAAGGCAGAAAAAGAGAATATAAAAAAAAAAACAAAAACAAAGAACAAATGCAACAAAGACAAAAGTTACAAATATGGTAAATATTAATCCAACTATGTCAATAATCACTTTAAATATAAATGATCTAAATACGCCAATTAAAAGAAACTGAAAGAGTAGATAAAAAACAAGACCCAACGATATGTTGCCTACAAGAAACCCACTTTAAATATAAAATCACAGCTAGATTAAAAAAGTATAATCCAAAGAAAGATGGAGTAACTATCTTATTTTCAGATAAATCAGACTTCAGAACAAGGAAAATTATCAGGGGATAAGGAGAGTATTACATAATTACACACTTTCTAAACTTGATCAAGAGTATCTATAAAAATATCTATAGCACAACATACTCAAAGGTGAGAAACCACAAGCTTTCCTCCTAAGATCAGGAAGAAGGCCAGGATGTTCCCTCCCACCACACCTATACAATATCATATTGGAAGTCCTAGCTAATGCAATATGGCAAGAAAAAGAAATAAAACAAATACAAATTGAGAATGAAGAAATAAAACTTTCTTTGTTTGAAGATGACATGATTGTCTATGTAGAAATTTCCAAAGAATCACCAACAGGAAAAAAAAACTGCTAGAACTAGTAAGTCATTATAGCAAGGTTGGAGGATAGAGGTGAATATACAAAAGTCAATTGCTTTACTAAATTCCTACAATGAACAACTGGAATTAGAAATTTAAAACACAACACTACTTACATTAGCACCCAAAGAAATACACACGTATAAATCTAACAAAATAAATACAAAACCTATAGGAGTGAAACTAAAAAATCCTAATAAAAGAAATCAAAGAAGATCTAAATAAATGTAGATACATCCCACATTCATTGATAGGAAGACTCAATATTGTTAAGATATCAGTTCTTCCCAACTTGATCTACAGATTCAACCAATACTAAGAAAAATCCCAGCAAGTCATTTCGTGCAAATTGAGAAATTGATTCTAAAGTTTATCTGGAAAGGCAAAAGACACAAAACAGTGAACATAATACTGAAGACGGAGAACAACATCAGAGGACTGACAGTGTCCAACTTCAAGACTGGGAATAAAGCTACAGTGATCAAGACAATGCGGAATCCTCAAAAGAAAAGACAAATAGATCAATAGGAGCAGAATATAGAGGAGAGAAATAAACTCACACAGATACAGCCAACTGATCTTTGACAATAAAACACAGGCAATTCAATGGAAAAGGGAAGTCATTTCAACAAATGGTGCTAGAACAACTGGACATTCACATGCAAGAAAATGAATCTAAACAGAGACCTTAATACCACTCAAAGAAAAAGCTAATTCAAAATGGATCATAGACCTAAATATAAAATGCAAAAATGTGAAACAGCTACAAGATAACATTAGGGGAAATCTAGGTGGCCTTGGGTTTGGTGGTAACTGTTCAGATAACAATACTAAATGCATGATCCACGAAAGAAAAATTGATAAGTTGGAGTTCATTAAAATTAAAAACATCTTCTCTGTGAAAGATCCTATTAAGAGAATAAAAAACAACCCAGAGACTGGGAGAAAATCTCTGCAGGACACATACCTGATAAAAGGACTGGTATCCAAAATATATAAAGAACTCTTAAAACTGCACAAAAAACAAACAGACCAATTTAAAAAAAAATGAGTAAAAGTTCTGAATAAATCAACATCATCTGTTATTAGAGAATTTCTAATTAAAACAACAACAAGATACGACTACAGATCTGTTACGGCTAAAATCCAAAAAACTAATAATATCAAATGCTGGTGAGGATGTGGAGCAACAGGAACTCTCATTTATTGCTGGTGGGAATGCAAAATGGTACAGCCACTTTGGAAGACAGTTTGGTGGTTTCTTACAAAAGTAAATATAGTTTTACCATACAAGTCATCAAGTGCACTCCTAGGTATTTACCCAAATGAGTTCAAAATCTATATGCATACAAATGTTTATAACAGCTTTATTCACAACTGTCAAGACTTGGAGGCAACCAAGATGTCTCTGAATAGAGGAATGGAAAAACAAACTGTGGCACATTTATACAATGGAATATTACTCTAAAATCAAAAGAAATGAGCTATCATGACTTAAAAAGACACAGAGGAACCTTAAATGCATAACACTAAGCAGAAAAAAGCTAGTCTGAAAGGTTATATACTATATGATTCCAACTATATGACGTTCTGAAAAAAGCAAGATTATAGAGGTAATAAAGAGATCACTGATTGCCAGCGGTTTGGAGATGGGGGAAGGGATAAATAGCTGTGAAACATAAGAGGTTTTCAGCATGGTGAAACTATTCTGTATGATATTACAAAGACGGATATATGACATTATGCATGTCTTGAAACTTTTAGAACTGTATAATACAAAAAATAAACCCTAATGTAAATTATGAACTTTAATTAATAACAATATATCACATCGTCACAAATGGCAGGATTTCCTCCTTTCTCATGGCTGAATAATATTCCATTATATATATATATATACATATATATATATATATGTATACATACATATATACACACACACATACCTATGTTATACACATACACACACACAGAAATCTTTATCCATTCATCCAAGTCCACTGAGAGACACTTTGGTTGTTTTCATATCTTGGCTATTGTGAATAATACTGCAATAAACATGGGATTACAAATATCTTTTGATATCCCGTTTTCATTTCCTTTGGATAAATTTTGCCATTTGCAATATGGATAGACTTGGAGGGCATTATGCTAAGAGAGATAAGTCAGGTAGAGAAAGACAAATACTATACATCACTAATATGTGGAATCTAAAAAAGCCAAATTCATAAAAACAGAGTAGAATGGTAGTTACCAGGGGCTGGGGATTAGGGAAATTGGGGAGATACTGCTTAAGGTTACAGACTTGCAACTTGTAGATAAATAAGTCCTGCAGCACAGCACAGTGATTATGGTCAACAATACTGCATTATAAACTTCAAAGTGGCTAAGAGACTAAATCTTGAATGTTCTCATCAAAAAAAGGAATGATAATTATGCAACATGATAGAGGTATTAGCTAAGGCTACATAGTAACCAAACTGCAATGTATAAATGTATCAAATTGACACATTGTACACTTTAAACTTACACAGTATTAAACGTCAATTATTTCTCAATTAAAAATAATACTAATATTGCTTTATCAACTGTCACAAATATACCTCACTAATGCAAGATATTAATAATAGGAGAAACTATGATGGGAAGAGAAAGGGTATGTGGGAATTCTCTACCTGTTCAATTTTTCTGTAAACCTAAAACTTTCCTAAAAAATATGGTCTATTAATCACACACACAAAAAAAGCCAAGAAGATATTTTAAAGTAAGAAATATCAGGGATACATAGTCATTTTTTTTTTTAAGTCCCTGGAGAAAAGCTGCATTTTATGAACCCTTCTTGAAAACTCTACTTGGAGTTAGAAACGCAACTAATCTTGATTCAAAATAAAGTACTCACAACTGGGGAAGTTGCCTATGAAAGGATGAGTAGACAACATCAATTCTTTTAAAATTGAACTAGCTCTAAATAACTTATCACACATTGATAAGACAACATGAAACTGCTATAATTAGTAGAAGCTTTATATTAGATAAAAATTATAATATATTTCAAAAATCTTATTATATAAAAGGAATATATACTCTTTATATATTTATTTATATAATAAATATTTATTTGTATATTTAAATATGTATAATTATAACCAGAACTCATGCCCTCCAAAGAAAAAAAAAGTTTAGAATAAAAGAGACAAAAAGAAAAAGGATACAGTGTAAGAGCATTGATTTCTTTAACCTTCATTGGGAGAGTCCTTAGACATTCAACAATAAGAGGGAAGAGTGAAAAGGCAGGCTGAAAGCACACAGTGAATGTGGAGGTAAACTCCCATAGCACTGAGGACATATATCTCCGAAAGCATTTATCACTTAAGATTATAACTAGACCTAATCTTCTTCACCAGGCTGAAATATACCTAAACTCTTAGAAGACGGAGGCCATAACTGGTTTGTCTTTGTGCTGAGCACAAGAGGCCTCAGTAAATACTGAATTGAACTGCAAAACATCAAAGGTATCACACTATAGCATTAAAAAGAACTATAAAGCTAAAGTTTCATTTGAAAGGGAAGTATGGCTAGAAGAATATTCTTTTCTTTTTTATTCTTTTATTATTATTTTAAAGTATAAGACCAAGTGCATGGGCAGAAGGAAAAGAGCCAACTAAGGGTCTGAAGATATAAGGAAGAGAGAAGATTACTACTGAATCAATGTTTTAGAAAAATTAGGAAGCAGCAGGAAAAAAGCTTGTAGCTATTAGCCTCATTAAAGGAAGCCAGGCACTTCTTTCTTTGAAATAGGAAAGAAAGGGTTATGATCCAGAGGAAATCTGAACTAGAAAAAAAGAAATTTGAGAAAGTTATTTTAAATGGCCTAGATCTCTTTTATTTTATTTTATTTTATTTTATTTTATTTTATTTTATTTATTTATTTATTGAGGAAGATTAGCCCTGAGCTAACATCTGCTGCCAATCCTCCTCTTTTTGCTGAGGAAGACTGGCCCTGCGCTAACATCCGTGCCCATCTTCCTCTCTAGATCTCTTTTAAACCTCTACCTAATGATCTCTCTTTTCCATGTAAAAGAGCATCTGCTGAAATGTAGGATAGAAGTAAAATTGTAGGACTGAGTAACATGAGAAAAGTTTAGAATAGTCATCCCAGAAAAAATAATCCAGACTTACGAGATAATGATAAGTATTTCTAAGTGGCCGTGAATGTCTAGGTGAGTTCAGGTTGGCATGACTATAGTGGATAAAATCTGAATAATTCTATTACTTTTTCCAGGAATTAATTCTGCATGGCAGTAATTTTTTTTCTTGTTATGGATTTTACTGCCTAAGTCTCTTGCTTGTTCAATAAAACCATCATATTTCATGTGAAGAAGAGAGAGCAACAATGAACATGATGGCTAATAGTCAATAGAACATTTTCTCACCAACAGGACAGACCAACCATGTTGACAGCTCCATATTCACATGCCTATCAATTAATTAAAAGCTTATCAAATACCTGGTTGTTACTTCAGAACCCATTTGCTCTAACAGATTGCTTATATAGCAAAGCAATCTCATAGGAACTTTAATTCCCACTAACACTTAGTAAACTCATGCCAAATGTGTTTTTGGTTATAAATACTACACACAACTTCTATTCTACGTAGCATCATTTTATCTCACAGATTATTGACTTCTGTGAACATATCCAAGACATACAAACAGAAATGAGCCCTGGATTCAAAAGCAGAGGTCTGCTGAGACTGAACAGCAGCTTTAGATCAAAATTCAGCATTCCTCCTCCCCACTCACTATCCTTGGATCTGGATTAAATTAATCAAAGCCAACAATGTATAAAAATGACAGCTTCTAGGAGATGGTGATACACAAATTTTGTGAGACCAAGGATGTGGCTTTAACTGAGTCTCTGACCAAAAGAAAAGGAAGGAGGAAGAGGAGGGAGAGGTGGAAGAAAAAAAAGAAAGAAAGAAAATAGTCAAGGTTAACTTGTGTATGGACAGATGGATTTTTTTAAAGCACTTTCTTTTCCACCAGGGAATATCAATAGCCTTTTAAGCAGTCTCGCATTTAAACGTGTGTTCTGACAGTCATGTCAGAGCCTGGGTAAAAGCCTTTTCATGGAAATCATTAAAACGAAAAGATCCAGACAAGAGGCCTGTTTTTTTCCAGGGAGTGAGGGTGGAACAGAATAATGTCAGCTTCAAAAGATGGAAGTACCTTAAACACTGATAGGAGAGATGAAACACCTTCCTTCCTCTCCCACCCGTCCCCCAGCACCTGAAAATTTTTACCTGCTGCTGTCTAGAATACTCTATTATAAATAGTCAAGGAACCTTGGGGGTAGGGTTAGGAGTGAGGGGAAAAAGAAGAAAAAGGCTACAACTGCACATCAGCTTGTGATTCAAAGCAGTAGGGAATAGAGCAATCTCAGAAGCATTCCCACAGAGCTGACCCTCCTGGGTCCTATGTTCCTCATGTGTAATTCACTAAGTCTCACAGCTCTAACTTTAAACTGCTGAATCATTTCAGCAAGTGATGTGTACCTATCTGCTGGTGAGAAATAACAGTCATTCCTTGCTTCACCCATCATTTCCTTGCTTCCCACTGGTAAGTGATCTGCTGCCCACTGTCAAACGCTGAAGCAATGCTGACTGACTCTCCCTAGGAAAACTTGAGGTTGAGCCAGCCAGCCGTGGAGGTCACTTTATATCTTGGCTCACACACTAGGCCCTCTGCAAAAGATGTTTTTTGTTCCTGAAAGACCGCAGAGATACTGGTATTTCCCTTACCCAAGTTAACAACTTTTCAAGGACTTCCCCCACCCACCACATTTTTCGCTTATGGTCCTGGATGTTTTTTTCCTTAATATCAAGACTGGAATTTTGATCTGTTAGAATGTTTTTTCATTTATATGTTCCATCAAGACAATTTCTGAACAATTATTAACTGTGCCAGAAAAAAAAAATCATCTTATATTTAATAGTCCCCGGTCACTTGATGCTGATGGAAGTTTCTGTCACACTGATCTTCTAGATTCCCAAAATGATTTAGCGGCTCTAACCACCTTAGGAAGAAGTATAATACAAAACCCAAAGTCAGTGTTATTGAAATAAATCTCATAGATGCCTGGAGATTTTCCCCTGAGACTTAGTGTTTTTCATAGTCTTAAACTCACTAGAAAAAAGACCTGTGAATAAATTCTGGTTTCAGGTCCTTCAAAAATACTTTAAAATTTTTACTTTACCCTAAAAATGAGGAAAATCTTATGACTTTTTGAGTCTTAAAAATATAATTACAAAAAGGAATCCTACAACAATAAAAATGTGTGTGCTCTTTATGTACCAGGCACTATACTTAAGCACATAATCTGGATTATTTTATTTAAATCAAAACAACACTATAAAGTAGCTATTTTTGTTCTTCCCACTTTAGAGAAGAGGAATCCAAAGTTTAGAAAGGTGCTTTAAGTGACCACAGGTTACAAATCCCAGAGAGGGGCAGAACCAAGATTTGAAGGTAAAAACTAATAATAGTGGCTGTACCATTAAACATTACAATTCTATTCTCATGTGCATAATAATTGTACTTCTCTTACTGACTTCATCAGACTATCTTACATAAAAATTATTTAATCCCAAATCCTATATTATTTTGGCCAAAGAGTGAGAGAAATCATTAAAACATTCTTGGCAAAAAAAAAAAGTCTTTTTAGTCAATAAAGTTTTCTGTAAAGACCAGCTTTTATACAAATTATTTCTTCAGAATCACTCATTCATGTCTGTAATTTCCCAATTTTAGACAACTAAACACCACAGCCCTATGTATTTAATTATTCAATGGTGTATGTGCAAAAATACAAGAATCTCTTATGCATTTAAGAATCTCATGAAATATGAAAGCAAAAGATTACTTATAAAGGTTACAATTAAGAATCTCCAACTTACAGAGAGGAACACTAAAACCCCAGGATGAGAAGGCATTAACTTCATCCGTTTACACTATGAAGAGAAACGGGAGGGCTTCAAAGCATCCAGTCCTATCTAGTGGTCTCTTCCTATTCTTATCTTGATTATATGATTGTCCTCTTAGCCCAGAGGAAAAGCATTTTATAAGTTTTTACTAGTTCTCACTATATTAACTTGTCTCACAGATAAAAAGAACTGAACTGTTTTCTCTGCATTTTAAGTTCACAAAATGTCTGCAATAAAAAAGAAACTTTTTCTCTTTTTCTGTTGTTCGGTGGGAAGGATCACACCCGTGGCATTTCAGGAAAGATTAGACTAGTACACATAAGTTAAAGCCTGATTCATTAACTAATCCATTCCAGGCAAAGACTCTTGGAAGCTTCATTTTTACGTTCTTAAAATCCCTTTAAGCCTACTTCCTTCATTTAGTCCTCAGAAAAGATGAAACCACAGTTAAACAAAATATTATTGTAATAAAAAATTCACTGTAATTAAATTTTATAATTTCATAACTATCTTTTACCTCAATTCAATATCACTAAATATAATAATCTTGACATTTATGACATATCATAGAAAATGACTTTAGATGAAATCTGAAAATACAAAGCTATATTTACTGTACCTGTAATGCCCTCTACAGGCCAACAGTGGAATGAATCAGACAGAGAGAACTAAATAAAGATTTCTCAAACAGATTCAGTGATTATGCATTAATACAATTTTCTTTTCTAGATGGGCCAATAGTAATTGCTCTCATTTAAAACCTAAATAAATTTCAAACAAAATATTCTACTCTTTAAATGAAGTCTTTCAAGGGTCTAATTAGATCATATACCAAGTTTATTTAAATTCAATGTCCTGTTAAGATAAAAGGACTTATACCTACTATATACATATACATATATATATATATATATATTTGTGTGTGTGTGTGTGTATATATATATATGCCATAGATTTAAAATATATATATATATATATATATATGCCATAAATAAATAAATATATATACACGCCCACAGACTACTAGACAGGCCTATGGAATAAACACTAAAAATGTATTCCAGGGGGCCAGCCCCATGGCCAAGTGGTTAAGTTCGCATACACTGCTTTGACGGCCCAGGGTTTTGCCAGTTCGGATCCTGGACACAGACATGGCACCGCTCATCAAGCCATGCTGAGGCGGCATCCCACATGCCACTACTAGAAGGACCCACGACTAAAAATATACAACTATGTACCAGGGGGCTTTGGGGAGAAAAAGGAAAAATTAAAAACAATTTTAAAAATTAAAAAAAAATTGATTCCATATTAGTAAAACCTTCCACTCATCCTCTTTCCATAAGAAACCAGATATTACTGATGGTTCTATAATATAAAGTTTAGAAGACAATCACTTCCAAGAAATATAAATACAGTACATTCACATTCTTTTAACCTAATGTTATCAGGATTTAATCTAACAAATATTCCAAGTGTCAAACTTGCCAAAATCACTCTTGAGGCCAACATGTATAACACAACAAACAAAACAGGAAATTTATTTCAGTGAAGTCATTTTCTCATCGCATTTTAAACATATTGCCATGCTCAGAACAGCATTAAGGAAAGAGAGTGAACACAGTTTACAGTATAAAAAAGCTATTTCCCAATTTGACTTAGTTAGATTTAAACTAAATCTAACTCTAAATCTCAAGTTATTTCCACAAATAATTAGGAGAGTCCTGTGTTTCATAACTTACTGAAGATATAACTATACCCACCCAATTTTTAAAAATCAACTAAGTTTTAGAAACTCTCTCTCTTAAGACATAACATTTTTACAAATACTATATGATGCTCAATCCAAGTCTTGAAGTGAATGTTTGAAAAATATATGTAAGACTCTACAGAGAGCCCAGACAGTCAGTCATTCCCTGTCCATAGAAAGGAAAAAACCAGTCCTTCTTTTTAATGAGGTTTACACGGTAACAGGACAATTAATAACAAGACAAATTTTTCTAAGTTCAGAAAAATTTATACATAAATAACTTTTCTAAGATTCTGTGGAACATAGTGAGTTAATTAAATGCCCATGTGTTGGTATCACTTACATGTGCAATCCAAAAAACAAAAGGAAGTCAAACTCAGAGAAACAGAGAGTAGAATAGTGGTTGCTGGGGCTGAAGGGTGAAGGATGGGGGAAATAGGGAGAGGTTGTTAAAAGAGTACAAACTTTCAGTGATAAGATCAATAACTCAGTGGGAGGAATCCTTCCACAATGTATATGCATAGCAAATCATCACATTGTACACTTCAAATATCTTACAATTTTATTTACAAATTATACCTCAATAAAGCTGAAAAAAAGTGCCCATTTTTCAAGAGACACACGTGTATGTTTCAAAAAAGAGCTATGGGGTCCAGCCCTGAGGCCAAGTGGTTAAGTTTGCTCACTCCACTTCAGCAGCCCATGGTTCACTGGTTTGAATCCTGGGCACAGACCTACACACCGCTCATCAAGCCATGCTGTGGCAGTGTCCTACATACAAAGTGGAGGAAGACTGGCAGAGATGTTAGCTCAGGGCCAATCTTCCTCACCAAAAAAAAAAAAAAAAAAACAGAGCCAATACATGATAACCCAAATATTGGATTGTATTCAACGTGACAAGCTAAGAAAATATGGGTTCAACACTGTTAGACAGCTGGCCTACTAGCTGACAGGTCACACTCAACACTTATCCAAGTTTCAAAGATACCAGATAGAACTTTAATAAGATATTCTAGTGGGTGGTCAGAAACCTAGGACTGAAATTTTCATAACTGTTCAGATAATGGAATGAAAAGTGTAAGGATGAAAGTGTTGCTAAATTGAAAGGAAAAGATTCTAATTCAAAAGGAAATTATCAAAAATGACCCAAAACAACAGGATATTATTTGAAGGAATGATGGTTTTATATAAATTCAGCAAATATAAAAGGCCATCATTGAAAATAAGAGGTTTAAAAGAACTGAACAAGGCGGTTTAGACCTGAATGCACGGTGCTGTATAAATGAAAACAGAACACAATATACAAAATTCTAACAATTCTTTCCCTAAATTCTTGAACTTTACAGATCTCAGAGTGGATCATTAATATTTAGTACACAAAGGCTCAAAACTTTAAAGAACTTTGAAAAACCCTTAAGAACTTAATAAGGTACTCGGTATCATCACAAAGAGGCTATTAAAGGGATGCAGGTATAAAAAGCAGACAATAACGGACAAACAATAAAGTTTAGCAAGATTTCCAGATACTAATGATAATTAAATTCCATAAAGTCCTCCTTGTAAGGGATGAAAAATCATTGATCTTAGAAATCACTGAGTAGTTTATAAACTAAAAGACCTTTGTATTCCTTAGTTTTAATGGTCATCAGTAGCCTAATTCTTCCTGTTAAACTCAACCTCATCCCTTCTCCCCAAAATAGTCTCATATGCACACAAGCATTACTGAACCAAAGATTCCTTGCAATTTCTTTCATTGATTGTATACACACACACACACACAGACACAAAAGCCATCAGATTTGGGGCTACTTTTCCTCCATGTAACGTTTCAGCAATGAATGTCAAAGCTGAAAGAAATTTTTAAAAACAAAACTCAAAGAGGAAAAAGAAATTTCAATTCTAGTTATGTTATAGATGGCCACAAAAAACCGCTGCTCTTACCATACCAATAATAACAACAAAAATACATCCAAAAAAGTAAACATATAGGGGCCGGCCTGGTGGCATAGTGGTTAAGTTCACTTGCTTCACTTTGGCAGCCCAGGGTTCGCAGGTTCAGATCCTGGGTGTGGACCAACATACAAAACAGAGGAAGACTGGCACAGATGTTAGCTCAGCAACAATCTTCCTCAAGCAAAAAGAGGAGGATAGGCAACAGATGTTAGCTCAGCACCAATCTTCCTCACCCCCCCCCAAAAAAAGTAAGTACTTTTTTTTTCTCTAAAAATGTACAAGAGATGTGGACTTAAAAAAAAAAAGATCCAAATGAACAAAGTACCAGAAAGAGACAAGCCCTTCTCAAGGTGAGCAGAAAATGGCATCCACTATCCTCACTAGAGACAGTTGTCAAGTCTGGGTCACAGGTGAGAAGAGGAATGAGCCTGCCATAGATAGAGGAACACTGTTGGAGCAAGAAGAAACCAGTCAAATTTTTAATACTGACACTTAGAGTGGTATAGGGGATTGGAAATTAGAGATGTCCCAAACACAAACCTTGTTATCTCCACCTTCTAATTACTGCCTCACTCCCCAGTCTGCTCACAGGTCAATAAGTGAGTAAGCAACATGTGGGAAGACACAGATGGCACTGGAAACACAGGGGTATCTAGAGCCTCACAGTGCTTAAATCTCAAAGCCTGGCCAGAGGAGAAAAAAAATAAAAAATTATGAGATATGGAAAAAAGAAAGGGGAAAAAAGGAACTCACAATAAAGAGAATTAGCAGCTACAGAGGCAGACCCACAGATGATCTAGTTGTCCAAATTAGCAGACAAAAACTTTAAAAGAACTAGTATAAATATGTAAAGAATTTAGAAGACAATGAAAAGACAGAAAAATGTAGACAATTTCAGCAAAGAAAAACCCTAAAAAGAATCAAATAGAAATCCTAGTATTGAAAAATATAATATCTGAAATGAGGAATTTATTGGATGTTCTCAAAAGCAGACTAAAATGAACCAGATAAAAGTGGTAATGAAATGAAACAAACTATAAAAGTGCAGAAAAAAGGATCAGAGATCAATGAGATAATATCTAACAGTATGACAGATGTTTAACAGGATTCGCAGAAGGAAAAGAGGCAAAATATGGGACAGAAAAAAATGTGAAGTGACAGAGAAGTTCCCAAAATTAATACAAGATTTCAAACCAGAGATCCAAGAGGTTCAATAAACCCAAAGAAGTATAAAAACTGAGACACACACAACAAAAAAACCCTCATCTGCACACTGCACTAACTCAACAATAAAGGAAAAATACTAAGAGCAGTTAGCAAAACAAAACACATCACGCTCAGGGAAAGAACAATTAGAAGTCAACTGACTTTTCATCAGAAACAATGGAATGACATGTTTACAGTGCTGAAGAAAAAATACGTTAACCTAGAATTTCATATCTAGTGAAAACATCCTTTAAAAAGGAAGGTGGAATAAACACAGACAAGTAAAAGTTGAGAGAAATTGTTGCCAGTAGACCTGCACTATAATAAATATTAAAGTTCTTCAGGCTGAAGGGAAATGATCCCAGATGGAAGCCCAGTTATAAAGGAAGAAAAGAAAAAGAGTACTAAACAGTGTAAATAGGTAGGTAATTATAAAAGGCTTTCTTTAAAATTTATTTAAAAGATTACTATTTAAAAGAAATACAGTAATAATATATTAAGAGGTGTATAAAATCCCTAGGAGTAAAATACAATATAACAACAGCACAAGGGATGGGAATGGAAGTAGATGGGATTATACTGTTGTAAAGTATATAAATTGCTTGTTAACTGGTATTATATTAATTAAGGATAGGCTATGATAAGTGAAACATATATATTTAAATTTTTATAATTACCAATAAAAAAATGATGTCTAGCTAAAGACTGAGATCAGAGCTAAAGAGCCCACTAACAAGATGAAATGGATTTCTAGAAAATGCAGAATGAATCCAAAAGAGGGTAAGAAAGGATAAACAAACAAAGAACAGATATGAAAAATAAAAAACAAGAAACAAGATGAGAGATTTAAATGCAATATAAGGATTTATGATGAATGTAAATAAACTAAAACACCATTTAAAAGACACATATTGTCAAAAGAGATCTACGAAAACAAAAAAGAATAACTAAATCTATACCATTTACTAGAAACACACCTCAAATAAAAGAACACAGAGAGGCTAAAGTAAAAAGTGGAAAAAGTATACCATGCAAACAGTAATCATTAAAAAAATAATTAGTGTGTCTATCTTAATATCAGACAAAATGAATTTCAAGACAAAGGGATGAAGCAATGAATCTCAGACATAAAGCAATATATTTCACAATAAAAAATGGTCAAATCATTAAAAAGACATAATAAAACTAAATATCTATGTGTGAATTCATGGATTAGCATACTACACAGATCACCTAACTCTTTCCACTCAGGGACTAGAAGCAGTGATACTCTAGGAGCATTGAGCATGCCCAGCAACCAGATCTTGGTTTCTAAATACCATTCCCCAATAAAAAGAAACCAGGGCTACTCAAAAATAGGGCTGTTTCTAGGGCTAAGCCAGGGAAAATAAAAGATGAGATTAGAGCAGCTTGTATTACCAAAAGGTAAGAAACTGCTCAAAAATAAAAAGATAGGAGTAATCAAAAGGATACAGAAAGCAGCCTTAAAGAACTCAGAATGGCCTAAACTGGAATGATTTGAGCAATAAAATAAACAATATATAGTACTGGATTAAAATCCAAAGTATAAAATATACATGAGTCTACACTGATATAAATAAAGGATTAAACCAATAAATTAATGGGAGAGTGGGAGTGGGGAGAGAAGAGACAAATCTTCCTTACAGAAGAATTCCAAATACTTTATGTAGATACTCCTTCCAGGAGGTGAAGCTTAATCTGCTCCTCCCCACCCCATCCCACACCACCACCTTAAGTGTAACTTGCACTCAGTGACTCATTTTCAAAGAATAAAGGAAGGAAAGGGAAAAATAGCAACTCTTCAGTGAAGAAACCTAGCAAACACATCTCACCCAAGTGATGACGGTTCACATTACCAGTGATGTCACGTGGATCAGACATACTCCCTGATATGATGAAATAAAAAGGGCAGTTGACCTCTGTGGTATTCTTTCCACAAACTCACAACCCCCGTCTACTTATGAGAAAAATAGAGACAAATCCAGATTGAGGGACATTCTACAGGATACCTAGTCAGTATCTCTTAAGACTGTCAAGATCATGAAAAATAAGGAAAGAGTGAGAAGTTATCATAGATCAGAGGAAAATGGGAAGACATGACAACTAAACAATGAGCTCTTCTGGATTGGACCCAGGAACAGAAAAAGGACATTAATAGAAAAATTGGTGAAATACAAATAAATTCTAGAGTTTAGTTAATATAATGTGTGAGTGCTGGTTTCTTACTTTTGACAAATGTAAATATAAGATGTTAACAATGGCGGAACTGGGTGAGGGCTATACAAGAACTCTATATTATCCTTGAAACTTTTCTGTAAATCTAAAATTATTCCTCAAAATTATAATTACGTAAATAAATAATCAAACTAACTAAATAAATGTTTATTAGTAAGGAGAATTTGTAAACAAATTATGGTACACTTATATCATGGCATACTATGTGTAGCCTTCAAAAATATTTAAAAGGAATTTTAATAATATGGTAAAAGCTTATTAAATAGCATTTTAAGTGTGAAAATCAAGATTCAAACCATAAATAGTACGGTCTAAATTTTGTAAAAGGAACACACAACTATACTGGCAATGATGCATGGAAAGATGAATAAAGTAAATTAAAGAAACTTTACATGTTTCATATAGTAGTTTTAAAAAATTCTCATCTTTGTACACCAAGTATGAGGAGCACCACTGTGCCATAGAGGTAAAAATCTCAATTCTATGACCTCTCTTTTGGGGTTTCTACAAAAGCAGCATCCTAAAAGAGACAGATGGTGATATTTGTCCATCCATCATCAATTCTCTTCTTCCACACTGACAGAATTCCAATTTCCTTAGAAGTGGCAGTATGCTTTTAAGATTGTATACAGAAGTCACTAGATGAGACTTCTAGGAACACTCTTTACAAGAGGAAAGACTCAGTTCAGTTTGCAGTCCCCTTTGCCTCTTGTCCTTCCTTTTCTTCTCGACATAACGCTGGAGGTAAAACAGCTATCTTGAAATCATGAGAAGAAAAAGCATGTGGGTAAAAGCTACATGCAGTGGATTTCTGACCAGAAACACTGACGAAGCCTGGGCCCCGGTCAGCATCCTACAGCTGTGGTACCAGCCCTGAACTGCCTACCTCCACACTTCACGTTACAAGAGAAAAACAGAACCACAAATGCATTTAAGCACCTTTGCCAAGTCTTCTCTTCTAAGCACATATATACAATCCAAACATGAAAGAACTGATGCCTATACCCAAAAGTTTTCTTATTGGATGTCTCACAAAGAGAATTAAATATATTTTTAATAAAGTCCTTCAGCTCAGTAATATTTGGTATTTTTCAAGCCACAAGAAACACTAGCTTAAATTCCCTGAGACAGGTAAGAATTATTGAGGGAGAGGGTTTGGGGTGAGGGGGAAGGCTAAGGACAAACAACTCAAGAGTTGTTTTATCATCACAAAAACAATGACAATAAAATCAGAGTTAAACCCCTCAATTTACTGTCTGACTTAATGATTGGTACTCATTTAACAAAACATTTTACTGAGCAGGCATTTGCTGTGCAGAGGTCATCTGGAGTAAAAAAGGAATGAAACAAGATCCCGCCTTCAAGAAGCTCATAATCCTCTCTTCAAAAGTTTTAAACTATCGTAACAAAATGAACCAAGAAGAGAGACAAAAACAATTTCCATTTTTTTAATTGCTATACTACTGAGTTACAACCAACAACAAAAACAAATACCGGGGAGGGGGGGAACCCCAATGCACAAATAAGGAAATTAATTGAGTAAATTGTAGTATGGTAAGACAAAGAATATTATATATTCACTAAATAATAAATATAGAGATTGTGAATATGCATAGAAAAGCCCAAAGAATGTTAAATGAAAACACAGAACAAAAATATGCATAAACTCTTACAGTTATGTAAAAACAACAAATGTAAAATAAGGATCAAACAGGGTCATAAAATCTAAAATAGGGAATGTTTTGCCATTTTTTTCATTTTTCACTATATATTACTTATATATGAATCTGGCAATATGCATATATCCTGAAATCTTCCAACTGCAAAACACCTAAAATACTGAATAAAACAAAAAAATAGTTTTTGAATTCCATATTAAAATGAATATTGTTTTCATAAACTCGCAGAGACGTGAGAAAAATTCTAAAAGGGCCAGGAATGAGAGCAGAAACTAAGAAAGGTATCTAATGGCCTAAAGCAGAGGTCAGAAAACTATGGTCCACAAGCCAAATCCAGCCTATAGTTATAAGCTAAGAATAGTTTTTAAATTTTTAAATGGTTGAAAATAAAAAATAAGAAATCTTAACAAATGAAAATCATACGAAACTCAAATTTCAGTGTCCATAAATGAAGTTTTTACAACCCAGCCACACTCCTTCAGTGAAGCATTGTCTACAGCTGCTTTCACACCACAATGGCAGAGTTGGGTTAGTTGCACAGACTGTGTGACCTGCAAAGTCTAAAATATTTTCTATCTGGCCCTTTACAGAAAAAGTTTGCCAACCCTTGGCCTAGAGCTTCATTTTTAATGAATACACAAGGGAGACAGGAAATAAAGCCTCTGGGCTCATGCAGGGCAAGGAATCGAATTGGAGATGCGGTAAAAAGGCAGTAATAACAAAGTAATAACAAAGGGCTAGCCACTTAATCAAAAGTGAACTAGAGAAATATATATTCCACAAAATCATATTGCACAGACACATGCCTGCTTCCACATGACTTTTCACAGAGCAAGGAGCAGGAAAGGGAACCAGAGGATAAGATGAGGAGTTTCCCTGAGCATTCGTGGCCACTGAACACCCTGCATGTGAGGCTCATCTGGGGCTCAAAAAATACCAAGTTGACGGCCAGCCCTGTGGCCTAGTGGTTGAGTTCACACGCTCGGCTTCAACGACTCAGGGTTCACAGGTTTGGATCCCAGACGCAGAGCTAGCACCGCTCGTCAAGCCACACTGTGGCAGCATCCCACATAAAACAGAGGAAGATTGGTACAAATGTAAGCTCAGAAACAATGTTCCTCAAGAAAAAGAGGAAGAATGGCAACAGATGTTAGCTCAGGACCAATATTCCTCACACACACACACAAAACACACCAAGTTGAGAATTTAATTTAAAGTGGACTCAAGTAATCAGTGTCTCCCATCCCATAAGCACCTGACTGAAGCTAATACAGATTTTCTCAGAAGGACTATAGCATCCATAAATAAAGTTCCAAAGAAACTGAGTTAGCACTAACAACAAATCACAACATGAATTCTTTTTGTAGTAATGGAGAGCTTGGTCACTCAGACCAATGTTTCTGCTTAAAGCAAGTAAAAATGTTATCTAAAAAATTAAAATATCAAGTAAAAAGCACTGAAGTGCTAATATGCTACTGTGAAACCACCAGGACAAATTCCAGGAGAAAACTTATACCCAAAGAAGTAAGGACAATGCTAGAGCACCAAAGCTAATGTTAAACTGAGGGCATTTGCTAATTGCAATTCCAGAAACTTGGGGTTCATTTTGGAACCCTGAAAGGGCAAGAAGGGCAGAAGTTAAGGCTCAAGTCTATCCAAGAGAAGCCAAGATCCTCTCCCAAATAAAGCCTGAAAGGATTACACCTAGAGGTAAGGACACATCATAACTAAATCCTTCCCGTCCAGAGGGGAGTCCAGGGAAGACTGCTACAGAGCAGGGGACAACATTTTTTTTTAAAGGGGAGAGAGGGAGGGCGTGGAGTGGGACAGTAAAATAAAAACAAAATGCTGAAGAAGCCATGATCACAGCCAAAGCCTCACCAGGATTTGAAGCCCAGGCCTGGATGGACCAGATGAGTTTGGTTTACGAAAGTTCCCTACTGGCAGTGCTCCTAGGTACCTGACAGAAGCAAACAAACTTCATCCCTGGAGGAAGAAACTTTCATCCTAGGCCTCAAGGAATGAACACACGCACACACACACAGACACACATTTTTTCAATTAGCCAGGACAGAGTCAAAGAAAACTAGGCCAAAAAAAAAATCAAGATCCATGAGTGTGAGCAAGCAGAAAAGACTTTGGGTTTTGGAATTAATCGGTGCAAGTATTACAACAATTATTCTTAATCGATTCTAAGAAATAAAATTGTTGAAAATATCTTCTAGAAATAGGAAACTAGAGAGAGAGAGAGATTCCAGATTTAGGGAAACAATAGAAAATCTAGAAATGAAAAAAATACTGACATTTAAAAATCAGTGTATATCATTGATACATGGGACAGAGCAGAAGAAGAATTAGTTAAATGGAAAATAGATCAGAAGAAATTATAGAGAATCAAGCCAGACAGAAATGATGAAAAACACAGAGCAGAAAATAACAAACATGCAGTTTAGAGTAAAATTAATCTAATAAACATTTAATTAAAGTTTCAGAAAGAGAAAACAGAGAGATTGAGGCATAGATAATATTTAAAGAAAAAGTAGCTAAAATTTTCCAGAACTGATGAGAGATACCAATCCATAGATTCAAACACAAAAGAAAAACAACATAATATAAACAAAAAGAAATCTACTCACAAACATACCACCCTGAAGCTGCTGAAAACCAAAGACATGGAGAAAACTTAAAAGCAGACAGGGGAAAAAAGATAAATTGCATTCAAAGTGATAGCTGACTTAAAACCATCAAAAATAGAAGCAAGAAGACAGTGAAATAATATATGTAATGCATTAAATAAAAATAACTACCAGCCCAAAATTGCATACCTACTTTTAAGAATAAGGGTGAAATAAAGAAATTTCAAGCCAAACGGGGGGGGGGGGGGGGGGAACCTGAAAATATTAGTTGCAGACAGACTTCCATTGATGGAAATTGTAAAGGACGTACTTCAGGCAAAAAGTAAGTGATCTCAACTGGAAGGTCTGGAATAAAGGGAAAGAACGAATAAAGAGCTAAAAGGCAGGCAAATACAAACTAACATTGACTGTATGAAAAAACAATAAAGTCTAGTAGGACTAAAGAGAAAATTAAAGTATAGAACAGTGATACCACAAATCAGGTGGATGGTAAGTGTAATTTAGGTATTCAAGGGCCTTATGCAGGAGGAAAGAAAAGGTTTTGATTAACTTTAGAAAACTTGTGAAAACAAGTTAAGGATGAATATGCGGTAATTTCTCCAGTAACCACTAAAGGAACAGAAAATGCATATAACTTTCAAAAGAGGGAGGAGAGTCTGAGGGGCAAAGGATGGAATAATCTTTAAAAATCAATTCAAGGGGCTGGCCCCGTGGCCGAGTGGTTGGGTTCGCGCGCTCTGCTGCGGGCAGCCCCGTGTTTCGTCAGTTTGGGTCCTGGGCACGGACATGGCACTGCTCGTGGAGCCGCGCTGGGGCGGCGTCCTACATGCCACAACTGGAAGGACCCACAACGAGGAATATACAACTATGTACCAGGGGGCTTTGGGGAGAAAAAGGAAAAAATAAAATCTTTAAAAAAAAAAAATCAATTCAAAAGGAGGCAAAAAGAGATGAGAAAGAAACAAAGAGCCAAAAAACTCAAATTAAGATGACAGATAAAAATTCTAATATATTAGTAGTATATTAAACGTAAATACTGAATGGCCCTGTTAATAAACATGGATAAGAGATCACACTGGATTGTTTTGAAAGTCCAGCCATATGCTATTTACAAGAGATGCACTTTTTAAAACTTTTCAAAAAAACTGAAAATAAATATTGGACCACGAAAATACTAACCAAAAAAATAAATAAATAAAAGCTAGCATAGTTCTTTTAACCCAACAGAAAATATCAGGCAAAAGCATTACTAGAGATAAAAATAATCTTATAATAAAATTCAAGCACCTAATAACACAGCTTTAACATAAATAAAACAAAAAGAGACAGGAAGCACAATGATAGAATATACATACAGATAACAATTACTTATATATACCAATACCAAATACTTTCAGGTCATCAAATTTGCCATCTTCTAATGTCTATCTGCAGCTAAATGGTGAAGTACATCATGATATTTTTCTTGAGCAATGAAAATAAGGGTGCTACAAAGACATGTATGATTTGTGGCAAAATAATGTTAAGCATAAAATGCAAGCCCACGATATGTTAGAAAGATCAAAACCAAGAAAAACTAAATAATATATATGGTTACACACGCAACTACAAAAAACAGAAGTAAATGGTGTACATAAAATGTAGCATACTGGTTATCTCGGGAGGCGGAGGAAGTGGGGATATGACGAAGCTGAGCAACTCAGAGGGTTTCAAAGTTGTTGATAATATCAGTCTTAAACTGGGGACTGGTACAAAGATGTTTATTTCATTTTTATGCTTTATAATTTACATATATTATACATTTGAATGCACTAAGTATTTCATAACAAACCAAAAATATAAATACTAAACTATGTGCAATAATCCATTTATAAATATGTAAATATTTCATTGGGTTTTTTTTTTAAGATTTTTATTTTTCCTTTTTCTCCCCAAAGCCCCCTGATACATAGCTGTATATTTTTAGTTGTGGGTCCCTCTGGTTGTGGCATGTGGGACGCTGCCTCAACGTGGCCTAATGAGCGGTACCATGTCCACGTCCAGGATCCAAACAGACGAAACCCTGGGCCGCCAAAGTGGAGCGTGTGAACTTAACCACTGGGCCACGCAGCTGGCCCCTAAATATGTAAATGTTTTTAACAAATAAATATATGTGCTTATACCTCTTTTAAAAGAACCAAATTAAAGTGTTAACAATCTCTTTCTGGATGACATATCATTAGCGATGTATATTTCTTTATTGTACCTCATAGCATTTTCCAAGTTCTCCAGAATGAACATATATTAATTATATAAGCAGAAAAAAAGTTAGTTTCCATAAAATTAAAAATAGAAATAACAGCTCAAGGCAAATGTTTGGAAAAATTTCTGCCTTACTGTTCACTGGAATTGCAACTGATTCTAATAAAAAAATATGGTTACAATTTTAAAAACAACAACAACAACACTTTTATGTTTTACATAAGGAAAGTCCCAATAATGTAGCCTTTGGGGCACTTTAGAAAAATAGTGGGATACTGAAATGGTCACAGTGTTCTTAGGCCAAGAGCCGCATCAGAAACCAAAAGATGTGGGGAAAAAACTATTCCAAATATCCACAACTGAAATTGGATGTAGAAAAATATGTTCTCAACTTTTACTTCTGTTTATGATAAAACCAAAACCATATGACCCCAAAAAGCATACTGTGTGAATTGATAATTAACTGTCTACAGATGTTACAAAGCACTGATCATTTCCATGCAAGACCAACAAAGGTCAACAAACAGGTAGGCAACTTAGCTAAAGTATTCTCAAGACATAAAAGGTGAAACAGAGGTTGATATCCTGTCTTCTTTCTCCTCATTCCCTGGAGTATTTTATACTCTCACAGTTATGGAAGGGGATGAAAACACAGAAGCAATCATTTTGGTGTCTGTTAATTAGAAGAAGAAGGGTGTTAATTAGAAGAAGAAGAGAAAAAGCAGGTAAGTGTAAAGCATAAGAAAGAAAAAATGCAAATAGAATACAAAGTCATCTGTGGGTGAAGACAGCCTAAAGATGAAGTTGAATCTACTGTTTAACAGCACAATCTACTGTTAAAAGACCTAAACAGTCAGTAAATTCTTCACACGCTCAAAGTATTTAGCAAGTATTCCCAGAATTGCTGATTCTGCTGGCAGTTCTCATAATTTTGATCTATTCGAGGAGGTAACCACCTCATGGGACGGTTGGGAAAATACATTCAAGAAGTTTAAATGACTCCACTAAAGTCACAAGACAAGTCTAGGGCAAAACTAGAACCTAATACACGTACATCATTCTTCGTCACATGCTAGTTCTACAACAAGCTGCTTAGGATCTACCCATGATCTCTATCATATACTGGCTCACACATATTCTAGTATGAATGAAAACGACAGTAAAAAAAGTTAAAATTAATATGGTAAAAGTTTCACTCTTAGATAATGTCACTCGCAAAGAAGGCAGAATAAGCACAGAATGGAAAGCTAAGTGCATTTTTTTCTTGTTAGTGACAAATTTGGTGAGTATAAATCTAATCCTCTTATTTTTTCATCCTAACCCATATAAATCATAAAGATGTGACAGGGATTAAACAGCTAATCCAAAGTAGACTACAGCTGTGCAACAAATATAGAGGGTTTTTTTCAGGTTTTACTTGCCAAGTGTCCAAAAACACAGAGGGTGTAACAACAAGGTACATATTCTTTGACCAGATTCAAAGAGTTGGAGAGCATGATTTGGAAGGATATGGCAGTCCTGTTAGTCTACAGGAGTCAGAAGCCCTGCTGCCACAGATGACAGAGGAAGACAACTAACCAAAAAAATAAATAAGAGCAGGGGCAAGAATTAACCTATTTAGAAAATAGAATCACTAGAAAAGATAAGTTAAATGATTCCCAAGAGACCTTAAAGAAACCCAGTACTATGAGCCAGTAACTATAAGAAAACACAGAGTTTGGGAGAACACACAAAGAATGGAACAGGACAAAAGGTAAACATTTATGAAAATACTGATGATGGTCTAGTAATTTCCAATCATATGTATGCACATTGGCCTATGGAGACTATCAGCATTAATTGCCAGCATTTCAAGGTGAGAAAACCAAAGTTCAAAGATATATATTTCTGGCCCAGCATCACTCAGCAAAGCAGAAGTAAGACGTGAACTACTACATCCAACATGTCATCCTTCCAGTGAAACACTATAAAAAGAATTTTACTTACCTTATAAGTATTGATTCTAGATATTTAGAAGGATAAATGAAACATCAAATAGACAGTTTTAGTAATAAACTTGCCCGCATGTCCTTCTGTTTAGTGTCATTTCTGTGTACCATGAAAAAACTGCAGCTTTATACCAACGACTGATTTCATTTAACATATGTTTAGATAGCAATAAGCATATGACACACACAATGGATAAAATTAGAAATATAAAGATGAATTACAACAATTCAGTTCAATCCTACAAACATCTATTAAATAGCTATTGTGTGTCAGGGACTTTGCTAATGTTATACACAAGTATCAAAGTGGCATGGTCTCTACGCTCAAAGAGCCCAACTGAGGGGGCAAGATCAACAAAAACAAACCATTGCACTGTAGACTAAGTGCAAGGAGGAACGTACAGGGCACCACACTAGACCACAAAAGGAGGAGAGGGGTAGAAAGAATTTGGGGGAAGATGAGGTGACCTGGGATGGAGTCTGGTAGTTTGCTCAGCATAAAAAAGAAGAACATACCAAGCACAAGAAAAAATATGAGGAAAGGCATAATGGCAAGAAAATAGAAGATGATGATTCTTGGGCTAAGGTAGGACACCAAAAGTGGAAGACAGAGAAGGAGCCCATGAAGTAATTAGAAAAAGAATGCTCACACAAACCACTTTCTGGGGAGCCGGCCCAGTGGCGCAGTGGTTAAGGGCGCACATTCTGCTTCGGCGGCCTGGGGTTCACTGGTTCAGATCCCGGGTGCGGACATGGCACCGCGTGGCAAGCCATGCTGTGGTAGGTGCCCCACATATAAAGTAGAGGAAGATGGGCATGAATGTTAGCTCAGGGCCAGTCTTCCTCAGCAAAAAGAGGAGGACTGGCAGCAGATCTTGGCTCAGGGCTAATCTTCCTCAAAAATTTTTTTTAATTAAAAAAAAAGAAAGAAAAAATGGCCAAAACAAAACTTGCATATTATTATAAGTAGATCAAAGCAGGTTGTAGAGTCCTTTGGGGGAGGAGGGATAAATGGGCTATATATATTTTTTAAAAAGTTCTTTAAAAAGCTTGAACCACTGGGAAATCACAGAGAAGATAATGGAAAGATGAGAAAGGCACTGAAAAGGGGGAACAGAAAATGTGGCAGCTAGAGAGCGAGAGGGAGAAAGGAAGAGACAGAGATGGAGACAGAAGAAAGAAAGAAGGTCACTTTTGCCCATAACTCTTAATTTCCACTCAACTGTTAGGCCCCTTACCAAAATCATCTTTTTAGTCCTTTCATTGTTTCTGCCAATACTGCTTATATAACAGTCAAAATTTACCATACTCACTGAGACAGATATAGCCAATCTGGAGCAGCAACATAAGGAGACACAAGTAATTCACCAAATGCAAAGTTTTTCAATACTAATTATAATCAAGACATTGTGCAAAAAGTCAAAGATAAAATGAGGCACAGGAAGCTAATTATTCATTCAAAGAATTTAAAACCTCATTACAGAACCGAAGCAAATACATATAAAGAAATATGGCTCAATAAAAAAATCATACAAAGATCATCAAATTCATGACCAGAGAGTAAATGCTATACTCATTCAAACAAAAGATGATTGCTACAGGCCGGAGTGACTAGGAAGCACAACTAGGAGAGTAGTAAAAAGAAACATAGAATCAGAATTGCTGAGTTTCTCATCCTGGCTATACTCCTGAATTTCTTTTTAATTCCCTGAACCCAATTCTAAATCTATTAAACGTAGGTATAATAATACCAACAACTACACCATGTAAATTTCTTGTGAGAATCAAGTGAGATGATGTATATAAAAGTATTTTGCCAACTTTAAGTTATGTACAAAAGTTAACTAATGAAAGATGACATAGACCACACTTCTCCCTAGTCCTCCAATTAAGTAAAGCTAAAAATCCTAGACATTATGTATAAAACAAATATAAGAAGATTTTGAAAGGTAGATAGAAGGAGAAACACTGGCTATGGACCTTAGAAACTGAGGAACATCAGGTGATGAGTTCACTGGTAGGTTTTTTTTGTTTTTGTTTATTTCACCTAATATATCTCAAAGTAGGTATAAGACTAGCAACAAGGAAAAGCCTGCAAAAGCAGACAAGGTCCAAGAAAAGCCCCTTCTCTCTAGCTAAAGGACTAGAAAAGGGGCATCCTAGCAAGACAGGAAACTTTTAGACAGTAATCATCCCACTCAAGCCAAACACCATGGGGAAAAAATGCAAACCCCAGCCCTACTCAATCAGAAGAGGCCAAGTGGGGAGCCTAGACTTCCACCTTCATCAGGTAGTAACAAGGCCCCTCAACATGGTGTCAGTGGAGGTCATGTGGGGATCCTGGACTTCAATCCCACAAAGCAGCAGAGAGGCACCCCTCCCCTCCCCACCATAGTGGTGTCAGAGGAGGTCCAGTGGGAAGTCAGAACTTTCACCACCATCCAGAGGCTAACAAAGCCTCCTCCCCCTGCAGTGTCAGTATAGACCACTATGAAGAACCCTAACAAGGTGTTCCTCCCTTTCCCAGCCAAGGAGGTACCAGGGAAGGCCTACTCGGGAACCTGAAATCCCACTTCACCCCAGTAGTGACAAGGCACTGCCCTTCCTAGAGTGTCAAAGGAGACCTAATAGAGAACCTGGACTTCCACCACTACTGGCAGTAAAAAGTAACCGATTTCCCTGCTGAAAGTGTGCAAAAATTGTCTACTAAAATTGAAAATTTAAATAAAATCCAGTCTCATAATATATAAAATGAACATGATAAAGCAAAAATCACATATAATATCAAGAACGAGGAAAATTTCAACTTGAACTTTAAAAGAAGACAATCAATAGACACCAAAGGCAAGATGACACAGATGTTGGAATTATCTGACAAATATTCTGAAGCAGCCATCATAAAAGTGCTTCAACAAACAATTAGAAACATACCTGAAACAAATGCACCATCAACTGTAAAGTATTATATACAAGCTAACTAATGAAAACGATGCACTTCTCCCTATTCCTCCCAGGGAGGAGGGCTAAAAACATTTTTAGAACCAAAAAACAATCAAAAATTTTTAAAAGCTTCAATGAATGGGCTCAATGGCAGACTGCAGAGGACAGAGAGGGAAAAAAATCAGCTAACTTGAGAACAAAATAATAGAGACTACTCAACCTAGACAAGAGAGAGAAAATAGACTTCAAACAACAAAAACAGTCACAGGGACATGTGGAACTATAATGAAAAAGCCAATATTCTTATCACTGGAATCTCACAAAAAAAGGACAAAGAGGGTGGGGCTGGAAAAGTATTCAAAGTAAAATGACTAAAACTTCTCAGATTTGGCATAAGCTACAAACTTACAGGTTCAAGAAGATACAAACTTGCAGATTCAAGAAGCCAAGTCAACTCCAAACAGGATAAACCCAAAGAAATCCATGCCAAGACATACCATAATTAAACTTCTGAAAACTAAGACAAAGAAAAAAGTCTTCAAAGCAGCCAGAGAAAAAGTATACTTAGCTATAGGGAAAAAACAATTCAAACAATAGTAGACATCTCATCAGAAACTATGGTGGACAAAGGAAATGGTGCAATCTCTTAAGTGCTGAAAGAAAATAACTTTCAACCCCAAATTTTATAACCTGTGAAATTATCCTTTAGGATTAAGGAGAAATCAAGACATGTCTTACATGTCTTCATTAGAATGTTTCAAGACAATCCAGATGAAGGAAAACTATGTAACTTATAACTATTCCATAGTCAATAAGAATCTTAGGAATGACTCCACACACTAACGAATAAAGTTTCATTAACAGTATGGCAAGACTAACTTAGATTTAAACAAAGCAAAATAACACTAAATATAGGAAATAGAAATAATGTGGCTAGAAAACAAAAAACAAAGTGTATCAAATTTTAGGCAAATTTCAGTAAGCTCCAAAGATTGAGAGAAGCAGACTTCAGCCGGAAAAACTATGAAGAACACTCATAATGTAAAAAAGCAGTGCCTGTTCAACTATAAAAACAGTATTATTCCTGGAAAGTCAGTAGCATTAAATTTTTCTTTTTCCTATATTTCTTCTACATATGTGTCCAAATAACAAGAATCTCAGAGAAGAAATA
Source organism: Equus caballus (assembly GCF_041296265.1). Taxonomy (NCBI): domain Eukaryota; kingdom Metazoa; phylum Chordata; class Mammalia; order Perissodactyla; family Equidae; genus Equus; species Equus caballus. The sequence continues at coordinate 46,003,329 of NC_091698.1, read as the reverse complement.
TAAGGAAACAATAAAGATTTAAAAATAAAAACAGTAGTAAATAATACCAGATATTTAAAGAACCTAGTATGAAACAAAAAAAGTGCAGGAAATTAGTTAAACACAGTCTGAATTCTAGCTGTACCACTTACTAGATAAGTGATTTAGATCAAATAATTTAACTTTCAAATTCTCAGCTTTCACCTTTATAAAAGCAAGAAGCTATCAACCTCACAGAGTTACTGTGAAAGTTAAATGAGATTATATGGAAAGCAACCAACATATAGAAGGAACTAAATAATTAGTTGCTTACATCCTTTTTCCTCCATATTTTATGCCTCAGTTTTTAAAAACCTAAGGGCCATATGAATATAAACCCCATAAATTTCTTAAAGGATAAAAGAAATAAAGCAAGTAAAAATAAAAGTTCTCTGTTAACCAAATGAAATTAGAATTATTTAAAAATGTTCTAAGAAGCCAAAGGTCTAAGCTAGAGATCACTAAAGACTACAGCATCTGTCAATGTTTAATAAACGTTTATTAACATAAAGAAGCAAACACTATTCAGGGTAACCAAAGTTATATGGGCTGAGTTTTGTGTGTCAAATTATCTTTCATTTGCCTCTAGACTCACAAATGGAGAATCAAAAGTTTAGGAAAAGCTCTAATCTTATTGTTTCATATTAAAGGAATGGAAACAGTAATAATAATTTGCATAAGTGGTAAGTGGAAAAATGAATGTCATTTTATAAACACAACCAATCATACATTTTTTCCATTTATATCTACATATATGTGGTGAGGTGTCTTTTTCAGCTATGAAAGTCAGAAAAACCAAGTATTGGAATGAAAAGTTAGCTGTATTACAAAATGCTAAGCCAAGATTTTCCAAAGTAAAGAAGAATGTTCATCTTTCCCTATCATTGCTTTCTCTTAAAATTAATAATAAAAAGTGATTTAATAAAAGTTGAAAGAGATTTTCCCCAATTAAGTAAAACTTATTGTTAAAATTCATTTCATCATTATATCATACCTTTTTAACTTCTATTTTGTATGCATATTTTATAATGTCATGGTATATTGGTATAGTAGTACTCATTTCTAAATTAATAAACATATATTTATTATTACATTATATATTTCATATAAATTCATATTATATGTTATTAAAATGATTATATATTTTATTTGCATATTTAAGTATATACAATAACATAATTATGTGTTTATTGTATTATATTAATATTACATTATATATAAAATAATTGCTAAATTAATAAATATATTTTTTTTTACTATCAGGGATATACTATTAAAAAATTTGGAAACCATTGACGTAAGTCCTGTCCTAGAACTTCCTGAATAGAATTCCTTCTAAGTAGAGTAGGGTAAAAAGAATGATTATGAAGCATCATAGGACTCCAACTCCAGTTCAAATGATGTCAATACAAAGCTCTAGGCTTGCTATCCAATCATCCAAAACCCAAATATAAGTTGCTTTGGTATATGCATTAAATCAACTTCCTCTCTTTAAGCATCTGTGTGTATATAAGTCTTTAATTCAGAAATGCATTTACTTCTCACTGTGTGACTGTATATTTGCCTACCTCCAGATGGTATTATCAGATTAAACTGTAAAATCTCTTAAAGGAGCTGTACGGATTGGCTTAAAAATAAACAAGCACTGTAAATAAAATATTCCTTCAACTCCCAGAAATTAAGGAAATTAAACTTCTAACACTTCTAACATGACAAAAAGAAGTACTCTTACAGAAATTCAAAAATAGTTTAAGAATTCAAGTATACATAATTTAGGTAAATCTTTGGCAAATAAGACTAATTATTTCGGTTTATTAAAAATAGCTATGTCTTCTCTAAAACCATTATTAAGTATACTATATGCATAGACGTTTTTATGCTACTACATTCTTCCTACACTTACACTTCACTGATCGCATAAGCTAGCGCTGCTTCTACTTACTGTTTGAGATTACAAAAAAAGTAAAGGTGTGTTTATCCAATTTCAATCATTATTCTGACAAACTTTATTTCAACAAGAATTATGTCTGCTTCAAGATAAGTTGCCAAGATCTTCAGGTAACTTAAAATCTTGGACTGATACTAAATTTAGTTAATTAATGGGCATTCATTTGATACCTGGATCATTTCTAAGTAAGATGGAATACTGAAACACTGATTACTAAACACAATTTAAGTTTGTATACTTTTGATTCTTATTTTTATATGCTACAAAAGAGGCTATATATATTTGGATCTGTTAATGAATGAGTTCAGTTTTGCCACATTGAGATGCGTATGGATATAGAAAGTTTTGAAAGAAAATTTTGCTTGTTATAGTCAAAGCTGACTAAGGTTTGGCAGGTTTATTTATAGAAGCTTTTCATAAAGAACTTTAGTATCAGATATTATACTGATGCAAAACTAAAATTTGGTTTTCTCTCTGTTAAGTGGAAACTTTTTTTGGATTATTGGCCTGCTCTTAATAAGAGGCTGTAAAAGATTATTCTTTACCTTCTTCTAATCTGCCCAAATAGTGAAGATTCTGTGCCTTAACCAAAAATCCTTCTATGGTTTATGTTGACTTTATTATGCCCTTGATTATTTAAGAAAACAAATGTCTCTCACTAGGAAAAAGGTTCGTTACAATCACGTTACCTCCTATGTTTGCCTATGAAACCTTTATCATTGCTTTTGCTAAACAGATAACCAAGTATTATTTTCCTGTAACCCATGATCCTATCCTAACCACACATTTAAATCTTCTAACAATCTTTTTTTTTTTAAAGATTGGCACCTGAGCTAACATCTGTTGCCAATCTTTTTTTCTTCCTTCTTCTTCTTCCCAAAGCCCCCCAGTACATAGTTGTATATTCTAGTTGTCAGTGCCTCTGGTTGTGCTATGTGGGACGCCGCCTCAGCATGGCCTGATGAGTGGTGCCAGGTCCGAACCCACGAAACCCTGGGCCGCAGAAGCGGAGCACACGAACTTAACCACTCGGCCATGGGGCCAGCCCCAAATCTCCTAACAAGTTTTGATATTTTGCCTTCCTAAAATTGAATCCTACATATTATCTTTTGCACATAAAACCGTCTTTGAGACTTCCCAAAGAGGGACTCTAGAAAATCACAAAGGATTTATTCTTTTACCTTGTAAAAACATAAATGCTAGAAATATTTAGGTTTATTTGATAGGTTGCTATTGATGAGTTAGCAAATCAGAAGAGATGCTTAGCCTTCCCTTGATTAGATTTGTAAGATGTGTTAAATGTTTCAGAAATTGTATGCTATATGACAAGCTCCTAGAGAACTGTGATGTCCTCACTGTCCATGATAGGTTTCCATTTATCAGAATCTTGGTGCTGCTTTGCCTGATATTAGAAACAGTACAGTGTTATCAATCATAATTTCAGTTATTTTTTTAAAGTGTTAACTCAGCTCCACCTTTACTCTTTAACTTGAAGCTAGCATCTTCCAGACCAGTGGTTTTTCAACTAGGGATTCACATCACTTATCTAAGAAGTTTTATTAAAATATAGATGTTTAGGACCTACTCCAGACCTACAGAATCTCTTTACTTAATACACTTGATACATTTGTCATATATTATTCAGGATTATTATGTTATATCTGAAGATTTTTCATCTTTTTTACATTTGTCCATTTTCATTACTTAGATATAATATACACTCTTCTTTGAAAGTAAGGTTAATCTATACAATTTTAGACTAAATATAAAATTTTTGGACTGACTTTTATCTGTTTTCTGTGCTACAGAAACAACCAAATTTAATTACACTATTCTCATAACAAATTCTCATCAGATCTTCCACTTTTAAAATTACTAGTAGTAAGTTAAACAGTCAACTTAAGTCTTCTGTCACCTACAGATATTTTTCTGATATTTCCCTGACAATGCTTGCAATCAGCTACCGGCCAGAATGCTTCATCTTCAACAAAAAAACCTCAGAGCCCTGTGGAAAAGAACTATGGCAGGTCATTTTAGGTAAAGGATCCTGAGGTATCACTTAGACAACTCTGAGATCATACCAGTGAACTACAGAAGGATCTCTAGAACACTAGTTGAAAAGCAGATGCGTTCATGAGATTGAAAACCCAAGATGAAGCGGAACAAGAATTAATTACATAGGACTGAATGAACTGATGAATGACTGTAGTCTTTGATTGGAATATTGCTGATGTTTTAATGTTCTATTTCTGAATACATAAGCAACCCCTTTCCAGTTACACTTCTATAGGAGATAACCAAAACTAAATGCTCATTGAGAAGTTTAATCTATATACTGTTTTTAGTCCTCAGTAGAAATGAAGAATGAAGATATAAAGAGTAACTCTCTACTTTCTCCCTTTAGATCAAGAACAGAAAATCTTATTTTACAATATTTTATTTTTAGAAGTATTTATACAGTACCTACCATTTGCCAGGCACATTCTAAGGATTTTATACACATTGTCTTATTTAATTTTCATATCGACCCTATGAAAGAAGAAACAGACACCAAAAGGTTAGGTCGCTTCCCCAAGGCCACACATATTGTAAGTGACACAGTTGAGATTTGAAACAGACTGTCTGGCTGCAGAGTCTACACAGTCCTAACCACTACACTCCTCTACCTCCTAATCATGAGAACAGCCTGGTAGTCTATCTCTCTATATCTTTTTTCCATGCTCAAGTACATATAGAGTTTTTCCTTTATATAAAAAGAGACATAAAAAAGACTTCCAATATTGTTTAACATTTGTTTACTTATGAAATTCCAAATGAGATTGAACCAGTCTTTTGATATTTGTCTGTAATTACATAGTCAAGTACACGTTCAGAACCCTAAAGACAGCTCTGACAGGTTCACTGCTTTCGGTTATCTCTCACACAAAATTTATTAACAGATTCTGGAAAGGAACTGGCCTCCACTCCTGTCCATACAGAGGGCAAGGAAACATCAGTTTCTTGTTTCCCCTATTGTCTTCATTCCAGCAGCTCATGAGAAACTCCCATGTAACACATCTGGAAAGAGAACTTTTTTTTCCAAAATTTGCTAGCATATGCCAAGAAAGGCTCCAGGCAATACCAATTACCTCCGAATTCCTGCACACTTGTTCAAGATCCCAAATGTCACGCATTCTCTTGGGATTGCTGGTCTTTACTGAATCGTATAAATATCAGAAGATATTCCTATTCTCCTTCCACTGCTACAAGACTACCACAGCAGATCCATTACAAATCTCACTACAGGAACAACCTCACCTCCAATTCACATTTGGTCATCATTTACACTAAACAATGGTTTTCAATTGAATTTACTGTGGTTTTTATAAAACTATAAGTTTTCCATGGTTTCAAAGAGACTAAACTTATATGTTCTGGCTATCCTTCAAAGTTTCTACTAATTTATCCCTCCTTTCTGAATTCACCCTCATTCAGAATTTAACAGTAGCCCTTCCTTTCCTGTATCATGACTACTGCATCCATCAAGTAATTTAAAGCTATGCTTTTCCCCACCTCCCAGAACACCTCACCAAATCTAGAAAAAAGTAATAAAAATTCCAAAACACATGTTTTTTCACTTAAAAGAATAATAAATAATGAAATATAAAACTATCCTAAATTCATTCTTATAGATGAACTCACATTCAACAATAGAAACAAATGGCTCTTTCAGCATTCATCTGGCTGGATTTATCAAGAAGTGAATAAACACTAAATGGTTATCAAGAAGAGAATACCAAGGACTCCTAATAATATTTAGAGTTCTTCTTAAGATAATAAACAGCTGGCATAAAGCTCCCAAATCTAAACTGAAGAATACTTCATGATTTAGCCTCATCCAAAGACCTAAGTTTCTAACTTTTAGAAGTATCTCACTGTAGACTAGTCAACCCTTAAATGGGTTATCAGAAAAGATGACTTGGGGGCCCCTTCAAACTGAGAGAGTCTGTGAATCCTTTCATTTAGCTTTCCTTGACCATTCCACCAACAGTGAGCTCTCTCTGTTCTGATAACCTTTACTACACATTGTTTATAAAGTTTATTTGCTATTTATATACTACTATTTTAGTTTCTTTCTATGTGTAACAGTTTTGTATTCCCATGTAGACTATAATAATATTAAAGACAACATCACAATCTTTTAATAATTTTTAGGCATCTAACTGGCATAATATGTTACACATACTATTAAACATTGCTAAGTATGAGAAGGAGGAACTTTTCTCCTCCCCAGGACCCCCACCATCTACTTAACGGGAGAAAATTCGTTTTTGCTTTTAAACTATTTTTAAACAAGTTTATTAGCCATCTAAGGTGTACTAACCTTATGTTGTGGGCTAAAGTTGGATCCCTGCTGGGCAATGATCTGAATTAAGATGATTCTGATCTGTGCCTTGTTGGATAGATAATAGTATTCAGAAGCTATTTCAATTTCCATTTAAAGAGGCTGATTGAGTATTCTACTGCAGAGAGTGGACTGGTTGAAGATTTACGGAAGAGAACAGTATCAGATGAAAATCATATGTTTCAAAGTTAAGAAGGAGAGACTGCCCTCTGAGCTATTATGAAGACAGGGGATGGGGGCAGAATCCATGCTCAGGCTTTTAGTAAGTAAAACAGAAAATCAGTGTCTTATTGTTTCTCTTTAGCTGTTCTGAATGCTGTTCTGCATGTAAAATTGTTCCTTTCTTCATCTCTGCTTCTCAGGTTACTGAAAGTCAGGGCAAAGTACAAACCAAATTCCTTCCCTAATTGAGTCTAAGATCCTGCAAATGTACATATTAAAAACACTCTCCATTTCAGCAGTGCTCCCTTTACCGGTGCCACATCAGAGATCCCTGCCCAACTGAATAATAACTTGCCGCTCATAGAGCAGAACCTCTGTAATTTAACAAACTATGCTGTACACTCTTATGCAACCAGTGTTCCATCCACAGAAATCATTCCTGAGGTGGAAAAGCTTTTTGGATGGAGTTAGCTTCAAGTAGAAGATACTATATTTTTACATTCAAAGAAAAAATCAATAAAATTACTAATAAAAGCTCTTACATGAGTCGTTAATGAAAAGTATTGGTTGTTTCTGTTTATGTTAATCAACTGTCATGCATAATCTGGCCCCCTTGGTATTATGAGGAGGCCTGGAAGAAGCTTATCTTGTCCACGCAATCTCTCTTTTTTTGGAGAAAAGATGATATAGTATGTCCCTGGTTTTTTAGGTTCTTGTATTCAGAAATGCCAGTGCTGGAAAATTCACTCACAAGAAACACAAAGATGTAGTGTATAGAATCTGGTTGAGGTTCCTGTTTCTCATTTTTTGTTGTGATATTTTTGTGATACACGAATTCTTGTAGATGCATTTGTTGTTCTTAGCTAGTTTTGTAAAAGTAGGATGTAGAAGTCATTTCAAGTGCAGGATTGGCTTTTTTTTTTGGAAGATTAGCCCTCAGCTAACATCTGCTGCCAATCCTCCTCTTTTTACTGAGGAAGACTGACCCTGAGCTAACATCCGTGCCCATCTTCCTCTACTTTATATGTGGGATGCTTGCCACAGCATGGCTTGACAAGCAGTGCCATGTCCACACCCAGGATCGAACTGGCAAACCCCAGGCCGCCAAAGTGGAACGTGCAAACTTAACCACTGTGCCACCAGGCCAGCCCCAGGATTGGCTTTTAAATGCAGTTTTAAGTAAACATGGAATTAGCAAGTTTTTTTTAATATTTTACATTATAAAAATTTAATGTTTTATAGAAAGTTATATGTAAAATAATATTTAATGTATTGAGTGTTATAAGAATTATATGAAGTGATACATATAAAGTTACTCATATAACATGAAATGTTAGTTCCCATCTCTTCACTTTCCTCCTGAACCCTAATCGCCAGTCCCAAACCCTCTATCCATTTGATATACTACTACTCTTGGAGCCAAAACATTACAATTTTAATTAATTTTCCATGTTTAACCCTTTTAAAATATAAAGTCACATCAATGGCCCCAAAAGTTCTCTGTTTTCCAGATTGAAAACATCTTTTAGTCCTTCAACTACTTGTCATTCGCCAAGGTGTTTTGTGATAGCTACTCTATTCCTTTCCCCTGCAGATAGTCTGCCTCACTGATAGCCTATTGAAGTGTGGCACCAAAAGCTGAATGTAACATTCCAGTTGTACTCCAAACAGCAGACTGGGACGATCACCTCCCTCATCCAGTACTAAACTATTCATGTAGTCTTGGCTTTTTTGAATGACCACATTTCACTGCCTTCCCCTACACACATACACATAGTGCTTATAAGCTTTTCCCATCCTGTACCTAGTTATTTTAGATTCAACAGCAATGCAATGTACTCAAGACAAAATTTTAACTCAAGATAAAATTTAAATCTATTGGATAAAGGCAGATTCATCACCCTGTAGAGACCCTTCAGAATCTTGATTCTAATATTCATTAGCTACTAACCACAAATATAATAACCATACTCTTAACAGCTTTATTCTGATGAAAAAGCCAGTAGTGAACACAAAGGACCCTACCACACAATAGCAGCAATCTTCCATTCTCACAGTTTATCACTGCACTTTATATGCAACCAGTTATCTATCTATTAGTCTTCCTTCTCAGTTCAGAGTTCTTTACCATGTATAAACAGTGACAAAGATGTCTGTGATACAAAACAATGTTAAAAACGAGAAACAGTTACAAGAAGTCATTTACTTTCCAATTGCTGGGTGCACCATCCTCTCTAGCCTTCAGGCCTTTGTCCTCTACCCACAACATGCCTCGTCCACCACCCCAGCTTCCTGAAACTCCTTTGCCTCAGCTAAAACCACTTTTTATGGGAGGCCTTCCTTGATCCCTCAAAACTGATTAGATATCCCTCTTCTAGGATTCAGAAATACCCTGCACTTCCTCTATTATAACATTCACTGCACCTTATCATAATTTCTTCTTTACTTGTCTTTAACACTCACCAGATTGCAAGCCTTTGGAAGCACTATTAGCCGTGGGTATCATTACATCAAGCCAAGCTTCAAAGAGCCAACAAATGCAGAAAGAAATATTCAAGACGAGAGCAAGAGATCTGGTTACCCATCATCATTCCATAGGCTTCAGGGACTAATTCTATCATGCCTCACATCCATGCACCTCAGCGACTGCAGTCTAACCCACTTTAATCATCCATCATCCTCCAGACTATCTAGATCTCTTAAGCGAAAGATCCCAAATGTGTGACCTGTCAATATTTGGAAATTAGGGGAATTCACACCAAAATCCAGATTTCCAATATCTCTAGGGGGGAAAAAATTAAGGTCTGATAACACTGAGCTCTATGGAATTAATCAGCTAGAGCGGAATAGCAGCTAATCCCCTTAGATTTGAATGGTCCTCCCTACAATCATTTATATACCTACTTAATTCCTGAAGTTAACTGAATATGCAACATCTGTCTCAGTATGACTCAGTCCTATCCATGTCCATGACCTCTTTCCCCAACCCTTCCACTGTGACATCTGGAATCTCATTCTGAAATCATCAAACTCCTGTATACCTTTCTGTATTATATAATAAATGTGTATATATTTTTCTAAACAGAAAACAAAATAAAACTTTTTACATTTTTGAAAGCAATAGTGCTGCCAGGAAATACAGGATTACTTCTCAAGCTAAATAAGAGAGAAAAGAACTCCCAGGCTAGCTAATTAAACAATTACAGTAGGAGAAACGGCAATCCTAAAGCATATTAACTGTATTTTTGCCCTGGAAAAAAATTTCTAATGCTCAAGTGCAAATCTCAGGAGGAAGTAGCAATATGAGTAATAATGCTGCAGTAGTCAACCCTAAAGGAGAAACACTGGCACCGTACCAAATCACCAAACTAAACTAAATAATCCCAAAGTGATGTCCTAACACAGCAAACTGCAAAACAGCACATTCATCATGACTTTGCATTACTGTCACCAATCAGAACATCCTACAAAATAAACTTTTATTTATAAAGAAAAATACATCACAGTGTGACAGGCAATACAGCACAGGTAATACTCCTTCATAGTTCTAAATCACAGAATTGCATATGTGTTTATAGATATATGTACCTATACATATATCTGTATGTGTATGTGTTAAACAATGTAACTTAAATGAGTCAAAGATAAGTTATCTATAATCCCACATCACTATTACACAGGACCCCTACTGCTCTACTCCATCACTCCATTCAGCCACAACATTTAACTTGAACATCAAACCTGTAAAAGATAATGTACAAACACATGGGCATGTATAGGAGCCAAATTCATAAAAGAATACAAGGATTACCCAATAAATGGTGATGCCAACTTGGAAAGCAATTTACATTTTTACATCACACCATATACCAAAATAAATTCCAGATGGGTTAAAGAGTTAAATTAAGGGGAGAAAAATATTTAAACCATTAAAAAAAGTAGGATCAAATATAAATATCCAAACATAAAAACAACAAGAAATCACAAAGAAAAAAATACAAGATACTATATGGGAATGGATACAAACTGATGACTTAAAAAAAAATGTTTTTAATTAGGCACTATCTCCCAATAGTATAGAGGAACGAACAAGAGAAATGAACACACAACTCACAAAAGAGAAATATATCTAGTGGATAAACACATGTTAAAATGTTTAGTCTTACTAGTGATTAGAGAATGCAAAGGAAAATAATGCCTATTAAATTTTAAAAGACTGAAGGAAATAATAGTACATACTACTGACAATAGTACAATGAAACAGAAACTCTGAAAGTATCAGTAAAATGTGAAAAAAATCAATTTGGAAAACAATTGTCTAATATATAGCAAGAGCCTTAAAGATATTTATATTGTTTAACTCAATAATTCCATTTCTCAGAATCTATCTTAAAGAAACGATTTTAGTTATGGAAAGTCTAGGGGCACACAGTTGGTGTTTTAATATTAAAAAAGAAACCTGGAGATAATATAAATATCCATCGATTAGTAAAAATAATTGATCAACATATACATAATTCTCTAGATGAATACAAAACATTCATTGAAAGTGATGTTTACATGACCTATAAAACAACATAAGAATACTTATGAGTAAATGTGTAAAATAAGACACACAATTGCGCACACAGGATAACGAAGAATGCGTTTTAAAAAGCACAGCCATGCGGACAAAAATTCTAGAGGAAAATAAGCAAAAATTTAATAATGATAGTCTCTTACGACTACTTAGTTTTAGCCAGTGTTACATCTGGAAAGAGACTACACTAACTGGCTCGCAGGAAGTAAGTCCCAGACACCAGCTTCTTAATTTACACCCCGGCTCCCAATGAAGGGAATGGGATGTGAACAAACTTATCTAAATTGTCCTGCTGAAATGAACTGTACCCTCTTCAGTCCATCCATTGATATATCCTTTTTTAATTTTATTTTATAGCATTTATTTCATTCTGTCTCAGTAGCTTATTAGCTCAATAGCAAATCACAAAATTTGTCTCTCTGACAATTATTAAGCTCCTTAACAAAAAGCACTCTGTCCGCCAGCAGGTGGAGGTGCAGGGACTCTAAACACAGGAGCACATTCCAGGCTGCTGATCTTCCAAACCGGGGAAGGTACCAGGTAGGAACAGACGGTGTTTGTTTTTGTTCTTGTTGTTATTTTAACAACACTCCCCCATCCCCTATAGCCATCAAGATTCTGAGGCCTTAGTGAGAACCGGTGGTGTAATTAAAACAAAACGAGGGTGGATTCAGGCTACCAACTGACTCTCGTCCTTTCTAACTCTCCAACCTTAAATTACTTTATTTCTTAGACCTTCGACACTCCCATCTATAAAAAGGAACAATAATATTTGTCTTACAGATTTTAATGAATATCAGATGAGCAAACATAGGTAAAACACCTAGAACAATATCTTGGGCTGACTCAAATGAAGGTTTCAACTTCCCCTTAATAAAACTGCTGAAGAACCAACTACTATCTTAAGCCCTGAGATATTGTTCTAGGGCAGTGTAAGCTGATGAATAAAACAGAAATGGTCTTATCCATTAAATAACTTAGAATTTTGTGAGAATAAAAACAAACTTTAAACACATAGTCACACTTATAAATTTAGAATAAGACACTGTCTCAGATACTATAAAAGAAGAAAAGTTGAGCGGCCAGCCCCATGGCTGAGTGATTAGGTTTGCACACTCCACTTCAGCGTCCCAGGGTTTCACTGGTTCAGATCTTGGGTGCAGACATGGCACCATTCCTCAAGTCATGTTGAAGCAGCATCCCACATGCCACAAGTAGAATACACAACTACGTACTTCCGGGGCTTTGGGGAGAAGAAGAAAAAGAAAGAAAAGGAAAGTTGAGGGCCAGCCCCAGGGGGCTAATCCTTAAGCTTGGCATGCTCCACTTCAGCAGCCCAGGTTCAGTTCCAGGGCACAGACCTACACCACTCGTCTGTCAGTGGCCACGCTGTAGCATCAGCTCACATACAAAAAGAGGAGGATTGGCAGTGAATGTTAGCTCAGGGCAAATCATCCTCAGCAAAAAAAAAAAAAAAAAAAAAGTTGACCATGCTATAAAGTAGTGTAGGGGATGTAACTTAGACTGCTAAGCATTAAGAATGGTCTCTTTGAAAAGATGGTAGTTAAGCTGAAATTTAAAGGATAAGTAGGAAATATCTATGGGGACAACGGAGAAAAGAATAATCCAGATGAAAGAAAGAGCACGTGTGAAGATCCAAAGACAGGAGCCGGCCCAGTGGCACAGTGGTTAAGTTCGCACGTTCTGCTTCTCGGCGCCCGGGGTTTGCCAGTTCAGATCCCAGGTGCGTACATGGCACCGCCTGGCAAAAGCCATGCTGTGGTAGGCGTCCCACGTATAAAGTAAAGGAAGATGGGCAGATGTTAGCTCAGGGCCAGTCTTCCTCAGCAAAAAGAGGAGGATTGGCAATAGTTCGCTCAGGGCTAATCTTCCTCAAAAAAAAAAAAAAAAGATCGAAAGACAGAAAAGGATTGATAGGTCTAAATAAAAAAGCCAGTGGCTGCAGCATACTGAGCAACCAGAAGGTTCAAGACGAGATTAAAAAGATACAGGCAGCTATCATGTTACCAAACTCCAGCCTATGACCCAAATTCACTCTATAGCCTGTTATTATACAGTCTTTGTTCTAAGAATATTTTTTAACGTTTTTAAGGGCTGTATAAAAGAACACTACTAAACAACAATGAGAAACCACTACACACCTATTAGAATGGCTAAAATCCAAAACACTGACAACACTAAATGCTGACAAGGATGTGGAGCAATAGGAACTTTCATTCATTACTGATGGGAATACAAGATGGTACAGACACTTTGGAAGACAGTTCAACAGTTTCTTACAAAACTAAACATACTCTTACCATACAATCCAGCAATTGTACTCCTTGGTATGTACCCAAAGGAGGTGAAAACTTACATCCACACACACAAAAATAGCAGCTTTATTTGTCATTTCCAAAACTTGAAAGCAACCGAGATGTCTTTCAGTAGGTGAAGGGATAAATAAACTGTGGTACATCCAGACAACGGAATATTATTCAGCACTAAAAAGAAAGGTGCTTAGGGGGCTGGCCCCATGGCAAAGTGGTTAAGTTCACATGCTCCACTTTGGAGGCCCAGGGTTACACTAGTTCAGATCCTGGACATGAACCGAGCACCACTCATCAAGCCATGCTGAGGCGGCATCCCACATAGCAGAACCAGAAGGACATACAACTAGAATATACAACTACGTACTGGGGGGCTTTGGGGAGAAAAAGAAAAAAAAAACAGAAAGGAGCTTAAATGCATATTACTAAGTGAAAGAAGTCAATCTGAAAAGACTACATACTTTATGATTACAACTATATGACATTCTGAAAAAGGCAAAAGTATGGAGATAGTAAAAAGATCAGTGGTTGCCAAAGGTTGGGTTGAGGGGGCAGGGAGAATAGGCAAAGCACAGAGGATTTCTAGGGCAGTGAAAATACTCCGTATGATACTATAATGGTAGACATGTCATTATACATTTGTCCAAACCCACAGAATGTACAACACCAAGAGGGAGTCGTAATGTAAACTACGGAGTTTGGGTGATTATGATGTGTTAACGTATGTTCATCAATTGTAACGAATGCACTTCTCTGGTGGGAGATGCTGATAATGGGGGCTGCCATGCATGAGTGGCGGCAGAGGGATATGGGAAATCTCTGTACCTTCCTCTCAATTTTGCTGTGAACCTAAAACTGCTCTAAAAAAAAATAAAGTCTTAGAAAAAAAAAACTAATAAAAAACAAAACAAAAAACAGACTTCCACTTCCAGAAAGATAGACATACTTCTTCCTACTCTTCCTGCTAAGTTCAGCTAAAAACTCTAGACATTAGACAAACATTCTGAGAGAAGGAGAGACGACAGCAGACCATCTAGGGCCCTCAGAACCCAACAAACAACATGGCAGTGAGTTCCCTGGGTTTTATTTTGACTCATATATGCCAAACTGGGTAGGAGGGAAGCCAGCAACCTGGAAAAGCCAAGGAAAGCAGACAATAAACAGCCAAAAATTTCCCTGTCTCCAGCCAAAGGACCAGGAAAGGGGCAGCCTACCAAGACAGAAAACTTTTACACAGTAACTACTGTAATTCCAGCCCAACACCACAGAAAACACTGCAGCCCCACCCACCAGCACCTCATCAAAGGCCTAGCAAGAAGCCAAGACTTCACCCCCTCCAGACTATAATGAGGGGCTCTAACTCCACCCCCCTTTAGGGATGCTGTCAGAAAAGGCAGAGTAGGGAGCCAGGACATTAATCCCCACCAGGCTGTAAAAGGAACCTCTGCAAGGTGTCAATGGAGACCATGTGACAGAAAGGAAAGGGAAAATACACAAATTCACAGTTATAGCTGTAGATTCAACACCCAATCTCAACAACTGATAGAGCAAGTAGACAGAAAGTCAGAAGGATACAGAAGAACTTAACAATGCCATCAATCAACAAGATCTAACTCACAGAACATTCCTTACAACAACAGCAGAATACCCATTTTTTTCAGGTATCCACAGAACATATACCAAGACAGACCACACTCTGGTCCGTAAAACACATATCAATAAATTTAAAAGAATTGAAATCATAAAGTGTGATCTTTCAAAATAATGAGCTTCCTACACACTTGGGGACTAAGCAAAAACACTTCTAAACAATACATGGGTCAAGAGAAAGTCTCAAAGGGAATTCAAACATACACTGAACTGAATGAAAATGTTAACAAAGCACATCAAAATTTGTGGGACACAGCTAAAGGAGTGGAGAAACTCACAGCACTAAATGTACACATTAGAAAAGAGGAAAATCTCAAATTAATAAGCTAAGCGCCCACCTCAAGAAACCAGAAAAAGAAGAGCAAAATAAACCCAAAACAAGCAGAAGGAAGAAACAGTAAGGATAAAAGCACAAACCAATTAAAATGAGAACAAGAAAATCAATGAAACAAAAGGTGCTTCTTTGAAAATATCATAAAATTGACAAACTTCTAATAAGACAATAAAAAAAGGAAAAAGACATAAATCAGGAATGAACCAGGGCATATCACCACAGACTGTGCAGACATGTAAAGAATAATAAGGGAATACTACAAACTACTCTACACACACAAATTTGACAACTTAGATGTAATGAACCAATTCCTTGAAAACTACACACAATTAAACTGTGGTGCATCCATAATATGAAACAATGTATCTCAAGAACAACCGAAAAAAGCCAATCCCAAAAAGTCACATACTGCATGATTCTATTCATATAACATCCTCAAAATGATAAAAATAGAAACAGATTTATGGTTTCCAAAGGTTAGGGATGGTGAGTTGAGGAGGTGGGTGTGACTATAAAAGGGTAGCATGGGGGAGTTCTCTGTGGCTGATGGAATTGTTCTGTATCCTGATTGCAGATTGAGGCGGTAGTTTCAGGAATCTACACGTGATAAAATAACATAGCACTATACATATATACATTGTACCAATGTCAATTTCCTGGTTTTAATATTGTACTATAATTAGGTAAGATGTAACCATTGGGGAAAGTGTGTGAAGGGTATAGGATACCTTTCTGTCTGCAACTTTCTGTGAATCTATAATTATTTCAAAATAAAAAGTTTTAAAAAAAGAGTAAGTGACAGACACTGTATGTGACCCTCAAACCCTAAAATATTTACTATCTGTATTTACTCTCTTGCCCTTTACACAAAATATTTGCCAACACCTGCTGTAGAGTATTTGAAGAATGGGTAGAAGAATGACAAAAACAGAAACAAGAAAATAATTTAGGAGACTATTTCATCTCTCCTGAAAATATTTTATATATATATGTATATCCCAAGCAATAAAATCCTGAATCCTTAAGTTTCAGAACTAAGGTTATCTAAAGACTAGCATTACCCAAGTATTCACTGAAAAAGTGAACGAATAAAACCAATAATTAAGTAAATGAATAATAACAAAAACAGGAGCCAATTTTTACTGAGTGTTACTATGTACCAGGAATTATACTAAGCACTATCTATGCTTTATCTGCTTTAAATCTTCAACTACCCTTTGAGTTAGGTTTATTACCTTAAACTGTGGATTACAGAAATTAAATTTTTCGTCAAAGCCAAGTGGTAGAAGCCAGGGCTCAAAATTCAGGTAGTCTGACCACAAAGCCTTAAATTCTAATCCGTGATTGAATAATGCCTCTATTATATTACCCTCCACCTTTACCTGTGAGTGAACAACCAAACAAGATGCGGGAAATTAAAGAGTGAGGTACCTGGACCTGAACTGATAAATTTAGTTAACCTTTGAAAAGGCACTTGAAAGAAAACCTCTGAAAACACAATTGTTCTAAGTATAACTAATTGGTTAGTAGAAGATGCCACAGTAATTTATTTAGTGAGCATTACATAAAGATTGTAATAGGAATGCCTACAATTATGACGCCCAAAAATGCTATGCTTTCACTCTACTTGAAGACAAAATGTGAGTATGACACAATGATATACAGAACCACTGTAATTTGGGCTGCCTCTGGCAAGAGTATGAACTAAATACCTTCTAAAAGTCCCTTCTTAAGTGATCCACAACGCTAGTTTGGAACTTATTAGTTTTATAAATGAGTCGACATTTGTTACTCTTGCAAATTTCTACAAAACAAAACCACACATTACCAGGTAAAAGAATGTTGATATATAATATATTAAATTTCAAGTTTCCTCACAAAAATAAGACAACAAAACTGAGTGATTATAACTAATAAACACAGTAGTGGGAAAGACAATCTTTAAAAGAAGGAGGGGAGGTTAAAAAAAAAAGTGTAACCATCTGGCAACCATACAATATTTGAGAAAACGTTAGTGTTCTAATTGAAACCTAATTGAGTTTGATTTACTTGTCAAGATAATTGCTTCAGTATTAATTAAATCTGTCTCCCACAGCTGCAGAGAAAGCTAAACCTTACATTGTGCTGATTACATAGGATACACATCACTCATTCACGTCAACATTGCTGGGCTCATGTTACCCCGAAAATAGCTCTCTGCATATTGATTATTAACATCTCAGATTTTGACATTAGTATTTTCTCCACAGATTAAGGGTAAAATTTCTTAAATCTTTAGAGGAAATTGGTGAGGCTACCTAGAAATTAGTCAGAAAATTATTCACCATCAACAATATTCAATTCTGAATAGCTCTTTTGGAGGAGAAATTTTAGTTTTAAATCCCCATAATATCTGATCTAATTAATCATCTGTATTTTATTGACTGACAAAATAAACATCAGAAAGCACCTTTACGTAAAGTATTTTCTTTACAATACTTCTGTACTTACAAGGTTTTTTACAAATTAAAACAAAACAAAAATTGGTACTTCCCATTGCCTCACTTAGTAAATAATTCCAGGATGTATTGGCAGTTGTTAAATTTTCCCCCATATATTGAATTTAAATTCTGCTATGGAATCAACCAAATTCTTTTTCCTCATGAAGTGGTGAAAAGCAGCTGATGAATATCTTTAGAAAATTCACCGTGCAGGCACATACTTAATAGTTACTAGAACATCCTGCTAACTTTCAGGCTATTCAGAATCCTCCCAATCCCTTTAACTTTACCTCCTTGGTTCTACTTTCTAGCTGTTTAATCATCAAATCCTTTTCAAATTTAACTTCTAGTGCAACAAAGAAGTAAAGAGAATTCCAGTCTAACCAAAGCTGGTCACACTGAGGGCCCACACATCAGTGCATCTCTACATCTCATCTTCATGTTTCATTTTTCATCCACTCCCTCAGTCATCAACAATTATTTCTGAAGCTCCCACTCTATACCAGGCACTGATCCCTACCCTCTGAGGTTTAAAGTCAAATGTATAAAACACACAAGTAAAGAGACAATTAAAACTCAATGTGGAAGGGCCTATAAGAGAAGTAAAGAATGCCATGGAAGTACACGGATAGGGTACTTAACGTAGACTTGGGAAGTGGTATGGGGAAGAAGTACCTTAGAAAAAGCTCCCTAAAGGAAATGACATTTATGTTGAAGTCATCAGGAGTTAGCCAGGTCAGGGGTGAAGTGGAAAGACAAGCCCCGCAAACAGTGAAAAACAAAGCGTTCAGACGTCAATGCGACAGCTAAAATACACCTACATGAACCAAAATAAAAGGAGCTCAGAATGTCTGGAAAGTAAAATCTAGTGGAGAACTATGAAAGATAAGCAAGAGAAGTAAGAGTCTGGATTTTATCCTGGCAGCTAAGGACATATTAAGTGCTTAATGCTTCAAACTTGAATTTTAGAAAGATTATCTGGCTGCTGTGTAAAGAATGGACTGCAGGGCAACAAGACTATAGGTAAAGAAACCAGATTAAGAGTCTATTCCAGAAAATGAAAGGTGAGATTATAATAGACTAAATTGAAGGAACGACAAGTTGAGGAAAGATTAAAAGAATATTTAGAAAGTAAAATTGACACATCTTTTTAACTGATTGCATGCAGGAGATGACAGAAGAGAAAGGAATCACGTATTGCCTGAGATTTTTAGTTCTCATGTTGAACCTGAAAAGAATTGTCTTTTACCTAATTTTTTGTTTTTTAAGTTGTTTCAATTTTTCCTTCATTTGAAAATGGCAGCTCTCCATTATGGGAAGTCTTTATGTTTTTTAATTAAAGATTGGCACCTGAGCTAACTGTTGCCAATCTTCTTTTTTCTTTGTGCTTTTTCTCCCAAAAGCCCCCCAGCACACAGTTGTATATATATATATTTTTTCAGTTGTAGGTCCTTCTAGTTGTGGCACATGGGACGCCATCTCAACATGGCCTGATGAGCGGTGCCATATCCGCGCCCAGGATCCAAACCAGCGAAACCCTGGGCCGCTGTAGCGGTGCACGCGAACTTAATCACTCGGCCACGGGGCCGGCCCCAATGGAAAGTTTTAAAAACACAAATTAATGAAAAGCAGAAAATTAAAATCACTAATATTTCCAATATACAAAATAACCATTGTAAACATTTTGGTGTGCATTATTTCTACTTTTTTACAAAAGCAAGTTATTTATTTCACTTGTAAGAGTGGAATCACATTATAAAAATTGTTTTATAATCTGCATTCTTTCCCTAAATATTTCTCTAAAAAAGTGATTCTCAAAATACGGTCTCCAGACCAGCAACAGCAACATCCATAGATAGTGATCAAATGCAAATTCATGGCCCCCCTTCGGAGACCTGCCAAGTCAGAATCTTTGAAGATGGGGTCCTGTTAATTCTAAAGCACACTCAAGTTTGAAAACCACTGTTCTACGAACCATTCCAGCACATTTTGCCGCTGTACGAACATACAATAACTTATTTAATCATCCTCTAATGGTAGACATTTAGATGGTTTCCAGTCTCACTGACATTGTGCGGTGTGTGTCCTTATGAGCAGATCTTCACACACATCCTGGATAACTTTAACTGGAATAACCCCTCGCTCAATCTTGAAATTCTAGGTAAATCCTTTAAAGCTCTGAGGTGTCTTCTCAGGTTTTCTCTGACTCACCAATATTGTCTCCAATCAGAAGTATGTGAGAATGGCTATTTCTCTACATTCTTGTCATGGTATATTATCACTTTTCTGCCAATTGCTTAGGGGGAAAATTACACCATATTAGAGCTTTAAAGTATATTTCTATTATTTTTATTGAACTTATCTTCTTTTGTAAACAATCTGTTTATGTTCTTTGCCCATTTTTATAAGGCTCTTTGTCTTAAGAATTCTCTAAAAGTAAAGATACTATTTATTTACTTTTCAGAATAAAGATGTTTTCCAGTTATTTGCTTTTCTTTTTTTTTAGGCTTTTTTTGTTTTTTGAGGAGGACTGGCCCTGAGCTAACATCCATGCCCATCTTCCTCTACTTTATATGTGGGATGCCTGCCACAGCATGGCTTGCCAAGCAGTGCCATGTCTGCACCCGGGATCCGAACCGGCAAACCCCAGGCCACCAAAGCAGAACGTGCAAACTTAAACCACTGCGCCACCAGGCCAGCCCCATAGGCATGATTCTTTTAAACTAACATTTTATACTGATGTGGCACATCTGTTACAACTGATGAATCAACAATGATAAATTAATATTAAGTATAAGTCCATAGACTACATTAAGGTACACTCTGTGTTGCATAGTTCCCTGAGTTTTAACAAATATATAACGTCAAGTACCCATCATTATAGTATTATAACAATAGTTTCATCATCCTAAAAGTCTCCTATGCTCCACCTATTCATCCTCTCCCCTATCCCCTAACTCGTGATCTTCTTACCGTCTCCATAGTTTTGCCTTTTCCAGAATGTCATATAGTTGGAATTACACCATATGTAGCCTTTCTAGATTGGCTTCTTTCACTTAGTAATATGCATTTAAGGTCCCTCCATCTTTTTTCAGGACTTGACAGTACATTTCTTTTTAGTGCTGAAGAATATTCCATTGTCTAGATGTACGACAGTTTATATATCCTTTCACCTGCTGAATGATATCTTGGTTGCTTCCAAGTTTGGAAATGATGAATAAAGCTGCTATAAACATTCGTGTGCAGGGTTTTGTGTGTGAACACAAGTTTTCAACTCATTTGGGTAAATACCTAGAAGCATGATGGCTGGATCATATGGCAAGAGTATGCTTAGTTTTGTAAGAAACTGCCAAACTGTCTTCTCAAGTTCACACCTGCAATGAATGAGACTTCCTCTTGCTTCATGTCCTCACCAGCATTTGGTGTTATCAGTGTTTGGAATTTTGGCCATTATAATAAGTGTGGAGTAGCATCTCACTGTTGTCTTAATTCGCAATTCCCAAATGACACATGCTGCAGAGCATCTTTTCATATGCTTATTTTCATGCGTTAATATCTTCTTTGGTGAGATGACTGTTCAGAACTTTTACCCACTTTTCAATTGGTTGTTTTACTGTTGAGTTTTAAGAGTCCTTTGTATATTTTGGATACAAGTCTTTTTTCTGATATGAAATGTTTTCTTCCTGTCTGTGATTTGCCTTTCACTTTTGATTTTGATAAATAAGACAGGTTTTTAATTTTATAATGAAATTTACCAAACGCTTCCCAGACATTGTTATACTTCTTCTGGTATTGTGTTTAGGAGACCAAGATTAATAAATAATCAGTCATATTGTCTAATACTTTGATGAGTTTTTACATTTATCTCTTTAACCCACCTGTAGTGTTTGAGTGCCACAGTGAACACTTTAATCTTCTTACGAGTAATTTAAAATGCTGCCTTTATCATACATCAACTTCCTATATGTACTAGAGTTTGTTCGGGTACTTTCTATTCTAGTCTATTGTTCTATCTGTCATTACTGTATGTTATAGGTTTACATATTTTCATATGTTAGCACCAAATCATAAATACATACCACAAAAGTCCAACACTATTATTCATGGTAATATGTTTGTAGTTACTCCACCAAGTAAAATTCTGGAAACACTTTTTCAATTTTATCCAAAAGAATTTCATTTCATTGCCATCTTCATTATAACTCTGTTAAATTTATGATTTCTCATCCATCAACATAGCCTCCTCATTTATTAAATGCTTATTTTACATCCCCTAACAATGTTTTATTTTCTTCTTCACACAGATCCTGCGTCATCTTTGTTAGTTTAACTTGTTTAATTGTGTCATTTAGTTCTAGGAAATATACACATGTTTGAGTATGTGTAGTTGTTGTCACTGCTCTTGTATACAGGATCTTTTTTCTTATCTTATTTTTCTATTTGCTATTTCTTGCATATGGTAACGCATTGAGTTTTACGTATCTGTAGCTAATAATTTGTCACTAATCTCTCTTATTAGTACAAATTACTTTCCAGTTGATTTTCTTAGGCTTATTCAATAAATGGTATTACACTGCAAATTAAAATAATTCTGTTCCTCTATTTTTGGCAGAACTCACTTCACATTCTTCTTCTATTGCACTGATTAAATTTCTATTAAATGCTGAAGAGTGATAATGATAAAGACTGCATTGGCTTATTTTGTAATATTAAGGATCTGTATTCCACAATAAATCTTACTTAGTTATAATGAAATCACCTTTTAATAAACCATTGAATTTATATCTCCCTTATAGCTTATATAGCCTATATACATTCTTTTCTCTCTTCTCTTAGTAAGTTTGCATCTACATGGCTTTCTAGTTTGCTCCGACTTCATATTAAATCCAAATCCTATTATCCAGTGATGAATGTGATATCATATTTACATTTACTCAGGTCAGTAACAAAACTACCCAACAACCACAAAACCATTACCAACTCCTGGGTACTCCTTGTTCCACAAAATATTAAAGTTAGAAAACTAAGATAAATTAAATGTGATAACCACTTTATGGGTAGGAAAAGCTGATTAACTTTTGTGCTGAGAAGACACAGATCCTAATGTTTCAACAGATTTCATTGCCACAATGCAAATCACATCAAAAACCTGTCATAGTGGCTTCAATAACTCAAATCAGTCACCAAAATATTGTTGTTTCTTCTAGCCAATAGTACAAAGTAACAGTTTCTAAAGTATTCTTCCTATCATTTGTCCTGTTTAACCAAGTGAAACTTTGCAGTTATCAGCAATGACCTAATGATAGA
The DNA here is from genome assembly GCF_041296265.1 of Equus caballus. Lineage (NCBI taxonomy): Eukaryota > Metazoa > Chordata > Mammalia > Perissodactyla > Equidae > Equus > Equus caballus. Next base: position 45,980,137 of record NC_091698.1, on the reverse strand, counting down.
CATTTTCTTATTTGCTGCTACAAAACAAACTAATTACAGTCTCTATTGCTTACCTGACTGGGCAAAAAAATGTCATAAAAATAAGTCATATATATGTGTGTATATATATGAACATATATACATATACATACATACACACATGCATATATGTATGGTCTATTTGCATATATGCATATATATACATATACATCATGTATATATCATTTATAATTATAAAAGATTTCATACATATATAATTCCATAGAGAAAAGGGAAAATCACTCATTTTTATAATCACTTTGCCTTTTACTAGGAAGCACTATGTTAGAGCAACGTCTTTGAACTGACACTGAGTTGAAAGATACTTAAAAAATCATCTAGTTTTACCTCCTAATCTTGAATACACAAATACTCTCTAAAGAAGGAATAATATTAATTGGCTGAGCAAAGTTATTGATTTGACACTTAACATTCGAGCCTAAAATTTAGCAGAGGCTTTATTTAAATATAAATCTTCCCGGGGCTGGCCCCGTGGCTGAGTGGTTAAGTTCGCGTGCTCCGCTTCAGCGGCCCAGGGTTTCACCGGTTTGGCTCCTGGGCGAGGACATGGCATCGCTCATTAAGCCATGCTGAGGCAGCATCGCACATGTCACAACTAGACGGACCCACAACTAAAAACATACAGCTATGTACCAGGGTGCTGTGGGGAGAAAAAGGAAAAAATGAAATCTTTAAAAAAAGCGGGGGGGGTGGGGGGGGGCGCCTGGGGGGGCGCCTGGCCCGGAGGCTCAGAAGTTACGTGCACATGTTCTGCTTTGGCAGCCCGGGGTTCACTGGTTTGGATCCCAGGTGTGGACACGGCACCGCTCGGCAAGCCATGCTGTGGTAGGCATCCCACATATAAGTAGAGGAAGATGGGCGCGGATGTTAGCTCAGGACCAGTCCTCCTTAGCAAAAAGAGGAGGATTGGCAGCAGTTAGCTCAGGGCTAATCTTCCTTAAAAAAAAATTAAAATAAACAAATATAAATCTTCCCATATATATGCTTCAATGGGATATACCAAGCTTCCGCAAGCAATGATTGTAGCATTGCTAGAAATGGATCAAAATGGATATCAAGTATTAATAACATCAAAAGGGCTGTAGGGCTAGTGAAAGTACACTGGTTTATAATAAATCTTTGATAATATACCACCACACAACACCTTGCTTTTAATTTTAGAAAAACCACACACTTTTAGACATTAAATTTTCCTCCAGCTTTCAACCTACATAGAAGTCTTTAATAACTGTCTTCCAGTAAGTCTTACCTTATTCCCAAAAGGTACATATAGTGAATCCTGAGGTAAGCTTCCTAATTCCCCTCACATTTATGATTAGCTGGGTTAACCAAGAGAAACCCAAAGGAAATTACAACAATCACTTGAGGAGAGAGGGAGACCTGATTTTAAAACTGACATATAAAGCTTAAGTCTGGTTTTGTCTTGTTATTTTTGGCTCCTCCAGAGATGTAAATTAAACAACTAAGTGCTTTGTCATCCTTTCTGAATATGTGAAATGTTTATGTGCTGAACACAGAGTGTAGGTAATTTCCTTTTCTTTCTCTCTTCCTTTCTATTTTTGCCTTTCTTGACCATACAGCTTTATTCCAGGATTATTTTAAATTCAAAGACCCCAAAATATAACGCCCAACAACTGTTATCACCTACACATCAAGAGTGCCACAAATCTTCAGCCACAAAAATCTCTTAGAAGGTTAGTAGGCTGTATGTCTTTATAGGTTAATTAAGCAGAAAACAGGCTGAACATGTTTTCTTGGGGTTTTACTCTACATAAACTATCTTAAATACTTTCCAAGAAAGAGACAGGAATATTGACTGAAAAAAAAAAATATCATATATAAATAGTAATGAAGAATTAATTCATTCTCTTTATTTACAAATACATTTATCTTTTGAAAATTGGTAGCCCATGTAGAACCAAGTCTTAATCTAAATCCTATGTCTACAAGTCTTTCACAAATTAACCATACTTCAGCTAATAATTTTCCTTAGGAGAACCAATATGGTTTTCTTAGTGACAAATTAAATTAGAAATATAATGTAATTCTTTTCAAAATTGTAACAAAATTCTTATGAAACGTAACAACATTTTCTAAGGAAATGTTGTAAATGAAGGAATAAATAGATGAAAATGTCCAAAAACTTTTTGAACTGAAGAATAATGAGAGAAAAACTAAAATATCAGAGGTTATACTATAAAGCAATGATAGTTAAAATAGTGTGCAACAGACAGAAAGAAAGAATGAATAGAACAGGAGGTCCAAAATAACAGCCTAACTTTATAAAGGTAGCATTTCAAATCGGTAAGGAAAAGATTAATTACTTAATAAATGGGATAAATGGATAACCTTTGGTGAAAATATACATTATCAGGTTTCTACCTCAGACTAAAACAAGCATACTGTAAGAAAATAAAGAAGAATAAATATTTAATCTTAGAATGGAGAAAGATTTCATAACAGACAACAAAGGAAAGGTTTGACAGATATGACTACAAAAAACTAAAACTCCTACACATCAATGCAAGAGAGAAAAAAAAGGCAAGTCACAAAGGAAGAAATGAAATGGCAAAACAATTATAAATCAAAACAATAAAATGTCAATTTTTCCTTTTTATATTAGAAAAAGTTTATTTTTAAAAAAACAAGGCTGCCAACAGTGTGGATAAAAAGCCATATCCATTCACTACTGGTGAAAGTAAAAAAATCTTCATTCGAGGATGTTCATCATAGAACTGTTTTAAAAAAATTCAAAAATACATAAAACTGCCACCCAGAGATGACTATTACTATCATTTTGGTGTGTGTCCTTCCAGACATTTTTAATGTGTGTGCACACACACAGAGATATTTGCATATATATATATATACACAAATATGTACACACTGTTTTATAACCTTTGTTCTTTAACTAACAATATTTCATCAATTATCTAGTTATTAACTATTTAACCATGACAATTCAACATTATGTCTCTCCCTTCTTTTTGGAAGGGAGGGATGGGTCTTTTGAACAACTCTCCTCCTGGCTGGAATGTGGCTAGGACAAATGGAACTCAGATAATCATCTTGAACCTTGAGGCAGCACTGACAGATGACAGGGCACCAAGTTATAAAAAGCCTGAGTCTCTGATGATTTTGCAGAATAAAGCCACTGTATTAGTCTTGAAGAGTCTATCAAGAATTTTACATAAGAGAAAAATAAAGTACTCAACAAATATTAGCTATTATTATTGAAGAATATTTTCTTACATAAAAAATGCTCACAATGTATTACTAGATTTTAAAGGCTGGATATATAAAGAATCACAAGAACACTCACCAAAATATAATCAGTGGTTACCTCTAAGTATTAACTATATGCAACTTTAATTTTATTTCTCAGATGTCCTGCATTAAGCAATGATTACTTTTATAATTTGAAAATATATATAAGATAAGGCAATAGATATTGGAAAAGAACAGGTTAACTATCCAGTCCAGTTTTTTTTTTTTTTTTTTTTGAGGAAGATTAGCCCTTAGCTAACATCTGCTGCCAATCTTCCTCTTTTTGCTGAGGAAGACTGGCCCTGAGCTAACATCTATGCCCATCTTCCTCTATGTTATATGTGGGACGCCTACCACAGCAATGGCTTGCCAAGCGGTGCCATGTCCGCACCCGGGATCCGAACAGGTGAACCCCGGGCAAGCGACACGGAACATGTGAATTTAACCACTGCACCACGGGGCCAGCACCGCTAGTCCAATTTTTCAGTCTAACTTTCTCTATAAAACTACACTAAAGGTCACACAAAAATATCTTCAAGGAACCAAAAGATACATCCTTGACCTTTAAATGATCAATGTATTCTGAAATAAGTGGAGGGAAAAGCAGAAGAGGTTAGAAATCAAAGATATTCAAATGTCATAGTAAAAGCAAAATCGGTTTTAAAAGAATAGCACAAATCAACTTAATTTAAAACCAACAAAAGTTCAATAATTTAGGAGGCCTGAAAAAATTTCTTGATGGCAAAGTACACCAAACATTTCTGTCTGTTAAAATAATTTGTGGGCCCGGCCCGGTGGCACAGTGGTTAAGTTCACACGCTCTGCTTCACTGGTTGGGATCCCAGGGGCAGACCTATGCACCACTTACCAAGCCATGCTGTGGCAGGCGTCCCACATACAAAACAGAGGAAGATGGGCACAAATGTTAGCTCAGGGCCAGTCTTCCTCAGCAAAAAGAGGAAGATTAGCAGCAGATGTTAGCTCAGAGCTAATCTTCCTCAAAAAAATAATAATAATAATTTGTAATTGTCATTAGTTTCATGGCTGAGCTGGGTTTGTTTTTTTTTTCTCAAATTTTATAATGGATCCAGGGAAGAGCAAAGATTCAGTTCCAATTGCAATGTTCCCTCCCTCCCACTGTCTTTCCCCCATCACCTAATTCCTCTACCTTCGTACCCCTGACACTGTGGTACTACAGGCAACCAAGAGCTTCTGCTTGCCTTTCCTAGGTGACCGGCCTTTTGGTGGTTACAATCCTAACTGGCAAGATAGACAGAGATCAAGAAATATAAAAATACTTTCTAAAAAGAGTATATATTTTTATTGAGAGTAATTTTCATTTTTTTTCACAAAAATAGTTTTACTATTTCTAACCATAGTTTTTGTATACACCTCCCCCTCGATAATCAAGAGTTATCTTTAGTTTAAAAAAAAAACCCAAAAACTCTGCATTCTCTTAGAAACTGCCAGGGGGAAAAAGTCACTTCTTTTTATCAGATAATGATTCAAATTATGCAATCCATGTTGCCCTTTTTTAATCTTGGCTGATAGAAAATTCAGAGTAAGGTTATATACAGAAATATAGTAACTGAAGATCAGTTTCCTGGTATAATTATTTCCCTTCTTTTAGGTCTGCCTCCTATCCACCATCATTTTCATTTCTATACAACTGTTCATTTAACCCCAGTGTTTGTAGGTGTATGTCTTTTTCTCAGAACTACCTCAGATTATTTTTGGAGGTGGGCAGAAACACACAATACATTAAAATACAAACTGGAATATACAATATGCAAACAATGCAGCCTTTTAACTATAGCCCAAGTTTCAAAAAACATCCTTAAATGGGATATTATCCTCCCGCCTAAAGAAAATAAAGTCACACAAGGAACGAATATCTCTCCGTGGGATCTCTATCCTTCCATCAAGTGACTGCTAATCTCTTACCCACTGTATAATAAGCAAAATCCTTTCCACCTACTCAAGATTCACTTTTCACTGAATTCCTACAATTTTTTATTCCAACTTCTAATTATTTTACCAAAGGAAAGAAAGTGAAAGAATTATGTGCACAACTATATTTTATTTCCCCAAGCCTACATAAGGATTCTTTATCTTGTTATTCAAATGCGAGCAGACTTCTGTGAGACTTTTTTGCACCAAACATTTCACTATTGCAGCGACCACAGTGCTGGCAAATGCCTCCTGAGTTGGAAGCAGAACAAGATTTCAAATAATTTATAAATAATCATTTCAAGAACACATCTTTTCTTCTTTTATCCCACAAAAGACAGTATTTTGTTCAGGACCCACAAGCTGTCAACCTCTCAGCATGCCCAAAATCCCACTTAGCTCTCTATTGTAAACAGTGTAGTATTTCGCTACCACATCAATAAATAAAATTCTTGAAAGAATCATTTTTGTGTTTGATTCACATTTGTTCTGCATATGCCAATGAACCTAGGGTATTTGTAATGTTAAACTCCTAAAAGTCTTAGCTTACAAAAGGGTCAAGCAATTCGAAAACAGCAAAAGGTCTAGTCCATGTAGATCTGTCTGGACAAAATCCAAAATAAGGAATCACCGCATAAAAACTGGTACGATAGCCTCCTTTATTACTCTATCCCACTCTCTCCTTCCAGTAAACTATTTTTAGAGAAAGAACGAAGGATTGGCTATTAAAACTCAGTCTGCAGATAGGCAGTACTAACCTAATCCTTAAAAACTATGATTTACCTAATCAAAACGCTGAAAGAAATAAAGCCTGTAACAATTTAATTATCTGAATATGGTTAACAGTAATATTTATTGCATTTATTTCCAGTGACATTTGTAGACGGGTATTCAGAAAATATTCTCCTTTCTCAGCCTTATGAAAATTAGCCTTTTTCAATTCTCTTTAATTAATAAAAAAATTATAGAAATGGAGCTCTTCCTAATGGCATAGATAAAGAAGAATTATCCATGGTATCCTTGGGATTCCCTTCAGGAGCCAGCGTACAAATGCTGTCCTGATTCAGTGCCTCCTGACAACGACTTTGTCTCCATCAGTCATTTGCCTGTTAATTGTTCTTGCACAGAATATTTTCAGTTATAGCTATGGCAGCATCGTGAGCTCATTAATTCTTGACTACTTAGTCTATAAGCAAGAGAGAATGGTTTAGCTCAATCTCTGTAAAATTCTACTAATGGAGTCCAGTTCCAGGTAAAATGGGGACAGCATGCTCAAAACTCTCTTTCCCACTAAACGTAGGTATAAAATCTGGATGGAAGGCATGGAATAGTTATTTGAGGACTTTGAAAAGTAAACAGTAGTAGGCTAACTGGGGAAGAAGACGAGAATTTGAAGTACCATCAAACTGAAGTAAATTTACCTTTTCTTTTTTCTTCTGGTATCTCCCAGCCTCAACAAAATGCACCAGAAACCTGGAAGTGGGCAATGAAGCTCCAAGACCAGCTCTCTGGTTTTGGCTCAAGGAGCAAGAAAAGAAGTACCTAATTCTCAGAGAGTACAGAAATATCCCATCTTTTTTCTCTTTCTCTTCTCCACCCCACCACAGTCTGTAAGCAATCTCCAGGCAACAGTGGCACAGGTCACTGATGGGAGCCCAAAGAAGCTAAAAATCTAAAGGAGAGGAACCCTTCCCTCCATTCAGTGGAGCTGTGGTTCTCAGAGGATGGGGCCAAACCCCAGTGCTTTTCTCCTTCTCTCTGCCCCCCCACTGTTTGGCTCAGAATGAGGGGGCAATTGGGGAAGTCCAAAATGCCCCAGCTTTCCAGCCAGAGGATAAGAAAAAAAAAGCCACAGGGAACTGAAAAGTACCTAGTCAATGTACTAAGACAAGAATGAGAAACTAAAGGCACATAGTTTAGAAAGTAGAAAATAAAACTGTCACTATTGACAGATGATATAATTATCTACCTAGAAAATACCAAAGAATCTTAAAAAAAAAAAAAAAAGGCATTCTACAACAAATAAGTAAGTTTGTCAAGTTTCAGGACATAAGGTCAATACACAAATATCAATTGCACTTCTATACACTACCAATAAATAATTGGAAACCAAAAAAATTTAAAAGAAATATGAAGTAATTGGTATAACTCTAACAAAACATACATAGGCGATACATGCTGAAAACTACAAAACACTAAAGAAAGAAATCAAAGGAGACTTAAATAAATGCAGACACATACCATATTTATGGATTAAAAGACATACCATAATAAAGACGTCAATTCTCCCCAAATTAAACCATAGAGTCAATGCAATTACAATTAAAATGTCAACAGAATTTTTTGTAGATAGAGACAAGCTGATTCTAAAATTTACACAGAAAGGCCAAGGAACTAGAATATTTTTTTAAAATTTGAAAAAAAGAATAAAGTGGGAGGAATTATGCCACCTGGTTTTAAGACTTACTTTAAAGCTACAGTAACCAAGATAGTGTTTTATTGGTGAAAGGACAGACCCACAGAGCAATGGAACAGAAATGACAGAAACAGACTCACACTAATACAGCCATTTGATTTTCAACAAAGGTGCAAAAACAATTCAATGGAGTCTTTTCATCAAATGGTGTTAGAACAACTAGACATCCATATGCCAAAAAAACCTCTGGACTTAACCTTACACGTTATACAAAAATTAACTGAAAACAGATCAAAATCCTAATTGCAAAACCTAAAACTATAAAATGTTTTATAGAAGAAAATCTTCTTGGCCTAGGATTAGGCAAAGAGCTCTTAGACATGACACCAAAATCATGATCCATTTTTTTAAAATCTGGTAAATTGTACTTCATCAATATTAAAAACTTTTGTTCTACAAAAGTCACTGTTAAAAAAAAATTAAAACAAGCTACAGACTGGGAGAAGATATCTATAAATCACTTATCTGACAAAGTACTTGTATCCAGAATATATAAAGAACTCCCAAAATTCAAAATAAGAAAAAAATAACTCAATTTAAAAATGGGCAAAATTTCTGAGCATACACTTCACCAAAAAGAACAACTGGAAGGCATGAAAAGATGCTCAAGATCATTAGCCAGTAGAAACAAACAAACTAAAACCATAACATCACCACACATCTAATATCTACAGGAAAAAAAAGCCAACCATACTAAGTGCTGAGGAGGATATAGGACAACTGGAACTCTCAAACATTGCTGGTAGGGCATTCTGGAAACCGTGTGGCCATTTCTTAAAAAGTTAAACACACACCTAACTTATAATCCAGTACACTCACTCTGTGGTATTCATACTAGATAAATGAAAACTTATGTTCACACAAAATCTGATACATGACTGTTTATAGCATTATAAACTCTATTATAAAACTGAAAACAACCCAAATCCATTCAACAACTGAGTGGATAAACAACTTGTGATACATTCATACAATGGAATAATACTCAGCAATAAACAGGAGTGAACGATTAATACATGCAACAATTTGAATGAATATCAAAGGCATTATGCTGAATGAAATAAGCCAGTCTCAAAAGTGTACATATGTATGAAACCATTTCTATGACATTCTCAAAGAGATAAAACTACAGTGATGGAGAACAGATCAGTGGTTGTCAGGGGTTAGGGATGGGGAGAGGACTATAAAGGAATAGCACCAGGGAGTTTTAGAAATCAACAACAGAAAGACAGCCGGAAAATCTCAAAATACCTGGAGCTTAAAGACACACTTCTAAATAACACATGAGTCAAAGAGGAAGTCTCAAGAGAAATTGAAAAATATTTTACACTAAATGAAAATGAAAATATAACTAATCAAAATTTGTGTGATGCAGCAAAAACAGAGCTTACAGGGAAATTTATAGCTATATGATTCCAAGTATAGGACATTATGGAAAAGGCAAAACTATGTAGATAGTAAAAAGATCACTGGTTGCCAGGGGATGGACAAGGGAGTGAAGGAGAGATGAACAGGTGGAGCACAAGAGATTGTTAGGGCAATGAAACTATTCTGTGTGATGCTGTAATGGTGTAATGGTTATACCATTGTAATGGTGTAATGGTGAACACATATCATTATATATTTGTTATGATATATATTTGTCATTTATATTGCTATAAAAATCCATAGAATATACAACACAAAGAGTAACCCTAATGTAAACTATGAACTTTAGTTAATAATAACGTATCAATTTTGGCTCACTAATTATAAAAAAGGTACCACACTAATGCCAGATGAGGTGAATGGGTATATGGGAACTCTCTATATTTCCTGCTCAAATTTTCAGTAAACCTGAAACTGCTGTAAAAAATAAAGCCTATTAGGGGCTGGCCCCGTGGCCGAGTGGTTAAGTTCGCGCACTCCGCTGCAGGCGGCCCAGTGTTTCGTTGGTTCGAGTCCTGGGCGCGGACATGGCACGCTCATCAAACCACGCTGAGGCAGCGTCCCGCATGCCACAACTAGAAGGACCCACAACGAAGAATACACAGCTATGTACCGGGGGGCTTTGGGGAGAAAAAGGAAAAAATAAAATCTTTAAATAAATAAATAAATAAATAAATAAAGCCTATTAATTAAAAAGAAAAGAAAAAAGCCACTCATTATTCAAATATGAAAAAAGAGTCATAAATCCTGGGAACATTAGTCACCAAGAACAATGAAGCAGCCAAAAGTTTCCACCACAAGTGGCCAAGAAACTCTTATAATGCTCAAGCAACAAGTGGGAGGTTCACTGCCAGGCTTCCCTTACCCAAAACATAACTGTAATCTAAGCTGATAAAGGCCATTCAATTTTTTATGAAACAGGAGGAGAAACAAAGTCAAAGAAATGATTCTGATTTATAAAGAGAGTGGGTAGCATTTTCATCAATATGTTTTTATATTCTTCAGAGCTCCAAAAAATATGAGAAATTAACACTAAAATAAATATATCATTACCGTTGGGATCACTGACTACTTAAATGTATATCTATACAATTATAAAGACATCAAACCAAACAGCATCATTTCCTGAAGATTCATAAAAAGTTCCAACATGACTCTATAATCCACCATAGGTTTCTCCTTAAAGTTCTTTAAAAGGAGGAGTGCCAGAAACAAAGAGATCAAACGTCACTATGCCTTAAACTGGGGATCTCTCCACTGTGTGTGTGTTGGGGGAAGGCATTTAAGAAATCTGTGGAGGAGGTTTGGTTATCAGAAAAACAGGGCCACGGAAGCTAGACATCCTGAAATATGTGGGATAGTCCTACAAATGTCCCACATCACTCTCCACTGCCCCAGTGCACATTCATGTAAACCAAAAAACTGTCAGTAATCAGTTATCTGAACCCATAACTTAAAGCTTTTGCACAGTTTTAACATACAGTGAACTTTCAGAAATGTAATAACCATGTAAACAAAGGGAAAACTATGCTCTGTGGTTTGTTCAGAACTTTACAAAGAGTTGTTCACTAATTCAGAAAAGTAAGCATCAACAGTAATGCTGCTTATGGTATTTAAGATGCAAATACAACACAGCGGTATGAGTCTGCATTATAACTACCATATAGAAGGTTAACAAGTATCTGACTATTTCATTACACCTTCAATATATTCTTTATGTCTTCAAGCATTTTTAGATAGAAATATATAATTTTTATCTATGGAATTCTTACGTTTATCATTAAAAGATCTACACAACACTTTATACAAATCTTGAACGATTCTTTTACAAATATGCTCAGAATTCATAATAATTTACAGAAACAAAATACAACAGACCCAAGAAAAGGAAGCAGCTTCAGACTGCACAGATAAAGTGAGACCCCACATCCCTGAAGCAAAGGTCTCCTCACAGAGGGATGGTCAGGATCCACCACAGCAACACCTCCTGCCCCCATTTTATAAACACTGATTCCAATTACTAATTGTTCTTTCAGGAGTGGAGTGGCAGAAGAAAGCAAATGAGGAGAAGTCTGGTAAGAGCTCCACTGGGATAAGCTACTTAATAAACATTTTTTAAAGATACAGGCTCAGTTCTATTTTCTGGACTCACCTCTACAGGAATTATACTACACAGCACCAGTCTTAAATGCTGTCAGTTTCAGATTCACTCATGCACATCTGAACGGATTGTAATGACAAAACTATACAAGTCAATAAACAGTATCATAATACAACTTTTATGTTATGATAATATTTTACTACAAATTACTTTCCATTTTATTTCTCCTTTATACCACAGTTAGCACATTGTATTAGTTTTTTAATTATACATATAGGTAGATTATATTATCTATGAATTTTATTTTTGAATTATAAAGGGGGCATTACAAAATATTCCTTAAAAAAAGGAGCATTAGGTCTGACAGGGTTGAACCAGTGCCTTAAACTATGTCATCTCTCCCCTGAAAGTCTGAAGTAGCCTCTCAATTAGATGATCCCTTTTTGCTTAATCTGGCTTTCACACTGCTCAACAGTAAGCCTTCCTAAAACACAGACCCAGTCACACCCCTCCGCTGTGCACAAACTGACAGGACTGACAGGAAAAAGCCCAAACTCTGCAAAATGGCACTCAAGCCCCTCTGGAATATGACACTATTATTTGCCCAACAATCTCTCTTTTCAGGACCGTCCTCTCCCTCTCATACTGAAAACTTTCTTCATTATGGAAGAACTTGGAACACCTCTTGCTGCTGGCTTTCCTACTTCTTTGTTGAATGCTATTCTTAATCTGTTGTGCTCGCTATATCTCCTTTCCTCATCCTCTCCATGTTGGAGAGGTTCCTGCACTGAAATCTTGGACCTCTTCTTTATTTACTCTCACTCTCTAGGTGATTCCATCCCCATCTATAATGAGTCCCAAAATTATATCACCAGCTTAGGCCTCTCCCCTGAACCCCAGACTCATAAATCCAATCACCTCACTCAGCATCTCTACTTAGATGTCTTACAGGCATCTCAAATTTGACATCCAAAATCAAACCCTTGATTCCCTCTCTCAGCTCCTCCTTCCCAACCAAAACCTACTCTACTCACATTCTTCTCCATCTTGATAAAGAGCAATTCTATTCTTTCAACTATTCAAACCAAAAGCCTTCAAGTCATTCTTTTCTTTCTTTTTTTTTTTTTGGTGAGGATGACCGGCCCTGAGCTAACATCTGTTGCCAATCTTCCTCTTTTTGCTTGAGGAAGATTGTTGCTGAGCTAAGTTTTGTGGCAATCTTCCTCTATTTTATATGGGGATGCCACCACAGCGTGGCTTGATGAGCAGTGCTAGGCCCATGCCCAGGATTCAAAACTACAAACCCCAGGCCGCCAGAAGTGCAGCATGTGAACTTAACCACTATGCCACCAGGCCACCCCTCAAGTCATTCTTGATCTCTCTTTATCCTACAACCCATTTAATCCATCTATTGGTTCTATACACAAAATATACTAAATGCAGAGTATGATCGTTCTCAACATCTCCATCACTACAGTGTGGTCTAAGCTACAGTCCTCTCACATTGTTACAATTGCCCCTTACCTGGTCTTCTTACTCCACTTTCACCTCTTTGTCTATGTTCCACAGAGTAGTGAGAACGATGTGTCCAAAGGGTCAAAAAAAAAATCAAGCTAGCCAGAGTACCCCATTCTTCTGGTCTCAGTTTAGGATTAAGCATATAACCCAAGCTGAGTCATTTCCTGGGCTTTTGTTGAAGTTACCTGGAGAAGTATATGGGTAATGTTGAATATTATGGAAGCCTGCTGGCCATCTTTGCCACCCTATAGAAAAAGTCTCCTTAAGAATGAAGTCTTCACAAAGAAAAGCAGGTATAATTAACACAGTAGATCCATCTGTGGATCTATTCCTGGAACTTCCAATTATGTGCGCCAGTAAATTCCCTCGTTTTTTGGCAGAAGTAATCTGAGTTGGGTTTCTATCACAGGAAAAACAAATAATTCTTATCACAACTATAAGCATGTATTTAATTTTAAGATCCCTTAAGATTATTCTTTCTCCATCATCAACCCCCAATTTGAGAGCAAAGCCCATGAGCAGGAAGACTGTATTTATTTCCTTCACACCTGATTCTACTGCATTAATAGTACAGTGTCTGGCACACAGCAGATACTCAATAAATATTTACTGACTGACCAAAAGAGTTTTTCTAATATTTTAAAATTTAAGGTTTTAAACTTCCCTTCAATTAGAAGTAACACCGAAGAAAGACTTTTGCATTAGCAGAAAGGCTAGATTATATGACTTTAAAAGTTTCTTTTACCACTTTGATTTTATGAATCTATGATTTCTTTATTTCCGTGAATTTCACTAGCAAGTCTCAGTTATCCCACTTTCCTATCTCCCCAGTTTGGTCCTGTCCACCTCTGCGAATCAAGCATGCTTCCCATCTCCCTTCAATGACACCACCCTTCCTCTGAGATTTCTCCCAGGTCTTGCTCTATGGTATGATTAAGTCCTGTCTTTTACAAATGATCAAGCTCCCCACCTTCAATAGTCTTTCAAATTCAGAGTCCCATCTCTTATACAAAGTATTTTCTTAATTACTAGTCTTAGAACCAGTGCTATTGAAGCGGGGTACCTGAGAGTTACTGTAAATATTCAGTAAGATTACCTTTTGATCTTGTTACGAAAATAAGTTAATCTTGTCAATTTGCTGTTTTCCTATTTAACATGAGGGCTAACTTAAGGGTCACAAGGATTTATGAGCTTGTTTTACAGAAGAAAGAGAATGCCTTCAAGGACCACCAGATAACCAGCCCCCAGCTGCCATGGACTCCTAGAAGTCAGATTTCCCAAGGGCTTACAGGGAGTGAAAGAAACACTCACTGTGTGCCGGCACTGTTCTAAGGGTTATACAAGTCCCAACCCACTCCATCCTTGCAACAACTTTAGGATTACTCCTTTGTTTCTCTGAAAGTCCTCCTGCCACACTCCTTAGCTCTATAAAACCCCCTGCCTTCTCTTGTTAAGGCAGATATGAAAGAACCCATGCTCCTGCTTTCTCCTATTAGCCAATTCGAATAAATCTTTCTCCACCTCCAAGCACCGATGTCTCAGCATTTGGCTTACTCCACATCAGGCACATGAACTTGAGATCAAGCGGTTCTGTATCACTATGTGAATTTTCAAAGTTCTTCACTTACTTTTCACACTCTTGTACACACATTAACACAAGATGCATTTATACAAATGCCTATTTATTTCAATTATTTATACCTATCCAATAGTAATGATTCATAGACCTTTTAGAAGGTTGTACAATTGACTGACAAACAATATTAAACAGGCAAAATGTTTATCTATTTTAACTTACAAAGGTCTAGAAAGTAGACAGTGTCAATTTAACTAAGTTGCCCAATGCACAATAAATGTATTTAATAATGATGTTTGAATGCTTATTTAATATATTCCTTTCACATCTTTATGTTAATATCAACCTCAGTTATATGTCCCTTCTACAAACTCAGGTTGACATGTTTCTTTATATACCACTAAAAACAAGCACAACTAAGATATCTTGCTCCACCGTGGTTTATACAGGTATATACCCAACATAGTGCAATCCAGAGGACAGTTATTGACAAATGCTATATGATCAAGGCATATCACTGACTTGTTTTTTCTTTGAACTTGGTACCAACTTTCATATCTGGGACTCTATAATACCAAATTTCTGTAGATGAGTTAAAAAATACATATATAAAAAGCTGAACAAGATCTCTTCCAGTTTAAAGAGAGCATTTAAACATTCTATTAGTCTAACTGTCATTAAACAGATCTCCTAAAACATCTACCAGTAAAGGCTGGGTTCTCTATAAGTAACTGACTGTGCAAACTGGGTCAATTACTCGAAATACTTACGTTGCGAAATCTTTATGGCTCATAAGATCCCCTGAGGCAGTTTCAAGCAGCTAAATGCCCTGAACTGGCATGTCAAACATCAGGATTAGAGAAAACAATGTATGAAACACAAATTTTTCTATGTATACTCTAGCTTTGGCTCAATATAGTCACTTATGTGGTGCTGTCCTCTATGTTCTACTAATATGTCCCTGGTATCTGAATCAAGCTATAGCTTCCTCTGTAGTAGAATATTTAAAAAAAAAAAAACGAAAAGAACACACACAAATAAAACACACACATACATACTCCCTCAATGGCTTTTTTCCAAAGACATTCTCCTTGCAGAAGGCAGACGGTGGAAAATGGCCCTTATGAAAGGGCTGACATGAATAGACAAAGCTCTGAACCAATATGTATGCATCTCGTTCCAGTTAAAAAAGAAGTAGGTTTTCAATTTTTGAGGGGGGAAAAAACCATTTTTGCTTATGATAAGTCATTCTTAGTCTTTGGAGAATGCCCTGGCCATTTTCTGTCTCAACCTTTCAAATGATTTTTTTAAAAGGTTCAAACACTACAAAGCATCTGATTTAGTGAAAAGCACTTTAAAAGCCTCTCCAAGTCCTCCCCACTGGATCAAAATGTCACAGAAATGCTGTAAACACTATCAGTCATGTTCCAGAGAACAATTTAAACAAACATTGTTTTGCTCTTTTGTCTGGAAAAGTAATTTCTGAAGTGAAGAGTTCAAAACTTTTAGCCCTACATACTATGCAGTAAGAAAAAAAATACATCTTTTAAGCATCAGAAGCAGAGTACACAATAGGCTTTGTCTTGTTAAACAAAAGAACATGCTTTTCCTTTCAATCATTTCCAGCTGTATGATCTGGCCTTCATGGAATCAGAAATTAACAGCATATGGCATCTGGCTACCTGCACAGACTGCATATAAAATCTGAAGTCTTCAATAAGATTAACGGGTCTAGTGGTCGAGAGTGGAGGGGCAACCACCAAACACTATTTCCAAAATAGAGGCAATAGCCCTAACTAAAGGAAGGCAAGAAAAATCACCCCTATCTAATCAACTATCAATTGTATTCCTGAGAAATGACTCGGATCACAAGATCTTTTTGCTTCCTAGGCAGCTGAAGAAGATATCACCACTGACTGCATAACTGTTTTGCTTCTCAAATAAGAAAGGAATTGATAACTACAAAAAACCCCAAAACAAAGACGTTCTAGGTTAACCCACCTTATGACATGTCAGAGTGATGCTTTAGACCCAAATGAGCCAGAAACAAGAAAAACTCAAATGACTTACCACTCTTATCATAAGTTGCACTAAGTCTTAGTACCAGAATATCAAAATACATAGAATCTTGAACTAAAAGTCTTCAAGGGTCTTCCAAAATAAAGCCATTCCAGACAAAACATTAATGTACCTTTCTAATTAAGATCAGTGAACCAAAAATCTGCTAACTCCTGGAATATATTTCAGCATTTCAGAATCCATACAGTCCTAATCTCTCACCTGATTCTCAGATGACAAAACGTAAACCCTAGACCTTCTTTCCTGTAGGTGAATGGGGTGGGGGAATAAGTACACAGAAGTACAGGATAACTAAGTACCTTCAAACTTACAAGAAATAGTTGCTCAAAACACTTAAGACCGGTCCTTTTCAGCCCCTCCCCAACGGTTTCCTCTACAGTTTCAGGCACTCAACACCTTCAAGTCTACTCTTCACACTTTTAATCCTGTTAATACTTTTATCTGGACCCTCTCCAAAGCATTACAGTTGAGCTCCAGTGGGTCCAAAAGTCAAACAGTGGTATATTCCTTAACAGTTTACTTCATAACTCGTAGAGGGGAGAGAAAAAATAATTTATTAATAAATATTATGAGAAGTTGGCTTAAAGTAATTTCATCAATAAAGTTTAATTCTGCCCTCAAGCATGTGGATCTCATAAAAGAATTCCTCAACAATGCCTTAAGTGAAGACAGAGGAGGAAACCCAAACACATTCAAAGGCAGAATTAAAATCTCATAAAAACATACAATTCAGAATAGACAAAATAAAAAGATGGGCAATCCATGAGAGAGATAACTACTTTAATATTTTTAAGGCATAAGTCTAAGGACAATCAACCAGTGGAATTCATATATCAAAAGCTCTTTTAGTGACTATGGGAATTGCTAGAATCCAGCAGGACTATCTAGATTTTAAAAAAAAAAAAAAAGCGCAAAAACTTAAAAAGAATAACAAACCTATTTTCATCTCTCAGATTCTCCCTCTCCCCACAGTTCTCACCAGGACCCTGACAAGCCTGATGACATCAATGTATCACACATCCTGAGGCACTAGGTCAAATGCAGGAATCTATCACGGTTGCTAATGTTTTATCTTCATTTGAAATTTCAGAAATGCAAATGCAATGCACCAACAGCTGTTCACACTTTCAATTTTTTCTTGCAAAGCTAGTCATGAAATGTGGCTTGCTGAACACTTGTAACACAATTGCCAACTTCTGTGTCAATGCCAACAAATGCTACTGCCACTGGTGTACAATTGATTTCACTGACCAGTAGTGAAACAGTGTAGTTGGACTGGCACTAGTTCCCTGGAAGAGGTGGCAATGGGGAGGAAATAGGGTTGCTTATTAAGGAAGTAGAGCAGACTCATCGCTAAAACATACCCAATAGCAGTCTATTTAAATAAGGAACACAGATATACTAACTTGTGCATGTGCACACATCAAATTGGTGTGCAATGTGAATTTTCAGTAAGTGTAATTGATTAAAATTTGCTAGGACCTACTGTTTTGCTGCCTACTAGGATTTCCTAAGACACAAAAAAATTCCTGGGGCCGGCCCAGCGGCACAGCAGTTAAGTTCACACATTCCGCTTCTCGGCAGCCTGGGATTCGCTGGTTCCGATCCCGGGTGCGGACATGGCACCGCTTGGCAAGCCATGCTGTGGTAGGTGTCCCACATATAAAGTAGAGGAAGATGGGCACAGATGTTAGCTCAGGGCCAGCCTTCCTCAGCAAAAAGAGGAGGATTGGCAGTAGTTAGATCAGGGCTAATCTTCCTCCAAAAAAATAAATTCCTCAAGATGCAATCTCTCTCCTCTAGAAGTTAACTAACTAACAAGGCAAGTCTTCAAGTAATTTTGGACTATCAACTACTTTTACACCCTAATGAAAGGTATGGACTCTCTCTCTAGAAATACATACAAATATATGTAATACTGCATATAATTTCAGAGCCTTAGTGGACCTTCTGGACCTATAGTTCATGGGTCCCAGATTAAGAACTCTAGTTATAAAAAAAAATTTTTTAAGTAAAAGGAAATATGGGTCTCTTAGTTGTAATCTGTCAAGATTATGTTTTTGGAAGTGTTATTTTCAATGAGAGAAAAAAGGAAGTTTGGAAGAAAGAATTACATTTCTAACACTAAAAAACTGCTAATTCCATGGGAATTCACTCATGGTATAAAAGTTGTAAATGAACTGGGAGGAAGTAACAGAAAAAGTAAAGTGTACATTTATTGGAGAAAAAATTCTGAAAAAGAAAAAAAGAACCTTGAAATTATCAAATCTTTGAAGCTGACAGAAATGGCAACAGAAGATTTCAAAAAAAAATGGACTATAATCAATGTTTAGCTAGAGACAATGACTCTGGTAGTACTAGCAACAGTGACAGCCTGTGGGAGGGCTGAACAGCACAGACATTAAGAAGAGCGCAAACTCTGAACAGGTGATCCTGGACTGAAGCCTGAACCAAACAAATCTTTTTCATTTATAAAATCTGAATAAGGTTTGTAGATTGGATAATATAAATATTAATTTCCTGATTTTGATAATGTGATTATATAAGAAAACGCATTTTTTTTTAAAGTGGGCATTATGTCTGTAACTAACTCTAAACTGTTTGGAAAAAAACAACAATATGTATAAATATATGTAGAGAGAGAAGATAAAGCAAATATGGTAAAATGTTAACATTTGGGTAATTTGGATAAAGTATATATGGACTTATTTGTATTATTTCTGCAACTTTTCTTTAAGTCTGACATTATTTCAAAAAAATTTTAAAAATCATGTGTTCTAGAGCATGGCTGCCTAGGTTCAAATCCTGGTTCTGCTACTTATTAGCTATATGACCTTGGGCCTCTCTCTAGCTATGTGACCTCTCTCTGCCTCTGTACCTCATTTGTAAAATAGGGATAATACAGTATTACTTCAGGCTGTTGTAAAGAACAAAATTAGAATGAGATAATTCATGGAAAGCATTTATTAGAACAGTGTCTGACAAATAAGAAGCACTCAAAACTATTGTTATTACTCCTTGCCAAATATCATCCTTATTCCTTCCCCCTTTCATTCCACCACACTCTGTCTGACAACAGGCCAATTATAGAAAAAAAGGCAGAAACAAACAAACAATAGAAAAGAAAGTCATGGTTTTTCATCATTAGCTTCAAGTTCACTAATCCTCAACATGGACACCCTGGGCTCCAGGCTGCTTGTTCTTTGGCCTAGTCTCCAATGGCTGTCGGGGGGGTT
The DNA here is from genome assembly GCF_041296265.1 of Equus caballus. Classification (NCBI taxonomy): domain Eukaryota; kingdom Metazoa; phylum Chordata; class Mammalia; order Perissodactyla; family Equidae; genus Equus; species Equus caballus. Next base: position 45,960,467 of record NC_091698.1, on the reverse strand, counting down.
TCACACAGACAACTCTTCTACACAAACTCTGATAAGGCAATGGCTTCCTCAGAACCTTCAACAATAGCTTTAAGAATAAAATTCCAATTCCTTTATTATATAAAGCTCATTATGATTTGGTTACAGCATACACCTTTGTTCCCATCTTTCAACACACTTCCACAAATATACCCTTCACTCAGGCCTCAATGCACTACTTGTAGCTCTCTGAATACAAACCTTCAATCCCCGAAACAGGGTATTCTCTCTGCCTAGAATAAGATTTCACCCTGATTCATCTCACTCAGTCACATTCACTCTCAAAACTTAGTAGGATGGAGATGCCTTTTGGAGCGCACAAAACCCTACGTGCACCCTTCTACCACAGTATCAGACTACAACCACTGATTAGTCTGTCATACTCATTAGGTTCTAAACGTCTTACAGGCAAGAGCTATGTCTCAAAAGTCTTTGAATTCCAAGCACAAAATCTGATATAATATAGGCTTTCAACTAGTGTTGAGTGAATGAATCTCTTCACAAGAATCTCTTGACAAGAAATTCCAATTACAAGTACACAGAGGATAATCTATTGTGTAGCAAATAAAAGCATTTGTCAAACACAGAGGGCTAACACTTAAGTCATATCTTACTTTCAACCAAGTATACAGAATGCTAGCCATGCAAGTGTCAATCATGGAAAACTAACTCCGTGCCTCAGGAGCTTAGAAAAAGAAGGCAGTATAGTTGGTAGGAAAGGGGATTCCCCTGAATACATGTCCATGGATTTCCTAAAAGACACTAGTCACAACAATATTGTGGCCTAAATTTTTTACAAACAATATTGATAAATGAAAATGCTTTTGCTGCCAGAGGCATACACCATACAAAACAACTCCTCTTCTAAGTCCCTTCTCTCCATCAGCCACAAAACAGGATGGCCTAATTTCAGTTCATAAAGTTACTCCTAACCAGAATATCTGAAAAAAAGGAACTACTACAATCTGTCTGAGAAGGCTTTTAATCTTGCTAGTCACAATGCCTGTTTAATTCCTATAATCAAAGTCTTGACCAGAGTTCCCTTTCACACAAGTTGGGCAAAACACATGGCCAAATAAAAAAGGTGCTGGAAACAGGCCCTTGAGCTGTATTAAACACAATGGAAATAACATTTGAAAACAGTATCCTTCCCAGCTGGGCAAGAAACACAATGGCTTCAACCATCTGCTCTTTCTTCCTTAGATTCTTTTTTCACAAATGCATAGACTGACATATTATTTATTCCATTCAAGAAACAAGATCCCTGGAGTTGAAGGTCACAATTTAAACCAGATAAAATTCAGACAGTAGAAAGATAAAAGTGCACAAACTTCTAGACATATTTTATTGTTTTTCTTTTTATATTATATTCTCCACCTCCTTTTCCTTTTTTTTTTTTTTCTTTTTCTCCCCAAAGCCCCCTGGTACATAGTTGTATATTCTTCATTGTGGGTCCCTCGAGTTGTGGTGTTGTGGGACACTGCCTCAGCGTGGTTTGATGAGCAGTGCCATGTCCGCGCCCAGGATTCGAACCAACGAAACACTGGGCTGCCTTCAGCGGAGCGCGCAAACTTAACCACTCAGCCACGGGGCCAGCCCTTCCTTTTCCTCTTTTTATCTTTTCAATTCCTATCCCTTCTATAAGAAAACTCATTAAGAAGCTTACTGGAAGAAAATATATTTTAGAGTAATTTTGAAAGGAGAGATGAAAAGCTGGCATACAAACCATAGGGTAACCGCAAGAGATAAGCAGAAAGTACAGGGGAAAACCAACTATTCACTCATTCAATAATTTTAAAAAATTTAAGTCATCTGGTGACAAAGTTACCAAGTATTATTACTTGAATTGATTTGGTTCTGACTTTATAAACATAACTTAACTAAGAGGAAAACTATAAGGAAGAAGTCCATCTTGATTCCGCATATAAAGCTGAAAGGTTATGAAGCTATCTTATGGTATTATTTTATGGCCTAGATCTTCAAATTCTATTGTGGGATTACACGTAAACACTGGAAGAGACCTATGCTCTATAATTATTCCTTCCTTCAATGAACCTCCATGAAGTTTTCATGCAATTCTAGGGTTCTGTGGAACAACATGTGAAAACCACAAAAACAGTTTTCTATTCTTAATTGCAACTAATTTACTATACTTCTTAGAATACCAAACTCTATGAAAATTTGGCAATTTTGCTGCCCAGAAATACCAACAAAGAACTGACCAGCAATAGAGTTATATTAAATCTGACTTGAAGAGTTTTTGCACAAACCACCACACACTCTCTGCAAACAAGAATACACATTTTGAAAGCTTTTAGCATCTGATTCAGTTTCACTTGATTATGAGTTCCTAGAAGGCAGAACTATGTCTGTTTCATTTTTTTTTTTTAAAGATTTTATTTTTTCCTTTTTCTCTCCAAAGCCCTCCAGTACATAGTTGCACATTTTTAGTTGTGGGTCCTTCTAGTAGTGGCATGTGGGACGCCGCCTCAGCATGGCCTCATGAGCAGTGCCATGTCCGCACTCAGGATTTGAACAGGCAAAACCCTGGGCTGCCGAAGCAGAGCGCGCAAACTTAACCACTCAGCCACGGGGTCGGCCCCTCTATTTCATTTTTGAGTCTTTACCTTCCTCAATCTTGCCTACCCAGTGCCTAGAATAGAGCTTTACACATAAAAAAAAGGGCTGCTTTAAAAATAGAAACAATCCGGGGCTGGCCCCATGGCTGAGTGGTTAAGTTTGAGCGCTCCGCTGCAGGCGGCCCAGGGTTTCGTTGGTTCGAATCCTAGGCATGGCACTGCTCATCAAACCACGCTGAGGCAGCATCCCACACACCACAACTAGAGGGACCCACAACGAAGAATATACAACTATGTACTGGGGGACTTTGGGGAGAAAAAGGAAAAAAAATAAATAAATAAATAAAAATAAAAATAAAAATAGAAACAATCCAATGTCCAGAAATAGGGGAATAGTTATAGTTTTTACATAATAAACAATTAAAACTAATTTGGCAGATTTATACCTATTGACATTAACTATGTCTAAGATGTGAATGAAAAGGCTAAAATCTGTATGCATAGCTTAAGCCCATTTTTGCGAATATGTATTTACTGACAAGCATATATAAGTGATTTTCATGTATCCATAGATAAAAATCTAAAATCTTTTCACCAAAAGGTTATTTGTAATCAATGGGATTTGTGAATGATTCTCACATATTTGTTTACATACATCTTTATATAGTGTATGAAATTTTTTAATTATGCATATTAATTTCCCCCATAGACATCAAAATAATAAAATTGTTTTCATTTGGAAAAAAATCAACTAAACTGAACTCTCTAAGCCAACTATTATTCTTCTCCCCAAATCCCTGAAGTGACTTGAGCGCTGGTATCCCTCACGTCATTGCTCCTTGTCACTTGCCTTACCACTCCACCTGTCTATCTTACTTTTCTTTCTGTTTTCTTCACTCACTGCTTCATCCACATCCAACAGTAGGACAGAAAATTCACTATCTGGGCTATTACAATTTGGTTTCATGTCCCTTCCATCTCTTATTCCTCATTTCCCACACTAAACCAAAAACAAATGTTGACCATAATGAGATAACACTATACACCCACCAGAATGACTAAAATTAAAAAGACTGACAACGACAAATGCTGGTAAGGAGGCAGAGCAACGGAAACTTTCATATATTAATAGCAGGAGTGTAAAATGGTACATTCACTTTGCAAAACGGTTCGGCAGTATCTCATAAAATTCTGACCCAGAATTCCACTTCCAGGTATATATATCTACCCAAGAGAAACAAAACATATGTCCACAGAAAGACTTACCACAATGACGTTCATAGTAGCTTTATTCATAATAGCCAAAAACCAAAACATGACAAGTATCCATCAACTGGAGAACGAATAAACACACTGTTAAATTCATAAAAGAATAAAATTCAGAAATGAAAAGGAATGAACTACTAGGCCAACAACACAGATGCATCTCGAAATCACTGCGCTGAGTGGAAGAAGCCTTATGTAAGAGTACAAGGCGTATCCTTCCATCTACAGGAAGTTCCACAACAGGCGAAATTAACCTAGGGTGGAGTAAATGGTTGCCTCTGGGGAGGGAGGAGTAGAGGACTGAGTGGAAAAGAGCATGAGTGAACTTTCTGGGGTGATGGCAATGTTCTATATCTTGACAAGGGTGTAGGTTAAACAGGTGTATACATTTGTCGAAAACTCACTTCAGATTTGTTCATATCATGGTATTTAAAGTTTACTTCAAAAGAAAAAGTAATCAAATAAATATTGAACTCTAGCTAATGTTACGCATGCTGAAGTGTTTAGAGATGAAGAGTACTGATGTTTCCAACTTACTTTGAAATACATAAAAAATATGTGATAGATTGATAGATGGATAGATATATGATGAAGCAAGTATTGCAGGATGTTAATTGTAGAATCTAGGTGGTGGTTACATAAATATGAACGTTGACAGTTAAATGTTAACTGTTCGATTCTTCCAACTTTTCTGTATGTTTGAAATATTTCAAAATAAAACGTTAAGAAGAAAAAAGTAAACTTTTTTTTTAGGAAGATTAGCCCTGAGCTAACTGCTGCCAATCCTCCTCTTTTCGCTGAGGAATACTGGCCCTGAGCTAACATCCATGCCCATCTTCCTCTACTTCATATGTGGGACGCATACCACAGCATGGCATGCCAAGCGGTGCCATGTCTGCACCCGGGATCCGAACCAGTGGATCCTGGGCCGCCGAAGCAGAACATGCGCACTTTAACCACTGAACCACCGGGCCGGCCCCCAGAAAAGTAAACTTTGATCTCCAACTCAAATTACTTTTTCCTCAGTCTCCAGAGATAGATACCCTCATTCTGTGGCAAGTGAAGTCCAATTTCCCTCTCCTGAACCACTACGCAAGCACACTCAGTATGCTACTTAGCAGTGGAGTCAGAAGTGGTAAATCAGCAAGCTCGCCTGGAGGGAAGACTGGTCCCAAAAGATGAGCCAAACAGGAAACTCAGTGGCGCAAAGCAATGAAAGAGTGACTACACTGCTACTAACTGTAACAGCACCTTTGGTGACTATTTCTTGAGCTAAAAGACCAACAGCACTTTCAACTAGTACAAATCCCCTTTAGGGGAGTCTGCCACCACCACCCAAATATTCACATTCTTAGGCAGCTTTTCTTCCCTAAGTACAACCAGAAGTACCTTCTAACAAAAACACACACAGCTTTGAATTGTAGCATGGGACAGATTTATGGAATATGGAAGACATTAAAGTATTCGCTTTCTCTCTGAAAATAAAGAGTGCAGACTCATAAACAATGCCTGAAAGGCATTTCAGCAGCTTAATCCACGCAGGACATGTTTTGCCTTTTGAGACAATCAGGAACTGTTGGATACAGGAAGCCATAAACAACAAGAATTTGGCTTAAGAAGGAGAACAGAATAAATGCTTTTTATGAAAATCACTTAACATTTTTTTGAAGGGATTTATTTATATGTGACAAGGTCTACAAGACATAACTTGTACATAAGCAGCAGCTCTTAAAATACATCTAATATTGATTGACTTCTCACAACAGTGGCACTAAGCAGGACCAGTCTGTCAGCATTTCCATCAACAACTACATTTGCTGGGCTTAATAATTCCCTTTTTCCAATTTTCTCCAGACAGAAAAAACCACTTAGCTGGTTCTCGGCACTAAGACTCAGTCAAGAGTTTTTCTTTTAAGTTCCATCACACATGAAGTCTGGAGTTTTGGAAAGTGGATTTCCTTAGGTAGGCTCAGTCTTTTACATCTAAGAGGAGAAAGAGTCATGACAGAAAAACCACCCACAGAATTATATACCTTAACAACTATGCCATATACAAAATTCACAGAGTTAATAAAGCTTAAGATAGAATAAACAGACAATACTGAGAGTGGTGGGAGAAAGATACTCTCTTAGAGAAAAATTATTATTTTCAATAGTTATCTCAGGATGTACAATTATCACCTGATAATCCCACTGAAACAAAACAATTTACCAATAAGGCACAGATTTTTTGCCAAGGAATACTATCTGAAAAAGTCCAGGTTTGTTTGTTTGTTTGTTTAAGAAGATTAGACCCTCTGATTCCCCTTTCTAACTTCATCTGGCCAGACACCTATCTTTTCCTCACCACAGCAAAAGGCTAGGGATTTATTCTCTGAGAAGGTACATCAGGAGGTCTCTGGACTGAGGAATAGCTGTCACAATTGAGGAGATGAGTATCATTCTGAAAACACAGGATTAAGCATGAGAGTTTACTTACTGAATGTTGAGATCTCCAATCTTTTTCTTCCACTTGGACTCCTTAAAATGCTGGCAGGCAAGAAAGATTCCAGAAACTCCTACCTGGGGTAATTTGACCAGCCAAAAAACAAAAATCACCAGAAGTACTGAAAAAGGAAGTTTCTCCCCAAGGAAATCATCCATCCAGATCACCCTGCAGGTGGGAGGCGGGGAGGAGCAACACTTCAATGGGAGTTGGAATTAAGTGGCTATGTAAGTATGCTTTGTCTTGGATCCACTAGAAATCCACATCTATTGACAAGAAAGTATATGAATAGGATCCAGACTTTTAATTGCTATTGACTACTATCTTATTTTAAGTTTCCCCCAGAAGGAGAACCTGAGACAAGGATCTGAGTCCAAGGAATTTATTTGGAAGAGAACCCTAGCAAGACCAGAGAAAATGAGACAACAAAAAGAAGGAAGTCAATAAAGGGTTTGTTAACCAAGCAAATTATGTCAACTGAAACTCAACTCCATGGGGAACTCAGAAATAGTACAGAATACTTGCCTCAGAGTTATTCTATACCATCCTCCCACCCGATGGGCAAGGGAGCCGAGGTATTTACACACCAGCTCCCACCAGTTATTGATTGAAGGCTATGGTGACAGGGGGATGGAAGAAAAGTGGATTAATTCCCCACTTCTGGCATCCAAAGAGAGCCCTTAGGCAAAGAGATGCAAGTGCTGGCAATTGGAGGTTTGATCAGCATGCATTGAAAGGGTAAGATCTAAAGGGATGTAAACAGGGCACCAACAGCATCTGCTACACCCATCATGATAACTGAGCTAATTTGTATCACTTTTTTTTTTGGTAAGATTTTATTTTTCCTTTTTCTCCCCAAAGTCCCCCGGTACATAGTTGTATATTTTTAGTTGTGGGTGCTTCTAGTTGTGACATGTGGGATGCCGCCTCAGCATGGCTTGATGAGCGGTGCCATGTCCACACCCAGGATTCAAACTGGAGAAACCCTGGGCCACCTAAGGGGAGCACACGAACTTAACCCCTGGGCCATGGGGCCAGCCCCATGGATCACTATCTTAACCAATGTAAAAAATTCTCTTGTAGGTTCACTCTCGAATCCTTTTTTTCCTGTCTTTTAGAAAGCTAATAACCTAGTAGTAAATAATACGGGTTCCACCATTATCAACCATTTTTACAAAATTATCCAGCCAAAGCTGTATATGATTTTAGTTAATAATACTAACCTCATCTCTCTGTATTGTAGATAAACATTAACCACCCCTATTTCACCAATGTGAAAACAAGTTCAAAGCAATAAAGTGATGCAATAGGTCCAAAAGTAAATTGAGATAAAATTAAAAGCTAAACTCATGGCTCTCATTTAAATTTGCGAAATGTGTTGTCTCCTAACTTTCACATACATTTACACATTTACACATTTCACAACATTAATTACGCCAATTCCCAGATCTAAGAATTTTAGCCCAAAGCAACTGGCCAGAAAAGTACATTACTTTATTTCACAATTAGGTAACCAAAACTAAAAATTATACCTGGCTGCAACATTAAATCTCTGAAAAGTAAAGACAATCTGAAAGCCCCCTAGGCCCATCAACCTGAATATCCTATCAGGCTACTTAATAATATTATATGTCTGAACCCATTGGCTCAAAAGCTTCACTTAACCAAAGTGACTGGACCTCAGTTTCTACCCATCATATTATCACTCACAGACTACTCTGTAGGAAATTCTCCCTTCTTTACAGAAATGCCTTCCTTTTTAATATCTAGTTTGTTTAAAAATGGATACCCTACAGTATAGAAAGATCTGGATTCCTAATGACATAATCTTAAAGTTTCACATCCTAAGATATACAATTGCTTGGCTCTAGAGTGAGGTGAGGGGAGAAGACTAGGTCAGAATGGTTGGATCAATGCTCCTTTCTAATATTTGGGTCTTGTGGCAAAGTTTGGCTAACTGTGCCAGGATCCTTACATGCTGTTTCTCATAGGGCCTCCACTGTCTCTCTTTGCAATCTGATTACCTTATCCCAGTTTAAGTATGCACAATTGCGCGCAGTGTTTACCTTCTTTCCCATCTGGTCCACAATGTACCAGACAAAGAGGAGACATAGCTGGGTGCTGCCTAAGTGTCCCTGAGATTTCTGGGACAGTTAAGAAGACTGTCTGCCCAAAACGTATATAAGACATCCAGTGGAGGACTGCTTACTTCTCATTCTAGCTCTGACTCTGCCAAGACAACCTGTTAAACAAGTTTGAAGTCTTCACAACAGGAGGGCAGAGATGGTTTATTAAAGCCAAGGAATTAAACCTTCAGTTCAAACTATTTTATCATCAAGTTTCTGTAGCCAGCCTGCCCAAAGAAGTTGCTTTTTCTCAGAGCATTTACTTTTCTAGCCTACAAGGCAGACAGGAAAAAACACTGACCTACTTCACAAAAATGTCAACAATAACTACAAAACCTCTAAACAGATGTTTCATATCATCAATAATCTTTTCATCATTTGAGCACCATCTGGGTCCATCATAACCAAGGATAGCAACATTATAATTAACCAATGACTTACGGCCTTCTTCACGTCCCCATGGCCCTATGCATATTCCAATCATTCCTATTCCATGGAACAAGAAATAATGAAAGAGGAATATCTTATTTTCTAAATTAAGCAGAACAGCTTATATTCTAAATTAAACTAACCTAATCATTCCTTTATTCCCAAGTTGCCTCAACAGTTATAATATCAGTTGATCACATGTCAATTCACCTTTTCTGAAAAGGTTCTCGAGGGATTCTTTCTTCTGAATTCTTTGAGAGCATCTAAGTTCTTATACTTGGTGTTCACACAAAAAATGTCGCTTACTTACTAACCACTATTGATTTGCTGACTGCTGTTAGAGATCACTTGTTAACCAACACTAGTAACAAATCACCAATCAGTCTTTCCAATCAATTCGACAACTTTGTCTATACAGTATTAGTCTGAATTTCTAAATATAGAGCCTATTATACCCACTTAGTTTTAATTAGCTTTTCGTAAAGTACAGATTTTCTTACGCCAAAGATTTCTGGGATGTTAGGAGTTCATCTCTACATTTTCCTCGTGGATGGCAATAAGAAAAAGCTGCTAAGAAAGGCATGTCAGGCACTCAGTCAACTTAATTCTGTTGTGGGTTAAATTGTGTCCCCCAAAAGGATACACTGAAGTCCTAAGTCCCAGAACCTGTAAATGTGACCTTGTTTGAAACCTGCTTCTTTGCAGATGTAATTAAGTTAAGATGAGATCATCAGGGTGGGCCTTAATCCAGTATAACAGGTGTCCTTACAAGGAAAGGAGAAGGGACAAAGACACACAGGGAGAACACCATGTGATGAAGGAGGCGGAAATTGGAAATTGGAGTTATGCTGCCACAAACCAAGAACTCCCAGGACTGCTGGCAACTCCCAGAAGCTAGGAGAGAGGCATGAAACAAATTCTGTCTCTGAGCCTCCAAGAAAAAAATCAACCCTGCCCCACCTTCATTTCGGACTTTAAGCCTCCAGAATTGTGAGAGAACGAATTTCTGTTGTTTTTTACGCTACCTTATTTGCAGTACTTTGTTACAGCAGCTCTAGGAAACGAATACGTCTACATTAAGAAATTTAGCTATAAACTGAGAGATCAAATTTAAAAGACAGAGAAATTAACATACAATAGAGTTTAGCTATAAAGCTTATAGGAAAAACTATGATGAATGCACAGTTGAGTTTATAGAGCTCTAAAAAGTAAGTCAATCAATAATATTTTATAAATGACTTTTATTCTATTTCTGGTTAATATTTCAGAAAACTTGAAAACATAGGTAAAGAAAAACAAAATTTTAAGAGAAATGCTTGCAAAAAGAAAATATAAACTAGCAAAGCTAACTAGGGATAAATACAATGTTGTAGAGCTTCTGAGAAGTTTCTAAATATGAGTCCTCTGGGATCCAAACACTCTCTCAGGTCCAGAAGAATAAGGGTGAATAAACTTGTTCTTAAATGGCCAAATAGTAAATATTTAGGTTTTGTGGGCCATACAGTGGCTATTGCAACTACCCAACTTTGCCCTGGCCGCACCAAAGTAGACAATATGTAAACTAATCAGTATGGCTGAGTTCAGTGAAATTTTATTTATAAAAACAGGTGGTCCCTCCAGAGGCTGTAGTTCCAACACCAGTTATAGAGTGATGCTTCTTAATTCTCCTGGGATGCTAGACAAATAGTTGTAATGTGCCAACTTGGATAGGCCAAACTACATTTCCCAAAATTCCCCTCCCTATGTGTTTCCAGTTAAGGTGAGGCAGAAGAGATAATACTGTGCAAGATTTAGACAGAAGAAACACAGCAGCAGCCATTTTGTAGCTCACACAAGTTGCACTTATCTGCTAGCTAAGCTTGTTGGCGTGAGGCAGCAGCCAGACCTGCAATTACTCCATTTTCCCCTGGATCCTCCTTCAGCTGCTCCTGGGCCAAGTGTGTGTAGCTCCAAGATGAAGGGCGCCAGTTTCTCCTGTAGTATACTCATATCATCAAGATCAGAGGCAACAAGAACTAATACAAGTTTCGGTCCATTCTCCTGGGGTTCCGGCTCACGCTTGTAGATTCCAGCTTGTCCTTGCTTTCCCTATTTTACATCTACTTTCCCTTCCTGACTACCTTCCCTATGGACTTCAAACTCCAGCATCAGACATAAAGATAATAGCCCTGTTTAGACTGACCTTACGCAATTGTCGGAACTGGAGAAGCACTCTCCTAGTGGTTCTACTCTGACTAAACCTGGACTGATACCCACACTGCTCTGAGAGTCCGTGGAAGTTAATGAACCAAAATAATGCACACACATACGGCAAAATTTGAAAACACATCCCGGGGTTCAACAAATCCATCTCAAAAACCCTATCATAGAGTAAAATAAGTAAAAATTCCAAGTGTCAAAAAAAAGACTCAATGGTTTGAAACTTTCCAGCCCTAAAATAAAATAGTAGAACACAAGTGTCTATCAACCTGGCTAAAACTGAGTTAGCTTATCAAAGATGTCAGCTGTGACAAAAATAGGAAAAGCATCCAAATCTCCACTTTTGATGCAATAGATAAATTTATAATGCTTAAAAACTTCTTTAATCTTGAAGTTTCAAGTACCTCTTTTAAAAAGAAAAAAAACATAAAAGTGGATACTATTATTTGGTGACCTGCTGTTATATTTGGCTTTGCACTAGCCAAAGATACTATGAAAAACAAGGACAAATACAAAATTTTATGCCAGTTTACTTAATAAATAGTTGTTTATAGTCAGAACGTGTGGTATCAAAGAAGCAGAAGCATTAAGGGCTGCCCAAAGATAGCCTGAACTCTAACAAAATGATGAGTTTCAGCTGATGTGAAAAGACAATGAATCGTGAAAACATGAAGATTGGTTTTTACACCTCTAGCCACAGAACACTAAAGGACTGAACACCTTATCCAACCTCAAATAAACAGCTACACCTTCCCCCGTCCCTGCTTGATTTCTCTCCATAGCAAATATCACCACCTGACATACTGGATACTGACTTGTTTTTAATACACACTCAATAGGTATTTTTTAACTGAAATAATAAATGCAGTGTAAAACATCAAGATGTTAATCTTGACATTTTTTAAAAACTATATTCAAATTATTAGAAATTACCAAATGAGGATAATACTTCACAGACTAATTAGTGAATATTATGTATTAGGAGAATACTACATGATTACAGACAAGTTCCAAACTCCTTTTCTATTATTCCTCCTTCTCTTTTACAACTTTTACTACACAAAGACTGTGTGTCGAGTCCTCCTCTTTTTTTTTTTCCACAGTATTCTTTATCAATTAAGATTGCTTTACATAAAGTGAAGCTTCCATTTAGTAACTGACCCATCTGAAGCTCTAAGATGATCCTTGGAAAGAAGTGGCATTCACTAAGATTTAGTGGCTGACTACATTCCAGTTGCATTTTTCTCTCTGTGCAAAATAGTCTACAAAAACCCAAGAGAGGAAACTAAGTGGAATCTTAGGTTTCAAACTTCTTTTACATGAAGTCAATACTAATATCCTCAGGGCAAATCCGATTTGGCCCAATCAAGACTCCAGGAGAGAGAAAAACAGATTATCAACCTCCTACCCCCAAACCACGCTTAACAAAAGTTTTGTCAAAAATACTCTTTAGAAATAAGTATCTTCATGACTGAAACACTGAGCTTTAATACCAGAGGAAAACAAAGAAATTATATGAAATTCAATAAAAGTTCCAAAATGGGAGGCAAACAGCCAGCATTTTCTCTTTCCGTTCCCTGCACATTTACCACCCTTGTTGCAGAAGAGTGAAGACAAAGGAGGAGGAGGAGGCAGAGCGGCAGAGAAGGAGGAAAGGAAGAAAGCAGATTTAACAAAGAAATATGACACATCATAGAAAACACTTAAAAGCAAAACAGATCTGACGGTCTCACCTGCAAAACTGAAATACAACCGTATGTATAAAGCCTGTTTTTTTTTTTTTACATAGAGTTTATAAAAGCAGCTCTGAACAATAAAGTGTATTTGTTTTCTCAACCCAGGATCTGCTGTCCATAGTGCTTTTCTTTGCCTGTGAAGTGTTCGAGTTCTGCCTCCCCCACCTCACGTACGACCTAGAGATAACCAAGTCCTACAGTGAGTCCCCAAAGACATCTTTTGGGCCATTCTGAAAAACAAAAGGATTCTGCAAAGATCAAACAATTCTTCAGTCTCTGGAGCAGGGAATGGATGCGATGAAATGCATCAGTGTTTGGTGGGGTTATTTAAATCCATAAATGAATATAACTATGGCTGCTTTTTATTGATACTTCATACCCACTACACATTTTATAATCCCTAATCTTATATCTGTTCCCTCTGGTTCACCCATGAATTAGAGCCTGGCTGATCTCTCTATTCACCCTCCTCTTTGCACCAGTTTCTTCAACCTCTTTCCCCCTTTTCTTTTCCTGTGTGTGTGCCACTCACTCTTCTTACTCCTCTAAATTCCTTACCTTTTCCTCATAAAACGTCTAAATCCTTTAAAGAACTGATAGTCTCTCTATCCTTACCCTCATAAAAGCAGGGCAAGATGTCTAAGGAAATGCAACCTGAAATACTAATGGTGTCTGTGTTGCCTTTGAGGAAGTGTTGATCTTTGCATATGATAAAAACACATACTTCTTTTTAGAAAGAAATCCTGAGGAGATCTGAAACTAAAAAGCTCTGGATACAAACATATCTGCTTTGTAAAAGCTTGCTTCCTTCAAGAATGAACTTCATAGATCTCATCCCAATGATCCATAACTCTAAATTTAGAAGGTAGATAATTCTTCCTCCTCGGGGTCATTGGTCCCAGTTAGGTTTTTAATAAATATTCAATGGAATGGCAAACTGAAGGACATGGTAATACAAACTATTATTTCCATATGGGTTTTGCTGTTGTTGTTTAAAGGAGAAGCAAAATGAAAAGGCTTTCTCTCCTGTTAAAATGCCATAGGAACAAAGGAGTTCTAAGGAATCCTGGATGCTCCACAGGCTGTGTATGTACACATGCCCAGAGTCACCTCTCCTTCTGCAGGCTTGCATATTGCTCAGACAGACAGAATTCAGTCCCTCCATTTGTAGCAAGACAACTCTCTGTATGTCATTTGGCAGATGCATTTGTGGGGTTTTGCCAATTCACCCTGGAGCCCTCCATTTTAATCAGTATCACATAAAGTTTAACACATGCTTTGAAATGTGCACCAGATCCAAAGCTTTGCCTGGGGACGGGAGTGGGGGTGCTTGCTGCAAAAACACATACCATCCCAGCCGCTACTCCACAAGTAATTATCTTTCACCTTTGGCTGAACCAGGAGAACTGTCAACACCAGCACACTGCCAACCAGAAGAGAGGTTATGGGGTCAAAGCAGGAAAGAAGGCTGAATGCTTTGGGGTTCGGCTTGGCTATCTGTTAATCCTGCTGGCTGCATGGAAGAAGGATTCTCTGCAGTCAACAGGACACAGAAAAGCACAGCTCTAAGACAAGTAGCTGTGAGTACACTAGAATTTTAACAAGGCTTTTCAAGTAGTAAAGTCCTTAGTGAAAGCTCAGTGCTCCAGCAGTACAATAGGACAACCATACACCAAAAGCTAAAGAACTGAGGGCAGCAAACCCACATACATCAGGAAACTGCAACTGTGAACTGAGTTTTGTAGAGAAGAGGATTAAAACAAACCTCATACATTGGAAATAAACACTTGTTTTCATCTCCCATCTAAACACAAGTTAAAAATATATGAAAACATTCTTAAAATTTTTCTTTGAATAAGGAAAAGGAAAAGTTGCCATTGATGATTAAAAAAAAAAGATAATTACTAAAGCAGAGATGGAAGGCCACAATCCCTCCAACTCCCTCATACAAACCTCCAAACACACATATATACACACACATACTGCTGATGAGATCTTTCCAAAAATGCCAACTATAAAATATGCGAACACTCGACCTCTTCCTCAAGTAAAATTAATCTCCCATAATCAGAATAACAAACACATTTTATCTCATCTGCCATCTATGATCTATTTGTGAAGGCTGGCCTAAGATCACTGCATTGAAAAAGACCTTAAGGCTTAGTCTAGTGCACTGGAAAGAGCACCATGCAGAAGCACTGACTTATGTCAGGGTTGACACTAATGGGCATACCAGTGCCACAGACTGTGGCACTTAACTGTTCCACATCAGTCAAACTGATGGTCTCCAAAGTGGGGTGTGTCTACCCCTAAGGTTATGCAAAAACAATCTATTAGTAGTTATATTTATATTTATTTTCATCTTAAAAAAACTAAGCTTTACTAACACTTGATTTAAGAAATGACACTGACACTCTCACTCTCTGTTTGTCAGAGTCATTTACTACATGTGAAATTCAAGATATACTATAGTGACGAAAGACAGTGAAGAGTGGTTGATATTAATACCCTCATTTGTTGATTTTCTTTCAGTTTATTGTGATGTATTACTGATTACATGTGCTCAGTTAATAAAATCAGATTATACTATCTAGTTTTAGTTGAACTTGTAGAAAATGGACAAGTGGTTTTAACAGATTCCTAGAAAAAAACTATAGTTTGAAATTAATACTAATAATGTTAGCGCATACACACAACAAGAAATAAAATAGCAGGGTTAATCCTTGTCTTCATCCTAGTGTAGTAAGACCGTTATAATATTGGTCCCCAATGAATCACGCCTCCCTATGCGCATGCCCCTTAGCAATGTGACAATGCTGCTTCTCCTATCAAGAGGTGCGGATCTTTTCTCCACCTTCTTGAATCTGGACTGGCTTTGTGACTTGCTTTGGCTAACAGAATCTGATGGACATTGTCATATTCTGGAGTCTAGGTCATAACAGGCCCAGCAACTTCAGCTTTCTCTCTCTGTCTGAACCCTAAGACCACCATGCAATGAGGCAGCACATGTTAGCCTACTGGGGGATAAGAGGCCACGCAGAGAACCAAGACAATAGCTGGTAACAACTGCCAGTCAGCCACATGACTGATTCCAGGTGAGGCCAGCAGACAAACTCTCTAACTGTGAAGTGCTGATCCATGCAATCATAAGAAATAAGAAATCAGTATTATAGTAAGCCATTAAGTTTTGGGGTGGTTTGTTAGACAGCAATGGATAATTGCTACACTTGGTAAGGGCTCCTTGTCAAACATATCATGTGGTAAATATAAGGATGATCAAAGCAGATTTGACAGAAAATAATCCCCCAAATTTGAAATTATCAAGAAGACTGTTTGAAAACGGAATTTAATTGCATCATTAACAATGTATTTCTCCTTAAATATATATCCTGCCCTAAGATAGTAGCTAATGAGAGTAGTACATATGCATATGATTTGTAATATGCATATTTAGTCCACCCTACTTCCAGACATTATAAGTTCTAAACTATCCCAGGAAGAATCTCCATAGTTCTAATTTCTGTTTTTACTAATACAATAGTATTATGTATACACCTCCCCACCCCATAATATTTTACTTACTATACTACTTACTACAGTTAGATCACTACACAACTGTCAAATTTCTTAGCAGGGCAGATTTCTATCTTAGATGAACAGCAGTATCATTCAATGAGACAGGAAATATGGAAGAAAAGCGATGGATGGTTTGGTGATAGGAAAAGGGATTACAGTGATATGGCCAAAGAAAGGGAGACTTGAGCATGTGAAGTTAGAAGTGTAAAAGAGTCACTGAAAGAGAAAGGCTGAAGAAAAAGGGAGCAGAAACAGAAAATAACTAACAGAACAAATAAGACTGAGCATAAGTGGAAGAAATAGCCTTAAACAGAAGGAACAGGGGCTGGCTGGCTGGTGTAGCAGTTGGGTTCACACGCTCCACTTCAATGGCCTGTGGTTTGCCAGTTTGGATCCCAGGCATGGACCTACACACTGTTTATCAGGCCATGCTGAGGCAGGCATCCCACATATAAAGTAGAGGAAGATGGGCACAGATGTTAGCTCAGGGCCAATCTTCCTCAGCAAAAAGAGGAGGATTGGCAGTGGATGTTAGCTCAGGGCTAATCTTCCTCAAAAAAAAAAAAGAAAAGAAAAGATTATGAACAGAAAAAAGAAGGAATAGCCTCTTCTTCTAAGACTGAAGTTGAAGCAATAAAGAATGGTGGAGACATAAGGACATAAGTAGTTAAGGAGTGTTGAAAGCCAAGGGTTTCTGCCTAATAGTCCTCAGTTTCTCTAAGATATTGGCTAAGAAATAAGGTCACCCATAAAGAAAAAGGGGCATTTTTTTTCTTAAGATTGCCCCTGAGCCAATATCTGTTGCCAATCGTCCTCTTTTTTCTTCTTCTTCTCCCCAAAGACCCCTAGTACATAGTTGTATATTCTAGTTGTAAGCTGTTCTAGCTCTGCTATGTGGGAACTGCCTCATCATGGCTTGATGAGTGGTGCTAGGTCCACGCCCAGGATCCGAACCTGCGAAACCCTGGGCCACTGAAGTGGAGCACACAAATTAACTACTCGGCCACGGGGCTGGCCCCAAGGGCATTTGAAGAAAAGGGTAAAGTCTTCACCAAAATAAAATGCCTTTCTATGTCATATTGATTCTTTAAATGGATACCAATTTTTAGCATACTCATACTAGGCTATCTCTATCGAGAAAAAATTAGAACATTTTTTTCATTGTTATTTTGCCCGTCTCTATTTTTTTGTACCACCTGTAAAACAGAAATGAGAGAAAAAAATAAGTGACAAAAGCAAATGGGAACTCATAGCCAAACCAAAGTCTAGAAATACAGCTTAATCCAACTTTTACAGCAAAATACCATATAGGTCAACTTATTCTCTGACACCTATCTACTATCTAAACAGGTCTACTTAGAAAAGTTTACCAACATCTTGAACCTACTTGTCCATGTGTTAGTGAGGATAGCATCCATTTTCACTAATGGTACAAAATTGAACTGAGACTGTTACAACTTTATTCAAGCTCTTCTACAACATACTCTTCACAAATCGTGATGAAACTAGACAAGAAGCATCCCAGAATACACTACCGAATCCGACACTGAAATTGGACCTTAATAATCCAGATGGCTCCCACAAGGTATATACAATTGTATATATTTCATAGGGTCCCAAAATCCCCTGACATTTTATGAAAAATTTGGGTTCACATAATAGTTTTCCTAAGAAGTGGGTTCATGACTTTCATTAGATTCTCAAAAGGTTTATGCCCCTAAAATGTTTATGAACTACTGCTATTGATATCTCACTTCTCCAGTGTTAAAAGGCCAACTCTGCTTGAAGAACTACCAAGAAAGACAAACAGAACACATGGCCGGTTAGGCCACAGCGTCTTCATCAGGGCAGCTAGGAGATCCATATGCTGAGCAGACTGAGAAGAGCTGAAGTCATTCTGTTGGGAAGTAGGCTGTACTACTCTTTGGCATTTGCTTGCTTTCTTACATGGTTTATTTAGAAGTAAGGGAAAGGTACAAATTAATAACAGACTTCGGCCTAAATAAAAAAATGAGATTACAGTACTAGAAAAAAGATACTCCTTATCCTTAAATTCTCTGACACTAGGGTAAAATTTCCATATTTAGGGGCAGTATAGCTCTCAGAAGTAGTCTAAGACCACCATGGTCCAAGCCAGGCAGAAATGGCACTAAAAACAAAACCTACGGTAAAAATACAGCTTTCTACTTATCTTGTTAGATACAAAGACCACAGAAACACACACACACACAAACTGGAAAGACTTTGAGAGGGTAACAGTTACTCCCAGCTGTTGCTTCTGAACAAATTTCTTAAGGAAAATAAACAACAGAAAAACCTATGTATAAAATTCAAGAATTACAATCCACTTCTTATTAAATTAAAAGGCTGTTGTGTAAATTCCAGTTTTGCTCGTTGCGTCTTTTTCTTCCCTGCAAAGAGATCACAAGTTCCTCAACACACACACAAAAGACTTCACTTGTTCAATCAGTACCGAAGTACAAATTACAAGCTTAAAACTCACTGCTTATAGGGTTTCAGTTTTAGAAGATAAAAAAGTTCTCAAGATGGACGGTGGTGACAGTTACACAACAATGTGAATATACTTATTAATGCCAATAACTGTACATTTAAAACTGATTAAAAAGGTAAATTTTATGTTATGTATATTTTACCACAGTAAAAACAAATTCCCTGGTATATAGAAGTAAGAAAGGTTCACTGGAGGAGAGTCAAGATAAAATTATACTTAAGTGAAAAAATTTCACCTGGGATTTCAAAGATAAATTGCATCATGAGATATCAAAGTTGAATATAACAGTCATAGATTTCTTTTTTCTTTTTTTTTGAGGAAGATTTGCCTTGAGTTAACATCTGCTGCCAATCCTCCTCTTTTTTGCTGAGGAAGACTGGCCCTGAGCTAACATCTGTGCCCATCTTCCTCTACTTTATATGTGGGACGCCTGCCACAGCATGGCTTGACAAGAGGTGCATAGGTCCGCACCCAGGATCCAAACTGGTGAACCCCGGGCCGCTGAAGCGGAACATGCGAATTTAACTGCTGCACCACCAGGCTGGCCCCAACAGTCATAGATTTCATCGGCAAATCAATAGCCTAAGAAGAGCAGGAAAAAATTAAAACTCTTACAATGTCTATGGAGATTCTCTGTCCTTAAAAGCATGAGTGCTGTGCTAAAAGAAAAAAAAAACAGTGTATGTATGTATAATATAACAAGAATTTGCTGAATGCCTAGTTTGTACAAAGCAATGTGCTAGGTTCTGTGAGAACAAAAAGATAAAAACAATTCAGACATACACCCTTGAGAAAATGCCAGTAAATAATTATCATCTTAGTTCCACTTCCTGGGCTCTATCCTAGCTACAGGTTCCCCTCCTGCAAACACCTGCCCCATACTTTTAATACCTAGTATTCTGCAAGTGGGTCCCCTGTGATTTAAAGTCCACTTTCTTCGTGGTGGTGTGCCACAGGACAGAACACATCTTAAGCATCGGCATTGTAAGACCATTTTTAAAAACAAGGGCTCTTAAGTTCCCTACTTCCTTCCCAATCTCATTAACATCTCGCACTGGTATAGAGTGTAATCATCTCCCCTGACAGGCCACTCTGACTTCTAAAACAATATTTTCTCAATTTTTAAAAATTTCCAAAAAAGATCCATTATCACTGTTCTGTTTTAATGGCTAATCACACTCAGAGGCCTCAAAGATTGGCTGACTTCTGAGTTTAAGTAAACACACACACGTGCAAGAAGGCACACAACCTAACAAAGCCTTTTCTTTCCCCTGAAACAACTGCTCTAATCTGCAGAGAATTTTCTCCTCTGCATGCACACACACAAGTAATACTTGAAAGCTGTTCTAAATTTGCTATAGATGTGCAATTAGAAAAGTATGTCAGGAAAGTAAAGTAGCCTGAACTTGTCAAAAAAACTTTTTGCAAGCTTTCAAAACAAATAAAAAGTAGTCAGTTGAAAATTTCCAGCTCACAGTATAAACTCTTGCCA
Source organism: Equus caballus (assembly GCF_041296265.1). NCBI lineage: Eukaryota > Metazoa > Chordata > Mammalia > Perissodactyla > Equidae > Equus > Equus caballus. Next base: position 45,940,049 of record NC_091698.1, on the reverse strand, counting down.
TTGCTTTCTTCAGCAGCCTCTCACAAATAACAAAGAAGAAAGGAGTGTGTGAGTGAAAAACTCAACTCTAATGATCTGAGCACTTCCCATACTTCCTAGACCAAAGTGCTATATTCCCTACCCATCTGGATGCAGTCATTTATCCATTCCCCTTCTAATGAAGACAGAGAGAATCCATCCCAGTAAAGTCAGGTTCAAAGGTCATTAGCCTCTAAAGCTTAGAATCACCGAGACCCAGAAAAAGCAACAACTTAGTTGATCATCTGTCCCTATTCAACTGCAAAAATTTAACTTTTCTGTTTTTGGTCTGGTGTTCATATCTCTGCTGAGATCCTAAACAAGAGGGGATAAGAGAAATGCCACATTCCCAAGCAGTGAGTAGCCTAGCAATAATTAATTAACTAAAGTTTCTGGTATTCCTCATTACTTGATATGCTTCTGATCTTTTTTTTCTTTTTTTTGAGGAAGATTAGCCCTGAGCTAAGATCTGCTGCCAATCCTCTTCTATTTGCTGAGGAAGACTGGCCCTGAGCTAACATCTGTGCCCATCTTCCTCCACTTTACATGTGGGACGCCTGCCACAGCATGGCTTGACATGCGGTGCCATGTCCACACCCGAGATCTGAACTGGCAAACCCCAGGCCGCCAAAGCAGAACGTGCAAACTTAACCACTGCACCATCAGGCCAGCCCTTCTGATCCTATATTTTTGATATACTTCAAAGATTTGACTACAAAGGGGTAGCACAAGGGAATTCTGGGAGGTGATGGAATTGTTCTGTATCCTTTTTGTAGTGCTGGTTACATGAATGTATGCATGTTTTAAAAGTTCATGCACACCAAAAAAAAAAGAATTTTCTTGTATATAAATTTTTAAAATTTTTGAACTGCTTTAGGGTTGCCTGCTAAAACTGCTTCTCAGGGAGGTCTAGAAGGATGTGAGAAAGTACAACTAAGTTAGATTCCCTTGTTCTAGAACATTCTTAGGTACACTTCTTTTGCCCTCCTGAATGTTTGAATATTTCTTTTTCCTCCTTTCTTTTTATTTCCTCACATACCAGTTCCCTTAGCATTATTTTGATGGAGTTTTCGTGCTCAATAAAGAAAATATCTGCCAGAGGACAAGAATAAAGTACTGCTGAGAGCACAGCAATCCTAGAATTTTCAATTGGGTTTCTCCAGGGCTAGAAGAGCTATCCCCCAGATCAAAGGGTACATCGTGGGGATTTCAGAAGGGCTCTAGCTCCAAACATCAAATTTGGCTCCACTATACTCTGCACACATGGTGGGGGTCTAGGGCTGTTGAAAAGAAAATACAGTCACAAGTTGCTTAATGACATGGATATGTTCTGAGAAATGTATTATTAGGTGTTTTTGTCATTGTACGAACACCATAGAGTATACTTTCACAAATCTAAATGGTATAGCCTACTATACATCTAGGCTATCAGGTATTAATCTTATGGGACCACCATCATATATGTGGTCTATCGACCGAAAAGTCGTTACACAAGGCATGACTGTACAGCACACCAGTAAACCGACTTGTTCATACCAAGAAGTATCAGCACAGAAGGAAATGACTAAATACACTGAGCTCAGTGCACAGCTCAATCAAGTAACTGAGAAACACAGTCACTGGCTGCATAGCGGAGTTATTTGAGGAGACTGTAGAGAGTCTAAGAGCCCAAAATCAAATTTCCAACAACAAAATAAAGAGACCCATTTAAGTCTCACTAATTTCTATGGTCTAAGTTGCTCATTTAAACGGATGTAGGGCTTGGTTTCTCAATGACATAAAAGCCATTATCACAAATATAGCAAAAACAAACAAAAAACCCTCTTTCTTAACACTGAAGACTGAAAATAATAAGGAAAACTTTTTAAGGTTAAAAAAGATTTTTTTGCCCTCTAAAAGTAGTGGCTCATGCTTTCCCAGATCAGTTTCTTTAAAAATACTTATGGAAAAATGTAGCTGCAATCATTTAATAAGAAGATGAAGAGGCGGGAGACAGTTGGTCTCAGGCTACCAATATCCAAGCTACCCTAAGTGAAGACTAGAATTGCCTGATAAAATCACACAGCTCTCAAAATACAAACATCCAAAAATGCCATATTTATTAAGTGCCTGCTGTGTGTTGGACACAGTGCTAAGTACCTTATATATACGATCTTACTTAACCCTTACTTAAAGAGGAAACTAAGGCTTAGATTGCGTGTTTTGCCCAGTCATATTCTAAGTGAGAGATCCAGGTTTTAACCTAGCTTTCTTGACTCCAAACCCAGGTTCTTTAATATTGAAGATATGATAAAAGTTTTTCTACAAGAAAGACCACTAGGAATGGATATGAGCTTTCTCTAAAAATTACTACAAAGAAGGTTGCCTGCTGCTCTGTATTCCATATTATCACTGTAACTGCATGACAAGGATGAGGTAAGACATCATCTCTCCTAACTCGCAATTAGTGCAAGTTCATAATAAGTAAATGCTTATGGTCCTTGAGGGTGTCAGCAATGGAACCAGTCTCCTTTCTCCCAGTCCTAAGTCTAAAGGGTCTACATTCTACACCATGATCTCGGTGTTCTAATAACCAATATAACCAAACTCAATCTTTTTAAAGTAAAAGTAGCTTTGGTTGGTGCTAATTCCTCTTTGATTACAATATTTTATAACTCCTAATTCTTCTATTTATAAAATGTTACAGTAACTCTATAGTCAATAACAAGAGCCCTGGTTTCTTGGGTATTAATGATCCTTGCTAGTCTAATGAAAGCATTTAAAAAAAAAGACAACTGAAATGACCAAACATATCAATCATGCTCTACGAGATTTATTTTATAGAACTAAATAGATCTAAATTTAGAGTAGAAAAAAACTAAACGTGAGAAAGCACTCACTAAATTTAAGATGGAATTCAAACTGTAGAATAAATTATGATCTGCAGGCAGGGTCCAAGGATTAATCACATTTAGGTAAAAAATGGGCAAGGTTTATAACCATTTTAAAACATGTCCTTGGTGTCTCTGTTTGTTTTGTACACTTTTCACTGTACTGATATCACAGTAGATATTAGAATCAATCTAATCTAATTGGAGTTAATAGTGAAGATATATTAGAATATCAAGAAAATCTGGGATCTAGGAAGAACCAGAACTGATTAGTCCTTATCTTTGAATTTAAACCTTCTAAAAATGTCATATTTGGAATTGCGTTTTAGACCAAAGAACCATTATCCACACAGCTAAACATATATATAATAGAGAGCAAATTCGATGGCTCTCAAAACTTTATTAAACTTTATTATGGCTTTAGATCTTGTATCATGGCTGATTTTAAAAAACAAGCATTCCCAGTTGAAGTGGTCAGCATGTAAGCCTGCTCAGGAAGAAGCTGAATTCTCATGTCTTGCAAGCAAAATTCCTAGAACTAAGAGAGAGGGAATGGGAAGAAGAGAAAGAAAAGTAGAAAAAAAAAGAAAGAAAGGAGAGAAAAAAGAAGAGAAGATAAAAGAAAAGAAAAAACCCTGACCATGTAAAGAGGCTGAAGTAAAAGAGAAGCAAGTCTTTGTTTTAAAATATTTATTCTATATTTCAATCACACAGTTGTTATATCTTGAGAAAACACCATCCATATACAACCAAAGTAAAATAATAACTGTATAAATAGATATAATACAAGAACACCAGCTCATTCAGACCTGTAATATCACTACCTATTAAATACAAGCTTTAATTCCAATGATCAGATAAAAAATATATCTTGCTTCCATTCTTCTTTTAGAAAGGCAGAAAGAGGCTGTTCCTGACCAGATCTAAACTTTATCTGATAATAAAGATAATAAAGCAGTTGTTCTTGGCCCCCTGTGTAGGAATGTTTAACAGCACTTAGGCTGTATATTTACATATGATATTTAAGGCATGATTTTAAATAACCTGTTTCATATCCTTGCATATTTCAAAGGTTAAATTATTTAATAAAGACACAATCAGATAGCATCTTATTTATGTTAATAAGATCAATTCATTTCCACCTGATTACTTAGATCTAAAGTACTGATCTCAAGTTCAAGTCACAAGTGAGTTCAGTGAACGGAACCTTATTTCCACATTGGTGTGGTACATTTATTCGTGGTACTTGGGGGCAGGAAGAAATCCCAGGAGCATTGTAACGAAATAAAGTTCAGTTATGAGACAAACCACCCAAGAAAAACTTCACAGTGTAGGTCATGTTTCTTTATTTTAAATTTAACAGCAAGTTAAGTTTCCCAATGAAATAATAATGAGGCCACAGTCTCTCTCCCACAAGACTCTGAGGCCACGCCAATTATATGAAGGCTAGCCCTATAGCAGCACTATCTTCCATCACTGCTCTTTTAATTCCCTGTTTCCCCTTCTTCCCCTGCAGCAGCACAAGGACCACTCTCTCACTCACCAGAACACATGCCCAAGTATGAAATGAGTGTGCGAGCGTGCAGTAGTGGCAGGAGTGGGGAAGTGTGACATTTATTTTGCAACCAAAAGAGGGGCTGAAGAACTCATATTCTCTTCAGAACACACAGGATACATAACACAATATTTATCTTGTAAATATCGATAAATATCGGGTAAATATTTATCTTAAGAATTCAAGGCAAGGGAAAGTGATCGTTCTGATTATTACACATTTTCAACTTTAACATCACCTTCAAGATTTTTATATTACAAAAAATAATATTTGCTTTCTTGCCCATTCTATCAAACGTATATGGTTCCCTTCTTTAATAAGGTACACAATACAACAGAGAATTGAATGGACCTTAATTTAATTTACATCTAACACACGATTCCAAACCCATCTTGTTACAGCTATGAATCTGAGGACTAGGCACTCCTCAATTATCCCATTATTAACTATCTCAATTATCCATAAAGCAGAAAAAAATCGATAATGCTATAGATAAATATAAATAATCCCTTAAATAAGAGGAACTCTTCTTTTGTACCCTGAGTGTTGGAATTTTTCCTACTTCATATCCAGCCCACCAACAAATCCTGTCTACTACACATACATTCCAAATCTGATGACTTATATTTCTTTTCTTTTTTGTTCAATATATTTTATCTAAGTTATACATGCAAAGCTATGCATAGTTAAGTCGTACATGGTCAAACAGTTATACAGTGTTTACTATGAGAAACAATTTCCTCTTCTCTTCCTTCCCCCCAAATCGTGCTCCCTAGAGGCAATCAGTCTTTTGATGTTTACCTCTTTATTTCCAAACAGCATGCTTATGTGTGCTACTCTGTTTTTTTAATTGTGGTAAAATATACATAACATAAAGTTCTTCATTTTAACCATTTTTAAGTGTACAGTTCTGTAGCATTAGGTACATTCACACTGTTGTATAACCACCATATCATCCATCTTCAGAACTTCTTCATCTTCCTCAGCTGAAACTCTGTATCCATTAAACACTGACTCATCACCTCCTTTACCCCCAGCCCCTGGAAATGATCATTCTACTTCCTGTGTTTATGTATTTGACTACTTCAGGAACCTCATATAAGTGGAATCATATAACACTTGTTCTTTTGTGCCTGGCTTATTTCATGCAGTATAATGTCTTCGGAGTTCAACCATTTCGTAACGTGTCAAAATTCTCTTCTTTTTTAAGGGTGAATAATATTCCATTATATGTTTACACCACATTCTGTGTATCCATTCATCTGTCAATGGACACTTGGGTTGCTTCTGCTTTTCACGTATTGTGTTTTTTTAGTTTTAAGCATTATCTATTGACTTTCCACCACAGAAAATGAGCATTTAAGGTCTCTTTTACATACATAACACATCAGTACTGCATATCTCCCTCCAAAACAAAGATAAATCAATGGATTAATCAGGTAAATTAACTTTTACCATCTAATTATTATAACTAACTAAATGCAATTCACAGCCAAGCGATGTAAGATACTGTGATCACTTTTCCTTTCTTCACACAACTTTCATTTTCTAGAGTTAATAACTTTATTTTTTTGTTTGCTTAGTTTTCTATGTCCTTAGCATTACTTTGTTCCCAAATTCTCCCCAACTATCTAAATTTCTTCTCAATATGCATAAATACATCCAGTATTCTATCACTTGCATCTTCTTACGAACATCTCTTTTAAACTTTCTAAAATGCTCCAGGCTGTGCTGGTTGTACTTTCTGCCTGCTACTCCACTGTCAATCAACTACCTCCCTTAACCATCATCTTAGAAACTCTATGTGTCTCTCTTCTCTTTAGGATTATCTGTCCTAAATATCTCATATCCTTGTTTTTTTGTGTGGTTTTTTTTTGGGTTTTTTTTTTTCGGTTTATAGGAAGTAAATTGTTGAGGCTTTTCATTACTGAAAACACCTTTATTCTACCCTCACACTTCTTTGGTATTGTGGTTAGATAGAAAAATAATAATGGGTAATCATTTTCCCTTAGAACTTTAAAGACATTGCTCCATTTCAGTTTACCTTCCGGTACTGCTATAGTGAATCATTTTGACTCCGAATCTTTTGTATGTGATCTGTTTCTTTAATTTCTAGAGGCATTTAGAATTTTCTCTTTGTCTTCTGGCTTCTGAAATTTCACAACATGCCTTGATGAAAGTCAATCTTCATCTCCTTTTTTTGTGCACTTTGTATGTCTTTTAATCTGGAAGTTCATGTCTTAGAATTTGGGGAAATGTTCCCACATTATTTCTATGATGAATTCCTTCCCTTCATTTCTCTCTCTTTTTCTAGAATACCTAGTATTCAAATGCTGGATCTACTGAACTGACCCCCTAATATTCTTATATCTTTTCTATATCCCATATTCCATTCTTTTTCTTTTACTCTTCTCTCTGGAAGATTTTCCCAACTTTATTTTCCAAATGCTCCTTTAAGTGGTTTCTGCTATCATATTTTTAATTTCTAAACATTCTTTTTATTCTCTGAATTTCTCCATTTATGTAGCATTCTGACCTTGCTTTTACATGTAATTTGTTTTCTCTTATCTTTCTAATGCTACTGATGATAGTTTGTTTTGTTTTGCCTTTCAGGTTTTCCTCTTCTTACATAGTCTCTATCTTCTCCAAGCTGCTTCTTTATATGTGTTTGTTCTAAACTCTAACATTCATATTAAAGGCTTTTCTCAAATGGCTGGTGATCCCTAGCTATCTGCTCATATTTTAAATTGGAAAACTAAAAAGCTGATGGAAAGTTTTATGCATGTACACCAGTCTCGTAGCTGTGGATTTCAAAGTAATCTGACTTGTCCCTTTTGTTGGGGACTACCCAGTGGACACACCTTTAGGACATTTCTCTTAGGCTAATCATACCATTCAGAGTGTCTTCCAATCTCACACCTGAAGGGCATAAGCCTGGCTATTAGAGTTCTGAGAATCAAAGCAGACAAGAGGGCTATGAGACTCAGGATGAATCTCAATATTTAGTATATAAACTTTCACTGTTTTCAGTTTGGTAACCTTACCCTCAACTTGTGTCTTTTGTCCTCTGGTCTTCTCCTAGAGTTGGGAGAGGGCAGTTAGCTGGTGGGAAAAAGCTGGGGGAAGGAATCAAGTTGTCTAACTGCTTTTGAAATAGACATTCAACCAATCTTTCTGTTTCAGCATTGATTTAACCCCCTTTGCCAGAAGAAGCTGATGCTGCCAATTTCTAAGACACAGGGGTTCTGCAAAACACTATAAACTGGGTTGTTCTCTGCTTTCTCTACCACTAGTTTAGGATTGAGTTTTCTTCGGTATTTTAGGACAATTATCACACAAATCTTTCTATTTTCCAGCTTCCGAAAAGTTCTATCATCTACTCTCCTACATTCTTTATGTTTAAGAAGCTTGTGATTTTTAAAAAATTCTCTTAGTTGTTGGTTTTATGAATTTGGAGAGGTAGAAGACATACATGTATGTGTTCAATCCACCATCTTTAACAAGAAGTAAATCTGATCACTTCTTAGCACCTCCAAAGTACTTTCAGACAGGGTCAAAATCCATTCAAAGAGCCATTTTAGATATTTTCATATACTTAAGAACGTAATTGGAAACTAAGAGTATACAACTTAGAACATTAAAAAAAGATGGCTTTTCCTGAAAAATGTTAAGGTGTAGGTACATTAAATGTAATTAAATCACAATTAATAGTCATTGACTGATTTATTATCTACTATCACCAAGTACTGTGCTAGTTAGGTGCTGAAGATATAAAGATAAAAATCATACCTCTGCCCTTACAGAGACCACAGACTGGTTCAGAAGACATATTAGTAAAGCAGCAATCACGCTAACGGAGTTCCCCACTGCTATGAGATGTCACCTTGGAGGGCCCTAGTAGCTCTCTACCTTCTCCCCTTAGCAATGAGCTGGGTCGGTAAGACTAAGTTAGCTCATTTGAAGACTAGTAGTTCTCTTTAGCTGATATAAATGGAATCAATACAAGAATTTCCCTAGACAAGTCATTTCTCTGGCCAGCAAGGATCCACCTGGTACATAGTGATTAGATGTTCTCTGCCCTCATCCCAACTTCCCTATAAATGATACAAGAGCAGGGCCTTCTCCTGAGGTGTGTCCCACTGTTTGTACAGCAAAACTGAACCCATCAGATCCCCCTACAGAATGACAGGAGGATGGTGTCCCCATGTACTGTGCTGACCTTTCTGCCTATAATGTTTACTGAGGGAAAACTTAACTTTATACCTATATGGTGTGATGTTAATTTGTGTGTGTCTATGCCTCTCACGTGACATCATTTTTATCACTTCTTAAATTCTTATACATATTTGGGTCAATGTCAGTACTTGTGTTCTACTCGTCAGTTTATTCTTGTGATGCTATATTGTTTTAAATTAAGTATTGTTGCTCTTTAGTACAAGCTAAGGCTCAGTAAAAGGAATATTCTCAAAAGAATTTAATCTTATGTGGTATATATACACAATGGAATACTACTCAGCCATAAAAAAAGACAAAATTGGCCCATTCACAGCAACGTGGATGGACCGCGAGAGTATTATGCTAAGCGAAATAAGCCAGTCAGAGAAAGATGAACTCTATATGACTCCACTCATAGGTGGAAGTTAGTATATTGACAAGGAGATCTGATTGGTGGTTACCAGGGAAAAGGCGGGGGTGGGGGGATGGCACAAAGGGGGAAGTGGTGTACCCACAACATGACTAACAAAAATGTACAACTGAAATCTCACAAGGTTGTAATCTATCATAACATTAATAAAAAAAAAAAAAGAATTTAATCTTAAAATAACTGAAACATACACATGTATGTATGTATATTTGTGAGAGACGGTGTAAGTCTTATAACAACTACTCATCCTCTAGATTATCTAAATAGACAATGGCCGATTTTAGCACACCACAAAGCCATGTTCACAAACTACACTGAGAATCCATATGACAATTTTCTCTTAAAGTTTAATGAAAGGAAAATTTCTTCTAATAATCTGGTATGCTTTGCTTAGTCAAAGAAAACAAGTATTATGTTTATTATATATACACACATACATACACACCATAGAGAAGAGAAAGCTCAAAAGCAAACTTTAATACTGTCCTCAAATTAGATTTGAAGAATAAATTCTCTTTCTTCTCTCACGCCAACTCAACACCCATAAAGGGATATTGATCTTTTAAACTTAATGGTCGTGTAATACATATGTGCTTTTTAACTGAAATCAGGTTCAAAATATTTTGTAAGTATATATAATAGAAATAATTTTTTAAGGGAAGAAGATACAAATTGCTTAAAAATGAGATTTAATTCAAGGCTGAAAACTGCCACAGGAAATTGAATTTTAGGAATAAAAAAAGTACTTCAATACATCAAGTTTAACCTCTAATTATCTTCTTCTCCACATTCTCAGTCTCTTCACATTCACCATTCACTTAGGCTAGTCCTTTTTTACTTTTAATTTAACATTTATTACATACCCAGGACAGACATAAGTACTTGATTTCCCTAAATGTTTCCACATCTTTGAAGATTAAAAATTCCAACTTTACAGAGTTGTAAAGACTGAATGTGATGTTTAGTAATTAGCTCATTGTCATATAGCTACAAATGCCAAATCCAGAAGTCTAACCCAAACTCCAGTTTGTTCTGTTAACTATCATATTACTTAACAGTAAACTAAATCCTCACTCTTCAGATTCTTTCCAAAATTGTCCTAACTACCATAAGCTATTCTGACTGCTGCCTACTTCAAGAATCCATACAAAACAGCTCTCACATTCTCCCACCTCACCCCCAGGTCATCCACATCATCAAAGACCAAGGAGCAAGAAATAGCACAAATACAGAAATGCCGAAATCAAGAAGAAAAGAGAATATAAAGAAAACCCAGGAACACCAGACCAACTGAGTACCAACTTCTCTGACTCCAAAGGCCATATTCTGTGGAAGTTTTGCACAGCATCCAACACAAAAGGGGTTTCAACAGCAATATTGCTTTTACTTGGCAGTCATTACATGGCCTGTGTGAACTCACTTGGTAGTACTGTGCCAGGTCTAACTCAAAAGATGTTCTACACAATAAATAAAAGAGCACATTTTGCTCTCATCAAGACTTAACCAAAGAAAGTCAAGAGTTGAAAGAACCATGGTGACAACTAATCTCACCGAACGGTCAGTTTCTATAAAACCACTTACTAAAGGAAGAATGCCTGGGAACCTTCAATTCCTTTTATGGACAACCAATTCCTTTTTTAAGCACCAGTTATATAACCCATATAATTTGGCAAAGCCAAGTTAGAATTTTAAAAGTAAATAAATCTTTCCCTTTGTTAAAGGGCCTCACATGGAAATCAACCTAGCCAAGAATGTTTACATTACAAACATTATTTAGCCCCACAAGGCTTAAGGCAATCTAATCAAAATAAGAAATACAGAACTTCCCTCCTGCACAAATCAATTCCATAACAAGTGAGTTACAGAATCAATTTCAAAAGGAAAACTAAAAACAGTAGACAATTAACAGAAAACTTCTTTAGATATTTTTTATAAAATCATTTTAAGCTAAAACAGTAATTCCAAAACAAGATTCACACAATATTTTGAAAGCACACTGGAAGAAGATCAACATAGTAGATACTCTATTTCCCATGGCAGAACCCATAGGTGGATCCACTAAATGTTTTCAGTCTAATACCATGTTTAAAATATATATATATATATATGTATATAAGAACATGAAAGATTTTTTGAAAATAAAAACATGACTGCTTAACTTAAAATTCAATATGGTAATAAACAGTAGAATGGACAATTTTAAAATTCCTCCTCAGATTCTGCTAAATAACTGAAATTCTACCCTGGTTTTCATACTTGTACATTTTCTTACTTTTCTGCAGGTTCCCAAGAATACTGGAAGACAAGAGAAGACTCAGAGACTTCTAGCTAGACACTATTTTAAACCAGACTATACCAGTGTTTCCTAGATCCAAAGGCAAAATAAAAAGGTACAGTTTAGTAAAAAGTAATTCTACTCAAGACCAAAATAACAGAGTGTATTAGTTTTCTACTGCTGTGTAACAAATAACTATAAACTTGGCAGCCTAAAACCACACAATTATCATCTCAGTTTCCATGGGTCAGGAGTTCAGCATGTTTTTGCTGGGTCTTCTGTTCAGGGTCTCACTAGGCTGAAACTGAAGCTAGGTACCTGAGGGATACTAGAAATATTCAATAATAACATAATTACCCTTCAACCTTATTCCCAACACAGACACAGATAAAAAGAATTTAATCTTGTTAATTTGCTATTTTCTTGTTTAACCCGAGGGGTGACTCAAGGGTCACAGGATTTATGAGCTTGTTTTGCAGGAAAAAAGAATGCCTTCAAAGAAGTTATGATCACCAGATAGCCAGCCCCCAGCTGCCACTGACACCCAGAAGTCTGACTGCCAAAGGGCTTATCTGGAGTGAAAGAAACATAGATTTCCCCTTTGTTTCTCCCAAACTCCTCTTCTCAAACCCCTTAGCTCTATAAAATCCCCTGCTTTCTTATTTTGTGAAGGCGGATTTATCCTCCTGCTTTCTCATCTTGGCCAATTTGAGTAAGCCTTTCTCCATTTCCAAGAAGCCATGTCTCAATGATTGGCTTATTGCGCACAGGGCAAACAAACTTGAGATTAAGGTGTTTGTTATCAAAATCACACTGCCAGGAAGGCTGTGGTCTCATCTGGAGCTCAGGTTCTCTTCCAGGTTCATTCCTGTTGTTGGCAGAATTCAATTCCTTGTGCTTGTAGGACTCAGGTCCCCATTTTCTTCCCGGCTGTCAGCTATGCTCTTGGCAACTCGAGGTCACCTACAGCTCCCTGCCACGTGGCCCTCCCCAAAACATGGCTGTTTGTTTCTTCAAGACAAACAGCAGAGTATCTCCTGCAGCTCTGAATCTCTCTACCTTCTATATCTGACCTCCAGATTCTCTTTTAAAGAAATTCGCCTGATTAGATCAGGTGCTCACACCCAAGGGGAGGGAATTTTACAGGATGCACACACCAGGGGGCACGATTTCTGGGGGCCATCTAGCATTCTGCCTACTACATGCAATCAAGGTAAAGAACTTCCTACTGATAAAGCTTTATCCAGAGACAATATAACACTTTGAATACAGAGGAATGGGTAAACTACAAAACCTTCAGATTATCTTCAAAAAGGGTTTATTGCATCATTATCTTTTGATAAAATTGGACGACAAACAGTTTGAGATTATAATCTCAGGTAAAAGTTTGGAGCCTAATTTGTTCATTGAAGCTTAATTAGGGTGGAGCCCTTCTGGTAGTTTGTTTTGGCTGGTATATCCCAAAGAGAAGCCAATCTACCAACTGCCTCCATAATTTCACTATACCAAGGACAAATTCCACTCATACATCAATGCAGAAACTCAGGATATGGTGGGTGGAAGAAAAAAAAGGGAGATGTCCACAAAGAAAAGGCAAAATCAACTATATAATATCTAGAAGAGCCCAGATCAACTATCAATATTAAGTAAGACTTTCAAACCTGTTTTCTCATATGATTCTAAAGAAGGCTACTTAGAAATTTTTTTTTAAAAAAAAGAACAAATTTTTATGTCCAAATTGCAATTGCTGAACTAAAAACAATAATGATGATAAAGTTCTGAAGAGCAGCACTGACAATGCTAAAAACTGAAGTAGTAAATTAGTAGGCAAACATACGGGGGTAAAATGTCAAAGAGAAAATTGTGAGGAAAAAAGGCAAGAGATATGGAAGATATGCATTATTATTTATATTTAGAAAAGAACACTGGGTATGGTGTCCACATAGAACCTAACTGGAAAGAAACAGATCAGAGATCTAATAACTTTTGAGCTAACTATAACGCCAAACACCCACAAATCTGGACTGAATAAACCTTTGACTGTTCAGAGCCTTAAGACAACCCTCGGGCCCCTAAACTTGCAAAAGCAGAAAGCAGGTAATGAAAGATATATGTAGACACAGATGTGGTTGTAGGTATAAATGTAGATGTAGATATACATACAGAGAGAGAGAGAGAGACCTTCTAAGGAAGGTACATTCCCCAGCACCCACTTCAGAAGTCCCCGTAGAAAAAAAATAGAGAAACAAAAACCATGGTACAGCCAGGACCCCAGGAGAATGATGGATAAAGGAGTTCCTTCCAGAAAGTCAACATCCATGCAAGGAAGTTCCCCTACTACCAATGCAGAAGGATTTCCCAGTGACGGCCCAAAAGGATTACATGACTTGATATAAAACAGGGAGGAACACTGTGCATCTCCTATTCTTCTCTTTTCTAAATGGAAGTTTCTATCGTAGTTATTCTATTCTAGCTCCTTCATTGTATATTGGGGGTGCGAGGGGACATAGGTGCAAACTTGTCACCTTAGTTCCTGGTCACCCAGCCCATGAAGAGACACATCAGGATCTAATGGAGAGTACTGAGCATTCCTGGAAGATACTAGACTTTGAGAGAGATGTAGCGACTAGATGGGATACTGGGTTGCCCTCCTTAAGGAAGGGGCAAAGTGTGTTCTACGGATGAGAGAGAGAGTGAAGAGCTATTTGATGACCAAAAGGGTAGACTGTGCCAGGGGCTACCGACTCTTCACCAAACCTGTGTCCTTCTCCTCTTAGGGACACAGTGAAATTATGTTTCCCAGCCTCCCTTCCAAGTAAGTATGGCCATGTAATTAAATTCTGGCCAATGAAATGTGAGTAGAAGTGATAATGTGTCACATCCATGACTAGCCCTTAAAAACCCTCCCATATACAATACTCTGGTCTTTCCCCTTCTGCAGCAATCTTCAAAGCTATATTAAAAATGGCAGAGCTATACAATGGAAAGAGTCTCTAAATCACCATTGCAAAGAAACAATCACAAATCAAAAACATTCTGGGCTTTACATAAGTGAGAAATAAACCATATCCTCTCCCTCTTTTCCAACCTCTATAAATTCAAACAAATATTTAAGGAACACCTACTATGTGGCAAAGTATGTAGTAGTTTCTCTCCTACTTTCCTCACTTTTTAGGTACTACAGAAGATTTAAAATTTATAAGATATTTTTATTCAAGGATTTTATATATACCATAGCATAGGATAATAATATATGCAATAAGAGCGATACTTGAGGTAAAAAAATTTATAGGAGGAATGAAGGGTTATTAGTTAATTAAAACTTCTAAATTCACAAAAGGTTTCTTTATCATGTCTTTATATGACAAAAATATAGCAAACAGCTAATAGTTTACACAGAATGAGTGCCACAGTAGGCAAATTCACCTCAGTTTAACCTAAATTCTACTATAGGATCTGACCTTTACAAGCTGTCTGAACTTGAGCAAGTCATTTCCCTGCCCTGGGCCTTAATTTTTTCAGATAATTAAGGAGTGAGACCAGATAATCTCACATTAAATGAAATAATAATATTCTTCACGGAATCCTCTTTCACCAAAAAGGAAGTAAAGTTAATTTCTCAAGCAGAGGCCTAGAAGAAGCGCAACTTTAAAAAAGGAAGGTTCCACAGAGGCTTTATACGATAACTCTCTCATATTTGAAAGTTTAGGAAAAATTGGTCAGCCACAATAAAGACTTGTCTCACAAGATACCTTCATTCCTGTACTCAAAACACACACCCAGCAAAGCAAAGGTATATTTTCAATGATTAATTTTGTTTCTTCATTACTAAAAAAATGACATGAGTATTTCCAGCAGGTTTATCATCAACTAGTTTTAATCTTTCCACTGTGTAAAGCATAACACTTACAAAATTTAAAAGGAGAAAAAGAGTATCCGCATTCCCTTATGAAAGGGATTTCCAACAGGCAAATCTCTTTTGCAGAATCAAACAGACATCTGAAGAAAAATTACCAAGGCTAGCTGAGACCAAAAGTATGATCCAGAATATGACCTACTCCCTCCTTCTTCACAGAAAAAGAACTAAAAATGACTTATTCAAGGACACAGTTGTTTATAGAACCAAAAAACACTTTCCATAAACAACTGAATCTTCTATTTATTGTTGTAAGTTACATCATAAAGTATACTGAGAAATTTTAATAAAATCAATGTGAGTTAAGTTTCAAAAGAGCAAGTAGTACTGCAAATCATTAGTGCTCTTTTATTCATGATGACAAAAGAAATCCGGATGCTCCTTGTGGTTTTCATGACTTAGAGATGAAGATATTGAAAGAAAAAAACCTAAATATTTCCAAAACATTTGTTAATTTACAAGCTGTAAATAAATCCCTTTCTGTGATCATAATTCACAGCATTTCCCAACAGGCTGTTTTTCACTGACACTCATTGATATCAGAAATAACAATTCCAGAAATATTCATATATAACCTGACATCTTGCTTACACAGTAAATAATCAAACCAAAGGTACCTGAAGCACAATTTTTCTCACTAACTAGAAAGAGAACTTAAAAACCCTAGGCTTCAAATCATATCTAAACTCAAGGAAAGTACTCAAAAAATTGAAAAACTTCTTCAAAGTCCCAAAATAAGCCATCACAATCAATCAGTATTTACTGAACATCAACAGAGCAAAACAATATACTAGTAAATAATTCATTGCTCTGTTAAGAAAATAAAACACATTTTTTAATCATATGTTCCCATAAAAATGAAGGACTTCCCTAAAATGACAAGAAACATTAAGACACTTAGCAAAGAGAAATCTGTGTTTAACAGAATACTTGCAAAGTCATTGGCCAACCTATCATAAACCCAAGACCTACTTGCTTCATGGCAGTCTCTCCAATTTTGTCTGAATGTTTGCGGATACTCTCCAGAAAGTCTTTGAGATCAGACATAGAAACATCCTTAATTTCTTCTCGAAGCTTGGGGATGTTGTCCACCATCACCTTGCAGAATCGATAGTGGCTTACTTGAGGCAGATAGGTATGCTCTAGATGTTCCAGAGTTTTCAGTGCAGGATAATGCCTATAAAAGGAATTTTATCACCTTTAGCTCAACTCAATCTTCATTAGGGGCACAGATATATTCCTCAGGCAAAATTTCTAGCCTGAACTAGTTTTCACTGCACATTAAGACAAATCTAGTATTAAGTTTCAATAAAAACATCAATGGAAAAATACCAAATTATTAAAGATTAATATATGCATTAAAGAACTTAATAAATCATAACCAAAAAAGATTTTATCCCTAGAATACAGAAAACTTAGAAAATTTACCAATGAAATTCATTACATAAAGAATAAAAGGAAATACAAAATGATGACATCAATGCCAACAAAATCATCCTACAAAATAAAGTACTCAAGGCTAGACTTACAACTATGGCACAGGGAAGAGCGTAAAAAATCTTCTACCCAAAAAACAAATATAAACCAGACAAAATTGTCCCAAACAACCATTTCAGGGCTCTGGAAATTGACCAAAGGAGAATAACAAATTAAGAAGTGTGTAGTCATGAAAACTGCTGAACAGTGGGACTGTGTGGTGTTCTTGCCTGGGGCTACCATTCCTTCTCATCCCCACTCCGCCCCCCCCACCCCCCACACTCCACCCCTCCAGTCATTGGTTAGGGCTTGTCATGAAAATCAGCAGCTTCCCTGCCATTAGGGGCTGACAGGATTTGAAGCAGAGGGCAAAAAACCCATACTAAGTGGCACTGTTAGGAAAAGTTAAAAACTAGTTAAAACTAGTTTAAAAAAAGGGAAAACCTCCAGTTCTACTAGCCTGAAGTTAGCCTGGGTTGGGACAAAAGGCACATTAGAGAACTAATCAGAAATTTAACAGAGAAGTCGTGGCAATATTAGAGACCCAGAGAAGAGCCCTGATAGCTCTCTGCACATCCCTCGCTGACTGCGAGGCTGTGCACACACACAGCAGACACCCAAAAGGCCCTAAGCAGTCCACACATCCTTGGCTGACTAGGAGGCTGCAGACACGCACATAGGAGAAGGCCTGGCAGAAAGTAAGAGCTCAGACAGACTTGAAAACTGCCTGAATTTTTAACGCACTCCCTAACCCAAACACAAATCCACTGACAAAGGGTGGAAACCTTATTGGCTTAAGTTTGTTTGAGTACAAACTCAGACCAATCATTAGCTGATGACCATCCTCTAAAAATGAAAATGAAATACATACCCAGATAAACAAAGACCGAGAAAATTCCTTGCTAGCAGATCTGCCTTACAAGAAACACTAAAGGAAGCCAGAAAGGAAATGACAGCAGACAGCAACTTGAATTAACAGAAAGAAATGAAGAGCGTAGGAAATAGTAAATATATGCTAAATATAAAAGACTGAGTAAATATACTATTTTTTCTTTTTTTCTTTAAATTTCATCAAAAAATATTTTTAAAAGCAATAATTATAACACCATATTGTTGGGTTTATAAAATACACAGATAATATATATGATAGTAATATCACAAAAGAAGAGAGAAGAAATGGAGCTAAGTTGAAGCAAAAGTACTACTATCTATTATATCAAAACTACATCAGCAACAACCTAAAGCTGACTATGATAAATTAAGATACAGATTATAATCCATAGAGCAACCTCTAAAAAAGTAACTCAAGGGGCTGGCCTGGTGGCGTAGCGGTTAAGTCCGCACACTCTGCTTCAGCAGGCCAAGGTTCGGTGGTTCAGATCCCGGGTACGGAGCCATGCACCGCTTATCAAGCCATGCTATGGTAAGCAACCCACATATAAAATAGAGGAAGATGAGCACAGATGTTAGCTCAGGGCCAATCGTCCTAAGCAAAAAAGAGGAGGATTGGCAGCAGATGTTAGCTCAGGGATGCTCTTCCTCAAAAAACAAAAAATATATCGTTAAAAAATAAACAGAGGAATTAAAATAGAACACTACAAAATATTTAATACAAAAAAAGGGAGTAAAGGATGAACAAGAACAAATAAGACACGGAAAACAAAGAGCAAAGTCCAACCATATATTAGCAAATAAAAAACTAATCTACATGTCTAATAACAAGGAATTGGTTAAACACATTATATCTATGTAGTAAAAGACTAACAAAACAGCAAAGCATTTACAATATTGTTGAGTGAAAATTATCTCAAAAAATAGAACTTGTAAGTATAATCATAAAGTTTTCCAAAATTATAAATATGTACACATGTATAAATTATTAATATATATGCAGGTATGAGTTATATATCACTAAATACATGTGTAGACACACATAAGTACACAGAAAATGACTAGAAAAATATATACAAAAATGTTAACCATGTTTTTCCTTTGGATAGCAACATTATAGGTGATAATTTTCTTCTTCATGTTTTAATTTCCTAATTTCCACATTTCCCATGATATATTTAGCATAGGAAAAAAATCAGTTCCCAGCCTATATATTTATGACTGCAGCTCTATTTTAGATTTTAAGAATGAATTTCACAGTAAAGCTCTTCTTGCTCTAACGCACTTAGTACCACAAACACTAAAGACTAGAGGACTGGTTTTACTTCTTTTATTTATTTTCTGTTTTTCCCTCATGTGTTCCAAAATTCAAAATCTTAGTCCAAATAAATGGAAGGAAGAAAGGTTTATTTCCCCTACATTTAGAAATAAAAGTACAAATATAGTTTAATCTGAAATGGTTGCTTTTATTAAAATTTTACAGACTCAAAAAACAGTACAATTCACATGGCTTAGCGTAAACAGAATGGTGTTTATACTACAATTAGGTACAAAGAGCTATATGCAATAAAATGCAATTCCTCTAGCGAGAAACTTTAGAATGGATAGAAAGCCAGAAATTAAGCCAAAAAGATAAACATGCTTTGGGGTTTAGTTATATTTTGGAACATTGTTTACAGAATGAGAAAAATCTAACAATGTTGCCTGCGGACACAAGGCACATTCACTGATGAGACACATGGCTACATGCTGAAAACATCTGGTCTGTCAAATAACTCCACATTTTTCAAGGCTAATTAGTACAAAACCCAGTGATTCCTGGCAACAAAGAATGTCACCTTATTTCCCCAATGTCCTTTCCCTAGCATACTCATGTTCCAACTATATCAGATCAATAAGGTTATTCGAATTCCCAGTATATTTCAATATCTAGGTTAAACTTGGTGAATTGGTTAGACAGGGTAAAGACAATAGCCAATTAACACCCCTATAGCAGTCACCAAAAGAAAAAATTCTATTTCCAGCAGCCATGGAAATCTAAAAGAAGATTTTGACATTACTTGTGACAACATTTAAACATTATTAAAACTGAATCAAAAGCCAAATTCCTAAGTTTCATTGCATGTGTGCTAGCTCTTTCCCTCTCCTCCTCATGCAGCCTCCCTAATAGAGATGTGAGCAGAAAGCAAAGTACATTAAATAAGAGCAGGGAATAAAAAGGAAGGAGAGAGGAAAAGAGATCTAAATAATCCTATAACCTGGATAACCAAGGTCAGAATAACTTAGACATGGTTGAATGCTATCATGAGAAGAGGAATGTTGATTCCAGGCAAATTGAATTTTGGTACTTTCTTGCCACGGTATGCAACTCTTTCACAACAATGATTTTCAAAATTGTACTAAGTGATCTTTTAAAGCAGGTCGCAACTACCCATGAGAAATGTCTAAAAATTCAGAGTATGATAAGAACGTGAAATAAAAGCTTTCCTTACAGGAAATATTAGTGCCTTTCCTAATCAAAGAGCATTATTAACAGATATTTAATCCCTTCCATGTGCTAGAGTTAGAAAGACATTCAGGTATCTTTCCTTAGGGAGCACAAAATCTAGTAGTAAAACCAGTATTTACAACTTAAAAAAAAATAACTAGGCTTCCCACCATGAAGGAGTAACAAGGAACAGACATGAACTCCCACTCTTAAAAAGTAGAATACCAGCTAAAATACATAAAACAACTGTTTTCAGATAATGGACATCAGGTAACACAGAATTGTGATATCCGAAAAAAGGGAAACAAACAAGGTGAGTTTAATAATCATCCAGGTTATGTTTGTTGAAGGTGATTTCTAGATCATAGACACAGAGAAAACCCCAAAAGAACCCAACAGCTTAGCAGAGTTAGAGCCAGAGATAGGAGTTCAGGAAAACTGATGCACCTTGAGGTTGTGTAGCAGAATCCCAAAAACAGTGAACAACACAGAAAAACAACTGCAGAAATCTACACAGGGGTTCCCTTGAGTCTTTGCTGAGTACTAAGCCAGGCATAGGAAAGTGAAATTCTACATGGACAGGGAAAAAGAAGGGAGGGAGGGAAAGCCACAGACACCAGAGAGATGTAAGATGAACACTTCAAGGCAGAGAAACATTCGAACTCTGAACAGGCAAACAGAAGAGGCCTTGGGGATTCCTGAGTTATTCAGAGTTGATGAATACCACTCTGAACTACTCCTGGAATGAAGGCAGGCCCAGCAAAGCTTAAAAATGGGGTATGAAGGGATCAAACGTACCTGCAAACAACTGAACTATCTGCCAAAACAAAGACCAACACTCCCTAAGAAAAAAAAGCCCCCAAAAGTCCAGACACTTGGCAACATAATACAATGTCCATTTCCAATCAAAAATTACTAGACAAGGTAAGAACCAAAACGATTGACTTGTAACTAAGAGAAACAAAATGAGTCTGCAGAAAGAGATCCAAAATGCCAAAAGTGACAGAACTAGCAGAAAAGTACATGAAAACAGATATTAGAACTATACACATGCATTTAAAGAAAGACACAAAAATAACATGAGAAATTAAAAATAAAAAAACAAATGGAACACCTAAAGATGAAAAATATATTATCCGAAATGAAAATTTTGCAATTAGACATCGCAAAAGAGAGAGATCACTACACTTGACCACAGCAATAAAAAATAAAATCTACCCCATATAAAGCACACACAGAAAAAAGATTGGGGGAAGAAAAAAGAACAGATCCTCAAGTCACCTATCGGATTATATGAAGTTGTCCAACACAGATGTAACTGAAGTCCTGGAATGAGGATGGGAAAAGGACAGAAAAAAATGTTTGGAAAAATAACATCTGAACATTTTCCAGATTTTGTGAAAATTATAAAGCCACAAATCCAAGAAACTAAACAAACTATAAGCAGGATAAATATACACATGCACACATGCACATGTATTTGCACCAAAGTGCGTCAAAAGCAAACTGCTGAAAACAAATGATACAGACAAACGTTCTAAAACAGACGAAGAAAAGACACGTTAAGTACAGAGGGACAAAGGTGAGACTGTTCACCTACCTCTCCCTCAGAAACTGCATAAGCCAGAAGACAAAGAAATGACAACTTAGGAACTAATGAATCTATAAACTTAGAATTCTATATCCATCAAAAATATTTTTGAAAAATGAAGATGAACAATGAGATACCATTTCACAATTACAAAGATGGCCATAATCAGAAAGACAGATAATAGAAGTATTTACCAGGATGTGCAGAAATTGAAATCCTCATATGCTGCTGGTGGGAAGATAAAATGCACAGCTGTTTTGGAAAACAGTCTGGCAGTTCCTCAAATAGTTAAACATAGAGTTATTATATAGCCCAGAAATTCCATTCCCAGGTATGATAACCAAGAGAAATTAAAACATATGTCCACACAAAAACTTGTAAACAAAAATTCATAGCACCATTATTCATAAAAGCCAAAAAGTGGAAACAACACAAATGTTCACAAACAACAACTAACGAATGGATAAATAAAATGTGGTATAGGCATAACGGAATATTACTTAACAATAAATAAAAATGAAGTACTGACAGATGATACAAGATGGATAAACTTTGAAAACATTACGTTAAATGGAAGAAGCCGATCACAAAGAACAACATATTATATGATTCGATTTATATGAAATGTCGAGAACAGACAAATTTATAGAGACAAGAAGTAACTTAGTGGTTCCTGGTGGCTGGCAAGGGGGGGTGGGGATGGCAGGAGACAGGAAAGGATTCGGTAGTGACCACTAAGGGTCTCAGAGTTTCTTTTTAGAAGAATAAAAACGTAAAACTGATTGTGGTAATGATTGCACAACTCTGTGAATACACTGAAAGCCAACAGAAAATATAAAGATTAAACAAAAGGAAAGCAGCAGTGGTTATATTAAAACCAAACACCATATATTTCAGAAAAAAGAATACTACCAGAGGAACCTTCCATAATAACAAAAGATCACTTCATCAAGAAGATACAACAATGCTAAATGTGTACGCACCCAATAAGAGCTTCAAAATACACAAAGCAAGAACTGAAAGAACAGAAAGAAGACACATGCAAATCAGCAACCATAATAAGCAATTTCAACACTCTTCTGTCAGCAATTGACAAATACAAAACCACTAGAGTGTAGAAAACCCAAAGAACACTATCAACTAAGTGTATCCAAATGACAGTTAAAGAATGCTCTACTCAACAACAGAATATACATTATTTTGAAGTCTACGTGGAATTTTCACAAAATCAGACCATATGCTGGGCCATGAAACAAGTCTCAACAAACGTAAAGTGCTGAAATCATACATTTTACATTTTTGAACACAATGAACTAAAATTACAAATCGATTTGGAAAAATCTGGAAAATCTCCTAACATGTGGAAATTAACCAATTCACTTCCAAATAATCAGTGAATTAAATTTTAAAAACTGCAAGGGAAATCAGAAAATACTTGAAATAAATGGAAAAAGAACATTATCATAAAACATGTAAGAAGCAGTTAAAGCACCGCTTAGAGGGAAATGTACAGCTTTAAAATTACTACATTAGAAAATAGCCAAAATCAATGCTCTAGGCTTCTACCTTATAAAGCTAGAAAAAGAACAAATTAAACCCCAAGTGAGCAGGAAAAAGGAAACAGTAACGATAATAGCAGAAATCAGCAAAATAACAGAAAAACAAGAGAAAAAACTCAATAAAACCTAAAGATCCTTTTTTAAAAAAATTAATAAAATTGATAAACTAGCTAGAATATTCAGAGAGACAAAGACGGGGATGAAGAGAGACAGAGAAGATACAAATTATCAACATAAACAATGAAAGAAAGTATCACTATAATCCAACACATGTTAAAATAATAGGGGAATATGAACAATTTTTGCCAATAAATTCAACAACTTGGATAAAATTGACAAATTACTTGAAAGACACAAATAAGCAAAATTTACTCAAGAAACAAAATGCAAACAGCCTTGTATTTATTTTTTAAATTAAATTTGCAGTTAAAAACCTTCTTACCAGACACAAACAAATCTCCTGGTCCAAGTGGCTTCACTGGATTCTACCAAATATTTCAGGAAGATATTGCCAACACTATACAAATTCTTCCAGAAAATCAAAAAAAGAATACTTCCCAACTCGTTCTATGAGGGCAGCATTAATCTGATACCAAAATCAGACAAAGACATTACAAAAAAAGAAAACTACAGATAAATATTCCTCATGAACATAGATGCAAAAATCCTCAATAAAATTCTAGCAAATCACATACCACATCATATAAAAAGGATAATATACCATGATCAAGCGGGATGTATTCTACAAATACAAGTTTGGTGTAACATTCATGCAAGTTTGGTTTAACATTCAATAACAAAACAGTATACTTCATCATATTAACAAACTCAAAAAGAAATTTAAAATATATGATCATCTTAACTAACATAGAAAAAGCATTTGGCAAACACAATATTCATTCCTGATAGAAACTTTCAACAACTAGAAACAGAAAGAAACTTACTCAACCATACATGTGTTGTGTACAAAATACTATACCTAACATCTTACTTAATGGTGAAATGCTTTCCCCCTAAGATCAGGAACTGAGCAAGGATATCCACTCTCACTACTTCTATTCAACATTATACAGAAGGTTCCAGCCAGCTCAATAAGACAAGAAAAACAAACCAAAAAGAAAGCATCCCAACTGGAAAGAAAGAAATATAACTTGTCTTTATTTGCAGACAAGATGATCATCTACATAGAAAATCTAATGTACTATACAAAAAAGCTACAGGAATTAAAAAGTAACTTTGGTAAGGTGGCAGAATACAAGATAAATTTATAAAAATTACCAGTACGCTAGTAACAAATGACTGGAAATTGAAATCTAAAAATCAATACCATTTAAAATAAGCATCAAAAAATATTAAATATTTAGGGATAAATATGACAAAAGATATGTAAGACCTGTTCACTGAAAACTATAAACATGACTTTAAAAAAACTAAAGAAGATCTAAATAAATGAGAGCAATCCACATTGATTTCGGGGAAGGGGAATGGACCAGCATGGAGTACGAGGGACCTAGTGAGGTAAGGAAGATGTCCTATAGGAAGGCAACCTGGCATGAAATGTCAGTCAAAAAGGGATGAAGAGGGGCCAGCCCTGTGGCCAAGTGGTTAAGTTTGCGTGCTCCGCTTTGACGGCCCAGGGTTTTGCCGGTTCGGATCCTGGGCGCAGACATGGCACCGCTCATCAAGCCATGCTGATGCAGCATCCCACATGCCACAACTAGAAGGACTCACAACTAAAAATATACAAATATGTACCGGAGGGCTTTGGGGAGAAAAAGGAAAAATAAAATCTTTTTTAAAAAAAAAGGGATGAAGAGGGCATTCAGGCAGGACAGAAGCATGCCACGGAGTATTAGAGTGCCAAGTGGAGTAAGGAGGATACCATATAGGAAGGCGATTCAGTGTCACTGTTGGCATTCTAGCAAAGTAGCGAGTTGCAGTAACAGTAATGACAGGTGATTCGTTTCAGAAGGGGAATTGATCAAATAAGCAAATATACAAAGAGTAATAGGAAGCCAAGTTACTCAATAGTAACGAGCACACCAAGCACAAAGATCTTGGCTTCTAAACAACATTCCCTACCCAAAAAAAACATAGTTTCTTAGAGAAATTGCTGATACCTGGGCTGCAGAAGGAAAATATATGAGCCTGAAACATATCCCCTTCTGCTTGTAAAAAAAGTACTCAAAAAATTATGGGGACATGTTAAAAGGACACAGAAGCCAAACTGAAGGGGCTCACTGGTGCCATTCAGGATAATTTGAGCAAGAAAATAAATAACACTAATGGATTATGACCCATCAAATAAAATAAGAAGCTACGAGTCCATACTGACATAAAAAAACAAATAAGTTGAAAGTTTGATGAAAAATGATGACTGTACGCAATCATAAAATACTTCCCCACAAAATTTTTAAGTACAAAGGGTAAAAAGAGTAACTTTACAATGGAAAAGTCTGGCAGACACCATCTTAATCCAGTAAGATCATCAGTGATAGGACAAATCAAATTTACGTGCCACCTGATAGGGTGCAATGAGAACACAGCACACTTTTGTGATATTCCAGCCAAAGACATATAACGTGAATCTAATCATAAGGAAATAGCAGACAAATCCAAATTGAGGGGCATTCCACATAATAACTGGCCTGTAATCTTCAAAAGTGACAAAGTCATGAAAGACAAGGAAAGACTGAGGACAGTTCCAGGTTGAAGAAGACTAAAGAGACATGACCACTAAATGCAGCACATGATTTAAACTGGATTCTTTTGCTATAGAGAACATGACTGAGACAACTGGCAAAATTTGAATTGGGTATGAACAGTAGATGCTACTAATCTACCAATGTTAATTTCTATTCTCTGTTGCATTGCAGCTGCAAAGGAGAATGTTTTTATTTGTAGGAAATCACACTAAAGTATTTGGGGATGACAGGGCATCATGTTAACAACTTACTTTTTACTGGTTCATGAAAAAGACATATTTATACTAAACTTGAGAATGTTAAAAATAAAATTTTTTAAAGACCACAAAATAAATTTGACTATAACAAAATTTACAATTATATAACAAAAAGTACTAACTGTACAAAGTTAATAGATAAGCCATGCACTGGGAGAAAATATGTGCAGAATATAACAGGAAAGGGTATCTAAAGTATATAACGAATTCTTATAAAAGAAAAAAGAAAACAACAGATAACCTAAAAGAAAAATGGGCAAAATATATAGAAGAAAATCCAAACATCCAAAAGTCAATCTCACCAGTAATCAAAGAAATGAAAAACCAGAACAACGATCTATCATTTCACAATCATTAGACCAGTGAAAACTAAAAAGTCTTATGTTAGCAAGAGGTGGAGTAATAGGACCTCCCATAAAAAGCTGGTGGGAGTCTACATCGGTAAACCATTTTGGAGAGCAACATCTAGTAAGATTGAAGACATGCATCCCTTTTTTTGATCCAGCTGATCTCCTCTATATAAACCCTAGACCAGCAGGATTGGCATACCTAGGAGCTTGGTAGAAAATACAGAATCTCAGGAACAACCCTGGACCTACTGAATCAGAATCTACTTTTAATAAATCCCATGTGATTTGTATATACAGCAACATTTGAAGAGCACTGTTCTCAAGAAACCTTGAATGTGTGCCCAAAGAGACACGAACAAGGATATTTATTGCACCACTGCCTGCATAGCAAACAACTGGAAACATACCAAATGTCTCTCATAGTATCAGTAAGGATGGTTATCCTGTAGTAACAAGAATCCCAAAAATCCCAGTGGCTTAAAACAAAGATTTATAACTCATGCATGCTATATAAACATAACAGGTTGGCAGGGAAGTTCTGCTCATTGCAGTTACTCAGGAATTCAACTACCATCTTGAAAGTTAGCATTTGTCATGACCAAGGGAAAACAGAATGCTAGAAGGACCTGCACTGGAAATTCACTACTAAACCCAAGAGTAACACTCATCACTTCTGCTCACATCTTATTAGCCAGAATCAGTCACATAGCCCAAGGGAGCCCAAGAAATATAATCCTACTATGTGCCAAAAGAAGGCTGAGCTAGAAACATTCATGAACAGCACTTACAACCACCACTGGAATTGAGAGGGGAAATGTGGATTACTCATATAATGGACTACTATAGAGCAATTAAAGTAAGTGAACCAGATCTATATACATAAAGAAAATAAGCTCTCCACTAGTATGTAAGGTCCATAAGAGCAGATATTTTTGTCTGTTTTGTTCAGAGCTATATCTCTAGCACCAAGAGCAATGCCTAGCATGTAGTAGCTACTCAATTCATTTCTGTTGAATGAATGAATGAATCTCAAAAACTCAAGGACTGAGACCATTCATGTAAATGTTTTTAAAAACACAGAATAATACAATATATGATTTACAGATATTAAAAACATGCACTAGAAGGACACTCATCAAATTTAAAATACTGGATTCCTTAGGGGAGTAGGGAAAGGAGTAGGACTAAGGAAGAGAATGTATCTGTAATTTTTAAAAATGTGTATCTTTAGGGGCCTGCCTGGTGGTGCAGCAGTTAAGTTCACATGCTCCACTTCAGCAGCCCAGGGTTCACTGCTTCGGATCCTGGGAGTGGACATACCCACCGCTCATCAAGCCATGCTGTGGCAGGTGTCCCACATATGAAACAGAGGAAGATGGGCACGGAGGTTAGCTCAGGGCCAATCTTCCTCAGCAAAAAAAGAAGGATTGATGGCAGATGTTAGCTCAGGGCTAATCTTCCTCAAAAAAAAAAATTATATCTTTACCTCTCTCTGTCCATATATATGTTTCCATATATGCTATAAATATTTACATATATATATATGAATCAAAACTGGAAAATTGTTACTATCTGTTAATTCAGAGAAGTTGGTACACAAGTGTTTTTTTATTCTCTGTAATTTTCTATAATTTTAGCACTTTACAAAAAGGTTATCAGGGAAATAATACTACTTTCATATCTCATTGAACAGAACTTCTCATATTGTTCTACTTACGTTCTCTTACATGAACATGCCTCCTCCTAGAGAGAAGAAGGGAGTCTGGGAAACCACCCTAAGAAATTCAAAAAATTCTGATGCCTCATGCTTTAGCTTTAAAATTCTGGAGAACTCAGAATTTTTATCCACAACATTTCTATTCTTATTTCAATGTTAAGTACATTTTAATTTCATACTTTTTCCCTCAAAACCTAGGTAAAACTAACATTCTAGGAGGATGTGTGCTATTTATCCTATGGCTTCACATACCCCCATCAAATTACAGGGTACCCCAGGGCAGAGAGGGTAGGGATGCTTACTCAAGTTTTGGAAGAAGAGCCAAAGAGTCACTATAGAGCTTCCTCTGGAATAAAACGAGAAGAAAACAACAAACAGGAGAGAAATTGTTTGAATTTAACCTTGACCTTGCCCCTTGCGGTGGTTAATTTTATGTGTCAACTTTGCTAGGCCACAGTACCCAGATATGTGGTCAAATTTATTCTAGATATGTCTGTGAAGTTATTTTTTAGATGAGATTATTAACATTTAAATTAGCAGACTTTGAGTAAAGAAGATTAGTCTTCATACTGTAGGTGAGTTTCATTCAATCTGTTGAAGGCCTTAACAGAAAAGAGACTGACCTCGCCTAAGGAAGAAGGAATTCCGCCAGCAGACTCCCCTCCGACTCAGGCTACAATATTCACTCTTGCCTGACACTCTAGCACACCAGCCTACTCTGCAGATTTTGGACTTCCAAGCCTCAAAAATGCATGAGCTAATTCCCTAAAATAAATCAATATCTCTCTCTATATATACACACACACACACACGCACGTATGCACACATACCCCATTGGTTCTGTTTTAATGGAGAATCCTAATTTACCCCTGCACCAAAACCAGTAACTACTTTTTCTACTACGACACTAAACCAAAACATGTTTCTCAAATCAACTATCACTAAAAGTTACATGCTTTTCCCCTAAAAGATTGAGTCTTCTAAAAATCAAACTGTCAGCAGCCTTTTTTATTAAACATAATACATGACATAATAGATCAGCGTACCACTAGTATATGTAAATAAGTCTCGGATATACCAGTAGATATACAAAAGGCTAGAGAAGATGTTACATGAACTTAATTATTTTTTGAAAGGTTATGCTAAAGATGGACCTTAAAAATACTCTAAATAACAAACTTTAGATAATAAAAAGTATTCAATAAAAAAATCTTACCTTTTAGTTTTCATCTGGTCCCTCAGTTTGCTATACATCTCCAAGACTTGAAAGAGAAGGGAAAATAGAGCATACAAGCATTATTTAGAGAAAGTGAAAGACTAATTAAAGCTAAAGGAATTGCATCAAAAGTCCTGCTCAATTTCTAGTTGCTCACCTGGAAGACACAGCATTAATTTATCAACAGTGGCAGAAATATTTCTCTGCTGTAGTCGACACTGCTTCAGCTCTTCCATTGCTATTACCAGCTTGGCAAGAGGGAAAAAAACTGAATTATGCCAACAGCTGTAAATAAAAAGCTTTCAGTCACATTTTTCCACCCTGTGCTCAATTCATCAGAAAATCCCAGACAGTTTCATAGTAAGACCTGCCAAGTGCACTAAGGAACTCCATTTCTCAACCAGTAAAACATTCCTGCCTGGATTCCCACTTTCTCCCCAAGATACATACTATACTAGGCCAGGCTAGGTAAAATGAAATCCTAAAATTCAGGGGCTATCTAGGAGAAAAGAAAAAATATGCAGATTTTCTCCAAACCCTATCCAGACTCTTCATGATTTATAGTTTCATCAACCTTCTGAGAAGACCCTTATTTCCTTCAACAGTGCTAGACTTCTAGAGGAAAACTGTGCTTCCTATACAGCTTCAAATGAGTCTTGAAAATAATCTTCAACTAGATCTCTACTTCAACAAATAAACCACACACTTAGATGCTGTGGCTCTTCCAAGTGTTCTAGTTTAGTAAAGAGTAACTTACTTTTCTTCCCATAGCTGTTTAAAGGCTTCCATCTGAAGTCATAGTACAATATAACTAGAAGAAACTGTCTATTATGCACTCTCTGCATAATTTAAAATATGTGAGACAAACTTTTAAAAAGCAGTAATCTATGCAGCCTCTTGTAGCATTCATCCTATACCCATACCTAGAAATGTTATCTGCTTAGATACCACGCTAAAAAGAACAAAAGAGAATAGCCCTGATTAAGTCACTGACAAAATAATCAAAACGTATTCTTAAAGATTGCTAAAACCAAACAGTATAAGTATTAGGCGGCAAGGAAGGTATATGATACAGAGAACAGTAATGGACTACAAGTCAGAAAACCTGGAGTTTAGTCCCAGCCTTGCCAATTACTATGTAAACTTTAGCAAATCATCTGTTTTAGTTTCCACATCAATAAAATAGTGATGATACCTGTCCAGAATTTGTCACAGATCTGCCATGAGGATCAAGTGAGAAAATGGATGTAAAATAATCTTGTAAACTGTGATGATTTAAATGGTGAGTACATCAATTAACAGAATCAACGATTCCTTTTTTTTAACAAATATTTATGGAGCACCCACTTTGTGCCAGTCACTGTTTACGCAGGTAGAGGGAATAAGGAAGACAATGAATAAAACAAACAAAAAATCCTGACCTCATGGAGCTTAATTTCTAATGAAAGCAACAGACAAAAACAAACATTTAAGTAAAAATCTATAATATCAGAGCATGATAGGTGCAATGGAGAAAAACAAAGCAGGTAAAAAGAATAAAGGGGGTGAGAATGAGGCTGTAATTTCAAATAAGGTGGTTAGAAAGGCCTCATTATGGAGGTAACATTTCAGCAAAGGTCTGAAGCAGGTAAATATTGGAGAAAGAGCAATCCAGGCAGAGGCAACAGCAATGGCCATTTTATGATTACTCACATGATGTAAAAGTACAGCTAAGGAAGGGTACATCCTCTCTCATTAAGCTTTCTAGTGGTTATATTCATGTAATTCAGATAAACATTAGGAGAAGCAACAATAATGTCCAAGTTCCTCCAGCTATCGTCTTACAAGCCACTAAACCAAGAACACAGTTATCAAAAAGAGAATGACAAGAAACAGAAAAGATTTTTTCGAAAGGTAAACTGGCCTTACTTCCTTTCCCTCATGTTGTAGTTTTCTATTAGTATCCGTCACTTGATTCTGTGGAGAGAAGACAATTTAAACTCATAAGAAACAGACATTTAGACAATAATTGGATAAGATCAAAACTTAAAATGAAAAGACTAAGGATAGGTATTCAGATAGCTTCAGTATTCCATCATTTTGGTTTAGTGGCATTCTCTTGGGTTTAAATTATATGCACTTTTCTACTGAAAATTCGCATGACCTTTTGAACAATGAAAAGAAAAATTTACTAAAAGATATGTTCAGTCTGGAATATTCTAAACTAAGATACTATAGCTACTAAAAATCACACTTTTATTTTGGAGAGAAAAGAGAAAAAAAGGAAAGAAAAAATAACACACAAAGAACCTTACGATCTCTACTAAGTGTAGAAAGAACAAATTTTACCATAGATATTCCTTACTTCACCAATGTATTCCTGGAAAACTAGAGTATAAATTGAACTTTTAAACTCAGGTCAAATTTCCCTATTTATTATCCTAATTTAAGAAAATGTTTTATCAATTCTTTTTGTATCATTAATTCTTAACAGTTCCTAACACTTACATATTCCCATTTTTCTAAATTAATTTCCCCATCAGGCAGTCAAAACTACATGAACAAGCCTTAAAATTATCTAGAGTACATAATTTAAAGGTATTGGTACCACTTTTTTTGGTATCCACTCTTGAAGACTCAACTGACATAAAAAAAAATTAAGTGCATAGAATAGTAATTTCCTAACCATCTCAGACATTACCAAAATATGAGCAATATTAACTTCTAAAGTTTTCTTTAATAGAGACTTTCTACCCTTCCACCAGTAACTGCCACTCCTTACATTTTTAAGGCATTCCCTTAACCCAGCATTTTCTATTATCTCCCTTAGAACACCAAGAAATGTTAGTCAATAAATACTCTGCACATGCACACAGAGGTGCACACGTGCACAAACATACACACACACACATACACACACACACACACACATTATGTATAGGAAATACCACTAACCAGGTTAGTTTATACAGGACTTCTTAAAGCTTTTAATTTTCTACATGCACTGTGAATGTTCAAGAAGGGGATATCATACAGAGTGTTTTCCAAATGTATTTAATTTGAATTATTTAACTACTCAACTCCGTCACTGTAGCAAAAATGCAGCCATAAATATAATGTAAATGAATGAGCAGTGCTGTGTTCCAATACAACTTTATTTACCAAAAAAATGAGGCAAGCTGGATTTGGCCTGCAAGACATAGTTTGCTGATCCTTGATCTAGAATAAGTGAGATGGTAAGGCTATAAGATCACACTATGAGAATTACATTCAGATGCCATGTTTTAGGAAGACCTTGACAACCTGAAGCACAGTTAGATTAGATGTGAATACATTTAGAGAAGGATTCAAAGCTACACCACATGAAAAATACATAAAGGGATTTTTAGCCCAAAGAGAGGAAAAATATTCATTTAGAGACACTATACAATATACCTGGACACTTACACCATACCTGGACACTTACACCATAGCTGAGTGACAGCTGTCCTTCAAATACCTGAAGAGCTATCAGAAGAACAGTGCTGCCCTAAAAACAGTGCTTATTGCTCAAACCAATACATGAATGTTACTAGAAAGTAGGATTAATATCACCTCAATACAAGAAAAAGCTTTCAGGCAATGCGAATAAAAATGGGGAGGGTTGCCTTGAGCGCCAGTGTTGACCCCTCCATGGTAGTTAGTGAAGAATAATTAGATTGTTTATATTCAAAACTGGAGATCTCTTGTGGCTGGCCCTGTGGCCGAGTGGTTAAGTTCGCATGCTCCGCTGCAAGGCGGCCAGTGTTTCGTTGGTTCGAATCCTGGGCGCGGACATGGCACTGCTCATCAAACCACGCTGAGGCAGCATCCCACATGCCACAACTAGAAGGACCCACAAGGAAGAATATACAACTATGTACTGGGGGGCTTTGGGGAGAAAAAGGAAAAAATAAAATCTTTAAAAAAAATAAATAAAACTGGAAATCTCATAAAATTCAAACTTTCATACTAAACTAAATTCCAAACTAAATTCAGCATCATTATCTCTACTAGAATATCTTGTTTACTTTATGAAGACACCATTTCTGAAACTTTTTTTTTACTTCAAACTCACTGTAAGAAGTACATTTTACATGGTAACCCAGTACAGAAGTATAGGGAATGCATACAGATACACACATACACACTCACGAAAACAAAACAAAATTTTCAAGAAACAATGTTTACCCTTATGTATGTAATACACTTTATTATTTTCTATTCTATTCTATTTATTTCAATTTTTGTTAAAAATATTAATCATGGCCCACTAGATTGATTTTGTGCAAACCACAGTTCTAAAACACATCCATAGGAGTCTAACCAATGCTTCTGATAAGAAAGATAATTACTATTTCAATACTATTTTAACAACAACAAGAAACTATACTACCTGTCTAGGATGCTACTCCTCTTGTTTCAGAGAACAGAAATATAAAGATAGATATATATAAATACATACATAGTGTGAATCAAAAGAAATAGCAGGCATCCTAAAGAATCTAGTTTCTTTTTTTTGTTATGTCAAAATAGTATTGACAGTAGTTAATACTTAATCTTTTCCATTTTCTAAACTTTTTTCAAGAGTTCAAGAATTTCTGTTTCATAGATTCTTAACCCAGGTTGAATGGATCCCCCTAGAGCAGAGCATCCCAGGTGTGCTGCTAGATTTTAATCCCCTCGGCTCTCAGAGTAAGCAAGTGGAGCCTGAAGCAGCCAAAAACCCTGAACTGGTAGCCTCCACTTCATGCTTTCCCTCAGCGGCACCCTGAATTATCTGCAGGAATTTGCCACTTGAAGCAATATGAAGGAAGGAGGGGGAAGAGAAGATGATTACCAACCAGCAAGTGATATCAGAAATTGGTGAGCATTATGTGCAATATTCAATGCTACCTGCCTTGAAGGAGGTGCTCCACCACACGACTACATCAGAAACGAGACAGAGTACCCTGCTGCCCATCGTGGACAAAGGGCCCAGGGAGCAGAGGGAGAAATCTGAAATACAGGTGTCCAAGGAGCACAGAAAAGAACAGCCTAAGGTGAGGGTGGGAAGCTGGGATGGCTGAGCGAAGACAAATAGTACACACAGCTCCTGGCAGGAGCCCCATTTCTTTGTTTTCACACATTTCAGACACTTTTTTCCATTTAAGGCTGTTCAGCCCAAAAAATTCAGCATAAGTTTTTATTTCAAATAGAATCAAATTGTTCATACTTTTTAATCTGCTTTATACATTAAACAAACATTTCTAATACTATCCCATGCCAGATATGCTTCAACAACATATTGTAGTTTATTATTCTTTCAAATGGATATACTATGGTTTATTTTAGTAATCCTAACTAACCGAGTTTTAGGGACATTTTAAAGTTTTACCTATTAAAAAAAAAATCATATGAACATCCTCATACATGCACCTATAGCCTTAGAATAAATCTTAAAACTATGTGGAGTTTTAAGTATTGATAAATAAAACTGCTCTCCTCAAAGCCTGTAACAACCTACACTCCAATCAGGGCTTCCCTAGTTGATTGGTATCATCTCCAATCTTAAATATCATTTTTTCATCTTCATCCTTTTATTAGGTAGCACTTTGCTTAAAATTGCATTTGCTTAATTATTTCTAAATTGTACTCTTGTATTTCTTCTTATGTAAACTGTATATTAATGAGTATTTCTCAGTTTTCTATTAGAGGGTCCATATTTTTCCTATTAATTTGTAAAGATTTTTTTGTTAAGGATGTCGATCATTTGTCAAATGTATTCGTAAACATTTTTTATTTATTATTTACTTTTTAATTTTTAACTTGTATGTAGAAAAGGTTCTTTCATTTTAACATCATCAAATCTAGCAATTGTTTTCTTTCTGGATTAGGAATTGTGTTTAGAAACGTATTCCTCACTCCCAAAATCACATAAATATTCAATTATTTTCTACTAGTTCCTTTATGGTTTAACTTTTTACATTTAACTCTTTAGTTCATCTGAAACTAATTTTGGTGTGTTGAATGAGAAAGGGATCTAACTTAATTTCAACTAAAATTATAGAATATTAACAACAAATCAGAAGAGTTGTTCATTTTGGAGAGAAGGGTGAAGGAAACAATTGAGAAGGGTACAAAAGAGAGACTTAATCGTGTTGGCAATATTATATTTCACAAGCTGAGTGGACAGTTGTTGTACAGGTCCATAAACTCTTATTTGAAACCTTGGGACCCACTGTGTTTTTTGGACTTTAGAATTTTAGAGATTTTATAAACATAATATGGTACATATTGTATACTACATAACATCCCCCAAAGGGCACCAGGACAGAATCCCATAATCAAACACATTAATATTTTTATAGCAAAATACAAAAGTTTATATTAAATAAAATATATTAAGAAGTTTGATAGCTTCATGTCCCTTCAGGTCAGGTTTTGCAATCAAATTAGCTTTTAAATCACTGTAGCTTTAAAATGTAATTTAACATCTAATTGCCCACTTCGTCCCTCAATAAAACTGTTTCTTCAGTTTTCTTACCAATGTATTCTTGCCATTTTATACTCATTGGCAAGTTATCCCATGCCCCAGGAAAATCCTTTTGGGATTTTAATTCAAATTCCAATAACAAGACAAAAAAGAAAGGAAAGGAAAGAGAAAAAAAAAAAAAAGAAAGAAATTAGAAGCATAAGGACTTTAAAGAAGGAAATAAAACTATTATTACCTATACATCATATACGTGTTTTCAGAGAATACAAAAAAAAATCTACACACAAATTATTAGAAATAATATAAGAGTTTAGTGAAGTGTTAGATTTAAGATCCATAAGCAAAGTCAGTTATCCAACATAAGTGAATTTGCTATGCCAGGACCAGACCAATATGGCTAGTCTGCTTCCTGAACTTGAATCTGTCATATCAAGAAAGAATCTTCGTGCTTTGATAGAAGACACTCCACAACTATCACTGATTTTTTTCCCTTTCACTTAGGTTGCCATGCTGGCTAAGACTTCTGTGGCTATGCCCTCCAATTCCATCATCCTATAGTGATGGCTTTTACCTAGCAAGGAAGTAGATGGATGACATGAAGAGTCAATTGAGTTTCTGTTTGAAAGAAACTGTTACTGATTCCGTAGCTGGTTCTCATCTACATGTAGTTATTCCAAAAAAATTTTAACTGAAAAGAGATTTCTTTCTAGCTAAAAGCCATAATCCCAAATATCTATGTTCCAGCACAAATTCCTTCCTTCCTATGTGAAAATCTTTACTACAAATACGTAACCTGCAACATATTCCCTACTACTTTAACGTTAATCAAAACCCCAGACAGAGAAACAAGTCTCTCTTAGCGTCTCCTTACTTTGAGTTTTTGGGCTTCTCCTCTTACTTTCAGCAGTTCAGTTATAGAGTCCACAAAGCCCTGGTAATGAAAGTTGCACATTTTCTCAATTTCTCGGTCATGATTGCGGATGCGAGTTTCAAGCTTCTCCATGAATCGTCCATGTTCTTCACCATCATAGACAGACCTTTAAAAAAATGGCATGAAGATTACACCAGATTGACTTCTAAGAAAGAATTATAAAACCAGAAGCAAATTTATTTGTCAATTAAATATTTAAGGCACATCAACCACAGAGTAATCCAATTGTATTAATATTGTCCCCAGGCTAGATGAGTTTTTAAGAAAACCCAAAATTTTGCTTCCTTGCTCATTCAAAAATATTTAAGTATTTGATAGTATCCACCTTAGAAGTCTCACCACAATGAAAGGACTGAATTACAACTCCTTTGCACCTTTCTTTCTCAGTTAAACTAATCTAGAAAAACTCAGTTTGGGATAAAGCCAACTATCCAATTACTCCATGACTATACCCAAGAAGCTGATACTGCTGGAGAAAAATCACACAGCTGTGCTGGGTAGACTCAGTTTAGCTATATAATCACAAACCTAAATTGGGCACTCAAAAAATACTGCTAGATAATACCACTAAAACTATCCTCCTTACCACCATTACCAGCACCAAAAAAATCACTTTATATCTCCAAATAACTATAGGTGAGAACTGAACTTTTTCCTCTCCTCAAATGTCCATCCCCTCACTCTCAGCTGCTGACCTGACTACACACTTCACAGAAAAAAACAAAGAAATATTTCCTCTTCTCCTACTAAAACCAACTAACCCACTTACATCTGTAACTCCTACTCTGTCCACCCTCCCATAACAATGGAAAAAGTGTTCCAAGCTCTTTTCTATAGTCAATCCTTCTTGTTGTCTCAAGAACTCTACTCCTGCAAGTAGTCCCTTTTATCTCTCCCCTGCATCACATATTTCTCCCATTCTACTAAATCATTCTCTTGGGTATATAAACATGGCTTTCAGAAATCTGTCCTTACCTACACATTTCCCTCCAGCTACTATCTTATTTCTCACATTTCCCTCCAGCTACTATCTTATTTCTTGGCCGCACTTCCCAGCAAAAGTCCTTTCCACTTCGTCACCTCCCAACAGTTAGCATTCATCTTACTCCACCTAACAGTAGCATTTGCTATGGTTTAATACATCCCTCTTCTTGAAACACTCTTTTCTCTAGACTTCAATATAGCACACTAATGTGGGGTTTTTACCCTTTCACTGGCATGCCTTCTCAATCTCCTTTCTGGGATATCCTCTTCTATTCTTGTTCTAAATATTCCTAAAACCTCTTCTCTTCTCTACCAAGCAATGCCATCTAATTCCATGGCTTTAAAATACCATCTACATAGTGATGACTTCCTAATCTACACCTACCATTCAGAGCACTTTCCTGAGCACTCAAATATCCAGCTACTATTTAACAACTCCAACGATTTTTAAAAACCATCTCAAATTTAACACCAAAAAGAAAATTACCTACCACCAAACTATCTTCACCTCCAAACCTGTTCCTCCCCAAATCTCCCCACCATTCACACATCACATCACAGCTAATGGCACTATCCAGTTGGCCAAGTCAAAAACCCTAATCCAAGAATCACTCCTAATCCACTACTTTCTATCATACACCCCATCCAATCCATTAGTAAGTCCTGACAACTCAACCTCCAAAACGTAACTTAAAATTGACCACATCCCACCACTTCCACTAAGATCCTAGTCTCAATCTGTGTCATCGCCACTGTGGACCAATATAACAGCCTCTTAAAAGTCTCCATTCTGCATTCCCCATTTCCTCCACTCCCCACCTCAATGCAGACATTCTCCATATAGCAGTTAAAATGATCTTTGTAGGGCAATAATTCAAATGTTATCCTCCTGCTTAAATCTTTCTAATGGCTTCTCTTTACAAAAGGAATAAAAATCTTAAATCCCTACCATGGCCTATAAGATCCTATATAATCCAGCCTCTGATTATCTCTCTCTCTAGTTTTACCCCTAGCCTCCTTCCATCCTCTATGCTCCAGCTACACTGGCTTTTTTTTTTAGCCTCTTCTCTTGCTCAAGAATTCTGTTTTTGCTGTTCTTATGCTAGTAATGCTCATCCTCTATATCTTCAAACAACTTTTTCCTTCTCATCATCCATGGTTCATTGCCCATCTCTTCTCCCAACCCATCCCGATTAGAGTGTAAGCTCCCAGGCAAGAACTTTGCCATATTCATCACCATACCTCTAGAATAGTACCAGACAGGCAGTAGGAAGTAAGTAAACATTAGCTGACTAAATGAATGACTAACATTATCTCTAAGACCTCTTTGATCTCTGATATTTGTTCAACAAATATATATTTGTTCATTACCAACATTTTCTGTTTCTATAACCATTTGTGGGTACAAGATCACCACCTTGATCCTGCAGATAAGAAAGCACACTCTCCTCAGCAGATCAGTTCCACTGCCCAAAACTCAGCAGTAACCATAGACAACACATATACAACTTTGGCTTCCAATAAAAATTCTGAACACTTACTTCAGAAAAACCAGAGCAATCCAGATTTAGTCTCCTTACTTTGAAATAAAGGGAAGAGATCTTCAAATAAATTATAAACAAACTCTGCTTTGAGAATTAAGACACACTATAGAATAACCACTTGCCTGAAGGAGCTATTTAGAACACACAAGGCAGAATCTAGCATTGACATTTCAACTAATCTTAAATAAACATAAGGTTTCCCCTTCCAAAGGAAAAGAAAAGAAAGGTTTCCAGGTAAAGATACCAATACCCCTTGCCATTTGAAGAAGAAGAATAACCACTGAAAATTCATCAATCTAAATGGCATAAGTAGGTATTATTCAATATTAGGCAACCTCTTGGTTTCAAATTCAGTTATGTCTTGACCCAGTAATACTTCTAAGTTAAGGAGCAAGTCTACTTCCTTCTACTATTAAAAACTTGTCATTTTTTCCTCCAAAGATCTACATTAATATCACAAAAGACAACCTCAAAGAGAAGAAAATCCCAAAGTTAAGAAATTGATAACTTATATTAATAATGCCTCTCTAGCTCCCTGAACTTCCTATAAAAATATAAATCAAAGAAAGGAAAGGTATATTTTAGCCGCCTGACTGTGTGGCCTTGGTTCTAGCAATGTATTTAACTAGCTATGAGTCTTCCCCAACTCAGTTAATCTCTCCGACCCTCAGCCTTCTCATTTAGAAAACAGGAAGCAATCAATCACAAATTCTCTGTAGTATCAGCTTAGCCTTAAATTTCTACAATTCACTTTCACTTTCCAGTTCAGTCAATAATAATGTAAAGACGATACATTTTCAGAACAGCATAATCAGGTAGTTCAAAACAAGTTAATGAATTTTCTACATCCTTATCACTAGCCACCTGTCTGTTTCTCCTATCTTAGGGCCTTTATGATTCTAATTTTCTTTTTAATTATAATAATGTTGAATAACAAAGATTTACAGTAGATCCGCTGAGTATCTTTCGAGAATTTAAAAAGTTAGAATAAAATGTAAAACTCCCATATTTTGGGACTTTATTTAATAAACTTGTGTTCCATGAGTATGCATCAGAAAATCCACTATTTCCAGATTTTATGTGGATTTTGTGTGAAGAGTTTATGTAAAGAGGCAAAAGCACACATATGTAATTTTAGGGGAACTGATCCATAGTTTCCATCTGGTTATCAAAGAGGTTAAAAACCACTTATTTAAAGGTTTTATTTCAAATTGCCTACCATAGGAAAACGCAGTTCTAGATCATTACCTAACAGTTCAACTTGTATCAGCATCTCAAGTGTATCTCAGCCTTTCTCTGTGCTAACCAACATAAGTATCAGATATAAAATGCTAAAAACAAAAATAAGCAAGTCCTAAATTCTGGAAAGGTCATAGACCTACTAAAGTTAACTTAATATTGGTAGCCAACATTGTACTTGAACAAA
Source organism: Equus caballus (assembly GCF_041296265.1). Lineage (NCBI taxonomy): Eukaryota > Metazoa > Chordata > Mammalia > Perissodactyla > Equidae > Equus > Equus caballus. The sequence goes on along the minus strand of NC_091698.1, from coordinate 45,899,163 downwards.
GAGTAGCTGCCCCCTCCCACCCCGAATAAATGACTTAAACTAGAGAAAGACTGCCATCTAGTGATCGTCCATTTCTAACAGTCCCTGAAACTTAAATCTGACGTGGCCAAGTAAGAGGGACTGCTTAAAAATCTAAAAATTATATTCTATAATAACTGCTGGCCAAAGACTTGTAACTAGCTATTAAATTATATTTTATATAAAATATTCTAATGTTTAAATGTCCACTTCCAACAGAAAGCAGGATCTTGAGAACAAGGTCATATGCTCTTGACATAAGTGTGCCACAGGCACGTCACAGTTAAACAAGACTATGTACAAAATAAACTGCTCCACTGGTTTGATTATTTGTGATAATCCAAAGAATAGTCTAGTACCTAGTAAAAGGTAAACAAGAAGAAAGGCTTGGAAATTAACAACTCTTTACAGCCTAATTTTGACTCAACTACATAAATGCTGCCTTATGGAGTCTAATTTCCAAAAAGACCCCAAATAAACCACAAGTTTTTACAAACAGTAAAATGTTTCATCCTAGTGTCTATATCTGACACATATTTCTAAACATCTCAACTAGATTTCATGTGCATACTAAGAGAGAGATTTTAACTTACAAAATGGCACTTTATTCCCCTGTAGTGAACCATTACAGGATTCTATCATTTACTAGAGCCAATAGCAACTTAAGTCTGTCAAAAGAGAAAACTAAATAATGTTAATGAGCATATATTATCTCATTTAAATCCTATGCACCTTATAAATGAGACATTATTCCCATTTCATAAATGAGGAATCTGAAACCCAAGACGACGAAGTAACTTGACAAATTCACAGAGCTAGAAAGTGTCCTCTGTAGCACATCAGTCTGTTGTCTCCTTTTAGAGCAAGGAGAGCAAGAAAGCCACATGGACTCCTAAAATGTTAGAGTTGAAAGAGGTCTTAGAGATGGAACACAAGGCCCTTATTGGATAACGGAGGAAACTGAGGCCAAGAAAAGTCAAATGCCTCAATCAAAATTACATTTCTGGGGCCGGCCCCATTACCAAGCAGTTAAGCTGACACACTCCGCTTCAGCAGCTCAGGGTTTCACAGGTTCAGATCCTGGGTGCAGACCCAGCACCGCTCATCAAGCCATGCTGAGGCGGCATTCCACATAGCAGAGTCAGAAGGACCTACAACTAGAATATACAACCATGTACTGAGAGGCTTTGGGGAGAAGAAGAAGAAAAAAAAAGAAAAAGAAGATTGACAACAGATGTTAGCTCAGGTGCCAATCTTTAAAAAACAAAAAAAATTACATTGCTTCTTACTGATAAATCTGGGCCTGACTCCCAAAGAAAACACAATTAGGAAAAGCTAATGCAATACGAAGCCTGACACAAAGCTAAGCGATTCAAAAAAGAGAGATGCACGCACGCACACACTTCTACTTCAAGATAAGTTATTTGCCTATTAGTTGTGTCTACACAATAGCTATTCCATTCTTTTTCCTATTGGAAAAGTCCCAATTTGTTCTGGTATTTCACCTTCCCATCCTACTGCAAGGGGTAAATACTAATTAACCTGTAAACCAATCATGGTAATTCCATTCCCCTTATCAGTAACCACTTAACAGATAACAACTTTCACTGATGAGAAGGGAAGTCTGGCAGTGAGGATCTAAGAAAAGGTTTTCTTTCCTGAAGCATGCAGGAAAACAAACTGCTTTCCCTATTTTGGACATTGTCCTGTAGGATGCTTGGGGATGCAGTAACCATCCTGAGATGAAAGAAGATATTGTCAATAATCTGAGCATGGCAACGGGAAAAGATGAAAAACACGTGGGCCCTTGATGATGCCCCAACCCTGAAAGAGTTCTATCTCCAGACCTCATGTTATGTGAGCTAATAAATTTCTTCTTTTAAGGGAATTTCCTATTTCCACTTTCCCTCAATACCCTGCTACTTGCAAGGGAAAGTATCCTACATGCACATTGTTCAGTCTTCAAAGGGAGCAGGCAAATCAAAGAAAACCAATAGCAAGTCAAAGTCTACATAACACTAAGGAATCTTGTTCCCAGGACCTAGACTGCTCTTCCCCCTTTTTTTCCATTTTAGTTAAGAGTTAACTCCCATTCACTCTTCAAATCTCAGCTCACACCTTACTTTTTCTGAGAAACCTTCTCTAATCACAAAGACTCTGTTATGTGCTCCTCCTATGTTATTCACACCATCAGAGCGTTTATTAAACTATATTCTGATTGTCCATTCACTTGTCAATTTCCCCACACTGGAACATGAATCTCCTTGTAAGAGACTGTGTCTTGACCATTTATCCCCAGCTCCTGGCACAGAGCCTGGCACGGAAGACATCATGCCTGTATACTGAAGAGAGAGTAAGAGAAGGTAAGGTAGGAGACTAAGATGTAGGTTTCTGATTGTCTCAAAGTTGGTCGCAGAAGGGTATCACATCCAACAAAGTTTATCTGTTGAGATGTTTTCAGAACCAAGAACTTCAAGACACAAAGGATGCAACACTTGGTTTCTGTTTTTGATTAACCCAAGAAAAAATTCTAAAGTTAATTCTGGTCTTTTCTTTTTCATATATATTCTTTTTAACTTCTGTCATGATTTTAGTCCTGAAGCATTTTCTTCTCACTAAGCTCCATAAAAGTGTCATTAGTATTTCTGTTTATTCCAAAAGTTAAAAATAAAGTGGAAAAAACAGATTTGAGCACAATGTTGAAAGAGAAACTATAGGAGGTCAAGAGGAGTTTAAAGTCCCTCCCCCTCCTTACCTCAGTTTGTCTATCAATTTAATTCAGACATTACTATGGCAATTTTGATGCTCTGAGTGCATAAAGGTGAAAGTAGATCACTGTATAGCATTAATGACAGGGAAACATGTGCTAGCTAATGAAGTCTAAGCTGAAGACCATACCCAAATGTTTTTGTACTGCCACTGGAGATCAAATACATTTAAACCCTTTCTCCACCCTTGTAGATTCCAACCTACCCAACTGGCTTCACCAAGATAGCACATGCAACCAAAAGAATGTTGTGATGGAGATCTCCCTCAAGGCAGGAAGGGAACCCCACATCTCCACGACGGCTATTTTCAGAGAGATAAAAACAGGGTAGAGAAGTTTCAACCAGCATCTAGCCAAAGAGCCTACTAAAAACCAGGTATTGGTTAACAGCACAGGAAAGTGGACTTGTCACAAAACATCAGTCAGGTCAACAACAGACTATTAGGAAATAAACTAATGAAAGCAAGGAAACTCTATATTAAGGATATAGAGCACAACCAGAGGCTCTCACAGCTAGAATATACAACTATGTACTGGGGGGCTTTGGGGAGAAGAAGAAAGAAGAAGAAAAAAAAAGGATTGGCAACAGATGTTAGCTCAGGTGCCAATCTTTAAAAAGAAAGGATATAGAGACTGTCATAACTACTATCATGATTCTATCACACTGTTAGAACAATTAATCACCATAAGTAACTGCAAACACGAAGGCACTTAGAAGATACGTTAGTGGCTTCATTTTGGAATAAACATTTTGGTCTCTGTATCAATTTGTGTTAAGTGCAAAAAGATTTATTCTGTTGCAGCTTTCAGGGGTAATCATGAATCTGGCAGCTAAAAATTGGATTTCAATGTTGCTGCCAAATAAAAGAAATAATCCATCTATAGCCTGGTGATATCCATTGAACCTAAACTGGAAAACCGTTGAAAGCAGAGTAGTAATACAGTTGGTATATACAAGGTTATAATTAACATTGGTAGATGAGCTCCAGTTTCTTTGCACAGAATTCAAAGTGTCAAGTTTAACACTTAAACGTGCAAAGTTGGAGCTAAATGAATCTACTGATTCACTTAATATCTACCACCATCATAATGAACCTGAATCTGGGGATGTTGGTAAAACTCCAAGATCTTTTACAAGAGATATTAAGTATTCAATTAAACAATTTCTCTGAAGAGGTATGTAAATATTTTTAAAGACTGTATATTAATTGAAGAAATGCTCCAGAGTCTCCACCCTTAAAATTATTATTATGGTTCCAATGACAGAGATCATAAAGCTATTAATACAGAAAACAAACCAATGGGTGTAGGTATTACAAACACTTAAGTGAATAGTCCTGGTCTCCTTATGCATGTAAATTTAATATGGGCTTAAGAAAATCAGACCAACCAAGTTTCCCAGAATCACTAAATCAAACTATAATCAACATAAGTGACATCATTTGTAGATGTGTGTGTTGTATATAATATATATGTACATATATATGTACATACATATGTATATAGTATACATCCATATATCTATATGTGTATTATATAGTGTGTATGCTATATATTGTGTGTGTGTGATACATACACATATGCAAAAAACACACACATAGACTTTCCTGATTTTCTGAGAAGGAACCAGACTTGCCAACATTACATTCGATTTCTGGTCAAATTTCATCCACAAGTGATTGTTTACTGATACCTCATGGCCAAAAGTGACCACAATTTAAAATTCTTTAAGATTATAAGCAATGAAGACCCTGAAAGAAGGATGGATAAAAGGTATCAAAACAGTTTCCATCCTTAAAAATGGCAGAAAACAAAGTAAGCAAAATATAAAGATATTCCATGAACAATATGGAAGACTGGACATGCCATGAAAAACCTTTCTACTACTAAACTTCAAAAACTGCTGGATTAACTTTCTAAAGCTTTTTCCGTGTATGGCTAAGCAAAAAAGAAAATAAGGAAAATCTCCAGAGGCTAAAACAAAACTGGAACAGGAATCTAGACTCTCCCAATCCCCCATAACCTAATGCTTCTATTTTACAGACATACAGGAAACAAGAGACAAAGTCTAGGGCCCACAAAAGGTGCAGACTCTAATCAGAGGCCTCCAAATGAATTATGCCAAAATACCCAAGGGCTACACCCTTAGTGAAAGTAGAAAGTAGAAAAAACTCTTCCCCATAAAGAGAGACTATAAGGAAACTTACCTGTCTGGAACGTGGCTTTGGGTGGGGAAGAAGGGGAAATTCCCGGGGGGAATCTGAAGCCACAAGCTGGCCTTCTGACAGAAGGGAGGCCCATATTAATACTATTAATACTCTCTGTGTGGTCTGAGATACCTCAAATGGAGAATTTATTTTAAAAGTAGTCTTGTCTGATTGTTAGTGCCCCCAGAAAACTGACTGAAAGAAAGGCAAATCTCCTCTAGAGGCATGCATCTTAACCCATACTTCCAAGAATTCTCACAAATAACATCCCTTTGAGCTGGAACTCAAGTATCAAAAACCATAAAACACACAAGAAAACAAGGCATATAAACAAGAATCAATAGAAACACACAGAATCAGACTTGCAAAGGCTTAAAAATAAATACATGTAGCAGCCCAGTGGCATAGTGGTTAGGTTCGTGCGCTCCACTTCCATGGCCCAGGGGTCACAAATTCAGATCCCAGGCATACACCTAGCACTGCTCGTCAAGCCACACTGTGGCTTGATCTCACATAAAATAGAGGAAGATTGGCAACAGATGTTAGCTCAGGGCCAATCTTCTTCACACAAAAAACTATACATTAAGTAAATAAATAAGTGCATGTAAATTAAAAATAAATGTCTAATATGTTTAAAGAAATATGAGGGAATTACCAAAATAATAAAAAAATAGACACACTGGAAAAGATATATAGAAGTCTTATAATAAAAACTTTAATTTATATTCAAAATTTAATAAATAGGAAGGGACAATACTTAACTGGGAGGTATACGTAAAACTTACACAAAATGCAGCACAGAGACAAAAGAGGGAAAACGTCTTGGGCTGGCCCCGTGGCCGATTGGTTAAGTTCGCGCGCTCCGCTGCAGGCAGCCCAGTGTTTCGTTGGTTCGAATCCTGGGCGCGGACATGGCACTGCTCATCAGACCACGCTGAGGCAGCGTCCCACATGCCACAACTAGAAGGACCCACAAGGAAGAATATACAACTATGTACTGGGGGTCTTTGGGGAGAAAAAGGAAAAAATAAAATCTTTAAAAAAAAAAAAAAAAAAGATGGAAAACGTCTTAGTCCATTCCAGCTGCTATAACAAATTACCAAAGACTGGGTAGCTTATAAACAACAGAAATTTATTTCTCACAGTTCTGCAGAGTGGAAGCCTGAGATCAGGGTGCCAGCATGATCAAGTGAGGCCCTTCTTCTGGTAGCGAACTTGTATCCTCAGATAACAGAAAGGGCAAGCAAGTTCTCTGGGTCCTCTTAATAATCTCATACATGAGGGTTCCACCTTCATGACCTAACTACTTCCCAAAGGTCCCACCTCCTGATACCACCACCTTGGGGGTTAGGATTTCAACATATGAATTTTGAGGGGACACAAACACTCAACCTATAGCAGAAAACATTAAAGAATGGTTAAGAACATCGAGAACAGGACGGGCTTAATGGGAGCTCTAGTAAGATATAATAAACAGGTAATATTCAAAGAAATAGCTAAGAATTTCCCAGAATTGATAAAAGATATAAGGAAGTTGTTATCCTCAAAATAAAAAGGCCTATAAGCTTTACCAAAAGTAGTCCCCCAACAGAGGAAGGGCACTTCTCCCTGTTCAACTATACCTATTAACATTTAGAACTGGCTGCCTATTTATCCATTCTCTTCACGGCTCAACTTCAGTAGCATATAGAACCTTACTCTGATGGAGCTAATTATGCAAATACATGGGCACTTAGCACCATCTAAACATTTATCAACTCATTCTTCTACTACCTACAGCATCTATTCCAAACTGTTGCCATTCTCTTTAAGCTCTCAACCTCGATCCTGAAACTTTCTTTCATAACAAATGACTTTGCCGCATACTTCACAAAGAAAGTTCAAGCTCATTAGGCATGAATCTTCTTCATTTAATGCATTCCAATATACAAGTCTATCTCTATCTCTACCTTTACACTTGTGCCTTACTATCTCAATGAAACAGATATCCCAACCTCAATGTAAAAATTAATCCTATGTTCTAAAAATCTCATTTCTCCTCTACTCCAGGAATGTTACTTCATCAACACTTTTTCTAATTTCTGTACTTTCAAATGTTTCATTTCTATTGACTTCTCTTAATAAAACATGTCCCCCTCTTAACAAAACAACACGACCCTTTTTTAAAAAGGTACTATTAAATTAAAATCTCTTCTGATAATTTTCCTTCTGGCATCCTTTCTCTTTCTCTCTCTCTCTCTTCTTTCATAGTTAAGATACTTAAAAGAGCAGACTATACTCATCGCCTCCATTTCCTCAAATCAGACTTTCCCTTCAATCCAGTGTAACCTGTTTCTTATTCACATTACCCCAGTGAACCTATTCTTGCTAAGGTCAATAAAAGCCTACTAACTGTCAAATCAAATATCCATTCTTCAGTTCATCATTTACTTGATTCCTCTTTTGAATGAGCCACCACTAACCATTCCCTCCTTCTTAAATACCTACTCCTGCAACTTCCATTACATTTCCCTTATCAGTTTCCAATAATTCTTCTTCCTTCTGGCCCTCAATACCTGCTTGGCCTTCATCTCCTCTCATTCTTCCTACATAATCCCTCAGAGATACCATCAATACTTCAGCTTTCGCTATTAATTAACCATCTTTGGTTCCCAAGTCAGTAACACCAGGGCCTATCTCTATCAAATCCTATAAACCTGAATATCCAACCACACCATTCATCCTCAAAAACATTTCAAACTGTGCATGTCAAAAGTTGAAATCAGGGGCCGGCCCCGTGGCCAAGTGGTTAAGTTCACACACTCTGTTTCGGCAGCCCAGGGTTTTGCGGGTTCGGATCCTGGGCACGGACATGGCACCACTCGTCAGGCCACACTGGGGCAGCGTCCCACATAGCACAACCAGTGGCACTCACAACTAGAATCTACAACTATGTACTGGGGGGCTTTAGGGAGAAGAAGAAGAAAAAAAAAAGGAAGACTGGCAACAGTTGTTAGCTCAGGTGTCAATCTTTAAAAAAATAAAAAAGTTGAAATCATTAGCTTTCTACCAAACCTATACTTCCCTCCTACATTCACCATCTCAGTTGAAGGTACCAACAGCCACCCAGTTACCCAAACTACAAATACATACGTAAATTAACCTTGACTCCTCACTTCACCTCACACCTCCCTCCAATTAATCAATCACCAAGACCTAACAATTCTAATTCCATAATATCTCTTCCATACTTTTCTTCCTCCCTATTCTCCCCTGCTACTGCCTTGGCTTATGTCCTCATTACCTCTCTTCTGAACAACTGTTTTCACCTCTCTTTTCTTAATTCCATCTTTGATACTTCTTTTACAGTAATCTTCTTTAAATGAAACATGATCATGAAACACAAACACACACACCCCACTTTAGGATTACGTCCTGCCTCAGGTTCAAGTCCAAAGACCATAGCATAGTATATAAGACCCCTCCATGTACAAATTTATCTCTGAATACGTCCACATTCACTCTACAGCTCTACTTGAGTGTACTATGTAGTCCCTCTGCCCAGAATCTCCTCACTCTCACCTTATCTGATAAATTCCTATTCAATCTTCAAGATTCAGCTCAAAACTCACTCCTTCTATAAAACCTCCCTCCTTACTACAACTACTATAACCTAGTATAGAAGCTCCCCTCCTTACCAGCTAGGTAGAACTTAAGAAATTGTTAATAAAACCGGAGAGAATTTAAGCCTGCACTCTCTGGAGGCATTTACACCAAACAGGATTTGAGTCCATTCTTTGAAGATTTATATTGAAGGTTACTTTTCTCCTACTTAGTGACATGCTGATACTAGGCATCTTTTCCCAAAAGAGGTCAATATCATCTACAATAAAAATCTGCTGCAACATATAATAGTCTAGATTTTTAGGGAATATATTTAAAAATCTATTTTGAAAAATGAAGAAACAAAATCTGTTGAAACACCTACCCCTATCCTTGACAAGAAGTGATACAGGATAAGCGGCACTTCTTAGCCACAGTATCCTCATTTACCACCTGGCCCTCATTTTGACACTGTGCAAATCTGAACTGGCCTTGAACCTATGAAACCATGTATGGTTTAAGGTAAATTTCACCAGAAGAACTATCATCTTGTTTTGCCTTAAATTCTTGAACAAATGCCTAGTATTATCCTAGAAATGAATGGACACTACCACTAATGACACTCACTGATGGAAAGCTGAGTTGATAATCTTTTGTTTTGAAATGTTTATTTGTTCATATTTTTGAAAGGGTACTACACTGAGCACTCTACATGGCAATGATTTCTTCACATGTCTATCTTCCCTACTGGACCATGAGTTCCTTGAGGCTTTACACCTGGAACAATGCCTGTATTCCCATAGAGAAGGCATTATAAAGTGGCAAAGGGCCTAAAGCAGTGCCCAAAAATGTTTCCATATTTGAACTTTCTACGAAGACAAGTACTAGAGTTAATAATAAACATTCCCACTGGAAAAGTAAATTCAAGTTCTAGCAGTGCAAATAATTTGTACTTCAGCTAAAATGATAAATAGAAAAAGAAGGAATCGGAGGAAGAAAAGAAGCAACTTAGAAGGCTCAAGGAAATCTTTTGTAGGAGAAGCGAAGTGTCTGGGAATAATTTGTTATTTCCCTAGCTCTCCTCTAACCTTCTCTGGAAGCTAGGAGAAGGAAGATGATTAAACTGCAACAAGACCTGGCTCTGAAGGGAAATGGTGTTTCTGGCCCTTGTTGCCAACAGAAAGGGGAGGGTGACAGCAGTCCCTAAGGGCTTTTAGAAAAAATTGCTTCCAGGTGGAAATTTTTTATGGTACTATGCAGCCTGGAGCCATTTTTTGCTTTTTTTCTTAACCATGGATGATTAAATCATGGACAATCAGGCTACAACAATGGAAACAGTTAGATAGCTCCCAAACATCATGATTATATGCTCCAAATTACCAAGCTAACTTGCAAGGGAGAGAAAAAATTTGTTGGCAAAGTCTTTTGGGGTGGAGTCTGTTAAAGATTTGTATTTGGTAGAAAATAAAAGTAGTCAAGCACTCTGTATCATAATGATAAACATCAGTCTCATACCAAGACTAGACACTGTTATGGACAGTCATGGAGAGCGGAACAAAGGGCGATGCGACATGTCCTGTTATTTAGCAGTTTTTCATCACTTTATTTTGACCTGGATTAAGTGTTCTATTAAGCAGTTATCATAGCAGTATGCAGAGAAATCCTGCCACACATCATATGGGGCAGTTAAATCAATTTATACCTGACCATGGTTCTGCAAAAGTCTGAGGCGTATGTCTGAGTTTGTGATGATGGCTCAAGAACATGAAGGGGAAAAGTTACAATATCAACTCATAAGAAAAGCATAGAAAATTAGAGGCCAATTATTCCACCACTCAGCAGTTTAATATAGGAAATCTTACTATACCATTATCACCCAGAACATTAAAGGATAAATCCACCTCAAAATAATAATGGTAACATCCCACAACTAGAAGGACCTGCAACAACTAAGATATACAATTATGTACCAGGGGCGGGGGGGGGGGGGGGGGGAAGGGGGTTAGGAAATAAAGCAGAAAAAAAAAATTATAACAGTAAAAGTAACCATTTTACAAACACACACCAAGCCCTCTGTTAAACATTTTACATGCACTAACTCACTTATTCCTCAAAAATAATACTACTGGAGTAGGCATCATTAGCATCATCTCACACATGAAGCAACCTCTCTGACATTCCCAGTACACAGAAACATTTACCTTCCCCAGGTTGCTACAATTGTATCAAGGATAAGATGAAAGAAAAAGGATGGGGGAAAGAAGAGGAAGATGGGACAGAGGGGAAGGCAGAGGAGAAAAACACCAAAATAATACAAACTTGCCATTTATTTGGATAATGCAATTGTGACTTTTTTCTTTCTACTTTTCTATAACTTTATATTGTCTTTAAATAAACATGTATTGCTTTTACAATCGAAAGAAGGAAATAAAGAACCACCCCGATAGTGTAGAGGTTAAGTTCAGTGCACTCTGCTTCAGCGGCCCAGGTTCGGTTCCCAGAGTGCAGCACCACACCACTCGTCTGTCAGCAGCCATGCTGTGGCAGCGGCTCACATAGAAGAATCAGAACACACAACTATACACAACTATCTAATGGGGCTTTGCGGGGGGGAGGGCGAGGGAGAGACAGAGGGAGGTGGAGATTGGCAACAGATGTTAACTTAGGGCAAACCTTCCCCGGCCAAAAAAAAGGAAATGCATTCTAAGAAGTCTAGAATAGTACCTGGTTCATAGTAGATGCTCAATAGAATACTGAATAAAAATCAAAAAAGAATAAACACTTCAGAGTAACCTGGGGTCTAATTTTTAATAATTATAAAAAATCAAATACATGTGAAAATATAGAATGAAAATTTCTCCTCAAAATCTATCCCCTACAAACCCAAGAAGGAATCACCTCTGGTCAGAATTGTTAAAATTCACTATCTTTTCTATATTCTAACCTTCTCTTATTATTGATCATAATCTCAAAATGTATTAAAATGTTCAAATATTTGATACCTTTAAATTCTTTTTTTTTTTTGAGGAAGATTAGCCTTGAGCTTACATCTGCTGCCAATCCTCCTCTTTTGGCTGAGGAAGACTGGCCCTGAGCTAACATCCGTGCCCATCTTCCTCCACTTTATATGTGGGATGCCTACCACAGCATGGCTTGCCAAGCGGCGCCATGTCCCCATCCGGGATCTGAAGTGGCAAACCCCAGGGTACTGAAGCAGAATGTGCGCACTTAACCACTGCGCCACTGGGCCGGCCCTTGATACCCTGAAAGTCTTCATTTGAAAATTGACGTGGCCGTTTCCTAGAGCCCTTCTAGTGCAACTGGGAAGCCCATCAATTAACGTTCTTCCACGATCCTTCAAACAGAAGGGAAACAGGGGAGCCTCGATGGTTATTATGATGGAATCTCTGATCTCTTACTAAATAACTTGACTTGTGAACTGGAAAAGTAGGCCATTTTCTGTTGTTTCCTATTCCATTAACATGATATGCAAATCTCTACCAATATCATAAAGCTATTTACATAAAACTTTCATGTTTTAGACAAAAATAAATCAGGATGCACCCCTCCTCTCACACCATGAGTGCCATGTTTCCACTATGAATCAGTATTGTGTCCCTTTTTCATAGAAGCATTTGTTTAAGGATGGTATAAACTAGCCCATTTTAAGGATCTCTCTTTAATATAAAAATGTGCATAAAAAAGGAACCTAAGAGATGATCCAGCACAAACTCACAGACACAAGTTCAATTTTTTCTAGATATCTCTATCACATACTTGTCCAGCTTCTGCGGAAGCATCTCCAGTAAATGGAAGTTCATTATAAGGCAGTCAATCCCATTTCAACAGCTTTTGCAAAGTTTTTATACAAAAGTAAAATTTGCCTTCCTATAATTTTCACCATTTATCTTATTTTTGCACTCAAAAGACCACTGAGAACAAGTCCTTGATTCCTCCCTTCCCTTCTGAAGACCAAACAACCTGAAATTATTCAACTATTCTACATAGAAAGAGCCTTTCAGTTCAGGTTTTTGCCCTCTGGACACGTTCCAGTAGTCAACATTCTTCTCAAAGTGTAGCAAAACAGGCAGTATTGCACAGTGGTCAAGAGCACAGGCTTCACAGCCAGACTTCCCGGATTCAAGTCTCAGTTCTGCTACTTATTTATTGTGTGACATTGGGCAAGTTATTAAATTCTCTATACTTCAGTTTCCACATCTGTAAAATGCAGTTTCCACATCTGTAAAATGCAGATAATAATGGCAACCACGTCATACAGTTGTTGCGTGAAGACTAAATGGCATAATGTAAGTAAAGCACTCAAAACGGTGCCTGGCACAGAGAGAGCATGCTATAAATATTAGCCATTCAAAAATCAAGCATGGTCAATTTAGGAAAATAAGACACATCTTTAACCTTGTTACTCAGCTTCTATTAAAACAGCCTAACAATAACGCTTTAGCAGTTCTGGCAGTCATATTGTGCTGTATATCAAGCTTAAAATCAAATAAACTCTTTTTGTTGTTGTTTTTGTACATTGCTGCATTCATTCAGTAGATATTCTGAATCTGCACCTTACTACCTTTTACAAATATAGTACATTTTTCCAGTCTTCTGAGATCTTTTGAGACAATGATTTTGTCATTCAACCTTCTATTTCCATGTTTCCCTTTGTTAAGTACGTAAATATTTTCACAAAAGAAAACTCATTATGGGGAAGAACAGAAATGCAAGCAACCCTAGGATCTAAGAAAGGAGAACCCTGGGAAACACCAACATATAAAACTGGGAGATTTTCTGGTTCCATTTTAAGGAGGAAGGAGGGACCGTTAATCATATAACGTCAAATAGAGAGCTTGAGAAAGTTAATGTTCAGTCTTAAAAAAAGAAGTCACCAACCCCACTTCCTTGGGCCAACATTCAGCCCCCCAACTGTGTCCAACTTGGAGAGAACTTGCCATGAGCCAAAGCTTTTAATGTCCCTCCCTTTTGAAGGCACAATGGAAACAATTCCCCAGAACAAAGGAGTTGCGTCAGCGAGCTCTCTGTTCTTTCAAGTTGGAAGGACAGTTGATTCACACCATGTGTCGGAGAGAAACACCAGTTAGAACCAAGTGAGATAAATTTTAGGCCTCCTGAGCTGTTTAATATGAAACTGCAATAAATCATCTTTACAGCAAATTATAAACAAAATATTTTGTTTACCCTCCCTCTCATATGCTCCTTCCCTTGAAAAGAAATTTTAAGACTATTCATAATTCCAAGATCACATCTGCTCCATCAAATCACTTTCAGGGGGCCAGCCCCATAGCCAAGTGGTTAAGTTCACGCACTACGCTTCAGTGGCCCAGGGTTTCACCAGTTCAGATCTTGGGTGCGGACATGGCACTGCTCATCAGGCCATGCTGAGGCAGCGTACCACATAGCACAACCAGAGGCACTCACAACTAGAATATACAACTATATACCCGGGGACTTTGGGGAGAATAAAAAAAAAAAGATTGGCAACAGTTGTTAGCTCAGGTGCCAATCTTTAAAAAAAAAAAGAAAAGTAAAGAAATAATTTTCAAATATTAGCATCCAGAACCAATGATCTGGATTATACTCCCAAAACACTGCCCTGGCATATCACAGCCAGCCTTGCTATATACAGTCCTTTGTGTTCCAAGATAGAAGATAGGGTTAGTTGAGTGATGGTCATGGTCTTTTATTATGATCTCACTTCTGTCATTAATTGTCTCTATGTGTAGTCATTTTTGTATCCACTCTGGCCAATGTTACTTTATACCTAGACCAAGAAATCAAATATATATTCAACTACATAAATGATACTAAAATGACTTTATTTTTAATACTCTGAAAGATAAAAATAAAATCTGAAATAACCTTGATCTATGCGGATTTACTTAGAAAAATGGCACTGAAACACTCAAAATGAAATTTAACAGAATGAGTGATTCCAAAACACAAGCCATAAAATATAAGTTGGGGAAAGCCTAGCTTAACATGTTGAAACATTTTTCTGAAAAGAGAGGTTACTAAAACTACATGATTGGTTCAATACAGGGAACTAAGGAATTACAATGGGTAACTGAGGGTAAAGTAAATTGCCTTCCTCTCAGAAATGACTCTATGATTCTAATTTAGATATCTGCCTGAGGCCTAGTATATATTTTCATGATTCCTCTATTATCAATTATCTATTACCTATTATCAATCAATCTGGTCTAGAGTATACGACTTCTTTAGAGAATCTGATACCCTACGCGGCCAACTCTGAAGTCAACAAAATGGCGATCTAGTATTAGGCCCAAACATCACTGCAGAAACAAAGCCTGCTTACCAGCAAAATACTTCTCCAAACAATTCTGTTCAGGCCACTCTCCCAAAGCTAAGAAATATGACTATCACACTCCAGTTCTCCAATCTATGGTATAAGTTGATTATTTACCTAATAAGGGAAAATGGGGGCAATTTTTTAAATGTTAAAGATACACTAAACTAGACGAAATATACTTTTTAAAGGCAGGAGAAATTTGATGGTTAAATAATACAATAATTAACCACAAACAGTTTTCTCAGAAATTTAAGAAAACTGGCTATACTAGGTGGTTTGGACATTTTTCCAACATAGGCTCATTTAATAAGTATTTACTGAGAATTCACTTAAAAAAGAGACAAGAATGTTTCCCTTTGAGGGAGCCCATACTATAGCAAAGAAGGACACAAGGAAATACAATTTTGTTTAAAATCACAATTAAAGGTGATTTTAAACCTGTGAAGAAATTAACATAATGTTTAAATCTGTATACTTAAATCTATACATGTTAAATCAGTACACTTTGCATTATAGCAATCTACAATAATGTTCAGTATAGAACTAGATGAGTCAGAAAAGGCTTCTTGGAGTTGCTGAAAACCAGTAATAAAGGGAAAAAAACATAGGAGGGAAAAAGGACAAATTACACACCAAAAAAACAAAAAATGACTACAGACTTGTCATTCAAATTATGTAAGCAAGAAGACAGTGGAAAGTTATCTTTAAAGGGCTGAAGAAAAAATTGCAGACCTAGAATTCTATATCCAGCAAACATATTCTTCAAAACCTGAGGACAAAGATTTTTTTCAGACAAACAAACTCTTACAGAATTTGTTGCCAGCAGACCTACACTATAAGAAACATTAAAGGAAATTCTTTAGGCAAAAAGAAAATGAAATCAGGTCAAAACATGGATCTACACAGGGGCTGGCCCCGTGGCCGAGTGGTTAAGTTCGCGCGCTCCGCTGCAGGCAGCCCAGTGTTTCGTTGGTTCGAATCCTGGGCACGGACATGGCACTGCTCATCGGACCACGCTGAGGCAGCGTCCCACATGCCACAACTGGAGGAACCCACAACGAAGAATGTACAACTATGTACCGGGGGCTTTGGGGAGAAAAAGGAAAAAAATAAAAAAATCTTAAAATATAAAAACATGGATCTACACAAAAGAATATGAGCATAGGAAATGGTAAATACAAAAATTTTTATCACTTTTAAAATTTCTTTAAAAGATAATCGAACGTTTAAACCAAAAGTAATAGCAATGAACTGTGGAATTCATAACATATATAAAAGTAAAATATATGTTAACAATAACTCAAAAGTCAATAGGGGAAATGAAAGTACACTACTGTAAGGATCTTACACATGAATAGGCATGGTATCATTTGAAGGTAGATTATTGTCTTAATCAGTTTGGGCTGCTATAACAAATTACCATAGACTGGGTGGCTTAAACAACATATATTTATTTCTTACAGTTCAGGAGACCGAAAAATCCAAGATCAAGGCACTGGCCAATCCAGTGTTTGGTTAAGTCCCACTTCCTGGTTTGCCAGACAGCCATCTTATCACTGTATCCTCACATTGCAGGGAGCAGAGGAAAGAGCAAGCTCTCAGCGTGCTTCAGATGAGGGCACAAATCCCATTCATGAAGGCTCCACCTTCATAACCTAATAACCTGCCAAAGGCCCCACCTCCTAATACCATCACACTGGGGTTAGGCTATCAACATATGAATTCTGAAGGGACACAAAACATTCAGGCCACAGCAACCGTCATAAGCTAAAGATGCATTCTGTAAACCCTACAGCAATCACTAAAAAATAAAATAAGGGCCGGCCCAGTGGCATAGTGGTTAAGTTCATGCACTCCGCTTCAGTGGCCTGGGCTTTGCAGGTTCGGATTCCAGGCAAGGACCTGGCACCACGTGTCAAGCCACACTGCGGTGGCGTCCTACATAAAGTAGAGGAAGACTGGCACAGACATTAGCTTAGCGACAATCTTCCTCAAGCAAAAAGAGGAAGATTGGCAACAGATGTTAGCTCAGGGCCAATCTTACTCACACACGAAAATAAATAAATAATAAAATAAAATAAAAAGGTATACCTAATAAGCCAATAGTGGAGCACAAAGGAATTTTAAAATATATTTGGTTTATCTAATGCAGCTAAGGAGAGTAAAAAATGAGGGAAAAAGGGACAAAGAACAGACGGGACAAATAAAAAATAAACAGCAAGACAAGAGATTTAAACCTAGTCAAATAGGTAATTTTACTAATGTGAATGGCTTCCTCTTTTCCCGCTTTCTTTTCAATTAATTGTATATACTTTCTCTTCCCCCCTTCCCATCATTTGAGCTAATGTAGTCATTCCTTCGTGTAGTGCCTTGGCATAGTTTTTTGGGGGGGGGGGGGGTTGTTTTCTGTGGTTTTTTTAAGATTTTTATTTTTCTTTTTTCTCCTCAAAGCTCCCCAGTACATACTTATTTTTTAGTTGTGGGTCCTTCTAGTTGTGGCATGTGGGAGGCCGCCTCAGCGTGGCTTGATGAGCTATGACCATGTTCACACCCAGGATCCGAACTGGTGAAATCCTGGGCCTCCGAAGCAAAGTGCAGGAACCCAACCACATGGCCACGGGGCAGGCCCCCCTTGGTATAGTTTTGTTGCTTGTGTTTATTCTGCTTGAGGATCTTGAAGCTTCTTGGATTTCCATTCTAATTTTTCAGAGAAAACCACTTTAAACTTTTTAAAATGCTTCTGGCTTTAATTTTCTTGAGGTAAGTGCATATCTGTAAAAAATATGATAATATTCCTGCTTTCTTTTTATCAGTTTTAGATACTTCTTGCTATAATCTATTAGATTAAACGTACCTCATCCTACCATATTATATTCCTCTTTCTCTCTTCTCAATATATTTATACCACTTTTAGTTTTTCTAAAGATTACTTTTGTAACTTAATATACTATGCTTAATAATTACTTATGCTTTTAGTTCTTAGTAATATGCTTTTATTTCTTATCATTAACTACAGATTATCTTGACCCTCAACTATGTAAAGTGAGGCATTAGCTCCCCCGTACGTTCTCTTTATTTCTTTTTGATACCTTCTCTCAACTGCTCAAATGAATTTTACATTGACTGGGTTGATTATATATATATTCTGTTTCAGAATCATAATTGTCTTTTATGGTTTACCCATACTTTGTTTTTGAAAACCAATAAACAACATTTGTATTATTTTGACTATATAAATTTTCTTCACTTTCAAGCCAGGTTGTATACTAAGATTATCATTCCTCTCTTGTTGGAATCCCCCATTTTTCTGGAAACCTCTCTCTTGAAGTCTCCCTTTCTTCTGCTCTAGTCTAAACAGATACCTGTCCAGGCCTTCTGCATACCTGTTTGTGATGTTCTTTCTTGGTTGACTTACAGAGCTGCTAAGACAATCAGAAATTAAGGGAACAAATGCTGGAGATCAGGGAAAAATGAGAAGGGCTGGGCCAACATTCTTCAGTCACTTTTTCCCCTCAAGGCATTTGCCAAATCCACACACAAGTAAAGAGGCTAAGTTTCCAGTAAAGAGACCAAGCAGAAGGCCATGACTAAGAGGTAGAGAAATCAGTTTTTGACAGTTTTATGGAGCTGAAATGACATACATTAGAGACTTAAGATATAAAGATCCTAAAGAGGGAAAATGGGAAGAAAACAGGACACTCTTCTGTTTTTCTCTCAACATATGTGCTGAATTCTTAAACTACACGGGACAAGAGGCTAAGAAGACATGCAAAAAGTCTCTGAGAAGCAGAACAGAGTTTTAGGAAGTCTTGAGGCATGGAGGAAATAAAGATTAGACTTCAGGCTCCAGCTGGGGAAAGAGGCCCTAATCATCATTCCAGTCTTTGGAATGCGCGGGGGACTACATCATAATTAGTCCTGAGCCAGAGGCAGCCGCAGCCTAGACGGAGCCAGCTCTGGCCCTGACTGCACCAAGCAGATCGTCATTGCCACTCGAAACCGCACAACTTGTTTTATCCCCATTCGGTCCAAAATTACCAGGCATGCCAAGGGAGAGGATCACATGACTGAAAACCAAGATCCACAGATGATCCAGATATTGAAATTGTCAGAAAAGGACTTTAAAATGGGTATAATTAATATGACAAGAAAAAAAGGAAAAAGATGTTAACAGGAAAAATATGTCAAATAACAATTGAATGATACCTTACAGTGCTGAAAAAAATAAACTGCAGCATAGAATCCTAAAACTACTTTAAAAAAAGTCCTTTAAAAATTACAACAAGCAATGTAAAATGCTGCGTCGGCTATGGAAAACAGTTTGGCAGTTCCTCAAAATATTAAAAATAAAATTACCATGCAATCCAGCAATTCCACTTCTGAGTATATAGCCAAAAAAACTGAAAGCAAGGACCCAGATACTTATTTATTGAAAGGAAGGACCCATATTTATACATCTGTGTTCACAGCAGCATTATTCACAACATCCAAAAGGAGGAAGCAACCCAAGTGTCCATTAACAGATGAACGGATAAACAAAATATGGCCCACATGCAATGGAATATTATTCTGCCTCAAAAAGGAAGAAAATTCTGACACATGCTACAACATGCATGAACACTGAAGACATTACGCTGCCAGTAACAAAAGGACAATTACTGTATGACTCCACTTATATGAATTTCACAGAATAGTCGGATTCATAGAGACAGAAAATAGAATGGTGGCTACCCGGGACAGGGGGAAGTGGAGAATGTGGAGTTACTGTTTAATGGGTACAGAGTTTCAGTGTGAGAACATCAGGAAAGTTCTGGAGATGGATGATGGTGATGATTGCACAACAATGTGAATATACCTAATACCACTAAACTGCACACTTGAAAATGGTTAAAATGGTAAATCTCGTTATGTATGTTTTACCACAATTTCAGAAGAATTAAGGAAAAATAAAGAAATTTTTCATACGAAGAAGCAAAAAAGATGAGAGAATGTATCAGTACCAGGCTTGTACCAAAAGAAATGCTAAAGAGAGTTCTTCAGGTAAAAAGACAGTGATCTCAGAATGACGCACAGAAATGTGGGAGGAAATAAAAATCAACCAAAAAGGGTAAACACAAATGAAAGCTAACTCTACAAAATAATAAGGATAACGTCTTGTGGGCACTAAATGATGTAAAATTAAAATTCGCGACAGTAATAGCTTAAGATGTGGAAGAGGGTGTCAAGGAGGTGATAAAGGTATCAATTTATATTACATGCTGATGAGTCAGATAGATACTGTAATCCTTAGAGTAACTCCTAAAGATTAGAAAAAGAAGAAAAACCCACGCACGGCTAAAAACATACTAACAATGTCAATCATCAGGGAAAGAAAATGCGGCAGGCGTCAGCCTTTTCCACAAGAACAGTGAAGACAAGATACTCAAAGAAATAAAATGAGCCAAGAATTTTAAGGTCAACCCATCTATTCTTTGATTATAAAGTCTACAGAGCAGCCATTCTTAATACACAATAACTCAAAAATTACTGTTCATATAAATCCTTCTTAAGGCAACTACAGGGGAAGGAACGCCAACCAAACTAGATGACAGGAGAAACTTCAACAAAAAAGATGAGCAGTAACAAGTGAACATATTTAACTACAACTCTAAGACAAAAACAAGATCAGATAACAGTGACGAAATGTGGTATGTAAAAATAGTATGGGGCCAGCCTGGTGGTATAGTGCTTAGGTTCACCCACTCTACTTCAGCAGCCCAGGGTTCACAGGTTCAAATCCCAGGTGCAGACCTACACACTGCTCATCAAGCCATGCTGTGGCGGCATCCCACATACAAAAAATGGAGGAATACTGGCACAGATGTTAGCTCAGGGCCAATCTTCCTCAGCAAAAAAAGAAAAAAAAGTATAGAGAGAGAGAGAGAGAGAGAGAGTATAGAAAAATTATACAAATTATACAACTGGTAAAAGTAAGAGAGAAAAGATAGAAAGTCAAATAAGCTGGTGGATTTTCTCATACCTAATAACCAGGAGTCAAAGCCAAGAAAATCAAGTACAAGTCTACAATCCCTAATCTAAAATCCTTGGGGTAGAAGTGTTTTGTATTTCAGAATCTTGAAAATTTTAAAAAACAAAAATAGTGTATATGTCATATATAACATCCCTAGTGAGGTCTTAAGAAGCATTCTCCAGTCAATCACATTAGTATTTCTGCAGCAAAATGTAGGACTATCCACATAAGTGGTAAATATAAAGACTATCACTACCTCACATCAACTCAGGTCAGGTTTTGCCCAATGAATTCAGGCAGGTTTTGACAACAAACAGTTTTCAGAGCCTTTGAGATTTTCGAATAGCAAATGAGAAAGAACAGGCTAGCAGAATTCTAAGTATATCAAGACTACAAACTAAAACACTAAGATAATATTATCAACTAATATTTAGTGGTAAGGGAAAAAAGAGGGAAGGAGTACAGAATAAGTTTTACTGTTGCTGTCAGATGAGGAAACAATAAATACTATCTTTTTTTTAAAAAAAAAAAAAGGGGGGGGGGCGATAAGGGGACAGAGAATACAATACAAAGGAACCAGAAAAACAAAAATACAATTTTTAAAAAATTCAAAGAAATAAAGAGACCATGAGATATGGCTTCAAAGCAGTATGTTCCTCCCCCTCAAAATAAAATTCTTTTACTTGCTACTAAGCTATTTTTACATAACTAACTACATTGTTCTAAATTCCCAAGTTTCTCTACTTGCAGAATGAATTGCTGATGAGCATAAAAGTCACTAGGGGGCAGCAAAGCACAAAGAGTATCCTCTGAAAAGTGGTGAAAACTCCAAGGTCCTGACATAGCTGGTGTATGAACTGCTCAAAACATTTCAGTCATTTGCAAGCACAATTAAACACCAACTAACCTATAACATCTGGTTTTAAAAGATTCATTATATTACTTTAAATTTTTTAATTTTTATTTTGAAATAATTTCACATTGCACAAATAATATAGAGAACTCCCATAGAGCCTTTATGCAGAATTCCCCAATTTGCAATACTTTTGCAACATGTGTTTTATCACTCTTTCAATATATATGTACATGCATGTTTATTTTTCTAAACCATTGGAGAATATGTGGCATATATTATGCCCTTAAAACTGCAATGTGGGGGCCGGCTCCGTGGCCGAGTGGTTAAGTTAGCACACTCCGCTTCAGCGGCCCAGGGTTTTGCCAGTTAGGATCCTGGGCTGGGACCTAGCACCTTCATCAAGTCACAATGAGGCGGTGTCCCACATGCCACAACCAGAAAGACCTACAACTAAAATATACAACTATGTGCTGAGGGGCTTTGGAGAGAAGAAGAAGAAAAAAAATTACAGTGTGTATTTGCTCTCTCACCTAACTACATACACTTATCAAATTCCAGAAATTTTACATTGATAACAACTATAATTTACTCCACAGTCCATATTCCAGTTTGTCAACTGTCCCAGTAGTATTCTTTAGAGCATTTTCACTTCCTCCTGGAGAGGATCCAGTCTAGGATCATGTATTACATTCAGCTGTCATGTCTCTTCAGTTTCCTTTCATCTAAACTAGCAGTTCTCAAACTTTTTAGACAAGTACCACTTCACACTATCTAAAGCACTTTTGTTTAGATGGATTATACACATATATGGAATTATATTATATATTTTACCATACTAGAAATTAAAACTGAGAAATTAGAGAATATTAATTCATTTAAGTTAACAATAAACCCTTTACATGTTAAAGAATGCATTACATGAAAAACAATTATATATTCCAAAACAAAAAAAAATTAGTGTTCTGTCTACATTTGTGCAAATCTCTTTAATGTTTGGCTTAAGGGAAGACATCTGAATTCTGTAGCCTATTCTGCATTCAATCTATTATTGCAATGTGGTGTTTCAGTTACAGCGTATGAAGAAAACCCAGGTTCATACAAGCGTAGTTGGAAAAAGTACAGAGTGTTTTTAAAGCCCTTTCAGATAATTTTACAAATCTATAAATTTTTGACACAACCTCAAAACTCCAGAAGTTTTGGATTAAAATCCATTGGTCCATCTTATACTTCGAATGAATCTTGTACCCATGTATGATTCTGTAACAGCAGAAATTGGTCATTTGAAAAATACTGGTTCACTGGGTTGTGCAGGTCTTCCAAATGTTGACATATAACATTATACAATATCAAAATATTACACTCATTAATATCACCACTTAGTCTCATTAATTAAAAAAGTTTATAAGCATTGGCAATCTTTACAAGGGCAACAGGCCACATCTGCAAAAATATAAACAGGCCACAACAGTAAATCCCACTCAAGTAGTGCAAATAATAAGTCAGTCATTCCATAGAACACAATAATAAAGATGGACTTAAAATCTAATCATAATAAATAATATTACAATATCACCATATATCAGAATGGCTAAAATAAAAAATAGTGACATCAAATGCTGGCAAGGATGCAGAGAAACTGGATCTCTTATACATTACTGCTAAGAATGTAAAACAGCACAGTCACTCAGGAAAATAGTTTGGCAGTTTCTGTAAAAATTTACACTTACCATACAACCCAGCAACTGCACTCCTGGGCACTTATTCCAGAGAAATGACCACTTACATTAACCAACACCTACAAATTTGTACATGAATTTTCATAGGAGCTTTAACCCTAATAGCCAGTGAAAGGTTCTTTCTCTGCTTGACACTAAATACTTGGTGTCTTTACCAACACCAATGCTCTGACACCAAGGAGATGTCCTACAATTCAATTCAATTCTGACACTAAATACTGGAGCTAAAGTCAGACCCCACAAATAAAGAAAGGCCTCAGTCCCAGAAGACTGCCCTCACTTCAGACACCAGTAACAAATGGGATGGGTTATCTCGGCTACCCACATTCCTGCCTGGGCAACTACAAATTCAGAGATTCCCATGCGTACCCTCCCTGAAGTCAGGTTCAATAATTTACTAGAACAACTCACAGAACTCAGGAAAACACTTTACTTACTGTTATTGTTTTATTATAAAGGACACAACTCAGGAACAGCCAAACAGAAGACATCCATAGAGCAAGGTATGGGAGAAAGAGGGTGTGTGGAGCTCGATGCACTTTTCAGGCACAACATCCTTCCAACACTTGAATGGGTTCACCAACTCAGAAGCTCTCCAAACTCTGTCCTTTAGAGATTTTTATGGCAGTTTCACTATATAACCATGATTGATTAAATCACTAATCATTTGTGACTGCACTCAATCTCCAGCCCCTTTCTACTCCCCAGAGGTTGGGGGATGGGGTTGAAAGTTCCAACTCTCTAATCAAGGCTTGGTCTTTCTGGTGACCAGTATCCATCCTAAAGCTATCTAGAGGCCCCCCAAGAGTCATCCTATTAGCATAAATTCAGGTATGGTTCAAAGGGGCCTGTTAACAAAAGATGCTCTTATCACTCCTATCATTCAAGAAACTCTAAAAGTTTTAGTTCAGCCAAAAAACTCAAAACAGCCTAGATGTCCTTCAACAGGTAAGTGCTCAAGCAGTGGTACATCCATATTGTGGAATACTACTCAGCCATAAAAAGGAAAAACTATTAATAAATGCAACAACTTGGATGAATCTCCAGAGAATTATGCTGAGTGAAAAGAAAATCCAATTCCAAAAGGTTACATACTGTATGATCCATTTAGATAATTTTAAAATGGCAAAATTTCAAAAATAGAGATTAATGATTACCAGGAGTTGGGGGGGTGGGGCAGCAAGGAGGTGAATGTGATCAAAAAAGGGCAATACAAGGGATCCTTATGGTGATGAAACTGTTTGGTATATTGACTATAGTGATGAACACACCAACTTACATGAGATGAAACTATATAGGACTAAATACACACACACAAATGACTATAAGTAAAACATAGAAACCTCAACAACATCAGTGGCTTGTATCATGTCAACATCTTGGTTGTAATGTTGTACGATTGTTCTACAAAATATTACCACTGGGGGAAACTGGGTAAAGGGTACATGGGATCTCTCTAGTATTTTTCTTACAACTGTATGTGAACCTACAACGATCTCAATAGAAATTTCAATTTAAAAATCAATACCAGATATCTAAAGAAAATTTGGAATACTGTTTTTATAATTTAGAGGTAAGGAAGGCCCTTGTAAGCAAGACATAAAACTCAGAAGCATGAAAGAAAAAGACTGGTAGATTTTTACTGTAACAAAATGTTAAAGTTCTGTATAAGAACTTGCAACATGAATTAGGTCAAAAAGCAAAATTCAGAAATGTATTTGCAAAACATACAATGAAAGATTAATATACCTGATATATAAAGATTCCTACAAATCAGTAAGTAAAAGCAAACAACCCAATAGAACACACTGGACAAAGTTTGAGTTTCCAATTGTTAGCAGAGGAAATAAAATACAAAAAAAGATGCTCGACTACTCTGATCATTAGGAAACTGTAAATGAAAACAAAAAATCAGATACTATATAATAGGCTCACAGGCACCAATGAATGTTAGCTTTCTATCCCTCTTGCCTGCAGGGTTCTCCAAGAAGCTTAGTATGTTGAATGCTGCATATGTGCAAGCCCCAGCAGTGCCTAGAACATAGCAAGGACTCGATAAATATTTATTGTATGAATGAAAGAACATGGTTCCTCAAAAGTCAGAAGCAAAAATGACAGGGTAGGAAACTCCAAATGCTCATCCCTCCACAAAAACAATGAAGAAACCAGCAAAAATGGTCACAATCAACTCTCAGAATTCATGAAACTAACCAAAAGCTTGCAGCAACCAAGGGAGTGATTAATCAAGAAAAAACAGCTGAAGTAGAGTTTAAGGGAAATCTCTGTCAAATGATTAGCTGACCACTAAACTAATGGAACAGAGGCTTTAGTGGCCACACACGATAAAGAATACAGACTTCAGAAAATTAGTTCAGGAAATTCACTAAACAAACAACTACTGCAACAAGCAGCAACAACCAAACCTTGAGAGGGAGGATAACAATTTTTAAAGTTATCACGTGATGATATTCAAAATGTCTGGCTTTCAGCAAAAAATTATGAGGCATGAAAATAAACAATAAAGCACAGACCATATACAGGCAAAAACAAATTAACAGAAACTGTCCCTAAGAAACTAAGACAGTGGATTTACTAGACAAAGACTTTAATCAACTATTTTAAATATGCTCAAAGAGCCAAAGGACAACATGGACAAAGACTTAAAAGAAACCATGAGAAGGATATCTCACCAAATAGAGAGTATCAATAAACAGATAACAATTATTAAAAAAAACCAAACAGAAATTCTGAAGTTGAAAAGAACAATAATTGAAATGAAAATTCACAAGAGGAGTTTTAACAGTAGATGTAAGTAGACAGAGAAATAATCAATTACCTTGATGATAGGTCAATTGAGATTACCCAGTCTGAGGTGCAAAAAAAAGAAAAGTGAAACAGCCCAAGAGATCTGTGGAATACCATCAAGCATACCAACATATGGATTATGGAAGTCCCAGAAGGAAAGGAAAGAGAGAGAGAAAGGAGCAGAAAGAATATTTGAAGAAATAATGGACAAAAATTTCCAAAATTTGATGAAAGACATGAATACACAAATCCAAGGAGTTCAATAAACTCCAAGTAAGATAAAGAGATCAACATCAAAGCACATTATAATCAAAGTGTCAAAAGACAGAACGTTGAAAGCAGCAAGAAGCAACTTGTCATGAAATAAGGATTCTCAGTAAGATTAAATAGCCAGTTTCTCACCAGAAGCCATGAAGCCTAGAAGGTAGTGAGAAGACATATTCAAAGTGCTGAATGAAAAAACT
This sequence comes from Equus caballus, assembly GCF_041296265.1. Classification (NCBI taxonomy): domain Eukaryota; kingdom Metazoa; phylum Chordata; class Mammalia; order Perissodactyla; family Equidae; genus Equus; species Equus caballus. The sequence goes on along the minus strand of NC_091698.1, from coordinate 45,872,381 downwards.
GTTAACCAAGAATTTATTATCTGGCAAAACTATCCTCCAAAATGGAGGAGAAATTAAGACATTCCTGGACAAATGAAAACTGAAATAATTCGTCACTAATAAACCTGCCCTACAAGAAACACTAAAGGCAGTCCTTCAGGTTGAAATGACAAGACAGTAACTCAAATCAACACAAGGAAATAAAGAACACCAGCAAAGTTTAACTACATAGGTAAATAAAAATGTCCATATTAATGTACTTTTGGTTTCTAATTCCTCTTTTTCCTATATGATTTAAAAGACAAGTACACAAAACAATAACTCTCTATGTTGATGGGCACACAAAGTATAAAAACGTAATTTATGACAACAATAGAAAGGCACAATGGAATTAAGCAGGAACAAACTTTCTGTGTATTATTGAATTCAAGTTGGTATTAATTCAAACTAGATTGTCATAAATTAAGATGTTAATTGTAATCCCCAGGACAACCACAAAGAAAGTAACTTTAAAAGATACAGTAAAAGAAAATAGAAGGGAATCAAAATATCACACTAGAAGACACCATTCTAATACAAAAGAAGATAGTAATGGAGAAATTGGAGGAACAAAAAAGATATGACACACAAAACACATAGCAAAATGGCAAAAGTAAACCCCTCCTTATCAGTAGTTACAATAAATGAAACTAGACTAAACTCTCCAATTAAAAGGCAGAGATTGATAGAATGGATCAGAAAAAAATTACCCAACTATCCAACTATAAGCTTTCTATAAGAGATTCACTTTAGAGCCAAAGACACAAATAGGTTGAAAATGAAAGGATGGAAAAGATACACCATACAAACAGTAACCAAAAGATTAGCTGGATAAACCAAAAGAAACTTAAAAGTGGACAAAATAAACTTGAACACAAAAATAATTACAAAAGAAAAAGGACATTATATAATGATAAAATGGCCAATCCATCAAGATGACATAACCATGAGAGATAAACAGCATAACAGTACTATCGTTGTCATCTCTGTTTTAGAGGTTCAGAAAACTAGTACTCAAACCCTAGTCTGCAGACAGCTCTTTCTAGAACAATGTACTGCCTACAATAGAAACAGAATGAAATCTTTAGTGCCTTAACAGGTAGGAACATGCTTCATACTAGTAATGAAAAACATTTTATATACTGATGGAGAGTCTCCAGTTGACCTTTAGCCTGTTTATGCCAAAATGTCATCTTTCTAATTCAGGAAAAGGATGTACTAATCTCATTAATCAACACATTCAGGCCAAGAACTATAAATCATGACTAAGATTTGCTATTAGTGATCTCCCCTTCCTTCTGAACACCTCACATCTCTGGGTTAAAAACTATCATACTCAACATTTTCCCCAAATTGCCATGTTTCAGAGGAAACTTAAGATCACCGATGAACTTCAAAGTCTTTTTTTTTGTTTTAAAGTATGCTTTTTGGTGAGGAGGAATGGCCCTGAGCTAACATCTGTTGCCAATCTTCCTCCTTTTTTTCCTGCTCCCCAAAGCCCCAGTACATGGTTGTATATCCTAGTTGTAGGTCATTCTAATTCTTCTATGTGAGACACTGCCACAGCATGGCTTGATGAGCAGTGCATAGGTCCATGCCCAGGATCTGAACAGGCAAACCCTGGGCCACTGAAGCAGAGCACGCGAACTTCAAACACTCAGCCACAGGGCCAGCCCCCAGAGTTTATTTTCTTTAAGTTTGTGAGTTTTCTAGAAAGTGTTCAAGTTCAAAAACATAGTACAGAAAACAAACGGATTAGTGAAAATTGTAATGTGCACCTCATATATTAACGGGATATAAAATATGCAGTGCACACATACATAATATAATATAAACATTATAGTATTTATAACTAACATTTATTCCATTTTTACTATTTATAAAGGACTGTTCTAAATACTTCTTATGTACTATCTTGCTTAACCTCAAAATCACCCCATGATAGAAGGTCATAGTATTATCTTCATTTTACATTAGAAAAGAGTGAATCACAAGGTAAATTACTTGCCAAGGCACAGAGGCATGATTAAGGTGTAAGTACACTGACACAGAATACCACAATCATTTATTTCTCTATCTGCCTATAAAAAAAAGTATATGTACTATATATATGATAGCAAAGTACATATTATAATTTGCTGCCCCTACACAAAATATACATATTATGTAACATTATAAATATACATGTTATATATACACAAAACTTTTTTACATGCATATTTGTGTACATTTGTGTATTCTTCAACTACATAGAAAACATTTGTCAAAAATGTAAAACACATTAACAACAGGTCAACACAAGAGTTCTAAGTTGCAGTTTTACCTAACACCAGCTTCACCCCATGTCTTCAGATGCTTGCTCATAGTAAGCCAATAAATTAACTGTTTTGCTTAAATTAATTCACACTGAGTTACTGTCACTTGCAACCACAGTCCCAACTAATATAAATATGTATTATTTTCATAATCAGAAAAAAGGCAAAAATTATTTCTATCCTGTTTCTTTTTAAAAAGTGGTCTATATGTAACATGCTGCATTATTAAATTATAAACTCCAAGAGAAAAGGAAGAATTAATAGCTTAATAAACAACAAAAATATGCCTGAAATAAACTGGATTTTCCAAATTTACAAATGCCTCTATACCAATAAAATCAAAACAAGTGAAAAGTTTAAATCATTTCTTTCACTAAAGCAAAACAGGATTACAAGAACGAGTTCTTCCAACACTTTACAAAATAACTTGATTATACAAGGATTTTCTGTAGCATTTTTTGATGTTGTTATTGTTCTATTTTTTCTCCTGTGTATCTTCAGAACACTTTATACAGGATGAAAGTGCTTTAAGAAATCTGAAGGATTCAGTTCCCTAAGATATTATATCTTAACCCTGAATTGTTCATGTTCTTTAAATACCCAGTAGTGGGACAGCTGGATCATATAGTTGTTCTATTTTGAATTTTTTGAGAAATCTCCATATTGTTTTCCATACTGGCTGCACCACTTTGCATTCCCACTAATGCACACTTTCCCTTTTCTCCACACCCTCTCCAAGATTTGCTAGTTTTTGTCTTGCTAATTATAGCCAATTCTGACAGTAATAAGGCGATATCTCATTGTAGTTCAGATTTGCATTTGCCTAATAATTAGTGATGTTGAACAACCTTTCATGTGCCTGCTGGCCATCCGTATATCTTCTTTGGAAAATGTCTGTTCAGATCCTCTGCCCATTTTTTGATTGAGTTATTTGCCTTTTCGTTGTTGAGTTGTATGAGTTATGCATTCTGGAGATTAACCCCTTGGATATATGATTGCCAATATTTTCTCCCAGGTGGTGGGTTGTCTTTTCGTTATGTTCATGGTTTCCTTTGCCTTGCAAAAGCTTTTTAGTTTGATATAGTCCCATTTATTTTTTCCTTTTGTTTCCCCTGTCTGAGTAGACATGATACTTGAAAAGATGCTGCTAAGACTGATGTCAAAGAGTGCACTGCCTATATTTTCTTCGAGGAGTTTTATGGTTCCAGGTCTTACATTAAAGTCTTTAATAGATTTTGAGTTAATTTTTGTGTATGGTGAAAGATAATAGTCTATTTTCATTCTTTTGCATGTGGCTGTCCACTTTTCCCAGTACCATTTATTGAAGAGATTTTCCTTTCTCCTTTGTATGTGCTTGGTTCCTCTGTTGAAGATTAGCTGTCCATAGACGTGTAGTTTTATTTCTGGGCTTTCAGTTCTATTCCATTGATCTGTCTGTCTGTTTCTGTGCCAGTACCACGCCATTTTGATTACTATAGCTTTGTAGTATGTTTTCAAGTCAGGGATTGTGATGCCTCTAGCTTTGTGCTTCTTTCTCAGGACTGCTTTAGCTATTCAGTGTCTTTTCTTATCCCACATAAATTTTAGGATTCTTTGTTCTATTTCCGTGAAAAACGTCATTGGCATTCTGATTGGGATTGCATTGAATCTGTAGATTGATTAGGTAATATGGACATTTTAACTATGTTTATTCTTCCAGTCCATGTACATGGAATATCTTTCCATTTCTTTATGTCGTCTTCAACTTCTTTCAATAATGTCTTACAGTTTTCAATGTATAGGTCTTTCACCTCATCGGTTAAATTTATTCCTAGATATGTTATTCTTTTTGTTGCATTATAAATGGGATTTTATTCTTGACTTCTCTTTCTTCTAGTTCATTATTAGTATATAGAAATGCAATTAATTTTTGTCGATTTTGCACCCTGCAATATTGCTGTAGATGTTGATTATTTCTAATAGTTTTCTGGAGGTTCTTTACGATTTTCTATATATAGAATCATGCAGTCTGGAAACAGTGAGAATTTCACTACTTCTTTTCCAATTTGGATAGCTTTTATTTCTTTTTCTTGCCTAATTGCTCTGGCCAAAACCCCCACTACTATGTGAAATAAGAGTGGTGAGAGGGGTCACCCTTTGCTTGTTCCTGTCCTCAAACAGATGCCTTTCAGTTCTTCCCCACTGAGTAGGATGTTGGCTGTGGGTATGTCATATGTGGCCTTTATTAGGTTGAGGTACTTTCCTTTTATAGCCATTTTATTGAGAGTTTTTATCATAAATGGATGTTGGATCTTGTCGAATGCTTTCTCTGCATCTATTGAGATGATCATGTGATTTTTATTCCTCATTTTGTTAATGTGGTGTATCTCATTGATTGATTTGCAGATGTTGAGCCATTCCTGTGTCCCTTGTATAAATCCCACTTGATCATGGTGTATGATCCTTTTAATGTATTTCTGTATTTGTTTGCCAATATTTTGTTGAGGATTTTGGCATCAATGTTCATCAGTGATATGGGCCTGTAATTTTCCTTCTTTGCATTGTCCTTGTCTGGTTTTGGTATCAGGGTTATGTTGGCCTCATAAAATGAGTCAGGAAGCATTCCATCTTCTTCAATTTTTTGGAACAGTTTGAGAAGAACAAGTATTAAATCTTCTTTGAATGTTTTGTAGAATTCTCCAGAGAAACCATCTGGTTCTGGACTTTTGTTTTTTGGGAGGTTTTGATTACTGTTTCAATCTCTGTATTTGTGATTGGTCTATTCAGATTCTCTATTTCTTATTGATTCAGTTTTGGGAGGTTGCATGAGTCTAAGAACTTATTCATTTCTTCTAGGGTATCCAATTTGTTGGCATATAGTTTTTCATAGTATTCTCTTATAATCCTTATTTCTGTGGTATCTGATGTAATTTCTCCTCTTTCATTTTTAATTTTATTTGTTTTAGCCATCTCCCTTTTTTTCTTAGTGAGTCTGACTACAGGTTTGTCAATTTTGTTTATCTTCTCAAAGAACCAGCTCTTAGTTTCATTGAGCCTTTCTACTACTTTTTCAGTTTCTGTTTCATTTATTTCTGCTCTAATTTTTATTAATTCCCTCCTCCTGCTGACTTTGGGCTTTGCTTGTTCCTCTTTTTCTAGTTCTGCTAGGTGCAGTTTAAGGTAGATGATTTGAAATTTTTCTTGTTTGTTGAGCTAGGCCCATATTGCTATAAATTTCCCTCTTAGAACTGCTTTTGCTGCATCCCATGAGAGTTGCTATGTTGTCCTTTCATTTTCATTTGTCTGCAGGTATTTTTTGATTTCTTCATTTATCCAATGGTTGTTCAGCAGCATGTTGTTTAGTCTCCACATATTTGTGATTTTCCCAGCCTTTTTTCTTGTAGTTGATTTGTAGTTTCATAGCATTGTGGTTGGAAAAGATGCTTGTTATGATTTCAATATTCTGAAATTTACTGAGGCTTGCCTTGTTTCCCAACATATGGTCTATCTCTGAGAATGTTCCATGTGCACTTAAGAAAGATGTGTATTCTATTTTTGCATGGAATGTTATATATATAGAGAGAGAGAGAGAGAGCAAGTCTATCTGGCCTAGTATTTCATTTAAGGCCACTGTTTCCTTGTTGAATTTCTGTCTGGCTAATCTATCCATTAATGTAAGTGGGGTGTTCAGGTCCCCAAGTATTACGGAGTTGATGTCAATTTCTTCCTTTAGATCTGCTAATAGTTGCTTTATATAGTTTGGTGCTCCTGTGTTAGGTACATATATATTCATAAGTGTTATGTCCTCTTGGTAGAATGTCTGCTTTATCAATACACTGCCCCTTTTTGTCTCTCATTGTCTTTTTTATCTTGAAATCTGCTTTCTCTGATATAAGCATGGCAACATCTGTTTTCTTTTGCTTGCCATTTGCTTGGAGCATCATCTTCCATCCCTTCACTCTGAGCCTATGTTTGTCTTTAGAGCTAAAATGTATTTCCTGGAGGCAGCATATTGTTCGGTCTTGCTTTTTATTCCATCCAGCCACTCTGTGTCTCCTGATTGAAGAATTCAATCCATTTACATTTAAAGTGATTACTGATATTTGAGGGCCCAATACTGCCATTTTACCTCTTGTTATCCAGTTGTTCTATCCTTCCATTGTTTATTTTCCCTTGTATTTCTGACTGCCATTTCAGTTTGGTGGTTTTCTGTGACGGTTTTCTAAGTTCTCTATTTATTTACAATTTGTGGCTCTGCTCTGTTTTATTCAGTGGTTACCATGAGGTTTGTATAAAAGATCTCATAGATGAGATAGTCTATTTTCTGACAGCTTCTTATCTCCATTAGCCTAAGCAGGTTCCACCTTTCCCTCTTTCCCTTCTGAGTTACTGTTGTCACAAATTATTCTTTTTTGTGTTGTGATTTTCTGACTAAATTGAAGTGTTTATAGTTATTTTTGATGCTTTCTTCCCTTTAACTTTTCTGTTATATTTAAGCATTTGCTAACCTGTTCTGATAGAGAGCAGCTATTTTATGATTCTGCCTGTCTATTTATTTTCTAGCTCAAAGCTTTGTAAATCTTTGCCTTTTTGTTTCACGTAGGAGGACTTCCATCATCATTTCTTGTAAGGCAGGTCTAGTGGCAATGAATTCCCTCAGCATTTGTTTATCTGAGAAAGCTTTTATTTCTCCATCATACCTGAGGGATAGTTTCACTGGATAGAGTAATCTTAGCCAAAAGTTTTTGTCTTTCAGTATTTTGAATATATCATTCCATTCGCTCCTAGCCTGTAATGTTTCTGCTGAAAAATCCACTGAAAGCCTGACAGAGGTTCCTTTGTGGGCTATTTTCTTCTGCCTTGCTACCCTTAATATTTTGTCTTTGTCATTGACTTTTACCGGTTTTAGTATTATATGCCTTGGAGAAGGCCTTTTTACATTGATGTAATTAGGAGTTCTATTGGCTTCATGTACTTGTAAGTCCAGTTTCTTTCCTAGGTTTGGGAAGTTCTCAGCTATTATTTCTCTGAACAAGCTCTCTGCTTCTTTCTCCCTGTCTTCTCCCTCTGGAATCCTATAATCCTTATGTTGCTTTTCCTAATTGAGTTGGATATTTCTCAAAGAATTTCATTTTTTTTAAATCTTAGTTCTCTCTCTCTTCCACCTGAAGCATTTCTGGATTCCTGTCCTCTAATTCACTAATTCTGTCCTCCACAAGATCAGCTCTATTTTTTATGGTTTCCAGAAAAATTTTTATCTCATTAATTGTATTCTTCATATCCAGAATTTCTGTATAGTTTTTTTTAAGGGCTGCAACCTCTTTGGTGAAGTATTCCTTCTGTTCATTAATTTTATTCATGAGATCACTGAACTGTCTTTCTGAGTTTTCTTGTAACTCATTGAGTTTCTTTATGACCACAGTTTTGAGTTCTCTGTCATTTATACCATAAATTTGTGACTTCAGGAATGTTTTTTGGAGACTTGTCATTTTCCTCCTGCTCTGAAGTGTTACTGTAGTTTTTCATGGCGTTTGATGAACTGATCCTTTACTGGCACATTTGTGGTATTATCAAGTCACAGATTCCACCTGCCACTGCTTGGGAGGAGCAGGAGCTGTGTTTCCACCCCATCTGCTGGAAATTGTGTGGGTACAGCTACCCTGCATTTGTACAGGCAGGCCACAGCCATTCAGCAGGTTGATCTCATGGGGACAGGGCTTCTTTGCTCAGCAGGCGGGTTGCACAGGCACAGGCCAGCCCTGTGCTTGGGGGTGGTTTGGCTGAGCTGCTGTGTTTGGTGAGTGGGGCTCCTTCACAGGGGTGGGCTACTGCCACTCAGTGTGGAGTGTTCCCATGATCAGGGCCACCATGGCAGGGTGGGCGTTCCACAAGCCAGGTTACCAATCCAGGCTACCATGCCAGGCTGTCCTCACCTCCTCTTATAGTTGCTCCTGGCCACTATGAGAGGCTCCATGACCTGGCTTGCTGCTGCCAGGGAGGAGTAGGGGGGGTCACCTAGTTCCACTGCTTCCCAGGGATCCAGTTCACCCACCTTCAGATGTATAGCTGCATAGATCTCTCAGGTGTCCTGTTGTGTTGTGTGGGAATGCTCTCTTGGTTACTGAATGCCCATTTAGTTGTAACTCACGGGGAGAGAGACAAAGGAAATAGCTCTCTCTGCCATGATGCTGACGTCACTCCCTAACCTCTTCTTATATTTAGTGTTTTATTTTATTTTTTTTTTTTTGAGGAAGATTAGCCCTGAGCTAACTGCTGCCAATCCTCCTCTTTTCACTGAGGAAGACTGGCCCTGAACTAACATACTGCCCATCTTCCTCTACTTTATATGTGGGATGCCTACCACAGCATGGCGTGTCAAGTGGTGCCATGTCCGCAGCCGGGATCCAAACTGGCGAACCCTGGGCCACCAAGAAGTGGAATGTGCACACTTAACTGCTGTACCACCGGGCTGGCCCCTAGTGTTTTCTTCATTAACAAATTCAATCTCCTTGGGACAGACATTATGTATTATTTATCTTTGTATATTCCATGGGACTTAGTACTAGGCCTTATGAAGTGGTTCAATAAATACTTGAATGATGAATGAAAGCACTTTTGGTTTCTCTGTTTTGTGTTTGTTAACTAGTTTATGGATTTAAAGTGACATATAAAGGTAAAAACAATGTAACATTAAATAAAATTAAAAATAGGAGAGCAATCAGTACAAAGGGCAGCAAGCTAAGACAAAGCCAGAAGTGAAGATGATAACACAAGATGCATATATCTTTTTTGAAAGTGAGCCACAAATTTAGCTCTAAGTACTCTCTGGCAGCCAACAGTTTAAATGACTTCTCCAATGAAGCCATCCTTGATCTCTCCTTAAAGCAGAAACAATTATTTCTTATCAGGATAGACTTTATAAAAATCTTTATCAAGAGCATTCATTATATTGTATTATGGTTGTTTGTGCCAGTCTCCTCTGATAGTTTGAGTGTTTCTTGAGGGATAGCATTTTATTCATTATTGTTTTATCCTGGGTGTCAAATACAGTGTCTGGAATATAAGTGTTCCATACATGTTTGAATTATGCTATAGTACATGCTATCATTTCATGTATGTATGTCTTGTTTCTCCAACTACTAGGTTACAGACTGGTTTCTTTTTTCTTATTTTCCATAAGAGACAGTTTTAAGGAAAATTTAAGATTATAATTTACTTTTAATTATAATACAAACTTCCAGAAGGTTCTAGTTAAGACCCAGAAAGAGATTACTAGTCTAATTTCAGAGACATGGCACTACAAATTCAAGACTAAAAGGAAGACTCATCAAACCCATCAAGCCATTTGAGTAAGAGAGACATGACTAAAAGAGTTTTCTAATACTTAATATTCACATTGTTCCTGTTCAAGCATGATCTTAAAAACATAATTTATAAAAGGGCTGAGATAATACCTACCTTACAGTGTTTTCCTAATATAGCATAATGGTTTTGATATAGCACATCAGTCAAGAGCAAAGAATCCCTAGGTTCAAATTCCAGTTCCTTTGCCTAGCCATGATCTCTGCATTATTCAACCTGTCTGAACTTGTTTCTTCATCTACCTCATAGGGTTGTTGTTGTGAGTATTAAATGAATTAATATGTGTAAAACTGCTTAGGATAGGACCTAGCACAAATAAAATACTCAATAAATGGTAACTGCTATTATTATTAAAAATATCTAGTACAAATACTGGTGTTAAGTTGAATGTGAAGGCTAGTCATTTAGCCTGTGCATGAGCCTAACAAACTACCTAGCATCAACCTTTCAATCAGCAATGTTCTGGAACTGGCAATTCTTAACAACACACGTATCCTTCAAGAACATCAAGAATCTCTCATATTCCTAGTGCTACTACTGGCAGAACCCTGAGCATTCTTTACTTGAGTTTCCTCCTTTCATCTTCACATTAGCTTTTTCTCCAGGATCCTGGGGTGAGTCACAAGCTCTCCACTGAATTCCTGACCTAGGCTCTTTCATGGGCTGTGCCTGGCTGATTGTGGGTGTGGTGCCACGTTTGGCACCATCTCTTCTGAGAATGCTGACATGGTGGAAATCAGCTGTATTTAGGCTGGTTTACCCTGCAATTTTCCACTGCTTTTTTATCAGGATGAGCAAACGCAGAAAACATGACTACAAGTTCTGCACTTAGCACTATCAAGCCCCCTGAAATCCCAAAGAAATTAAGATCTTTGTCAACTATCTTCTAAGAAGCAGTATTGACAGGTCCCACACAGACTGACAATCATGTGAGACTTAAATAATTTACCCAACTATAAAATGTTAAAAGCAACATTTTTCACCTGAGATCCTTAATTCAAATGTACCTGATGTACTGTCATCACAGTGACCTGAAAATAACAGATTTTTTTTTAATTAAAAAAAACTTCTGGGGCCGGCCCAGTGGCGCAGCGGTTAAGTTCGCACGTTCCACTTCAGTGGCCCAGGATTCGCCGGTTCAGATCCTGGGTGTGGACATGTCACCGCTTGGCAAGCCATGCTGTGGCAGGGGTCCCACATATAAAGTGGAGGAAGATGGGAACGGATGTTAGCTCAGGGCCAGTCTTCCTCAGCAAAAAGAGGAGGCTTGGCAGCAGACGTTAGCTCACAGCTGATCTTCCTCAAAAAAAAACTTCTTCTCTACTTACTACCAGTATGTGACTTTGGGCAAATTATTTAACTTATCTGAACCTCAGTCTCCTCAACTATAAAATGGGGATACTAATATCTATAACATCATTATTAAATGAGCTAACATATATAATACATCTAGCTCTAATCAATAAATGCTAGTTTCTTTCTACCCTTCCTCTCCCTACTTTATCCCCACCTCCAGGGAATATATGATGAAAAAGTTTGGGAGAGAGACTAACATGGGTGTGTGTGTGATTAGCTTGTTGAGGTACAGCCTGGAAACACCGGGGTTCTTGACAACAACTCAACATCTTCTGAGCTGAGTGTGAATTAATGATATACGTCTCCTCCTTCTTCATTTTAGTTATGCCTCGAAGTTCCTAAAAGGTGGGTGTGAATACATATTTAATGTTTTTATCATGATTAGCATTAATATCAGAAAGAAAACTGATTCATTTTATGACTCAGAAGTCAAAATGTTCTACCTTTCAGGCGAATGTGAAAATCAGAACTATTAACTGATGATACCAAACTTAATCTTCTCCCAATTATATAATAAAAAGTCAATTTTACACCCAAAGAAGGAAATGTGTATAGATAAAGTAAATATGGAAAGTCTTAATAATTAATTATTGAATCTAGGTGGTTGTTCTTTTCATTTTTCTGTAAACGAGGAATTTTTCTTAATAAAACCTTGGCAGCAGGGGCCAGCTCCGTGGCCGAGTGGTTAAGTTCGTGTGCTCCACTGTGGCGGCCCAGGGTTCATATCCTGGGCGCGGACATGGCACCGCTGGTTGGGCCACGTTGAGGCAGCGTCCCGCATCCCACAACTAGAAGGACCTGCAACTAAGATATACAACTATGTACGGGGGGGGGGGGGGGGGGGGGGGGGGGGGGGGATTGGGAAACAAAGCAGGGAAAAATAAAAGATTGGCAACAGTTGTTAGCCCAGGTGCCAATCCTTAAAAAAAAAAAAGGATTGGCAAAAGTTGTTAGCCTAGGTGCCAATCTTTAAAAAAAAAAAAAAAAACCTTGGCAGCAGAGGGCAGGGTGGCAGAACTTGACACACCCATACACTAACACTCCCAGAGTTCAGAAAAAAAAAATTTACTATTTACACCACCTAGTTAATAGAAAGCAAAGTTTCTCTGATTTTTTTCTCTCTTTATAAATTTTTACCAAGTCTTATATCAATCTACCTTTATGTTCACAGATCCCCCTAAAGCTGCCACACTCAAAGGAAGGGCAGAGTGCTAATGAGGAAAAGGAATTTCCATCCAATAGCCATAAACCCCCTTGCTCTCTAATACAGTCAGTTGAAACAGACTGGTCTGTTGAGTGTATGCTCAGCCTCCATCACAAACAACACCCACAACTCCAAGGGAGCAGTAGGAACCTTTACTGAGATAATTCTTTAAAATCTTAAATCCAAGAAGGAAAATACTGAGTGCAATCAAATAAACCTAAGAAAAAGAAATAGTAAGGTAGAAGCAGTAAGTAGCAAGTTTGTACAACCTGAATAGCAAAAGAGGGGTTTTTTTCACCTAAGTAGAAATAAGAAAATAATTCCGGGGCCGGCCCCATGGCCGAGCAGTTAAGTTCATGCACTCCGCTTCGGTGGCCCAGGGTTTCGCTGGTTCGGATCCTGAGCGAGGACATGGCACCACTCATTAGCCCACGCTGAGGCAGCATCCCACATGCCACAACTAGAGGGATCCACAACTAAAATATACAACTATGTACTGGGAGGATTTGGGGAGAAAAAGCAATTAAAAAAAAAAGAAAATTGGCAACAGATGTTAGCTCAGGTGCCAACCTTTAAAAAAAAAAAGAATTTTGTACTTAGTATCCCATGAGTACTTCAAGTGCAGAAGGTGACCTAATCCACAATATGCTCTTTAATAGGAAAAAACTTAAAATAATGTAAAAATGGGAACTTTTTAAAAAGCGCGATAATTAGCTTATTAAAAGCTCTCTCAAATAGTTTCTGGGACCTAAAGGAGTCCCATAAAAAAGTATGCTTTCAGCTTACTCTGGCCTCCTAAAATTTTAAAGCTAAATATAGTAAAAAAAAAAAAACTGTTCATATGTCCTTTCTTAGGAGGCAAGACAAAAGCAGTCCATTTTACTCTAAAACCACTCAGCAGAAAACAAAATAAGAGTCTAGAGGATTACTATTAGCACTAACAAGCAATCTGGAGCTGGGGATATACATCTTGCTATCACTACAACCTTTCTGGGTGGTTTTTAAAAGCCACTTTAACTTTATGTGCTTAAGTTGAAAGCAATACTAAGCATACTTTCTGAACTGAAAATAGGCCCATTAAAAATAAATTTTAAACCAAGGGCTATATAAACGCTTATTAACAAATAATAATGATGAGAGAACAAATACAGCTGGGAAGGAGTCAACACCCAAAGAATATATATCTTCAACACCTAGTGGATAAGCAATCCTTGATGAAGTCATCTTTTTAATCTTTCGGGTATACTGTAAATCTGACTGCAAACTATCAAATCTGGCTTCACCACAGTAAACATCAAAGGCAGTGAACAAACAATAAATCAACATGAGATGTACTCCAGCACAGTAATTTTTTGTCTGTAATCTTGAATTCACTGAAATTTAGGTTCCAAATAATTTCCCAAAATTCCAGCTTCAGCATTTCAGACTAGATCCTGTTAAACTAGAATTAATCAAGGAGGCCTGGAATAAACTGAATTAGTTTAACCAGATTCTGTTGCCTAGTCATAGAAAATGGAGTTCCTCTCCGGAAATGGATACAATCTAATTTTCTTCAACAGAACTTTCTCAGGGTACATCTCAGTTAAATACTTCTGAAAGTTAATTACAAGTACACTGAATGCAGACCAACTGCTATTTTCTGGTAACTTTCAAGTCAAACTTAATCATTAGTAATAGAAGTGAAAACATACCTTGATTCAAATTCCAGCTCTATCACTTACTAGCTGTAGAACCCTGGGAAAGTTACCTAACCGATCTGATGTACAATGGTGATAATGGCACCTAAGCTATAAGGTATGGGTTTACTCTGGCTCCTATAACGGAATCTAGTCTCAGAGTTATTTTGAAGATTAAATAAAATAATATGCCCAACTAGCAAGGCATATGACACAAAGTAGCAGTAGCACCCAAATGTAATTTCCTTGTCGCTATCATTATTTCTGGATTTTCTTCTTATTCTAATTTCACTCACTTTTTTGAACTTTACCTTCTCTACCAAAACCCTAACTATAGGTATCTGCTTTAAGTCATGGTGAGAGACACAACATAATAAGGAAAATATTATCATTTATTTAGTGTTTCCTACTAGGCAGACACTGAGCTAACTGCTTTACATAGTTTATATCTCACTTAATCCTTACAACTTTCATAAGGTGGTTATATCATTCCAGTTCACAGTCAAAGAAACTGAGGCTAAGAGGTTAGATAATTTGCCCAAAGTCACTTGGTTACCAGAATCATTGTTACTTTTGCCGTACCAAGTATCCCTCCCCAATCACTACCTCATTCCTTCTCCCTCAGGTAACCATTACCGTGAGTGTGTGATAACCATTTCCTTGCTCTTCTTTCTATTTTACCATATATGTATGCGTCTATAAACAATATTGGTTAGTTTTGCCTATTCTTGAATATTATACAAAGGGAATATAGATTGCATTCTTTTGTGTCCTGTTTCTTTCAATATTATACAAATAATGAGAAGAATCTATGTTTTCTATCTTACTTATGGCTCATCCATTTTCTTTTTTTTTTTTTATTTTGAGGAAGATCAGCCCTGAGCTAACAACTGCTGCCAAGCCTCCTCTTTTTGCTGAGGAAGACTGGCCCTGAGCTAATATCCGTTCCCATCTTCCTCTATTTTATATGTGGGATGCCTGCCATAGCATGGCATGTCCACACCCGGGACCCAAATTGGCAGACCCCGGGCCGCCAAAGCAGAACGTGCGAACTTAACTGCTGCGCCACTGGGCCAGCCCCTCCATTTTCATTACTGTATAACATTCTACCGTATGACATGCATAGTAATTAAGTTATCAATCCTATTGTTTTTGGACATCTGAACTGTTTTCGCTATTATGTACATTGGTGCTGTGACCATTTCCTTTACATGTAAGCTGATGTAAATCCAAAAGAATTTCTTTAGGGCAGTGGATCTTCAAACAAACACAGACCTACACAAAGACTTTCGAAATTGTAAGTGGGCATTTAGTTTCTCAAGAATCCAATTTCAGATCCATAACTTCCAAACATACTCTTTCCTAAAACTGATCTGCCTAAGAACAGGCTGCATTTATAATATAGTAACTTTAGAAAATAAAGACCTACTCCTCACTCAACCCAAATATTTCTATGATGCACTGGGTCCAAATACAAAACTCACAGAAGGGTAAAATGCTTAGTCTTTAGGGGAAGGAAGAACTGACAAGTAAGAATAAAATGATAAATTCTGTAACAGAGGTATGAGCAATGTTCTTTAGAAAATGAACTACTTAACCACCTGAACAAGTTAGAAAACAAGAGATGACAGACATTTGAAGTGGGCCTTGAAGAGTGGGTATGGTTGTCAGGTAGAAAATAGCTGAAAGGACAATCCTTGCAAACAGGTCAATGAGATATAAGAGGAAGCTGTTAAGTAGAGCTTCAGGAAAAACTACTAAAGGAAGATAATTCAACCGGGAGGTGAGCCCCTTTGGCCAGTGAGAAGGTAAAGATTTGAACTAGAAAGAAGAGAGAAAAGAAGATGCCAGAATAATTTGTTTGTAGAACAACAAATATGACATGGGCAAAAAGTTCGTACATAGTATGTAAGACATATTAATAAAATAGAAGAGAAGGGAATGTTGAGGAAACTAAAACTCAGCCTCAATCTCTCCACTGGAGACACCGTGCGGCAGCAGCCGCTCTAAATCGCATTCCAAAAGGGAGATGTCCACTAGTAAAAGACTGCTTCTCAGTATTAGGAATGAGAGATGAATACAAATTTATGAACAATTGCCCTCCCACTAACCACTGCCATGTTACTCAGTAAACTCATTAACCGTCATATAGAGAAATCCTGTCACATGCTATACAGAGCTGCCCTTGTGAAAAGCAGCTCGATTTTGACCAAACACAGACAACCTGCCTTCTGACTTTTGATTTGGAGCTCACATTTGAAACCACTGTTTCTCTGTCTATGTTTGAGTATGTTTGGTATGACTCTCCAAAGTGGCAGTCACATGGGCCTCTTAACCTAATTCAGTATCAGCTGCTCTAGAATGGTAACTGCCTGGCTTTGAGGTGACCCTCCCTCCAGAGCTCCCCAAAGTGAATGTCAAACAATCCTAAATGTAATCTTGAAATTTGGTGAATACCACTCAGATATTTTGGTGAGACAGGGAGCAACAACAGAAAAAGAAAGTTTATTCATATAAAGTTCTCTAACAATGAAGAAACACTTTAATCATTTCCTACTACTTCATAAATTTCTATTTCCTCTGTTCACTTCCTAGAGAAGGTGCTGATAGATACGACCTAACCATAAGCAGATGAGTTCAGTGACTGTTATTTGATAATAAACACTGAGTACCTACCATGACTCAGTTACTATAGTAGGTGCTAGAAACAAGGAATTCATAACCTGTTCAAGAAACAAATGTGAACAACTAAACACAATGAGCTGATTACTATAACAGAAATATAAAAAGTGTGAAATATAAGTAGAAGAGAAATAACAGAGAAGTTCTAATAAGAACTGAGTCAGGAAAACATCACAGAAGAGACATCTCACCTGGGCTCTGAAAAAATACTAGGAATTTATCCAACGGAGGTGAGAAGAGGAAAGGAGAGAGATGAAATTCTCTAGGACTAACAATTAGTCCAGTGTAGCCACATCAGTGCTTCTCAACCCAGGCTGGAAAGGGGAGGAGTCTTGGGCACATAATTTTATACCATTTCACAGATGTTCCTGAGGTACAGACAGGTCTGAGATGCACTGGGCTAGAAAGACAGGTTACTGGGGTTGGGAGATGGGGTTGGGAAAAGAGGAGAACTAGACATTAGGCTAAAGCTAGACTGTAAAGCCCTTAAAAGCCAGGCAAGGCTTCTAAGGAGTCCTCCCAAAACTATTACAAAATGTCCGTGTGATAATTATTTTGAAGAAAGGAATCATATGTTTTATCACATTTGGATTCTGGTTCCTCCTCCCAAAAAAGAAGAACTCTTTGCAAGCAATAAGTTAACTAAGTTTTTAAACAGGGAAGTGACATAAAAACTATCCTCTCCTGTGATAGGCAGAATAATGGTGCCCCAAAGATGTCCACATCCTAATGTCCAGAACCTGTGAATTATTAGATTAGGTGGCAAAGGGGAATTGAGGTTGCAGGTGGAACTGAAGTTGCTAATCAACTATGAGACAGGTTGATTAATCTAGATTATCCAGGTGGACCAAATATACTCACAAGGGTTTTGACAAGTCGGAGAGAGAGGAAGAAGGGACTCAGAGAAAGAGATTGTGATGATGGACGCAGGGTCAGTGACGCTCTGTTGCTTTGAATATGGAGGAAAGGGGCCACAAGCCAAGGAATGCAGACAGCCTCCAAAAGCCGGAAAAGGCAAAGAAACAGATTCTCCCCGACAGCCTCCAGAAGGAACACAGCCCTGCTGACACCTTGATTTCAGCTCAGTGAGACTCACATCAGACTTCTGAATTATAGAACTGTAAGATGATAAATTTGTGTTGTCTTAAGCCAACAAATTTGTTGGCTTAAGACAACACAAATTTATGGTTATTAGTTAAAGCAGCCATAGAAAATTAATATACCTCCTTACTTAAAAATAATTTTGAATTCGCTATCTCAGATTCAGCTCAAAAAGTACCTCTACTTCAAAGAATTAATTACTATTTTATCTTTCCTCTCTTACAAACACATACACTAATCATATTATATCAGAATCAGATGCTTATAATCTTCTTCCCCACTAAACAATGTGCTCTTCAAGAACAGGGATCATATTTTATTCATCTTTCTATTCTGAACACACATTAGGCAATAAATAATTATTTGTTTAGCAAATTAATCTCTCTCTTCACCCCCACTTTCACAGCTCTGTATCCCCCTCACTTCCTCACTTCCCCCTAGCACCTCCTCAATCAGAGACCTAATCCAAAAAAACCATCTTCCTATCCAATAAATCTTGATACTACCAGTATACACAGGCCCTCTGCCAGGCACAACCCATATGTCACTCTATATAGTCAAGATCAAGATTTGGAGGAACAGATCTCTCAGGCATCCCCACTGGTGTCTAGTGCCACAGGAGACAACTAGCTCAATTTGCAACCAGAAGCAATTTCACTTAAACCACAGGAGGAGAGTTCCCATAAAACAGGAGATAATTTATAAGGGAATAAGGCTATATTACAAAGTAAACTTCCTAAACGAACATAATTAGTGCTGTACAATATCCTGGCTACAGTACTTCTCAGGAGGGGAGGTACAGAGGAGATAAATGAAGCTTCTGGGAGGACTTTTAACTGAGGGAGGGGCCTTTAGATATAAGGAATGAGAGGGGTAAAATGAGGGTCAAAGGAATAGCTTCCCCTGGAAATCCCAAAACTGGAATCATCATGCCTGAAGCCAATGACATCAGTGACCACTCCGTGATTTTCTTTGGTTCATCACTTCCCAAACTAACCAAGCAGCATTAGTCTGGTCCTCTTCCTCAGCAAGAATGGTCTTCTGAAGAGACAAGGGAATAGCTGTTTATAAAATATGTCTTAGTTTCTTGCTAGACCTCCGCCTAGTCCTGACAAAAATGTCCCTTTTTTCTCCAATCCCCTCAGAAAATGAAGATACTCTATCTAGACACAAAGAAGAACTTCCCACTATTTTTAAGTTCAACGTGGGAAAAAGGCTTACAAAAAGATAAGAGAAGTTCTCTGGATAGAAGAACACAAAAGCAGAGTAAGGATGAAATAGTCTAGAAGTTGGATAAGAGGAGAAGTTGGATTAAAGGGAAAAGACTAACTTTTAAAAAAAACACAAATTTAAGGACTCTCTCAAGAAATCATTCCAATATAGCATCACTAGGAAAAATTACCATAAACTCAAAACCATATAAACTATAGCCAAAACAAAATACTTTGGCAACAGCCACAGTTAAGGAGAAAAGTCACCAGATTTGGGTTAGAGAATCTAGATTAAATCCAAACTCTCCAACCAACTCATCTTTGTAATCTTAAGCAATTCACTTCACCTCTCTGGACCTCAGTCTACTCTCTTATATGAAATGCAGAGTTTGACATGAGTCTCAAGGTTACTACAGTCCACCCTTGCCTTTATGAAGTCTAAAACTGTCTCTGGACAATGCTCTTAAAACTGTCACCTTACCTCTTTCTATCTATGGATAAGGCCATCAAGTTGATAGCCTGTATTGCCCCCACGGACATTTATATAGTCTAGCAAAATTAAACCAGACCCCCTTCACCCTTCCTTTATTAGCTAAACAGACGATAAGTACATGGCGGGGATTTATTAAACTAGTCTACTTTTGTGCATATTTGAGTCTTTCCATAATGGAAAATTTATCACCTAGAAAACACCAGAGGAAATCTTAATACATTCTATGTACTGAAAAGAAAAGAAAACATGCTTAATTATAAGTAACATTATTTCTATGTTAGTTTTTAATAATCTATTTTCCCATCTCAGTCTTCAGTTAATCTAGAACTAAATATTAATTTCACTGAAATAAATACTGAAACTGAATCAAATGCTAAATCATAAAGAATAAATTTAGCACAAATTGGATCTACATATTTTCTACAAATACTAAACTGGATCAAAATATCTGCCAAAGCAATATATCATTTGACTCAAGTTCCAGATTAACTAACTCTCCCACCATGTACCTGTCACCCAGCTTCAATAATTATCAGCACGTGGAGATTTTTGTTTCACCCCTACCCTTACACCCAAGAGAAAAAAACTAACCACTCACAAAAAAGGATGATACAACTAATTTCACTTCCTATATTTCTAATATCTTGTGAACAGCTGTTTTCCTTCAAAAGAAAAATATCTGACATTATGGAAAAATTGCTCAAAAATGACTTTTCAATTTAAGAATCTGAGCATACTGCCCAAGAAATTCCCAATAATCTATGTTCTCCTAACTTTATCTTTATATCCCTTGGGATTAACACAGTAATTGACAGAGTAGATATTTATAAACCAAACAATTAAGCGAAAAAGAATGCCTATAGGAGACAGTACAAGTAAATTTAGCCATTTACCAACCCCAAAATTTACCTGTTGAAAAAGACAAACATAAAAGAGAATCCATTTTGTGTAACTCTACAGAGCAAAGAAAAATAATTATATCTGATTTTTACAATTCTTAAGCTTTGTTATCACACACTCATACTCACTTTACCCAAATTCAAACTGAAAAAGTATATAAAAATTGAAGACATTTTTTTAAACATTAAACTCAGATCTGTAACATGTTGACTTAAAATAGCAACGTGCTAAATAATAGAATCACTAATCAAAATAACTATTTGAAGACCCAAACTGCTAAATACCACCCATTTATGAGACACCAAAGCTGGTTCTAACACTAAAGGAGAGACTAAGTATATATATATAGTGATCACATGGTTTAGATTTTCTCACTTTGCCATTTTCACATATTTGGTCTCATGGGTTCCCATAAACCATTGCAAATTCCAATATTTCAGTAAATAGTAACTAAATAAAATAGTTCATATTGCATATATTTTTGTTTTAAGTTTCAAAGACTGAGCCACAAAAGACAAGGAAGACAGGCCACAACAACACCACGATACTCATATGAAAACATGTAGCTGATCGTCTGTATCAGACACATATAAAGTTCACTAACAACTCAGTAACATTAAAAAAGCCTGTACAACTGGGTAAACAAAAAAAAGTTGACAGTAATATGAGAAAATAATGATGAATTTATTTCCAGGTATCAATTCTATGTGGTTATTTGGCCTAAAGTTCAACATTGTTTGAAATGTGTTCCAAATTAAAGTTTAAAATTGGATTTCAGTGTTGAAATATTTGCAAAAGAATCTGTATTTTTCAAATGTTTACAAAAAGAATATCCTTTTCTTTTTGAAGAAATGGGACAAGCAAAACAAAACACTTTATTTCTAAAGAAGTGAGAAAATTATTGTTTGGGGTTAACAGTATCTCAAAATAGTAACACTACATAGACATTAAAAATTATAAATATAACCAAATAAGAACATGAAAAGAATTTACAAAATAATTTAATTAAATAATTAAAATTTATAAATGTTTTTTCAAGTATCTGTAAAGAAAAAATATATAGTTTTTCTTAATCACTCATTACACCCAGGCATTCTTCTAAGTTCTATACATGCAACAATTCATTTAACTCTTATAACAGTTTTATGAGAAAGGCACCATTATCACTCGTTTAAATGATAAGTAATCAGAGGCACACATAAGTTGATCTGACCAAAGTAACACAGCTAGTAAGCTAGGGTTTAAACCCAAGCAGTGCAGCTCCAGAAAGAAATGCCATTCTGCCTATCATAAAATATCAAAATATCTGATGCTAGATTTATAAGAGAATTTTTAAATTTTTGTTTTAATTTAAATTTTCCTTTATATTACTTTGACGTTAATTTAGTAATAATGAATGAATAGTGGTAATAATAGCAAACGTTTAGCAAAAGCACTGACAAGACAGACATCCTTTCTCACAACAGCTTCATAAGATTGATGTTTTTATTAGCCACACTTTACGGATGAGGAAAGTAAGGCACAGAAAGGGAAAGTAACTCACCCAAGATCACACAGTAAATAAGTAACAGAGCCAGAAACTGAATTCAGAGTCTGGGGCTGGGAT
Source organism: Equus caballus (assembly GCF_041296265.1). Lineage (NCBI taxonomy): Eukaryota > Metazoa > Chordata > Mammalia > Perissodactyla > Equidae > Equus > Equus caballus. The sequence continues at coordinate 45,850,478 of NC_091698.1, read as the reverse complement.
CTAAACCACTACACTATACTAAAATTTAGGTAATAAAGAGAAATGAGACAAAATGATTTCTACAATACCTTTTATAAGACTCTACGGTTCCAAACAGAACTGGATCTAAAGTCAAGGTAATATACATCCTATCAATGATGTTAAGTATTACAACTTTTCCAACTACCTAAAGGAACAAATAATACCCTCTTCCTTCTCATTGTCTACTGTGGTGATTACAAATAACTTCAGTTTTTCAGAAGTTGCTAAAGAAACATAAAGTGCGTTATAAGATTCAGGAACAAACTATCAAAATATGTCTTTGGGCTTGGTAGGGCTGTGCTAGGTATAAAGTTCGGTTCAGATATCTGCCTCAAATCAGGAAGCCCTCTGTTCTCTGTAGAAAATGACACTTAAGAGACAAACCCCCCACAGAACAGCAGTTTCTATTGAGTTACAGAAAGAAAACATTACCATCTTTACTATCAATATCCTGATCTCATCCTTTTAAATTTCTATTTTTCTGTGTATGTTTTATAATATATATAATATTTTAGTACTTATAATTTATAAATAAATACACTTAAAGAGGGTGTGTGTGCTCATTGTTTACTGACAGGAACACACGGTCAAAAACACAACTAGCAAAAAAGAAAAAAAATTACATCACTGAAAAGATGGTTTGACCTTTATTTTAATGATTTCCTTTTACATCCTAAAGTTTCAGAACATTTGTAGTTGTTTAGCTGGTCATCAGATGATTCCTGAAGCACTAAGTTGACTGTCTCTACCCTGCAACAGAGGCCCTTTCCAGAAACTTTCAACAAAACTTGAATGAAGAACAAATAATGCAGCTGTCATCTGAGAAGGTCCTGTCTGTAGCATGAGTATAAAGCCATGTCCAGGACAGTGCTTTGAGGCTCACCAACATTAAACAATCCTATTAGACCTATGACGAAATCTGAGGGGGTACAGCTAAGGACTCTATCTACCCAGAACTATTCGAATTTTTATTTGCTCCAAGAAGAGTCATTGTCCATCTTAGAGAAAACATTTTTACCACAAGAAGATTGGAATAAAGGAAGTTACTATCTTTAAAACCACTTCACTTTACAGGCAAAGGTTCCACTGTTAGTGGAAGTGTTACATCACCCTACATTTCTGGAGGGCAATTTGCCAATATCTATCAAAATTTTAAATGTAGCTCTTCTTCGAGCTAGCAATATCATTTCAAGGAATTCATAATATATGACATTATTATTAGACATATGTACAAAGATGCAGTATAAGAACTTGTAACTGGTAGAAAATTGGAAACAATCTAAATATTTACCACCAACATTGGTTAAATAAATTGTGCGATCTATATAATGAATACTAATTTGATATAGATCTGTCTCTATCAGACTGTTGAATTTTAGAAGTAGATAACAAAATATCAGCTATGAACGGAATCATTTTAAATGAGATTATAAATTTATACCAATGCATAAAAATAATCTGGAATGATGTTTACCAAAATTAGTTTACTGTATTGATAATAGGATTTTAAGTAATTTTTACCTTCATCTTTAAGCTCTTCTTTATGGTTTGCGTTTTTTACTATATATATATTATTTTCAAAATCAGAACGAAAAAATCCCTTATCATTTTGGAAAAAAGAATTCCAAGATTCTGATAGTTTTCTCAAAGACCTAAATCTACTTCCTTTCATGCCAGATGCTAAGTACTATAAATTTAGAGATGATAATTTTATCTTAGAGTGGTGGTTCTCAAAGTATGGTACCCAAACCAGCAGCAGCAGCAGCACCTGAAACTAGTGAGAAATGCAAATTCTCAGGCCCCATTCCAAACCTACTGAATTAGAAACTCTGGGGCTGGAGGCCACAATCTGTATTAATAAGCCATCCATGCTCCATGCTCCAGTTTCTGTGATCCATGCTCCAGTTTGAGAACCACTGTTTAAGATGAACTCAAAACTTGGTAACCTGACAGCCCAATTTCAGCTCCTCCTGGTATTGTTAATGCCATATACACCCAAACAAATGTAGGTGATGTCCACACCAGGAGAGCCTGCTTGCTCAGAAACTCGGGGGATAAAGACCTCAAAAATATTCAAGACATCAGAAATGAAACAACAATCCCACCTGAACTGTGACTAATCTTGATGCAAAAAGAAGAAATATAACAAAACTTCCAAACTCAGCTTTAGAAACAACAGCTCCAGATGGTGAATACTACTATCAAAAGCCTGGTGCTACCCAGGGCAACCTTCTGGAAACTCTGAGCAATAACAAATGAATTTGGAATCCCAGCTGACCACATACTGATAGAATCACAACTGAGTAATACCCAAACTTCTGGCAAAGATGTGAGGTTTATTCAACATACAATGGAGCTATTAATAGGATCCAGGCATTAAGTCATCTCAACACGGCAAGAATATCCATATTAAGGCTTCAGTTGCTAAAATGTGAACAAACTAAACACATCAAAGATAAAAGTCCAGGGGCCGGCCCATGGCCGAGTGGTTAAGTTCGAGTGCTCCGCTTCACCGCCCAGGGTTTCACCGGTTCGGATCCCCGGCGTGGACATGGCAACACTCATCAGGCCATGCTGAGGCAGCGTCCCACATAGCAGAACCAGAGGCACTCACAACTAGAATACACAATTATGTACTGGAGGGCTTTGAGAAGAAGAAAGAAAAGAAGAAGATTGGCAACAGTTGTTAGCTCAGGTGCCAATGTTTTAAAAAAAAAGTCAGCAGGGGGATATTTACTCCAAAAGGAACCTATCACTGCAGGGAAGGAACTGGTGCCGGGGGATGGCGAAAAATAAATAAATAAATAAAAGTCCAAAAACACTTTCAGAGCAAATATACTTAAGAGCTCATTTCTCCAGGGGAAGGGAAAAAAAACGCTGTCAATATTAAAACAAGGAAAATGTGGGAGAAATAATAACTACAGGAAAGAGGGGGTAAATATATGGCCAGTGCATTTAAAATTACCACATCTACAAATACAACTTAAAACAGAGTTCTCATTTACAGTTTTGTAAGACATTTTTAAATATTTAAAAGTAGGGTCTATACTTGCCCTTATCTTTCCCCTCCTCAAGACACTTGCCTGTCATCTGCTGGAAAATCATCCCAATGAATATATAAATCTGCATTACCTATGCTATAAATGGTACCATCTTAGACACAGCCCAGTTACACACCTGCACAACTGTACAAAGAACCCTACTTAAGGGTTAACCTAATTTAGACCATATCTGAAGCTCCATAGTGAATGAGAAATCTAAGACATACGACCATAAAGTTCACAGAGCTCAGGCTGGCAGGAGCCTCCCAACTATGTACATAACCTATAATCTCATCTTTCCAAGTCACTAATGATAAAGCTATCAGCTCTGGAGTTTCAGCACCAAGCAGATAAAGAACAGCAGGTTGTTCTCTGACCCTTGGCTTTCCATCAGACAGGACGATGCTGCTTTGACTATGGATTCTAGTCTATACAAAAGCAAAACCAGTTCAAGAATTTTGCTGCAGACTCATTCTCTTCATTTGCTTCTGAGTTAATTTAACTTTTATTTACTTGTTTTTAACAGGTCTGGCTCCCTGTTTTGCCTGTCATATCTCTGAGAACAAGAACACTATGACAGACAAGGATCTGGTGCAGCCCATCCTAGAGTCATGGAGAAATGAGTGGTCTGATTACCAGCAAATAATTATTTTAGTGACAATATACTGACTTGAATGAAATATTCTTTAAAAATTTTATTTGATGAACAGAAGCTAATGGCGCAAAATGGTAACACCATAAATAAATCTGCCAGGTATACAGCAACCTGGATTTTGCAGCCCCTCCTCACTTCTGGACCAGACAGATGATCATTTTTCCTTCACTTAACTCTTAAAAGAGCTATTCCAGAGGCCATCTCCAGGCATGATTGGCCTGAGAAGACTAGCAAACTGAGGAAAACAAGAAGAATCAAGAGACTTTCAAAGTGTTCCTAGTAACGTGTTATAATGAAATGACACCATTACAACTCCACCTCAAGACATCCAACTCTGCCTCTTGAGAAATTTCTCTCTGCTTCTCCTACCAATGAACTGTTGTAATTTAAAATGATTTTAAGTGACATGGGATTTGCCCTCCTAGTTTGTCAAAGACTGCCAGGGGCCAGGTAGCAAAAAATAAAACTCCTGACCAAGTTCATGTAGTGACACGGGAAATAAAACCGCAAAGGGGACATCTGCTGAGATTTTTTTTTTTTTAGAATTATATACTTCTGACTTTTTAAATAAGTCCAGTTAACAAGGGCAATTTCTGGGTTATCCTGTCCAAATTTAATAAGTGAGACAATGACAGTTTAAAACTAGTATACCTTTGGGAGGCTGTTTCCCCAGCTTTATAAACTGTCAGTACTCTGGACATTGAAAAGAGGCCACTTTCTCTAAGTACTGGTCACAGGCTCCCATACTCCACAACTGATTTAAAAGTTCAAGCTAAATAAGGCCCTTAAAAAGATTTTCCTCCTCCAGAATTATTCAAGAACCACTTGCCAATTTACCTCCTCCACATGAACGGTCTTCTCTGACTGGAGAGTAGAGCCTGAGTCATTACTTTAAAGGACAACATTTTGCTCATCCTCAGTAAAAAATATAGTACCTTATTGAATAATCCATTACAATTATATGCCAGCATCCTCAATAAATGCAATCTTGGGCTTCTCCACTCAACTTTACGCAAGGAGCTGGCAAACTTGAGGCATAAATAATTAGAAAGACGATGAATTGCATGAGGCTTTTACTGACCCTTACTCAGCTTAAGACTCTGGTTAAAAATTTATTAGCTCAAAGAAAAAAGCCCATTCCTGATACCTAGAGCCTATTGCTTCAATTTGGCACAGGAGTTGGGAATTGTAGACAAAGTCTTCTGAAAGATTAGATGATAATTTTCAGTGAGACAAATGAGTACTTCTGTTGTTGTTTAGTCTCATCCCCTAAGGATTTGATAACTTTTTTGGTTGGGCTGAATGTATACCTTTCTTTCCCTCTTCTTTCCCTCCCCACCACCATCCCCACAAAGAATGAAAAGAAAAGCTACATCTTATATGCTGATTATACGGTTTTAGATGTGAAAACTGGCCTTGCTGCCTAATTGTTGCCAAAAAGAGTAATTTCAGATCAACGATAGGCAGTCCTTGATTCACTCAATAAATGAAGTTCCTGGGAGCCTACATATGAAGGAAACATTTATAAATCAAAGCAAAATTTCCCAGAAGTAGTATGGGTAATATTGAAGTATTTATGGATGAAATGAGATGGTGTCTAGGATTTACTTCAAAATTAGTCAAGGTAGGCAAGAGGGAAGGGGTAGGCAGCGAGAGCATTAGATGGAACAAGATTTGTTGTGTGATGTGACCGTGAGGACTGTGAGAAGGGCACACAGGGATTTATTATACCATCTTCCTGACTTCTAAATGTTTTAATTTTTCTGCAGTAAACTAATTTGGGAAGAAAAAATAATGAGGCAGAAATCAGTTGTACCTATCAAAGTTTTAAATTTACAAAGCTTACACTCAGCAATCCCACATTTAAGAATCTATCCTACAGAAACACCAGTATATATATGAAGAGATATTTATGAGAATATAGAATTGTTTGTAAGAAAAATGTGGGTAGGGAAAAGGAGGAGACCATCTAAATGTCCATCAACAGAGAAGTATGTAACTCCATACAACAGAATATTCTGCAGTCATTAAAAAGAATGAAGTAGAACTACAAGTTTCAACTTATAAAGATATCTGATGGGCCGGCCCAGTGGCGCAGCGGTTAAGCACGCAACTTTCACTTCCGCGGCCCGGGGTTCACCAGTTCGGATCCCAGGTGCAGACACTGCACTGCTTGTCAAGCCATGCTGTGGTAGGCGTCCCACATATAAAGTAGAGGAAGATGGGCACGGATGTTAGCTCAGGGCCTGTCTTCCTCAGCAAAAGGAGGAGGACTGGCAGAAGATGTTAGCTCAGGGCTAATCTTCCTCAAAAAAAGAAAAAAGAAGATATCTGACATATTTACATATTGTTAAGTGAAAAAAAAGATGTCTATCAAAATGTATATGATAATTCCCATTTAAAAAGAAAAACTATGGTGCTGGGAAAACTGCACAGCCACATGTAAAAGAATGAAAATTGACCATTCTTTTACAGCACTCACAAAAATAAACTCAAAATGGATTAAAGACCTAAAGGTAAGACATGAAACCATAAGACTTCTAGAAGACAATACAGGCAGTACACTCTTTGACATCAGTCTTAAAAGGATCTTTTCAGACACCATGTCTTCTCAGACAAAAGAAACAATAGAAAGAATAAACAAGTGGGACTGCATCTGACTAAAGAGCTTCTACAAGGCAAGGGAAAACAGGATTGAGACGAAAAGACAACCCACCAACTAGGAAAAAATACTTGCAAATCATATATCTAACAAAGGGTTAATCTCTATAATATATAAAGAACTCACACAACTCAACAACAAAAAATCAAATAACCCAATCAAAAAATGGGCAGGGGACATGAACAGACATTCCTCCAAAGAAGATATATGGATGGCCAACAGGCACATGAAAAGATGTTCATCATCACTGATCATCAGGGAAACGCAAATCAAAACTACACTAAGATTCCACCTTACACCCATTAGAATGGCTATAATAACTAAGACAAAAAATAACAAACATTGGAGAGGTTGTGGAGAAAAAGGAACCCTCATACACTGCTGGTGGGAATGCAAACTGGTGCAGCCACTATAGAAGACAGCATGGAGATTTCTCAAAAAATTAAAATTGAACTACCATATGACCCAGGCATCCCACTACTGAGTATCTATCCAAAGAACTTGAAATCAGCATTTCAAAGAGACCCATGTACTCCTATGTTCACTGCAGCATTCTTCACAATAGCCAAGACATGGAAGCAACCTAAGTGCCCATCAACTGACAACTGGATAAAAAAGATATGCTATATATATAGATATATACACATACATACACACACACATATATATACACACATATACCTACCATGGAATACTACTCAGCCATAAAAAATGATAAAATTGTCCATTTCACAACAACATGGATAGACCTTGAAGGTATTGTGTTAAGCGAAATAAGCCAGATAGAGAAAGACAAACTCTGTACAATTCCACTCATATGTGGAAGATAAACAAACACATGGACAAAGAGAATACATTAGTGGTTACCAAGGGGAAGGAGGTGGGGGGTGGGCACAAAGGGTGAAGGGGTGCACCTATAAGATGACTGAAAAATAATGCCCAACTGAAATTTCACAATGTTGTAAGCTATCATAACCTGAATTCAAAAATGTTTTAATTTTTAAAATTTTAAAAAAAGAAAAACTATCAGACTGTGTATGTATATATGATTGTGAGAGTGTATATACACATGCTTATACAAGCATAGAAAAAGTCTAGAAAACTACACATCAAACTACCAATAATGTTTTTAAGGGGTGAGTTTAGAGTGAGGAAGACAGAGAATTTTACTTATATACTTCTAAACTGTTTCTTTTTTTTACAATAAACTTATAAAACTTTAAAATACTGTAAAGCCATTACAGTTTAAAAATAAAGTAACTGGTACATAAAGGTTACTCATTAACAAAAGGAAATTTTAAATGAATCGGCTAAGGATTGTCACACTCATAGATATGACATAAAATAATTTCACATAAAACAGAAAATAAAGCTTAAAGGAAGATCATGTATACTAGTACACTTTTATAAAAGGATAGAGAGAACTGCGGCATACTGGGTAAGAAATGACTGGCAATGTAAAACAAGGGAAGGGGAGAAAAAGACTGAGAGAACATATGTGGGAGGAAAACTGGGAGAAAAATGAAAGAGTTATTTACATAAATGGGAGAGGGTCATCACATTGTATGAAAATAGTATCGAAGGGTGGAAGATGGGACACGGCGGTTAGTGGCTATGGAATATCTTCTTTAGAGTTCTCCTTCATTTTTAAAAATGTAGTGAATATCTACTGTTTAATGTAGAATGGCTTCACCTTAGAAGATAACATCTTGAGCCCACACGAGTAAATCTGCTGCCAGACTTCCACATCAATGTGATGAGACAACCACATGCATTTATCTTCCTCCCTCCTGAGACCCCACTAAAGGAAAAGGTATAAACCCGTTATTCCAAAAAGAACAAGAAGAGAGCCTGCAGCTAACGAGAAATAGCAACAAATCTCCAGAAGACCAAAGCTGATAAACGGCAGTAAGGATGAAGCAGAGTAGCACAAAAAAGAGCCTAGAGTATTTGCCAAGGGAATGAAATCCAAAAGAGAGTCTGAGTACCAGCCACAACCATGCGGCAGGTCAGGATTCAGAATGCCAAGAAGAATGGAAGCACCGAAAACAAACAGATTAATTGAAAGACTGAATACAAAACAGTCAAACCTCCATACATTCACCCTATACAGGAATATCCCAGCAGCCAAACAACTAACCCAAGAGCAAGGAATCAGGGGATTTTTCCCTGGAGAAATTATGTAGCCTGAGAATATACTAAAAACTACTGAACTGTACACTTTAAATGGGTAAAGTGTGCAGTATGTAAATTATATCTCAATAAAGCTGCTTTAAAAAAAGAAAAAGCACTAATTTTTCTTTTCTTCCATAGTGGGAAATCTTTTAATAATGCCTAAAACTGAACTTTTTAATTACAAATATAGAAACTGACTTTTTACCTTCTTAAGTTTAAGAGATCTTTAAAAAATGAACATCATCTGTGATGAAAAAGCATTTACCTGAAATTCAGTAATTCCATAAGTTTCATTTCAGTTCCCTCTTCAAGTAAGACTAAATTTAATACTTTTTCTTAGAAATATCATTATAACATATCTAGTTTTTATGAAAATGATTTTCTTTTACTTACTTTTCTATACTGCTTGATTTCATTTACTTAGTGAACATGCACCATACTTACAAAAAGAAAAATAATTTGAAAATCAAAAAACATATAACAGGAGGGCCAGCCCCATGGCCTAGTGGTTAAGTTTGGCACACTTTGCTTCAGTGGCCCAGGTGTGGTTCCCGGGCTTGGACCTATACAAATCGGCAGCAGCCATGCTGTGGTGGCAACCCACATTCAAAATAGAGGAAGACTGGCACAGATGTTGGCTCAGGGCAAATCTTCCTCAGGAGAAAAAAAAGAAGGCATATGATAGGACTTCCACTTCTGGAAAGATGGAGCAGACATAGTTTTTGTTATTCCTCCCACTAAGTATAACTAAAAACTCTACGCATTATGTATAAAACACAGAGAAGAAAACCTGAAAGGTGGAAAGAAGGCAGACTGGCTTGGGACCTTGGGACCAAAGGAACAATGTGGTGGTGAGTTTCCTGGGTTTTCTTTTTGCCTGCTATCCCAGACCTGGAACTGAAGAGACAGGCAACCCAGAAATACAAACAACTGCAAACAAAAGAAAGCCCCACCAAAAGCCTCCTCTCTCTAGCCAAAAGACGACAAAAGGGGCAGCCTACCAAAAAAGAATGCATTTACACAATCACTGTTCTATTCCAGACAAACACCACAGAAAAATAACTGTAGCCCCACCCACACCCACACCCACACCCTCACCAGCACAGAGAGGGAGCCTAGTCTTCCACCTTTACAGGTGACAACAAAGCACCCAACACCCCAGTAAGGGTGTCAAAGAAGGCCAAAAAGGGAGCTGAGACTTTCATCCCCACCAGACAGTTACAACCTCCCCTCCACACCATGGTGTCAGCAAAGACCATGTATGGAGCCAGAATTCCCATCCATAGCAGCAAGGAGGAGCCCCTCTCAGGCGTCAACAAAGGCCAGACGAGGAACACAGACATCTACCTCCACCTGGCTGTAACAAAGCAGTAACCCACACCTTCTACTGCCAGGCTACTATCAGAGAAAGCCATCTAAAAGAAAAGGCTTAAATGAGAGCCAGTCTCATAACGTAATGTGAAAATGTACAGGTTTCAATTAAAAATCATTCTTCATACCAAAACCAGGAAGTAGCCAAACTAATGAAAAAGGACAATCACCATATGCCAAAACCAAGACGACAGAGATGTTACAATTATCTGATGAAGATTTTAAAGCAGTCATGATAAAAACTAGTGGATGGGCTCAAGAGCAGAATGAAAGGGACAGAGGAAAGAATCAGTAAACTGAAAAACAAAACAACAGAAATTATATTACCTTAACAACATGAGAAAGTAAATGGAGAGAAACAAACAGTGCCTCAGGGGCTGCCGGACTATAAAAAAAGATCTATCATTCATGTCACCAGAATCCCAGAAGGAGAGTAGAAAGAGGGTGGGGTGAGGAAATACTTGAAGAAATAATAGATGAAAATTTCCCAAATTTGGCAAGGGTCATAAACCTACAGACTCAAGAAGCTAAGCAAACCCCAAAGAGGATAAACCCAAAGAAATCCATGTCAAGAGACATCATAATTAAACCCTGAAAACCAAAGGCAAAGGAAGAAAGCCAGAAAGTAGCCAGAAAAAAATGACGCCTTTCCTATAGGGGAAAAATAACTTGAATGACAGCAAATTTCTCATCAGAAACCACGGAAGCCAGAAAGAAGTGGCACAACACTTTTCAAGCGCTAAAAGAAAAGAACTGTCAATCCTGAAGCCGACACTCAGCAGAAATGTCCTTCAGGAATAAAAGGGAAATCCAGACATTCTCATGTGAAGGAAAACTAAGCCATTCTCATGTAAAGATAATTTGTTGCCAGCAGACCTACTGTAAAAGAATGGCTATAAGAAGTTCTCTAAAGGTAAAGGAAATGATTTTTTTTAAAAAAAAGGAATCTTGGAACATCAGAAAGGATAAAAAGAACACAGTAAGGAAAAATATAGGTAAGTACAATAGGCTTTACTTCTCTTGAGTTTTCTAAATTAGTTTTGCTGCCTGAAGCAAAAATTTAAAACACTGACTGATGTGGTTCTCAATGCTTGAAGAGGAAATATTTAAGACAATTATATTATAAGTAGGGGAAGATAAAGGGAAGTAAGGTTTGTACACTTCACTCAAACTGCTAAAATGATGACACTAGTAGATTGTGTTAAGCTATACATAAATAACGTTAACATCTAGAGAAACCACCAAAAAAGTTATACAAAAATGTACACTCAAAACCACTATAGATAAATCAAAATGGAATTCTACAAAAACATTGAAATAACCAAAAGGAAGGCATGAAAAATAAAACAGAAACAAAAAGTAGAGAATAAACAGAAAACAACAAATGAAACAGGAGAGTTAAGCCTTTGCATATCAATAATCACATTAAATGTAAATGTTGTAAATATGTCAGAGTGTGACAGAGTTGATTAAAAAGCACAACTATATGCAATCAACAAGAAATTCACTTCAAATATAATGATATAGGCAGGTTAAGAATAAAAGGATGGAAAATGATATATCATGCAAACATTAATCAAAGGAAAGTAGGAGTAACTATATTATCATCAGATAAAGTAGCCTTCATAGGAAAGAAAATTACCAGAGACAGAGAAGGTCATTATATAATGAAATGCTCAATCCACTAAGAAAATATAGCAATCTTAAATATGTACATACCAATCAAGAGAGCTGCTAAATATATGAAGCAAAATCCAAAGATCTCAAAGGAGAAACAGACAATTCCACAATAATTGAAACACTCTTCTCTCAACAACTGATAGAAATAAACAGAAAATCAGCAAGGATACAGAAGAATACAACACCATCAACCAATGGGATCTAATCAACATTGTTAAATACTCTACCCAACAGCAGAAGAATACACATTCTTTTCAAGTGTCCGCAGAACACATACCAAGAAAGACCATATTGTGGGCCATAAAACAAACCTCAACAAATTCAAAAGAACTAAAATCATACACAGTATGTTCTCCAATCACAATGGAATCAACCTAGAAATCAACAACAGGATAACAGAAAATGTTCAAACTTGGGGGCTGCCCCCGTGGCCGAGTAGTTAAGTTCACGCCCTCCGCTTTGGCAGCCTAGGGTTTCACCAGTTCAGATCCCAGGCACGGACATGGCACCACTCATCAAGCCATGCTGAAGCACAACCAGAAAGGCCTACAGCTAAAATATACAGCTATGTACTGGGGGGCTTTGGGGAGAGAAGAAAAAAAAGAAGACGATTGGCAACAGTTGTTAGCTCAAGTTAGCCAATCTTAAATAAATAAATAAATAAGATAATTTTTAAAAAAAAACATTCAAGCTCTTGGAAACTAAACAATGCACTTCTAAATAATTCATGGGTCAAACAGGAAGTCTAAAGAGAAATAAAAAAATACACTAAAATGAATGAAAATTAAAATACAACATAACAAAATTTATGGGACATAAGTAAAACAGTACTGAGAGGGAAATCTATAGCACTAAATGCATACGTTAGAAAAGGGAAAAATCTCAAGTCAGTAATCTAAGCTCCTACACCTCAAGAACCTAAACAGAAAAAATAAAAAACCAACAGCAGAAAGGAAAAAATAAAGATAAGGACAGAAATCAATAAAATTGAAAACAGAAAAACAATAGAGAAAATTCATGAAAAAATTACTTAGTTCTATGGAAAGAACAATAAAATTGACAAATATGTAACAAAGGAAAAAAGAAGATACAAATTACCAATATAAGGAACGTTTCCAGGGATATCACTACACACTATACAGCAATCAAAAGGATAATAAAAGAGAAATTTGACAACTTAGATGAAATAAACCAATTCCTAGAAAATCAAAAATTATCACAACTCACCCAATACAAAATAGTAATTTATATAGCCCTAGAAGAATTATGAAGAAAACTGAATTTATAATTAAAAATCTCCCAAAAAAGAAATCCCCAGGCCTAGATGGTTGCATTGGGGAATTCTACAAAATGTCTAAAGCAGAACTAACATCAATTCAAAAATCTCTTCCAGAAAATAGAAGAGGAGAGAGGAAACACCTCCCAATTTATTTTATGCAGCTAGTATCATTAAAACCAAAGATAGTAAAAAAATAATAAATAAAACTACAAACCAATATCCTTCATAAACATAAACACAAAAATCCCTAACAAACTACTAAATTCAGAGGTATATAGAATTTAGAGGTATATAAAAAGAAATATACATGATGACTAAGTTAGGTTTATTCCAGGGAGGCAGGCCCATTCAATATTCAAAAATCAATCAATGTAATCCACCAGGCTAAAGAAGAAAAATCACATTATCATATTGATCAATTCAGTAAAAGCACTGGACAAAATTCAACACTCTTTTATGACAAAAACTCTCAGAAAATAGGAATAGAAGGGAACTTCCTCAAGTATCTGCAAAAAACCTATAACTAACATTATACTTAATGAAGGAAAGACTGAATGCTTTCTCTCTAAGATTGGGAACAAGGCAATGACATCCACTTTCACCGGTCTTATTCAACATAGTCCTGGAAGTTCTAGCCAGTGAAAGAAAGGCAAATAGATTGGCAAAGAAGAACTAAAACTGTCCTATTTGCAGATGACACTGAATCTACAAAAAAAACTCCTAGGCTAGTAAGTAAGTTCAGCAAAGTTACAACGAAACAAGATAAACATACAAAAAGTAATTGTATTTCTATATACTAATAATTAACACATTGACACAAAATTAAAAATGTAATACCATTTACAATCACTTAAAAAAAAAGAAATACTTAGGTGTAAATCTAACGAAACATGTACTGACTTTGTATGCTAAAACCTACATGACGCTGATGAGAAGAAATCAAAAGAGAGCTAAATAAATTGAGAGACATACCATGTTTGTGGATCGGAAGACTCATGAAGTAAAGATGTCAATTCTCTACAAACTGATATATAGGTTTAATGCAGTGCCTATCAAAATTTCAGCAAGATATTTTTGTAATTATAGACAAAATTATTCTAAAATTCATATAGAAAGTCAAAGTAACTAAATTAGCTAAAACTACTTTGATAAAGAAGATTAAAGTGGGAGGAATCAGTCTACCCAATATCAAGACTTATTCTATACAGCTACAGTAATCAAGACTGTAATACTGGCAGAGGGATAGACACATAGATCAACACAAAAGACAACCCAGAAATAAACCCACACAAATAAACCCAAGTAATTTTTGACAAAGGTGAACTGCTTGTACAGTAGAGGAAAAATGGTACTGGAGCAACTGGACATCCACAGGCAAAAAAAAAAAACTTTCAAGTAAGCCTCACTCCTTATACAAAAATAACAAAATTACAAAAATTGACTCAAAACAGATCACAGACTTTACGTGTTCATAAAACTATAAAACTTTTAGGGGGAAAAAACACAGAAAAAAAATCTTCAAGATCTAGGCAAAGAGGTCTTAGAATTGACGCCAAAAGCATGCTCTATACAAGGAAAAACTGATAAATTGGACTTGATCAAAATTAAAAACTTCTGATGCACGAAAGACCCTGTCAAGAGGGTGAAAAGAAGAGTGGGAGAAAATATCTGCAAACCACATATCCAACAAAGGACTAGTATCTAGAATATATAAAGAATTCTCAAAACTCAACAGTAAAAAAAAACTCCAATTAGAAAATAGGCAAAAGACATGAAGAGGCAATTCAACAAAGTGGATATACATATGGCAAATAAGCAGATGAAAAGATGTTCAACATCATTAACAGTTAGGGAAATGCAAATTAAAACCACAATGAGATATTACTACACACATATCAGAATGTCTAAAATAAAAAAGAATGACAACACCAAATGCTTGTAAGGATCTGGAGAAATTGGAACCCTCATACGTTGCTGGCGGGAATGTAAAATGGTGCAGCCACTTTGGAAAACAAGTTTGGCAGTTCCTCAAAAAGCTAAACATAGAGTTACCATATGACCCAGCAATTCCACTCGTAGGTGTATACCCAAGAGAATTGAAAACATATGTTCACACAAAAACCTTTATAAACCTTTACACAAATGTTTACAGCAGCTTTATTTGTAATAGCCAGAAACTGGAAACAAGCCAGACGTCCTTCAATAGGTGAATGATTAAACAAACTGTGGTACTGCTATACCATGGAATACTACTCAACAATAAAAAGGAATAAACTATTGATACACCACAACAACTTGGATGAATCGCCAAGGAACTGCGCTCAGTGAGAAAAGCCAATTCCAAAGTGTTACATACTGTATGATTCTATTTATATAGCATCCTTGCAATGAAAAAATTATAGAAATGGAGAACAGATTAGTGGTTGTCAGGGTCTAAAGAAGGGATGGGGACAGAAGGAAGATGGTTGTGTTTGTAAGAGGACAACATGAGGGATCCTTGTAGTGACGCAAATGTTCTATACCTTGACTATCAAGACAAAACGTCAATATCTTGGTCCTGATACACTGTACTACAGTTTTGCAAGATGTTACCACTGGAAGAAACTGGGTAAAGGGCACAGGGGATTACAACTGCATGTGAATCTACAATTATCTCAAACTAAAAAGTTTAATTTTTTAAAAAAAGCAAATAATAAATGTATACAGTCAGATCCAGTTACCATTTAAAATGCTTCTAATAACCTATTTTTCTTTGGATTTCAAGAGCTCTTCTCATTTCACTTTCCTTTTACCTTTGCTACTCCAACGTCAAAAGATCATCTTTGTACACCTCTTCCTTACAAATGTCAAACAATTCTTTTACCTCATCAAAAACAAACTGCCTGGCTAGCTCCCTTATTTGTTCCTTTTTTTTTTTTTTAAATGTGCTACACAAACATGTCTTTCCAAAATCAAATTCCATACCAAAAATGTTTCATAACATAGATTCAGCCAAGCTCAAAGTCTGCTGCTTTTATTCATTTGTATTGCTTGATAAGATCACATTTCATATCAATACCTTCAGAATTTCATTGTTTATTGGCACCACAGCTCCCTCAGAAAGTGAAAGCTAATTTGCACTGTGATGATTCTTGCTTGCTTAGATGTTTCACTGGATAATGTGTGTTTTAAAGTTCTAAATTACAGGAAATAGAAGGGAGATACAAAAAGCAAGCACAAATATGAGGAAAGAAACAAAGGCACAATTTTCAAAGGAGAAAAGCATAAAAAAAAAGCAAGTTTCAAAAACAGAAAATTTGAGAATAGGAGCAAAGACACTTGGCTTGGACATGCAACAAGATGTCGGTGCTCCGCTAAACACTATCATAGTGCCAAAAGACATGCTTTCAGCACAGAGTTTGTCATGTTCCATGTATATAAAAACACGATCAAAACTGAAAGCCTGTGTTACTACACAGCTTTTAAATAAAAACAAATATAGCAAAAGAGCCTACATTTTAATCCAAATCATCATTTTTGGCAAATGGCCTTCATCACTTATCTAATATACAATAGAACATTTACCTAGCATTCTAAACACTGAAAGCATCTAAATACTCGAAAAATCATATAATTGCTCTAAAAAGAAGTTTGCTGTTGTCACTGTTTTTGCTTTTGCTTTTATCTTATGATCAAGCTGATTCTCAAACCACAGCAGTAACTGAAGGTAAATTCACTAGAGTGCAAGGTGCATGTTAATATGATGATCTTCAAGACCATCAAGCCCAGGCAGGTGTTTTAACAGAGGTCCAGTCCATATGTATCATCACAAATCACATTAAGGTAATCTAGTTGGTTGCATGGTGATGGTTCTTCCTTGTTTAGATGTTTCATCAGGTAATATGTGTTTTAAAGCTCTAAATTATAGTTATGCAAATAACTATTACATGCTTAAATTTCTTTTATCAATCATTCTGCTCTTGAGAGCTACATATCTCAATTTTTTTAAAAACTACAAATCTAGAACAGGCTAGGTTCCAGACATTCCAGGTAAATAACATTTCTAATAAGGCATCCATTTCCCAGGCAGTATATTCTAAATTATACAGCTTAAGGCAAAACAACTACGGTTACTTTATTTGTTGGCAATTTTTTTAAATGGCCAAGGCAGGGTCGTTTTTTTTAGTATCAAATTGAAAATTGTTCCAAATATAATTATTGTGGCTTTAATGGCATTTATTTCAGTGCTAGAACACACTGCAAATTACTTCTAGGAAAGAATCTTGGCCCTTTCCTTGGGTACTCACTCTCTCTCTCTCTACTTATTCTGAAGGAGTTAGGTGGCTTATTCAGGTTCTTCAACTTTCACAAAAAGATATTAATTCAACCCACAGCTGGTTTATTTTTAAAGCATATACAGCTCTGTACTTAACTAAGAATACAGGCAAGTGATACGTTCAGGAAGAAAAGGCAAAAAAAATATAACCTTGAACTCATTGATACTCATTACTTATCAAAAACCTTGACTACTAAAAGTAATACCCATGAAGAATTAACCAATGTATATGCAATGCACACACTATTCCAGATTAGAAATCATGGAGACTGGGCACACATAAAATTTTACTAAGGAAAGGGTCTATAGTGTTCATAAGATTCTCAAAGTGATCAATGATCCAAAAACGGGGGAAGAGGGGATAACGCACTTCCAACTTCCACTGTAGGTATTCTAAAATCTATGCGTCGATTAAGCCAAGACCAGCAGAGAACTGCATTCCTTTGGCTCCCTGCAAAACTGCTTTTACTAAATTGTGCTTTGGTTATGCCATATGCTTTCACTAAAGGACAATATGAGAAACAGCCTGTCACATATTGCTACATTTACTATATGGATATTAAAGTTACATTATACAGGGACTTCTTTGGGAGGACATATGGGAGAAACAGTTCTCTGGTCTTACTCAGAACCAAGAATAGCTGTGCTTCTCCTAAGTAACTAGTTTATAATTTTACAACACCATAACTCAAATAATGGAGTGTGTCTCTTTTTTGCACTGGCTGCTAGAAAGCCTAGAGCCAAACCGATGGCCTATCTTTACAAAATGTACTGGCCTTCAAACATGAATCTTTTACAAGCTCTATTCTGAACTTCATATTCTCCTTCCTACCTTTGTTTTCCCTTGCCCCAATGTCCTCATCACCTTTGATTTATCTATTAGGTGTATTTTTAAATCATGCAGCTTTTTGGAAACCATCTAATTCGTTTCTAGAATAAGGGAAGGGGAAAATCAGAGAAAAAGAGAAAGAACAGTCAATTGTCAATGAATCAGAATAAGAGGGGAAGGAGATCGAGAATAATCCAAAAACAGAGTTAAGACAAAATTAATCACCCTTCAAAAAAAAAACAGTCAAAATGTGGTGGAAAAATTGTTACCTGCAATTTAAAAAGGAAAACATTTGTCATTCTGCAGATATCTAGAAATGTAAAATATAAATATAATTTAAAGATAGATATACATCACAAATTGCTTTTTAAAAATAGCCAAGGGACCAGCCCCGTGGCCAAGTGGTTAAATTCGCGCACTCTGCTGCAGATGGCCCAGTGTTTCATCGGTTCGAATCCTGGGCGCGGACATGGCACCACTCATCGAGCCATGCTGAGGCGGCGTCCCACAAGCCACAACTAGAAGGACCCACAACTAAGAATATACAACTATGGACCAGGGGGCTTTAGGGAGAAAAAGGAAAAAAATAAAATCTTAAAAAAAAAAATAGCCAAAATACTAAAATATTTCATTATTGTTGTCTATTTCTTAGATGAACTCTCTTTAATTCAAATATTAGAACAAAGTCCATGCAACATCGGTTAGTCTTTGAGTGAATTGTCTTCTTTGTTTTCTAAATATTGCAGCAGACCACACCACATGGCAAAAATGGCTTTACTCTTCCTTCCCAAAGCCATAGCAGACACCTCCAAGGAATAACCTACCAGTCACCTCAAGTCGCAAACAGTTAAGCTCAGCTCTGCGTGTAATTCAGTTTTTACTAACTCCTCCCCCTCACTATTTTTGCTATTTCCCCAAACAGATTTAAAATGTCATCACTGCTTAGCACCTCAACCCAGATTCATACATTTCATAGATAAGGCAGTCACTAATTTTATTTCTTCAAGTTGCTTTCAGCTGGAAGCTTGATTTTGGTATATGATTAAATCACTTATTTCATCATGAGCAAATACTACAAATTATCAACTTCTATGATGCAAAGAATCAGAAGATCTTTATTTTCCTCAGTGACCTAATTAACATTCATACATATCATATTCCAAATTAAAGCTACGTCATAAATGCCATCTAAAATTCTAAACTGTTTCTAAAACCGTACTAAATAACTGTCCTTATCAATAACTTTTTGCAACTAACTCACATACTAATTGTGTTGATGCTGGAAATTATATTGACATATGAATATATACCATAAGATTTTAAAGTAAAGAATTTATTAAAATGTTGACATCCTCTGATTTGCTAAGAATTTTATTTGTATATGAAGCAGCATTATCTAATAATGTTACTACATTCCCCCAAAAAACCTTCTGATTTCAAATTATCACAGCCTCCTGATGTAAGATTTCTTTTATCTTAAAATGTCTGTTTATTCATCTCTCTTTATGACTGAAATAATAAAAAGGCAGGTTTGAAGCTTTCATTCCTTAAAAAACAATGGTCTCTTTGTTTTAGTAATCACAACTCATTGCAGTATGTATACTCCTGGTGTATTTAAGCAAAGCATAACTATCAAAGGTTCTTTCCTGCTGCTCCCAAATCAAGAAGAAAAATACCAACCTCATAGAAAAATAAGCAAAGGACATGAACAGATAGAACACACACCCGCATCCAAACATATACAAAAAGCCTTTACACATATGAAGAGATTCAGCCTCACTCATAATAAGAAAGCTACAAATGAAAAGTACATTGAAATACCATTTATCATTTATTACACTGGCAAAAAACTCAAGTCTAATAAACACTTTGTTGAAACATCTATGGAGAAATGAACTCATAGACTGCTAGAAAATGGTACAACCTCTATAGAAAGCAACACCTACCAAATTACAGATACATTCATTTTACCCAGCCATCCCACTTCTGGGAATCTATTCTATACATACAGTATGAAACGTACAATAAAAAACGACAAATATTCAAGGTTATTCATTGCTACATTATTTTGTCCAGCAAAAGACCAGAAATAACCCAAGCATATAGAAATAGGGGACTGGTTGAATAAACCATGGTATATTCACATAATAAAATACTATGGATAGTAGCTGTAAAAAAGAATAAAGAAAATATCTGCATGCTGATACAGACAGATCTCCATAATATACTGATGAGTAAAAAACTAAGCTGCAGAAATGTACATAGAGTACACTACTTATTTTGTAAAAGGGGGAGAAAATAAAATCATATATGCTTATATATGCATTAAAAATGCAACAAAAGAACAAACTAATAAAATGGGGAAATAGAATGAGAAAAAATATTTATTAGACCTATGGTTTACACTCTTTTCTTTCCTTTTTTAAATAAAATATTTTAAACTCAGACAAATAAAGATAATTTACCTACTCATCTTTTTTTCAAAGTTATAGTCGGTAAGATTTCCAGGAGATGGGTTTTACCAGCATTATATATTTGATCTGATGATAACTAAAAACTCTTGATATTCAACAGAGAAATGATTGCCAAATGCTACAGTCCATTTAATTTCTCTCTATTAATTTTTATGCAGTTTAAATCTAATTAATCAGATAACATATCAGAATAATCTTCCACTGGAACAGCTTCGATGAAAAGTGTTTATGTAGCTCAAATAAAATCAGACACAGAGCCCAAATCAGCACTGTCTTATCAGCTACAAAAGAGCTTTTTCACAGTTTTTCATTTTTTCAATTTGCTTGACAATTCGATGAGGTTATTAAAATAAAACCTAACTTCTCTTTATCGAACCAGAAAAAATTCATTCTCATAGTCCATATTGTAATCAAACTTATTTAACACTAGCAACCTCATTTTCCCAAATGTACAACAATTTTACAAAAATTTAACTTTCTGACAAATGCTAAGCTTTATTTGTACAATGTGCACTTAGATTATAACATTTTATAACATTTATCACTAGATTATAACATTTCCCATACAAATGTTATCATATAACATATGATATATATCATATATACTATATATGTGTGTTATATATAACATGTATGTATGTTTTATATAACACGTTATGTGTTGTATGTTATGTGTGCATGTATGCATATACAACGTGTATATAGCATATATACATTCTTACATATACTATATATTCTTATATATAGTATATATTCTTATAACGTATATATAGTTATAGATATACATATATACACATATAACATGTTACATATATGTATATATAACATATATAGCATGTTATAACATTTATATGTTATGTTATAAACATATAACATAGATTATAACATTTATCACTAGTTATCATACTTAAATTTACAAACTTTTAACAACACTGGACAAAATATTGAAGAATGACAGGTTTTAGCCACAATTATTTCATTTTTTTATGCTTTTTTTTGTTTTGGGGGTTTTTTTTGAGGAAGGTTAGCCCTGAGCTAACATCTGCCACCAATCCTCCTCTTTTTTGCTGAGGAAGATTGGCCCTGAGCTAACATCTGTGCCCGTCTTCCCCTGTTTTATATGTGGGACGCCTGCCACCACATGGCCTGATAAGCAGTACACAGGTCCTTACCTGGGATCTGAACCAGCAAATTGGAGGCTACCAAATCAGAATGTGTGAACCTAACCACTACACCACCGGGACAGCCCCTTATGCTTTTTTTTGGTGAGTAAGATTGGCCCTAATGAGGAAGACTCACCATGAGCAACATCTGTTGCCAATCCTTCTCTTTTTTTTTTCTTTCCAAAGCCCCAGAACATAGTTATATATTCTAAGTGTAAGTCAATCTAGTTCTTCTATGTGGGATGCTGCCACGGCATTGCTTGATGAGTGATGTGTATTGCTTGATGAGCGGTGTGTAGGTCCATGCCCAGGATCCAAACCCACGAACCCCAGGCCACCAAAGTGGAACATGTGAACTTAACCACTCAGCCACGGGGCCAGCCCAAGGATCAATTATTTTAGATTATACTTTTGATAGATAAAGAGAAAGAAGAACCAGAAAATTATATGTAATTCCAAAAAATAAACTCTTCTGATACATTGAAGTTTTCAAAATTTTCAGCAGTTCTATTTTTTCTTAAAAGCCTAGTCATATTATTAAAACAGTTAATCTGCAAATCAGTTAATCAACCCCCAGATAATTAACAGTTGGTGGTACAATTCTTTTATTCTTCTATTCATTCAACAAATATTTATTGAGCACCAATTGCATGCCAGGCACTCTTAGGTTCCCAGGATACAGCAGCAAACAACAGAAACGAAACACCTCCCTTCCTGGAATACACAGTTTAGTGGAGGAGACAATCAAAAATTGTATTTGGCAGGCAGTAGTTAAGTGCTATGAAGAAAAATAAAGTTCCTCCCCCTTTATTCCCTATCCCAATAAATGGCACCACAATTCACTCAGTTAATTAGGCCAATTCCTCTTTTTCTTTAACCCCCATCACTAATCCATCATTTTGGCTCTACTTTTTAAATATATTTTAAATCCAAGTACTTCTCGTCGCCTCCTCCCCAACACCTCACTGCATGCCACAACCATCTCTTGCCTCTTATTACTGCAAATATTCCTTGGCTGGTTTCCCTCCCTGTTTCCTTTTATTCCATCTCTGCACAACAGCCAGAATGTTCCTTATTTAACCTAAGTTAGAGCACGTAATTTTCCTGCTCAAAACTCTCCTGTACCTTCCCTTAGAATAAAATAACACTTACAATAAAATCAAAGTCTCTCTCTTAGTCTACACAATCTGGATCCCGACTGGCCTCCTACCATCGCCTCCTCCCGTCATGCTTCACCTGAGGGCCTTCACTCTTACTACGCCCTCTATCTGGAAGGGACTTCCCCTAGAGAGGCACATGGCTTGCTCCTCCACTCTAATCAAACCTTTGCCACAACAACTTTTTGTAACCACCTAATGGAAAACAATACTCCATCATATGAAACACTAATCACTAAATTGCTTTGTTTATTCAGTGAGCGCTCCACTAGAATGTAAGGTCCATAAGGGCAGGCACTTGTCTATTTTGTCCTCTGTTGTATCCCAGAGCCCGGAAGAGCATCTGGCACATAAAAGTTGCTCAATAAGTATTTGCTGAGTTAATGAATAAATTAATTAATGAATGAAGCCACTAAAATCATACAGCTATATAATATATAACAACGTATGAAACTGTATATAACACGTTAACTGACAAGGCAAGACAATATAACACTCTTCTAATACTTAATGTAATAAAATGCATATGGAAAAAGTTAAAAAGAAAAATACAAATAGAAGAGTTGGGACAGGGTGGTCGGATGCAGTTTTTTGTCTGTTTGTTCTATCTTTTTTAAAATCATTATGCTACATTTATAATTAAAATATAAAAATGTTATTTTTAAAATGGAACTACTACTAAAAAATAAGCAATCAGCAATGGGAGATCATTTCTTTCCTCCCAGTGACTGTCAAGGAGGGAGTATATCAGAATCACCTGAAGGGCTTTTATAAATTTGCTTCCTGTCTCCTCTTTCATTCTCTATCACAAAATAAGCACGCCCAGGGTCTCATTATCAATGAATATTATACCCCTCAGACATCTGAGTACAGGCAAAAAAAACCCCAAAGGCCAAGAAGCACTAAACTAACTCCAAAAACAGAAATACCACAGAACACCACATAGCAAACTCAAGGGTAAAAGGCAGAAGAGGACTCACATTGCCTGAGTGAGTACTACCTAGCAGGTCTATGAAGAATGCTTTAACTCCTTTTTCATTTTTTTTTCCTGAGGAAGATTTACCCTGAGCTAACATTTATACCAATCTACCTCTATTCTGTATGTGGGTCACTGCCACCGCATGGCTGATGAGTAGCGTAGGTCCATGCCCAGGATCGGAACCCACGAACCCACACCGCTGAAGTGGAGTGTGCCAAATTTAATCACTAGGTCATGAGGCCGGCCCTCCATTTTTTTTTTAATACTGTTCCTGCAATGTAAGTGCATCCCCATTTACAGATGAGAAAAATTCACCCACGTGGGTGGTTAAGTTGCTTATAAAAATAATTAATTGATTAAAGAGGTCCATGCATGAACCAATCATGAGACAGTGTCATGAACCAAGTATTATGATTAACTGCTTCCTGTACAGTTTAGGTAATGGGGTAGGGCAGGGGATTGTAAACAAAGCCTTGTGGCCAAAGGCACAGAGTAGTAAGTGGGGAAACCAGGTGCCCATATTTAATTATCAAATGACACTGAGCAAACAGCTTTTGAAAACATCCCCCCAATTTGTTTTCTGTAAGAGCCAGCCTTACAACAAATAAGTAAGAACAGCGAGATAAAAGACTGTTCCTAGACCGAGAGGACAGTTTTCTAACAATAAAATACATAAGACAAAGATCTAGAAGGAAATCAGACTGCAGTTGTGTTATAGGATTATAAG
Source organism: Equus caballus (assembly GCF_041296265.1). NCBI lineage: Eukaryota > Metazoa > Chordata > Mammalia > Perissodactyla > Equidae > Equus > Equus caballus. The sequence goes on along the minus strand of NC_091698.1, from coordinate 45,825,950 downwards.
TAATTTTTAACATAGTCGCCAAAATTGTATAATGTTGACATAATGGCTTAACAGCAAAAAAGATTAAACAGTCAAGATTCTATCATTAATATACTTTATGTTAATCTTAAGACTGGGTAGTAGGACACAAAACAATTCCATAAGGTAAGACAAGAAGCAGTTCCTAAAGTGAAGTGCTTTACCAAGACCAAGAAGTAGCAAACACACCATTCTTATAACAAAGGAACCACAGAAATGGAAGGCATCAATGGAGCTAAAAAGAGAAACCATTAGCTGAAAACATCAGAGCAAACTTCTTGCTGGGGGAGAACATTCAACAAGGGGAGGTCAGGCTGAAATAGCAAAGTCAAATAAACACACTGACAGGGTCTTGAGTATTACACTTCTACCACAAATAAGGAAGATAAATTTCATGGTAAAAGTATCAACATAAATCAGCCAGGAATATAGCTGGGTAAGAAAAGATGGCACTCAACAAATGGTGCTGGAACAACTGGATAGCAACATGTAAAAGAATGAAATGGGATACCCTTCCTTACACTATAGATATACAAAAACTAACTCAAAATGGATCACAGACCTTAATGTAAGAGAAAAATTATAAAACTCTGAGAAAAAACAAGGAGCAAATCTTCATGATCTTGGTTGAACAAAGACTTCCTAGATATAACATCAAAAGCATAAGGAAAAAAATGTAAAATAAACTGAACTACATCAAAATTAAAAACTTTTGTGCAGCAAATGATACCATCAAGAAAGTGAAAAGACAATTCACAGAATGGAAGAAAGCATTTGCAAATCATGTACCTAACAAAAGACCTATATCCAGAATATATAAAGAACACTTACAACTCAACAATAAAAAGGTAAATAACTCAATTAAAAACTGAGCAAAGGATCTGAATAAACATTTCTCCAAAGAAGATAAACAAATAACAAATAAACACATGAAAAATTTAGCCATTAGAGAAACGCAAATCAACACTACAGTGAGATACACTTCATACTAGAATGGCTAAAATAAAAAAGATAATAACAAGTGCTGACATGGATATGGAGAAACTGGAACTCTCATGCATTGCTGGTGGGCATGTAAAAAGGTACAGATATTCTGGAAAACAGTTTGGCAGTTCCTCAAAATGTTAAACATAGAGTTACCATATGACCTAGAAATTCCACTCCTAGGTATATACACAAGAGAGATGAAAACATATGTCCACACAAAAACGAGTATACAAATGTTCATAGAAGCATTGTTCGTAACAGCCCTAAAATGAAAGCAATCCAAATGTCTATCAACTGAGGAATAAATAAAATGCGATATATCCATACAATGGAAAACTATTCGGCAATAAAAAGAAATGAAGTACCGATACAAGCTACCACATGGATGAACCTTGAAAACATTATGCAAAGTCACAAAAAAAGACACATATTGTATGATTCCATTTATACGAAATGTGCAGAATAGGTAAACGCATAAAGATGGAAAGTAATGACTGCCTGGGGAGGCAAGGAGAACAGAATGAAGAGTGACTTCTAATGGGTATGGGGTTTCTTCATGGGTGGTGGAAACGTTCTAAAATTAGATTGGGGTGATTGCTGCACAACTCTATGAAGATAATAAAAACCACTGAATTGTACATTTTAAATGGGTGAACTGTATGGTATACAAATTATATCTCAATAAAGTTATTTTTTAAGGCAATGTATTTCACTGTTAAATTAAAAAGTTTAAACACAAAATCTGAAATAGCACTTAAGAATGAATGTTAATTGCTGGTACTCTAGAGTAAATTGAGGAAATGACCTATTGAATAAGTGATATGGAAGAAGACTAGAAATACAGAGATAGGATTTGAAAAATGAAAATACGAAGCTACTGTTCATGAGTGATTTGCAATCAATATTTTAGTAACATGGCCTGGCCCAGTGGCACAGTGGTTAAGTTTGGAAGTTCTGCTTTGGCAGCCCGGGGTTCACCAGTTCAGATTCTGGGTGTGGACCTAGGCACCGCTTGTCAAGCCATGCTGTGGTAGGCATCCCACATATAAAGCAGAGGAAAGTGGGCACGGACGTTAGCTCAGAGCCAATCTTCCTCAGCAAAACAGAGGAGGATTGGCAGCAGATGTTATAGCTCAGGGCTAATCTTCCTCAAAAAAATATATATCTATTTTAGAAATAGTACTACTAAGCTAGAATCAGTATTATCCTAAAAACAAGACAGGCCCTAACATCTTTTGGGCCTCTTTCCTCATCTGTAAAATTACGACTTGCAGCTAACAAAATAATTTTTAAGATGAAGACAGAGAAGAGATGGCTGCTTTCCCAAAAGAATTTGCTAGGCAACAGCCTCTATATGCGTGGATATGCTTGGGCCTTTCAGAATTACAATGAAAAGGAGAGGCACTCCCTCATGATATATGGGAATTGACTAACGTTGCATGTACTGTTCAAGATTTAAATGAGGATAGTCATATAATGAAAAAGTCAAGCCACTGTGGCTCCTCAAACAAAAAAGGATAAGACTGGAAGAATAATTTGGTATCACAGCAGGGAAAGAAAGCAAGTGATGATATACAAGTAATAGTTGGCATAGAGTCTGGTTAGAGAATGTAGCTACGTGGATTTTTGTGAAGAACAGGAATTTTAGGAATGGGTATATTAATTTTATATCTGCTATCAATTTCTGTTATTCTCTGTTCTTTAGTTCCTCTTCAATTACAAAATCTATCTCAGGAACAGCTAAGAATCTGGTGCCTTAAAAATGCCACCTCAAAAGATGAAAGAGATAAGAAAGACATGAAGAGGGGTAGAGGAGTTTGAGATTTACAGTGGAGGGTAGTTAGGGAAGAGAGCTGACTGCCTTAATCAAACCTGGTTAATGATTGTGATGGAAAACAGGAGATGATGATGATAGAGGCGCAGCCAGGGTTAGGCATGGGATCTGAAACTCAAGTCTGTGCATGCTGCTGCCTCTGAATGGGATAAGGAAAAACGGTGAGATCATCCCCTATGAACATGGGCAGGGACAAGCTAGACTAAAGACAAAGACAGTGGGTACTACTCGTATACAGGATGTTCAAGTAACTGAATCTTGGGTCTGATAGTAAGAAGTAGGGTTATCTGCCAAGGCAGGAAGAGGCCAAAAATGAAAAGCCCCTAATAACGATACACAGGGAGTCTAGAAAAGTAACTAAGACAGGTAGGATAGTGCAGTGGTTCTCAAACCATTTTTTTCCCCAGTCCCCTTAGGGCAAAAGATTCCTTAATCCATCTATCCCACAAAACTCCACTTTACAGTGGAAAAAGAACTCCATGATAACAAGGAAGCAAATTTTAGGGAAAACAGGTAACTTATATTTTAGCCATAATGCATATATTCTTAAGTCAAGATACTAGAAAATTACAAGCCAAATGTCACTTGACACAAACATGCATTACTATTCAGTCGAGGGCTAATACAATAAATCACAACAGACTAAACTGATAACACTAAATTAAAGTCATCTATCATATAAACCAAGAATGATAGCAACTAAAAACCACAATGAACTTGACAACATTGACGGTGTTCTGATAAAGAATCCTTCCTAAAAACTCTGGGAAACCAACTGTTCCAGTAGGAGCTCCGCTTGGCTGCCAACTGCAGCTCAGCAGTCAAATTTCTTAGTAGAATACTGAAACAGCATCTTCAGTAACTCGAGCAACATTTCGTTTTACGAAAAACCAAATATTAGTAACGCACTTAAAATACTAGTAAGTAGCCTCAGTTTTTATGAAAGTAAAGATAAAGAAATGAGGGTCATTCACCCTCAAGAGCTCAAGAAAACAGGAAAAGAGAAGAGCACGAGAGTCACGATCATAATGCATAAAGGGACAAAAGGCAAACTATCAAGGATGGTCACGTCCAGTGACGGCACTGGGAGAAGTGTGCTAACACACAGGGAGAAACGTGCCCTGCCTGGAGAAGGAGGCTGCGCACAAGAAGATGAGGAGTAAGGTCTCCAGCCTGCCCCTCCTTCAAACATTCTTTCATGAGGCAACTCTCCCGATGAAAAAACAAGCAGTGAGTAATAACTCTTTTTTTTTTTTGAAGGGAGGAGAAGGGACCCAAGACTGTAACATGGGGTATGATAATTATCTATCTATTGGTTGCACCGAGATCAGAAGCTATCACAGGAAGGATGAAGATGAGCTAGTTCCAAGGCACTAGTGAACCAAGGGGAAAGGGAAAGGGAGTTCAAAATTGGGCTTGGTGAGTAATTAACAGGTAGTACAGGTAGATGATCATCTCCAACTGAAGCAGAGCAACAGTGGTCAAAAATGCAGACTCTGGATCCAGAGTGCCTGAGTAGGAATCTCGACTCCCCCACTTTATTCTCGCTGTGACCTTGGGTAAGTCACTTAACCTCTCTGTGCCTCACCTGTAAAAATGAGGATAATGATAGCACCTACCTAACAGGATTGTTTTGCAGTTTGAATACGTTGTATTTGCAAATCGCTTAACACAATGTCTTGCACTGCACTTAATAAGTGGTACCTAAGTTTTGTTAAATAAGTTGAGGTAGGTGGGAGTTTGTTTTGACACCTCCAAATAAAATGGAGGCGTGCGGGCAAAGTAATGGCAACGAGGGGCGAGAGGGGGGTCACTTTTTCTCAGCGATGAGACCCCCATGAGGCTGCACCTTAGGGAGGGGTCGCCCTGCTGCCAGGATTCAGCAAGCACCCGCTCCCAGGACAGGGGCGCGGGTTGAGAGAAACTTCCTTCCTTCCAGGGCCTAGGATTTTCAGGAACTCGTTTCTGAGAAGTGGCTGAGATTTTAAGGTGGCGATTTCAATTTCCAGGCAATAGACCGTGGGGTGAAATTCTGTTTTGTCTGAAGAGCAGGACCCCTGTCTAGGGCAGGACGGGGTTTGAGTCCGAGGGAGAAGGGTGATGTCCTCTGGGGGACGATGTGCTAAGAGTCCTCATCGGTCGGGCGCGCTCTCGCCGCCCGGCGCGGCGCTCGCCTCGGAGGGAGCACGAAGGCTGCCGCAGCCCCGAGGGAGGCAGGAGAAGCCTCAGAGCAACGGGGCGGTGGGCGCCAGCGGTCGGAAGCGACCCCACATCGCGGCTGCGGAGGGAGACCCGCCTCGCCCAGGGTGGAGGGCGCTCGCCGGGATCTCCAAAGGGAGGGGCCGGCGCTGGCCTGCGGGCGACCGGCCAAGCTCAAGGCCCCAAAGGAGCCTCCCCCCGTCCCGCCCGTGCCCGCCCGTCGGGGGCCCCGGTACCCGGGGTACCTGAGCGTGGGCCCGATGCAGGCCGTGTCAGTGCTCTCGATCTCTCGCAGGATCCGCTCGTGCTCCGCCGCTGTCTCCAGACTCTCCGCCTCCGCCATCTTACCCCGCTCCATAGACCGGGGGCGCCCAGCAGCGCGTCCCCTCCTTCAGCTCAGCTCACCTTTCGCTCCCTCGCTCACCCTAGGCTCCAGAGCCTCCCAGCCTCCGGCTACCCGCAGGCCGACCCCTCCCTCAGGCTCGGCACGCCCCCTTGCGTCACCTCGTCCGCCGACGTCCCGCGCAATGCCCGCTGGGATTTGTGGTTCCCGGGCAATGGTAGGGTGGGTTCCGCTCGTTTATTAATTGAATCCACAAATACGTGTTGAAAGCCCCCTATAAACCAAGAACATTTAACGACACTGCATATGGAATGGTGATCAAGTCAGGTAATGAATGACACCAATCCTACAAATTCTTGTTTAAGACCTTTGCCACAAAGTGCACAAGGCCCTGTAGGCGTGAATAATACAAAAAGACTAATTAGGTTTCTGCAGACAGCAATCTTAAAGCTATCAGGGGGAGAAAGGTGGAGAATCCCAAAACTAAGAACTAAGGCAGAATGTGACTGTAAGCCAGTTCAGAGAATCGAGTTCAGGGATCACTTCTGGCTGCGAAGGATTCATAGAGAGACTGGACCTGGAAGTTTTAAAGGTGTGACTGGAAGGTGTGAAGAGCGCCTAGAAAGCCAGCAAGAACTTCATTTGAAGTGGTATGTAGAGAAGTAGCAGTAAGAGATGGCGCTGATAAGGTACCTTAGAGAGAAATCCTGGGCTAAGAAATTTGTACTTTATTCTGATGGTTCCAGTGATCCAACATCCAACTGCATCAGAAGTGCCTAGAAACGTTTTGTTTTTTTTTTTTAATATACACTAAAGGTCCTACATCTGGACATTCTGATCCAGGCATCTGCATTTCATAAACTCCCCAGATTAGAATTTAAAAAATCATATTTATCGATCACTGCTTGAGTTTTTACATAACACAATGAATGGGAATCCACTGACGTTTTTTAAGAAGAGGAGTGACACAACCAGAACCTTGGCATTAGGGAACTTGATCAAGAGCAAGTGTGCAAAGTGGGCAGAGAGAGAGAATTTAGAGACAGGGAAATGCTATAGGAGATTTTAAGACCTAAACAAGGGGAAGTGGCAATGAGAATGAAAAAGAATGGGCACTTAGGAAAAACATTGTAAAAGTAGAATTGGCAGGATTTACAGGATAAGGGGAAGGAGGAGAGGTTTGGAGCAGAGTCACTGGGAGAATGGTGTTGCCATAAACAAAAAAACAGCATGTAAGAAGAACCAAACTGGAAGTTGAGGCTAGATCATTTCTGCTACAGCCATACCATGGATTATTATGCAAACATTAAAGAAAAAGAGAAAAGACTCTGTATTCAAATGTGACACTGTCTCCAAATTGTAGTGTTGAGGGGAAAAAAGCAAAGCATGAAACAGTTTATAGAGTAAGTTTTCATTTGTTTTTTAAAAGAATAAATATTCATATATACTTTTATATATACATAAAATATTACCTTGAATAGTTCTGAAAAGATACCCAAGAACAGTAGTGGCAGTCAGGAGAGGGCTTGGAAGGAAGGGGCCTGGAGTAGGAGGAAGGTAAACTTTAATTATGTATTGTTTGCACTTTCGGAATTCTTTCCCTTGTACATATATCCACTTTTTCAATAAAAAATAGTAGCTATTAACTAAAAATACACTTTAAAAATAAACAAACAATAATGAGGAGAATGTGTTACAAGTCCTGGTTTGCCAGGAACTGAGCAAGTCGCTAAACCTGTCTGTTTGTAGATAATCTCTGGCTGTCCTCATTTTATTTCATTACTCAGGCTTAAACTATTCCAGAAAGATGTAGGAGGGGTAGGGGGAGTATGGAGCCCTTCATATTTCCAAAGATCCCTTGAAATATGTGACAGAGGGTCCGTTCAGGCACCCATTTTAGCATCTCACTCAGCAGAAAGTTTTTGGTCCATCACAGGAAGGAGACTGGTATGTAGACCAGATATGTATCATAGTGGTTAAACTAGCTTCTGCTACTATCAGCAGTTTTTGTGAGTGCCAGCCGAGGCCAGAGATCTCACATTTTATCAGAAGGATGTGTTGGGTCTGGAGTGATTGGTGTAGGAAAGCTCCATTGAAGATGGCCTGCCTAACATCAATGCCCTCTAACTACAGAGAATGTCAGGTCAGTGTGGAATGACCAAAAAGACCAAGAGTCGAGGGAGCTTTGATTCAGTTCCAGCATTAGCAGTTACAGTATATTGAGCACTTTCTGTGCCAGGCACAATACACAAAGTAAGCACTTCACATACATCATTAAATCCTTACAACAATCCTTTTCAGTAGATATTGTATGTCCCATTTTACAGAAGAAAAAGCTGAGAGATTAGGTAATATCTGAGATCTCACAGCTAGTGAATGATGAAGCTGGTATTCAAACCCAGGTCCATCTGATTCCAAGGTCCATTTCTCAACCATTAAGCCATACTGTCCAACCCACACCCTCCATTGCCAGGAGTTTATTATGTGAGCTTAAGCAAATCATTCTGTCTCTTTGCCTCTGCTTCCACATTAGTATAATGGATTGTATCATTTCTCAGACCCCTTCCAAATCACCTTGAAGACCCTTCCCCAGAACCACCTCTTTCCATTTATTCACTTTAAATGAATAGATTTTCTCTTCTCCTGTATCAGTAGATTTACAGTGTCAACATTCTCACTACTCCCCACTGCCACTTCTAGGCTGTTGTCCCGACACCCTGATTCCTCAGCTCCTCTTTGAAGTGTAGAGCATCAGATTGTGCTACAGTCATCTGCTAATGTCCACATTCATCAGAAATTTTACCACTTGGCTCAAAGTTTTCCTATCCACCTCATTCTCTGCCATCGTCCTGAAGCACTTCAATATCAACATGGATAACCCACTCACATCCTGACCTCATGGATCCCAACATCCCAACCATGTTCCTCATGCCGTGTAGTCAATACATTCATGGTCACACCTTCTCCCTAACATTCCATAAACACTGCTCTGCCCCCAAGTCTACAAACTCTGAAATTCCTCTCTCTGCCTCTTTTCCATCCACCTCTTCCTCTGCCTAATTTTTATAGGACTCACACTTTAATTCCAATCTTTATCTCTGATTTCTAGGTAATCTATTAGCATTTTCCCCCTTCTAGCCTGGATTTTCTTCTATCCAAACTTCCAATTCAAAAAGATCTAAGTTTGAATGCAGGCTTCTCCATTAATCAGCAGGTGAATCTGGGTATGTTATGTGGCTTCCTTAAGTTTCCTTAAGCAGTTTTCTCATATATAAAATGGAGTTTAGGGCTGGCCCTGTGGCCAAGTGGTTAAGTTCTCACGCTCCACTTCGGCGGCTCAGGGTTTGGATCCTGGGTGCGGATGTGGTACCACTCATTAGGCCATGTTGAGGTGGCGTCCCACATGCCACAACTAGAAAGACCCACAACTAAAATATACAACTAGGTACTGGGGGGATTTGGGCAGAAAAAAGCAGTAAAAAATTAAAAAGTAAAAAATAAAATGGAGTTTATAATATATACCTTATGAACTTGTTAGAATTAGAAATAATTAACGTGAGGGGCCCTAGCACAGGGCTTGGCAGAATAAATGTTAGCAGCTACCCACAGCACATACTCCTATGAGCCACCAATTTGATTAAACCTTCTCTAATTCTTTAGCTTCCTTTAACCATACCCACATTGCCAATTTCCCCCCCTTCTATTGTAATGAGGAAAAAAGACTATAACCATGGCAAGTGCCACTATAGCACGTTTGTGTTGCTCAATATCATTTGGGCCCTCAGGAATGCTCACCCATCCTTTGACTTCTATTCCTACTCACAGAATCCATTTATAATCCTTTCCTCTCTACTTAAGATCCTAGCCCTGCTTCCATCCTTCTCACTCTTAGAAGGTGCCTTCATCCATTACTAAACCTTCATTTTCCCTCTCCTTCACCACCTTTTCATCCAACTCCTCCTCCTCTCCTGTGTAAGAGGAATGGGGTTGCCTACAACTTTCTAAAGTCAACGTCTCATCTGGGAGAAGTTCCTGCAATTATCTCTCTTCCCTCTCCTTTACCTTCATCACTAAACACATGCTTGAGTCTTTCCAGCTAAAATCTCTCCCCTCAAACTGGATAACCACATGCAGAAGAATGAAACTAGACTCCTATTTTACACCACTCACAAAAATTGTCAAAATGTATTAGAGACTTAAACATAAGAACTGAAACTGTAAAACTCCTAGAAGAAAACATAGGGAAAAAGCTCCTTGACATTGGCCTTGGCAGTTTTCTGGGGATAACACCAAAAGCACAAGCAACAAAAGCAAAAATAAACATGTGGAACTACATCAAACTAAAAAGCTTCTGCACAGCAAAAGAAACAATCAAAAAAATGACTAGGCAACCAAAGGAATGGGAGAAGATATTTCCAAATGATATATCTGATAAAGGGTTAACATCCAAAAATATAAAAACTCATACAACTCAATAGTAAAAAAAAAAAAAAAAAAAAAGCTGATTTAAAAATGAGCAGAGGGACTGAATAGACACTCTTCCAAAGAAGACAGACAAATGGCCAACAGGTACATGAAAAGGTGCTCAACATCACTAATCATCAGGGAAGTACAAATCAAAACCACAATGAGCTATCACCTTACACCTGTTACAATGGCTATCATCAAAAAGACAAGAGATAACAAGGGCTGGTGAGGATGTAGAGAAAAAGAAACTCTGTACACTGTTGGTGGGAATGGAAATTGGTGTAGCCACTAACGAAAACGGTATAGAGTTCCTCAAAAAATTAAAAAGAAAACTACCATATGATCCAGCAATCCCATTTCTGTGTATACTGTATATCCAAAAGAAATGAAAACAAGATCTCAAAGAGCTATCTGCACTCCCATGTTCTTTGTAGCATTATTTACAATAGCCAAGACATGAAAACATCCCAAGTGTCTGTCAATACATGAACAGATAAATACGTTGCTAAGAGAGTAGTCTTAAGTGTTACCACCACAAGAAGAAATGATAATTATGTGACATGATGGCAGTGTTAGCTAAGGCCATGGTAGTCATCATTTGGCAATACGTAAGTGTATCAAATCAATGCGTTGTACACCTTGAACTTACACAATGTTATATGTCAATTATATCTCAATAAAGCTAGAAAAAAATTAAAATTAAAAAAATAACAACTCTCCCCTCAACCTTGCTTCCCTGAGCTATTCCAGTTCCTCCATTCCCTTCACTACTTGGAAATGTATTTTACACTCTTTCTCTTCACCTCCCACTTGTTCCTCAATATGTTAATTCAAATCACTCCTGGGAAACAACTTTTCAAAGATGACCCTAAACTTTCTAATTACCAAATCCATGACCCTAAACTTCCTAATTACCAAATCCAAAGGCATTGTCCAGCCTTCATCCTATCTGATCTCTGTTCATTACTTGACAGTGTTGCCCCCAGGTGCTGAATAGAGCCAGGAAATGGGAAGAGTCATAACTTTATCCCTTCATACTCTGATATAAATCATACCCTTATCCAAGTCTTCACTAAATGTTTTAGGGGACAGGTCTAGTTGACCTGCGTTATTCTTCCCAATTCTTCACTCTTCCGTGTGACTTTGCAGTTCCTCCCACTACAAGTGGCATGTACTTCCCTGACCATTGACATCAGGTTCAGCCATGTGATTTGATTTGGTGAATGGGGTAGACAAGTGTTAAGCAGAGGCCTGAAGTGTACTTACATGGTTGGGCTTACTCTCTTGCCTTTCTGGCATCATCATGAAAAAAACACACCTAACAAAGCCCACTGGTCCAGAAAGAGTGAAAGACACGTGGAGCAGAGCTACCCAGCCAATCTACAAACTGCAGTCTGAAGCAGAGCTGCCCCAGCGGCCCACAAACTCATAAGCAAGAAATAAATACTTTTTGTGGTATGCCACTGCCTTTTGGGTTGTTTGGTTGGTTACACAGCTTTACTGCGACCACAGCTATCTGATACACTCTACTTTCCTCCATAAAAGTTTCTCCTCCCTTAGCTTCTGGGGCACTTGACTCTCCTGGCTCACTCCTTCTGCGCTTGCATTCTTCTTCTTAACATTCTTCACCACTTTTTTTACTCTGCCTACCCAGTTGGTTCTCTTCTTAACCTCACTTTCTAGCCATTTCACACTCTCTCCCTGAGGGATCTCATTTAATCCCAGAAGATCAAATATAATCTCTACTGTTGACTCCTAATGCTCTCCCCTAAACTTCAGACCCAGATTTCTTATCTGGACACTGCTGATTAATAGCCTGCTATCACTTCAAACTCAATATTTTAAATAAATTTCTAAATTTCCTGACGAAATAGGCTCTTACTCCTTCCCACCTTCCCTCTGACAGATAATGACAACACTTATTATTTATTCAATAGCCACAAATATGTCTAGGTCCATCTCAGTTCTGCACAAAGCCAAGAGCACCTGAGATGAATAGCTGCGCCTAAGCTGCCCCACAGACTGATTGCTTTCTGCCAACGTGATTGGGGCAGAGGTCACCCCTTGGAAGTTTGCCTTCTGAGCTTCATTCAGAAGGTAGAACCAGGAAAATTTCTTCTTTCCTTTCAATCCTAATCACTTTTGACTACTATTCAAATTGTAAACCCGTCAGACTGTCTCGCTCCCTCCCTCACTGCTCTGTAATTCTCCCCCCACCGCTGACCTCTCCTTTAAGCCAGGCTCCTTTAACATCTTCCCAGAATACTCCTGCCACCTCCTGCCTCAAATGAGCTTTGGCTTCCCCTTGAGGGCACTTCTTTCCTTACAGTCTTCCTGAGGCACGGTTGATAGTTCTATTCTTCCATCACCACATTCAATGCCTGGCCCTTGTCCTCCCACTGTACTGCCTTACAAACCCCAACCGTGAATCAATCGCCCTTCTCCCTTCCTACACTTGAACTGCTCAGGGCAACTAGAGAAAAGAGCACAAACATACAAACTGTTGTTGCCACCAACCCAAAGTACCCATCTCTGCAGAGGTCTGCATGCTGCCCACTCCGCACCCCGCAATTGCCTTGTACTGTGCTTAGTCAGTTCTCACTCACATTTTCCAGGGCAGCTATTTGACACCTCAGTAATCTGCTCAACCTCTAGAACTAGACACACACACACACACACACAGAAGATTGCTTCAGCTCCTCTTCATTAAAAAAATAATAAAAGACATCATTAAATGAGAACTCCCTCATTGCAGTTACTATTGCTATGTTGCTAACCATTCCAAACTTACCAGCGTAAAACAACAACCATTTTATTATTCTCACAGATTCCACGATTCAGCAGTTCAAAGAATTGTACAACAATCACCACAATTAATTTTAGAACATTTTAATCACCCAAAGAGAAACCCCATACCCATTAGCAATAATTCCCATTTCACTCAAATCTCCCCAGCCCTAGGAAACCACTAATCTACTTTCTGTCTCTAAAGATTTGCCTATTCAGGACATTTCATTTAAATGGAATCATACAATACATAGTCTTTTGTGATTGGCTTTTTTCATTAAGCATAATGTGTTCAAGGTTCATCTTTATTGTAGTATATATCAGCACTTCATTTCTTTTCATGGCCAAATAATATTCCATTGTATAGATTTACTGATTTGTTTATTCATTCATCAGTTGATAGATATTGGATGTTTTCCATTTTTAACTATTATGAATAATGCTGCTATGAACATTCATGTGCAAGTTTTTGTATAGACACATGTTTTCAGTTCTCTTGGGTATATGCCCAGGAGAGTGATTACTGGATCATGTGATAACTCTATGTTTAACATTTTTAGGAACTGCGAGACTATTTTCCAAAGTGTCTGTACTATGTTACATTCCCACCAGCAATATATGAAAGTTCTCCACATCCTTGCCAGCATTTGTTTTTGTATGTCTTTTTCGTTTTAGCCATTCTAGAGGGTGTGAAGTAGCATCTCATTATGGTTTTGATTTGCATTTTCCTAATGGCTAATGATGCTGAACATCTTTTCATGTGCTTATTAGCCATTTGTATATCTTCTTTGGAGAAATTCCTCCATATCCTTTGCCCATATTTCCGGTGGTTTATTTGGATTTTTGTTGCTGTTGTTTAGTAGTAAGAGTTCTTTATACATTCCAGATATAAGTTTCTTCTCAGATATACAATTTACAAATGTTTTCTCCCAATCTGTGGGCTTTCTTTTCACTTTCATTATAGTGTTGTTTGAAGGACAAAAGTTTTTAATTTCAATGATGTCTGATTTGTCTTTCTTCTTTTGTTGTTTATGCTTCTGATATTATATCTAACAAACCATTTCCCCACCTAAGGTAATGAATATTTATCCTGTGTTTTCATTTAAAAGTTTTATAGTATTAGCTCTTAGGTCTGGATCCATTTTGAGTTAATTTTTGTAAATGGTGTGAGGGTAGGACTCCAATTTCATTTTTTGCCTGTGGATGTCCAGATGTCCCAGAACAATTTATAGAAAAGACAATTCTTTCCATATAGAATTGTTTTGGCACTCTTCTTAAAAATCAATTGACCAGGGTTCGGCCCAGTGGCACAGTGGTTAAGGTCACACATTCCGCTTCTCGGTGGCCCGGGGTTCGCCGGTTCAGATCCCAGGTGCAGACATGGCACCGCTTGGCAAAAAGCCATGCTGTGGCAGGTGTCCCACAAATAAAGTAGAGGAAGATGGGCATGGATGTTAGCTCAGGGCCCGTCGTCCTCAGCAAAAAGAGGAGGATTGGCAGCAGATGTTAACTCAGGGCTAATCTTCCTCAAAAAAAAAAAACAAATCAATTGACCACAAATGTAAAGATTTATTTCTAGACTCTCAATTACATTCCGTTGATCCATCTGCCTAGCCTTATCATAGTACAATGTCTTAATTACTGTATCTTTGTAGTAAGTTTTGATATTAGGAAGAGTGAATCCTCCAACGTGGTTCTTTTTCAAGATTGTTTGGATATTCTGGATCTCTACATTTCCAACTGAATGTTAGGATAACCTCATCAACTTCTGCAGAAGAAAAAAAAGCCAAGAGGCTTTTGATGGGATTTTGTGAATCTATGGTTCAGTTTGGGGAGTACTGTCATCTTAACAATATTAACTTTTTCGACCCATAAACGTGGGATATCTTTCCACTTATTTAGGTCTTTCTAAATTTCTTTCAACAACTTTTTGCAGTTTTTCAGTGACAAGACTTACGCGTCTTTTATTAAATTTATTCCTGAGTATTTTATTCCTTTTTATTTGAGTCTTCTCTTTGTTTGGGGTGGAGTTTTTTTGGTCAGTATAGCTAAAAATTTTTTGATATTGTCGGTCTTTTCAGAGGATCAACTTTTGCTTTATTGATTGTCTCAATTGCTTTTCTATTCTCTATTTCACTTATTTCTTCTCTAATCTTTATTATTTCCTCACTTTTGCTTGCTTTAGGTTTTTGCTCTTCTTTTTCTAGTTTCTCAAGGTGGAAGGGTAGGTTATTGATTTGAGAACTTCGTTCCTTCTTCTCTGTGTGTGTGAGGAAGATTGGACCTGAGCTAACACCTCTTGCCCATCTTCCTCTTTCTGCTTGAGGGAGATTGTCGCTGAGCTAACATCTGTGCCAATATTCCTCAGTTTTTTTATGTGGGATGCCACCACAGCATGCCTTGACGAGTGGTGCATAGGTCTGCACTCAGGATCAGAACCTGCAAACCCTGGGCCACTAAAGTGGAGCATGTGAACCTAAACATTACAGCACCAGGCCAGCCCTGAGAACTTCATTCATTTTTAATGTAAGCATTTATAGCTATAAATTTCCCTTTTAGTGCTGTTTTACCTGCATCCCATAAGTTTTGGTAAGCTGTTTTCATTTCTATTCATCTTGAAAAAGCTTCTAATTTCCCTGATGATTTTTTTGATCTGGTTATTAAGGATATGTTGTTTAATTTTCACATATTTGCACCTCATAACAGGAATATTATAACCAATCTACTTGCCTCCATTCTTGCTAATGTTGCTCGTTCCACCTGGAACAGCACACTCATTATTTAAGACTTAACTCCAGAGTCACCCTCTCCTATAAGGAGTCTTCATTATATGATCTCATTCCTCCATTTGGGCTCTCAGCCTCCTGTGTATGCGTCTGTCCCAAGAGTTACCACATGATTTTACCACTGTCTTCCCCCAGGATAGCTCAGTGTCTTACAGCAGAGCCATTAGGACACTGTAGAGTCAGACAGTATATATTAAAATCCTGACTCCACCAGTTTCTAGCTGGGTGGTTGGAAATTATTCAACTCTCTATGCCTCAGTTTCTTCTTCCATAATATGAGGATAGCAGTACCTACCTCATGGGGTTAAATTGAACTAATAGATACAAAGTACTTAAAATAGGTATTAATATTAACACTATTATTCACCTCTGGAGCTCGAGCACTTTAGCAAAGGGCCTGGAATAGAAGGCACTTAGTTCATGTAGCTTTAGCTGAAACGCACTGAACTTAATACCTCATCCCTTTTTTCGGTCTTCGCATATGCTGTTCTGTTCCTTCTGTATGAAATACTCTTTCCCCTTCCTCCTTTGCTTACTTGTTGAAATCATTCTTCAAGATCCAGCATGCATGATCTTCCTCTGTGAAGAAAAGCCTTTCCTTCCTATTGCAGGCAATTGATCAACGGATCCTTTGTCAACATTGCTATATGGTATTAATACATGACTCTACATTGTCCTTGTCCTACCATGTGACCTTGAGTAGTGGCAATAATAACAGATACCATTTATTAAATACCTACTGGGTTCCAAGAACATAATATGATTTCTCTCATTTAGTCTTCTCAATCATCATATTGTGAGACAAAAATTGTCTCCATTTTATTGACGAAAAAACTGAGGCCCAGTGTGGTTAAATAACTTGCTCAAGGTCAGATGGCTAATAATAAGGGACAGACTGAGGTTAGCAATAAGGCCTAACCTCAAAATGTATACACTTTTTTCAATACTTTTATTAGTTTTCAAGTCTGTCTCTCCACTTATACCATGAGCTCCTTGGGGGCAGGAGCCTGTCCCCACAGATGGCTGTCTTAGGGGAAGAAATACATCTTCCCATAAGGGCTGAAGTTTCCCAGGTGCAGAGCATCAGTGCTCCTTCCTTCTGTCTCTCTCCACCACGCTGAGGTAGGATGCTATGCTGGCAGAAGGGTGAAGGAAAAGAACAATAATTGAACAGCAGATGAAAGCAGCTCAGCCCCCAGGGCTCTCTTGGCCATGTTTGCTGCTCCAGCATCTTTGGGGCCTGTGAGAAGGCCCCCTGGAGTCTGAGCTCCCTGGGTCCCCCAGGCGGTGATGTCAACCTCCTGCTTTGCCAGGCTCCTGAGGCCCCAATCACACTGACATCATCCATGTTTCCATGGAGCTTAGTAAGGAACTCAGACCTTGTCCACATGCGCCTGCCTGAGACAACTTCTGTCATCATGATTTGGGGAGTCCTTTCCTTTGCCAGAGTTCTCCTTCAATGCGTGGGCAGCCTTCTTTCCCGTCTCGCACCTTAACTTACCTGTCCCCTCACATTGTAAGCTTTGCTCAGTATTTTGCTCTACATGTCACCTGCCCGGAATCTCTGACACACCAACATAAGTTAGGAAACACAGGGAATTACCAAAAAAAGAGTTCCCCAGTGATTTTGTCAGACTGGAAAAGGGAGAGGCTGAGCAAGAGGAAATTAGGACAACTTGTCAACTTTTCCAGGACCTGACTGTCACAGGGCTGCTCCACTTTAAAGTGGTTGGAAACTTGAAAGGGCTTCAACTCTGAACTTTTGGGTTTTCCACTTACCAGTCTTTGTTAGCCATAAGGAAGCCATCCCCATAGAAGGATTCTGTCCCTCCATCCACCAACCCCTAGTTTAATTCAATTTAGCAAGTAATCATCAAACAACTGAGTAGACAGCCATTTACTTGACTACATGGAACTATGGGATAAGGTTAAAAACAAAAATCAGATAGGCACTCCTCAGTTTAAAATCCTCATATGGCTCCAACTGCACTTAGAACAAAATCCAAACTTCAAACCACAGCCCCGTGCACCGCCTCCTGAGCACACCCAGCTTCATCTTGCACTGCTCTTCTGTATTCACCCCCTCCAGCCACATCAGTCATCTTTCAGTCCCTCAAACCCATCAAAATCGTGGCCACGTTAGGCTTTGCAATTCATGTTTCTGTTGAGATCTGGAGGATGAGTCAGAGTTAGTAGGTCCTGGGTAGTTACCTCCTCAGAGACAGTAACAGACGAAATGCGACTGACCACTTGAGCATGGTGTTTGAGGTATCAAAAGTCCAAATTGAAAAGATCTGGTGGGTCTGGCCATTACAGAAAGCAGCATCAGGCCCAGGGACTCAGGGTTTGGTCTAGGTGCTGCGCTAGGCCAGAGCAGCATTGGGACAGCACCGGCTTAGGGGCCAGTTCCTGAGTTAGATGCTCTGCTGCTAAGACAAAGATCCTGTTGTTTTCCTTCATAGCATTCATCCCAATTTATAATTGTGTACTTGTTTGTTTGTTTCTCTGTTTATTTTCTTTCTCCCTCACTAGGCTGTAAATCCAAGGAGGGCAGGGACCATGTCTGATTTGGATATGTACACCTAGTACCTAGATCAGTGCCTGACACATAGTAGGCACTTAAAAAATCTTTCTTGGCCAAAAGAATGATAAAAAGTGACGCATACATTTAGAGAGCATCTCATCTATTTGGGGAGGCTGACTAGCATACACAAAACAGGTATAAATTTTGCTTTACAAACTCGATATGCCAGAAATGGTACATTACTCTAATTCCCTTCAAATTAAGTCTACCTCCAAACACTCAACCTTCTTGGTTAGCAGAAATTCAGTCTCAGTCCAGGCTTGAGCAAAGGCCTCATCTGAGATGCTCATTGTCTCAGCCCTGGGGGCCCTGTGAAGTAGCTCAGCCTCCAGACCACCCTTCGCCTTAGGAAGCATCATGGTGTTGGGAACCTGGTGTCTAGGGTGCACTGTGTGGCTATTCCTTTCTTCTGTCTCACCACCTCCTTAATGTGCGCCAAAGGGGGCAGGCCAGGGATCCCACCTGCTTGGGAACCCCTAAGTCATCCCCCAAATCTTTGAGAACTCTTCCCTCCCCTCTATCCTCTCTTCAGTACTTCAGCCTCATCCCTTGAGACACTAGCACTCTCTCCGTAGCCTAGGATCAACTCATCAAGGAGCTTAGACTTCCCTCTGCCTATTCTTATTTCTTGCCATTCTCTGTTTTCATTCTCATTCTCATTCTCTACTCTCTTATGGCTCTGAGGCAATCGTATTGAAAGCCAAACTGCCTCTTGGAACAGAGAAAGATATCAGGAGAATGAAAAACATTCCGCTTCCACTGCAGAGGTGGGGGGGTTGGGGTGGGGCCCTGGGGTACACTGGAAGACCCCAGGTGCGGAACCATGCTCCGCTTGTCAAGCCATGCTGTGGCAGGCATCCCACATATACAGTAGAGGAAGATGGGCATGGATGTTAGCTCAGGGCCAGTCTTCCTCAAAATAAAAAGAATTAATTAATTAATTTTAAAACCCAACCTGGTGATAAGATAAATAAAAACAATAACAACAGCAAAGTAGAATCTCAAAGCATTCTCCCGCTTTCTTCACAAAGACAGAATACAGTAATGAGCTAAGTTGAAAATAGAGTACCAAAATGGATGGTGTGATCAGGGGTGTTTGGGGTTAGTTTTTCCTTCACCTCTTCAGGTCTGTCTCTAAGCCTTCTCTCACAACCTATGTGCCATCCCAGATAATCTAATTCTCTTGTATGTTAGAGAGACATTCCTGAATACACATTTACACCATGAAATCTTGTCAATGACTCTACTTCCACAGTGGCTTGGATTCCCCCACCCTTTGTCTAGCACGACTGCTACTCCCAGAAGTCAAGGTTTAACAGTCCACAGCTCATGCCAGGACTTTTACAATAGTCTGCCAACTCATTTTCCCAAAACCCTCCTTCCGCATCATTCATTCCTTTGCTCTTCTATTCAAAACTTTTTCTTTTTTTTGAGGAAGATTAGCCCTGAGCTAACTACTGCCAATCCTCCTCTTTTTGCTGAGGAAGATTGGCCCTGAGCTAACATCCATGCCCATCTTCCTCTATTTTATATGTGGGACGCCTACCACAGCATGGCTTTTGCACCCAAGATCCAAACCGGCAAACCCTGGGCCATGGAGAAGCAGAACGTGTGAACTTAACCACTGTGCCACCAGGCCAGCCCCTATTTTTTTCTTCTCCTTCTTTTTTTTTTTATAAGGAAGATCATCCCTGAGCTAACATCTGTTGCCAAACTCCCTCTTTTTGCTTAAGGAAGATTGTCCCTGAGCCAACATCTGTGCCAATCTTCCTCTATTTTATATGTGGGATGCCACCACAGTGTGGCTTGATAAGCGAGCGGTGTGTAGGTCCACACCCAAGATCCAAACCCACAAACATGCTTCACATTTGAAGTGGAGAACATGAACTTAACCACTACGCCACTGGGCTGGCCCCTCAAAACTATTTTTTGAGCAACTACCTGACACTAACTGTGCAACTTTAGGCAAGTTGCTTAATTCCCTGTGCCTCAATTTTCCAACCTTAAAGTCAGGATGTTAATAATAATAATAATAATACCTCTCCTATGAGATTGTTATACTGTTATAAAACAGTGCCTGGCACACAATAAGTGTTGGATCAATGTTGGCTATTGTATTTGTTGTAGCTATTGTCATTATTGTTATAGTTGATATTGCTTGCCAGGCACTCTTAGATGCTGGAGATACAGTGATAAACAAGAGACAAGATCCCTGTTCTTATGGAGCTTACAACACATTTGGGGAAGAAAAAAGGGTGTGTGTGTGTGTGTGTGTGTGTGTGTAAAGCCTCAGCTAGTTACAAAGACTATTTAGAGAATTAAAATGGAGTGATATGCCACTTCACACCCTTTAGGACGGCTGTCATCAAAAACAGAAAGTAAAAAGGGTTCATGTGAATGTGGAGAAATCTGAATCCCATGACTTTTGTGGGAATGTAAAATGGTATAGCTGCTGTGGAAACCAGTATGGTGGTTCCTCAAAAAATTAAGCATTGAATTACCACACAATCCAGCAATTCCATTTCTCAGTTTATGCCCAAAAAGAATTGAAACCAGGGACTCAAACAGATACTTGCCCACCAATGTTCATAGCAGCATTATTCATAGTAGCTAAAAGATGGAAACTACCCAAATGTCCATTGATGGATGAAGAGCCAGCTCTGATGGCCTAGTGGTTAAAGTTCGGCACACTCCACTTTGGTGGTCCAGGTTCAGTTCCTGGGCACAGAACCACACCGCTCATCTGTAAGTAGCCATGCTGTGGTGATGGCTCACGTAGAAGAACTAGAAGGACTTAAAACTAGAATACACAACTATGTACTGGAGCTTTGGGGGAGGAGGGGAGAGGAAGATTGGCAACAGATGTTAGCTCAGGGCCAATCTTTCCCAGCAAATTAAAAACACAAAAAACAGATGAATGAATAAATAAAATGGGATACATTTCATTCACTCGTTTATCCATGTATATATATTAATTGTATATACTATATATATATGACTATTATTCATCCTTAAAAATGAATGGAATTCTGAGACATGCTACAACACGGCTGAAACTTGAAGACATTGTGCTAGACACGAAAGGACAAATATTGTATGATTCCACTTATATGAGGTATCTAGAATAGGCAAATTCATAGAGATAGAAATTAAAGAGTGGTTACTAGGATCTGGGGTGCAAGGAGCATGAGGAGCTGTTGTATAATGGATACAGAGTTTAATTTTGAGGAGATGAAAAGGTTCTGGAGATGGATGGTGGTGATGGCTGCACAACAATGTGAATGTGCTTAATTCCACTGAAAATGGTAAGTTTCGTGTTATGTATATTTTGCCAGAATAAAAACAAATAAATATTTTTTTATAAGTAGAGTGACAAAATAGAGCCTGCACAGGTAAGTTCTAGATTGATGATTTGAGAAGGTGTAGAGGAAATGACATTTAAGCTGAGCACTGAAGGGCAAGAAGAAGCCACCCACGTAAAGATGGTGGGTGATGGGGAAGCAGTACTGGCAAAAGGTACAGATAGAGCAAAGCCCTAAAGCAGAAACACATTTGGAGTGTTCCAGGGAGCTAAAGAAGGCTAATGTGGTGAAAGCATAGAGGGCAAAGTAGGGAGAGTGGCTGGAATGGAAGGTGTAGAGGTGAACACCATAACCACAGATAACTCTTTCAAGAAGCTTTTCTATAAAGGGAAATAGAAATGGGGCAGATGTCAAAGGGGCCTGTGGGGAGATTTCTTTTCCCAAGATGGGAATGATCCAGTAGAGAGGGAGAATTCACAACGCTAAAGAGAGAGGCAAAGTTGTAGGACTAAAGACCTTGAGTAAAAAGAAGGAATGAGATCCAGACCAGTAGTTGAGGTTTCAGTGAGAGTTGATGCCAGCATAATTCCATGTTCCTGTACTAACAATACTGGGACTGGGCATACTTTCCTGTCCTTGTGTTAGAGAATACTGAGATCAAGTAAAAATAACCCAGCTGATCACTCCAGGAAATGGCTGCTCTCGGGAGATAAGTCGGTGAGCCAACTAAAATGACTAGTTCATCAAGACTCCTTCAGACCTTCACCTCACTGAAGACTTCGCCTCATGCCCACTAGTCCAAAGCTGTTATACACCCTGTTCGATCCTAACCAGTTCTCCTCCTTGCAAGACCTCCCTCAAAATTTCCCAGCTCAGACCCTAAAACTGTTTAAATATCACGTCCTCATTTCCCTATTTTAAGACACTACTAAGATTCCAGGAGGTGGTATTCTCTCTTATTGCAGTGAGTCTGATAAACTAAGCTTAACTTGATAAATAGCTTTTTCTGATGGTCTTTTGGGGAGTCAAGAGTTAACACTGGCTTTTTTTTTTTTTAAGATTTTATTTATTTCCTTTTTCTCTCTAAAGCTCCCAGTACATAGTTGTGTATTCTTTGTTGTGGATCCTTCTAGTTGTGGCATGTGGGATGCCACCTCAGCATGGCCCAATGAGCGGTGCCATGTCTGCGCCCAGGATCCAAACGGGTGAAACCCTGGGCCACCGCAGCAGAGCACGCACACTTGACCACTCGGCCATGGGGCCAGCCCCCAACACTGGATTTTGATAGGGCCAGGGACATTCATCCATTGTAACAGGGAGTAGGGTATACATGCAAGTGTTTTGAGGTTTAGGTTGTGGAGAGGTGATGCAACCATCTTCCTAAAATACAAAAATTATACCACAACTACCATCTACTAGTTTCCTATCGCTGCTGTAACAAATTACCACAAACTTAGTGGCTTGAACAACACAAATGTATTATCTTACAGTTCCATAGGTCAGAAGTCTGAGATGGGTCTCACTGGGCTAAAACCAAGGTGTCAGCCGTGTTAAAGAGAAAACCACAAGCCCAAAACGGCATCACTTGTGCAAAGCCCATAACGACAAACCTCGATTTAATACTTAATGGAACTGCAGTTTCAACTTCTCCGAGAAAAATAAATCTTAACCAAAAGTTAAGTAATCTGTGAGGTAATCTGTGTTGTGGGCCCTCTCCATCCCCAGAGGAAGAAGAGGCAATCTACATGATAAAACCTTTGGTGGTCCCTTCCTCCCAAAAAACAAGATGTCCTGGGCAAAAAAATAATCCTTTCTTTTCTTTTGCCTCACACTTCCTCCTATAAAAACCTTTCATTATGTGCAACCCCTGAGAGCACCCTTTTAGTTGCTACATGGGATGCTTTCCGATTCATGAATTGTTTAATAAAGCCAACTAGATCTTCGAATTTACTCAGTTGAATTTCATTTTTTAACAGCAGTGTTGCATTCCTTCTAGAGGAACTGGGGGGAATCCATTTCCTTGCCTTTTTCAACTTGCATAGGCTGATTGTATTACTGAGCAAGGGCTCGCTGCCCAACACGCATAAAAGCCAATACCATGGTGCCGGTTTTTGAGAAAAGAAAAAAGCTTTATTGCGGGGTCGACCAGAAAGGAGACAAGAGGCAAGGCCCTCAAATCTGTCTCCCCGATCCAGAGTTTGGAGTAAAATTTAAGGGATTAGGGAGGGCAGGCTGGTATGCAGAAGTGCTGGCGGGACAGATTTTGAGTGGAAGAATTTGAAACAAGACCATTTATGGTAAGGTATGAAAAGAGGCTTTAACACTGAATCTTCCTGGACAATGAACCCTTCAATTCTGAAAAAGTTCTGGTTGAGTCCCAGTCCTTTTGTTCTGTGAGGGGAGAAACATTGGTTCTGGGTGTTATTTCAGGTCAAAATTTCCTCTCCTGCGCATGCTCCCATAACATGACTTGCAGGTTTGGCTCATTGCCCATGCAAGATAACTTTGACATTCTGTTATTGATATCATAGGGTCAGTTTGAACTGGTCTATGATGGTTACAATTGCATTCCTTGCTTTGTGGCCCCCTTCCATCTTCAACGTCAGCAATCCTGTCACTCTGACCTCTGCTTTCATCATTACACCTCTTTTTCTGACTTTGACTTTCCTGCATCACTCTTTCACTTATAAGGACCCTTATATGTCACCTCACATTGGGCCCACCTAGAAGTTCTTGGACAATCTCCCATCTCAAGATCCCTAATCACATCTGCAAAGTCCCTTTGTCATGTAAGGTACCATATGCAGATTCTAGGGATCAGGATGTGGACAGTTTTTAGGGCCACTATTCTGCCTACTACATGCTATTGAGGTCCCCTGCTATTATTGTGTTGTTGTTAATGTCTCCTTTTAGTTTTGTTAATAGTTGCTTATACTACACACTATTATAAATTTGTGGTAGAGTGATTTATAATAAATATAAATTTTGGTCTTCGTCCATGGTTCCTGGCTTACAGCTCCTCAAACCCTTGAAATTTCCTAAGGGATTAGAGCAATAGGATCATCTTTTGTTATAATATTTGGTCTTTTGTCCTCAGTTCCTGAGCCACAAAGGTAAAATTGTGTCTTGTTATTCATACAAAGCTTTTTCAACCACGCCTGAGTTTATGTTAAAAGGATGACTTTTGGAAAGCCCCTAGGCAACCTAAGGATGGAGACTGGTTGCCAGGGAAACCAACCATGTGATTAGAGGGTTTGAACTTTCACGCCCACGCTCCAACCTCCAGGAAGTGGAGAGGGGCTGGAGACTGAGTTCAATTACCAAGGGCTAATGATTTAATCAGTTGTACCCACATAATGAAGCCTCCATAAAAATCCCTGAACCATAGGGTCTGGAGAGCTTCCAGGTTAGTGAACCAGAATGCATCCATGTGCCAGGAGGGTGCTGCACCCCAAACTCTACTAGGATGAAAGCTCCTGTGTTCAGGACCCTTCCAGACCAACTCCTAGGTATCTCTTCATCTGGCTGTTCATTTGTATCCTTTAATGTCCTTTGTAATTAACTGGTAATCTAACAAGGAACTGGTTTCCTGAGTCCTGTGAGCTGCTCTGGCAAATTAATTGAACCCAAGGAGGGGATCATGGGAATCTCTGATCTATAGCTGGTTTGATTATAACCAATGTTGAGATGGTGTGAGGAAAAGGAATTTCCTATACGGCTAGTGGAAGTATAAATTGGTTCAACCCCTAGGGAAAGCAATTTGGCAGTATTTATCAAAAGATCAAGTGACAATATTTTCAATCCAACAATCCTCTTCTAGAAATTTATTCCTCAGATATTCTTGCACATGTGTAAATGATGTATCATTCTTGTACCATTGTTTGTAATAGCTAAAAGATTGGAAACATCCTAAATATCCATCAGTATAGAAATGGTTAAATAAATTACAGTAAATCCATACAACAGTGAAAACAAATGAGGAAGCTCTCTATGTACTGAACCAATAACCTCCTAGATACATATTTTTTTTTTTTAAAGATTTTATTTTTTCCTTTTTCTCCCCAAAGCCCCCCAGTACATAGTTGTCTATTCTTCATTGTGGGTCCTTCTGGTTGTGGCATGTGGGACGCTGCCTCAGCGTGGTCTGACGAGCAGTGCCATGTCCGCACCCAGGATTCGAACCAACGAAACACTGGGCCGCCTGCAGCGGAGCGCGTGAACTTAACCACTCGGCCACGGGGCCAGCCCCTAGATACATATTTTTAATAAACTTTTACTTTGGAATAATTTTAGATTTAGAGAAAAATTGTAAAAATAGTACAGAGAGTTCCTATATACTCCTCACCCAATTTCAGTTTCCCCTAACGTTTTCATCTTACATTACATGGTACTTTGTCAAAACTAGGAAACCAATATTGGGACATTACTGCTAACTAAACTCCAGACTTCGTTTGGATTTCACTGGGCTTTTCCATTAATGTCTTCCTTCTGCTCCAGGATCCAGCCCAGGATACCACACTGCATCTAGTCCTCATGTCTCTAAGTTTTCTCCAATCTGTGACAGTTTTTCAGGCTTTCCTTTTTTTTCACAACTGGTGGTTTTGAGCAATACTGGACAGGTATTTCATAGGATACTGCTCAATTTGGGTTCGACTTATATTTTTCTCATGCGTAGACTGGGATTATGAGTTTCTGGAAAGAATGCCACAGAGGTGAAGTGGCTTCTCATTGCATCACAGTAGGGGGCACGTACATCCCTACCACATCACTGGTGATGATACCTTGATCACGTGATTAAGGCAGAGTGATTGCCAGTTTTCTCCTGTGTAATGTTACTATTTTGCCCTTTCCAAACTCCAGTCTTTGAAATCCAGTCACTAAGTCAAGTCCACCCTCATATATGAGAGGGGAGCTAAGCACCGCCTCCTAGAGTGGGGAATATCTACATATGTTAAATGAAATTCTTGGGAAAGGAAGATTTCTCTACTCCCCTCCCCCATTTACTTATTTATTCAAATGTATACATATATATTTTTTTTTTTTTTTGACGAAGATTAGCCCTGAGCTAACTGCTGCCAGTCCTCCCCTCTTTTCTGAGGAAGGCTGGCCCTGAGCTAACATCCGTGCCCATCTTCCTCTACTTTTTTTACACGTGGGACACTTACCACAGCATGGCGTGCCATGCGGTGCCATGTCCACACACTGGATCCGAACTGGCGAACTTAACTGCTGTGCTACCGGGCCAGCCTCACAAATGTATATTTTTATCACTATGGACACATGTATACTTATTTTATATTTTGAATAATAATACAATACGACATTATGCATTTTATTGCTCAAATTGTTTCAGCTTTGGCCATTGGGAGCTCCATCAAGTTGACTCCTGTGTCCTTTGTTATGCCCCCATCCTGTTGGTTTTTGAGCACTTCTTTACTTTTGATTCTGTTGCCTGGAGGCCAGCAGCTAGGCTCCCTCTCTCTTCACCTGGCTCCTTCCTCCGTGGCCTCCACGGGCATTTCCTCCCCTTTGGTGTCTTGCTCCTCACCCCCTCCCTGGGGCTGGGCTAGACTAGCTTTTTGTGGAGGACCAAAGTCAGAAAACACCACACCTCAGCTGTATCTGTCACTAAGACAATTAAGAGGCCCTGCAGGAAAGCCCAGGGGTCCTGCTCCCAAACCTCCTTCCACCTGTGCTGCACTGGATCCTCGGGGCATGGAGGTGGGGGCCTACGTCTGTCACGTGACCGCAGTTGCCATGGCACTCTGGTGCAGCTTCTCTGGGGACCAGGACCCAGGGAGCCAGGTCTACAGGGGAGCAGCTGGCTACCTTTTCTCCAGGGTTCTGAGGGAGGATCTGGCTAGATGAGGTCATAGATTTGTTGAGCTGGAGTGCCCCACACCTTGGGATCTCACTCTTCTCATCTCACTTCTCGTATGTTTATCTCCTTACCCAAAGCCACTGGTCCCTGAGTTCTCCCTGAGATGATTGACAAAGAAAACTTCCCTCCAAGGATTGAGAGAGAAAGAACGCTGGTGATGTGGACACCTGTTGGTATCCATGTATTTCTGTAAATAGCAAAGTTTCAGTAATGGGGAAAGTAGAGCAAAAGTGCAAATGCAGGTGTGAGTGTGTAAGGAAGGGTGGGCGTGGTCACAGGAAAATTGCCTTATCCTTGTGTTGTAAACACATCTTTCATTTCTCACCCTGAGATTCTAAACAGGTCTTCTCTCCGTCTCCACTGCCACCACCCTCTTGTCACCATCATCTCTCACTTGGACCACAGCTACAGCTTCCTAACAGGCTTATCCCACTCCCCATCATTTTACAGACAGATTATCTTTTAAAACACAAATCAGATTATTTCACTGATCTGTTTTAAACCCTTGAATGGCTCTCCATTGCTATCATGATAACAACCAAAATTTTTAACCCCATCAATTCCTTACCTTACCTTGTGTCACTCCCTCCTCACTCCAAGCTCCAGCCACCTCAGCTGTCCCTCACACTGGCCCCTTAACCCAAGGTACTCCTCCCTCCATTGCAACCCCAATCTCTTCACCTCCATTCCCCATCATCCTTCAGACCTACTAAGGGGTCTGTTAAATGAATGTGACACTTTGGGGTCATTTCCCTCAACTGCCAAAATACAGATGGGGGAAAAAATCCCAGAGGCTTGTTAGGGGCTGGGGCAACTGGCTACAGGTAGATGGTGGTGGTGGGACAGGCTGCCATGGAGGTGGCCCCTAACCTTCAGAATGGGGTCTCCAGGTGTTCAGGCAGGTCATCCCCTCTCTGTCCAACCCACACCACAAGAGCAGAAGTTCCCAAATGTTTGCCTGAGACCTCTTGAGAGGGTGGCTGCAGTGACAACAGGGCCTTTGTGGGGTGGGTGGGAGAGCACTGGGGTCAGGAGCATAGATCCAAAGGAGCTTTGATCAGTAAGAGCATCATGGACAACAAGGGGCCAGAAGGAGACCCACCCTCAGCTGTGACTGAACATAGAGGAAGTGGCAGAATTCTTTTGAGCAGTCTGGATAATCCTCCTGGGTTCTTTTCCTCCTGGGGCTACGCTCCTGAGACTCTTCTCCAGAGCCAGAGATATTTGAATCCAGCCAGACCTCACTTGCCTTCCTGAAGACAGAAGTGAGCACGGTGGGGAGGGATGGAAGGAGAGAGAGAATTCCACTGCCTGCCGGTGCCAACCCCAGGAAATTTCAAATCTGTATCTGCCTGTTCCATAGGACTGTCAAAGATTGAGCCCAACTGGGTTTTGAAAAGATATTCTGGCTAGCCGTCCTCAATGCAGCTTCTTTCAACTTCCCAGTAAAGTGTCCATGAGACACAGAACAAAAAGAAAAGGTACAAACCACATCAAACACATGCCAGGTCTCAGAGGAGCTGATGGTCATTGCAGGCAGATAGAGGCGGCTCTCCCAAACCTCGGCCACGCCAAGGCAGCTTGAGGAATTTTAGTCCTCTCACCCTTGGGATGCTCTCCCCACCCTCAGATTTAGCTAGTCCTAGAATGTCCATGGATTTTGCTTAATTAAGACTAGATGCGAACATTTGGGGAAAAGGGATGAAGTGGTGTGGGGGGATCAGAATTGGCCACCCCAAAATGTGTCTCTTTGGAATGAGGCTCATTTTGAGCTGGTTACTTTTAAGAAACGGTAGACGAAAAGAAGCTCTGAAAAGTAGCAGTTATCCTTTGTAAGAGACATTTACATTTGCAAGGAAGATCTCTGCAAGTCTATCTCCCTCTGGTACCAGGAAGAAGGTGGCAAGGACCTTATCTGTAGAAATGCTTATCGAAGCAGAAGGCAAAGACTTAAATCTGCATAATCACTTTACTCTTGCTTACTGTGCTTTTACAGTAATCTCCTGTAACTGACTCCTCCCACCCCCAACATCCTCCTTTGTCTTTACCTAAAGATGGTATTTAAGGTAACAGCCTCTTCCATTTGGCTAGTTCCTCAGTTTTCCTGAGTCTCTCCCATGTATACGTGTTACAAAGCTTTGTTTGATTATCTCCTGTTATTCTCTCTCATGTCAATTTAATTCATAGGCCAGCCAGAAGGACCTAGAATGGGTAGAGGATTTGTCTTCCTCCCCTACGGTGGCAAATGGGGAAATCTTTATAGTACTAACGAAGCAAAGTAAACACTTTGTGAGACAAAATAACTAAATTTCAGTTGTTTCATGTGTTATATCTTGAGTAGGACTCGAGTACAGAAAATTCAGTGTGTATTAGCAACAGTGATGTTTTAATGCAAGCCGGCACCATGTTTGCTCATTTGAGAGAAGCAGCCCAGAGGAATGCTGGAAAGCCAACTCTGAAGCCAGTCTAGAGACCAGAGGATAATGAGAACAAGGAGGACTCCTCTCCCTGGGGAAGAGTCTTGCAGGGCAAGAAGGGGCCTGGACTTTATGTCAGTGAAAAAGCTTCAGATTCTGTTGCCACCTTATGGCAGTCACACCACAGGTTGTCACATGCTTTGATTCTGCTGGGGTTCCTGATTCAGGTCATAACCCAGGGCCAAAAAAGACCAGGGGAGGCATACATACTATTTTTTATATGCATACAAGAAGAATGGAGAAAAACACTTTTAAAAGCATGGGAGAAAATATACTTTAAAAATACTTTTACTATAAAAATATTTATAATATTTTTCATGGCATAATGGTCAGACCAGTATCTTTGGAGCCTTACCAACCTCTTTTAGGCTCAGCATTGGGCTGGCTGTGTGATACAGGGCAAGTCACTTTAACCCCTCTGTGAGTCCCATCTATTGAATGGGAATAATAATAGTACCTCTCGCATGCTGAAAGCTTAACTGAGGTAATGATTGTTTGGCGCTGAGTCCCAGGTATTTGGTGCTCAGTTATCATAGACGATTGACAAGAAAATCAGGGTAGTTCCTTCCTGGGTGCCTTTTCTTCTTCTTCTTTTAATTTTGGGTGCACAATCTGAATTAATGAAAATCCTTGGTTTGTAATGCAGGTTCGTCACTGGTCGCGGGACACACAAAAAATGTACTTCTGTGTTGGTACTGGATGCTTAGAAACTATCTGGATTTGACAGTTTAGAATAATTCCAGGACTGAAAGAAAACAACAGGCACCCACGCTTGTACACGCGTACACATTCACACACACACAGAACACAAAGGTGTAAGTATTTTCCAGCTGGCCCTAGGAACGTATCATCCTCCTGGCAACCTCAAGGAGGACCGTTCCCTATCTCATCTGGCTATGTAGGTGTTGGAACTTTAGGACTTAGAAGTTACTTTAGATCTTGTGGGACTGAGGTCTAACCGACCAGACAGGGTGTACTGTGACTCTCCTTAGAGGGGCACCGTGGGCAAAGTGGAGGGAGGAAACGGCCTTCTGCTGAGACAGATGGCTAAGTGCTTTCTGAAGGACAAGGTAAACAGGAGGTGTGCATTCTGTATTTCCTCTCTGTGTAATTTATCTATTAGTTTCTTAAAAAACGAGTAACTCTGGGGCCGGCCTGGTGGCGTAGTGGTTAGGTTTGTGTGCTCCGCCTCAGCTGCCAGGAGTTCTCGGGTTCAGATGTGCACGCTGCTTATCGAGCCATGCTGTGGCGGCATCCCACAAAAAATAGAGGAAGATTGGTACAGATGTTGGCTCAGTGACAATTTTCCTTCAGCAAAAAGAGGAAGATTGGCAACAGCTGTTAGCTCAGGGCCAATCTTCCTCACCAAAAAAAAAATAATAATAATAAATAACTCTGTTCTTTTTTCTAACTAATTTTTTTCTAAAGTTATTTCTTTACTTTTTTTTTAAGGACATTTTGTTTTTCTAAAATTATAAGTGGAATATTCACTCGATTAATTCTCTCTTTCTGACAGCTAGCAAAAGCACTTAAAGCTATGAATTTATATCTGAAAACACAGTTTTGTCCTTGCATCTTAGACTTGATAATGTTGTGTTTTCCAACTTATTCTTTCTCTAAAGGATGTGACATTGTAACCTTTATTTCTCTATGACTCTAGTGCTATTTAGGATAACTTTTACCCCTTTTATGATTTCCAGATGGCTGGGTTTTCTTATTTTGTTTTGACATATTTATTGGTTACAATATGGCTACAGAATGTGGTCTATACAACTTCTGCTTCTGGAATTTATTAACATTTCTCATATCCAATCAATTTTTATGAATATTTGTGGTTGATATGCATTTCACAGGCCACGGATCCAGGTTTGGTAAAACAAAATCTAATTTTATTTTTCTGTTACAAAATTTCTATTTTGAGTATCTATTACTCCTAACGGCCGTTAAAAAAAATAAAACCCACCAACCACACACAAATATTCGTCCAGGTAAAGCTCAGCCATATCTGGTTTTTCAGGATTTTCCGGGTTTTTAAGGTTTTCCCCTCCCCACCTTCTCCCTGGATAATACATCTAAGTCAGGGGCAACTTTTGTAACATTCAGGGAGGAGGGTCATCTGAATGTTCTCTGGTCATCACCTGCCCACTTCGGCATCCCTTGAGATGCTTATCATCTTCCCCTCCCAGGTCTGTCACCTGCCACAGACTATGCAGAGAATAGCTAAATTTACTTTTTTTTTTTAAGATGGACACCTGTGCTAACATCTATTGTCAGTCTTTTTGTTTTCTTCTCCCCAAAGCGCCCCAGTACATAGTTGTATATTCTAGTTGCAGGTCCTTCTGGTTGTCCTATGTGGGACGCCCCCTCAGCAGGGCTTGATGAGCGGTACTATGTTGGTGCCCAGGATCCTAACCCGTGAAAACCCCCAAAGCGGAGCGCGAACTTAACCACTCCACCAGGGGCCAGTGCCCAGATAATAGCTTAGTGGCCTATTTCTCACACTTCAGAGTTTTGGTACACGCAATACTGGCCCAGACTTCCAGGCCACTTACACTCTGCCCGCCATCTCCCAGCTGCCTCTGTGAAACCTTTGCCCTCTAGTCCTTTGACAACGTTGATATCTTGCCAGGCTGCTGTGGGCTGACTTCTGCAAGGCTTGCTGCCTCCCTGTTCACCTCAGAGAATCTGCACTTTTGGATCTCACATCCCTAACTTGGGGAAAAGGGGGCCTGTCATACCTTCTTCAGGAGAGTTTAGACCTTGGGGGCAGAGGGCAGGGGGCAAGGCCCTGTCTTAAGAGACCCGTGCAGCATCTGATCTCGTGCTTTCCCGACATCTGTAGTCTAAGGTGCATCATCTGAATCCACCAGGTCTTGGATCCGCTTTGCGCCACCTGGTGGTAGTGTGACGGCCCGGTCGTAAACCCTACTCGGGATGATGCTGTGTTGTAAGTTGTCGTCCACCTACCTGGCTGGTATGCCCAACAGAGCTACGGACTTCCCAGGATCTGCCCGGTTAGATGGCCCCTGCTTTGTTGGGTGATCTGGCGACCCTAGGCAGTGAGAATACCGAGGACACCACCATCCACTTCCCAGTTTCCAAAAATAAGGCAGCCTTTGTTTTCACGCCTGGCCTTCTCCCCACCCTACCCTACCAACAAAAGATAATAACTTTAATCCCTACCTCAGCCCTTACAGAATAGAAAACAATAACCACATTACGCTATATTGGAATTCACACAGTGGTGTGCAGTGTTATTGTTGGTTTTCACTCATTATCCCCCCATGTAGGCTATGGGCACTTGAAAGGTGATAATAACCCCTTTCCAGACAAGTGAGGACCCAGGATGCTGAGTGCTGGAGTCACACAGGGCAGTGACCCAGGTGGCAGTAGAGGAATGAGACCCAACCTCCACCCAGTCCACCCAGCCAACTGATGAATGGATAAACAAAATGTGGTATACCCATAGTGCAGCCACTATGGAAAACAGTATGGATATTTCTCAAAAAGTTAAAAACAGAAATGCCATAGACCCAGCTATCCCACTACTGGGCATTTATCCAAAGAACTTGAAATCAACAATTTGAAGAGACTTATTCACCCCTATGTTCATTGCAGCATTATTCACAATAGCCAAGACACGGAAGCAAACCAAGCGCCCATCGACTGATGAATGGATAAAGAAGATGTGGTATATATATATATATACAATGGAATACTACTCAGCCATAAAGAAAAGACAAAATTGTCCCATTCGCAACAACGTGGATGGATCTTGAGGGAATTATGTTAGGCAAAATAAGCCAGACAGAGAAAGACAAACACCATATGATTTC
Organism: Equus caballus; assembly: GCF_041296265.1. NCBI lineage: Eukaryota > Metazoa > Chordata > Mammalia > Perissodactyla > Equidae > Equus > Equus caballus. The sequence goes on along the minus strand of NC_091698.1, from coordinate 45,792,449 downwards.
ACTCATGTGTGGAAGATAAACTAATGCATGGACAAGGAGAACTGATTAGTGGTTACCAGAGGCAAAGAGGGTTGGGGTGTGGGCATAAAGGGTAAAGGGACACATATATGGTGACTGACAAATAATAATGCATAACTGAAATTTCACAATGTTATTAACTATTTTGACCTCAATTAAAAGAGAAGATTATAACCATGACCAAATGGGATTTATCCCAGGATTAAAGGTTTGGTTCAACATATGAAAATTAATAAATGTAATATGCCACATTAACAGAATGAAGGCGAAAAAATCCACATGATCATCTCAATTGATGCAAAAAAATTATTTGACAAAATCCAACATTCTTTCATGATAAAAAACACTCAACAAAATAGGAATAAAAGGGAACTTCTTCAACATGATAAAGGCCATATACAAGAAATCCACAGCTAACATCATATTCAATGGTAAAAGACTGAAAGCTTTTCCCCAAACATCAGGAAAAAGATAAGGATGCTTGTTTTCACCACTTCTCTTCAACACTGTGCTGGAAGTTCTAGCTAGAGAAATTAGGCAGGAAAATGAAATAAAAGGCATCTAAATTGGAAAAGAAAAAGCAAAGTTATCTCTATACACAGATGACATGATCTTATCTGTGGAAAACCCTAAGACTACACACACACACACACACAAATGTTAGAGCTAATAAATGAATTCAGCAAAGTTGCACGATGCAAAATCAACACATAAAAACCCATTGCATTTCTTTTTGTTTTTCTTCTTCTTCTTCTTCTCCCAAAGTCCCCAAGTATGTAGTTGTAGGTCCTTCTGTTTGTGCTATGTGGGACGCTGCGCTAGCATGGCTTGATGAGTGGTGCCATGTCCATCCCCAGGATCTGAACTGGTGAAACCCTGGGCTGCCGAAGCAGATCACGGGGATTTAACCACTCGGCCATGGGACTGGCCCCCTCAGTTGCATTTCTATATACTAGCAATGAACAGTCTGAAAAGGAAATTAAGAAAACATTTCCATTTAAAATAGCATCAAAAAGAAAATATGTAGGATTAAAGTTAACTAGGGAGGCATAAGACTTAAACAAAGAAAATTACAAAACATTGCTGAAAGAAATTAAGGAAGACCTAAATAAATGGAAAACTGTCCCACGTTCATGGTTTAGAAAACTAATATATACATTCAATTCAAACCTCATCAAAATCCCAATGGCAATTTTTTGTCTTTGGTTTTTTTCAGAACTGGAAAAGCCTATCCTAAAATTCATATGAAATTTCAAAGGACCCTGAATAGCCAAAACAATCATAAAAAAGAACAAAGTTGAAGGACTCACAAAACTTACTACAAAGCTACCATCATCAAAAGAGTATGGTACTAGCATAAAGATAGACATATAGACCAATGGACTGAAATTGAGAGTTCAGAAAAAAATCCTTCATATCTATGGTCAATTGATTTTTGACAAAAGTGCCAGACCATTCAGTGCGAGAAGGCCACTCTCTTCCGAAAAGTATTTTGGGAAAACAGGATATCCACAGGCAAAAAAATGAAGTTGTATCTTTACCTCTCACCATATACAAAAATTAATTCAAGATAGATCAAAAACTTAAATTTAAGAGCTAAAACTGTAAAACTCTTATAGTTGTGCACCCATCACCAATCCCGTTTTAGAACACTTCTATCACCCAAAAAAGTTCCCTCATGCCTATTTGCAGCTTATTCTTGCTTCCACCCTTAGTCTTGGATAACAATTGATTTGCTTTATGTCTCTACTGTTTTGCTATTTCTAGAAATTTCATACTAAATGGAATCATACAATATGTAGTTATTTGTGTCTGGCTTCTTTCATGAGATTCACCTACGTTGTAGCATCTATCAGAACTTTGTTCCTTTTTTTTTTTTCCAAAGATTTTATTTTTTTCCTTTTTCTCCCCAAAGCCCCCCGGTACATAGTTGTATATTCTTATTTGTGGGTCCTTCTAGTTGTGGCATGTAGGACGCCACCTCAGCGTGGTTTGATGAGCAGTGCCATGTCTGCACCCAGGATTTGAACCAACAAAATACTGGGCCGCCTGTAGCGGAGTGCATGAACTTAACCACTTGGCCATGGAGCCAGCCCCAGAACTTTGTTCCTTTTTTATTGCTGAGTAGTATTCCATTAAATGGGTATACCACATTTTGTTTATCCATTCACCAGTTGATGGACATTCAAATTGTTTCCAGTTTGGGGCTATTAGGAATAACGCTACTGTGAACATTTGCATGCAAGTCATTGTGGAGACGTGTTTTCATCTCTCTTGGGCAGATACCTAGGAATGAAATTGCTTGTCAACCACCTAGGCTTTACTATTAATAATTTATTATAGTTGCTTTATCACGTATCTATCCACCTAGTCATCACTTTATTCTTCCATTAATCCTTCTAATTTTTTGGATGCATTTTAAAGTAAACTGCAGACAGAAAAACATATCTACCTAGATATGTTGAGCATCATGGCAGAGTGAGGGCACTCAGAAATCTTTTTTTTTTTTTTTTGAGGAAGATTAGCCCTGAGCTAACTGCTGCCAATCCTCCTCTTTTCACTGAAGAAGACTGGCCCTGAGCTAACATCCATGCCCATCTTCCTCTGCTTTATATGTAGGATGCTTACCACAGCATGGTGTGCCAAGCGGTGCCATGTCCGCAGCGGGGACCCAAACCAGCGAACCCTGGGCCACCAAAGCAGAGTATGCACACTTAACCACTGCACCATCCGCCAGCCCCAACACTCAGAAATCTTACCTCTCCAATATACAACCAAGAAAACATCCATGCTCCAACAGAGGACACCCAAACTCAACACAGAAAACGTCAGCGAGATCCACGCAGCCATAAGACAGAGGACAGACAGGCCAGAGCTCCCCTCAGAGGAGCTGGAACAGGGTAAGAGAATCTTCGCTCCCTCCTCTAAAGATGATCGAGACCACAGGAGGATCCGTGAGGGAAGGAACCGGGGAGGAAACAGTCGTTCACGGGACTTTCAAGGACTCCTTAGGGCCCTTGCAGCCTAGAAGGAAGCCCTCTACCAGAGCGAAAGCTTTCACATGCGGTGGGGGGGTGACCTCGTCAAGCCAACACCCCAGGAGAGCAGAGGGAGAACACGCAGGAGAAAGCGCCCCTTGCCCCAACCACTCAGCAGGGCTCCAGCCCCTAGGATTTCTGCAGAAGGCAGAGGGCTCAGAATACACAGCTCTTGACCGCGCCCCCAGTGGCAATAGGTGGTAACTGCGACCTAATAACGCCAGGATTCGAAAAAACAGAGCCTCTAGCAACATCAAACACTGTGTTACATCTCCAGACCAGAAAAACCTATCTACCTAAATTCGAGTAATTTTTTTAAAACGAAAATAAGAGTTAATGAATGGGTCATTATATTTTTTAGAATAGTTTTAGATTTACAGAAAAATTGTGAAGATACACCCACATTCAGCTTCCCTATTATTAATGTTTTACATTAGTATGGTACATTTGTTCACAACTAATGAACCAATATTGATACACTGTTATTAACTAAAGTCAACACTTCATTCAGATTTCCTTAGTTTTTACCTAATATTCTTTTTCTGTTCCAGGATCCCATCCAAGATACCATATTCCATTTAGTCACCATGTCTCCTTGGTGTCTTATTTTGACAAGGACAGTTACTCAGGCTTTCCTTGTTTTTGATAACCTTGATTTTTTGAGGAGTACTGGCCAAGTATTTTGTAGACGGCACCTCAGTTTGGGTTTGTCCGATGTCTTTCTCATGGTTAGATTGCAATTATGGGTCTGGGGAGGGAGACCACAGTGTTAAAGTGAGGTTCTCACCGCATCACATCCTGGGTACACACTATCAACATGACTCACCACTGTTGATGTTGACCTTGATCCCCAGGTGGTTTTGATCCCTAAGGTGTTTTTGTCAGGTTTCTCCACTGTCATGTTCCTCTCCCTCCACCCTTTACATGTTGTACAATTTGGAAGGAATTCACTACGCACAGCCCACACTTAAGAAGCGGGGAGTTATGCTTCACCTCCTCGAGGGAGTGGTATCTACATAAATTATTTGAAAATCTTTTGTACAGGAGATTTGTCTATTCTCCTCCATTTATTTGTTTATTAAATCACGTATGTATAGTGGACTAACTATTTTAAGCTTTGGGTTGTAATCCAATACTACTTGGTTTTGTTGCTCAATTTTTTCTGGTTTGGCCATTGGCAGCACTTTCAGTTGTCTCCCGTGTCTCTTTGACAAACGCCTATTACTGTGGGGCTTTATTTCTTAAGCACCTTTTTGCTTTCTGGCACTACAAGATGTTCCAGGCTATTTCCTGCACCAGTTCTAGAATCAGTCATTTCTCCAAGGAGCCCTGGTTCTTTTTATTGGAGAATGATGTTAGAAACCAAGATCTGGGCACTCAGTGTGCTCATTGTTACTTGTTTTTTTTTTTCTTCTTCTTCTTTCTTTCTTTTCTTTCTTTCTCTCTTTCTTTCTTTCCTTCCTTCCTTCCTTCCTTTTTCTTTCTTTCTTTCTTTCTTATTGAGGAAGATTAGCCCTGAGCTAACATCTGCTGCCTATCCTCCTCTTTTTGCTGAGGAAGACTGGCCCTGACCTAACATCCATGCCCATCTTCCTCTACTTTATATGTGGGACGCCTGCCAAAGCATGGCTTGCCAAGTGGTGCCATGTCCACTCCCGGGATCCAAACTGGTGAACCCTGGGCTGCCGAAGTACAATATGCAAACTTAACCACTGCACCACCAGACCAGCTCCTTGTTTTTGCTTCTTGACCCTCTTAGAGGGCAAAGCTTGGGAATATATCTGTGTATATACACATATCTATAATTATTTGTCTATTTATCCCTCTGTACCTATATTAAGCTACACATGAGTTCATATGCATGTCTCCAATGCTAATCCTTTATTGCTTGGTTCATTCTGGCCTTCTGCCCTGCTCTTGCTTATCTGTGATTCCCTACTCCAACAGCAGGTTTCATACAGTGAAAGGAATACTGCCCTTACAAGACAATTGAGTTGATTACTTCTTCAACAGTTTCCAGGAAGTAAACAGCTTTATCTTCAAGCTACCAGGAGTTGTTAGAAAGTCCTGCCATGTTGCTATTGTTATCTGCTAAGTAAAATGTCAAGGCTTTCTTTTGGTCAAACAGCCTTTTTAATGTGTGATAACTGCCTTTTTACTTTGTTTGAATATCTTGTGTAAGTACATGACAAAGCAATTCCAAAGTATGTTGTATAGCACATAGTTTGCTTTGGCTGAAGAAGAATGTAGAAAATGTGTACTCTCTGTTTATTGCCAGTAATCCATGTTGCTACCTTATTTTCTAAAAGGACTTCTGGTTGTTTTGGCATATCCAAGTGTCTGATGTATAGGATACAGAAGTAGCACATTTAATAATATCATTAATCTTTTTATATACAGCAGACTTTAACTCTAAAAAATGTTTTTGGTAACATATTTTATAGAAGGAATCTTGTATCTTCATCAAATGTCAAAAATCCTTCATCTTCTAACACTAAAAATAGTTGGCAGTCTCTAGCAATGTTTTTTTCAAGCTTCCTCTTTCAATTTTTGCATAGACTCAAAAGTAAAAGGAATTATCTTCTTGAAATATTTTTATAAAGTCTATTGCTTTGAAATTTGATTAATAAGAACAGAATGGGTTCGAGATATCTCATTTTTCTCTGAAACTTTCTCCTTTTATTGATAGACTATATTCTCTATTATATCTGAGTCGAAGTTGTTTCAGCACGATGTTGTTCCACGTGATGTTGGTTTTCCTCCTCAGAAATCTTTGGGGTGGCAAAGTTGATATTCTCCCTGTAAGTCATCCTCACAAAACGTGAAGATTCCCAAATAGGATTTTTTTCTTAAAAGACTCAAAGCTAGGGGCCAGCCCGGTGGCGCAGCGGTTAAGTTCGCACGTTCCGCTTCTCGGCGGCCCGGGGTTCGCTGGTTCGGATCCCGGGTGCGGACATGGCACTGCTTGGCAGCCATGCTGTGGTAGGCGTCCCACGTATAAACTAGAGGAAGATGGGCACGGATGTTAGCTCAGAGCCAGGCTTCCTCAGCAAAAAGAGGAGGACTGGCAGTAGTTAGCTAAGGGCTAATCTTCCTCCAAAAAAACAAAAACAAAAACAAACAAACAAAAAGACTCAAAGCTAAACAAAATTAAATAACTAAAAATTAAATATAGTTCTTAGAGATTATTCTGTTTAATGTTATGAATGCTAAAATGCCAAGCTAGTCCACAAAGATTAAAATTCTGATATAATCTGTCTTTATTCTTTTTTTCTAGTACATTTATGTTTTCATTTAAGAACCTATTTAGGGGCCGGCCCTGTGGCTGAGGCGTTAAGTTCACACACTCTGCTGTGGTGGCCCAGGGTTTCACAGGTTTGGATCCTGGGCTCGGACATGGCACCACTCATCAGGCCATGCTGAGGCGGCGTCCCACATAGCACAACAAGAAGGATCTACAACTAGAATATACAACTACGTACTGGGGGGCTTTGGGGAGAAGAAGGGAAAAAAAGGAAAGAGGAAGATTGGCAACAGATATTAGCTCAGAGCCAATCTCTAAAACTAAAAAAAGAAGCTATTTGGGGCTGGCCCAGTGTCGCAGCAGTTAAGTTCACACATTCGACTTCGAATGCCCGGGGTTTGCTGGTGCAGACCTATGCACCACTTGTCAAGCCACGCTGTGGCAGGCGTCCCATATATAAAGTAGAGGAAGATAGGCACAGATGTTAGTTCAGGGCCAGTATTCCTCAACAAAAAGAGGAGGATTGGTGGCAGATGTTAGTTCAGGACTAATTTTCTCAAAAACAAAAAAAAACACAAAGAACCCGTTTAATCTATTTATTTTTGAATAGAGAATACATTTACATGGCTTTAAAAATCAAAATAATACAAAAAGGTACACTCTGAGTATGTTCACTTCCACCCCAACTCCCCTCTCCTTCCCCTATAATTAACTCGTTTTATAATTTATTGGGGATCTTTCTAGTATTTAATATGACTGTAAGAAAATCTAAATATATATTTCTATTTCCCCCTTTTATTATACAAAAGGTAACGTAATATATACTTTTTTCTGTTCTTCACTTTGCCTTTTACTCAATATATTCTGGAGATCCTCTCACATCATTATACAGAGAAATTTTCATTCATTTTTACAGCTGCATATTATTCCATTGTGTGGATGTACCATGGTTGTGTTTAACCAGATCTCTGCTTATAACATTTGTATCTTTTCCAAATTTTGTTATAATCAATGCTGCCATGCATAACCTTGAACATAAGTTGTTTCATACATGAGAAGTCTATTTGAGGTAAAATTCCAGAAGTGAGATTATTGGTCAAAGAGTATAAGAGCATTCGTGATTTTCAAAGATGTTTCCAAATTGCCTTCCATAGGGTTGTAATATTTTAGGTCCCAGTGAGCAATGCACGAGTTCCTTGCCATGGGCCGCCCCAGTGGCGCAGCAGTTAAGTACACACATTCCACTTTGGTGGCCCAGGGTTTGCCGGTTCGGATCCCAGGTGCGGACATGACACCACTTGGCAAGCCATTGCTGTGGTAGGCGTCCCACATATAAAGTAGAGGAAGATGGGCACGGATGTTAGCTCAGGGCCAGTCTTCCTCAGCAACAAGAGGAGGATTGGCAGCAGATGTTAGCTCAGGGCTAATCTTCCTCAAAAAAACAAAACAAACAAACAAAAATAAGAGTTCCCTGCCAAAAGTATATGTCGTCATATATTTGCGTTTTTGGGCAATCTGATAGATGAGAAATGGCATGTCAATTATGTTTTAATTTGCAATTCTCATATTATGAGTGAAATTGAGCATCTTTCATGTGTTTAAAGCCCTTTTTGTATTTCTTTTTCTGATAATTGTCTTTTCATGTTCTTTGCCTATTTTCATATTGGATTGCTTATCCTTTTTGTCTTGATTTCAAGGAGATCTATATATTGAGGAGATGAGCCCTTTGTCAGATTTCTGAGTTGCAAAATTTTCCTATTTTTCTCTGCCTTATAACTTTGTCTACTTTTTTGCCACCAGAAGTTTTTGGAGTAAAATATATCAATCTCCTCTTATTTGGTTTCAATCATAGAAAGGCCTTCCTCACTCCAATGTTGCAAAGAAATTTGTCCATATTTTCTTTTTTCCCATATAAATCTTTGCTCTATCTGTTTTTTTCTATATGGTTTTCTTTTTTCCCATATAAATCTTTGCTCTATCTGGAGTTTGTTTTGATATATATAGTATGCGGTATGAATTCAACTTTATCTTTTCCAGATGGATATCCAATGGTCCCAACACAATTTATTAACATTGAGATGCCTTCTTCATCATAGACTAAATTCTCCTACGCTTTCCATCTTTTTCTGGATTTTCCTATTCTGTTTCCTTGTCTGTATCTACTTGTGTGCCACAAGCATACCATTTCTTTCTTTATTTTTTTGCCCATAATCAAAACTTTATTGAAAAACTGACACCAAAGGAGGAGATCACTGTTGTATACCTTATAGAATTAAACATAATTACATTATCTTGGTAAATTAACTAGAATTACTGAACTGATAAGGCTTTCTGTGATGTAACACAATTCAGGAAGTTGTGTGGATCGTTAGTGTTGCTTTCTTCTAAATGAACACCGTTCTGTGAGTCTGGCCTTTCCTCCCATCAGCTGTTGAACAACCCACACAAAGAACCATTGTCTGAGCATGGCTGGAAACCGGGAATCTTGTAGCAACCTGGGCGTCCTACATCCATAAAAGAAGAACTTGGACTTTGAACTAGCCATTTCTTTTTATATTTTTTCTTTTCCTCTTCCAAGGATGGAGGTAGGTAGTAAATCTCTAGCCAAGGCATGCCGATCCTTTCGCAGGCCCTGCCCGTCCAGATCTCTCAAAACCACACCATTTCAACAGTATGTTTGTGGTAGGACTGAGCTCCTTTTATTGCTTTTCTTTTCAGAATCTTTCTGTCCATTCTTTTTTTTCTATTTTTTACTCTTTATTTGGAAATAATTTCAAATTTAAAAATAATTGCAAAAATAAAAACAGTGCAAAGAGCAGACATATATCCTTTACCCAGAATCACCTATTAACATTTGTTTCATTATTTTATTAACGTTTGTTGTATTTTCTCTGCTTTTTTCTCTCATATATAACTTTTTTGCTGAATCCTCTGAGGACAAGTTTTGTACCACATGTCCCTTTTACCTCTAAATACCCCTAAGTGTGCATTTCCTAAGAATAGGGATATTCTCTCATATAATCACAGTATAGGTATCAACTTCATAAATTTGCATTGATACGATATTTTTATCCATTCGACCATTCATATTTCATCTTTGCCATTTGACCCAATAATACCCTTTCTCCATTTCTCCCACCTCCAGTACAGGATCCAATCTACTGCCAGAGATACATTGTTTCTAACTATTCTACCTTGTTTCAGTCAGAAAAAAAATGTTTGGTTGGTATTGTTATTGAGATTCTATTAAAAATATTTCACTTATTTAGGGAGAATTAACATCTTTCTGATGAATCTTCCTGTTAGAGAACATTTTGTACTTTTCCATTCAGGTCTACTTTTGTGTTCTTTGGGAAAGTCTTAGTTTTCCTTATATAGGTTTTGCACATTTCTTGTTCAAATTTATACCTATGTATTCTGTCTTTTATGCACCTATTACATATGGCCTTCTATTTATGTCTTCTAACCTATTATCATTTAACTATGAAAACTGATTTCAGAATATTTATTTTATACCACTGACCTTACAGAATTTTCTTTCGTTCTTTTTTTTTTTTTTTTTTTGAGGAAGATTAGCCCTGAGCTAACATCTGCTGCCAATCCTCCTGTTTTTGCTGAGGAAGACTGGCCCTGAGCTAACATCTATGCCCATCTTCCTCCACTTTATATGTGGGACGCCTGCCACAGCATGGCTTGACAAGTGGTGCGTAGGTCCACATCCAGATCCAAACCGGCAAACCCCGGGCCGACAAGGTGGAACGTGCAAACTTAACCGCTGCACCACTGGGTTGGCCCCCAGAATTTTCTTAGTTTGTAGCAGTTTTCAGTTGTAATCTCTATTATTTTGCATGTATTATTACTTACATTTTTAATAAACACTTATTGGATCAAAAGGGATACAATTTTATCCCTAAATTATCTATCTTACACACTTTCGTTTTTTTTTTTTTTTTTTGAGAAAGATTAGCCCTGAGCTAACATCCGTGCCCATCTTCCTCTACTTTATATGTGGGATGTCTGCCAGAGCATGGCTTGCCAAGCAGTGTCATGTCCGCACCTGGGATCCCCGGGCCGGAGTGGACGTGCAAACTTAACTGCTGCGCCACCGGGCCGGCCCCTCTTACACACTTTCTTAATGTTGTATTAACTTAGTTTATTCCTCCTATTTACTTGAAATCTCTTAACAATTGTTTTGATATTTAAAATTAACAGCCTTTACAGTCATCATTAATTACCTCAGAATTTTACTCTTGCAAAAATACATCAAAGTGTAACAAAATATCAACATATAAAGCACATAATGAATATTTCCATTCCAAGTTAAATCTTGCATGATTATTCGTATTTGAAGTGAATATTCAGATGTCCATGATAATTGTAAATCACATGCCTCATTTGTATTATTGACATTGTTAAGCTGATTATATTGATGGTAACCTATAATTCTCAGGGAAACTGACACTAACATCTTCTAATCTGGGGAGTGGGGCCCCTGCAGAGAGTATGGTAAGTAGGGATAGAAACCCCATCGATTCAGAGAATCAGGCAGTGGCAGGAGGATAACGTGCTCCACAACCAAACAGATCCATACAGGAGAAAACTTCTTACAAACAGGGAAACGTGGAGTGATCCTGTGAGCTATGGACATTCTGCATTTGAACTGTAGATCTGAGATGAAGATTCAACAATAGCAGGACTGGATGGGGAGCAGGGTTTAGATAATCTACACATTCTGTCCTTGGCATTTTTAATTCTTGTCCTCTATTCTCTCTTGAACTTACTTCAATTAAACTTTTGCATCCATCATTCCACTGAAACTTCTCACGTGAAGGCCATCAAAGACTTCTATGTTGTTAAATCCAGTCACCGGTTCTCTATCTACTTGACCCATCAGGAGCCTGTGATATATCAAGCATACATTCCTCCCCGACTAGACTTCTAAGACATCATACTCTCCTGATTTCCCTCCTACCTCCATGGTCACATCTCAGTCCAGGGATGTCAGATTTAGCAAACAAAAATACAGGATCCCCATTTAAATTTTAATTTAAGATAACAAATAATTTTTGTATAAATATGTGTCAAATATTGCATGAGGTAATTATACACTAAAAAATTACTCATTTTTTATCTGAAATTAAAATTTAACTGGGCACCTTTATTTTACCTGGCAACCCTAACTCTGTCTCCTTTTGTGGTTCCTCCTTATCTCCCCAACTTCTTCTCTCCTCCATCTACATTCACTCCCCAAGTGAGCTCCTCCTGTTTTGAGGCTTTAAAAAACTATCTATCTGCTGAGAACTCTCAAATTTATACCATCAGTGCAGAAGTCCCCTCTTTATTCCAAACTTATATCCATCACTTGACGTCTCCTCTTGGATATCTAATAGGCATCTCAACTTAACATCTCCCAAACCGAACTCTTGATCGCCCTCCAAAGAATCCTGTTCCTTCTGTAGCCTTCTCCTTCTCAGGAAATGGCAATTCTACCTCCCAGTTGCTCAGGTGCAAAGACTTGGGGTCACCATCTATTATTTCCTTTTTTGTATACCCCAAATCCACTTCCTCAGCAAATCCTTTTCCCTTTCTCTTCAAAATATATCCCCAAATGAATCAAGTCTCATCATTTTCCCTGCCACCACCCTGGTCCAAACTCCCATAATCTCTCATCTATATTACAGAAGTAACCTCCTCATTGATCTTCCTGCTTCTCCAATTTATTCTAAAGAATGATCCTAAGTCCATGCAGATCCCTTAGGCTTAGATCCCTCCAGTGCTTTCCTTTTTCTTAATAAAAGGAAAAGTCCTACAATGGCCTACGAGGCCCTATACAAATCTGCTCTTCCATGATTTCTCCTCTCCAAATTCTCTCTACTTTCTAACATGACTGACACTACCCTGGCCTTTTCCTGTTCTTCAGACAAACCAGGCACACTCGCACGTCAGAGCCTTTGCACCTGCTGATTTCTCTGCCTGAAATATTCCTCCTCTATCTGCATGGGTCACTCTCTCACCTCCTACAGTTTTCTTCTCAAATATTGTGCTTTCAGTGTGGCATTCTCTGGTCACCTTACATTAAATTGCAAGCACCCTCCTCCCCAGCACTCCATATTTACCATCCTTGTTTTATTTTCCTTTGAAGCTTATCACCATCCAACATACTACAGGTGTTACTTTGTTTTGGGGGTCTGTTTTTCCCTGCAAGAATGTAAGCCTCAGGAAGACAGGAGTTTTTGCCTGTTTTTTAAGCTGATATATCTCCAGCACCTATATGCAGTGTGGACGTGGTGTCTTGGAAGCCTGATGCTTGGTCGGCTCTCAATAGTCATTGAACAAATGCATAGCTACATGAATGAATGAAATCAAAGGATGCACATACAGCAGCTATCACCCAGTGACAAACTATTAGGGAATCCTAGGTCAAAGGGGACAAAAAAGAAAAGTGACTATGGAGGAGCAATGACAAGCGTGGTCTGGCAGAGGGACTGGAGCTGATTTCTTTTTTCCTCAAGCCACTGAGGGGCAGGAGCTGTCCAGCAATATTTTGCTGAATTTGGAGTGTTGCTGCAGGGAAGGAATGCTCACTTTCCGTATCCCAGTTCAGGAGCACTTGACTGCCAACCTTCCCATCAAATACGCCATGTGATCAATTCTGGCTAATGGGACATGAGTGGAGCTGCTTGCCCTCATCTTCCTGAAGACTGAAATGTAGATGGCATGCTGGTGAGCCAGATTGGACCATGTAGACGAGGACAACATCCTAGTTGATGGTCAAGCAACAAGATAGAATAATTTGGGACCCTGGAAATCTCACAGGAAAGAGCCACCTACCTTTTCAGGAGAGCACATCTACTTCTGACGGAGAGAAATGCACTTCCGTCTTACTTGAGCCACCATATTTTAAGGTCTTCCTGTTGCAGGAGTTTAATCTGCTCCCAAGTAATCCAACCGTTACCATGGGAGTTCCTCTCTTGTGTTTTATCTCCTCTTGTCTATATCCCATGACTTTTTCTTTTTTGGTTGATCTTATTTTAGTGGAGAACATACTCAAGAAACTTCCTGACATAGAATATGTAAGAGAAATATTTTGAGACTTGTATATCGGGAAAGGCATTTTATTCTACCTTCATTTATGATTAACGGCTTGTGTGGGGATACAGTTCAAGGTTAGAAATCATTTTCCTTCAGAATTTCTAGGGTGGCTGTCCAGAAGTCCAAAGACTTTCTGATTATAATCCTTTGTTTTCATATGATCTTTTTCCTTATTTTTACCTCTCCCTCTCGGGAGACTTGTAGAATCTTTCCTTTATCTCTGTTGTTCAAAATTTACAATGGTAAGCCTTGCCATGGGCTTATTCTCATCCCATTTGCGGGGTACTCAGTGGACCTTTTCAATCTGGAAATTCATGCCCTTCAATTCTGGACATGTTTCTTGAATTATTTCATTGATAATTTCCCTCCTTCTTCCCCCTGCTCCCATTTTCTTTTCTTTTCCCTTCTCTCTCTCTCTTTTTAGTGCTCCTATCATTCAGATTTTGGATCTCCTGGACTGGTCCACTAACACTCTTGCTTTCCTTTTGCCTTATTTTATCTTTTTTGCTCTACCATCTGAAAATGTTCTCAAATTTATCTTTCAACCAGTCTATTAATTTTCATAACAATTCTGCTATCAGATTTTTAATTTCCAACTTTTTTGTTCTCTAGGTATTCTTTTTTCTAATATCTTGTTCTTGTTTTATTCATAGAATATGTTATATTTAGGGTGGGAGGACTAAACAGTTATTTGAAAGCCCTCAGTCAGTGAATGGAGCTTGTTGACTTTGAACTTCCTTATAAGGTGATCTGGTTAGGCCATCTGTTGGTGAAGTCCTGATGTTAGGTCTTCTCTCTCGGGGTGGTCAGGCTCCCCAAGGAAGTTTCTTCCAATCTGTGGTCTGAAGGATCAAGGCATGGCTGCCATCATTCTCAGGACTCAGTGAGGGAAACAGGCTGGTGGTTCTGGCATTAGGTATCATTTGCTCACCTGCCCCTGCGTCCTCTCCTCCCCCGCATTTGGTAGGGTATTCATGCCCTCAGCTGTACTTGGTATTCTCTGGCCAAAAGATATTGTGTTTCTCCCTTTCCAGAAAATAAACCTTTAGCCTTTGTCTTAGTCAGTTCAGGCTGTATAAGAAATTACCATAGTCTGTGTGGCTAAAACATCAAACATTTATTTCTCACAGTTCTGGAGGCTGGGAAGGCCAAGATCAAAGTGCCAGTACATCTAGTGTCCAGGAACAGCCCTCTCCCTAGTTTGCAGACAGCCATCTTTTCATTGTACCTCACATGGCACAGAGTGCGAACAAGATCTTGTGTTTCTTCTTATAAGGGCACTAATACCATTCATGAGGGCTCCACACTTGCCTGCTAAACAGAGCTCCCTGCCTGTACCTTACAGCCATCTGGAGCCCTGCAATCAACGTGGTAAACCTACGGAGACAATGACTTACAGATTGATACTACAGAGATTTAAAAGACTGGCTCAAGCAATATTTATGGAATTTGTATGAAAAGGGTAAAGAGATTAATATGATGGTAAACAAAAATATACAAGACTTGGAAACAGATCCAGGAGATCAAATAAACTAACTGTGAAAATTCCACTGGAAGAGACTATAATGAAATAAATTATAGAAAGATGTCCCTAAACTAAAGAAAGACTCGAGTCTTCATGACAAAAGGGCCCACGAAATTACTGTGAAAACATGGTACATGCTCAATAAATCTTTGCGTAATCAATTAATAAATGATAAAACTGAGACCCACACCTAGACACATCAGGTAGACTTTTGAAGTTTCAAGCATACGTAAATAATCCTGTATGGACCCAGTCAGCAACAAAATGGGTCACCTACAAAATAAAAAAGAGAGCAACATCAGACTTCTAATGCCTGGGAATATGTGAAGGAAGGAATTAAAATGTGCTAAATCTCTCATAATATGGAGATGTAATAATAATAATAATATCTATTTATTGAATTAGAAAACAATGTACTAAGTGCTATATTGAGCTGCTTTATTCCACCCTCTGTGAACACAGGGATTATCTGAGCTGCTCACTGTTATATCTCCGGAGCCTAGCCCATTTCCTGGTTCACGCTAGGCACTCATCAAGTATTTGCACAATGTTGAATAAACAAGCCTATAAAGTAACCAAGGTTGAAAGACGTTAAGTGACCTAGCTAAGGTTGCATAAGTAAGAGGTGGAGCCAGGATTCCAACCAGACCTGTTTTCCTCCAAAATTCAGTCATATAGTTTCCCTCAAAATGTAATGTTTCCTTTTTAATATGGATGGAAAAATAAAAGTTCACACATTTATAACTTTATTTCAAAAGTAACCATTGGTAGACTAAAAATAAAATATGTAACTTCCAAATCAATAGGGAAAAAAGTAAATGGAACAAAGAAAACTTGAGTAAAGAAAAAAAATAAATGAAAAGAAGCCAAAAAGAAGCATAGAAATAGGAAGTCTAATAGAAAAGTGGGCAAAGAGCATGAGCAAATAGCTCACAGAAGAAATAAAAATACACAACCTTACTAAAACCTAAAGAGCTGAAAGAAAATTAATATGCTGAAATGGACATGCTTATATGCTATTAGTTGGAGTATAGAATTGTTCTAACCTTTTTAGGTCTGAATTCTAAATGTAGAATTCAGGTCTTCTGAAGTGTAGAATGTTCCAGTACTTTTACCAGTGTCCTGGGCTTAAAAAATTTTTTTTATCATAAAAATTTCCAAACATACACAACAAAGAGGGAATAATATAGTGGACTTCAGTATACTCATAATCCAGATTCAATAATTCCATAATTATCAAGATTTTACCACCCTTCCTTTATATATCCCTGTTTTCTCTCCCCTCCCCCTTCCTCTTCCTCCTTCTTCTTTACTTAAGCATTCTAAAGCAAATCCCAGACTTCATGTCACTTTACTCTGTCTAAAAATTTAATCATTTTCTTACATAACCAAATACCATTACTAAACCTAAAAAATTAGCAATAAATAATTGACATCATGTAGTACCAGTCCATATTGAAATTTCCTCAATTATCTCAAAAGGGTATTTTTATGTTGGTTTATTTGAATTAAGATTCAAACAAGACCCATATTTTGAATTCAGCTAATATGTCTTTTTAATATAAAGCAGTCCCTTCCACCTTTTTTTCATACCATTGACTCAAAGAAACTGATCAACGTTCTGCAGAAAGTTTCACATTCTGGAGTCTTATGCTTTCTTAATTGATTCTTCAATTTCTCCCTCAAAACACTCTGTAACTATCGCTGTGGACTTTATGTTTCACATCAGAAGGCACATATTACCTTCAAAGCACATTTCCACTTAAAAGTGGGAAAACCACTCTTAAAGATACTGAAATTAACAAATGAGTTCAGATTGTAACAGCCCAATCCCTCCATTGTAAATTTCCTCATAATTTATCATCTAATAGGTTTTTCATTGATTATCTTTGCCTTGATCAGTTATTTCACTATGGGTTGGTGATATTTTTCATTGTCTTATTTCTTCTACATTTATTAGTTGAAATTTTTCTATAAACTATTCCACACCAACTAAGGCAAATTGGTTACCCCTAAAATACCATAACAAAAGGCACAGGACGAATGCTTAATTCTTTCCTTTTAAATTGTCAATTTTCAGGGTAATGGGTTGGTGTCCTAGTTACCTCCAATGGTGACCAATGTGTTTCATTTTTTGAGTATTGTTATGAATTCATTAGCTTTTATATATTCAACGTGTTTCAACCAATTGCAGTCTCTCCTTTTGTGAAGCTCAAATTGTACCTTATTTGATTTGTTTAAAAATATTCCATCAAAATGAAGGGGATAAATGAAACAAGAATGACAAATGTTAATTGTTCAAGTTAGGTGATGGGTACATGTGGGTACATAGTACTATTTCCTTTAAGAAGTTTTTAAAAATTCTTCCATCTTTGGCCAATGGCAACCCCTTCATATTGGCTCCTGTGTCCTTTTGCATGACCTCATTAATTTTTTATGGCTTCCTTGTTTTCTTGTATAAGGCAAGATATTCAGGGCTCATCTTGTATATTTCTTCCCCAGACTTGGAATCAGCCATTTCTCTAGGAAACCCTGGTTTCTTTTAATGGAGAATGGTATTTAGAGACCACAATCTGGTATTATAAGGGTGTTCTTTGCCATTGGATTGTCATTGCTTTTAAACATTTCCAAATAAATAAATAAATAAACCTTTCCAGTGGATGCAGCTAAAAAGCATTTATTTGGGGGAGAGGGTGGATTCTCAGTTTATGCTGATATTTCTAATTCATTTTTCCCCAAGATTTTATCATAAAAAATGTAAATATAGAGAGAATTTGAAGGATTGTGTAGTGAACACACATATATCCACCATCTAGATTGTATAAGTAACATTTTGTTATATTTGCTTTATCACCTCTATCCACCCCTTTATCCACTCATTAATCCATCTTTTTTCTTTTAATGTATTTCAAAATAAGTTGCAGACAGCATTACACTTCAACCCTAAATGATTCAGCAAGTTTTTTTAAACTAGAGTTCACTATTTATTTTTTTAATACCAGCTTTCTTGAGATATAACTCAAATACCATAGAATTCACTTATTTAAAGTGTACAATTCAAGGATTTTTAGTATATTCACAGAGTTGTGCAACCATCATCATAATCAATTTTACAAGTTTTCATCACCCCCAAAAGAAACCCCATATCCATTAGCAGTCACTCCCCAGTCCCAGCCCTACGCAAACACTAAGATACTTTTTTTTTATCTCTATAGATTTGCCTATTCTGGACATTTCATATAAATGGAATCACATAATATGTGACCTGTGTGTCCAGCTTCTTTCACTTAGCATAATATTTGCAAGTTCATTCAGTTATTGCCGAATAATATTCCAAGGATATGCCACACTGCACTTACCATTTATCAAATAATGTACACACAGGTTGTTTCACTTTTTGCCTCATAAATAATGCTGCTGTAAGCATTCATGCACAAGCTTTTGTGTGGACATACATTTTCTTTTTACTTGGGTGTATATCTAGGAGTGGAATTGCTGGGTCTAATTGTAACTCTTTAACTTTTTGATGAGTTGCCAGACTCTTTTCCAAAGGAGCTGTACCATTCCATTCCCACCAACAGTGCATGAGTGTTCCAATTTCTCTATCTCTGCTAGGGTCTGAGTATTTGTGTCCCCCCAGAAGTCACATGTTAAATCCTAATGCCCAGTATGATGGTATTAGGAGGTGGGGTTTTTGGGAGTGATTAGGTCATGAGGGCAGAGCCCTCAGGAATGGGATTGGTGTCCTTAAAGAAGAGGTTCCAGAGAGATCCCTCCATCCTACCACCATGTGAAGATACGACAAGAAGTCATCCACCTGGAAGAGGGCCCTCACCTCACCACGCTGGCAGCCTGATCTCTGACTTGCAGCTTCCAGACTGAGAAATAAATTTCTGTTGTTTATAAGCTACCCTGTCTGTGCTATTTTGTAATCACAGCCCAAACAGACTAAGACGATATCCTTGCCAACACTTGTTATCATCTGTCTTTTTGATAATAGCCATCCTAGTGGGTGTGAAGTGATATCTCATTGTGGTTTTGATTTGCATTTCCCTGATATCCAATGATGTTAAGCTTCTCTTCATGTTCCTATTGACCACTGGTTTATCTTTGGAGAAATATCTATTCAGATCCTTTACCCACTTTTTAAATGGGTTATTCATCTTTTTATTATTGAGCTGTAAATATGGTTCTAAAAAGTTGCAAAAATAGTATTAAGAATTCCTGTACACCTTTAACCCAGATGTCCCAAATGTTAACATTTTATCACACTTGCTGTATTCATTCTATTTTTTTCCTGAAACATTTGAGAGTAAGTCGCAGATTAGATGTCCCTTTACCTCTAAATACTTCAGTGTATTTCCAAAGACAAGGACATTTTCTTACAGAACAATGGTTCAATGGGCAAAATCAGGAAATGATACAATGCCAGTAACTCACCTACAGCTCTTCGAATTTCACCAATTTTTCTACTAATGTCTTTTATCAGGTTTAGGCTTTTAATTTACTTTAACATATCTCATCTCTCAGGAATTTGCACCTTTTTTTTTTTAAAGATTTTATTTTTTCCTTTTTCTCCCCAAAGCCCCCCGGTACATAGTTGTAGATTCTTCATTGTGGGTCCTTCTAGTTGTGGCATGTGGGACGCCGCCCCAGCGCGGCTCCACGAGCAGTGCCATGTCCGCGCCCAGGATTCGAACTAACGAAACACTGGGCCGCCTGCAGCGGAGCGCGCGAACTTAACCACTCGGCCACGGGGCCAGCCCCAGGAATTTGCACCTTTAAAGCCAATATTCCTGCCAATTGCTCTTGCAGTAGTTCCCAAACTCATTTGCACATTAGAATCACGTGGGGATCTTTTAAAAATTCCAAGTCCGGGCCTGTGGGACACAGCCATGTGTTTTTGAAGTTCCTCAGTGACTCCAACGTGCAGGCAAATTTGGGGACCATTGTGATATTGTTAAAGGAATTCTATGGGCTGTGTTGCCCTTGAAATATTACTTGCAAATTACCGAAATATTACTCGAAATAAGACTGGCAGTGGCGGGAGGTGTGGGGCAGACAACAGTCTTCCTCAGAAAGCAGGGGCTTCCCAGGCTGTCTCGCAGTCCAAGCCAACACAGTCCCCTTGGGGTTGTTTGTTCCCAGCAGCTCCTCCAGAGGCAGATTTAGATGAGGCTAGGTCTGATTTTTAACCATCCCTTCATCGCTCCGCCCTTCTTCCAACCCTGGCACGTGGTAGAAATTCACTAAATGTCAAAGGAATGGATGGAGGAGATTGTGCTTTCACCAACCTGCTTTTTGAGGCCTGGAGAGCAAGAAGCTATTAAAAATTATTTAAAGAGTACACTGTCTCCAGTTCAGGAGAGTTTAGCTTTGGAGCAATCAGGTTCATGATCTTTATCTGCCATCATTAATAGATAAGTGAAAAGCAGGGCAGCTTCAACGGTTTACACATAGACACAGAGTCCTCCCTGTGTTAGCACATCAAAAGCCTCCTCACCCCTCCCCAGACTCACCTTTCCACAATCACTCTGCACAGTGGCCTGGATCTGTTCTGATTGGTTGGTGTCCTGGCTGCCAAATGTTTTTTTTTTTAAGGTGAGGAAGATTGGCCCTGAGCTAACACCTGTACTGATCTTCCTCTATTTTGTATGTGGGATGCCACCACAGCACGGCTTGATGAGCAGTGTGTATGTCCATGCCTGGGATCCCGACCTGCAAAGCTGGCTGCTAAGCAGAGCCTGCAAGCTTAACCACTACACCACCTGCCGCCCGCTGTGAAATGTTTTGACCATCAGCACCGGCTAAGAATTCAGCTATGTATCAAGAGTGGGAGACGCAAATGCCTACACCTGCGAGTGGTGAGGGTGACGGCACAATGGAGCCACAGTCTCCTTCCTGAGAGGCGCCATGGCTCACCTCAACCAGAACCCAGTTTGCCAGACCTTCCCATCATTCAAAAGAAGCTGGAAATTCTCCCACTTTAGAAATGTCACCTCAAATTTAAAAAGAAAAAAAAAGCCTATTTGGGCCAATCAAAATGCTACTGTGGACTTGATCTGGGCACCACTTTAATCTCTGCCTTTGTTGCAGGAGCACTCTTAGAAAGCCTAGCTGTAGGCATAGGAGAACCAACGCACAGGGAAGAGAAGAATGTGTCTTTGGTATTATTGTATAAAAGTAAAAGTAACTGCAACAAACTCTACGATTTTCTGGCTTCCAGTTTGAATTCAATTTTACAGACTTTTCCCTTCTTTGAATTTATACTCGGTCTCTTTTCTCTAATACTGTAAATCTTGGCTCCAAACAACATTAGCATAATTCTTTTCTTTGTCCTACTTTATATAAAATAGTTTCAAAATACTATGCATATTAACAATAAATCTACTAAATGAAGTTTAAGGTTTCTTTGAAGTTTCATTCTGCCTTAGAATATGTCCCATGTCTGAACTGCACATTTCACAAAAAGTTTGCGGCAAAGGCACCTATGTTAACAAGAGGAAAGCTCCCCAAATTGTTTTCATGTTGGTAATGATAGCCTACAGCACAAGGAAGCAAAATGCAGTTTTCCAGGAGCCTTGAAAGGCCACTTTGCTGTCTATCCCCAGGGTAGGGAAAGCCCTGAGAAGGTTTGGGCCGAGTTATCGGAGGTTACTCACCGCTCTTGCTAAATTCTGAAGAGACTCCTTTTTAAGGAGATTTGTAGCTGTCTGCCAACTTTCCCATCTTCCCTCTCTCCTTGAAAAAAACAGAAATGTGAGTTTTCTGAAGCACAGGCCAGGAAGTTCAGACTTACGCGATCAGCTGCATAAACGTGAAGCTGGGAGGAGATGAAATTGCCTACTAGAAGAGTGTAGCATGAGTGGGTCCAGAATCCTGGGGAACACAGACCTTTATGGAGGGAGGAGTCAGAAATCTCAGAAGGCAGGGGAACCTGGGCGCGAGCACCCAGTTGCTCAGAGCCTAGTAAGAGAGAAGAGGTTTTTACATCACTTGGAGGAGGCAGCTTCTGTTACCCGGAGGGCAGAGAGTTTCCCAAGCCCTAAAGTGGCATGCGCTTCATTCAGGGCTTTTGCTGGCCACGTACAGGGATACCAGCACGGAGCAAGATGGCCTAACCTGGAGAAGGTCACTTGTGCAAGGAAGTGGGGTCTGGACTTGGGAGAAGAACGCGTTCCAGCGCGGGACTGAACGTGCAGGAGGGCTGGGCGAAGAAGGAGGCCGCGCTCGGAACTGAGCTGGGATTTCCGGCGCGGACCGCGCCTCCCGCCCTTTGGGTTTAGCCCTTCGGACCGCGCTGGAGCCTCCACTTCTGCCACCCGAAGCCAAGAGAAACAAGCACCCGGCCGGCGGCCACAGCGCTGAGCCTGGGTTCCTGCCCCGCCCCTGGGGGCGGCCCCTCCCACCGCGGCCGCCCCGGCGGGTCCGGCGTCCCGGACCCAGCGGGCGGAGGGCGGAAGCATGGAGCCAGGCGGTGGCATGGAGGGCGGCCTGGGGCGCGCCGTGTGCGTGCTCACTGGGGCCTCCCGCGGCTTCGGCCGGGCGCTGGCCCCGCTCCTGGCCCGGCTGCTGTCGCCCAGCTCCGTGCTGGTGATAAGCGCCCGCAACGACGAGGCGCTGCGGCAGCTGGAGGCCGAGCTGGGCGCCGCGCGGCCCGGCCTGCGCGTGGTGCGCGTGCCCGCCGACCTGGGCGCCGAGGCCGGCTTGCAGCAGCTTCTCGGCACCCTGCGCGAGCTCCCCAGGCCCGAGGGGCTGCAGCGAGTGCTGCTCATCAACAACGTGGGTAAGACGCCCGCCGGCACGGGGCGCACTCCCCGGGCGAGCTCTTGGAATACTACTTAGCGTCCCTTTCTGTTCTTCCTCCGTGTCACTTCCCCCACCGCTGGAAACTGTAATGGGCAGAAAGACCTAAGAGTCAAAGAAGACGCCTGAACGTCCTAGTGGTTTCAGCGAGGTGTGGAGGAAGCCTCAGCCCCTTCCCTTAACTCCTCCCGGTTTCAAGGCCAGGTTTTCCAAAACGCGCGTCAACCTTCCCGATCGCCTTTCTCGGCGCCCTCTGGCGGAGGCCTGAGTCAGGGCAAGGGTCTCCCAGCAGAAGTAAATTCCCCCGCTTCTCCAAATGGACCCCCGAATTCTCTCCCAGTCTCAGAGTGGGGCATGCCTCTTCTCAGTCTGCATCTTGGGGTGAGTGGATTCCCCACGTGTGTATGTCTGCAAAGCGGGAAAGAGGGAGGCGTCTTCAGAAGCACTAGGGAGACTCCTCGAGATCCCGATGGGACGGGGACGTGTGGAGGGATTTGGAGAGGTCTGGAGGGGAGAGAAAGACCCGCTTGCACTGGGTGATACCCAGGGTCTGGTTTTTCAGGCAGTCTTGGGGATGTGTCCAAAGGCTTCGTGGACCTAGCCGACTCAACTGAAATGAACAACTACTGGGCTCTGAACCTGACCTCCATGCTCTGCCTGACTTCTGGCATCCTGAAGGCCTTCCCGGACAGTCCTGGTCTCAGCAGGACCGTGGTTAACATCTCATCCCTCTGTGCCCTGCAGCCCTTCAAGGGCTGGACCCTGTACTGTGCAGGGAAGGCTGCCCGTAACATGATGTTCCGGGTCCTGGCCGCAGAAGAACCAACGGTGAGGGTGCTGAGCTATGCCCCAGGTACGTGTGGCATTACTGCCATCTCTGTCCCCCAGAACCAGCTTGTACCCCTCTGGGAGCTGGGCAAGGGGCCTAATCTGTCCCCTCCAGGAAAGAGCCCATAGAGTATATTGTCCTTGAATCATGACTCGTCACTCCTTAAGGGAAATACAGGCTCCAAGGAAGGTAGAGCTGGCAGGGGCAGGGATCTACAGTTAGAGGGCACAGTGGGGAGCTGCCTAGACTGGAGGGTGGAGCCAGAACGTCTGAGATATTAGAGTTTGAAAGACAATTAGGGTTTGAATTCCAGGCCTCTACCCCATTTCCTCATGAGAAACAGGTAAAAGATGCTACCTGTCTCATAGGGTGGTTTGGAGGATGGAATGAGGTGATATATGTGAAAATGTTCGCTGTGAAGTGCTATCTAACTGTTAGCCCTTCTAATTGTTAGATGGCCTATCACATTGTATTATTTTCATATGTGTGTTTCTCTACTTCTCTGTCTTGATAGGAAAACTTTGAAGGCAGGGACTGTGCACTGTTCATCTGTCTGTCCCCAGCACCTAGCAAAGTGCCCCACTGAGTCAGTCTGCGGTAAATGTTAGTTGAGTGAAGAGCAGACAGACATTGTTGAACGCCAACCATCAGGCTGAACTGTGCTGGAACGCTGGGGGGATGCTGGGATAAATAAGATAGGGCTCCTATCCTCATGGAAAGGGTCGGAGGTCTAGTGACACTTGCTCTGGTTTCTCCCCACCCCACCATGATGCCACTGTGCCCGTTTCTTAAGAATGAGGCTTCTAGTCTAGGCTTGAGGTTGCTGGGATTAGAAGGTGGTGACGTAGCTGTTGTATAATGTCTGAGTGACTTAGATGGAGATCCGTCTATGCGGCAAAGAGGTAGAATGAGCTGACTAAAGCCCAGATGTGGCAGAGCAGGATCAAACCTTGCCTCCAAGTTCATGATCAGTGCCATTTCTACGTCCTCATGCTCTCCAGTACCCTATCCTCCCTCACTCCCTAACACATACGCAGTTCTTTTTGCAGCCAACATTCAACTCACCACCTACTCAGAGCTCAACCTAGGACTCACTCAGTCAACAATGAGCAAATGAAAACCACAGCCAGGAGTGGAGCAGACTCCAGATTGCCGTGTGGCTGGGTTAGATCTCAGGGGGCTGCCCTGGGCATTATGAGGAAGTTGAACTTTTTTCAAGGCCCCCAAGGCCTGAATGAAGGCTGAGTTGGGTTTTTATTGCAGTCTCTGGAAGAATGTTCTAACAGGTGTCCAGAGATGAAATGGGCTGTATGGAAAGGTAGCAATTCTCCACTTAGCAGGGATGCACAGATGGTTGAAAGACATTCGAGGATCAGAAGGGTGGTTCTCCTTCCAACCCTGAGATTCCTTGATTTTCTGCCACTGAGGCCCATTAACGCCAAATTCTGGGGTGCTGTGGTTCCTATAAGAAGAGTAGAAAGTGCCTATAAGAGTTCAAGAAGTGAGTAATTCCCTGCTGGTGGTGTGACCAGGGATGGCTTTATTGGAGGCAGCTGAACAAGACATTGACCTTGAGGGCTGCTTCCATATCAGCAAGTGGAAGGCACTCCCAGTAAATGCATGTAAAGGTGGGGAAACTCATTTTATGAGGCCAGCGTTACCCTGCTAACAAAACCAGACAAGGACCCTGCAAGAAAAGAAAATTACAGGCCAATATCCTTGATGAACATAGATGCAGAAATTCTCAACAAAATTATTAGCAAACCAAATTCAACAATACTTTGAAAGGATCATACAGTAGGCTGGAGGAGGGACTCCAATGGTGGCTGCCAGTGTCTGTGTCAGTATGACTGAACTGGGTCACCATGGTGGCTGCTGCCAGTGTGCTGGTCCTTCGGCTGGGGTGGGGTGGGGGCGGGCAGCTCGCCTCCCTTCTGCCTCTCCAAGATGCAATCCAAGCTTAGTTTTAAGAAGTTTATTGACCTCAAAATTATATCTGCCAATAAAAGTGGTAACTTCCCAAATGGTAGGAAGAAGTTTTGTTTGCAGCTACTGAACTACCAGGCTTTACTGAGACAAACAACTAAGGGCAAGGCTTAAGGAACGACGGGTCTGCAGACTCAGTCACTGCCAGGCATTGATATGAAGAAACAGTAATGACAGCACATATGTATTTATGTGGGATTTACTCTGGGGATGCAAGGATGGTTCAACATCTGCAAATCAGTCAGTAAGATACACCTCATTAATAAAATGAATAAACATCACATGGTCATCTCAATAGATGCAGAAAAAGCATTTGACAAAATTCCACATTTATTTATGATTAAAAAAACCTCTTGGGGCTGGCCCCGTGGCCCCGTGGCCGAGTGGTTAAGTTCGCACGCTCCGCTGTAGGTGGCCCAGTGTTTCGTTGGTTCGAATCCTCGGTGCGGACATGGCACTGCTCATCAAACCACGCTGAGGCAGCGTCCCACATGCCACAACTAGAAGGACTCACAACGAAGAATATACAACGATGCACTGGGGGGCTTTGGAGAGAAAAAGGAAAAAATAAAATCTTTAAAAAAAAAAAAAACCTCTTAACGAAGTAGGTATAGAGGGAACATATCTCAACATAACAAAGGCCATATATGACAAGCCCACAGCTAACAACATACTCAATAGTGAAAAGCTGAAAGATTTTCCTCTAAGATGAACAAGAATGCCCACTCTCACCACTTTTGTTCAACGTAGTATTGGAAGTCCTAGGCAGAGCAATTAGGCACGAAAAGGAAAGAAAAGTCATCCGGATTGGAAAGGAGAGAAAACTGTCTTTATTTGCACGTAACATGATACTATATATAGGAAACCCTAAAGACTCCACCAAAAAACTGTTGGAAATAGTAAACAAATTCAGGAAAGCTGCAAGATACAAAATCAATATACAAAAATCAGTTGAGTTTCTCTACATTAATAATGGACTATCAAAAAGAGAAATAAAACAATCCTATTTAAAATTCATCAAAAAGAAATACGTAGGAATAAATTTAACCAAGGAGGTGAAAGACCTGTGCACTGAAAACTATAAGACATTGATGAATGAAATTGAAGAAGACACAAATAAATGGAAAGATATTGTATTCTCATGGATTCAAAGAATTAATATTGTTAAAATGTCCATACTACTCAAAGCAATCTGCGGATTCAATATAATCCTTATCAAAATTCCAATGGCATTTTTCACGGAAGTGGAACAAACAATCCTAAAATTTGTATGGAACCACAAAAGACCCTGAATAGCCAAAGCAGTCTTAAGAAAGAATAGAGCTAGAGGCATCAGGCTTCCTGATTTCAAACTATATCACAAAGCTATAGTAATCAAAACAGTATGGTATTGGCATAAAAACAGACACATTTCACCAATGAAACCGTCTACTCTTCGTGTCTTGGAGAAGATCATTTTGGGTTGAAATTTTGGGGTGACCTGTTAGCTTCATTAACTAAGATGTACAAATCTCTCCCTAGATTTGGGAAGTTCTTTGCCATTATTTCTTTAAATAAGCTTTCTGCTCCTTTTTCCCTCTGGGACTCCAATAATGCATAGATTGTTTCTTTTAATAGTATCCCTTAATTAATGTAGGTTTTCTTCAGTCTTTTTCATTCTTTTTTCTTTCTGTTCCTCTGACTGGATGATTTCAAATGACCTGTCTTCTGGGTGACTCATTTTTTTCTTCTTGGTTGAGTCTGCTATTGATCTCTCTACTGAATTCTTCAGTCATTGTATTCTTCAATTCTAGAGTTTTGGGTGGTTTTTTAAAATGGTTTCTGTTTCTGTGGTGAACGTCTCATTTTGTTGATGCATTGTTTTCCTAATTTCATTGTCTCTGGGTTTTCTTAAAGTTCTCTTAATTTCTTTAAGAGGCTTATTTTGAATTCTTTGTCAGACAGTTCATAGATTTCATTTCTTTAGGGTCAGTCGTTGGAGTTTTATTAGTTTCCTTTGGTGGTGTCACATTTCACTGATTATTCATGATCCTTGTGGCTTTACATTGGTATCCGTGCATTTGAAGAAGTTAGGCACCTCTCCCAGTCTTTACAGACTGACTTTGATAGGCAAAGTCCTTTGTCAGTCAACCCATCCAGCAATTCTGGGTGGGCCATTTGGTGATGTCCATGTGGGCTTGCTGCTGGAGTCCCTGGACAGCCTGTTGCTGGAGTAGATCGAAACCCTGAGTCCATGAAGTCAGCCTGGCGCTGGGCTTGGCTGGAAGCTTGCCAGGAGCCTGGTGACATGGGAACCACCAAGACCATGGGAGCCAGCTGGTGCTGGAGTGGGTCAGGGGCCTGGGTTTCCAGGGGCCTTCTGGGGGCCTGGAGCTCAAGAAGCTGCCTGGAGCCCCAGGGATTGCCTGGGGCTGTGGGAATTGCTTTGGGCTGCTGGAGCTGGCAGGCACTGGGTTGAGCTGGGGACCTGGGCTCGTGGGAGCTCAGAGGGAGCCACCTAGGGCCCTAGGAGTTGGTCTGGTGCTGGGGCAGGCTGGCTTGAGTCCCTGGGGAAGTCAGGTGCTCCCTTCACTCTCCTTTTCCCACAGGGAGGGTGTGCCTCTCCACGCTGGGCTGCCTGGGCTTGGCGAAAGAGGGGTCATAGGGATAGTATGAACCTGTTTTTCCTACCTTCCTCAGTCTGTCCTTGGCTCTTGTGAAGGTAATTTGTTACGCAGTTAGTTGTTCAAATTGATGTTTGTTTGGGAGGAAAAGTGTTAGAAATTTCTGTGCCACCATTTTGCTGCCCCCAGTGATGTTTTAGCAAGATGAATTTAGCAGAGGGCTACAGAAGGAGTTGAAGCAGGCAGAGAAGTGGGCTTGTTAATAAAGAGCCTTAATGTCAGGGTGTATAGAATCAGAAGGGTCCTACCCAGGGACTGGTCGGCTGTGGGGCAGAGTGGGCAGAGAGGAGGAGGTGATGGAGGTTTTGAGTCTGGAAGGAAAGTACTTCATTAATAGAAATCGGAAAGTCAGGAGGAGGTGCTGGTTAGCCAGGAGATGCTAAGCTTGGTTGTAGACACAGTGGTCTGGAGTGACCATGTTCAGTGGCATTGGAATTTGAGTCTGGAGCTCAGTAGTGACAGAGTGGAGCCTTTGGTGACCTTGACCACAAATGTCAGCCAAGGTGAGGTATTGCCTCTGGCCAGACCAGACTCTACCCCACTCCACACACACAGCAGGGGCCTTTGCCTCAGCTGTGTCCTCTCATCTTCTGCTCTTCATTCCTAGGTCCACTGGACACAGACATGCAGCAGTTGGCTCGGGAGACCTCCATGGACCCAGAGTTGAGAAAAAGGCTGCAGGAGTTGAAGACAAAGGGCGAGCTGGTGGATTGCAGGCTGTCAGCCCAGAAACTGCTAAGCTTGCTGCAAAAGGACGTGTTCAAGTCTGGAGCCCATGTTGACTTCTACGATAAATAACCCCATGTCCTTGGCTTCCTGGGGTTTTCTTTCCCCTCTTTCAGGCACGTCCAGGAGCTCTGCACCTCCCCATATCCCTCCAGAGTGGCACCGCCAGCCCTGCCTTCCACAGATAGGCACTCACGCCTGCTCTCCTGCCCTCAGATCCAGAGCCGTGAGGGCGGCAGGTTGCTGGAGTTCCCGGTTCTTAGGTGTGTTGAGTTAACCCTGAGTTAAGAGTAGGTGTAGGTAAGCGAAGTTATGAGTGTTGGTGTTCTCTCTCTCCAGAAATAGAATTTTAGGGATGGGAAAGCAGGACAAGAAGCTGAAACACTGAAGAGAGGAGGCTGGGTCTCCTGCCTTTGGCCAGTCCATGGGGAGAGGGAGGGTGAGCTGGTGTCAAATTGGTGGGCCCGTGTAGATTGACAGATGGCCTGGAGGGGAGGCAGGATGGTGCGAGTTCTGGCCCACAGGGATGCCGCTTGCTCAGGGTAGCAGGACCTTCTGTTGAAACTCATGTCCTCATTCTGATGTCTCTTCCCTCCAGAACCTACTGTCCATCTCCCAGACAGGGGGAGGGGACCCTTGAGAGTTTGTGTACATGCCAAAGGCAGACACAAATAAAATGTGGATTGTCTTCTATTAACGCCTGCTTTCTCCTCTGATACAGGGCCCATGCTAACTCCCTGGTTTGCTAGGCCCAAGGGTGTTCCTGAGGCAGTTACCCCAAACGTGGGGTGCTGCCCTTAGTTCCCGGGGAGTTGTCTTGAGGCTGTCTGCCTCCTCTCACTGAGCTCCTCCCAGTGGAAGCCCAGGTTCAAACAAAGTTGGCCAAGATGGACATTCATGCTTTTGCCTATACTGACCTCAGTCTGTACTACCTTTTCCTCACCTATGCAAAGAGAATCCAGACTTCTGGGCAGGACTCACAGCCTGCCCTGGCTCTCTTGAATTCCCACTTGTGCCCTTTGCCACATGGCAATCCTCTGAATGGAGCCCAGCTCCTCAGGGGGTCCTCCTGGTAGCATCCATCTGGTGTGTGGTCCTGGTCCTCAGTGGGCTGGGCTTAGGACCAACATGCCTTTGTGGGAGATGGGCAAGATACCAAGAGAAGGAAGCCCTGAGAAACCAGGGCTGTGACCAAACTCATCCTACAGGTCGGTGATTTGGGCCAGACTGGGACCACAGTGGTGGTGGTCTTCAGCCAGCCAGCCCCTCGCCCCTGGCCCTTATCTGGGAGGAGAGACCATGGTCCCTGCCAGCCATCTCCAGGATTAGCCCTGCCTCTGATGGTGCAGGAGGGAGTGCTGCTCCTTCTCGTGCACAGCAGAGGGCGCACCGAGGCCGTGCGTCCTGGAGTAGCCGCCGCAGCTCCTGTTGGCTGGAGGCAGGCCCTGGGCCAGAGCCGGCAGTGCCCTGCTAGGTTCTCTAGGAGGGAGAGAGCAACTCGTGCTCTTTCTTCACCCAACAGAACCTTTGCCCTCACTGGAGTCAAAATCACTGGCTCGGATCCCTGCTCTGCCACTTACCAGCTGGTAACCCAGGGCAAGTTGCTTCTCTTCTCTGAGCTTCAGTTTCCTTATCTGAGAAATGTGGATTATAATGGTGCCTCCCTCAAAGGGCCACTGTGTTAAATGACCTGATGTTTGTAAATGTTTAGCACGGTGTAAGCATTGCAGTAAGTGCCCATAGAGGCTAATAGTATTTATTGCCTTGTAATATCAAGATCCAGTCCATCCTAGAGCCCTGCTTGCAGCCTCATCTCCCCCACACGGTCCAGATGCCCTCCCCCTTGCTGGCCTGCAGCAAGAACTCTCACAGCCCTGCCTCTATTCCGGGCCTCAGTGGGGCCGGGGTTCAGTCTTGACAGCTTGTCCTCGACTCACTGGGCTCACAGGAAAAAGCGTGAGCCTTGGAGCGGGAACCCTCGGTCTCGCTAACCTCTGACGGAGATGCTGTGAGGTCTTGGGCAGGGCCCCCTCCGTCTCTGGGCTTCAGTTTCCTTAGAACAGATGAGCTCTAAGACTCCTCCCTGCAAACCTTTCTCCAAGGTGGTCAGGCTGCATCTGGTGGCATCAGGTTTGCCTCTGCAGGTGGAGCCAGGCCAGCCTGGGCTGCCATGCTGTCTGGTGGCTGTTGGGCGGATTTCCTCACCCAGCCCCTTGCTCCCATGGGACTGTGAGGACAGTCAGCACCAGCACAACCCCTAGTGGATGCCCTGTGGGGAGAGAGAGTTGGCTCCCTCTCTCCACACCGGGCTGGTTGGCCAGGACTCAGTGAGGAGTACCACATGTCCCCACGAGGTGGCGAGGCCCTCCCACGCCTGACACGTCATCTCAGCCCTGGGATTTAAGAGCCTTGGGAATGACCCTAGACCTGTCTCTCTCCCTGTGACTCTCAGGGGCCCGCAGGGAGCTCGGTGGGGAGAAACGGCTAGGATCACTCTCGCTGGCCGGCCCCAAGTCCTCCTTAGGGACCTGTGGCCTCTGGCGACAGGGATTTGCCAGGCTTTGCTCCTTGGCCTGGACTCAGCCTCCCCTGGTCCGGGACTGGGGCAGCAAGACCTTCTTGTCAGCTTCCAGGGGCTAACCAGCTGTGTTCCCAGAGCGCATGGCCTGGCTTTGGCCACCACACACACGAGCACATGCAAGCACACACACAATGCATGCCTGCACATGCCCGGGGCCCAGCTGCCGGGGCAGCAGGGCCTCAGATTAGCCAAAAGACAAACAAGGTTTCTCTTTGTCTTTAGGTGATTGAGCTGGGCAGTTTTATGGTTTTGTATTTAATACCCCTGAGCTAGAGGCCAGCAGCTGGCGAGTGAGGGGAATATTCCAGGCCAACCCCGGGGAGCTTCAGCACCTCTGTCCATGAGCATGACCAGCTGGGACTAGGCTGGTCAGGAGCTTCCTCCCCACCCCTCAATTCCTGTCCTTCATCCCATGAATACAGTGCAGTTCTGTGCTTGTGTCCACTGTTTGCCAAGCCTGGAGGTGCCCAGCTGCTCCTACCTCCCCACTCAGAACCACTCCTCAGGGACATGGTCCACCCTAGCATCTCTCCATGTCTAACCTGGGGGAGCTGGGGTCTGGGATACTGCCTTCTGGCCGGCTTCACCCACAGCCTCTCCTCACAGCATGTGGCCTTCCCCATAGAACATGGCCTCTGCTGCTAACGTGTGTATGCACTAATTCCCACTCACGTAGCCCGTGTGCACACCCCTGTGTGAACATGCCCAAGAGTGCCCAGCCGTGCTCCCTCACCACTGGGGTCCCATGTAGTGACAGGGAGGTGGGTGAAGAACACTTGCTGTCACCAGAGTGGAGACCCATTGGTGACACCTCTCCAGCCCCTGTGGCATCTGTCAGTGGTCTGGGGTATAGAGGAGAAGAAGAGTGGACTCGAAGCCCTTAGGCAGCTTGCTGGGAAGTCAGCTGAGGATTCACTCTGAGCCTCTGGAGCCAGTGGGGGAGGGTTAAAGCATGGCAGAGGAGAGGGCAGGGTGAGCCTTGCTACTCGCCCCACTTCTGAGGTCTTCTGCCTGCAGTGCTGGGAGGCAGGGCTGGGTGCTGCCCATTCCCTCAGCCTTGTGAAGTAGAGCCCACCTCCTTGCTCCCACCCCAGAATTATCGTTACTTCCCAGCAAGATTCCCCCCACCTGGCCCTTTATCTCCCATCTCGCTCATCCTCGTGTACTCCCCCTCAGCCCTAGCCGCCCTTAGTGTGAGCTGGGAGAGCCCTGGACTTCTGTTTTCAGGGAGGTATTGGGGGAAAGGAGAAAGGGAGGGAGAAAGCTCCTTTTTCCCTTTGGAGATCCGCCTCTCAGGCCCATCCCCCAGCTGACCCCAGAGGCTCCGAGTGATTGCTCAGCTCACTAACCTGGAAGATGTCTAGTGGTCTCTTTGCCCACAAGCCTGCGCCCCCTATCCCCAACCCCAGGGCAAGGGAAGAGAGGGGCCTAGCTCTTACTCCCTAGACTGGGTGCCTCCTCTTGGAGCTGCGGGAGTCTGTCTGGCCTGTGCTCTGGTTCAGGTCTTGATCCAGCTGCTGCAAAGGCCTTTCTCGCCTGGGTTCTGCCGGTCCAAGCCCCAGCTTGACTCCAGGGATCCAAGGCCTCAGGCTCAAGAGGCTGTGTGTATCCCACAGCCCTAACCCACTGAGGCCCTGTTGAGTGTTTGATGAATAATGAATAAATGAGTGACTGAGTGAATGAGAGAGTGAGCAAGCAAGTGAGTGAGTGCCTGCTGTAGAGGCCCACTGCCGGGTGTGTAGTGAGCATTTGAAGGGGCTTGGGTGTGATGACTGGCGCCTGGGAGTCAGGTCTCTACAGACAAGCCCCACGCAGCCCAGGCATCCCTCTGTGGGGTTCAACCCCCACTTGGAATCCCTAAAGGAAAGCATCTGTGTACTGTGGAAGTGGGTGGGGCTGGCCTGTGTCAGAATCACCTGGGAGTTAAAAGAAAAATCACTCTTCCATTGATCCTCCTTCCCCCCAGATTCCCATTCAGTGGATCTAGGTGTGTCCCCACTTGCACTAGAGCAGTGAAAAGGGAGGCATGGGGGCCAGCCCCATGGCCGAGTGGTTAAGTTCGTGTGCTCGGCTTAGGTAGCCTGGGGTTTGCCGGTTCGGATCCTGGGCACGGACCTAGTGCTGCTCATCAAGCCATGCT
The DNA here is from genome assembly GCF_041296265.1 of Equus caballus. NCBI lineage: Eukaryota > Metazoa > Chordata > Mammalia > Perissodactyla > Equidae > Equus > Equus caballus. The sequence continues at coordinate 45,758,801 of NC_091698.1, read as the reverse complement.
GTGGTGGCATCCCATATACAGGAACCAGGATGACTTAAACAACCAGGATATACAACTATCTACTGGGCTTTGGGGAGAAAAAATAAAAGATGATTGACAACAGATGTTAGCTCAGGGCCAATCTTCCTCACCAAAAACAAAACAAAACAAAAGGGGAGCTGTGAGCCAGCTCTGTTGGCCTAGTGGTTAAGGTTTGGCGCTCTCAGCACTTTGACAACCCAGGTTCCTTTCCCGGTCGCAGAACCCCACCACACGTCTGTCAGTAGCCATGCTGTGGTGGCAGCTCACATAGAAGAACTAGAAGGACTTACAACTAGGATATGCAACCATGCACTGCGGAGCTTTGGGGAGGAAAAAAAAGGGAGCTATGAAAAATAACTAATTAATTAATTTAAAAAGTAGGCTGTGAACCTTGTGAACAGCAGAGATCAAAGGAGGAAGTCCCTCAGAGAAGGGGAAGTTCAGGGGAAAGAGTCAGGGTTAGTCTGAGGTCAGAATTAAGGACCAATACGTGGTCAGGGACAGGGTCACTGTGAGTCGAGATGTGGGGTCAGCACAGAGCCATGGCTAGGCTCAGTCTGTGGTGGGGTTTGGGAATACAAAGAGGGAGATGGAGAATTTGGGGAGGCGAAAGGGGTCTGCACTATTGGCTTATAAAATGTTAGTTTGCACATAAAGGGTAAGTGTCAGGGTGAGCTGGCTCATCAGGATAAGAAAGCCAGGTCTGGAGACAGTGATCAAGGCTAGGTGGCTGCTCTTGGGCCTAGGACAGCCCCAGATTCCCCTATCTGCCCCCTGGCAGGAGCCCTGTGCTCGGGGCAGGGACAGCTACTTTGTTATCTGAACAAAATGGGCTTTCTCTAAGAGCCCATCCTGTGGCCTGGGTGGGACAGGAAAGGGACAAGGGGCAAACTGGCCAGTCTCCTCTCCTCTCTGGAGCATCCAGGCCAAGACACAAAAACAGAAACAGCGAGGGTGAAAGACTGAGGCAGAGCGAGCAGGACGGTGAAAGGAAGATGGGGAAACAGAGAGGAAAACAGACAGAGGTGGAAAGATTTGAAAGTACAGTAAGACAGACTTCAATGGGGGGCGAGAGATCGAGAGAAGCCACACACACTCACACACACTCATACACACTCCTTCTCTCACACACAGTCACAGACACCCGGGCGTGTGCTCACGCAGCCGCCCTGAGCCTCACTGGAAATAATCCCCCTCGCGATGCCGGGGCCTCAGCTGCACAGGCGGTGCCGAGCTGTTACCTTGCACATCTGTCAGCTCCAAATGTAGAAGCTGTCATAGGGTTGTGTGTGTGTGAGAGAGAGAGTGTGTGAGTGTGTGTGTGTGCATATTCTTCCCAGAGAATTCTGGGGCCTTAGCCTGGCAGAGGGAGATCCCTGAGGGCCCGGAGGCTCACCCTGGGAAGCAGGCCCCACTCCTTTCCGTCCTGCACAGGGAGAGGCCCAGGGCCTGCCCAGATTTAGGAGCTTAGGCCACTGGACTTGGCTTTTGTGGCCTGGCTTGGCCACTTACAGCCGTGTGGCCCTGGGCCATCAGAGCAGCTGGGTGTCCTCCTTGTCAGGTGGGGATGTAAGGTAGCCAAGCCCCCTGGATCCTAGAGTGGTGGTGATGGGCGCCTGGCCTCATGGCTATTGTCACCCCTGGGACACCAGGGATTCCTTGCAGCCTGATTATTATAGCTGGAGATTCCTTCTGCGGCTGACTCCCAACTTCTGGGGATGCACCCGGCATACAGGGCTCTTTGGGGACCCCGAGGCCATTGCCCTCCTCTGGCCTGCTCCTCTCCCGGGTGCTGTCCCTGCTGGACCTGAGGATGTGCCTTGGGCACTGACTCTGGGCTGCAGAGATCTGCTTCACCCTTTCTGGTAAGGAACCCTGTTCCCTTTCTCTCTGGTGACGCTCTCCATGCTGTCATCCCCAACCCCGCTATGTTGGGAAGTTCATTTTTGTGTTTGCTCTCTTTCCTGCTTTAATCTAAGCTATCATAAAGGGATTTTTACAGCAGTGAGGAAGAGGACGCAGAAGCTGTCCAGAAAGGAAGGCAGTCTTTTCACTGTAGTAGGAGAAATTAGGGACCCTGGCCCAGAGACCCAGCTCCTGTGTCAGGGCTCTTCCCACAGTGCCCTGCCCACCCAGGATCAGCCTCCCCAGACCCACGGGACTGACCCTTTCAAGATACAGAGAGTATAAAGGCCCTGCCAAGCACCCCCATGCAGGTAGCCTCACCCCTGCATCCCCATGCTGGCGGCCTTACCCCTGACCTGGCCTCATCAAAGCCCATCCCAACACCAGGCGGTCTCCTGCTCTTTCCTCAGATCCACCATACTTTCTGCCCAAGGGTCAGAGGGGACATTCTAGGCAGGCTGTGGGTGCTCGTGTTGCTCGAAGCACAGTGTTCCGAGAGAGGAGGCGAGGCCTAAGTGTCTGTGGCTCCAGCCCTGTTTTTTCAGGAAGGCGCGAGGCCATCATCTGTGGTGTGTTCTCTCCTGGGCGGGGGTCTCTGTAGGCACATATATGGATATACATGAACTACGCGTGGGCCTGTGCTCGGCCCCAGCCACGTGGGTGTGTAACTGTGCCACCTCAATATTAATATTAGTCATATATGGGTGCTTGAACATTCAGCTCTGCTTATGCGTGGAGGGAAAGTTTGTGTGCGTACCTGTGTATAAGTGTTGGGATCTAAAGCTTCCCAGACAGCAGTATGTGCATGCAAATGTGGCTTTGGGTGTATCACTGTATCACTGTATGCACACACCTATAAGACTATTGTGTGAATGTGAGGGTAAGTGTAAACTACTGTGAGTGCACACCTGCATTTACATTTGAATAGCAGTGGGTTTGTATTTTAAACCATGTATGCATACAACTGTGTGCATACATGTGACTGTGTGCGATTGTATGTACGCACATGTTGTGCCCCTGGGTTGCTCTAGTTTATAATTGGGTGTGCGTGTGTACACATGCAACAGGGTCTTACCTTGCAAGAGTGAACCTGTGCAAAGCTGTGCATGAGATTTAACCAGCATGTGTGTGTGTCTGCGTGTCTGTGTATGTATGTCTGGGTGTGATTTTGACATGGTGCAGGTGTTCCTGGGTAAATGGGTGTGTTTGGGCCTGTGACTGAGGGACAACAATTGTGTGTTGACGAACTCCAGCCACCCCTTAAGCCAGGTTCAGGGAGAAGGAAGTGTGTAAACGTGTTTGTTAAATGCAAAACAGAACGGCAACACAATGCCGGGTCCTGCAGTGGTGGGAGTGCAGCAGGGAAGTCTCTCCCTCTCCGTCTCTCTCTCACTGTCTCTCCAGCGTCTCGGCCCCTCTCTGGCGTCGTTCCCTCACACCTAAGCCCAATGGTGTTTTGCAGTCTTTCAGCTGTTACCTCAGTCCCTCCTCGCCTCATTCCCGATTCACTCCGTTGCTATAGGTATGTTTGAAACCCCAGCGTGGTAGATTTTAATTAGTCTTCCTACAGATGGCCAATTAACATTCATTACTTTTGCCTTGAGCGATTAATTATGAGTTTGGATAGAAAAGGAGAGAAGAGGAGAGGAAGATGGGCAGGTGAATGAAAGGAGAAAAGAGAAGGGGGTTTGATTGGGAGTTTGGAATTTTTACACAGAACAGGCGGGTGGGGAGAGGGTGGGAAAGAGCCATTTGAATCTCCTCACTCCCAGCGGCCTCCCTCGGCCCACAGCTGCTCCGGGCCCCTAATCGGCTTGGCTGGCCCAGCCCTCCAGGAAAACAGAGCTCACACCCTCGTTTGAACGTCTGTAAGCCTTTGGTGTTCCCTGACCCCAGCTCCTTTCATGACACCGGCCCTCTTGCTGTTCATGCCAGAGCTGGGTGGGAACTATGTCAGGGGTCCTCCAAAATGCAGGAGATAACCCCGAAATGAAGCTCTGCCGACATTCACTCCTTCCTAGAAATGTAACAGCTCATTGTACAGATGAGGAAACTGAGGCTCAGACAGGAAATGACTTCCCCAGCTCCTGCATCTCAGGAGGAGAATCCAGCTTTGTGACCCCTGGCCTGGTTCTCTTTCCATTGCAACTGAGGTGTTCGTAACGACTCTGTGTGACATTTCGTGTTACAATCTGGAACACACTCCTCTGCATCAGACAGAAGCGCTCTTCAGGGTTTCAGACATAATTCCCATCCTCCAGTGTGCACCCAGCTGTCGAATGCTCGTGTGGTTTCCCAGCTCATTAAAAGACTCCCTGGGAGATGTCGCCGGGTTTAGGAGCTGCAGTTATGTTCTTAATCCTAAATTCATTCCAGGAATGGAGGACAGACTCCTACATGTAAACACTAGTCTTTTGGGTGGTAGGATCACAAATGATTTTCATTTTCCTCTTTAAAATTATCTTCTTTTTAACTTTCTCTAGCACAAATATATTACTTGAACTATGTAAAGTATGTACAGTATGACTATATGTCACTTGAAATTTTTTCAAAGCATATTTCTAAAGAGAAACAGAAAAGGAGTTCATATTAGTTTATGATCTTTTTTCAAAGACACAAATATGTACATTAAAATTTTAACACTGCTTATCGCCTGCCTGGATTCAAGTTGCAGTTCTGCCTCCTACTTAAACTGTGCCTCGGTTTCCTCACCTGTTAGATTGTGTTAAAAAGAGTACTCATCTCAGGGGGCCAGTCTGGTGGCTAAGTGGTTAAGTTTGCTCACTCTGCTTTGGCAGCCCAGGGTTCACAGGTTTGAATCCTGGGCGCAGACCAAGGAATCGCTCATGAAGCCATGCTGTGGTGGCATCCCATATAAAATAGAGGAAGATGGGCATGGGTGTTAGCTCAGGGCCAGTCTTCCTCAGCAAAAAGAGGATCGGCGACAGATGTTAGCTCAGGGCCAATCTTCCTAAAAACAAAACAAAACAAAACAAAAAAAGAGTACTTGTCTCATAGCGTCATGAGGATGAAATGAAATAATGCGTGGAAAGTCTTAGAACAGTGCCTTGTATCTAGAAAGGGCTCAATAAATATTAGTTATTATTAATACGAATAACAGTAAGACAAAAATAATGATATCTGAGTGGTGGGATTTTGAAGAATTTATGTAGCTCTTTTTGCTTTCCTATATTTCGAAAAATTTCCATAGTGAACATGCATTTCCTTGGTAATAAGAAGAAAGAATAAGAAGAGAGAGAGAAGGAAGGAAGGAAGAGAAAATATATTTATTTTGCTCCAAGGAAGTATAGTTCTGCCGTTTTAAATTTCTCTAAATTTCTACTGTGTACTCATACACAGTGCTGTGCATGTCTCCTGGAGCTCTCACCATAACAAACAGTCTTACCTCCAGGAAACTCCTGATAGGAGCTAAGTCTTCCTGATCCTTCACATCCCCAGCAGCCTCTCTTGGCCTATCCCACTCCTTGCTCAAACCTAGTCTGGGGCCCTGTCTAGTTAGGTCTCCTTCGTTTGGGGGTTGTGTGGTTCACTTTCCAGATGCCTGGTGAGCAGGAACAGGAGCCCTGAGCCTTCCCCCTCAGAGGCCCCCTTTGATGTCTCTGCCAGTCAGCTCCCATTGCCTCCCTCTCTCTCAGCACCCTTCATCTTTGTTCCCTCATGACTTCAGTGTGCATGTAGCCCTGTCCACAAGGCCTGGGCCCACATTTAACTGCAACTTCCCTCTGCATCTCTTAGCTCACATTTCCAAGAGTGAGCCCCTTTATAGGTCACTGGCCAGGCCAAGGATTAGCTCCCGTGGGTCACAAGTCCATTCTTGGTCTGATAAACTGTGGTGAGGTGGGGTGGTGGGTGGCAGGTTCACATGGTACAGAGTAGGACTGTTTGGGCCAGAGTTTCCTCAGATAGGGGTTTGGGTGGAACAAGAAATGGTTGGCATCTTTGATATTGTGCTCCTGCCACGTGCTCCCCAAACACCCCCTGCCACCCACTCAACACCATTCACACTGTGTCATCAATGTCCGGTGATTTATTCTATTCCACCCAACATGCTACTTGCTAAGCTCCATGAGAGGGGCATCATGTTTTGTCTTGCTCACTGTTTTGTCCTCAGCACGAAGTACAATGCTTGGCACATTGTAGGTGCTCAGTACAGATCTGTTGAATATTGGAAAAGTACATCATATAATCACAGCATTCTATGTATTTAGAAAAGTCTCAGAGATGCAAAGGGTGAACACATGTTACAGAATCATTTGTGAGCTTCAGACTTCTCTGGACAGAACAGGGAGATCCAGGTCAGTTCGATTTAGAGTGGTCAGGGAAGGCTTCCTGGAGGAAGAGCAAATTGCACTGAAGGAAGTGTGATGGGGCAAGAGAAAGCTTGGCTTAGCATGTCCTGGCCTTTTTTGTGGTTTGTGTCTGAGCAACCAGAAATTCCACCAACCAGTGTCAGCACTGAGGACATCAGACAAGTCAGGGCCTAGAGTCAGGTTCACAGACAAGCGGGAATGGGGCAGCAAGATTGAGGCCTGAGCTGCAAGTGGTGGCAGGGTGGGAAAGGAAGGGCGGATCCAGTGGTGCAACAGAGGGGACAAAGGTCTGTGATCCCTAGAGAAAGAGGAGGGTCTCCAGAAGACCTGCCAGCGGCTCATTAGGATAACGAGAGGCTCGCCCCAGCTTACCGAGAATCCTGGGCTCGCCACACCTGAGCACTAATGTGCTCATTAAAGGATGGTGGCTGCCAGGTGCTGGGGCTGGGGGCCCAGGCTGATGCGGCAGCATGGGGCAGAAACAGGGGTGTCCCTGGGGCTGGGTGGGGGTGAGTGAGTGGGCTGCATTCTGGGAGAAGCATCCTGTGCCTTTGTGGAGGCAGAAGGAGAGAGAACAGCTGGAACCCGAGATTCCGGGAACATGGGAGGAGGAGCACTGGCAACTTAGACATAAATGTGGGAGAAAGGGACCTCTTCTGACTCTCTTTTCTCTTTGGAGGGGTGGGCCATGGAATGAGGAAAAAGCGGGACGCGGAGGGCCTGAATTTCTGGTGTGGGAACCAAGGGCAGTGGCTGCCTTGTTCTTTTCATGCCATGGTCCCCAGGAGTCCCGTGTCCCTACCACATGCATTTCCTGAGTTACACAAATGCAAGTGTAAGTAGTGGCCTGAAGACTCCAAAGGGTGCTGTTTGGTGAGTGGAAGGGAGGGAGGGAGCGGTGGGAGCAAGGGCCTCCCTGGAAGAAGCGAGACCAGAACAGGCTGAAGGTGGAGCAGGGTTGGCATTGGTGGGGAGGAGGAAGGCATGCTAGTTGGCAGACACCTTGTGAGCAAAAGCACTGAAGGGGAATGGGCCTGGTGTGTGGGGACAGGGACACCAGCTAGCCAGGTGGCCTGGGGTGTGTTAGAGAAGGGTGGACGGGGCTAGATGACAGATGTCTTTGAGGCACCAGGCCTGAGGAATTGGGGCTTACATGAGCTGCTCTCCTGGGAATGAGTGTCTGCATTATCCGGCTCTGTCCTCAACATCATGCTCCGGAGACTTCCCAGGGCTGTCACACAGTCTTCCTCCAGGCCTCTCCCCAGTTACTGATGCCACCAATACTCCAGCCACCTTCCAGGGGATCCAGTAAGAGGTGGAGAGTCCTCTCCTGGTCTGCCTTCCATACTCATCACATCCTTCACCGGGCCACGTTTCCTAATTGTTCTCTTACCTAATGAATCCATTTCCCCAGGAGGCTGGTGGACATCTACTGTAGGGGGATGGGAGGTACAGAGATTTAAGGACTGCACTCAGAGACTTAAGAGCTGCTTGGGAGACAGACAGGGAGGGGCAGTGGGGGGTGGGCAGTTCCATGAGAAAGGCTGCACCTAAGTACAACAGGCCTTCAGGTTGGTGTCAGGATGGCCTCTCTGCAGGGGCTGCTGCCCTGGACTCCCTCTGAGGCCCAGATGTTAGGGGCTCTACACATTGTCCCTACCTCCCTGGGTTGTTGCACTCTCTGCCCCTTGCCCACTACCAAGTGTCATTTCCCTCTGGGTCACTTAGTTCAAATGCCTGGGAGAGAATCTCTTTTGTTGAGCCTAGACCTAAACCAAGGCCATTAGCAAGCTCATGGTGACTGCCTCAGTCCAATCAGCTGTGGCCAGGAGAAGGGTCACGTGTTTCACCCAGGACAGTAGAGTGTACGTGGAGGCGTGGGCACGGCAGGCAGACACACCAAAAATTCTTGCACATGTTTAGCTGTGTCTCCATTTAATATACTGTTCCTCAAAACAGCGTTTCTGAAATTTCTTTCACTTTGCTGTTATTGGCTTTTGAAAACACAAATTTAGTAATGTGGATACTATTTGTTAGAAATAAACGTTTTTTATAAATTGTTTTTCTGATGTAGTAAGGGAAATACACTACCTGAATTACCATGAACTTTTTTTTCTTAAAACCATTTTTTTTCCCACTTTGAAACCTTTGGGGATTACTTTTTGGCATAATTTCTCCGTTCTGTCCCAAATGGTTTTGAAATATTTATCACTTCTCTCAGATGATAAACCATGAAATTTTGCTTCTAACTTTGATGACAAAGAGAAAAATGTCTATAGCTTCACTTAGAAGCTCTTTAGAAAAAAAAAATGCCTGCAATGCTTAGCCCATTGTTTCGAATTTGTAAACAAAAGGTGAATTCAAATTTGGAAACCAAAATCAACCAAGACCTCATTGCAGCAGCCACCTGTGCGTTTCAAGAATAGCTTGATACAACTTCACATGTTTGAATCACCTACAGAAGTCCCTCAGCCACAACCAACAATCCAACATGTTTTCAGCAACCTCGGAGCTTCCTGTATGTTATGCCTTCACTCCACTTACAAATGTTTTGAAAATTTGCCAGCTTTTCAGAGATGCATGAATAGTGTCATACAAAGAATTGACAGTACTGAGATCATCGCGGAGTTCTTTCATACCCCCACAAAACTCAACACCATTAAATCCCCAAGACATGCATGACAATGTGTGTATAAAGCTCTTGGCTCATCCTCCATAAACGTTGGAGGAACAACGTTAAATCTTTCACTTGTGTCAGCAGCTCCTGTGTAGACATAGCCGTGTATTTTATTAGAATCAGCTTCCATAATAATCCCATGTAAGAGCCTCCCAGTGGTCTTGTCCATACCCACGGCATCCATGAATGTCTGCTTAATTAAGATGGTTTGGGACATTTTTTGCGGAACCCTTACACAGGTTGAGAGCTTGGCATCATTGCATCGTCAGTTGTCTTATTGTATCTCATGAGTAATTTATGGGAACAAATGTCCATCTTTATTATTTTATTAATAATTCTAAATGCTTGCTATGTGCCAGCCACTATTCTAAGAGCTTTACATTAAAGGACTCATTGACTCCACCCAACTGACTACGAGGCAGGTTCTATGATTTATTCCCATTTTACAGAAAAGGAAAGTAGCACTGAAAGGTTAAGTAACTTGCCTAAATTTCACGGTAAGTTTGCACAGCTTGTAGAAACCAACTCAAATTAATTGTAAGTTCTCTTTATATTTCTCTTTGATTTCCAACCCAAAATACCTGCCCTCGTTAACAAATTAGATTCCCCATGCCCTTGATAGACACAATATTTTATTTCCCAGAAATAAAATATTTTCTACTTTAGATACTTTCTACTTTTCTTATTAAGTTTCAATTAATCAGATAATAGTTTACAAAAGACAATGTCACCAAAAGTTGGATGTTTACTACGAAACTACACCAATATAAATGCATTTCACATTTTTTTCTGATTTTCTATAATTTTTTCAAGTTTTAATTTCTCTTTTATTCCTGAATTTTTGTTAGCAGAAGAACTAGAATGGGTAACAGAATAATACATCTTTTATAATGCTCTGTTCCACCTGTCAACAATCTGATTACGAAGGTTTTTAAAAAAATATTTTAATTTGCCTTGAAGTTTTTGTACTTTGAAAGTAGTTTCTGATCAAGAAGGTCTATTACCTTCTTTCATAAATTTCAAACAATGCACAGAATCTTGGCTTGAAATGTGTTACTCTCTGTACCAGCCCTCCTGTCAACCCTGATTAACTCTTGAGGTTGAAATACTTGATTACTCTTCACAATACTATTGGCATCATAATTTGATGGTAAACTCTTGGAAATTTTTGTGAAAAATAGAAACTCAAACTTTTGTTTTGACATCACTTTTTAAATTCCTGTGATTTAAGTATTTATTTAGAATTGCTCAGTGATTGTGTTCCATCTCCAAGAAGAGAATGCCAATGACAGATTCTCTAACACTTCTTGTTATGACACTTTCCATGTTTTCTCAGTTATTTCCTAACCAGATTAATGTCCCAAAGCAGGGCGCTTTCAGCCTAGTGGCACACTGCTGTTATAGCCTGGAAACCGGGGATTTGAGATTTTTTCCACTCACTACAGTTTTTATTAAGAAACTGTTTTCGTTGTTATTTAATTATCTCCCATCTAGATTTTTTAAAATTCTATTTTTTTCTCTTTTACTAATTTGGAAGTAATACTGTGTTTCTATTCCTTTGGTGGTTACCCTAGACGTTTTGTCAGGCATATTTAACTTCCAAAAATCTAAAGTTAATCACTACCTTTACCTTTCTTCAGAAAAATACATGATACAAATAAGCTTTAACTTCAGTCATCACTCTGCCGCAACTTATGTGCTATTGTTTGATATTTAGTTCTAATTTTTTAGTCCTACAAACTATACAGGAACATTAAGGTTTTATACTGTCAATATGTATATTTGGAAAAGGGGATGTTGCTAAGTTTTTCTTTTGCCAAAAAGATATATTTTAAGACACACACGCTGTTTGCTATTGTTACTATTTTATTTACTTATTTATTAGTGTATTTATTTTTCAACTTATTTTTTATTGTGGTAAAATACACGACACAAAATTTACCATCTTGACCATTTTTACGTGTATGGTTCAGTGGTATTAAGTACATTAATATTGTTGTGCAATCATCGCCACCATCCATCTCCAGAACTCTTTCCATCTTGCAAAACTAAAACTCTTACAGAGTTAAACAATAACTCCTCATTCTCCCCTCCGCCCAGCCCTTGGCAATCACCATTCTATTTTCTGTCTCTATGATTTTGACTATTCAAAGTACCTCATCTAAGTGGAATCATACAGCATTTGTCTTTTTGTGATTGGTTTATTTCATTTAGTATAATGTCCTCAGGTTTCATCTATGTTGTAGCATGTAGGAAAATTTCCTTCCTTTTTAAGGCTGAATAATATTCTGTTGTATGCATATACCACATTTTGCTTCTTCATTCATCCATTGATGGAAGCTAGGATTGCTTCCACTTTTTAGCTATTGCGAATAATGCTGCAGTGAATATGAATGTACAAATATCTCTTCGAAACTCTACTCTTGATTCCATTGGGTATGTACCCAGAAGTGGAATTGCTGGATCAAATGGCACTTCTATTATATTTTTAAGGAACTGTTATGCTTGTTTTCACAGTGGCTACACCATTTTACATTCTCACCAATGGTGCACAAGAGTTCCAATTTCCTCACATCCTTGTCGCCATGTGTTATTTTCTGTTTTGTTGACAGTAGCCATTCTGATGGGTGTGAGGTAGCAGCTCATTGTGGTTTTGATTTGCACGTCCCTGATGATTAGTAATTCTGAGCATCTTTTCATGTGCTCTTTAGCTGTTTCTATATCTTCTTTGCAGAAATGTCTAGTCAAGTCTTTTGCCCATTTTTGAATCAGTCAATATTTATTTTGTTAGCTTTACTCTCTGTTCATCCTTTCATCTCAGACTTTCCTTCTTGCAATAATTTTCCTTTTGCCTGAAATTCCTTCAGTGAGCGTCAGTTGGTAGAAATTTTTATTTTCGATTTGCCCAAATATGTCTTTATTTCACTCTTATTCTTGAAAGACCATTGTTGCTACAAATAAAATTTTGGGTTTTAAGTCATTGTCTCTCAGTGGTTTGAAGGTCTGTCCCCCTCTCTCTTGCCATCCGTTGTTGAGAGTCACTTGTCAGCCCTATTCTCATCACTTTGTAATAATCTGTCTTTTCTCTCTGGCTGCTTTTGAGATCTCTTTTCCTTAGGTTTTCTGTAATTACGTTGTCTGTGTGTGGGTTTGTTTTATTTATCCTGTTGGAATTTGATGGGCTTCCTCAATGCAAGGATTGCTGTTGTTAATCAATTTGGAAAGATTCTTAGCTATTAACTCTTCAAATGAAGCCTCTACTCCATTACCTCTGCTCTCTACTTCGAGAATCCTGGTTAGATATAATCTTCCATACACCATGCTCCATATCTCTTAACCTCTTGATAATTTTTACATCTTTGCCTCTCTTTGTGGTGCATTGCTTCAACTCTTCGCATCTTTCAGTTCATGAATTCTCTCTTCTGCTATGTCTAATCTGCTAATTTCTTATAAATTGAGTTTCTAATTTCAGTGATTATAATTTATATTTCCCTTTGGTACTTTTCCAAATTGGCTGGGTCCCTTTTGTTTATACTGAGGTACTATTTACATATTGTAAAATGCATAAATCTTAAGTGTGCATCATGATGAATTTTGACATATGTGTACATCTGTGTAAACACCATCCAGGTGGAAATATAGAACATTTCTAGGACTTCAGAGCATTCCACTGTGCCACTCGCCAGTCAATAATTCCTCAGAGGTAACCATAATTCTGACTTCTATCAGTCCAATAATGTATCTGAGATCTATCCATTTTCTTGCATACATCCATTGTTCATTTTCATTGTATTCCATTGTGTGAATCTAGTAATTTACTTATTCATCCTACTGTTGATTGGCATGTAGATTGTTACAAGGTTTTCGTGATTATGAATAAAATCTTTTTGTGGACATATCTACTTGTTCCTTGGGTATAGACCCAGGAGTAGAATGACTGATTGGGTATATTTTAACTTTACTTAAAACTGCCAAACAATTTTCCAAAGTTGTACCATTTTCCACACTCATACTAGGTATTTTTTTCATTTCTTTTTAACACTCTCTTTTATTTTTAAAACATATTAAACATAAATATTTTATACTCTATATGTGATAATTCTAATATGTGCTGTCTCTGCAGGTCTGATTCTGCAGTTCGCGGTTTCTGCTAACTCTCATGGTAGTTTACTTCCCTGTGTATTTTGTGATTTTTGATTGTGAGTTTATCTTCCATGGGGAAGTTATTTGAAGTTTGGCTTTTAAGTATATTCCTCTAAAGAAGAGAGTAAATACACTCGTTTGCTTCTGCCAGTGGACACTAAATTTTTAGCTTGGAATCTTTTAGGGCTTCCTAAAATTTCTGGCCCCAAATCCAAGTAAAGTGGAGCTGTGGTTAGGAACTCTGCAGAAAACATGTTTTCTTTTTTTCCCTTTCATGCAGAGCCAAAGCTAAGCCAGACATGTCTCCACTACCTCCCTTTGTGGGGGTGGAATTTTTTCTCATTCACTCGGTAAAGATGTCACCTTTAGGGATCTCTGATGTGACTTCCTATCCTAAGCTTTGTCCCCTGTCCCTCTCACCGTGGCCCTTTAAAGCCCATGCTCTGGGCCACCAGTGAATTGGGATTTGTTCCAACACAAACTCTAGCTTCAGAACTCACTTCCTTGTCTCAATTCAAGCTTTCTATAATTTCTGGGCAATTGAGGATTTTTCCTTGTTTTTGTGCCAGCTCAGCCATCATTCAAAAACATCATTCAAAAAGATGTTTTTAAGACTGGCAAAGATTGATAATTAAAGTTGAGTGATAAACATGTGGAGATTCATCATACCATGCTCTCTACAAAGTGTGTTTGAAATTTCACACAATAAAAAGTCTTTGTCTTTTAAAAAGAATTCCCCATAGAGATTCATAGTGGGATATTTAGGGGTGAAACATCATGATGGCTGTAATTTACTTTAAAATGCTTCAGAGAGAAAGGAAGGAAGCAAAATGGAAAAATATTAACCATTATAAAATCTAGGCAACAGGGTGCATGGATGTGCATTATACTATTTTGTGTATGTTTGGAAATTTTTATAATAAAAAGTCAAAATGTAGTAAAACAGATTCTTAGATGTTCTGTTCCGGAAAGGTTCTCTGGACATCTAGTCTACTGTGTTATTAGAAACAAATGTGACATCGTATTCAATGATTGCACTTACAAATAAAGAATCCACAAATGACCCTGGCCAAATTGTTGAATAACTGAAGGAGAGTAAGAAATATGTGCACTGAGTGACACAAAGCTGTTTAGATCCAGATATGATCAAACAAATTTGAGTGAGTGGGCAGCTGGGGAGGCGGCTGGGTGAACAGGTTGGTGGAACACCAAATCACATGGGGATGGGCCCACTGAAACGTTTTGACATTGAGCTATACCAAAGGGCTTAGTTTTTCTTTTTTTTTTTTATTGAGTTATTGATAGGTTACAATCTTGTGAAATTTCAATTGTACATTAATGTTTGTCAGTCATGTTGTAGGTGCACCACTTCACCCTTTGTGCCCACCCCCCACCCCACCTTTCCCCTGGTAGCCACTAAACTGTTCTTAGTCCATAATTTTAAATTCCTCATATGAGTGGAGTCATACACAAATTATCTTTCTCTCGCTGGCTTATTTCACTTAACAAAATTTTCTCAAGGTCCATCCATGTTATTGCAAATGGAATGATTTTGTTCTGTTTTGCAGCTGAGTAGTATTTCATTGTATATATGTACCACATCTTCTTTATCCATTCATCTGTTGCTGGACACTTAGGTTGCTTCCATGTCTTGGCTATTGTAAACAGTGCTGCAATAAACATTGGGGTGCATAGGACTTTTGGGATTGCTGACTTCAAGCTCTTTGGATAAATACCCAGTAGTGGGATGGCTGGATCATATGGTAGTTCTATTTTTAATTTTTTGAGGAATCTCCATACTGTTTTCCATAGTGGCTGCACCAGTTTGCATTCCCACCAGCAGTGTATGAGGGTTCCTTTTTCTCCGCAACCTCTCTAACATTTGTTGCTATTAGTTTTAGATATTTTTGTCATTCTAACGGGTGTAAGGTGATATCTTAGTGTAGTTTTGATTTGCATTTCCCTGATGATCAGCGATGATGAGCATCTTTTCATGTGTCTATTGGCCTTCAGTATATCTTCTTTGGAGAAATGTCTGTTCATGTCTCCAGCCCATTTTTTGATTGGGTTGTTTGATGTTTTGTTGTTGAGTTGCGAGAGTTCTTTATATATTACGGATATTAAGCCTTTGTCAGATATATGACTTGCAAATATTTTTTCCCAGTTAGTGGGTTGTTTTTTTGTTTCAATCCTGCTTTCATTTGCCTTGAAGAAGCTCTTTAATCTGATGAAGTCCCATTTGTTTATTCTTTCTATTGTTTCCCTTCTCCGAGAAGGCATGGTGTCTGAAAAGATCCTTTTAATACTGATGTCAAAGAGTGTACTGCCTACGTTTTCTTCCAGAAGCCTTATGGTTTCAGGTCTCAACTTTAGGTCTTTAATCCATTTTGAGTTTATTTTGGTGAATGGTGAAAAAGAATGGTCACTTTTCATTCTTTTACATGTGGCTTTCCAGTTTTCCCAGCACCATTTGTTTTTTTTTTGTTTTTTTTTTAAAGATTTTTATTTTTTTCCTTTTTCTCCCCAAAGCCCCCCAGTACATAGTTGTCTATTCTTCGTTGTGGGTCCTTCTGGTTGTGGCATGTGGGACGCTGCCTCAGCGTGGTCTGACGAGCAGTGCCATGTCCGCACCCAGGATTCGAACCAACGAAACACTGGGCCGCCTGCAGCGGAGCGCGCGAACTTAACCACTCGGCCAAGGGGCCAGCCCCTCCCAGCACCATTTGTTGAAAAGACTTTCTTTTCTCCATTGTATGCCCTCAGCTCCTTTGTCAAAGATAAGCTGTCCATAGATGTGTGGTTTTATTTCTGGGCTTTCAATTCTGTTCCATTGATCTGTGCACCTGTTTTTGTACCAGTACCATGCTGTTTTGATTACTGTAGCTTTGTAGTATGTTTTGAAGTCAGGGATTGTGATGCCTCCCGTTTTGTTCTTTTTTCTCAGTATTGCTTCAGAAATTCGGGGTCTTTTGTTGCCCCATGTGAATTTTAGGATTCTTTGTTCTAATTCTGTAAAGAATGTCATTGGGATTCTGATTGGGATGGCGTTGAATCTGTAGATTGCTTTAGGTAGAATGGACGTTTTAGCTATGTTTATTCTTCCAATCCATGTACATGGAATGTCTTTCCATCTCCTTATGTCGTCATCCAATTCTCTCGGAAAGGCCTTGTAATTTTCATTATATAGGTCCTTCACTTCCTTAGTTAAATTTACCCCAAGGCATTTTATTCTTTTTGTTGCGATTATGAATGGTATTGTATTCTTGAGTTCTTTTTCTGTTGGTCCATTACTGGAGTATAGAAATGCTACTGATTTATGCAAATTGATTTTATACCCTGCAACTTTGCTGTAGTTGTTGATTACTTCTAACAGTTTTCCAATGGATTCTTTGGGGTTTTCTATATATAAGATCATGTCATCTGCAAACAGCAAGAGTTTCACTTCTTCCCTCCCTATTTGGATTCCTTTTATTCCTTTTTCTTGCCTGATTGCTCTGGCCAGGACCTCCAGTACTATGTTGAATAAGAGTGGTGATAGAGGGCATCTTTGTCTCGTTCCTGTTTTCAGGGGGATGGGGTTCAATTTTTGCCCATTGAGTATGATGTTGGCTATGGGTTTGTCATATATGGCAAAGGGCTTAGTTTTTCATTGCATGACCCAAATGTCTGCTGGTCGATAGCCTCATCCGTGTAATGGCAGAATCTAGCGTCCCCCTTTCATAAGTTCAGCCTCTCCAGCTTTATGGATGAGAGATTGTCTCCCAGCTCCAGCCCAGATCTCCCCTGCTCTCTTAGTCCTCCCATTCGAGCCTTCTGCTGCCTCACAGGATGCCTTAGAGTCATCATGTCCATTCCTGAACTCCCAGTGGCTGGCCTTGCTGGAGACCCACTGGCCCAATTCATCACTACATAATTGTCTGACACGAGTACATTTCTCAAAGTCTGGGAACTCCTTCCAGATGAAACTCTGAGTGAGCATACAGCAGAATCAGTAGCTCAGGATGGGCTTTGGCAATTCTGGTCAAGACCCCTCTGCCAGTGGGAGATGAAGATAGAGGCCTCCCTGCCCTTCATTTTCCAGTTCTTTGGGGAATCATGTAAATATGAACATCCACACTCCCAGGGAAGAGCCCTAATTTTCAGGAACAGAGCAGCCTAGACCCGTATGTTGGAAAGAAACGTTTCCCTGAAGTAATATTAATCTGCAAAGATAACATCCTATTACAGAGAAGACATTTATGTTGTTTGCAGAATACTGAGCCTGGGAGCTCTAATTGCTCCATTTAAGAATTACGTCTTCGGTTTATCTTCGCAAAAACAAGGCAGCCAGAAGAAAGAGATATTTGCTCCAAGTTCGCACATCTTACAATATAGAGACACACTGGAAATTTTTAATTTGTAGTCCTCCCCACCCAAGAGTTTAGCCAATTGCTGGGCAGGGTCCACGTTCAAAGTGTCTCGGTTTCCTTTCCCATCAGTTAGAGGCTCTGCAGGAGAAATCTCCCAAAGTGAGGCCTGGGTCAAACTCTCCTTTCATGGCCAACTCAATGGGCATGAACTGTCTCTTCTTTATGTCCTATGTGATGAAAATTTACATTTCTACACTGTCTTGGAACAAACATAATCTTAAGTGATGTTTCTCACATTCATATGTTCAGTCAACAAATCTTTAATGAGCATCTATTATATGCCAAGAAACTGTGCTGGGTGTTGGAAACATAGCAGTGAAGAAAATAAATGGAGTTCTTGTGAAGCTGGCACTCCGTAGAGTTGGCTTCATGCACTTTTGACAATTTTCCTTTTCTCAGAAGCTGGACTGACACATGCCCTGGAGTAATTTGTGTGTGTGTGTGTGTGAGGAAGATTGGCCCTGAGCTAAGATCTGTTGCCAATCTTCCTCCTTTTTTTCCTTTTCTCCCCAATGCCCCAGTACACAGTTGTATATCCCGGTTGTAAGTCATTCTAGTTCTTCTATGTGGGATGCTGCCACAGCATGGCTTGATGAGCGGTGTGTAGGTACATGCCCAGGATCCGAACTGGTGAACCCCTGGCCCCTGAAGCAGATCACGCGAATTTAACCACTTGGCCACAGGGCCAGCCCCTAGAGTATTGTTTTTAAGTGAGCCTTGGAGGGGAAATGTATAGGGTGGGCACAGAGAGCAAGGAGTCCCTGGATGTATGCCCTGGGTGGTGGCAGTGTTGCTGCAGTGCAGGCTACCCATAGGTGAGCAGAGGACATGAGGCTAGCAAGGTAAGGACTCGCTCATGGAGGGTCTCAAATGCCAAACTAAGGAATTTGAATTTATTGTTCAAACAGTGACACTAATAGTTAATACTCATTGAGTGGTTACTCTGTGTGCTAAGAGCTATATACGAATTACTTCGTTTCAATTCTCTCAACAACTCTCCAGGTACTATTGTTATCTCCAGATTGCTGATAAAAAGCTGAGTTGCAGAGAGATAAATAAACTGCCCTAGGTCCCACAGTTGTGTGGAAACATTTTAACAGGATAGAGTTGTGTTGTAGAAATCTGGCAGCCATGTGTAAGATGAATTATAGAGAGGTTATCATAAGAGAATCACCAGGGAAAGATAATAAGAGCCTCAAGTAGGCCAGTCACGGGGGGGAACGGAAAGAAAGAAATGGATGCAAAGACTGACTGGTTGTGCAGGGTGGTGACCTCTTAGCCGCTGAGACTGGGTGTCCTGGAGAAAGGTGGGCCTGTTATCAAAGAAGGCTGAGCCAGGGAGAGGCACAGATTTGGTGGGGAAGATGTTGAGCTCAATTTTGCAGTATAGTGAATGTGTGAGGAGCCTGTGGGGTCCCAGGAAGGCATCTCACTAGCATTCAAAAATTAGTGACTCGATCTGGGGAAAAATAAAGAGTTGGCATTACAAATGTGTACACAGTCTGCATCGAGGTATTGGTTGAAGCTGTGGGAATAAAAAATGATAGATAGATAGATAGATAGATGATAGATACATATGTGATAGGTAGATAGACAGATGATAGATATGTGATAGGTAGATACACAGATACATAAATGATAGCTAGAAAGATAGATGGATAGATAGATAGATAGATAGATAGATAGATAGATAGATAGATAGACAGTTAGATAGAAGGAATAGACAAGGACACCTAGTGAGTGGCCACAGTTAGGAGAAGAAAAGGGAACCCACAAAGAAGCAATTCCCAGAGGTGGCAGATCCAGGCAAGCACTTTGTTAGAAAAATGAAGGGAAGAGAGAGTTAAAGAAATGAAGAAAAGAGAGTTGAAGTTAATGAAATGCTGAAGAGCCCATAGACACTTAAAACTTAAAAAGACTCGAATTTGGAAATAAGGAGTCCTGATGAACATTTCGGAGAATGAAGAGAAACCCTTAAATTCTGCTCATGAGAGAATAAATAGCTACAACATTTCCAGAGGCCTAACCGGCAACATGAATTAAAAGAATCAAAATACCGAAAGAATTAAAATATTGCCTATCTAGAAATTACATTTCTAGAAATTATACTTCTAGAAATTTATATAGAAAAGTAATCCTAATGGACATACAGTAAGATACAGCTATGGGGCTGTTGGTCAAAATCTTGTTTAAAATAGCGAAAATTTGTAAACAGTATAAATGTCCAACAATATAGATTATTTAATGGATACGAAGATGCTTGTGATTGGCTATGAAGCTAAAGAAGCAGGTTACAAAACTCTATATGGTGTGATCCTCCCACCCTTTTTAAGGGAGACACATAGAGAGAGAGAACTGGAAGGATATACAGCAAGAATTCCATGAGGGTTGTTTCCGGGTGGTAAGGTTTGAAAATTATATGATTTCTGTTTTCCCTCCCCCCACACCCTTTTAGCCTCCCCGGCTCTTTTGGATTACTTGTATTTTCTATAACAACTCTGTCTGGTAGAAATATAACGTGAGACACATATGTAATTTTAAATGTTCTAGTAGCCACATTTAAAAAGTAAAAAGAAACAGATAAAAATAATCTTAATAATATATTTTATTTGACCCCAATATATCCCAAATATTATCATTATAACATGTAATCAACACAGAAAATATTAATGACATTTAACATTTTTTTAAACACTCAGCCTTCCGAATTTGGTATTTTATATTTACAGAATATCTCAATCTGGGCCATCCTCATTTCAAGCACCCAAGAGCCACATGGCTTCCATATTGGACAGCACAGCTCTATAAAATAATAGCTAACATTTATCAAGTGCTTACTATGTGCTAGGCACCCCATTGGGTGGGGATTATAAGTCATCAATCTCACAATGACTCTGTAAGCTTGTCCTGCCTATTATTGTCTCCATAAGCACATGTTGCTCTTGTAACAGCATCATAAGAAAAGTTTTGAACCTTTTGCAAGTCATTTTCCTAATGTGATGGGAGTGGAAGCCAGGTTGCAAAGATTTATGCAGTCAAGAGGAAAGGAAGGAGTCAGAGACACACTTATTGAAGAAGTTTGGTGGTGAAGAAGAAAAGTTAACAGAATGAGGGAAACATGAGGACAGAAGACTTTTTGTAGGGCAGCGAGACATGAGAGACATGAAGACGAAGGTAGGCTGAACAGGAAGGAGGGAATGAAAGGTAAAAGGGAGATGGCTGGGGATGCTGGGGGACCAAGCTCTCCACAAAAGTGAGGGCTCTGTTTGATAAACATTGCCAGGCCTGTGCTGGGAGTCAAGGTGTACACCACAGGTCCTTAGCCAGGGCTGGGGGCAGGGGGAAGGGCTGGGGGCGGGGGGGGAGTCGTAGCCTAGTGAGGGAGAGCGACGAAGACACAGAGAACTCCATCCTGCAGGTCAACACTATGACAGAGTCAACACTATGACTATCCCCGGGAGGAGATGAACTGAGTTGTGAAGAATGGAGTTAGCCAGCAAAGAAGCAAAAAAGGGAGGAGACATAGATTTGAGAAGTCCTTAACTACAAGACCCCATGACTGGTTGGATGTGGATGCAGAGAGACAGCGAAGATTTGAGGATGATTCCCAAGTTTCCCACATGGGCAAAGCAGAGACAGTAACATACTTATCTCATTTAATCCTCACAGAGGTCCCAAATAATGCTTGTCATTTCACAGCTGTGCAAGCTGAGGTGAGATTATTGGCCCCAGGTCTCACCATTAGTAAATGGAAGAGTAGAGATTTGAGCCCAGGTTATTCCAGAGATGGAGGGAAGGAGGAGAAAAGTTGATGTGGGACCATAGTCAGGACAGACGGTCCAGGTCTTATCCTCTGAATAGGCATTAGGCTCCTCTGCAGAAAGCAAAACCCTGGGTTGTGGGAGATGGGAACCCCGGGAAGGGGGTGGGGTGCTGTCAGGTGTGGAGCAAAAGATAAGCAGTGGGCAGACACGTGGGAAGGCAGGGCGCTCCAGCATGAGGAAGGCATGATCAGCCTGCCGGCTCCTCAGAACTCAGTAGCTTGAGAGGGAGGACAGGAAGGTGGAGAGGAAGGGTTGGGGAACAGAGGTGGTGTGGGGGGATCAGGTTTGAGTTAAGGTGGGGTCTGTCCGCTGGTGAGAAGAGCAGGCGTTTGTGTACATGATCAGCTGGGGTGGGGTGGTTAGAGCCAGCGATGAGAGAGCTTGGCAGAGACTGGGCAGGGGAGACGGCATAGGAAAAGATTGGTGTGGGGTGGGGGGCATTGATGCTGGATCCAGAACACAGTGGCAGGCTTAGAGACCCCCTGAGGGTGACAAATTCTTCTCTTAACCTACTGTAGGGGGAGCAACAACAGGGGAAGAGGGCCTAAGAGGAGCGGAAATAGAGGAGACAGGGTAAGGCATAAATATCTGCAGAGGGAGGGAAAGGAAGAGGAGAGAAATTAGGGAATTACAGGGGAGATGAAAAGGGGCATTGGGAGAAGGAAAGGAGAGGAAGGATGAAGGCAGAACTCCCATCACCCAGCACCCTCCAGCACCCCATCCCTAACTCTGCGAATGCCCCGCCCCATCCTGGGAGAGTCAGGGTGGGGGTGGGGGATTGGGGGTGGAACCTGAGCCTGGCCAGGACTACTGAGCTGTCCCAGCTCAATCCGACCGTGACCAGAATCAAGTCACTGGTCCTGTGCAATGTTTCTTCATCTGTAAAATGGGGTTAATGACACGGCCGGATGTCAAAGTACTTCGAAAGCACCACCACAAGGAAAGGTGGTGTTATTATAAAGGCCTATCTATTTAGATACGAACATGTATACCCAGAGCCATACGAATGAAAGTAGCCAGCGTAGACGCAAGTCCAGGAATGGCCCTGTAGATTCCAAGCTCCTCTACATGCCCAGTTTAGCGAGTTCGCGGTCAGCGCCCAGCCTCGCGGTCGGGTAGGAGGTGGAAGCCTGCAGCTAGGCAGAGGGGGCTCGTCTCTGGCTAGGGGCGCAAGGCCCTGGGGCCGGGTTCAACTTGCTCTGGCTCCTGTCTTCTCCGTCGCAGCCCCCGAAACGTGGTATGTCGCCGCAGAGCACAGGCCCAGGCAACGCTTATCCAACTGAACCCGCGTCCCCGCGGGGACCTTGCACCAACAAATCTCCTGTCATCTCCTTCGTTAGAGAAGGAAAATCTCGTTCTGCGCCTTTGCCCAGCTCCGCACTCTCGCCCCCTTAGTGATATGGCCTGGTTAGGTCCTTGTCCCCGCTTGGCGGAGCTTCCCCTTTTCCAGGACTAAGGATGGGGCAAAGGAGGAGGGGGAAGAAATAGAGGAAAAGTCGGGGGGGGGGGGGCGGGGAGGAGCAGGGAGGCAGGAGAGGGGGAAAATAGCCTGAGACAGAAACGGGAGAGAGGGAGAGACCAGCACAGAGAGCCAGAGACATCCCGAGAGGCCAGCAAAAAAGACACAGCGCTCGCCACCGATTCGGTAACGCTTCCTTCCGCAGGCGTTTCTGGGGCGCCTCCGCGGCGCTCGGCCCCGGGCTGCCCGGGACGCAGAGGGCTGCAGGGTGCGGTCGCCTCACCTCCCCCCAATCTTACCACCCCCTCCCCACCTCTCCCAAGGGGGCCGGAACGGCGTCGGCGCGCGGGGGCTTTTCGGAGCAGCCGAGTGGAAAATAGACTTTAACCTGCTTTGTGGCGACGAGGGCGCCCGGAGCGCTTTCCCGGACCAGGGCTCGCGGCGCTAAGGCGGGCCACTCCCAAGACCCGGCCTGGAGTCCCTGCAGAGTCACGCGGCCCGCGGACCCCTGGCTTTGGGGCGCCGGGAGACCCAGCCCGGATCCTCACACCCCAGCCGAGGCCGGACCGCTCTGAGTGACCCAGGCAGCGGCGAGGAAGCGGGACGCGCTGCGGTCCCCTCCTCGCAGTGCGCTGGCAGGGTCCCGGGCCCAGCCTCCCTGCCACCGCCCAGCGCCCTCCTAGGCCTAAGCGCGGTGTTTTCCTGCGGCCTGGAAGGCCCGGGTGAAAAAGTTTGCGGAGTGGTGGTTCTCATTGCTAACCGTCCTCTCACCCCCGGGGAATTAGTGCATGAAATGGAAACCGGCCGGAGCAGAGTCGACCGCTGTTCTGCGGTCGCCGGTGGAAGGTGAGGGTCGGGGGAGGCTAGGCGGCCGCTGCGTTCCCCGGACCGCCCATGTGTATTCTTGGAGACGGGCTCGGACTGTTCGGCCAGCCCCAATTTAAGGCAGCGTCCTCGAGGCCCCTTCCCGGCCAGGCTCGCCCGACCGGAGAAGGCGGGGAAAGGAGACCGCCCCCCGCGGAGGCCCGGCGGCCCGCTCTGAGCCGGCCCGGTCGCGGCGGGGCCCAGCAGCTGCGAACTGCAGCTTGAGAGCTGCGTCGTGAGCGCTCCGGCGGCTCCTCCCGCGCTGTCCCCGGCCTGGCCCCTTGTGCAAGGAACTGAGTGTCCCCTTGACAGCGCTGTCTCCCCTAACACCCAGAAAACGCGAAATCTCACGAAAGAGGCCGCGGCTTCAGACCGCGGCCCAGGAGGCGGATGGTGGGTGAGCAGGAGGGTCCCGGAGGCCAGGCGAGCAGGGAGAACCTGTTTGTTGGACCTCCACTCGGATCCAAGTTGTCTGAGAACTGAAACGACATCCCGGGACGAATTGGAGAGGGTTCAACTGAGTTACACACCAGGGAGTGGGGCTGGAGTTTCTCCCAAGCCCCAGGCCCCTCGGACGCCTTCTGCGCCTCCCGCGTGGGCAGGGACGGTTGTGGCGGCCGCCAGACTCCGCTAAAGGGTGGAGACGAGAGGAGACGCCAGCGGCGAGGGGAGGAGGAGGCCTAGATCGCCCGGCAAAGGCTCCAGTCCGGTTTTTGCCTCCGACTGCTGGCTCCGTCCCCACCCGCCGTCCCTCGCCCCGCCCCGCCCCGCCCCCCACCTTGGGGCAGGTGAGCGGCGGCCAATGGGCGAGCGCGGGGCAGGTGCCCGCTAACTCTCGCCGCGCGGCGAGGCGGCCGTGGCCGGGCTGGGCAGTGCTGGGAGGACCGGGGACGGGGGTCGGTCCTGGCTGGACTCGGAAGGGACGGGGCCGGGCTCAGCCCCCAGGCCGTAGAGGTAGCTCGCAGCACCGCACGGAGCCCCCGCCGGGAGCTGCCCGCTCGGCCGCAGAGGCCGGCGTGCCTGGCCGCGCGCGGTGGCCCGACTCCGCGTTCGCTCGCTCGCACGCCCCTCGCCGCCCCGCGCCTGGCTCGCCGACAGGGGCTGAGCGCGGGCGGGCGGGCGGGCGGGGGAGGTGAGGGGTGCTAGCGTGTGTGCATGTGCCTGGCTGGGTGCACACCCCGCACGGCGGCGGCGCCCGGACGCGGAGCGCTCCCCAGAGCCCGGCTGCCTCGCTCAGCTCTGGCGGCCGCGACCATGTTCCAGCCCACGGCCAAGCGCGGCTTTACCATCGAGTCCTTGGTAGCGAAGGACGGTGGCACCGGCGGGGGCACTGGCGGCGGGGGCGCGGGCTCCCATCCCCTGGCGGCGGCCGCCTCGGAGGAGCCGCTCCGGCCCACGGCGCTCAATTACCCTCACCCCGGTGCGGCCGAGGCGGCCTTCGTGAGCGGCTTCCCCGCCGCCGCCGCTGCCGCCGCGGGCGCCGGACGCTCGCTCTACGGCGGGCCCGAGCTCGTGTTCCCCGAGGCCATGAACCACCCTGCGCTGACCGTGCACCCGGCGCACCAGCTGGGCGCCTCCCCGCTGCAGCCCCCGCACTCCTTCTTCGGCGCCCAGCACCGGGACCCTCTGCACTTCTACCCCTGGGTCCTGCGGAACCGCTTCTTCGGCCACCGCTTCCAGGGTGAGTGCCCACGCTGTGCCCGCCCAGGCGGCCGGCCGGCGCCCGCGCTGCGGTGGCGCGGGGGATGCTCGGGGGCGCGCGGGGCTGTTGAGAAGTTGTTGCGAGAAGCTCGCGGTTCCGTAGAGGCCGATTCCCAAGCTGGGAACAGCCGCGCCGGCTCCATCCGCGCTTCCGCCGTGGCGGGTTCTCGCTCAGAGAGCCAGGTTGGGACCTCCAGGCTTTCCCTGGAACCGTGCAGGTCCGGACGCCAAACTCGGGCACATCCTTGCATGGGGTCCTCCCAGCGGCCTGCCTTAATCTGTCCTGGCTGAGACAGTCCCATCCCAGAGAGCGCAGCGCCCGCCGCCCTCTCTCCGCCCCGGCTGGACCCGGGACCATACTTCGCTCGCACGTTCACCACCAACTCCCAGGGAAACGGCGTCGCTGGCGCGTCCGGGCAGGGGAAAGTCCACCCCGCGTGCCCCGGGTCTGTGGGAAGAAGGGGCAGCAGGGAGGGCAAACTGGAGAGTTAATGTTCAGCGTGGAGTGCTCCGCTGGCTTGGGATGTTTCTCAGCAACCTCGGCCGACTTCTCCAAGTCGCACGTGCCTCTCGGACCCAGGGCGGGGAAGGTTTGCAATAGCGAGCCGGCTTCCTCCGCCGTTCGCCGACTCTGGGAGCCCACCTGGCTGCTGGGGACCCACGGCAGTCCTCCCGGGCAGGGGGCGGGGGCAGAGGGCTTTTAAGGTCGTAGGCAGTCCGAGCCCCCTTGTCTGCACCGGGCAATAGGTTTGCTAATGAAGATCCCCCACTGGCCTTACACACGCATACACAGACACACACAGACACACACACACACACACACACACACACACACACACACACACACAGAGGTTTCAGTTATCTGACTTTCCCGAAGGAGAGTTGCATTTGTTGGAGTTCGTTTTCTTCCTTGAATTTGTTGGAATTTTCTTTTCTCTTCTTTTCTTTTGTTAAACAGTGGCCTTAATTTGTGCAGTAATAGCCTTAGTTTCCGGTTTTATTTTGTTTGTGTAAACCGGCGCCCTTCGTTGTGAGGTTCCGTACTTAGAGGTAGGAAACCCGGCTTTTAGCGAAATAAATGAAAAGGACACGGCTAGAGCTTAGGCTCCTAGAGCTAATCTGACGGTGAACCGAGTCTACACAAAGTAAACTGGATGTTTGGTACAATTATCTAGATAATAGAAGAAAAATGATCTCTTGAAGTTTCTTTGGTTATAGCTGCTTAACTGTTTCACGGAAAGCCACTTTCCCGGCTCCCAATTCGTCAATTTTCTCAGTCCCGTCTGGCCTGTAGATACTGACCCAGCAGATCCCACAAAATAAGAGAATGTAATTACTTGAACAAGAATTTTTGTGGGCAGACTTGTCTTCCCTGGGGATTTCAAAGATTTGCTCAAATCATCTAAAAAAAAAAAAAGCTGCCTACGGTGCCAGCCGCTTTGGGCAAGAAATCTGTCAATTAAAGTCAATGTTTACTGATAAAATGAAGTTTTATTAAAAACTGAGCAAAGCACCTCAGTCCTCCATGGGACTCAGTCCTCGGCCGGGGTTTCGAAACCTGGTGCCCACGGGCCGATTTGAGGATCGCGGCTCTGTGTGAATCTTCAGGCCGGGGCAGCGGAGGGACGGGCAGTTAGGAGGCTCGGAGGAGAGGGCAGAGCGGGTCCTAAGCCCTGTGGTCTCTGTCCATTCGGAGATGGCCTCCTTGGCCGAGACCCCTGCTTCGGACCCAGCGCCCCACGCCAGCCGCGCCGCCTTTCCCGCCTTTGGCCTCGCCCGTGCGGGTTCGGGGCCCCGAGGGCTGGGTGCGCTGCGCGAGAGATCCAGCTTCGGTTTTGAGCATCCCCAGCGGGTGAGACCGGATAAATCTTCCGCAAAACCCTCTCGGATATTGCCTCGGCTCCCAGAGCCATCAGTCCCGGCGGACACGTTGTCGAGTTGCAAAAAGGGTTGGATTTTTCTCTCAAGAATCGTGTCTGGACGAAGAGATGGAGCCAAGCGTAGCCGCATTTTTGAACTCGGATATCCATTGGGCACTGAAGGACTTTTCGAACCCTGAGATGTTTTAGCTTTGGAGCTGGTCATCGTCGCCACAGACCAGTGCGCGACCCGGCAGCCGTGCGCCCTGCGGTCCCAGCGAGGCCTCGGGGCTGTGAGCCAAGCCATGCCAGGCCCTCCGGCGCCGCGTTTTCTAGAGAACCGGGTCTCTGCGATGCTCATTTCAGCCCCGTTTTAATGCAAGAAAGGAAACCCTACACGAACGAAAAGGAACATGTCTGCGCTCTGTGCGCAGCGCCCTCCGGCAGCAGCGCGATCCCAGAGCGCAGGAAAGCGGCTTCCCAGCAGAGCAAGGCGGTGGAAAAGGAAAAGTGAGCGCGAGATGGTCGGGACCAGGCGGCGCGACCCCAAAGCCAGGGGCGGCTTTCGAGGCTTGAAGGGGAGGAGCCGGCGGAGAAGGGGAGCTGGCCGCACTTCGGAGCTGTTTCCTGGACATCGGGAACTTTCCGGGCCGGGGAGCAGCGTCGGGAGGGGGCCGTGGGAGACCCAGCCCTCTGGGACCCGCGACAGTAATGGGCCGGTGCTTCAAAGGGCTCCTTTGTTCTGGCAGGAGGAGGGGGAATGAGGTTATCTCCGCTGCCTGGCCGGCCTCTCCCTCTCGTAGCCCCAGGCCCCTCCGCCCTGCCATCCGGCCCAGAGCCCCGGACCGGCCACCGCCTCTCCAGATGGGACTGCAGCTCCAGCCCCGGACGCTTCGGATCCCTAGCTCCCACCTCCAGCCGTCTCATTCCTGGAAGTCTCCATTGCTGGTTCCCAGCCATAGCCTTGAAAGGGCCCACAAAGAGTGGCTAGAGGAAAACGGGGTGGGGTGGGGTGCTGTTGCTAGCTCCAGGGAAGGCTAAGCCAGCCCCTTTCCACTTTTCCACTTGTGCTTGTCTGAAACTGACAGTTCACTCTCACAGCTCAGAATGACTGCATCAAAACAGGCCACACCGCACCCCAGCCCCAAGCTTGTTCTGTCCTGGAAACTGAAGCCAGTAGAGATGGTTGAAGCCCCCTCCCCATAGGTCAGAATGAGAAGGGCCCAGGCATGTAAGCACCTAAGGCACCACCCTTGTCCTTACTGAAACAGGTAGCTATTGACCAGTTTCCTTGGGATGGTTAGTTTTGTACTAAACATCCTCTGTCTTACACAGAAAAGCCTTGCTTCTTTTGAAATCAAATCTGTCATCACTTATCAGCATCTTGAATAATCTTCCTGCCCCCTGCTTCTTTGTGGCTGGGTCAGAAGGACCCCTATGTTTCTGCACATCCATGTGGGGACACACTGCAAGACACAGGCTATCTACCCCGACAGGGCATTACAACGCACTGGGGCCATTCTCTCAGTGAAGCAGACCTAAGCAACCTAACTTTCCCCTAAAATAGCAGACTTGAGGCAAAGGGGCATGTGTATGTCTGAAGGACAGAAAGCTTGTTGCTTCTATCCTCCACTTTGGGTTTATGAAGACAAACACAGAGAACTCCACCACAGAAGTGACCGGCACATACCACAGAATTATAGAGCAGCCATCAAATCACACACATTGAGGCAGACTGCAGCCCAGCTTTCTGAGCCCCACACTGCCCTCCACACCTCCACGCCTCATCCACTCACACCTACCGGGTCTATCCGCGATGCCACCTCACTTCTGACCAGCCTGGGCCAGTTGAACTGCTGAGGCCAAACCCTGCGAACTGTGAGATGAGCTAGGCTTTCTCTCTCTGTCCCTCTCCACCTTATTTGTCCAGAGGAAACCACTGTTGGGACTTCACCCGGGCTCAGAACAATGTTGTTTTGTGAAACGATTTCTTTTGATATCAACAAGAAGTGTTTGCTTCCCACCCACCCCTCTCACCTTTCTCTGGCTTATAAACTGGCCCCCACTGGACACTTCAATCCTTACTCCTACTGGATCAGGCTCCTCCTTTCACTCCCTCTTACCCCTCTCTGCCTGACCCCCTCTCCTGATTACCTGTCCCTTTCACCATCACAGGTTAAAATTTTCTTCCTTGAGTCTTCCATGAGGCCTGAGAGCCTTGGGCTGACCTCATCTTGAATGGCCAATGGGCAAGGTGTCCCCCCTCCATCTCTCTTATCATGTGATCCCACTCCCTTTTGTAGCAGCACAGATCCAGCCGCTTGAAATGGATAAGGTGACTAGAAGTTAGTGGCTTCTCCCCGTCAGGGGACTTTATCTCCCCCTAGGCACTAGCCCCTCATTCCTAGGTGACCCTGTTCCACAGAAACCCCCAGCAATAAAGTTCATCTGTGTGGATGTCCAAAGACCAGGGACATGGAGAAAGTGATGTCAGGCAGTTTCCACCAGCAAAAGGACATGAACGGTTACCTGGAGACTTTTAGCAACAGCATCTCAATTATGTGTCCTTGCTTCACTTACAGAGAGATTTCCAGAGATGGGTGACCTCAACTGAATTATGCAAACAATTATCTTAAGAACAAAACAGGTCAAATTGAGTCAAACCAGTGGCCATTTCTGAAGAAATTTAATTGGATCAGTCAATCTCAACAGCTAACTCTGTCAAAACATTCCGTCTAGGGGTCTGCATTGTTGGTGGGTCAGGGGGACTGTCATAGGCCACTGCATGAGAATCCGTGGGTGACATCAGGGCCTGTTTGAGTCTGTTAGCGCATGCAACCAATCCAGAGATTGTGTGAGGGCCTAGTGGGGGGTTCACTGAGGCTGGGGTTGTGGGTGGGGGTTTGCTTCAGCTTTTGTAGTTTCTGACCCCACCATCCCAGCCTCATTGAGCCCAGTGCCAGCCCCTCCTCCTGCAGGTGGGAGCTGAGTTCCCAGGATGGCCAACATTTGCCAAGGGACAGTCATACTCTTTGAAAATCCTGTATGGTAAATGGGAGAAAAAGACAGTAGGGAGGCTGGAGCATATATTTACACACGCCCATGCAGAAACCAATATATCTATATCT
This sequence comes from Equus caballus, assembly GCF_041296265.1. NCBI lineage: Eukaryota > Metazoa > Chordata > Mammalia > Perissodactyla > Equidae > Equus > Equus caballus. The sequence continues at coordinate 45,728,480 of NC_091698.1, read as the reverse complement.
ATATATATTAGAGAGAAAGATGACATCTAGATATTTATACACGTGTTTCTTCAGCACGGTACTATTCAGGGAGGAAGCAAGGCCTTTTCCCACCAGAGAGCGGTTAAGAGTCTCCTGTGGGGAGAGGGTTTCACCAGAAGGCTTGGGGGGAAAGAAGTGGTGAGGGGGAAGAATAAGCCTGACCTTAGACCTCCAGCTGCTGCCTGGACATTGACCTAGCTGCTGGCCTATTTTTACCACTTGCCAGGTAGAGCCCTGCCCGTTGGCAGGAATTTTCGAAGGGCTAGTAGCCTGAGCATTTAGCTGCAAGGCTGGGTTGAGCAGGTGTGAAGGGAGAATTCCTCGGGTGCCTTCCCGTTTCTGGATCTGTGTTTATAAAGGGGGTGTCTAAGAGCCTTGCTGCTCCCCTTATCACCTACCTGACACCCAGCTCTGTCTCTACCCTTGGTCCCCCTTGAGGAAGATATGACGGGACAGGCGGATGAAGACAGCTAGGGGACTTTTCCCACCCCTTGGCCCCTTCAGTTGTTCCAGGCACTGTGGGTTTGGGCTGGCCGGCGCCTCTCCAGGCCTGGACCCACCTCCGGGCGCAGCAGAGTGATCCTCAGCGTTGCAATTCCGAGCGTCCACCGACCGGGTAGTTCTCGGAGCGTGGGGAGATGTTGGGGAGGTGATGGGAGGGGACTGACGGATGGGGAGGCATAAGGGAAAGGGGAGCAGTGGGGGCGGGGGGCCAGGACTGGAGAGGGAGCAGAGCGCTCCAGGGCACGTGCGAGCACGGCGGGCGGCCCGGCGGAGGGCTGTGCTCACGGCGCCCCTTCTCTCTGTCTGTATCCGCGTGTGTGCCGTCGGCGGCGCGGCCGCAGCGAGCGACGTGCCCCAGGACGGGCTGCTTCTGCACGGCCCCTTCGCGCGCAAGCCCAAGCGGATCCGCACGGCCTTCTCGCCCTCGCAGCTGCTGCGACTGGAGCGCGCCTTCGAGAAGAACCACTACGTGGTGGGCGCCGAGCGGAAGCAGCTGGCCGGCAGCCTCAGCCTCTCGGAGACGCAGGTAATCATGGCCGCGCCCGTCCGCGGGGAGGTGGCCCGCGCTGCGCCCGGGAGCCCGGGTGGCGGGGGGCGGGGGGCGGGCGCGGCCGAGTCTCGCCCCGGCCTTCCCTGAGCTCTCTCCCGCCCGGTTCCGAAGCCACCCTGCGGAGCGCCCCGCCAAGCCTGTCTGTAGAGCCCCTTCCTTTCGATGTTTAGCCTCCCAGAGGCTGCAGGACCTTCCCAAGCGCTAAGGACGCACCAGGCGGTTGGGAGCAAACTTGACCCCGAGTCAGTTCCCAAAGCCCAGAGGAGGCGCAGGGTACCAGGAGGCGGCGGCGGCCTCGGGAGCCGGCAGGGCTAGGAGCCCCCACGCCGCGGTCACTCCCGGGCCGCCCCGATGATACTGGAGACGTCTCAGTCCCATGACGTCTCAGCCCTTCTCCCGCCACTTTGCTGGGGCGCTCACGGTTTGGCCGGATGACCAGGCCTTTCCCGCGCTGGCTTCGCTGCTGCTCACGGGCAAAGCTGGCGGAGGCCTCGGCGACCCAACGGCGGATATGCCGTGGGGAGAAAGCCCAAGTCTCCTCAGGCTATAAAGATCAGAAGCAGAGGGGCCAGCCAGGGAGGGGCCAGCCCTGCCGGGAGTCCGAGGGCGGCGCTGGTCTCTGCGCAAGCCGCCTGACAGGGCCGGGAAACCGTGGTGTGTGCGCGCGCGGGCACCTGAGCGGCCCGGGAATGGTGGGAAGGTAGATTGTGGGCACCAAGGGACTGTTTTCAATCACTTGAAGGACTGTTGAGTTGCGGAGGGAATAAACTCTAATGGTGTTGGAGGGGTTTTTGAACTGGGTGAAATTACAAGGACCACGTAGTGTTTTTGTAATAAGAAAAAAGAATTTTTTTTTTTTAAAGAACTAGAAGGGAGTTATAGGGAGGCAGATTTGGGCTTACTGTAAGTAAAGACTTTGCCATAAATAAATGCTGCCTGGAAGCGCCGCCTAAGCTCTTGGTCCACCAGGAGTACGACGTGCTGGAGGGGCTGGCTGCTGCCCCGGAGGCGGATTTCAGGGTCTGGATGGGCCTCTGGAGACCTGACTCCCTTCCGTCCCAGACAACTCCCAGATTTGCAAACCAGAGAGGTCGGCGTGCCGGCCCAGCAGCTCCCGCCCCACCGGCATTTCATCATTTGTTCCCCTTTCCTGCTGGCCTCGCCCCCTGCTACACCACCGCCCTCCACCCTGGTCCGAGATGGTGAGATGGCGCCAGGCTTGGCGTGGGAGAGGCAGCCTGGGGCCTCCTGGGGAGCAGTGAGCATAGGAAGGGGCTTAGTGGGGGTCCAAACCCTAACTGCCTCCCCAGCTCCCTGCGGCCCGACCTCACCCGCTCCTCCTCGCGTCGTATTTGCTGTCTATTGTCGTCGTATCTGGCTGATGCTCCCTTTAATCAATGCATTGCTCCCGTCCCTGCTGCAGGACCCATGCTGTTTCAGATTTGCTAGCCTGGCTGTTCTCACTGCAGAGAGAAAGCTTACAAAACAACGGAGTTCATTTTAAAACGTTTTAAGGAACGATATTTAAAAAACCAAGTTAATAAAATAATACTCTTTTCCCTCCTGGCAAAGTGTTTTAAAATTGTCTAAAACAAAGTGTCGACTTAAGAATGGTGTTTATAGTTACTTCATTTAAAAGGCAATAGTTATTACATTTTAACTGTAGGAGTGTAAGAAAACAAAACGGTTTATAATCCCACCACCCACAGATTAACACTTGTTGAAACAATGTTGTTTTTAAACTTTCAAATTTTTTAGCTCAGTGAGAGCATTTTTGATTAACTTTCAGACTGAACCTAGCTGCCTGTCAATATTTGCTCCTAACAATGCTAGTTAGTAAACGTAATGATGGTTTCTTTCATTTTTATTATAAGATGTTTCAAACACGTATTTAAAACAAAACCAGATAGAATAATATAATGTACCCAGCTTCACTATCAACACCCATGTCTAATCTTGTTCCATCTGTAGGTGAGCTGGTTTTAGCATGCAGAACAAAAAAATAATAGAACTATGGAAGGTTTGAGCCTGAGAAACCTCCTGTAGAGGGCTGTCTTTCCAGGTGAGGACTAGGAGACAGACTGAACAGAGCTCCCCAGGTAGGCAGATGCAATTTTAATGTTTGCCTCCCTGCTGACTGTGTGACCTTGGGTGAGTTACTCACCCTCTCTGAGCTCTGGTTTCCTCATCCAGAAAATAGATTGTTCAAGGACTAAAGGCAACTAATATGAACTCAAATAATATTAATTCTCATCCCCAGTCCATCTCTTTGTTTAAAGTAATATGTCAAGTTAGTGTTATAAAAGACTGAAACCTGGGCTTCCTGCCTCTTAGTCCAGTACTCTTTCTGCCATGTCCCTCTCATAACTTATCATTTGGACCTAGGCTATATAATTAACTAATTATCTATCCATCTTTCAATATTTACCGGGCAAGCGTACCTGTCATTTCCAGCTATCAGCTCTTTGTCAAGCATCAGTCACTCCCGTCAGCCCCCTGCCGTCTAGTTCTATTGTCAATATCTATATTTGTCTCTCAGAGCTCTGTAATCTGTCCTGCACAGATAGCTGTTTTATATGTAGCCATGTACTTCTGTCTGTGCTCATTAAACTGCCTCCCCAAGCTGGTTAATTTCTATTTCCTATTTTCTAGTAATTATAATCTTCTTCTTCCTAACAATAACTCCTATTTACCCAAGTGTTGATTATCTCTTTATCATCGCCTCTGTTTTATCTTCTGTGTATCCGCCATCCATCTCAAACTTCCACCTCTCTTGATCTCTTTAGCAACTGACAGATAGTATATTCGTATGTCTGCTAATGGTCATCTATCATCTCAGCAGCTCTGGCTTTGTCTTCTGTCTGGGCCTCAGTTGCTGTATCTGTAAGACTGAATGAAATGAACTCCAGGGTTCTTTCTAGCCCTGAGTCTCTGGCTCATCTATATTCTACTTCCCTGCATTTCTATATAGTCCCTCCTCCAAGTTCTCAGAGCTCGCAGTGTATCTTCCATATATCATAATATGCATAGGACTTTGTTGTTTAATTATCTGCCATGTCCAAATGTTGGGCTGTAGACTGGCTATATCTATCTTTCAAAGAAATCTTAAAAGGTAGATTCCTATGCCCCACTCAGGAGATTGTCTTAGGAGTTAGGGATGGGACCTAGGAGAAGTTTTGTTGTTTTTTTTTTTTTTTCTGTTGCCAGTCTTCCTCTTTTTTTTTTTTTCTTGAAGAAGATTAGCCCGGAGCTAAAGTCTGTGCCAGTCTTCCTCTATTTTGTATGTGGGTCACCGCCACAGCATGGCTGACGAGTGGTATAGGTCAGTGCCCAGGATCTGAACTCAAGAACCTGGGTCGCCAAAGTGTAGTATGCTGGACTTAACCACTAGCCACAGGGCCGCCCCCCCAGAGAAGTTTTTGAAAGAGTTCTCTGGGTGATTCTGAGGAACAACAGGCCTGAGCATATCAGCTCTGGGAGGCAGAGGCCAAGCCTTCCTATTTCTCGCTGTACCCCTGGGCCAGCTCAGTGACCAGCAAGGAGTAGTTGCTCCATAAACCTGTATTAAATGAATGGGCAAATTTCTCTTGAGTGACACATATCCATATGTTAACTGTATCAGTCATTTCCCTTGCTCTCTGCTGTCACTGCTCCCTCCGCGTCCCTCTGTTTTCTATCTTTCCCTTGCACTTTCATCCAGATTGTTGGTCTACATGATCTAGTTTTATCTAGTAGTTCATGGACAAAACTTCTGGGAGGGTTAAGCAGATCACTGTGTGGCTCTTCATCCGGAGCTGCTCAGGGGTCTCTGTATGCCCAGAGCTTTAGCATGGCATGCTGGAGGGCAACCCGAGCTTCTTTGTTGGGGCAGGGCTGTATGTTTGGTGGGGAGTAGGGAGTTTGTGATCCAGGAGGCCAGGGCCCATTCAGGAGGGGGAGTGAGGGGCCCTGGGCAAGGGCTGGTTCTCCCTCTGGCTCTAATTACTTGTCCCTCACTGCTGAGGGCAGCCCTGGAGTCTGAGTGGCATGATGCCCATCTAAGGTTCAGTCATGGTGGCTGGTGGGGCAGACCTGGGCCTGGGTCAGATGAGAGCTGGGAGTGTGAGTGAGTGAGTGTGTGTGTGTGTAATGGGTATGTGTAACATGTGTGTGCCCACAATATGGGGCACATATGGGCTTAGTGTGATTGATGCCCAAAGATCAGGTGATATCATGTGTACACATCAGATGCCAGTAAGCAGTCATACAGCGTGGGCTGCAGCTTGCGTGATTCTGTGCGTGTGTGTGAGGGGGGCACATTAGTTCTAGGGGGATGAGAGAAAGCATTTGGTTGCTCCAGGCTGATCAATTGGTCAGTGTTTCCAGCTGCCCCTCCTGCTCTGAACAATTCAGTGGCTGGTTCTTGACCTTCCCTGGCTTTGAGTTTAGCTGAGGTGTGAGGGAAAAGGGTACAGAAATGTCGCCTTGGAGATTCCTCATTTAGTAGTGGGGCCTAGATGCAAAGTGTGCACACTTGCAGGACATGCACAGGACGAGCAAGTGGAGTCCCCTTGAAGTCACAGCTGTGGGCTGCGGAAGGTCGGGGGAGACCTGCATGGGCAGAAGGCTCAGAGGGATGAATAGGATTCTAAGTTGGTGGGACGGAAGGGGAGGGTTTGAGGTGGGCAGATTAAGACAGAGCAGAGCTGTGAAGTCTGGCCACTGTCTTGGAGCCAGAAAGCATGGAGGGAGGTCTTAGGAGGCAGGAGTGTGTGGTCACCTGCCTATGGGCTTTTTTTCCCCCAGGGGCCTGGTAAAGAGACCTCTTGGGCTCCCTTCCTGCTCTGGAATGCTCTGCTTGTTGGGGAATGGATGAGAGGGAGATATCCAAGTGACTTGAATTTTAGGAAAAAGTCAAGAGGGCTTTGTTACTAGCTCACTGTGTGTTCTGAGATGGGCTCATCCCTTCTCTAAGTCTTGGCTCTTCTCCAAGAACTTCTGCACCTCTGAAGTTCCAGGAGTCCAGTGGGAGTCAGGAGAGAGCAGAGGAGACATGGGAGACTGGAGTGGTCTCCAAGGACCTGGCGCAGGGGCATGGTGGACTTATGATGTCTCCCTGAGAGTGAGGGCAAGCATTCAGGATGGTCTGAGAGGGGAGAGAAGAAGGCGGAGGAAGTTCGGGCTGTGGGTGATGGGGAGTCGGAGCTGACCTCAGTTTGGTGGGTGAAGGTTGAGCTTAACATGGCATTGGGCTTGACCTTGAGAATGGGAGCGGCTCACATGATCAAGTGATAGGAAACAGATCCCCAGGGAAGAGGGCAGGGAGCAGAGCAGGCTGAGGGGTGGCTTGATTGATATCTCCAAGCCTCTCTCTAGTCTGAGGGTGACAGAACAGGAAGACACAGGCTTAAATTAAAGTAGGAGACGGAACAGTAGGACATAAGAGGAACTTCTTATGTTGGGGTTATAAGACTCTAATACCCCTTAATAGGGGTATTTGAACTTCTTGAGGAGAGGACAGGTTTTCACCTGAAAGTATGCAGGGTCCAGGAGCCACAGACCCTTCCATTTGGGATGGGCTAAGGTTGGGGAGTGGTGGAAAAGAAGGGATCCAGACCTGGTTCATTCAAACAGCAGATTATTCGAAAGTAAAGTCTGACATATTGGCTGGAGCTATAGTTTGCTTGTTCTTTAGCTCATTTATCCATCTACTCGTGCATTAATACATGCATGTCTTCATTCATTAATGCATGCATCGGTCAGTCCAGTAATGCGTGGATGCAGTCATTCATCCATCCACAGCAGTTTCACCTTCTTCGTCCTGCCTGACTCAAGCCAACCCTTGTCTCCCTCAACGATGGGTCTCTCTCTCCCAGCTCCCCCCTAAAAATGGTTAATCCAATGTGCAACATGGAGAATTAAGAATTGACCCCCATGTGGAAGTGTCCACTGAACTGAGCCAGAAAAGGATCCCTTCTCTCCAGCAGGTAGCACTTCCCAGACCCCTTTCTGATTAGACCTCAGTACCTCCGCCATTGATTTTCTCCTGTTCTCCAAGTCTGGCCCAGGTGCCTCTTGCCTACAGCATAGCTCCAGGTCGCCTCAGCCCAGCTGGCTGATCAGGCCTGGAATGTGTGCCCTGGGACTCCAAAGCCAATGAACTCACCACTTTAGTTCTCCAGATCCCCATAGTCTAGTGAGGAGACAGGTTCAAGCAAATAAATTAATGTGCTGCCGGGGTCACTGTTACTGAGGCAGAGAAAAGTACTGAGGCACTCCAGACAGGCGAATGGGGCAGGCCCCGTGGAGGAACATCTGAGCAGGGTTTTGAAGGCTATGTAAGAGTGTTCCAGGTGGGGTAGTTCAGGCGAAAGCAGAGAATCTTGGGAGGATCTGGCTTTAGAGATGTTTAGTGAGGTGGGGACTTGGGAGATCACAGGGAACCTCTCCCCAAACCCAGAGGGCTCAGAGATGGGTGAGGGGTTCCTCCAGCCAACACCTCAACTGCCTTTGGGGTGTAGTGTGCGGGTGCTGGGGAAAGCAGGTGCAGAATGAGCACGGCCTCCTGAAGCCAGCTGCCTCAGAGCTGGTACCCACACCATGTGACCCGGTTCCTTTCTAGAGCCTCTGTCCTCTAGGGAAGGGGCTCTGGGGTGACCCCAGCATAGCCTGGCTGGGTTGGAGAGGTCATGGAGTGTCACTCATTTCCAACTCCTCTCAGAGCCCAGTTCCTTTTCTTTTTCCAAGTAAAAAAACCCATTCGCTGTCAGTAATGCATTAAAGAAAAGTCAGAAAAGTAGAAAGAAGAAAGAACAGTCGGCCGTAGTTTGGGTACATTTCCTTCTAGTCTTTTTTCCTTGCGCAGAGCCTTTGTTTTTCCGCGGTGGTGATCACACTGTGCCCAAACTGTGCATCCTGCCGTCTTCATCGATACGGTGAAGTCATAAGCACCCTGTTAGTACAGTCTTTGTAAACAGCATCTGGACACTCAGCCTGAGGCTGTTCTCCGGAAGATAGCCAGGCTGCCTGGGGAGAGGGTTTACATTTCTGTTTCTAGAGAGCTGTCTCCCTGACCCCAGGTGTTTTCACAGGGGAAATATTCAGAATCACCTTTCATTTGGGTGTGTCCAGGAGCTGCCCCTGGCCTGAAAACATATCTTGTGCCTGACATTCTGCCATCGAAGCTTTCCTTCTTTGGCTCAGGGGAGCTGGGCAAGGGTAGCAGGGTAGGTCCATCCCACTAGAGGCAAGTGTGATTGTCAGAGTCTCCTTCCTGGAAGCAGACTTTGGAGTGTGTGTGGGAGGGAGAAGGTGCAGACAGGGGCCCTGTGTCCCTGATGCTGCCCAGGGCTGCCCGGATCACTCCATCACCAGGCTGGCCACACTTAGCCCTCCAGCTGTCCCTAGGGCTCTCAGGAATGCCACCCCAGCCTTGCAGCCAGGCCTGAGTCATGCACACGCCTTGCACAGGAGGCAGGGCCAGCTCATCCACCCACTGGCTGGCACAGTCGCAGTGGGCTCCAGGGTGAGGGGTAGGGGCCAGGCCGGCTGCCGAATGGTTTTGCCGAGAGCCACCCAGGGCCCAGCAAGTCCTGTGTCCAAGGAAAGGTGGGCGTGGAGTCCAGAAGCCCTGTGCCTAGAGCACCTGCCATCCTTCCCATCTATCTGAGGTGAGACGGGTTTGAACCCTGCCCTGAAAATGAGGGAAGGAGGCCCTCCTCTCACTGCATCCTGAGGCTGGTCACCATCTCTCTTCCTGTCACTGGCTGGCTGCTCGGCACAGCCAGTGAGCTGAGGCCTGGCTGCCCCCTCCCCCCATCCTAGTGTTCTAAAATCAAGGGCCAGGGCAGAGGTTCCTGGGAACCCCTGGGCTGGGTGGGCTCCACGAAGCGGATGGAGGAGTGTGTCTGGGAATGCGAGGGTGGGGCGTCCTGGGCATGGAACTGCTCCCTGGGCCTGGAGGCCAGGCTGCTTTTGGTTGCCACTGCCTGGTATTATGGCTAAGGCCTGTGCTTGCCACCCATTCTCAAGGACGAGGGGCTGCACTGGGTCTTCTTTCTGAGGACTGCCCTTGGCCCTGCCCAGAGTTCAAGGGTCTCCCCTCAGCAGTCACTGCTGCTGCCCAAGCTGAGGTGCTCACCATCATTCCACACACACGCCTTACCGCGCACCACCCATGGGCATCATGGGTCACTCCAGCTGCAGCTGGCAGCACCCACTTGCTTTTAAGGGTGCTGTCACTTCCAGAAAGTCATCTATGCCTCGTAACCCTGCCTTCTCTGCCTCACCTCCCCCAGGACCCTCTGGAGAAAAAGCCCAGAGTGCTCTGGAGCTGCAAGGGCCCCAGAAAGCCTTTCTCCTATAGATGAGGGACTTAGGCCCAGGGACGGGGAGGAACTTTTAGCAAAGGATCAGCGCCCAGGCCCATCCTGCCAACTCAGGATGATCTGGTCTGGCCTGGTTTCTGCGAGGCCAAGTAAAGAACTGCAGAGTCAGGAGGAGTTGACAGACGGAGGCTTTCTCCACAGTCCTCAAGCATGAAGACTAGTTAGGAAGCCAGGATGGGCCTCTCAGATCATGCACGAGAGGATGTTAAGGGCTGTGTCCTGGACACTGAACAAATGCTGGAGGAGGAGGGAGAAGAGAGGGATGATTAGAGATGGGACTAAATCTGGGGAGGCTTCCTGGAGGAGGTAGGCATAGTATCATAGACCTGCCCTCCCCCAACCCCACCTCCCCAGTCACAGGGCATGGTTGTCCGGTCTCTGCACCCTCCCCTTGTCAGGCTCTCACTGCCTGACGCAGAACAGGGAGGGGCTTTCTGGGTTTAAAGAGGAGCTTGCTTCTGTCCCCTGGGATTTCTCCCAGCTGTTCCTCATGTGACCTGTTCCCATATCTGGATGGGCTGCAGGGGTCAGTACTGTGGGGGCCTCAGACTCCCCTCTGTTCAAGGAGTGAAAGGCCTCTGTGGTGGGTTTCAGACTACCCTGAGGAGCTGGCACCTGAGGGACCAGGGCTCCCCTGCCCAGCTCTGTCTCTGATGTGGGATGGGGGCAATTCCACCGGGGCTACTAAGACAGGGTTCCCTGGTGAAACAGCCTGACCTCGATGCTGTGTGAGGTTAGAGCCTCAAGCATGGAGTTCATGGCCCCAGGAGTGCTTGGCTGTCCCAGGTGCTACTCTTGGTGTGGACACCACCTCCTGATCTGTAGCCACATCCACTGTACCTCTTTGTGCTGCAGGGCGGCCCGGGGACAGGCCTACGTCAGGCCCTCAGGGAGCCCATCGGGACCCGTGTGATGGCTTTGCATACGTTCTCTCATTTACTGGTCCCCTCAGCCCTGTGAAGGAGTGATTGTCTTTTCTAGAAACTGGTAGAGACCCAGGTCACTGGGCTTCAGAGCCTCGGCTCCTCCCCTCTGCTTTGCTGTGGCTACAGGGTGCTGGGCAGCTACATGGCTGCCTCCCTTCCCTCTGTTGAGAGGGACGGGAAAACCGCCCATCTCTGGCCCACTGTGTCCTCTCCTCGCCCCACCTCATTTGTATCTGGAAGAGCAGTCCTCCAGACCCATCAGGTGGCACCTGGCCAGAGGGGAGGACCCTGGCCTCAGTTTCCCCATCTGGCTCCCAGCTCAGCCTGAGTGCTGAGGCCCTGCTGGCTGCTCTGGGGGCCTCCTGGGTGTTTCTCACCTGTGCCCCTCCCTCCTCGGCCCAGGTGAAGGTGTGGTTCCAGAACCGGAGGACGAAGTACAAGCGGCAGAAGCTGGAGGAGGAGGGGCCGGAGTCCGAGCAGAAGAAGAAGGGCTCCCACCACATCAACCGGTGGCGCATCGCCACGAAGCAGGCCAACGGGGAGGACATCGATGTCACCTCCAATGACTAGAGTGGGCAGCCACGAACCCATGAAGGCAGAGTGCTGCTCGCTCCTGGCCAGGCCCCCAGGTGGGCCCGGATGGACTCTGGCCACTCCCCGGCCGGCTGCGGGGAGGCCTCGAATCACAGCCCCACAGGGCTTGGAGCCTGGGGCCACCACCGACAGAGGAACAAAAATGGGCCGCCTGAGGCCTGGGACTGCTCACCTCCTCCTCGGAGAGCCTGGCTGCCCGCAGGCCGCCGTGACTGCAGCCTCCCAGCCACTCTCCGTTTCTCTTATCTCCTTTTTGTTTTGATGCGTTTCTGTTTAATTTATTTTCCAGATGCCCGCTGTAGTTCTTAGTGAGCCCCTTGTGTCTCCCTTCCCTATGGGAAAAATAAAAATCTCTCTCTTAACGACACAGCATCCAGCTCCCACGCCAGGGCCCGCGAGCCTGGGGTGGGGATGCCGGCACTGGGGGCCAGTGGGGACTGGCACCACATGCTCGTTCAGGACCTGGGAGCCTGGGGTGGGGCCTTGGAGACTCAATTCATTAACTCCTCTCCTTTGTTAGTGGCTGACCTGGTGTCTAGCTCCAACTCCACAGCAAGAGAAACTGAGGCTAGACGTAGGGAAGGACCATCCTGTGGATGAGGGAGGCTCTATGTTCAGGTCTTTTCAAACTTACTGAGCAGTGGGAATCAGGCCCAGGTGGGTCAGGGGAGAGAGAGTGTGCACAGAGACTCTGGTGGCTTCTCCAGTTGAGGGGAAACCAGAGGAAAAGGGGAGTACTGGGGGCTAGGTGCAGGGGGCACCATTGACTGAGGCTGACGGTTCCAGCCCCAAGTCCTGGCCCCACCGGGATGCTCACCGGACCCTGGCGAAGACCCCATGCACAGGAAAGCTTCAGAGACGGGGCTGGAGGCTGAGCCTGCGACCTGTCCCCAAGGACTCAGGACCTCCCAACCTGGGAACGAGCTACAAGGCAGGGCTCATTCAGCTCTCTAGCTCACCTGCCCTTCACTTTGTCCACTTGTCTCTCCTGCTTGTCACACAGCAAGGTTTCCTTTATCCTGAAAAAGCAAAACCCATATTCCTAACAACCTTCCCTTATAACGTCTGCACCTGTCTCCGCTTCTTCACTCCCACGTGCTCCCAACCCTCTGCTCTTGGGCCTCTGCACCCCTCCTCTGCTGATGCTGATGACAGTCACCAACCGTATTTACTGCCACCCTACTGTGGCCAAACTCTCCTGCCTCCGGTCTGGCTTCACCGGCACCCCAATCTTCTGGCCGTTCCCTCCCTGACTCCCTTACCCCTCCCTGCCTTCCTTGCAGTACCTCTGACGCCTTCGCCTCCTGCCTCTCTGAGTCCTGTCCAGTCTTGTCCATGCCTCGTTGCCTCTGTCCACCCCAGGGTCAGTCCTTGCTCCTCCTGCCTCCTCATTGTGTCCTCTGCCTGGGGCTTCACATCCACTTCCAGGACTTCTCTTTTGCTCTCTGGTCCATGCCTGCAGCTGACCTCTGCGGAGCTGCAGACCTGTCTGCTGCATTCCATGCCCCTCAGCACCTCAAATGCAACACGTTCACAGCTGACTCATCTCCACACCTGTTCTCCAGGATTTCCCACCTTGGCAAACAGCCAAGGTTTCTTCTACCTGGGGAAACAGTGTCCATGGCTCCTGGGGGATTGGGAGGGGAGGGATGGAGTGGTAGGCACAATGAGTGGATGTCAAGGATGAGGCCCACTTCAAAGGAGGACATCCATGGTGCAGCTAGGGTTCTCTTCCTCGAGCCCAAATAGGACTGTGCCAACCCCTTCCTATGCCCCCCACTCTGTCTCCACTTCTTTGCTACCCTTGGCCTCTTCTACCTCTCCCCTGGTGCCCTCTGCTTCAGTCTCACCGTGTTAGCCGTGTCCCCCAGTGAGCCATGGGTTTTCCTGCACTGTGCCTTTACTTATGCTGTTCTTGGCGGCTGGAATGTCCTGGGGTCTTGATCAAAAGTGAAGTCATTGGAAAGATGTCAAAGGCCCAGCTTTGTGTGCCTGGGGCACATGCAGGGATCCAAGCACAGAAGGTCCTTTTGCTGGGACTGTCAGCGTCTCTTCTGGGTCCAGTTAATGCTAGAAACCAAAGGGCTTTGTCCCAACCCAACGTCCCTTCCCCCCATCAGCCAGGAAAATGCATCCCTTACATCTTGAAAATCCTAACCTGGATAAGTCCTGATTAAACCTTGCAGTGGACTCTCTCACTGCAGGCAGGTGGATGACCTCTGGGGAGCATGTATGCATAGGTGGGGTGAGGCTGAGACGAGGAGGCATCCTTTTGGCACCAGTGGGGGTAGAGGAATGGGTGAGCTGTTCCTCTCAAGACTCTCTCTCACTTGGGGGGGAAGGGGGGAGCAGGAAGATCACAGCAGAGCACCCCCTGTCATCCAGATAAAGGGCTGGAAAGGACCCACGGAAACCTGCCCATCTTCCTAGGCCAGGCCTGCATGGGGCGGGGCGGGAGTCCCCACTGCACTCCCATCCATCCCCCATGTTGTGCCTCTCCCCGCAGACGGTAAATATTGGTGTTGTGACTTCATTAATAAAGGCTTCTGCGAGCCTGAAAAACATGGAATCAGGATGAACTATTTTCTGAGCTGCGGGCTTGCCAGGTTTGCTAATTTGGGAGTTTTTGGGCCCTCTCCAGGGAACAAACCAAAGTCTCTCTCGAAGAGACACAGATGCAGCCGGGAAGGGGAGAAGCCGAGGAACGATGCTCCCTTCCCTCCCCCAACTGCTCCTCCAGCCTGGAGATCAGGGCCTGCAGGCGTGAGCGCAGGAGGACAGTGGCTGCTGGGCCAGGCCGTCCCTGAGTGAGCCTGACTCGGGCCCCCGGGCCCCCGGGCCCCACAGAGTCCGATGAGCTGAGGAATCGACCAACACCTGTGAGAACCCCAAGCTGCACGCGGCTGAAGTGGAGGGAGCAGAGGGGAACTGTTCTCAACTCTTGTGGCCTAAGCCGTGTGCCTCGCCTCCAGGGAGTGATTTCCACACATCCTCTTGTCCATGGAACTTTCCGGGACTGGCACCTCTGGCCTCGGCAACAGCAGGGCTCATGCGCTTAGCATCTCTGCCCTTGGTTTCCACTCGCTCCTCCTCATGGGTGCTGTGCTTGCTTCCCATGGGGCTTCGTGGAACCCTCGCCTGGTGGACTGGGCTCTGCCCAGGAGGGAGCCAGGCGGGGCCCACAGGCCTCTGCTGGAGCCCCTGCTCCAGGGCGGCCATGCAGGGGGAGGGGCAGGGAGGCCAGCAGGCTGAGCGGTGCAGGCCCAGCCAGCTTTCCTGTCAGACAGGCGCTGCCAATGCGGAGCCAGACATCGGGAACAGGTTTAACCAATTACCCAAGCGCCCCATCTGCTGTCTGGGGTGTGTGTGAGGGTGAGTGCATGTGAGGGTGTCTGCGAGTGTCTGGGAGGGCTGTAGGCGTGTGTGCGCAAGTGTGACTGTGTGGGTGTGTGTGGGCGTGCGGCTGTGCACGTGGGCCATGCGTTGCTGCCTGTCCCAGTCACACCCCCTCATTTGTCAAAGAGCTTATGGCTGGCTTATGGTCTTCCTGTCTCCCCAAGACCCGGGGGGTCTCCATGGACAACCCACCCAGCACCCCAGCCTCTCATTCCCTCCTCGCCTCCTCACCACCCACTCTCAGGGCTTCTCAGAGCCCAGAACTGCACCCTCTGTCAAATCACACATTCAGATGTCCTTCCCCTTCAGATCACACGTTCTTCCCAATCACTCGCTCAATTTTCCTCTCCATCTGTGCTTTGACCTCATGGGCCCCTCCTGGCCACAGGCCCCTCTATTCTCTCTCTGACATCCCCTTGTCCCACTGTTCCTTAGCTGTACCTGCCTAGCAAAACTGCAAACTTGCTTGAACCCATTTCCCATCTGCCCTTGCAGCTGAGTCCATGAGGACACTGGGCAAGCTTGTGGATCGCACCCCACAAAGTCCGAGGTCCCAGCCTCAGCTGAGGCCTCACACCTGTTGAGAAGCCCACTCCCATTCTCCAAGGGGACGTCTCAAACGGTCACCCTTCTCCCCAAACTTCCTCTCCCCCTTACCCTCAGCAGAGGCCCTTACTTCCATCTTCAGAGAGAAAAAAGAAGCACTAAGAAGGGAACACCTTCATGGTCAGGGGCTCAGCAGAAAGAGATGGCCCCTTCAAATGAGGCACTTTGAGCAGAGCTGAATAAAGGAACAATTAACAAATTTGGGGACACCAACAAGAGATGTTGCAGCACCCCAAGGCTGACAACAATGGGGAACCCATATGGCCCCTAAGCCTGAAGAGGCAGGAACAGTTACGAGAACCGGAGAGGAGAGCTGGATGGAGAGGACCTTAGATGGGAGCTGAGGCCTTCAGGAGTGAGAGGCCCACAGACTGCAGGGGAGGCCAGTGGGAATTAATCCCCCAGTCTCACTCTCCTCTCATCCTCCTGTTTCCTGCTGGTGACTCCCAATGGCAGGAGCCAGACAGCAAGTTCATCAGAGTCAGCCACCCTGGGTGGAGAGCCAGTGGAGAAGGGTGCAGAGTGGAGGGGCAGGGGAAGCTGGCCTGTCACCCCTCAACTTCCCACCCTCAAACCCACACTGCCTACACCCAATGCATCCTCTCCACTTGCCTCCTGTTCCCACCCAAGACCCTTCCCCCTCTGGCCAAGGAGGATTCTCCCTGCCTCCCTGGGGGACCTCACACTTGGGTGGTTCTCCCTCTTTCCTGACTTACAGTCTCAGCCTCTCGCCCATTAGAGTTTCGACATGCCCAAGAGTCTCCCTTCTAAAGCCTTCCTTCAGCCCCACGTCACGCTGCAGCCATTGTCATGCCTCTGCCCAACTCACAACTAAATTTCTTCCAAGAATCATCTACACTGGCCGTCAGTGGGAGTCTTACCAACCCTCAACCCTGGAGATCTGGCTTCCGCCCTGACCACACTCCACCGGGATCATTCTCTGCAGGTCCTTCCAAGGGGCGCAGCTTGCTCTTCCTCTCCCTTCAGCTCCCAGTGCCTATAAGAACATGGACAACCCCTCCTGCTTGAAGCGTTCTCATCTCCCACCCTCTGGGATACCGCACCCTCATCTTCCTCTCACCTCTTGGATCAGCGTGCCAGGGCTGCCGTGGCGAGCACCACAGACTGGGGGGCTGAAACAACAGAAATTTATTTTCTCACAGTTCCGGAGGCTAGAAGTCCGGGATCAAGGTGTCAGCAGGGTTGGTTTCTTCGGAGGCCTCTCTCCTTGGCTTGCAGTTGGCTGTCTTCATGTTCACATGGGGTTCTCTCTCTTCGTGCGTCTGTGTCCAAATTTCCTCTTCTTAGAAGGACACCAGTCATATCGCATTAGGACCAACCCTAATGGCCATTTTACCTTAATTACCTCTTTAAAGACTCTGCCTCCAAATACAATCGCATTCTGAAGTACTGTGGGTTGGGATTTCAACACATGAATTTGGAGGGACACAATTCAGCCCAAAACACCTTTCTTGTGGCTAAGCTTCTTAGCATCTTGCTGTCTCTTCCCAGGCCTCAGAGACGGGGACTCCTCGAGGTTCCATCCCAGGTCTTCCTCTTCTCACCCCACAGAGTTCCCCTGGGTGGGTGCCTCTCGCCCTTTAGCTCCAGGTGCTCTCTATAAACGGATAAGATGCCAGCTACATATTGAATGCCGACCCGCCTCCTGAGCCCCAGACAAGCACAGCCAATTGTCTCCTGACGTCTTGACTTGGCTATCTCACAGGAGCCTCTAAGAACTTGTAACACAGAGTGAATCACCTTCTCTGCAGATTTGTCCTTCCTTCTCAGTTCCTTAGCTCCCAGAAATGGCACCACCATCTATGTCCTCTGCTGTCCAAGCCAGGAGCCCAGGGCTGCCTTTGACTCCTCTTTGCCACCTTCCCCACAATCAGTCACCCAGAGCTGAGTCCTGAACTTCTTTTCACTTCTCTCCATCCCCACCCGACCATCTGGTCCAGGCCCCATCTTCCCTCACCCTGACTGCCAGACTGGCCTGTTCCCTGGCCTCCCCGCAGTCTTGCCTGTGTCCCCGGAACACTCCACTCTTGCCAGATGAATCCACTTCCCTTCTGAAAGGCCCCAGTGGCTCTCAGGGGTCCCTGGCCTTGCAGCAGCTGGCCCATTTATGTCTGCCTGTTCTCCAATGACACTGAGCTTCCTGCAGCTCCCTCCTGAGTGAGTGATGGCCCTGCTGCACTGTCCCTCCTCTGCCACCCCTACACGTGCAGAGGAGAACCAGCTCAGTTGCCTGGGGACCGATGGCGGCCCCCTTCCCTCACTTCCTCACTGGATTTGCATGGGGTCTCCGAGGGGGGCGTCTGGGGCCTCTGTCGTCTGCCTATTTGTCCACCTTCTCTTTCCCCTTTTGGTTTTCTCCTTCCTTCTCTCCACCCCTCCACAGGGCCCAGGGAACTGAGAGTAGGTGGTGTCCTTGTGGGGAAGCAGCCAGGCTCTGACCTTAGACAAGGCTGCCAAGACTTGCTTGGAGTGGGGCATGGAGAACGAGCACTTCTCAGCCCCTGAGAGAGACATCTGGTACTGCAGGGAAGCATGGGCATGTCGGGGTTAGGCCTTGTGGGGAAAGCCTGAGACGTTCCCGTTTTCGGGGCTAATGAGTGGCAGGGGACTGGGTGAGATGGCAGGAGCAGCAGCAGCTCTGAGAGACTGAGAGAAGCTCCATTCTGAAAATGAGGCCAGGCTCCCCAGGCCCTGGGGAAAGGGTCACACATCACTGCCCTCATCCCCTAGCATTCTGACTGTCCTTCTAACCACGGCCTGAGTGGGAGGAGGGAGGCCCTAGGGGCCAGCGGGTGGGGATGGGTGAGAGGAAGCCGCATTCCTGGAGTGTTAATGATCTCTGGGCTGGGCAGGAGCTGAGCCCCCAAACCAGGTAAAAACAACAAACAGCTCCCAGGAGGGATTTGTGTCTGTCCTGAGAGTCAAGGATTTCCGCCCTGGATAGGGGCTGTGGCACTGGGGCACTTAGTAAAGACATTCCCCGGAGACCAGGAGCCCCCTGACCTAGAAGTATCACTTTGAGAACAGACCCCTCCCCCATCCTTTTCCCTCCCCCATCCTCCTAGGAGGCCCAGTGCCCTCCACACCTGGGAGGGGTGAGAGAAGTCTGGGTGCGCTCCTCACCTGGTCTCTCCAGTCCTTACACCAGTCCAGCGAGTGATGCTGTTCTTGACATTTTACAGCTAAGGACACCAAGGCTCCATAGAGAAGATGCTCCATAAACAGCTAACTGAATAAATGGGTGAATGAAAGAAGTGACTGGCTAAAAGTCACAGTCGTGCTGGGGCCAAGCTGCAGCTGGAACCCGGGTCTCCCTGACCCCAACCATGAACCCCACCTCTAGTACATGGTCCGCCTGGCACAGCAGGCCAGCAGCTTCTCCCTGCAGAGGTGGAAGATGCTTGGAGGTCCTGGAGAAGAGGCCAGGCCTCACTCCCTAAGGAACTCTGGGGCTGCCTGGAAGAAGAGGAGCCAGAGCTCTCAGAGCTGAGGCCTGAGGGACCGTGGAGGAGTTAGGAAGGGGCAGGGCTCCCAGGGCTGGTGCCACCACACTGCAGACATCAGGTACCTTTCTGCTTGGCTCAAACTTTTCCTCCCTGTGAAGCCTCTCTTGGCCCCCAGGCAGTTGAGAAAGACCCTCCTCCCTTTCTCCCCCCTCCCCCTAGTCCCCTGGATACAAACAGTATGAGAATCTACCAAAATCTCTTAACTACTCAAGTACCTTGCAGTGGGGCCCTTAGTGAGCACTCAGGAGCAGCTCTGTATAGGTGTGTGGGGGGGTGTCCTTCCGCAGCATATCAACTCACCCACTTTGTCCGGCTTCCTGCCCTCACATGCTCTTGCATCCTTTCCTCTCTTCCCTCTGGGCCTCGGGCCTGACCCCTCCTGGAGCCTGGTCTGCACCTTCCTTGGGGCCTTCCCACAAAATCCTCAGGCAGCTCTTGGCTTCTTCCTGCCGTGTTTCCGTACTCCCCCCTCTCCCACCCACAATTCACAAAGCCGAGCCCTGATGCTTTAAATCCATCATTTATTGCCCACAGCTCGTTAGTATTACATAAATCACAGAGATTGAGAAAATTTCTGAGAAGTTAAAAAGACACTGCGGAGCCCCCTGGGTGTGGCCGAGGCATGTGTGCTGATGCCTGACTCACACCAGCCCAGGGCTGGAAAATCACCTCTGCTTCTGTCCACTAGTCCTTCTCCTCTCAGGACTCCACGCTTCTCCGGGGCTAGAGGCCCAGGACAGGAAGTAAGCCGGCTCACAACCAGGAAGTGGAAAGGGGTCTGTCGGCCATCTTGACTCAGCAGCCATCTTGTCTTGGGCTTTTGGTCCCTGCACCCTCAGACTGCTCTCCAGAAATGGGAGAAGGGCATCCCCGAGCCTGAGGGAAAGCTGGACATGACCAGAGGAGGGTCGGGTGGGTGCGCAAGGGCTGGAGAACCAGCTGCAGGTGTGCCCCGTACTGTGGCACAGCTGGGCCAGCCCTGACCTGTGGGTTCTGGCTGGGCAGCCGCCTCAGTCATGAGCCAGTCTGCCCACTAGGACTCCCTTCCTCTGGCCTCAGCAGAGTTGGGGATGGATGTTGACCAAAAGTTTCCCCTTGTGCTTTCTGCAGCCAGACCAGGGCTTAGCAGCATGGCCCGCTGAACCTGCATCACCATCACCCTGAGCTAAAAGGATCCTTTGCCTCCTCCACCAGGAGAAGCCCCCTTAGCTCACCTGAAATTGCATTTGGGAGCATGACTAGAAATCACCCAAGAGACAAAGTAAGTAGGTTATGAGATGCTGAGGCCACAGGGCTGGGCTGGGACAGGCCCAGGCAGCCAGCACAGAGAGGGATTTGAAGACCCCATCTCTGCCAGGCCTCTGGAGGGGGTGAGAATGGGGCGAGGGTGGGCAGTTTTGGTCCCAAGGTAAAGTGCACAAGAACAAGACCCAATGAGAGGTGGGCAGGGGGAGCTTGAAGTGAGCTTTTCAAAAGAGGACTGAGACATGCCTAGCCCCCAGTCATTGGCACATTCACATTATGGCGAGATTAGCTTAAAAATACCTGCCCCTCCAACACTGTGGCACCCGTCCACTCTGCTGTTTTGTTCTCCTTGTCTCTGCCTTCTCCCTTTCCTGATGGGCAGGAGGTCGGCAGCTCCTCAGGAGAGTAGGGAGCCCTCAGGGCAGTGTCCTGTAGAGCTAGCTTGGGGGTTCCAGGGCTGGCTGGGAGGTGAGGGCAGCAGGGGCTTCTGGGAGGTGCATGCGTCAATGCCCGTGGAAGACCCACGGGCACCTACCCCTGCCCTCAGGATGGAGAGCCGCTGTGGCCACGCCCCTGCTGCCCGGCGCCAGCCTTTTCCTGCACGCACCTATGCTCACCTCCAGCCAGGTCTCTCCCCAGGTGGAGTCACCAGGGGAGGGAGGCCCTGCAGCTGCCTGTCCAGGGCTCTATTCCAGTTGGGGTCAGGTGAGGGGTGCATTGAGGCCCGTACTTCCTCTTTGCTTGGGCCTTTAAGACAAGGGGTTACCCTGTTCACCCCCACCTCAGCCCTGCTTTCTTCTGCAGAGCTCTCTCCTCTCTCCTGGCCCGCAAATGGGAGGGAGATGGGAGTCGGCAGCCAGTGGCCTTGGAGGGCCCTGTGGGGCGAGAGGTGGCACGCACCCACATGTGACCCCACACTCAGGCCCAGGCACCCATGCTGCCTCCTCCTTCAGAACTGTAAAGTGTCTGGCAAAGCTCAAGTTCTCCCAAGATTTGGGGTCACACACAGAAGGGCAAAGTCCAGGTTCTGAGGGCAAACTGCTGGCCATTCCCAAAGGGACCTGCCCTTTTCCCAGTCCAGTGTCCACGTTGGGGATGTGCCTGGCATGACCAGCATCCAAGCAGGACAGGCAAAGACGAGGTCTAGCTGGAAGAGCAGGTGGGATCCCCTCGATCCAGTCCTCTGGTTCTGGATAGGGAGTGGAGGCTCAGAGAAGGGAGTGGATTTGTCCAAGGTCACACAGCCCAAATTAGTGCCAGAGCTGGGGCCCACTGTTCCTGGGTCGATGTTGCCTCTCAGATAGATGCCTAGAGATCTGGCCTCCACACCCTCAGGCACGAGACCCTCCCAGTCAGGATGCAGCTGGATGGGGCAGGCAGCCTCTGTGGCTGGAGAGGCCCCCCTGATGCAGTCAGCCTGGCTCCAGGCCCACTCTCAGCCCCAACACCCAGCCGTCCAGCCTGGTGCCTGGAAGGAGTGCAGTCCGTGGTTCCCAGAAAACATCATTCCTTCTTGGGGCTTCCTGCCTGGAGCTGGGGTCATCTCAGGGGCCTCAAATACATCAGGGCTCCACGAAGGGTGACACCAGTCCCAGTGTGTCAGTGGACTTCGTGCAGAGGAACTGGTTCTACAGATGTGGCATGGATAAAGGCTGGCCACCCTCAGAGCCAGCCGCCCAAGGAATCTTCCAGAGGCCTCCCATGCTGCTTGACTCCCTGGACCACCTCCTGAGTACCTTAGTTGTAGCCAATTCATCCTATGAGGTGGAGACTGCCTCCCCTCCTCTCCCCAGCCCAGCCCTGGGAGCCATCGAGCCCAGCTACGGTAATCTCTTAAATCCACCAACTCCCAGGCCCACTCCTACACTACCACCTGTCCACCTGCCGCATCTGGGCGGCTGCAGCCAAGGCTCAGACTTGATTCTGATAAAAAAGAAAAAGAAAAAAGAAACCAAAGTATAAAAGGATCCTAATTCTACCCTGTGGGCACTCTACAATTTTTCAGCTTCACACATAATTGTGCTGAGTAGAGTTATGACAACCCCACGTAAGGCCCAGAAATGCACTTGATTATTTTTATAGGAAATGTGTTAGAATTCCTCACCCTTATGTTAACAGGTGAATGGATTAGTCTCTACCACTGCAGTGCCAGGTGGCCCAGGACTGGGGGGCTCGGTTTGCCCCTCTCTGCAGGTGCAGCCCATGAGACCCCTTCCCTGTCCCCAACTCCCCGGCCTGGACAACGCTCTGTCCCCAGGCCGGCTGGCCTGCTACCGCTCACAGCCCCTTGTTGTACACCACTGTCCGGCCGCTGGTGGCCTGGGCAATCTCAGGCTCCAGTTGGGATGTTTCGATCTGAGGAGAGAGTGAGAACAGACAGAGGAAAGGGGAGGGAGGGGTGAACGGGGAGGCTGGGAGTAGCAGTTAGGACTATCCTGGTGCCCGCAGTTCCGCCTCTGCCTCCAGCACCCCCAGCCAGGGCCCAGCATGCCGCCTAATGACACATCTTCCTTCTTTCCTGCCGTCTGCCATGGGCTCACAGCATCCCTTCCAGCCCAGGTCTTGCCTCCTTCTCTGACGGCATGGCCCTGTGGGTGAACATCTGGCTTCTTACAGTGTCTCCCTCATCTCCAAGGACCCTGGCCACTGCGCTGCACAAACCCACTCCCAGGGCCACACCTTGGACCTCGGCACCACCCAGGGCTGCTCCACTCAGACTCCTTAAATCCAAACCCCACCCTCTTGGACCCCACAGTCCCCTATCCTTCCAGCATCCCACTCACTCTCCCTATCTGTTTTCAGACCACCGAGACCTCAGGCCTCAGACTCCTCAGTCCTCACACCCTCCCCCTCCAATGGGACACCAGGGACCATCACTCCAGCCACTCCCTCACCCCAACATCCTTCCAGCCCTGACTGGCAGAAGCCCTGCTTTGGAGGAACCCAATCATGCATGCACCCTCTCTCCACAAGAACCTGACCACCTAATGTAGACCACTCGACAGTCACTGTTCCTGACTTTGGCTGGACTCTCAGAGTGGCCAGCAAACCCCCACCCCCGGGCCACACTGCTGGTCCACTCCCTCTCCCGTTCTCCAGAGGCCACCTTAGCCCTTCTCTGTCTCCTCAGCCATGCCCCCCGCAGCTCCCCACTCATCCTGAGCAGATGAGCCTTCTTTATACTTCAGGGGGAAAACAGAAGGCATCAGAAGGGACCCCTCAGCACCCCATCATCAAACCCATGGCCTACCTGTGTCTACTCTGCTCCACACCTGCCCTCCTGCCCCCCACCGCAGCTATCCCTCCCCTTGGAAGGCAGATCCCCTCTGGGCTCCACCTCCCTGCCTCCCACTCCCGCAGCCCACTTCTGGCTTGTCCACCCTCTTTCCCACATTTTCCGTCCACTGACTCCTGCGCACCAGCATTTCAGCACAGACAAGAACCTCCCATCTGAGAAAATTCCCGTTAACCCCACGTCCCGCACCAGTTACCGCTTGGTCTCTCTCCTCCCCAACATCCAAGTTTTTTTAAGGCGTTGTCTACACTGGCCATCTCCACCTCCTCACTCCCACTGACTCTTCAACCCACAGCAAATCTGGCTTCTCTTCCCACTACACTCCATGAAAATCTTTCTCTCCAGGGGCACTGTTGGCTCCTTTTTTGTAACATCCGCCGGACACTTCTCAGGTCCACGGGGCCTGGTCTAGCTGGGCTCTCTTCCTTGCACACACCCCTGGGTGACTCAACCCTCCTGGTGACTCTCAGATCTGAGGAGTTTCCAGCTACATTTTCCCCTGAGCCCTGGGCTCACAGCTGACTGCCTGCTAGACTTTTCCATGGATGTCTTACAGGCACTTGAACCCATCGAAAATGGAACTGAATTCACCATCTCCCACTGCCCTAAGCAGGCTCCCACAGTGCCACCCAATGGCGCTCGCGCCAGAGACCCTGGGGCCTCCTTGCCTCCTCTTTCCTTCCCTCCCCTCAAGTCTCACCTACTCCAGTCCATCCCCCAACGCAGCCAGTGCGAGCCTTCTCAACCACAAGTGTGGTCATGCCCCTCTTTGTTACAAACTGGCTCAGGGCCCCACTGCCCTCAGGGACCCAGTCCAGACCTGTGCGCCATCCCGCCCCTGCCAACTTTCACCACCCTGCTCCTTGGACTGGAGATACGGCACACCTACTTATTTCAGGGCCTCAGAGACACTGAGCTGGTCCCACCCTGAGTCTGCCTGAGCTGGCCCCTCTGCCACTTCCTCTCCTCCTCCCTGACCCGGATTTCCCTGGACTTCGGCTTATCTTCTGTGCCTCAGCTTTGGACATCTTCCCTCATCCAGCCTGGGTGTGGCCACCTCTTCAGGCCCCCGCAGCTCCCTGCCCTTCTTCAATCTGAGTCGTATCACGTGGTTTTGAGGTTGACCGTTCACACATCTCCCCACTCTCCACATTAGATTGCAAGCTCCGTGAGGCAGGAATGCAGTGTGTGATCTTGCTTCTCCCGGCCTCCTCGAGGCCGAGTGATGGGTACCCAGTAGGTATTCAGTAAGCATTGAATAAATGAGTGGAACAAAGAGAGGCAGAAGGCACTGGGAGGACAGGGTCCCCCTGGAGGCTCCACAGCAGCCCAGATGTTGGTCTGCAGCTCCAGGGACTAAGCCAGTGAGGATGCCTGAGCCCCTTCGTGGGGGGCGCCCCAGCCTGACAGGGCCCTGGGCAGAGTCAAGGAAGCACCAGGCCTTTGTAACTCAGCTCAGCTGAACTTGGTCCCCAGGTACCTGCTGGATGTCAAAACATGGCAACCCTGGGGAGCAGGCAGAAGGTACCACAGACCAGCCCCTGCCTTAGAAGAACTCAGTCATGCCCAGGCCATGCACGCCACAGGCCAGACAAGAGGGAATTCGGTGTGGACCAGCGCTGGTGGGCATGGCGGAGTTCCTGGAGAAGGGGGACCCTGCCTCTGCAGTCCCTGGTAACCCAATACCCAGGCTCTGCCACTTGAGAGGGCCAAAGAGACAAGAGCTAGGCTCAGGGCCTGGGCCTCTTCCCCACCCCCTCTCCTCAAACTGCCTCCTCCCTCCCCACCCCTGCCGGCCTCCGAGTCCCCTCCACCCCACCAGCTCCCCTCGTCCCCACGCTGCCACTGACACAATGCACAGCACCCACGCTTAAAAATCTAAATGCTTTTGAAAATGTTTAACCTAGTTAGACAAATTAGCAAAAATTTGTGCAAAACAATTTAGGTATTTAAAATATTCAATGTTTTTAAAAAACTGGAAAACTGTTCTTAGCTTTCAGCTGCAAAAACCAACAAAATATAACATCCCAGCAATCTTACCATGAGGTGTAACATAACCCTTCGGGAAAGCTGTTAAACAGCTACTGAGGCATCCTGGGAAATAGCACTTCATTTATTCAAATGCACATATGTCAGGCTTTTGCACCATATGTCATTCCAAGCTATTTACAGTAATAATTAAATCTTAATCAACGTTTAACCTCTGTAAAATGTTTGAAGAATCCTAATCACCCTTCAGACTGCACTAATGAAGGAGAAATATATAAACATAAAAGGAAAATGATGCATAGATATCACGCTGGAAAGAACAGTAATTGCAAAATTGTATTTCTTTTAAATATAATCAGTAAATGATGTAAAGTAAGCCAAGGAGTATTTTAAGTTAAGACATCTTGGATGTCAGAGGTGTGAGCAGCTAATTTTGTTCTGCTACCCATAACAGATGTAGCATATTTTATTTTAGTGCCATTATTAGCAACTTCCCATGCCGGCTTTCACTGAAGCACTGAGGCCCGCATTAAAATCGGCAGGGCTGCTCACCACCACGGTGGAGGACCACGGGCCAGGGCCACGGCCCACTTGGTCCACTCCCTGGAGAGCGCTCGTCCGGGGGGAGACCGAGGCCTTGCCCTCGCTGTGGGGGTTGTCACAGACCCAGGTCCCCCCAGGCTCCCCACTGCGCTGAGGGCTGCAGGTAGGAGGGACGCCTGGGGGAGATGCGGGCAATGGGAAGGCTCCAGGGGGAGGTGGTCAAGGCCCTCCAAAGCAGGGGCTTGGGGACAGAGCTGGCATTCAAGGCTTTTCCTTTCATTTCAATTCGATAGGCCCTCAAGTCAGCAGATGTTTATGGCTGCCAACTCCATACACCAAGGCTGGGCACACAAAGATGCACAAGACTAGCCCATGCCCTTGAGAAGCTTGAAGTCTAGGGGAGGAGTCAGACATGAAAGCAGATGGATCCCAGAGAGACAGAGTGCCATGGAAACTGGGGAGGGGGTGGGCGTTTCCATGTATTGATGAAAGAATAAGGAAGGAGGACTTCTCGGAGGAGGTGGAAAATGGAGGATTTTCATAAAAGAGGGCAAGAAAGCTTGGCGGGCAAAGGGAAAAGCATTAGCTGGCCAGCATAGCCCGTTGGGTGGGGGCGATGTTGGGCAGACTGGGAATGTGGCAGGAAAGGGGGCTGGGAAAACCAGGCCCTTGTAGGCCATAAGGTGTCAGCATTTTATCGGAGGGCAATGGGGAGCCATTGAAGGATTCTGAGCAGGAGCAGGCCATGATCCAGACTGAGAGAAGCATGTGCTGGGGATCCTTTCTGAAGATGAAATCCACAGGAGTTGATGACCAATCCCGTGTGGGGGTGAGAGGGAGGTGTCGAGGATGACTGTGTGTTGGATGACTCCTAATTCTAGCTCAGGAGCTGGGGTGGCTGGTGACGCCATTC
Organism: Equus caballus; assembly: GCF_041296265.1. NCBI lineage: Eukaryota > Metazoa > Chordata > Mammalia > Perissodactyla > Equidae > Equus > Equus caballus. The sequence goes on along the minus strand of NC_091698.1, from coordinate 45,702,005 downwards.
TCAGAGGCAGGAAAGATGGGAGGGGGACAGGTCAGGGCGGGAGGGTGATGGGCTCAGGTTTGGCCATATCGGGTCCCCCAGGTGGAGAGGTCTGGAAGGCAGACAGGTCCCAGGTTCTGGAGCTCTGGGCAGGTGTATGGGCAAGAGAGTGAGGCCGGGGTGTGTGAGCACAGCCAGAGCCCCCGGAGTGGAGGAGCTTGCCCAGGAGAGCAGATGGAAGGGGAGGGTGCCAGGCCTGGGGAACAGGCACATTGGAGGGGCGGGTATAGGGAACAAGCCCATGACGGCGGCCTTGGGGTATCAGCCCAAGGAGTGGAAGCAGTGACAGAGGGAGCCACAGACACCAGGCAGCATGGACACCAGGCAGACAGTTTTCTGAGTGGTCCTAGTGAGGGATGAAAGGCTTTGGTCTTGGCAATGGAATTTGGTGGCCTCCGGGGTCCAGATTTCCTAACTCCCACTTAGTGCTGACCCCAGTCACAGCCTCTCACTTCTGTCCTGAGCCAATTCAACTGGCCGTTGGGTAAGACCCCACCAGCTCTCTGGCCATGGCTGGAGGTTGGGCAAATGGCCCACCATCTTGAGGTCTCACGGGTGTCAGGACTGTTGGGGGTCCTTATCACTGGGCTCAGCAAGGGAGGCTGGGGTGGGGACTCCTGGGCTGCCTCTCCCTTGAAGATCACCTCTCTGAGGTGTGGGGGGCCAAGTGTCCTCCTCGGAAAGCACATCCAGGGCCCTGCTGGTAAATGAATGTGACTCAGGTACTGAGTGAGGCCAGTGGAGTGCCCTGCATCTGCCCTAACCAGCTCCAGGTTCTCAGAGGTAGGGACAAAATGCTGTGCTGTTCTCTTGGGGTCACCCTGCTGTTTGGGGGGCTGATGAGTAAGAAGCAGAAGTGGGCTTTATGTGCCATGTCGGCATCAGAATGGTGTGGTGGCCACAGAGGCTCACAGGTGGGTTGTGGAGGGAGGGAGGGCCAAGGCCCGGCGAGAGGAGTGGGTGCAGCAAGGAGGGCCACCAGCACCAGCTCAGTAAAGGCTAGAGCCCCAGGGGAGTGGGCTGAGGACAGGGGCTTGGTTCTGACCACAGACGAGCTCTGAGTGGCCTCCTCTGGGGAGAAGTTGACAAGGAGAAATGGGGCTGGGCAAGGAGTGGCCGCAGCCAGAAGGGGTGACCTAGCCCCAGGCTGCCAGCGGAGGGCAGGCAGGAACCTGTGGGTCCCTCCTTTCCTCTGGTGGACTCCTCCCCAGGCAACTGATAGCCAGTCAGCAGGAGCCCTCCAGGGAGGCGGTGTCTGCAATGGGGAGCCAGAACCTTAGAGGGTGGGGCTGCAGGCACCAGCAAGGAATCAGCACTGGCTGATGGTACCCCCCAGCCCCAGAACTGAGGTGCCAGGAAGACGTGGGCCTGCTAGGAACAGGCCCACCCTGCCATGAGACAAGCAGCGTTACTCTGCTCGCATTCCTTGACTTGGGACAGAACTTCCACCCAGGGTCCAGACAGCCTCATCTGTATCCTGCCCCAATATCAGAGACCCAACCCCACCCTCCAGACACAGCCAGACCCTGCTGCCCCCAGCAGCAGATACCCCCAGACTTCCAGTTACATCTAAGGTCAGAGGCAGCAAACACGAAGCACCATGTCTGGTCCCCCCTAGCCTCCCCTGAGCACCCCAATGCCCGGCTGGCCCCACGGTCCCCTAGAACAGCCTGACAGCCTTCCTTCGTGGCGCAGGAAGGGTTAACCCTGAGCTATTTGCCTGTCTCCTGGCTCATCCTGGGTGTGGGGCCAGGGTCAGGAATGCATTTGGGGCCACCTCTGCCTCTGCAGCCTCGGGAGCACACACACCTGCAGCCAGACCGGGCGGATAGTTTACATATTTGAACCTGGAGCTAAGGTGCCGAGACGTAAACAGGAAACTGGATCCCGGCCTGTGCCCCCTTCTCAGGGGCTTTTACCCACTACAAAGACCTTCCTCCTCCTTGCCTTTCTTCTCGTGTCTTTTCCGCCTCCTTTTCAAAGGCGCAGGGCTGGGGGGTAGGGTGTTCAGCGTGACCCTGTGACACGGCTCAAAGCTGCCTCCTGCTCCTGGTCAGGGATCTGGGCCTCTGACGGTCCACAGGTGGTGGCGACACTGATGCAGGGTCCAATGCCCATGCCAGCACCTGGCTGATCCTGTGTGCCTGAGGCCTCTGCCAGGCCAGGAACCAGCTTACCTCCCAGGCAGCCACATCCCACCCTGTCTCACCAAGGCCGGGCAGGCCTCGGGTCCTGCTCAGACACACAACTCCGGGCTCCGTCTTTGGGGAAGCTATCCTGAGTATCCTAGAGGGCAGGGGTGTTAGGCCAGGGCTGAGGAGCAGCTGAGGCCTGAGCCTGGACTCCTGGGCTAGGCCTCTGGTGGTGGCTCTGGGCTCCCACTGCCTTCCCAGTGAATGTCAGACTTCTTGGCTGGACATTCAAGGTCTTCTGGGACCCTCTCCAGGTTGCTCATCCATCAGCTGCTCTCGATTTCCAGTATGTTGTATGTTTAGGCTTTGAGGTCTAAATCCAGCTATATCCTAATCCTCTAAGGCTGCCTCCTCCAGGAAGCCTCCCCTGATCTTCTCAGACTAAATCCACTGGTGCCACCTCTGGCACCCCTGGCACTTATTTCCATCTCCAGCACATCCCCAGTCACAGGCCAGTTTGTACACTATCCGTGAATACGGCCATCCCCCACCCCACCCATGTGAGTCTCTGAGGCAGTATCCCCATGGCTTGTGCACAGTCGGTCCTCAACAATGGCTGAATCAAACTGAACTGAAGCTCTCCAAGTGCAGGCATCCTGTTTGATACTTTTCCTCCTCCCCTGTGCGATGTGCACCCGGTGGATGCTCAGGCCCCCTCCCCATTTTGGAGCTGTGCACTGTTCCTGGGTGCCCTCTGGTGGACCAATCTCAGAATCATTCTCTGTCCTTCATCTTCACAGCCTTTGGGCCTCAGTTTCCCCATATGTACAGTGGGAAGATTTTCTACCTCCTGGGGCTGGAGTGAGGATAGTATCAAGAAATGGATGGGAGAACCCTTTGGAGGCTTAGAAAACTTGTGCAATTTGCAGAAAGAAGGCAGGACTCCGGGGTCATCCCAGTGCCCAGGCCTGGTCCTGCTCGCTCGGGTCTCCTCATAGCTCGGAGGCTGAGCCTTTGCTGTGTTCTAAACACTTCGCACATATTGATGGCTTTAATCCTCTCAACAGAAGCTCTGCACAACCACGCCTCCTCCCTCCCTGTCCTGAATTCAGCTAGGTGTTCTAGAAAGCCCTAGAAAGAACCGGGGAGGGACAGGCTGAGAGGCGGCCCTGCGGAGGCCTGCCGCTGGGGCACGTGTGTGCGTGTTCGTGCGTGTGCTCATGCGTGGGCCCGTGTGCACGCACAGGTTTGGGGTGGGGGTGTGGGGAACAGGCAACATGACAGGTGGCGTTGGCGTTCCTGGGCTCCGAGTGGCTTTGCCATTCCCATCCGTCCCTCCTGGGGGGTCCTGTGGGCAAACTCCAAGAAAGCAGCGGGCGGGGAGGCGGCAGATTTCTGACAGTAAAAATAGCCCGCTTCGGAGTCCAGTAGGGGCTGCTTAAACCAGTGAATGAGAAAAACCCCAAACAAACATCTCTAAGCAAAGCAGGAGATGGATGTCAGATGGGAGGGGAGGAGGCCCTGCTCGGGGAGATGGTGAACGCCTGTGGACTCAGAAGGGACACAATGTCCCCTAGTCGTTGTCTCTGGCCTCACGTCAGCCCTGGAAGAACAGGAGAAGCAGGAGACCCACGAAGTCAAGGCGAGTCCAGGTGAGCCATGCTCTGTATTAGGTGTTGAGAAAGAGCGCCAGTTCTCAGCCTGAGGGACACCCTATGTGTTGAGAGAGGGAGAAAAGACTGTTGTCCCCAGGAGGGAGATGGGACCCAGGAAACACACACCACCAGAGTCTCCATGTGTGAGATGAGACAGATCCTGGTGGAGCTCATCAGGGAGGACTTCCTTGGGGAAGGGTCATTTCTAGAACAGGTCGAATGTAGACCTGAGCTCATTCAAATGCTTTCTCAGAGAAAGAGAGGCAAGCTAGGGGAGACATTTGCTTCCAGGGTGTCACAGCTCCCAGCCAAGCTGGTTCATCAAAACCACCATTTTCCTCAGGGCTGGTGATGAGGAGATGGATGGTGGAGGTTCTGGCACCCACTGGGGGTACCCACATTCTTTTCCCAGGGAGGGAGGGCATGCCTCTCTGTTCCTTAACTCTGAGAGCTGGAAGGGGGAGCAGCGGGGGCTGGGAGTCAGGGAGTGAGAAGTGGGGTGACTGAGCTTGACCCTCAGGTACCTCAGTTACAGCATGGGTGTGGGCCCTAAGAGCCACCCTCTGGGACCAGGGTGGGGCGCGGCTTGTGAGTGGCGTGGGGACATAAGGAGGGCCTCAGCCTTCCTCAGAACACGCCCTCAGTGCCTGGACCCTCCAGGGCTGAGGTGAGAGGGAGAGTTGGAGGTGGGTTGGCAGGGCTGACATGGGAGGCTCTGAGCAGGAAGCCGGGGGGCTCTGATGATGTCTCTTCTCCCAGTCAAGGTGTTTGGCAGAAGCTGGAGGGGCAGAGGGAGGGTTGGGAGAGGGTATCCTGCTGAGGTGTCAGGGAAGGCCAAAGCGCAGGGCCCAAGAGACCTACAACTGACAGTCAACTGCAGGGTAGGCCAACAGGGAAAACAGGCCCAACAGGATGCAACCCTGCTGCTAGTGAACCTGACTCCTTGTCCCCACTCGGCCCCTGCAGAGCTGGTGCAGGGAACAGAGCCGTATACACTTGGAGATCCCCCAGCCCTACAGAAGCAGCCCAGGGCTCTCTCCTCCACCAGCAGCCCAGCCAGAGGGTCTTTCCTGTGCTCTCACCTCAGCCCCTAGTGATCCTGGGAGGCCAGAAGGGGAGAGTGAGGGTCTGGGGGCTGCAAGGCATGTTCCGAGGAAGGCTAGGCTCTGCCCATTGTGATTCAGCACCATTCTCAAGCCGTGCCTGGCCCCAGAAGGTGGCCCTCAGAGGGCACACCCATGCTGCAGATGAGACACCCGAGGGTCAGCTTCTGACTTAAGGTCACACAGTCTGCTGTCAGCTCCCCTGACTCTGGTACCAGGGCCCTGTCTCATGGTGTCACTTCCAGAAGCCTAATGGGCAGAGCCAGGAAGAAACTTAGTTTCAACACCTTATCTTATGGCTGGGGAAACAGAGGTCTCTCAGGTTAAGACCAAGGTCATACGGATAGTTGAGGCTGAGGGATGGCAGCCAGAGTGGAGGAGGGCAGGCCTGGGGGACATGGGGGAACCTTGGCCCCAATCCTACCTAAGGACAGGGCAGAGCCCCCAGTGGTCCCCAATCCCCCGAGACTCACTCATCCACAGAAAAGCCCCACCTTTTCCTGTGGACACATTTCAACCTCACCAAATCAGCTAATTATTGACAGTTGGTGAAGAGGAGATTTCACTTTTTCCTCCTGTTAAACTGCTTCTAATTAGTTCCCTGTCACCACGGCTGGCTCGCCCGCCCGCCGCTCGCCCGTTCACGCGGTAATCCCGCTGCACAGTGCCTCATTAACCTTTTGCTCCTCTCCTGCCGCCTGCCAACAAGATGAAGACAAAAACAGATTGTCGAACAATGGCTCCGGCTTGTACGTGCAGCCCTGTCCCCAGCCCCCGAGCTCCCGGGGGAACAGTCGGGGGTGGAAAGAGAGAGGAATGGGGTGGGGAGGGGAGAGCCCGAGAGGAATGGGGAAAGGGAGAAAGGGGCACAAAGACAGACAGAGACAGAAACAGGCAGGGACGCAGGAGGGGGTTTTGGCCAAGGTACTGCTTCTTGCTCTGGGAGGCATGAGGTTCATTAAACGGGATTGGAAGTGCTCCCAGGTGGGGAACACCGGCTGTCGGAGTTGGAGGGACATTCACCACCCCCGGTCCAGCCTCTTGTGGCAGCCAAGCCCATGGGCCCGGAAACTGGACCCAGGGCATCTCCTTCGCGGGAGCTAAGGCACTAGCATGTGCGTGTGTGTGTGTGTGTGTGTGTGTGTGTGTGTGTGTGTGTGCATGCGCACACGCTCATGTGTGCCTGGGAGAGGACTGAGATGACTACATTTGCCTGGACCCCGGAGCCCCAATCTCCAGAGTGGGCAGGGCCAGAAAGGCCACCACAAATCAGGCCCCGCCATGCCACGGAGGCCTCCACAACCCGCCTGACCTCGAGTCACCCCGGGCAAGCTCTGGCACAGCCTTCTGCTTTATTTTCATCATAACTACACCATCACTTGACATTTCTTGTTTATTGGGTTTCCGTCTGTCCCACTAGAATGGAGGCTCCCTGAGACCAGGGGGCTATGACTGGAGCCTCCCAGTTAAAAGAAGAAGGGGAAAGCACCCCAGTGTCTGTGGGGTGGGGAACAGATTCTGGGTGCAGAAGGGCCCGTCCATGCCTGGGCACGGCCTGGCTAAGCCGGCCTTAGCCAATGCCCCACAGCCTTGACCTGCAGGTCACAGGCTTCACCTGGGCAGACCCCATGCTCCCTGCATGGTGATGGACTGAGGCCCAGAAAGGAGGCCATACCTTGTGCCCCCGTCGTCACACCCAAGTTCCTCAGGAGGTTCCCCGCCCCACCTGCTGGCCCACTAGACAACCCCTGTCCCCCAAGCTCTGGGTTACAGACAAAGGCACAAACACCTACTCCAAAATGTCCCTTGAATGTGGATGTGAATTCCCATGAAGGGTAGGAGGGCTGGAATGTTCCTACTGATAAATGAGCGAGGAGCCATCTGGAGCTCATTTTATAGTGAGGTGGGGGTGGGCTGTGGAGGGCTATGGGATCCTTCTGTGGCTACAGAGCCCACTCCATCATTACCAACTTTGGACCTTGGGCAAGGTACTGAACCTTGATGTGCCTCAGTTTCCTCATTTGTAAAGACGGAATAATATTGGTGCCTACCTCATAGGACTGTCATATTCTGGACCCCCATTTGCCCACCACAGCCAACCAGGCCCCTCTACTTACTGGACCAAGGGGGCCATGCCTTTTCACTCTGGGCAATGTGCACTCCCTCCCCATCGCTGCCCTTTCTCCAGGCTCCCAACCTTCAACTCACAGAATACCCAGTGAATACAGCTTTCTTTGCTGTTCTCCAATGGTTTCCCATCCCTGAACTCACTTCTCTGAACAAAGAGAGAAACCTAACTACCATTTTGCCTCCTAGACTGCCTTGCCTCGCTACAACACCCGGTTGCCAAGTCTTGTCAACTCCTTCTAGTCCCCCTGCAGCAGTTCACTTGCAGAGACCTCCCACTGCCCCCGCCCTCCTTGAAATGCCCTTGTCCTCAGCATCCATGAAGCCACCTGGTCGGGGTTCTCCCCCTGCCCCTGGCTGCTCCTGCCCTTTCTTGATGCCCACAGTGACCTCACCCCTTCCCCGGCTTCAGTTCCTCCCATGCACCAAAAGTTCCAGATATCCAGCCAAAATCTGTCATGAGAGGCTTAGCTGCACACATCTAACTGTCTAGGTAACATCCCTGATGGTCAATGACACCTGGGACTGGAGGGCATTAGGAGGATTTAATACAAGGCATATGCAGAGTTCCCAGCATGCTGCCCAGCGGCGTAGATGCTTAGTAAACGGTAGCTATGATTATTATTATTTGTAATTTTCATTTTTAAATTAGCACCATTTTAGTAGGCAGAAATACTGATTTGAAAAAAGCAGACAAAACTCTCTCCCAGGGATTGAAGGGGGATTAAAGTTCTTTCCTCAACCTCTGGGGTTAGTGGGTTGGAAACCCCACACCCATCACTGCAGGCCAGCCACTCTAGGAACCAGTTCCTAAACTCTATCTCCAAGTCCCCTAATTAATTAATTAGTGTTCCAGCAATTACTCCTGTTGACAACTTTGGTGACTCTTGGCAAGGTTGGGTCAGCCCAAGCAAGTCTAGACTTATTGCAGCAAATCCCACTGGCTTCTGGGATGTGAGACATGATCCCCATACGACAGAGGCAGCACCTCGTTAGAGAGAGTTAATTGGGAGGACGGATGGGGGAGTGAGGTCCTCTCAGCCAATTGGCTGATGGTCTTGGTGGCGTAGGTCACAGACGGGCCACAAAATACCCCATAATGCCCAGGCCCACCTGCATGCTGTTGGGGTTGACGGAGGTAAGGAGAGGGCTCTGAAAACCATGTCCTAACCCTCCTTTCCCAGAGAACAGACAGTATGCAATGACTATATTCTTCCCAATCTAGAGAAAGAGGCTTGGGTTGCAATGAGAGGGACTTTGGTTAGACACCCAGAAGAACTAACTTTCATGCCTATTTGAGGCAGGCACGGGGGAAGAGAGGAGCCTGGACTTTGACATGGAACCTCTGTGAGGCCAGGGCTGCCCACTTAGACCACCTCTTTGCAGCCAGGGCCGGAGGCCTGGTTGGGTGGATGGTGGCCATCTCTCCATTATTTGCCCTCGAGGGACACCTGCCAAAGACCCACAGAACTCCTAGACTCTTCTCTACCAGAGGGTGGCCCCCAGCTCCCTCCTCTCTTCCCTGCCTCAGGGTAGGGAAAGTGGTTGAATGAGGAGAGAAAATCCCACAAAACAAGCAGATGCAGCATCTCCTGGGAGCTCTGGATGGGAAGTGGGCCTCTGGGCTTTCCTTCCATGTCAGCACCTGGCTTCTGTGACTTTGGGCTGCTCCGTCGCCTACTCGAGGCCTCCATTTCTCCAGCAGAGAAATGGGTGGTAAACTGGATGACCTTGAAAATCCTTCCAAGGGGATGGTCTCCAATCCTGTACTGTGGGGTTTCTCTGCCCTGGGTCCTCCCCTAGGCAGAGAGGCAGAGCTATGAGAGCACTGAAGGCTTCTGAACACCGTGTGCCACGAGCACTCTGACCCTCGCCTGGACATGCGGGCTCAGCCCAACTGTACAAAGAGGTGCAGCAGCTTCGGGGAGCGCTGGGCCAAGCCCTTCCAGGATGGGGATGCGAGGACCACCGAAGTGCCCTCCCTCCCATCTTTAAAACTTCCAGGTCACCTGGAGCCCTTGGCTCCATTTGGAGTCCCCTGGCCTCGAGTAATAGCTGTTCAGCTTTCAGGGTTGGGGGGTGCGGAAGAGGATGGGGAGGGGTATCCCTGGCTTCACGACAGGGCTGGATCCCATGGACCTGAGGGGGCTGCTGGCACAGACTATACACCAGGCTTCCCATCCCAGTGTGCCCTAGACCCCCATGACAGGAGCCCCCACTCATCACAGTTTCCTTCTAAGACTCTGGGGCTCAGTGGAGAGAAGACTCTAGCCCTCACCCCACCCTAGGACCTGGGGCTGGAGGCTGGGTCACCACCTCCTACTCTAAGACCCTGGGTCCCCAGTTCTCATAGTCCAGGTACATCACCCCAGACCCCTTATTTTCACCTTTCCTGACTTCCCTGCAGGAACCTGCACCCCTCCCACCAGCTCTCTGGAGGACTGAGCAGGGTCAGTCCTGCAATCACAAGTCAGAAGGCCGGTCTCTGGCCACAGCCTCCATCTTCCCGTGAGCTCAGTTACTCCAGATACCACGTTCATTCTCTGACCCCCTTGGGTCTGCCTCTCCATCAGACTTGCTTCTCCCACTCACCTTACTTGCCCTCTTCACCCCAACCCCGCTAAGATCCCAAGGGGGTCCACAGCTCCTCCTGATCTCCTACCAACCTCCTGAATGCCCCCTCTAGCTGCACAAAACCCGCTGAGTGAACCCTGTGGCCTCTCCCGAAGCCGGCCCCAGCACCTTTGGGTAGACAAGCCCTGGTCACGCCCATGGATCCATGTCCTCCCTCAGCCATCCCCTCTGCTGACCCCTGTACCCACCCCCAGGCCTCCCTGACTTCCTTGGTCATCTGTCTCTCCCATTCTCCCCTCTGAATGTCTCAAACATTCTCTGTAGTCCTCAGATTTCTGACCTCCCCCTTGCCCACCCTCCTTTCTCTCTGCTAGTGATGAGAATTCAGAAGCCATCGGGACAACTTCTGGAACCTCCCCAACCCCGAACCCCACACCCAACTGCATCTGCCTGCACTCTGCCTACTAAAGGGGGGAGAGGGCTCTCCCCTCGCCAAGGCAAAGCCCTGAATCCCTTCCTCTGTGCTCTGTCCCCCCGCCTCATGGACTTTGCTCTCCCCATCCTCTTCCTCCCAGTGTCTTCCCTGTTGCATTTACACAAGCTCCAGTCTCTCCCATTGAAAAATGGGAAAATAAACCAATAAAAGCTTCTCTTGATCCCTCATCTCCTTCCAGCTGTGGGTCTGCTTCTCTCTTTTCCCTTGGCGCCAGCCTCTGGACTGAGCGGTCAGCCTGCGCCCCATCTCCTCACCCATCAGCTGGGCCCCACACCTCGGACAGGGTTTGCCTTCAACACCTGAGACACCAGCGGAGGCTTCAACCTCACGGACCACGACCTCTCAGGAGGGTCTGACCTTGTGGATGGCCCACCACCCGCTGACCCCACCTGGCTCTGTCCTTACTGCCCTGGCCATTCGTCCTTGGATACCACACCCCCGTCCTCCCCCGCCCAGGGCCTCTTTGCTCCACATGCTCCCTGGCTGATACCACCCACTGCCCTCGCTTCCATTACTGTTTTTATGCTGGTGGCCTCTTCTTTTGTCCCTCCTGTATTCCAGACCCAGAGCCAACTCCCCACAGGGCACCTCCATTCACACATTCCACAGCTCCTCAAATCCTACATGTCCACCCAACTCAACACACTGTCTTCCCTCAAGCCAGCCCCTCCTCGTGTCTCCAGCTTGTTAAGTAGGACTTACAGCTGCCTGGTTGTTCAAAACCAGAAAGTCGGGCGCATACCCTGCCGGCTCCCTTTCCCTCCCACCACATGCAGCTCTTCATCAATTCCCTATGAAGCTGCCTTCTAACTCTCTCTTTTTTTTTATCTGTTAAGAGGGTAGATCTCATGTTGTGTTCTTTTTTTTTTTTAAGACTGGCACCTGAGCTAACAACTGTTGCCAATCTTTTTTTTTTCTGCTTCTTCTCCCCAAATCCCCCCAGTTCATAGCTGTATATTTTAGTTGTGAGTCCTTTTAGTTGTGGCATGTGGGATGCTGCCTCAGTATGGCCTGACAAGTGGTGCCATGTCCACACCCAGGATCTGAACCAGCAAAACCCTGGGCCGCTGAAGCAGAGTGTGCTAACTTAAGCACTCAGCCACGGGGCTCGCCCCTAACTCTCTCTTAAAGGACCCACTTCTCTCGATGCCCACTGCCAACAGCCTGGTCCAAGCCACCATTGTCTCTCACTGGACGCCCGCCACAGCCTCCTGATGCCTTCTTCTCCTCCAGAGCTCCAGCCCAGCCTCACGATGCAGCCATGGGGACCATTGAAAATCAGGAATCTGTGGTTCTGCTTTGCACAGCCCTTCTGATGACATTCACCCTCTGTGCCTTCCCAGTTCCTGGCACCGCCTGGCCTAGGCCCCCATACCTGGCCTACCTCATCCTGCTCCACTCTCTGCTCCAGACTTTCCTCAGCTCTTGGAACATGCTGTGTGCCACCTCACCTCAGAGCCTTCCCACCATGTGAGCCCAGCCTCTGTGTCCCCTCACCCCCTATGCACCTGGCCAACTGCAGCCCATCTCCAGGCCTGGTGCAATGCCACTTCCCTCTAGACTCGGTTTGGGCCCCTTACTGTTTCCTCCCACAGCCAGCTGAACTTCTCCCATCCAAACACTCCTCACCTTCATTTGCTATTCCCTGTTTCATCGTTGTGTTCACTGCTTGACCCTCAGCTCCGATAGGTCAGAGCCTGGGCCAGTCTCATCTAGGGTTCTGACCCCAGTGCCCAGCCCAGTGCTAAGCAGTCAGCACTGAATAAGTATTTGTTAATCAATGGCCAAACCGTTTGGCCCTCCCTGTCCTGCCCTTGCGCCTCTCCCTCACTTACCTCTGACATCTGTGGGAAGAGGCTGATGGCCAGGGGCAGGGCCAGGCCGAAGGCTGCCAGGCACACGAGGCTTTGCACAGGGAGGAGCAGCCGGGGGCGCGCCTGCAGGAGAGCCGTCCTTCGAGGGAGACAGAAGGAGGGAGCCCCGTGAGACCAGAAGACAGGGTGAGTGGGCCGCTAGCTACCATGCCAAGTGCCACTCCAAGTCCCAGGGCCAGGGCAGCACAGTTCTGGGCCAGTGCCAGCCCGTGTCTAAATAGTTGTGGTGGAATTCTGTCTTTGATGCCTTCCCCAATTGGCATCCCTCTCCCCAGGCCCTGCCCTGAAGGCTAGTTGAAGCCTCAACCATAAATCATAAATGAGGATTTGTGGGCACCCACCCCACCATGTGTCCAGCCCTGTGCAAAGAAGGCCACATGTGGGGGAGACGAGAGAGGAGGCTGTCAGCTCCTGCTCCTCGGGGACACCCAGGAGAGTAAGATCGTCCTTGAAGTCAGCACGAAAAGAAATAACAAACAAACCAGAGTAGATGCCAAGCCCAGGGGAGGCGACAAACCACACACACACACACACACACACACACGCATACACAGGCACACACCTGCACACACATACACACAGTTGGGAGGGGATGTTCCTCTTCTGTGTATGGGAACAGAACACACCCATGCCTACTTGGTCAACTTCAATCCAAGAGCCACAGAGAGGGGCAGCGACTTGCCCAGTGCCAAGGCCAAGTCTGCAGGAGGCCCGCGGGGCTGCTGCCTGGACTCCTGACTCCCCACCAGCGCTGTCACCCCATGCTGATCCCAGCTCCTGCCTTCCGGACCCTTTGCCAGCTTCATCACCAGCATGTCACAGCTGGCAGCCACTCCCCCTGGCAAGCTTCAGAGGTGAGATCCCTGGGCAGGAGAGGGGTATGAAAAACTTCCCTCCAGGGCCCCGGGTCCCCCAGCTCCATGACAAAACAGGCTCTCCAGACAGATGGAGGGCCACACCAGCCGGCAAATACACCTTTCCGTATTGTCCATCAGAACTTTACGTTTTGTATAATCCAGCAGGCCCTTTGGTGGGGACCACTAAGCATTCCACTTGGGGAGGCCGGGGGTGGGATGTGCCAGCAAGATGGATGACTGAACTATTTGCCAGGGGATGCTGGGTGGGCACTAAATCTGACCTTGGCAACTGTGTTGGCCCCCACGGGACTGAGACTGGCTCCTGGTGTGAAGGGGATATAATCGGGGCTCTTGCCCCTCCCCTTCTGGAGCAGGGCTGGCTGAGGCCACAGGCAGGAGAGGCCCTCCTGGGGGCAGGCAAACCCCACACCACCTTTACCTCCTGGGACAAGAATCCTAAGAGCACCTGGCCTTGAGCAGACAGCAAAACCGGGAGCAACAGTTCTCAAACTTAGTGTCTAGGCAGGTGGTTAAAAATGCAGACTCGCAGGGCCCCTTACCCCCATGAGATCCTAATCCAGTTGGTACACCTGGGAATCTGCATTTCGAACAGGCCTCCATGAGTCTGAAACAGCTGATCCCCAACCACACTTCTAAGAAACCCAACCCCAGGATGCTCCTGCTAAGGTACCAATAAGCCCAATTACTTGTAAATTCTACGCAAGTAAAAGGCCTGGGCACAGGAAGCGCCCATGATTATTGCTGTGGTTCTGGCCCTCCTTGCGTGCAGGGAGGAGGGAGGATCCCGGTGGCTGGGTGGTCTGCTAGCCCTTCCAACTGCCTGGACCCCAGATCTGCTCAGCTGTTGAATGAAGCCTGAATTGAGCTACTGGGGAGGGGAATTTCCTCAGGATTAAGAGCAGCAGGACAAAGGTGCTTATATCAAGCTCCAGCCCGTTGGACTATCCTGTCCACCTCAGTCCAGTGCCCCATCCTCTCCTTCTCCTCCAGGGGAGCCTCACACTTCCCTTGGACTCAGCCCAAAGCCTCCTGGAGGCTTCCATGGAGTCATGGAGAGGCCGGAAGTCAGGCTGAGATGGGCCCTGAGATCTTTTTCAGCTCAGATCACCTTCTCCAGCAGGACAGGGAGGTGGGACCCATGGGCTGGTTCCACCCTTGCACGCAGGGCCCGGAGTCCCAGCTCTGAAGATGCTGTGGAAAGTGGAGCTGCTCTCCTGCCCTGGTGGCAGTGACTGGGACCTCAGTCCCTGAGGGGGATCAGACCAGGAGGGTGTGAAGTTTCTGGAGATACAGCCCTGAGGGTCACTGAGGGCAAGGAAGGTGACAGGGAGAAAGAGTGAAGCTCCCTCCCTGGCAGGTGTGGGGCAGGTCATGGACTCAATCCTTGGGAACTCTGGCGGGGACACAGGACAGACTCTGGTGGGGCTGTGACCTTGGCTCCTCTCTCAGGAGTGGCTGGCTGAAGTCCCCACTGAGAAAGGGGTCCAGGAAGCCCCTGGCCTGTGCTCCCTACTCAGGAAGGAGGCAGGCCCGAGACAGCAGCCAAACAGGAGCCTCTGATGTCCCAGCCCAGAGCAGGCGGGAGAGTGAACACAGCAGGACGGGGGAGGGGAGGAGGAGAGGGAAATGGCAGGGAGGGATTGGAAAGGCAGCTGGGGGAGTTAAAATATGCAGATGGAGAGATGTGCGAATGCCTGGAGAAAGGAAAGACCCGGATTCCAGGGAATGAGGGAGGCTGGGGAGCGGCCTCAGGAACCACCGTGGAGGATGCGGCGGAACCCCAACCCAGCTGAGACCCAGCCTGGGAGCGAGGGTGAACTCCAGGGCCAGGGATGCAGGGCTGGTGAGAGAGAGCCACTGCACCTGCCTCTACATTTGGGGGGATTATGTTGTGGCATGGGGGGCGCTGATCTCCCAGCTCTGGGTCTAAAACCAACCAGCTTCTGCCTCAGGACAGTGAAGCTGGAATGTGAGCCCTCAGCCCAAGGGAAAGTGAGGGGGGATGTTTCGCACACTCGCGCGTGTGTGCATGCGTGCGTGTGTGTGTGTGTGTGTGTGTGTGTGTGTGTTTTGGAGGGCATGTGCACCCCTGTGCTCTGGGCTGGGGATGGAGGCTCCTCTGCTTCTGACTTGAGACAAATCTTTTCCTTTCAGTCTCAGAGACAGGAACCTGACCGTGTGGGCTCCTACATCTCTTATTCAGCAGGAAACCCAGGACCTGGAGGATCTCGGAGTGCTCCTCCAGAGAGGAGAAACCGAGGCCAGAGGCGAAGCAAGTCAGGCCTCACCCTCAGCAGCCACACAACAGCTTGTCTGCCCTTTGCTGTGCATTCCCTCAGCACTTGGAGCACAGTTGTAGTTTGCGCTCCATTAATTTGCAAGTAGACTGCTTTGTAAGTGTTCTTTTGTCTTTTCTCCCTGGCTGTCCTGACTCCCTCACCCAACTGGGGCTCCCTGAGGGTGGGGGCTGCTGCCCCCCTCAGCCTCCTCAGCAGAGGCCCTGCCCCCAGCACCCCTGCTTGGAAAGGCTACGGGGTGCTCAGGGGGCCCCTGCAAAGAGCCAAGGGCCTTCAGGAAAGGGGCAGGGGTTTCATTCTCCAGGTGGGAAACTGAGGCTGAGGGAAGTCTCCTGGACCAGCCTGGCTCAAAAGTGGGGGAGCAGGAACCCAGATTTTATTCTCCTACCAGGAGTCTCAGCTGGCGCTGCTACGGTGCCCTGCCCCTCCGGCCTCACAGTCTTGCAGTTCCCTGGATATATGCGAGGTGAGTAAGTCTGAGGGCACAAACCAGGTCTAGTTCATCTTGATATTCCTAGGGAAGCCCGGGTTGGACTCTTTCTCCTCCCCAGAGACCCTCTCAGGAGCTTCAGGGAAGGACCAACCAAATACAAGGCGGCCAGAACTGAGCGGCTAACCTGGCTCTACCCTGCTGAGGGGCTTCTTCAGACCCTGAGGTCTGACGCAGCCAGATCTGAGGTGTGCAAGCCAGACGCAGGGCAGCCCAGAAGCTGAGCAGATCCCAGGCCCGGGAGGTTCAGAACTAGAACAATGCCCCATCACCTCCCATGGCCTCCCAAGGCTGAATTTAAGTCCCCAGAACAATGGAACACTAACCATCACCCCATTTTCTGTAAACCCAACTCAGATGCCAGCCGAGAAGGCATCACAGACCACATTTTTCCCCAGCAAATTCCAGGTTCGGGATTCAGGAGCCTTGAAGACAGAAGTCCTACCTTCCTCATTTGCCTGGTGGTCTCCTTGTGTCTACTTGCAGTCGCTGGTATTTGGGGACAGACTCAGTCCACGAGGCAGCTACGTATACAAGGGTCAGGGGCACAACAGCAATTACTCTCCCAGGTCCTGTTTAATGTTGCAACTTCCATACAAGATTAATTTTTTTTTCTTTTTGTGAGGAAGCCTGGCCCTGAGCTAACATCTGTCGCCAATCTTCCTCAATTTTATGTGGGATGCTGCCACAGCGCGGCTTGATGAGCAGTGCTAGGTCTGCACCCAGGATCCGAACCTATGAACCCAGGGCTGCCAAAGTGGAGCACGCGAACTTAATCACTATGCCACCCGACTGGCCCCAAGATTAATTTTCTTAAATCTCAGTGCTCAGTGTGCCACACCCCTGCTCAGGTAACCCCACCCCTCGACTCACCCCTCTTCTAGAATGAGGGAGGAATCATCTCCTCACTGCACACAGGGCCCCTCTTCAGCTGGCCCTGACGAGCATGCTTTGCTTCTGTCACGCTGGACTCCTCAATGTCCACACAACAGGCCCACACCCTGCCCAGAAAGCACTCCCTTCCACAGAATCCTCCCCTGCTCTCAGAGTCAGCCGCAGCCCCTGTCCTCTGGACCAGCCCCCCTACTGCTGCGCCCAGACCACCAGGGTCTCAAATGCAGCTGACCCGTGTGTGGGTCATGCCCATCTCCCTTATCAAAATACAGGCTTTCTGAGGCCAGGCCCCCAAATCTGCTCCTCCCCGGCCTCCACGCAGGGTAGGACCCAAAGACATGCTGATTACGTGATGTGATCTGAAGACCCAAGAGGCAGCCACTGCGGTAGGAAGAGCCCAGTTTTGCAGCCATATTCCTGGGCCACTCCAGGCTCTGACATTTCCTAGTGTATGACTGCAAGCAGATGAGATAACCTCTGTTTGCCTTCCTTTCCTCATCTGTAAAATGGGGATATCATAGTGTGTTGCACTGTTCTGACACCTAATCAGATTATTCATTCATTCAACAAACACTGAGCATCTACTATGGGCCAGAACTGTGCTAGATGCTGTGCAGGGCAGTAAGCAAGGAATTGACTTGTCTCCATAGAGATTACATTCTAGTGGAGCAGACAGATAATAAAGAATGAGAGAATCTCAGAGATTGACAAGTGCTGTGAATAAAAATACGGCAGTGCAGGGGCGAGGGAGTAACGGTGGCTGTCATCTGGATGGGGTGGTCGAGAGGGCCTCATCGAGGTGATGGCATTTGGGCATAGGCCTGGCTGAGAGAGGACCAGGATGTAGGAATAGTTAATATATGTTAGCCATTATTATAATTCATATTGTGGGAACAAGAAGGTCCCCAAACTGGGGAGAAGCCCCTGCTCCAGAGCCCCAGGTGGAGTGCCGCCACCCTGTCCTCATCCTGCACTGCCCCCTGGCCCAAGCACGGCCTTGAGGGGCCCCCTCCCAGGCTAGACCCCCAAGAGGGAGGGCGCCATGGCCTCATTTTACCTGCACTCCAGGCTTTTACTCACCTTGCTCCCCAGCGAGACCCTGCCCTGCTCCCTGCCCGGCCCCCAGACTCACCCTAGTCCTCAGGGCCTGTCCAAACCTGCAATGAAGACTGGCAGGCCCCCTCCCTGCTCAGCCTCTCCTTCGAGCGGCATTTCGTCGCCACGATTCAATTTCACACTCATTAGTTAATAGAATCACTCTATCATGGTTATCATTGTCTTCCTTTATTTCTCTACAGTCATGACAAGTATATGTACTCAGAACATCCCTCTGAGGGAGGCAGAGAGTTAGGACTATTTGTATTTTATAAACAGAGAAACTGAGGCTCAAGGAGGTGGTGATTTGCCTTATGGTGGATGCCTCAAAGGGGCAGCACTGGCCCCACATCTAGTCTTCCCACAACACTCCTCAGACTCTCTCTTCACAATTGGTCCTGCACCATGTACTAACAGAGCGCATTCGCACACACGCACATGTGAACACACATGCACACACACATGCATACAGACACGCAACACTCCAGAACCGCCAGCTCCTTAGAGCAGGGCTGGCCTGCCTGGGAGAGTCTGGACAAATCAGGGCAGGGAGGGCTGCCAGCTCCTCCTCAGTCCCTTGCCCAGGGCCAGCCGGTTCCCCTTCCGGGGCCCCCTCCTCCCTGATGGTGGCCCCTCTGTGCTGGCTGCCCCAACTTACTTCTCCAGCACGGACATGACGATCGGAGGTAGCACCAGGATGGGCATGGGGAGGACCACTCGCGTCAGCGCCGTCTCCAGCAGGGCCTGAGGGTCAAGCAGAGGCTGTGGTGAGTGGGGGTCCTGGGTGGGGGACAGATACTTGGCAACAAACCCCACCCCAGACTCTTAGGTGTGTGTACTGCTGCTAAGCACATCTGGCCAAATGGAATAATTCACGGAATTGTTCATGAAGCTGTATTCCAACAACAGAAAAAGCCCCCCCCACCACCACCACTCCCGCTTCCCACCACATGCATTTGAAAAGAGCAGATCCCTGTCACCTGCCATGTGGGGGGTAGGGGTGGCAACACAGAAGCAGCCCCAGGAAGGGGCCTGTGCCCAGGGAGGTGCCTCGGTGGCAGGGTGCAGAGGCTGGGGAGGAAGCATATGGAGGACTTGAGATGCTCTAAAAACAAAACAGGCGCTGGAAGGACCAGAACAAACAGCTGGGGCCTGCTGAGCCACGTGAGACTCATGGTGCCGAGGGAGGACAGAAATTCTGGGATTTACTTTTTCTTTCTTTTTGACATCCCTTAAACTCAGAGATCTGGAAGATCTTGCATCTCCTGGCTCTGGATGAGAGTCTTTCTTAGTGACAAGAGGTTGGCTTTGTAAGGGAGAAATGCTTCTGCTGCATGTCTGCTGTGTCTCCTACAGGGGCTCCCTTGGGATTCCGGGGGCTGGGGGCTCGGTCAAGGCACAGTTCAGTGGCAGTGCTGCAGTCTGACGGTCACTGTGGGGAGTTCCTTTAACCCCACGGGCTCCCGCCCCTCAGAGAAGGCTCCAGGAATGGCTTGTAGCCCATGGATCCCTGGAGGCTTCCCCCGGACAGCAAGGGGCTGACCAGTCAGGCCAAAGGAAGCCTGGGGCTGCAGAAGAGCTTGGGGTCCCCTGCTGTTTGGTCCACAAGGAGGAGTTATCATGGTCAGCCTCCCTCACAGCCACTCAGGGAAGAGGATAGGGCTGGATAGGTTGGGGTCAGGCAGGAAACTAAGGCCAAATCCCCTGTGATGATGGGCTAAGGGTTGAAAATTTCTTCCAGGAGCTTGGGTCCTTCATGATCAGCCTCAGGAAGGCCTGGGAAAGGGTCCCTCCAGTCTCCTGAACAGGCAAGGGAATGACAGGGACCCAGAGCCACTGCAGAAAGCAGAGGATGCAGTGTTGACATTGGCACCCCTGAGCCCGGTGCCCCTCACAAGCCTTGGACAGGTTTTCCCTGAGACCAGTGGGGAGGGGAGGACAGGGACAGAGAGGGGTCTGCCCACACTGGAGGCTGTGGAGAAGGTCTCACTGACAGAGGAAGACTCAGGGCCCCATGTGGGAGCTGTTGAGGGACAGTGGCTGGAGCAGAGGTGAATGTTCATAGCTGACCCCTCCCCGTCCCAGCACCGGGAGGCCAGAGCAGGACAAGCCACTAATCGCCATTAGGATAAAGGCTGGAAAGCATAGGGAGATGCACAGACTGGAATTTTTTCTTTTTAATTACAAGTGGTAGAGTGGGTGAGGCTGGTGAAACCACAAGTAAAAGAAGGCCTTCTTATAATAAAATATTCTTCTCCAATCCACCCCTGTGGCTTCCTGCAAGCTTGGAATCCCTCCACCTGGGCCACACTCAGTCCCCGGGGAGGTATCACCCGCAGAAGGGCCTGTTAGCACAGAACCACAAACCACCCACTCCCAGGCTTCCTCTTCTTACCCAAGAGGATATGAAGGCCCAGGGAGCAAGGCCCTAGGTCCTGGGGAGGAGAAAGCAAGCTCGGAGTGGGGTCGGGGGGTTCCTCTGCCCTCACCAATTAACAGATCAGAGAAACTGGGTCCTGAGGGGCTGGGACAAGAGATGGGGTGTTTCACAGTGGTGATGAGAGGGTGGTTGGAGGGGACAGGCATAGCTGGGACCAGATCTTGAGGCCTGGGGCACATACAGATGGGAAGTGGGGACGGGGTGAGAAGGAAAGATCCAGAGGACACAGAGGGCATGCTGTGGACAGCAGCCCCTGAAGAATGAAAACATTTATGGAAAATCAACCCCCTCCTGTTCCTGGCCCCGCATCAACCCCCTGAGCCCCTGGGCAGACCCACATGTCTGGCTGCAATCTTGGAGGAGCCCACGAGGTTGCCATCACCATCCAGGACATCGATGCCTTCCTGCAGCTCCCCGTACCGCATCAGGACCACATTGCAGATATTGGCACTGGCTGGAGAGAGAGAGGGGAGCAGGGAGCAGGACTGAGGGGTGAGGATGGCGTTCCATCTGCTGGAGAAGACTACTGGGCTCCACCCTCAGCCCGGCCTCCCTACCCCAGGCAACAAAGGTTCTGAGTAAGTGCCGAGTTCAAATGCGGTGGGCAAAGGTGTGGTTCTGCTGCTCATCTGCCTATCAGCCTGGTGAGGGACTTGGGGGCCCTCGGGAACCTGATGAGCAACGGTGGAAAATAACGAGTGTTAGGGAGGAAGGGGAAACTGTTCAGGGGCTTAGAGAGCGACCAGCGATCAAGGATGCTGCTTGCCTCTCCTCGGGAGCAGGCCCCGCAGGCAGGCGAAGTGGATGCCCATCTGGGAGGGCTCTCTGGCCTGAAGATGCATCATTAGTTCCTGACGCTCCACCATCAGCAACTCAGTCCCTAGGGCTGCCTTTCTGGGCATCCTCTTCAAATGCCAGCCCTCTACATTCAGTCCCTTGTTCCTCTGAGTGAATCAAGATCCCAGAGATTTGCTTCCCTGACAGCAGGTGCCAGAGCAGGCAGGAACCTCAGTGTTCACCCAGCACCACCCCCTCATCATATGGATGGAAAATTGAAGCTCAGGGTAGGGGGTGACATCTGAGGTCACACAGCAAAGTGGGACAAAGCTGAAAGGCTACAGTGCCCAGTCTTTTGGTTACCCAGGAGATGGGAGAATTTGGGGGAGGGGGGGGTCAGGCAGAGCTAAAGGCACACCTCCTACATTCTTGCTTCAGATGGTTGAGTTTCCTTCTTTGGCCATGCCCCACCAATCTCAGCTGAGATCATGGGGACCTGGGCAGAGGGGAGGGTTCTTGGCTCCTCAGTTAAGCGCTGGATCCCGGAGTTTGTGGGCCACCCATCATCTGGTGACCAGCACAGGGAGGCTCTTTTGGCTCCTCTCTCCTGGGACTCACATGGCTGGGCCTGGGCCCAGGGCCAGTACTGGTGCCGACCTCGCCTGAACTCCTCCAGCCCTGCTCCAGGATGGAAGTGGGGGGACTTGGGGGTGGTGGGCGGGTGGGGAGTGGGGGGTGACAAATGTGGAGCCCGCCTGCTTCACTCCTCCCCCAAAAGCGCTTTGCTGTGTTTAAAGTTTTAATTTTTGCTAATTAATGTCAATTAATTTTGTATAATGAGTGTTTAATTTTGGGGAGTGTGTGAGCCTGGGAGCGACTGCAGTTCTGGGCTGTGAACGCTGATTAGCATCAACACCTGCTGCTTCCCCACTCCCTCCAGTGGGGGGGCACCGGGGTTTGGGGAACTGGAGGGCGGCAGGGCCTCGTGGGCAGGTGGAGTGGGAGGAGGACCACAGATGCTCCTGGTGCCCGAGCCAGCGCTAGGGAGCAGAGTGGTCCAGGGTGCTCACTGCTGTGGGACAGGGGTCTGCAGGTGAGGGGCGGCTCAAGACTCTGGGGGTCTCCGAGCCTCAGTCTCCCGTTTCAATAAAGTGGGGAGGTGGAACAAACAGAGGGGAAGACCGAGATGCTCTGCAGTCTTTGGAGAAGAAAAGCAGGAACCAAAGGCAGTTTTAAAATGTATTTACAGCACATATGCCATCTTTGAGGAGCTCTCGCGTTTCCACACGACACTCAGCTGCAGTGGTAACCACGGGCAGACCTCTTCTGCATCAGGTCCCTCCTGTCCCCACACCAGGCATGCTCACCTGTCTCAAACAATGGCTCTCAAGTGGGGGCGATTTTGTGAGTCATTTGGCAACGTCTGGAGTCATCTTTGATTATCACGACCTGTAGTGGGAGTGCTAGTGGCATCTAGTGAGCAGAGACCAGAGATGCTGCTAAACATCCTACAATGCACAGGACAGCCCTCACAACAAAGAATTATCTAGCCCAAAATGTCAGTAGTGCTGATGTTGAAAAACTTGTCTTATATACATCCAGAGACTGAGAGAATTAGGAAGCTGAGTCTGGGGTAAAGGAGGAGAGGTTGGGAACCTGGGTTTTGGCCCAGCTGGGCTTGGGTTCCGACCCTAACTCTGCATCTCACCCTCAGAGGTAAGCCCCTGCCAGCCCCAGGGGCTCCCAGGGCTCAGGGCCCACAAGGGCCCCCAGAGTGGCCTTGGGAAGGGGGCACCTGGCCTCTGTGTCAGTGACACGCCCTCTAGTGGAGGCAGGAATGCTCTATATCCCTCAGGCTCCTGGGACAGCCAGGCCCTCAGTTCCCAGGAGGGCCAACAAAACCATTGGAGAGGATCTTGGCGTTTTCTGTCCTGAAAGGCATCAGTCTCTGCCCTCAGAGAACCGCCCCCCCCCCACCCCCCCCATTCCAGGTTGGGAAAGGCTACAGGAATGTGGTCCACGGGATGAGCATCTGCTTAAAGCTAGAAGCCGCTGGCCGACACTCTGTGAACTCCACCCCCTGCCCAGCCTCATGGTGGCACCTCGCTTGCTCTCTGCAATTTCCAAATGTGCAACGTAACCACAGCAGGACAGGGCAAGACTTGGTTCAAATACAAAACCACTTGAGACGAAAGATAAAGCCTGAAATGAGCTGAAAACCCAGTTTCTCTCCCCTCAGACAAGCCCCTCCAGAACACTTTTTGGGATGACAACACTCCCCTCTCATCTAAGCTGCCTGCATGGAAAAAAGACAGAGAAAACCCTAAAAGCTTCAGAATGATGGCGCCCCCCAGCCTCCTCCCTCGGAAAACCCACAGTTCTTACTGCCTACTCCAATGGCACATGCCCTCTAATCTCTTCTCTCAACTGTGTACACTGGTAGTCCAATTATTGAGCACTTGCTGTATGCACAGGTTACTAGCCATCCCTGCCTTTGAGCACCGAGAATGCCAGTCTGCTTCAGTGATTTCATTTCCATGATCTCATCTAGAATTTTCAATTCTGCTATATTCCTTTCAAACCCTCCCTGGTCCCTCCCATCCCACTCCTGGCAAGTACAGCTCTGGAGACACCGACACTGAGAGCCTAAGCAAATGAAAAAGAGAGGGAGAGAGAGACCAACCATGGGCCATGGGTCTCCTTTATAGCCCACCAGCAAGATCTATTATTGACACTACCAGCAGGTTAATTAAGCAGTTTGTTAGTGATAATGTTAAGAAAGCTGGCACATTTTCAACTCAGATTGACACCATTCAAGACTCAGGCGTAACTGATGTTGGAGCAGCGATGCTGGGAGATGTCACAGGATGAGAGAGAGAGAGAGCGAGAGAGAGAGGGAGAGAGATTGCTTCACACTGATGGCAAGTTCAGTGTCAAGTCCTGAGGAAAATATGCTCTGCACTGCTGCAGGTGTTCTTACATCAGACCCATCGCGGTGCAAAATCATGCAGATTGTGAACAACTAATGAAGCACCGCGTGAAAGGGACAGTGTAGGGAAGAAGAAAGAGCAGTAGGCAGAAAGACACATGCACAAGAAAGTTCTCAAAAAGACGACTACAGGCGAGCTTGCCCCCTGAACCAGCACAGGAACAGACACACAGATCGATGGTGTTAATAGTCCAGAAACACACCCACCAGTAGGGGAAATGAGGCTGTGGTAAAGCAGTTGTATTAACTCGCAGGGCAAGGACCGTTCAGACACAGAGGCAAAGCAATGGGCTATTCGTTTGGAAAATAAAATACCATAAGTCCTCTGTTCTAAGATGCATTTTCTCATATTTTAATGTGCTAAAAATCATGATGTGCCTTACAATGGGGGGAACCTTACCTGCTCCCCATCACAACTGCCTATGCATGGGTGAACTTGGCCATGTGTAGAGGTATCTGTTCGTTCAAGTGTCACCTCAGCTGCCTACAACAATCCAGACAGAATTTGAACTTAAACTTAGATTCCTAATTGTTGCCTAAAACATCTTTTTAAAACTTACACTATAATGGAGCACGGACATGAAAAGTTATTGTACATGCAGAAGATCGTCTGCCAGCTACCAGGCAATGCAATTAAAGGCAGCAGAAATTGCCAAACCATAGATAGCTACCCTAAAGAAATGCTTGCCCATATGCACAAAGAGACATTTACAAGGATGTTAATTATAGCACTGTTTGTAAGAGCAAATAATTAGAAACAACCTAAATGTCCACCATTAGGAAACTCACACGGGAAGATCTCCAAGACAAACTTATATGAAAAAAGCTACTGATTATGTACAGGATGGTTTACTGAATGTTAAACCTTGTGGCTGGTATACACACATATGTGTGCATAAATCCACAGGTAACGTTTTGGGAGGTTTACACCTCAGAGCGCGATCCCCTTGAGGAAGGGAACTAAATTCAGCAATTAGGGACTGTTGAAGGACTTCCACTTTTTTCCCCTAAATTTTTCTATACGGTTTGCAGTTTTATAATGAGAACATAATCATGCTTTATTTGCCTACAAAGTGAAAAACAATTGCCAAACTTCTCAAAGTAGATCCTGAAAACGTTCCAGCCAGCAGGGTTTGGCGTGACCTATTCACGGGTCCTACACTTAGGCATCTCTATATCAGAAACTTCGTAAAGCAGCTGATTAACTTCAGGAATGTTTTTTCTTTCAAGTAAAGAAAAAAAGGAAACCACAAGTATAAATATATAGGAAATGCAGACAAAAAATTCCCAATATTTTTTTATGTGCTTTGAAATTACACTTTAAAAGGGGCTGAAAGGGTCACGATTAGAGGCAGGGATTACCAAAAGCAGTGGTGGCCACGATGCTGGGTTTAACCACCAACGTCCAAAAGAGAATCGGAAGATGTGAAAAAGGCTGAGACTCCAGCTCTGTGGCATTGAAGAACGTGACTTGGATTGAATATGTAGCGAATGCTTGTTTATTCTGTCAAATGAACATGAAATATAGTTCTCTCCTCTTCTGAAAGGCCATTATATTCATGCCTCTTATAACTGAGCCATCTTAGACTTGAGAAATACGGCGTTTGATACCTATTTATGAACCATGTTACAATAAATGAGGAACTGGGAAAATATATTTATTATATATGACAAAGGGCTACTAATATTGATCTGTGGAGGGTCACCGACTCCCAATAGCTGTTCTACTCCCAAAAGATTAGTCTAAACCAATTGTGATAACCCTGCCCTTGCCGGTAATTGATTTAGGAAGGGAGATGTGGCCCATCCTAGCCAACGAGAGATGTCTGTAGGGGACTTCTGGGAAAGGTCTCCTCCCAGCTAAGAACAGGTGGCCTGTCCCCTGGACAGCAGTGGGTTCTGGATGCGATGCCTGAATTACTGCTGCCATCCTACAACCATGAAGGAAGCGAGCCTGAAGATGGAGGCCCTGGCAGAGCAGAGACGGAAGAAGGGCCCTGGACGCCTCACTCTGGACTCGACCTTTGTAACGTAATGCATTTCTTTATTACTTAAGCTGGTTTGAGTCTGTTACTTTCAGCTAAAAATATCCATAAAATATATACAGAGCTTTAAAAATTATTATGGAAAAGATACAGTGATTGAAGTCACAGAAAAATATTCAAGTAGGAATTCATAAAAGAAATATTAAAAAATCAATGAACATGAACTCAATCGATAGATTTTTGAATTTAAGAAAAAAGTCAACCTGCAGGAGTTTTTACCTGTTTTGGAGACTAATCTGCATTGGTTAAATGCTTTACAAATAGCTATTCCAGGCGTGTGGCTTGCTTCCTCACTTTGTTGATGGTGTCTTCAGTCACAGAGTTTAATATGTAGTCAAATAAGTGATCCTTTCCTCTTCGGTATATAATTTTTGCGTCATCAAGAAACTCTACCCCTACTCCAGTGTTCATCTATATCTTCTTCTAGAAGTTTTCACATCTTATTTTTCACACTTAGGTCTTTAATCTATCTGGAATTTATTTTTGTATATGGTATGAAATAGGGATCTCCTTCTTTCTCTCTCTCTTCTATTTGGAAACCTAAATGCTCAATACAGTTAAGAAAACATTCTCAACCACACTGGAAGCTGGAAAATTGCAAATTAAAATGAGAAAAGAACTATTTCAGATGGACAGGAATTTTTAAAGATTGATAATACCAAATGTTGAAGAGGTGTCGAAGAGGACGGAGGGAAACAAAAATCCAAACCCTGCAGGCAGAGTACAAGCCAGCGAGCTCATTCAGCAATTCCAGTAAAACTGGGGACACGCGCCCTCTGACATTTCTCGGTACAGCTCCCAGACTGGTCTCTCAACACTGGCTGCACAGTGAGACCAAAACTGAGGGAGGGCCCAGAATACCCCTGCCCTGGAGAAACTCCCACCCATGTGCACAGGGACCCACGTACAAGGTTGTTTAGTGCAGTGCTGTGTATAATAACAAGAAACTGGGAACACCCAAATGTCCCCAGTTAATCAACTGTGGAATAGTCATGCAGCAGAACGCCCAGAGCAGCCAAAATGAATGTATATGTATTAACATGGATAAATCTTAATGAAAAGTAAGTTTTAAAAGGATATATACAGTACAATACAGTTAATGCATTTAATGTAGTTAATGTAAATTTAAAAAACACATAAACATAAGCTGGCCGGGTGGCGCAGTGGTTAAGTTCATGCTCTGCTTTGGTGGCCCAGGGTTCGCAGGTTCGGATCCTGGGCGTGGACCTACACACTGCTCATCAGGCCATGCTGTGGCGGCTTCCCACATACAAAATAGAGGAAGATGAGCACAGATGTTAGCTCAGGGCCAATCTTCCTCACCAAAAAACCCCCACATAAACAATACAATTTCTGGTTTGTAGTACATACACATATGACACAATATAAAAACATAAATGGGCAGGATGCAAGTCAACAGCCATCCCACCAGGGAGAGAAGGAAGGGACCAGAATCACAAAGGTGAAGGGCACAGAAGGCTTTGGGTGCATCGAACATTTTTTTTCTCTATTTCCTATAATATTCCATGTGTTTGAAATAATATTTCATAATTTAAAAAAAAAACAGCCACAGACTGAATTATTGTGGCTGTTAAGAAGGATAAGTTGGAGTTCTATGATTACCATGGAAATACATCCAAAACTCATTGTAAGGCTAAAAAGCAGTTTACAGATTTTTCTTTTAAAAACTTGAGAATTTGGGGAGTTTCACAACCCATATTGAAGTGTCACAAACTCAGGACTGGGAATTTCTGGACTGAAAAATCGGCCTGTAAATGTAGGTGTAGGCTGACTCTGAAGTTCAGGGTCTCTTAATAAAAGATTCCTGCTAACACATTCATCTCCTGGAAAGCTCTTTTTTAGCACAGCTGCTCCCTAGCTTGAGATTCTTCAGTGGTCCCCATGAGCCATGAGACAAAGCTTGAACTCTCAGCTAATATCCAGGGCTGCAGACCCCCTCGCCTCCCTCTTCCCCAACAGGCCCGGCTCCTCCTGCACCCCTAAACCCTCTTCCCCTGCCTTGTGCTTCCCCACCTTCTCTGCCTCTGGATTTCAGGATTTATAAAATCTCTGAGTTGGAAGGCCAATGATTCAATAAGCATTCTCTGAGCACCTACTCTATGCCAGGGCCTGGGCAAGCCACCCAGAAGCAGGTGACTTGGTCACATGTGCATGACCTTCACACTTTCTTGGGCCAGGCAGCTACACGGACACTTCCCTAACCCAGGGCCAGGCAGCTCATTCCAGTAACAGTCAGTTTTCCAGAAGATCCTGCTGCTCTGTGGGACTCCCATTTATCAGTGCTCCTCTCGATGCGTGGAGTCCAGAACTAAACCAACTCCTGTGTTCTGGGTAGCTTGTCTCCAGTGACGCAGCTGCAGTCCAAGGGAGCCTCATCAGAGCCACCCACCCCGCTGCAGGCCTACTCAGCCCACAGGGTCCCCGGGGCTTTATCCTAACGATTCAGCCAAGGAAGCTCAGGCCACCTACACTTGTGCAGCTGCATTTTCTGAACAGTAAGCCTTCTAACAAAGCTGTGAGACCCTGGGTCCTGGTGCTCTTGCCCATGAATTCACAATCACTGCCAAGTTGCTGTCCTGCTCCTGAAATGTGACCCAGAGTCACATGTGACCAAGGCAGTTACAAAGTAACTGAAGGGGACGAGACTGAAGACAGAGCCCTAGGACATTCCACTGGAGACCTCCCTCTGGCTGACTTGGCCCCACTGCCCATGTCCTCATGGGGCCTGACATGCACCAGGGGCTCATGCCAGTCTGGAGCTGCCTTCAGTTCTGGCACCCAGCCCAGCCCACCCATCCTTCCAGATCCAACCCAGAAAAGTTGGAGGATGTGCCCAGGATGACCTGGTGAGTGGTGGACCCACTGGTCATCGTCCCTAGGCCTGCCAACTAAGAGTGGATGACAGTGTTAGTGAAAACTTATGTAAGAAAACAGAACATTCAAAAACCAATTTTAAAAATGAAAGGAAAAACAGAGTAATGTCTAAGAAGCCACAAAAGGTGGTCACCAATGTCATCAGGGTGGGGTTCCACTGTGGGTGCCCAATTTCGAGCCTTTTCTGCCAAAGCACTCATTTGATCACCAAACAAACCCACATTGAACACTGACTGTGTGCCAGGCACAGAGGAGGCCTGGAGGTAGGTGATGGATGACTCCCTGTCCTGTGGAGCTCACAGTCTGATGAGGGTGGCAGAGTTGGAAAGAAAACAGGCAGTTCCACAAGAGACATAGGCACACACAGGGGGCTGTGCTCTAATGCTGATGGCGCTACCACGGAGGGCTTCCTGGAGGAGTGGTATCTGAGTGGAGAAATGAAAGCCTGGCAGCCAAGGGAAGGCAGAGGACAGGGCTGAGATAGTGGCAAAGAGCAGGGACTCCAGGCAAGCAGGGCCATGTGCAAAGGTGGGGGGCCCAGTGGGAGAGGCAGGAAGGGAGATCACAAGATTCACCACAGCTGCAGTGGGGTACTCGTAGGGGCAAGCCCAGGGGCCAGGTCAAGGAAAGGACTCGTGGGCCTCCAGAGGAGCCTAAAGGCCATGGACACCACATCATCACTGACCTGGATGGAGGCAGCGTAAGTCGAGAGGCCCAGGACACAGCTGACACAGATGCACGCTGCTGTCTTTTAAGCACAGGGGATGAGGGATGGGAGAGGAGCAGGCTGGGGACTGACCCTTGGGGCTCGGGCACACTGCTTTGGCCACCTCCCGGACGGGGCAAGCAGGGCAGATTGAGCACCAAGAGAGGAGCAGTGGGGGGGAATCAATGACACTGAGACCCACGTGGGCAAAGGGGAACATGGAGATGGGGCAGGTATGGGGCACACTCCTGTGAACGAACAGAAGACCTTCTCCCAGTGATTGCCCAGACACCCTGAGGACCGCTGGGGAATGCAGAGATGTTTTCATGGTGATGAAATAAGCTGTGACATTTAATGCAAGGGACTGCTGCGGACCGCACAGGAAGAAGTCATTTCCCAGCAAAGGGAGGATGAGGCTGGCATTTCTGGTCCATGCAGGAAGGTATTCCCTGTGCGAAGAGTTGGCTGGCTGGTGATGAGGCTCAGGCCTTCCCCGCCGGGTGCTCAGAGCCCAGATGGGGGTCTTTATGAGCAGGTAATGCTGCTTGTCCCCTGCTCTGTGGGGATTCAGCCAGGCAGCCTGGGCGTGACCATCAGAGCTTCCTGCCCTCACCCTGCACACACACACACACAGAGCCTGGGTACACAGATGTGCTTGCCAGGTGATATCTGGGGTCCCCACCTCTCAGCTCCTGGCTGAAGCCCCTGGCCTGCCCATTCCTGACAAGGTATGTCTGCTCCTCCTGCCAGTGCCCCGTCATACCACTCAGGACCTGGCACACCCTCCTGCGGGTCACTCCTCCCAACCCCCACCCCAAGGCCTCACAGGAAGGCTGTTTGTGGGGCCTGCCTCCCCTAGAATGGACTCTGCTCATGGAGACTGGTGGCTGGACCTGGAGGGGTGTATTTTTCCGATGCCTCCCCGATTGACCTTTAATTACACTGTTTGCCCAGCTCCCCAAACCATTAACTTCCACCTCGCAGCAACTGCACGTCAATTAATGGAGGGCCTGCTCTGAGCTCCAGCTCCTGAACACAATTAAGCGCGACAGTCCACAAATAAGAAAGAACTGGAGAATTAATTAAGGTCTAAACAAATTAATTACCAGTCCCCAATCGATTCTGATGCCAGCACACATGCTCCTGCGCTCACCGTCTCTCCTAACATCTCCGTGCATAAATAGAAACTGAGATTTCCCACATGATTGCTGTTCTAGACCAGGGCAGAGCCGGGCTCCAAGACCACCTTGAAGGAGAGGAGGGGCCGTGGTGAGTGTCCTCGGGGCTTCCCATGTACTCAGCACACATGTGTGCACATGTGTCAGTTGCGCACACACACACACACACACACACCTCTGGCTGAAAAACCAGGGTGAACTTGAAGGTGGAGGGCTCCTGGTGGGACCAGTGAACAGCCCCGGCTGCCTCTGGACGACCTCCCTCGGTTTCTGGGCTGCAGGGGTGAGGGGATATCCAAGTGGGCTTGAATTGGCCCTGGGCTGGGCCTGGTAGGCCTGGTCTTTGGCCAGCTCAGGATAACTTTCAGCAAGTCTTAATTTGTTTATTCTCCAGTAAAATGGGGATGGCTCACTCTGCCATAGGGTCCTCCCAGAGAGAGAATGAGGAGAGTTGAGGGGGAACAGAGGCCTGCTGGGGGAAATTGCAGAGCCCCTGGAGTACCAGGATCTGCAAACCCAGAGGAGGCCTGCAGTGACTGTCAGGGAGGTCTCAGTGGGAAGCAGCTGAAGTGGGGTCTGGGCCAAGGCTAGAGAGAGGTGGGAGTGGCAGGGTCAGGTTTGGTGACCAGGTATCCCGTGTCTGGAGCCTCGTGCCCCTGTCTTGGGCAGCATGTGGGGTCCAGAGAAGAGAGGTCTCCTCCCACCTCCCAGACTCCAGGCTGCAGCAGGGCAGGAGCAGCTGGGCAGAGCAGAGGGAGGAAGCCACTGACTCCTGGGAGCCTCCTTGTTCCCCAGACCTGAGTGCCCAGGCTGCCCAGGAGGGAGGGAGGGGGGAGGTGGCCTCTGAGCACAGGGCACACAGGCCCCTTCAGGACCCCCCTCCCCTGAAGACTCCCTTCTGCTCCATCCCCTTCCCCACACACATCCCAACAACCAGGGCTTAACCTGATCACTTCCACTTGCCTCAACCTACTTCCCGTGTGCACTCATGGCTCTGTGAGTCCTGTCTCCCCATCAGGCCAGGGGGCCAAAGGGGCACAGGACCCTCTACAAGGAAAAGCAGGTCCTGAGCAAGCTTCTTGGTGGTCCTAATGGTGGCTTGGCCCAGTCTGGCCTACTCTGCTGTGAAAAGCAGGTGAATACCTGGCAAGACCTAGGCCTTGCCAGCATGCAGTGGGTTTAGAGATGCTCTGTCTAAGCCTGGGGACAAGGTGGAGGGAGGCCAGTGCAGGGACTAGATGGTGGCCTGAGAGGACCAGGCGCTTTTGAGCCCCTGGAGGGTGAGGGGCATCCTGTTCATCTCATACACCACTGTGTCAGTGTTGACCAGGGAGTCGGTAAGCACCCATTCGCAGATAGCCCTGGGATGGACATCAGGTGCCAGAGAGACAGAAGCCTGCACGTCGGGGAGGAGAGCCTGGGGCAGGGCGTGGAAGGTTGGCAGGCGTACAGGCAGGACTTGGGCAATGGGCCTGAGGAAGCAGCCAGAAGGGGTTGCTTCTCTCAGGATCCTGGTAAGCTAGGGCTATCAGACTGTAAACCACACTGGGCGCAACCTGTGCAACTGGCTGGGGATGCATGGCCCAGCCCTCAATAGGGGCTGGGCCAGTGTGAGGGGGCTGCAGGCTCCTCCCTGAGAAGAACACAGGAGAGGAATCAGGCTGGAGCCCAAAGAGGGATAGGTGAGAAAGCCTTAGGTGAGGATGGCAGAAAGGGTCAAACCCAAAAGCAGGGACTCTCCTCCTAAAGGGGCCACAGAGAGGTTAAAACCTTCCCCAAGGTCACATAGCAAGATGGCCGGCAGAGCAGAGCTCGAATGGGCCGCTGGCGAAGCACTTGTATGAAGCTTGACTCAAGGACAGATTACATCTCAGCCGAGACCCAGATCCAGTCCAGTGCAGCTGAGAGCTGCCCCCTTCTCAGGCTGCATTTGACCCTCCAGCCTGGGACGGCGAGGAACACGAGATTGGCGGCCGGCCGTATTCACTCAATTAGGCCCCTTAACAAAGTCTGATCTAAAGAGTTATTCCATTAATGGTCCGCGCCAGAAATAGCTGAGGGTTCATTAAAAGTGTGGAGTTGCTATAGCAATTATCTGGGTTGGCTGAGGCTCAGCCGGGCGGTTGGTCCTGGGAGTTCATTAGCCTCTGGGCCATCGAGGGGGTGGGGCTGCCCAGTAATGATCTCCCACCTTCTCACGGGGGCTTTTTCTGTGCTTCAAAGCACTTTCCTATGAATAGAATCCATTCTGTGGTCTCATTTGATCCTCCCACAGCTCTGGGCTGTAGGAAGGTAGGTACAGCTGCCCCCATCTTACAGATGGGGAAGCAGAGCTGGAGGTAAAGAAGAGGGTCAGGACCACGAGCCTGGGCCTGACTCCTGGCTCTCCAGACTGGGCCTTGGCCTCCCAAACCTACAGGGCCCACAATACCCAGGGACACGAACACTAGACCGGCAGGAGCTTCAGATCTTCCTTTACGCCGGCAACCACTGTGACCATCTGGTAAGGCCTGTGTACCCCTCTGCAAATAATATCTCCAAATGCATAAAACAAAATATTTAGGATTACAAAGAGATTATATTGAAATAAGTTATCAAAATATTTTTTCAATTGTGATATTGTGCTTTTTAATAAATGAATTATAAAACATTACCAGTGGATTGATTAAATATCATAATTTTAGGGGCTGGCCCCGTGGTGTAGTGGTTAAGTTCAGCGTGCTCCACTTCGGCAGCCCAGGTTCACAGGTTTGGATCCCGGGTGCAGAACCACACCACTCGTCAGCCACGCTGTGGTGGCAACTCACATACAAAATAGAGGGAGTTTGGCACAGATATTTGCTCAGGGTCAATCTTCCTCAGCAAACAAACAAACAAAAATCATAATTCTGAATTAGTATTGAACATAATTGATACTTTAAGATTTCTGGAACAACTGTATGTGACATGAAAATATCTGTGATTTCTATTGGTGACAAAGTCACAGGTCTTTCTTATTACTGTGGTTTGCTGCCTACATTCATAATGGAATGAAATGTTAAATTTCAATTAGAGGTTAGTGTAAATATTTTCCCCAACCAAGTTCACAGGATCCACTGCATTCTGTCTACTGACCCTTTGGGGCTCTGGGGGCCACAGGTTAAGCATCCCTGTGCCAAAAGCAGAATCCAGGCATAGAGCTGGTCAGCAGGGCCCCTGTCACCCTTACTTCTATCTCCACATGTTTTGTTCCAGTTGCCCCAGCCAGGAGACCCCTGGTGTCAGGAGCAGTGTGGAGGGGCAGCCTGCAGCCCCGCATGCCCAGGCGTGGTACACGCACGCCATGCACATGCACACAGACCTCCGCGCCACGCAGGTCTTACCTACGGCAGGGAAGGGCACAAATCGCTGGACGAGAAGGCGGGTGGCCGGGGTAAACTTGTTGGCTTTCTGCACCAGGACATTAAGGCCCACCTTAGAAAGAGAAGAAAGTGCATGTGCTCAGCGGCCTGTGGCAGGTAGGGCAGGCTGGGGAAGAGTGAGGGGCACCGTGTTCCCGTGCATTTGCTCCCCAGACCCCTGACCCTCAGGATCACTGATGTTGCAGAGCTCCAGTGTGGCTATTCAAAGCACCACTGCCCAGTCATCCTAGTTGACCAGTGCAGGAGAAAGAGGGAGGTGAGAAACATCAGCCACACACACACACACACACACACACAAACTCTCTGGGGAGGGGAGAAGGGATGGTGGGGTGGTCGCTGTTAGAACACATAATCTGCAAATAAACAAAGTGTAGGAACGCTTGATTTCCAGCCCAGCCTCTAAGTCCACCTTTCTGAGGCCCCACTGTGGGCCCAGGCATGGGCCTCACCAGACCACCAGGGCTCAGAGAGGGAGAGCCACACACCTGCCCACAGGTGACTGAGGGCTAAGCCAAGCAGCCCAGCGCAGGGCAGGGGGTGCAGTGGATATCCTGGGCTCACTGCCCGTCTTCACTCAGATCCCAGCTCCCCTCACCCAGCCCAGGACATTGGGCCCCTCCTCACTTTTGTCTTGGGTTACCCCACTCCAGTCCATCCCCTTATCTTTCTAGAACATAGGTCCAATCACATCCACCACCACCAGCTCCTCTCCACAACCTGTGTGAGCAGGTACCGTCTCCTCCACGTGGCAGTCTTGGCCTCCATAACCTCATTCCCCACTCCCCCAGCACCCCATATCTCGCCTCCATGAGTCCAGCCTGCTGCTCATCAGATGCCAAGTGAGCTTTCCAGCCTTGGGGCCTTTGCCCAGGCTGGTCCCTATGCCCGGAATGCCCTCCTTCCTTTGCTCAGTCCACACCTGTTCTTTAAGGCCCACCTCTGAGATCCACCTCCAGTGTCACTTAGTAACAGTAGGAGTCATTTACTTTTCTCTGCCTCAGTTTCCCTGTCTGTAAAAAAGGAATAGTAATATTTATAGCATCCCGGGGCTGTTATAAGAATGTACGTAAAGTGTTTGGCACGAGCTTGGCGCATTAGAGGTCTCAATAAATGAAGCTACAAAGGAAGGATGTTGCCTCTCCCAGGCAGAAAGTCGCTTCCTTGCACATCACCAGCCCCTCCTTCCTGGCACTCAGTACACACTCATGGGTGTGATGCGCCCCCGCACTGGGACAGAGGGGCCGCGCCACTTTCATCTTTCCATGCCCAGCACTTAGGGCGGTGGATGGCATGTAGCACATGCACATACACTGTGACTGAGGGATGAAGGCCTCAGCCAACAAATAGATGGAGAGATCAGCACAGACTGGAAAGCGGGCTCCTCGGAGACGGGGAAGGGAGGCTAGTCGAGGTGGAGGAAAAGGACCGTTTGGTGGGGAAAACATCATGAGCACAGACATGGAGAGATAACGGTAAGATGCATGTGGCCAGACCAGAAGATGGACATAGAGAGGCCTCTGCTCCCCAAAACTGAGGTCAGAGCCAGCCCCTGCCCTGTAGACCTTTCCTGGGAGGAGGAACCACAGGGGCTGCCGCAGGACTCCTGTCCTGAGGGGGCCTGGGCAGCCTGCTCTCGGCTCTGGCACACTTGGTGGCTCACCAGGTCATCCTGCACCCGCAGCCCTGGGTATGGCCTCAACCTGCTGGGTTGCTGGGGGAAGACGCAGAGCCTTGGGAGGGCCTCCAGGGCTGCTGGGTGCCTGCAGCAGTCAAAGCAGGGCATGGCACAGCAGGAATGGCCCAAGCAGACAGGAAGCACCAGCCCACCAGCCCCTGGTTAGCCCAGGGTGCCACAGAGCCAGGCTGTGGCCAGCCTCCATTTGAAGCCTCCAGCTGATGCTCGGAGTCCAATCCTTGCCCCCTCTGCTGGCTCAAGGGAAGGCAGGGAGGCGGGGGGTGGCTTGGACACGCCTCAGTGGTACAGTGGGGTAGGCTAGGGAGCTGCCAGCCCACACTGGGCCCCGCTGCCCCTGCTTCAAGGCGGCCCCTGCCACACAGATGGAACCCAAGTCCAGGTCTTCCCAGCTCTCAGCAGCGAGTGACTGTCTATTTCTGTGAGTCAAAAAATACCAGGAAACACGTTTCTACAGAGCACAGAAAGGGAAAGTGTGGAGGGAGGCCGGAGGACACGCAGGCGGGCATTAGTGGTGGAGAAGCGGAGGAGGAAAGGTAATGGGGAGATGCCAGGCCACGTGCTGAGCTTGTCACATGAAACACTTTACTTAAGTCCCCACTACGAGGCTTTCAGATGGGGTGTGTTGCCCCTTTTGACAGATTCAGAGAAGTTCAGACAGGTTCAGAGAACTGGAGTAACTTGGCCCAAGGATAGACAGCTGCTACGGGGCAGGTAAAGCTGGGGTTTGAACTCAGGGTCTAATTCCACAGCTTCGCTCTTAACTGCTGTGTTATTTACTTTCCAATTGTCCTCCCTCTCAACGAAGAATGCTTATTGTGGGATATGCCATTTTCTTTTTAAGACATGCCATTTAAAACTGGCTGTTTGCATAGCGAAAGCCTAAAAAGAGGGCTTGGGGCTGGGGCCCAGAGGAGCAGAAAAGGGAAGGCAGCTCCTGTCAGAGAAGAGAGGGCCCTTGAACCACACCCTCCTCCCACCAGCTAGAAACCCTTCTGGGTTCAAACCCCCCTCATTTGGAAAGATGCAGGAAGCGCTGGAGGAGGGGGAGCAGGAGCCCTCTGAGAAGCCAGCAGGCAGCTCAGGCCCTTCCCCCGGCAGCCTCTTGGGGGCAGCAGAGCTGGAGTGTGGCCAGAGGGCAAGGAGGATAGTGGTCACCGGTCGGAGCAAACACTCAAACACTCAGACTTGCCCCCTACTCCCCCAGCCCCCGCAAGCCCTCCCCTCCCTGGCCAGATCTTCTTCACTCTGGCTAGGACAGCACAGTCCAGAGTGAGTGACCCAGTCTGTCTCTCCCCGACCCCAGGCGGGAGCCCAGCGTAGGGAGGAGGAAAGAAGAGAGAAAACAATGCCTGGGTCTCTTCTGGCCTCCTTGTTCCTGAAGTCCACCGGGGTCTCCCCAACATAGACGGGGAGAGAATTAGCGAGGCACAGGCAAGTTTCTGAGAGCATGGCCCACACACCAGAGCCCAGGGGAGGAGAGAGGGACCAATAAACTGGGGAGAAGGGCTAGGAGCCGGCGAGGTCACCCCACCCACCCAGCAATCATGGGCCTGGTGGCAGGAAGGTGTGAACACAAGGACGGCAAGTGGCCAAGTGGCCACTCATTCTTGCTCCTCCCACAGGCCCCCAACCCAGGCCTTACTGTCCCAGCAGCTAGGATGGCCACAGCCCGGGAAAGAACCCAGGGTGGGCTGCAGACCGGGGGTTGGGAGCCCGTCTGTTCTGGTTCCTCGGGGGCCCTTTGGCCTGGAACATTTGGTGGAGCCCATTAAAATTAAAAAGCCAAGTGGCTGGTGGCTCTGAATGCCAGCTCGTTTTCCCTGGCATGGTGGGTCCTGTTTAAGGGAACCAGCTGGCATTAATGGCACACAACTCATCATGAACAGCAGCTAGCGATCAGAAAAATCTGAGCTAATAATCAGGTTCGGGAAAGATAATGAGATATGGAACAATCACTGCTGAGGGTCCCCCAGGGTCTGTTTTAACAGCCTCCAAATAAGCCACAAAATAGAAATTAACCAAACAGGGGCTCCATTTTGGCGGAGGGGAAAACAAACAGGGTGTGGATTTTGCACAAGAATTCCCTGTGTGGCCAGCAAACGAGGGTCCTGGGAGAAGCAAGAGCCCAGGACTAGTGGGACCTCAGCAAAGGCCCAAGGAAGCAGTGGGCCTTCTCTGGCCACTGCTCTCCAGCTCTGGCTCCCAGGCCGCTATATTTGCCACGGGGAGGTGACAGGAGCAGAGGAAGGGGAGGAAGACTAGCTTCCTGACAACCCCCCACAGTGGGGCCAAGTGCTGACCAGCCCCAAGAACTGGGGTGGGGTGGGAGCTCTATGACACAAGACCTTCAGCATCGTGAGTTATGTGGCTGATAGCTGTATCCCAGGACTTTCCCAGGCCAACAGCAGCCCAATTTCTGCAAGGCCAGCAAGGAGACAGTGGCTGGGGCTTGAGCAATGCATGTAGCCCTCTCTCCCCCAGGCTGTGTCCTCTACTCCACCCCATCCATTCAGCCCCCTGCGGGATGTTTCTATTTTGATGGGCTTCGGGCACCCCACCTTCACACATCCCAAATGAAGGTTATCTTGCTCTTCCCCACCACACCGGTCACCCTCCCTCAGTCCCAGCTCAGCTCCTCATGCTGGAAACCTAGGTGTGTCCCCAGATGGGAGCCGCTCCTGCCCCACGTCCAGCCCAATTGCGCAGAGCTGCCTGTTCCATCTGCTGGGTATCTGGAGCGTGGCTACTTCTCTCTCCGCTCCCACCGCTTCGCTTAAGTGCCGGACACTTCTCCCTGGAAAACTGACCCTTCTAACTCGGCTCCCTGCTTGCCCTCTCGCCCCACTCCAGTCCACTCTCTACACAGCAGCCACAGTGGTCCCCTAAAAAGGATATGGACTTGCTGAAAGCCTTTCAGTGGCTTCTCACTGCACTTAGAGACACGCACGGCCCTGTGTGACCATCAGGCCAGGCTGTGCTTGCAAGGCTCCAGCCACCTCGCCATGGCCCTGCTCCTACGATGAGACAATCCCCACCCCCCAGCCTTCAAGCACTGCCCCTCCCTTGGCCTCCTCACTTTTCTGCTGGAATGTCAGGCCCTCAGAGAGGCCTCCCCTTTACAGTCTCTCACAGAACCTGGAACTCCTCCTTCCATGGACCTATCACAGTCTCTCAGTACATATTTATTTACCTTCTTAAAATGTTGAGAATCAAAGTAATAAATGTATATGACTGAAAAACTGAATCATACAGAAATGTTTCTAAACTGTGAACTCTGTACTAAATATCTGTCTCTCCCAATAGGCCCTAAGCACTGGGTGCAGGGACTGTGTCTCTCTTATTCCTCACGGAATTCCTGGTGCCTGGTGAAACGAGTGGGTGCTTAATAAATGCTTCTAGAATAAATCAAGTGAATGATTTCCGAGGCAGGAAAAAAAAAAGGGAGGCTTTTCTTGTGCAGTCACTGCTGTCCACCTCAGCAAACACAGCTCTAAGGTGCTGGGTGCTGCACGCACGGGCCTAAGTCCACCTGAGTGGATGGCTCATCCACTCTGCCAGGAGGCGGAATCTTGAGGGGGTGGCCCCAAGGTCCATGAAGGCTTCTGGGAAAGGAGATTCCTGACTGAGACCCGAAGGGTGAGTAGGAGGCAGCCAGGTAAGAAGGGAGGGGGGCTCAGCCGAGCTTCAGAAGCATGAAATACCAGGTTGTCTGCAGCTGGCTCTGTGGACTCCCTACTGATGCCTGCCATAAAGGGGTCCACGAGACCCTGGAGAACAATGGAGAACGATGCCTGAAAGGAGGGATGGCATGAGAGCAGAATTTAGATCCACTCTTGGATGGTGGATAATGGAACCAAATTGTCAGGGGTTTGTGGGGGCCCTGGAGGGCCAAGGACTGGGGCAGGTCAAAGAATCTTTGAGGTACCAAAAATGCCCACCAGAGGGCGCTTGTTGTAGAATAAACTCAGTAACCAAGTGGGGCCCATGACCCTCTATAGAGGTCAATTGTCCTGCAACCTCAGCCAGCCTGTCACTTGGCGGCAGGCTCAGGAGCAAAGGGCCAAGGTGGTCAGGACAGAGCCAAGCACAAGCTAAAACATCAGTCAGCTCCAACTGCAGCTGAGTGGCTTGTTTGCCAACAACAGTGACCAGCCCTGAGCCCTGAACCACGTCCCATAGGGACCTGCTGACCACCTGCTGGAAAAACAATTACATCAGACCCCTTCCACGTAGGAGGAGACAACAACTTGTCCTCTCCAGAATATATGTGGAGCTGACATCTGTGTTGGACTTGCCACTGACAATATTACCATCTGCAGGATTCCAGAACACTTTAGATTCTGCTATAGGGTCCATGCAATGGGCTCTCCAACCTGGAAGTCACTCATAGTAAAAGCAGCAAGACAATCGTCTGGTCCAGGATTCTTAGGCTGTCAAGCCCCCTACCTCCATCAAGCCCAAAGAAGAACAATATGGCCTGAGGGGCACCCTGGACCACAGAGAACACCCACAGGTGCACCCTCAACCACAGAGCCAACCAGGGGTGATCTTGCAGGAGGCAGGGCATGCTCTGGATGAGGGACAAATATATGCTGCTGACTCAGCTTTGTCCAGAAAACACAGGCCCAGGAAGCAAGTGTGAAGGTGGGTGGAGGGTCTAACTCCATTATACCTAAAGAGCCTCTCGAAAATCTTTTTCCAGGCCCCATTGTTCTCAGGGTAACTGGGGTGGGGGTGGGGCTTGTCTACCAGGATGGGTGGTAACAGTTCTTCCAATCTGGAATCCGAGAACACTGGGATCCTTGTGTTAGCAGAATAGTGTGTGACTAAGCCTGGGTTTGAATTCCAGCTCTGCCACTGACTTCGCCTCTGTGCCTCTCTTTCCTCAGCTGTAAAATGGAGATGGAACCTAAACAGCGCCCAGCCCATGGCAGGCGCTCCATAAGTGTTAGCCATTATCACCAGTGTGATTATTTGCCCATCTGACTAGGCCAGTAAGCAATGGGAACTGGGAGGGGGAGGGGTTCAGCTCAGGGATCCCCTGGGACACCTCCTTGTACTCCAGAGTCTAGCAAGGTTAACAGACAACCACTGCACCCTATACAGAAAGGGCCCCCCAGGACTCAAACCCATTGGGAATGGAGGTCAGCACTGCCCCAACATGGGAGTCCTCAGCCAGCTAAGCCCTGGCTGAAGGTAAAGGGCGTGAGGAGCAGGCATGAGCATCTCTCATACTCTGGCTCCACCAACCCGCTCCTAACAAATCATGTAGGACTTTAATCCT
Organism: Equus caballus; assembly: GCF_041296265.1. NCBI lineage: Eukaryota > Metazoa > Chordata > Mammalia > Perissodactyla > Equidae > Equus > Equus caballus. The sequence continues at coordinate 45,660,940 of NC_091698.1, read as the reverse complement.
GAGCCTTCCTCTCCAGCCCGGGGCCACTCTCATCCAGGACCCTGTGTCCCTGACAGTGGTCCATCTGCTGGGCTCCCACGACTTCTCTAGGCCACTTCTGCCTGCACCCCCTGTGACGCCCTGGGTCCCTGAGCCCAGGCAGGGGTTCCTGGCGTGGCTGCGGAACTCCTGAGCAGGGTCCTCACAGTACTCCATGAGTACTCCTGCTGCTCCCCCGCTTCACCATCACCTCATCGCCACCACTCCTGACATGGAGGCCATACTCATTTTCTGACAGCTTCTGGAATCTGTCATGCTCTTCTTCTCCTGTGTGCCTCTTTGTGTGCTACGCCCTCTGTCTGGAACATACAGCCTTGCCTTCGGCTCTCTCTGGTCTGTTCTATGAGAGTCAGCCCTGTGTGAATTAGGGGCCCCTCTCCTGGCTCCCACCACACCCAATGTTTCCCTTCCTCCTAATTCTGGTTATACCACAGAGTGTCCTCAGCTTCCCCGTCAGCATTTTGAAGGACACTCCAGTCTGTGCATCTGCAGCTCAGCATCTGCAAAGGGGCACATATGCACCCCTGAAGGGAATGAATGTGTCACACCCCATGGAGCCGGGGCCCAGCGGGGGCTGACCACAGAAACGCTCAACGCGAACTCTCAAACTAAAACACAGTGAGGGCTGATGGCGGCTTCCTTTGTTAAAAGACAGCAAACTGCTAGATTTCAAAAATAACTTAAGATGAAATTTCTGTTTTATTCTTGAGCAAGAAGCCAGACATTGCCAAATCTATTTAGAGGGTTCACCAAAAGCTGCTAACCCCATGCCAGTGGTCCCGCTACCAGCACAAGACTCCACTTACGGGGCACACAGACTGGGGGTCTCTGATTCTAGGGGTTGCTGGCCAAGGTCAGGGGCTCATGAGAGGGGAAATGGGCTGTGCAGGGTTCAGAGAGGAGGCTGGACACCCAAGGCCTGGTCCTCAGTCCCTGGGACCTGCCCTCGGCCTGTCAGCCCCCATCCACGCCGCCTGCTTGTAGGGACTCGTTTTAATTAATGCCAGAGCTGGGCCAACCACTGAGGCCGTGACACTTGTTTGCAGGTCATCTCCTCCTAACAGGCTCGCCCTGGGAGGGGATTTGTCACTAATTGAAGCAGAGATCAGTTAATGAGGCCGCGGGGCCTGGGGTTCGAGAGAACAAGGGAAAGGAAAATAAAATAAAGCCTCTTTCTTTGGAGGTTTTGTGATTTACACACACAAAAGAAAAGCAAGCAAGCTGCAGACTTTCCAAGTCAGAAACTCCACTCCATCTGCCGGAGTCAGACCCTCACTGTGTGAAGACGTCAGGCAGAGGGATGCCGCCACTGCTGCGACTCAGGGATGGAGCCGAGAGGGGCCTCCCCAGGCCGGCAATCAATCAGCAACCTAATTAACAAGTATTTAAGGAGCAGTGCTCCGCGCCCCACTCTGTGGGGGAGAAGACACAGGGCCTGTCCCTGTTTAACTTGTAATCCAGTGAACAATGAGAGGACAGGACACAGGGCGAACTGAGTGAGTGTGTGGGAAGGACAGAAGTTTCTAGAACTTGGGGCAGGGGGAGAATAGGATGGGCCACTGTGGTCAGGAAAAATCTCCTCAAGGGGCTCCGCAGCTAGGCAGGGAGGAGGAAGGAGGCACAGGCACAGCCCCTGGGGGCCGTGGCGGCCCAGCGTGAGGCCCCCAGTCTCTGCGGGTGAGACCCTGGCTCTGAGAGCCCTGGAGGAAGCCCAGTCCCCAGTAACTCTATGGCTTGGGCATCAGAACCCCCACCCCACAATCTGGGCCAGCTTTGGCCTTATAAGGTGGTTGGGATGGAATGACTGAGGGCCCCCTGGGTGGGACAGTGAGGACTGGGATGCCGAGAGCCTGCGGCCCTGGGAAGAAGCTGTGTTCCCATTCCTGGAGCCCCAAGCCTGCAGGAGGAGGACATCTGTCAAGGATAGCGATCCCCTTCACTCAAGCCTTTCCCAGCCAGGGCCCCTCAATATTCTTCCCATGTGGTTCCCTCCTCCCGGCTCCTCCCCACCTCACCCTTAAATCCCAAAGGAGGAAAATGGGATTTTCAAACCACTATAGTAGGCAGAGCCATCAGCTCCTCTTATCATAAGGAGCAACAAGGAGGTGACAGAGCCCTTTCTCCTCTCTCACAAGAGCCCCTGACCTTGGTCAGCAACCCCCCCCATAGAATGAGGGGTCCCCAACTTGTATGACCCCAAATGAAGTCTCAAGCTGGGTTGCAGGACCACCAGGGTGGGGTGAGCAGTCTCTTGATGAGCCATCTAAATAGATGTGGCAACGTCTGGGTTTTTGCTTGCGGTAAGATAAAAGGATTTAGGGAAGGAGTGCAATTTGGGGCATGAAATGGGGATCCCCTCCCACCTAACTGCTATTTGGAGGTGAGCTGGTCTATGTGGGAGCAGAGGAAATGAGGCCATTTCAGAGCAACCTCAAATCCCTACTTTAGAAGAAGAGTGAAACAAACGATGGTGTACACTACAACGGTTTAGTACGTCCTGCCCTGGCTGGAGTGGGCAGCCCTTTGCATCGCCCACAGGGGCCACCTCCCCACCCACTCCTGCTCTCCAAAATCTGGAGCACCAGTTTGTGCCCTCTCCATTAAAGTGCCACTAGGATCTACTCTCCTCTCTGCCTAGAAAGCCTAGCCTGACAGTCCACCCAGAGAAACCTCTGTCTCCCACACCCCTTACCCGGCCCTGACCCTCAGACAAGGTCTGGCCAGAGCTGCTGGGTGGGGCAGCCACAAAGCAGCAGGACAGAAAGGAAGGTGGGGAGTGCAGGGTTACTCACAGCGATGGAGACGGCACTGATGACAGCTCCCAGATAGCCCTGGATGAACTTGGACACAGGTGAAGGCTGGAAGACAGAGACAGAATCTCAGGCTCACTGGGTGCCCGAAGTTCCCACGCTCCACCCTTGAAAATAGCCCCAGCCAGCTAGGGGTATTCCTGTCCATCAGCCTGGAGGGATAGGAGAGAAGGAAAAAGTCTTTCTGGAAACCAAAGGGATCCAGGCCACCCTCAGTGCAGTTCCATACATGGAAATACAAGGTAGGGAGATGCTGAAGGGCTCACTGCACTTCTGCTCTGTTCTAGAAAGGTCATTGGCAAACACCGCTGGCTGGAGACAGAGAACAGCAAGAGCCAAATGGGTCATTTATGGCTGGGGCAAGCAGATGCAGTGTAGGAAGGCCCAATGTTGCAAGTGGGCTGTTTGGCACCCAGAGCACTTCTAGGTGGAAATGGCAGTGTCAAGGCTGGGTATAGCCTGACTGGCTCTCATGGCCCTTGTCAACCCATGCAGCAACTGGGCTTCCACACCAACAGAAGGCACTTGCTCAATATTTCTGTGGAAAAATACATACTAAGTTTCAACATAGAAAATTAAGAAAGAGCTGAGGAACTTGCCTTTAACCATGCTATCATGGCAATCTGGGAGATGTTAGGTTTAAGGTAAACTGGAGCCAGCCATGCGGAGATGTCCACGTGTGAAGCATATGAGCAAGATGTGGACAGAGGGTTTAGGTAGGGGGCGGAGGCGTCCTCAGAGCAAAACGTCCTGAAGTTCCTACCTCCCAGGCCAGCTCCTAACTTCCCTCAACTCTCCCCCAAGGTTAGAAAATGCCCAGACCTTCTTCTCCCCAAACTGACAGCCACCCAAGGGGACATGCGCCCCTCCTCCCATCTCACGGCCTTTGGATGGAAGTACGGGAGAATCAGCCAGGAGGGGAGGCAGCCTCGCCAGTGAAGCAGGGCCCAGCCCCTCCCCAGACAAGAGAAGGTGACCGGGCATCCACCATGAGTTCATCTCAGGAGTGCAGGGGACTTTGGGGAGGAGGTGCCGGTCCTCTCAGACTCCTCATCCCTCAAGGGCAGCCCTTCAGCTTTGCAGCCCACAGTCTGGGGGCCCCGAGGCAGCTTCCAGGCATGCCTAGAGGAAGCTTTAGGGGAATTCAGTCCCCATGTGGACCACACCGTCCTCACCTAAGATCTGGTATAAAAGCTGCCTCAGGAGAATTCTGAAGCCAGCAGAGCTCATCCCTGTCAGCGCCCCCATCACATTCCCATTTTATGGGCCTTCTTGACTTCGTGTGAACAGCCCCTTCCCAGTGGGGCCCCTCCTGAAGGGTTGGCAGTTTAAATAAGGTGCCTAGAGGGGAGCAATGCTTGACCCAGAGGAGGCAGCCCCCAGTGGTCGCATGCCACACCATGGGGAGGATGAGGGTCACCCCAGCCTGAACCTGGGCAGTGGTCTGTGGTGCTCACCTTAGTAGCATTGCGGTTTGCATAGTTGACACAAGCGTTGTGGCTCTGGTTCAGCCACTGAAAGACAATGGGGGAGAGGAGAAGTCAGGGAAGGTGAGGTCACCTCCCTGGAAGCCAGGCCTGGGCCCCTGGAGGCCACCGCCCTCCAGAAAGACGTGGGTCTGTAACTCATGGTGGTGCCATCCATCCCACAAATCAGCATGATGAACCGTCCCAGATTGCCTGGGACTGTGGCAGTTTTAGCAATGAAAGTCCCCAGTCCTGGGAAGCCCCTCAGTTCCTGGCAAACCAGGACACTGGTCCTGCCTACCCCTGCCATCTATCCTCATCCAGAGACAGACACCTCTTCTGGGATTATGGCGTATGGCTCAAACGGGCCCCCCGCCTTTGCAACATCATCCTTATTATACTACCTACTGGACAGAAGGTAGACATTTGGGCCCCTGGAAGGACGGACAGCCCTGAACCTCTTTCAAAAATATCCCAGCCCAGCGTCCTGCACCGCCTGCAGGATCCAGACCCGGACACTGTTGGACTTTTGCTCAGAGATGACTGACATTTTCTCCCACAGACAGACTGGTTTTTCTCCCTGTCCCTCTTTCTCTGCACAGACTCGCATACAGAGTTTCAGCTGTTTTTAGAGAGCCACAACGAGGACTCTCTGCAGGAGCAGAGAACAGAGGCTGTGACGCTTTTTTGTCCACCTCCCTATCTCGAGGTTGGGGGTGGATTTACCCTCCCCACAGATTTGGGTGAGGCTGATGTCAAAACGAGGCTGTGGGCCTTGAGGTCACTCGTCATGGGACAAGCAGCCAAGGGGTAGAGTGGGCAGCCAGCAATGAGCCATCCAGGCGAGGGCACCAGCCCAGCCCTCATCACCTCCATGCAAAGGTCAGAGTGACACATAATGGCCTGGGACGCAGGCTGCTGGGGACCTACTCAGCAGGGCCCCAAGTCCTGAGGTTGCTCCCAGTGGCTTCTGGGTCTGGGAGGGGTGGGAAGTGGGATGACTCTCCCCGAGGGGCCTGGATGGGAGAGGAGACCCTGGGGTGGGGAGTTCTCCCCAGCACTTGTCAGACCCTGCCTTCAGGAGCCTCTGTTTGCCAGGAGACTGTTACCTGCCAGAAGACAGTGGACGCTAGTGTCTGGTTGGGCAAGAGAAGACCGACGACCTACGAGAGAGAGGAAAGGCTGAAGAAGGCAAGCAAAACATCCCACACTTCTGCAAAGAAAAATGACGCAGCCACGAACCAGAGTGAGCTGCATCTGTACACACTGCTGTGGATGATATGTACAGACAAACTGCGGCCCCCAGTGAGAGGATGTGTGGTAAAAAAAACCTGGTTGCAGAATTATATTACAGCATAATCCCATTTTTGTAAAGAAAAAAAATCTCATCATTTATATCCATATACACAAACACACACACACACATCCATATCTCCAAGCATGAAAAAATCTGCAGCACAGTGTGTAGCTGTCTCTGGAGGTCGGGCTCCACGGTACTTTCTCACATTCTTCATGAATATTTCTGTATTCTTTTAAACAGTGGACATGCATTATTTCCGTAATTGGTGGGCAGAAGAACAATAAAAACAAACAAGCAAACAAAAAGAACACCTTCACATCCACTCAGCTAACCGGCTCCTTCACACCCTGGCCATCCCAAGGGACTTTTGCAAGGATTAAACAATCATTTCAAAGGCCTTAAGTGCTTTACAAATAGAAGTTGGGGGGATTTATATCTGTTATCTCTGAGCCCCCATGAAGCAAAACCTACACCACATTTAAGCTACTGAACACAGGTGTCTAGTAAATATTTGTTGAATGAGTGAATGAATGAATGAATGAATAAATACACACATATGGCTAAATATTGCTACAGAGGTGTGGATCCATTATTCCCAAAGCCCAGATATCACCTAAGACCTGGACTCACTGACTCTGTTTTTCTGGTTGAAGTCAAGACTAACTGTCTGATTTTGACACTGGCCAAACCTTGGACTTCAGGGACCCATGCGTGTGTCTCAAGTTTACCTTTTGGGTGCTTGTGTGCAAAATAACATGTACCAAGTACCGCTGCATATGGAGGAAATGTGCACAACCATCCACATATTGACTTAATTATTATTCCTGTAGATAAAATGGCTCTTTGGCAAGAATTTCTGTAAGGAACAAGTATAAACATTCAATACTACACAGTAAATCAAATTCTAGACATCCTCAGCAGCATTAGTAAATCATGTTTTAAACATTAAAATGTTTTAAAACAGCGAACACGCACACACATTTATATTTATTGGCCCATATCAGCTTGAATGAAATGATATAATGTGAAGCCATTCCATAGCTCCAATGAAGAATTATCTTAGGAGATTTTCTCCCAAAAATGAAATCCCAATTTGATTTGATCTTTCTTTGCAAGGACAGCTTAGGGCACTGGGTCTTAGCCTCAGCTCTGTCCCTGTGTGAACTCCAGAAGACAATCCCCTTTGGGGTTCTAGCTTTCTTACCTATAGAGTGAAAGGGTTGACCTGGGAAGTCCTATCTTCTTTAAAGTTTAAAATTCTATTCTCAGGTTCCAAGTAGTAGATGTAAAGTCAATAGAGATAACCCCATTATCTGTAAAGGGAGCCCCCAGCCCTTGCTGAGAAGTATCGGGGGACCTAGGACCTCCTGCTGGTCACCCCCCAGTCAGGAGCCAGACCACAGAGGGAAGCTGAGCCCAGAAAGGCCTAAAGCTGAGACTAGAGACTGTGAGCCAGCAAGTGTGTGTGTGCACACCTGCACACACTCGTACACATGTGCTTGTCTGACTGCCTCCCAAACCTGAGGAACCAGAGCTGCTCTCCACAGTGGGGAGCATATCCTTCCCCATCATCTGTCAGCTCACATAACACAGTGTGTGAGGAACCACATTGTCTTCTCCCCCTCCAGCCCCACCGCACCCCCTGAACTGGGCTTAGGCCACCAGGAGCATCATAAGATATAGCCCCATGGGACTCACTGTACCCACCAGACAGCTGTTGCCCAGGACACTCACTGCTCATTACATCACAGGGTCCCCTTTATGAATCCTCTTGGGGGAAATTTTCTGGTCTCAGGGTCAGAAATTTATACTTCTGAGCATCTGGTTTGCATCAGTCTTGCAGACAGTGGGCATTTAACTGTGCCTCTCTTTGCACTGACTGTCAAGAAGCTCAGGCCAGCTCTCCACGGCCCACATCCGCCAAGTATACGGACTCTCACTGCAGCTATTTTGTGCCCAAACTTCACTGCTGGCTTCCTCTTATCTTTTCGTCCCTAAACTTCCTCTGGTATCATTTTCATGTTCATTTGTTTTTTTCTAGTGGCGTGCATTTTTTTATGATATCAATTCTTTTCCAGAACAAACCACAGCCCTAAACTAAACTAGTACCCAGGCAATGTACTACACACAGTTTGTAACTAATGAGGTTTTCACCTTGTTGGCCAACCCCATCTGGCCTCCTGTCCCAACCTCCTGCCCTAACACCAGCCTGATGTCCAGGCTGGGCAGCTCTGACCCCTTATGCTTTCTTAAAGAGATTGATTGATTGCTTGATTGATTAATTTTGCTAAGCACTTCCCCTTCTGTCACTTACCATGATCCTTATTATAACTCTGGGGCTTAGACAAAATAAAGATTACTTTCTTTATTTTGCAAATGGGGAAATTGAGGTTTAGAGAAATTCAGCGATCTGCCCAAGCCTTCACAGAAAGCTAGAGAAAGAGAGTTCCTGCTTCCTGGCTTGGAGGCCCTGACTCTCTGATTTTAGGGGCTCGTTCTCTACTCATCCCCGTAAGCACAAAGGAGGACTCATGCTCCATGCCCATTTTGAGCATCTTCTATGCGCCAAGTTCCATGCTGCTCCCAGTGGAAATTTATCAGAAGAGAGGAATATACAGCACCTAACCACCATAAATACAAAGACCAAACAGGAGAATGCAGAACGTCCTTTATAACAGCTGGGCGTGAAAATGACAAGATTGTTTCACAAGGTCCTCGGGTGTGCATAAATTCTAACATATAACCAGGAGTTCAGGAAGAGAGAAGTCAGTGTGCTTTGGTTATCTGCTGATAGGAGGGACGACAGAGCTGAGGTGTGTACGTGTGTGTGTGTGCACATGTGTGTGTGTGTTCACTGGAGCAGGAAGAGCCAACAAGAGTCTGGTCTTATTGAAGCAGGAGCTTTGGGAAATCAGCAGACGTGAGTCCAGGGAGGGTGAGGTTAGAAAGCAGCGGAGCACGATGCTACACTGGCCCAACGGGGCCAAGGGAGCGACTGGAGGCTGAGGCAAGAGGAACAGGGACCCCGCCCTCCAGGTCCTACAGTTAGGCTGGTGGGGCCAGGAGCAGGCGGGTGCCAGCCCCATTCCCTATTAGGCAACACGCAGCACCATCTGCACAATCCCAGGAGCAAGAGCAGATATTTTATAACTTCCTTTTTTCTTTTTAAGTCTAAATTAAAAATAAATGTTCCTTCAGTTCTCAGATGTATATCTCTGGTGCAACCTGCCCACATTCCCTCACGCTGCCCTTTCCAGAACATGGCAGGGGAAAGGAGGAAAGCGATGGATAGAGAGGGAGCCAGTCCACCCAGCTACAATGCCAGTGGATTGCACCTCTTCCAAGAGGGAAAAGCTTCAGGCGTGGCCGCGCAGACGAGTGGAGAGAGCCCAGAATGTGGCTGGTACCAGGGAAAGTGGAAGAAGAGCCAACAGCCAGAATTTCCAGTACAGCCTCCACCCTATCTTGCTGCAGGACCTTGGCCAAATCGCACATCCTAACTTTGCTCCCATTTATAGTTCGTAACATGACTGGGGTGCCCCCCACAGCTCCCGCCCCCTGGCAGCTGTCCTCTTCGCACATCTGTCTATCTTTGCTGTTCCCCTTCCCCTCGGGTGGCCAGCCATGGGCCCTGGTGATATCACTCAGGCTCTGCTTGCAGGAAGAGTGGGACTCAAATCCTGGCTCTAGTATTTACCATCTGTGTGACCGTGGGCAAGGGACTTGAGCTCTTTGTGCCTCCGTTTTTTCATCTGTTAAATGGGGATGACTCTGGTGCCTCCCTGGATGGCCATGAGAGGAAGCAACATGGCAAGAATTTGGCACAGTGTTGGCATGCAGCAAGTGCTCACTGGGTGTTGAGTGTTAGTATTGTTCCTCTCCTCCTATCTTGTTCTTTTCTAGTCTTTGCTGGTCTCTCCTTTCTCTGAACTCCACAGTCTGCATTACACAATTGAGCACCAACTTGTGCCCCATCTTCTCTTTGAACACAAGCCATAACCCTCAAAGGATAGTGAGCTCCTGGAGCTCCCAGAGCTAGAGTCAAGGCTCTTCTCTCTGATGTCCCTCAAACCACTCAGCACAAAGCTGGGCCCACGCTACACCCTGAAGAACATCATTAATTCCTTAGCAGGAATGGTAATTAATTCTTGGCCAGGGAAAAGACCTATGATGGATTGTGACAACGACGACCATCATCCATCTCTTCCTTACTCCTTTTATTACAGTCTGAATTGCATGAGGGTGTTGACCTTTGGAGAGGGGGGCAGACTGAGTTTTTGGTCCTGATTCTTCACTCCTCCCTTGCCACAGGAGGAATGTATTTCCATGCCCTCGGCGTTGCTTGGGCCATACGACTTGCATTGGCCAACGGCGTATGGAAGAAAGTGGCAGGGTGCCAGTTCTGAGCCTGGGCCTCAGAGCCTTTATGTGTTTCTGCTGGCCCTCTTGTGCTTCTAACACTGCCACAGGAAGACAAGCCCTGACTAGCATCCCGGTCCAAGAAGGACGAGAGATGTGAAGAGGAGAGTCCAGCCTGGGTCAGCTGACTCCCAGTTGACCCCATTGAGACCTGCCATGAGAAGCAGAACTACCTCAGTCAAGCCCAGTTTAGACCAGTCAAACCCCAGGCAACCACAGATGCCTAAGGATAAATGCTTATGGCTGCCACCAAAATTTTGTGGATGTTTGTTATACAGCACTAGAGCAGCAAACAGCTGATTAATACAGGGATCACCACATATGAAGAGTGGATATGCTGTCCTTCCTCCTCCAAAATTCTGTACCGTTGCTAATGTACCTTCAATTATGTCTTCACTGGTGACGTTGGTTCCTGAGCAGCCTAGCTTATCAACCCACTCCACCTGGTGACCGTTAGCCCAACTCTGGGGCAGCCCTGGCCAGCCCAGGAAGAAGGGAAGTTTGTGCTTGAGCCTCGTCTCAGGACAGCATCAGGAATGGGGTCAATGGTACACATATGGCAACCGGCTCACAAGCAAAATTGCATCTTGACTTCAGGCCTCCTCCTTCAGAGTGTGCTAACCCCATCGAGAGATGAGGTCTCCGTCTGGGAGAGAGGAGACACCAAATATTCCAATCTGCCTGGCCACAAGTGGGACATCAACAGCTGAAGACAAGGACAGAGGAGCACGGCCACTGGTCACAATTCTGTGTTCTGCAACACTGGGACTCAGAAAGAGAGAACTTAGCAACCCCCACCCCCTTGGTTGCTGCCCATGCAAAACTGATTCAAGTGATAGGAGAGAGATTTTTTAAAAGTTTAGAAAATCTGGAGAGGAAACAGGAGTTGTGTCAAAACAGCTGGGTGAAACTTAAGTCAGGGGAAGACAACAGGGTACAGAAGCATCTTGCTTGGCAAAAATAACTGTCCCTCTCACCCCCCAGCCCGTATCTACTTGGCTAATCCCCCCTCATCCTCCAGGTTTCAGCTTAGATGTCCCTTCCTCCAGGAAGCCTTCCCTGACCCTCAAGATAAGGTTAGGTCTCCAGTCACATAGTCCCCCAGCACCCCGCCTGCCTTCCTTGCAGTATTCATCTCAGTTGAAAGTATCTGTTTGACATCTATCTTCTTCGAGAGCTTCTAGAAGCTTCAGTGGGGTGAGACCATCCGACGCTCACTCCTCACGTACCTGGGAGTCCTTACTGGTAAAGCAGCAGGACTTTGGCATCATATCCATTTCCTCCACACTGACTCACTCAGCTCTAAAATGCTCCCCTTTGTCTTCAAAAGACTTGCCATGGGCCCAGCACGCAACAATTTGCGGTTTTTACCTTCTACTTTGTCTCCATCTTCTGATTCATGTGGCTAACAATCTAAAAAATAACACTTTGGTGTATTAGGAGGGCTGCTATTTAAAGGATCCCAACTAGTTAAAGTAAACATCTTTTGTCAGATGAATGTTTGTCCCTCACCGGTCAATTCCAGCTTAACTGGAATCACCTGTTGTACGGTGTCACTAGGCCAAAATGAGCGGGTCCAGCTGCAGCGGAGCTGGGCCAGGAGGAAAGCCGGGTTTGGGATTTAAAGGTGTGAAAAAGCAGGGTGTGGGATGAGGAGGGTTGAGAGACGTCAGAAAGGCCCTGGGACACAGCGAAATCCTCATGTGACATGAACCGTCTGTGGCCCACCCCTCCTTCCCACAGACATGAAGTGACCTACACCAGCCCCTTCTGAGAAATGGGATTTCTAAGTCCACAGGATCATCTGTACTGTTAAAACGAGAGGATTTAGAATAGAGTCTGATCTCTGAACGTCCCAAGACAGAAAGCTGGTTTGGATGTTAACTAACCCAAGGCCACTGGACTCACCACCTGGATGCTCCCGGTCTGCCTTCCTGAGTCTTCCAGCTGGAGATGGGGCACTGGGGCCTTGAGTTTTAAGAGTTCCAGAATGACAGTGGGAGGGCAGAGGAGGACAGCAGTGTCACGGGGAGCTCAGGGCTGAGGAGGGAGGCACTGAGGCCACCTGGGAGAACCTCGGACCCACGAGAAAAACCCAGTCCCTGGGATCTGAGGCATTATGGGAGCCAAGGGTGCAGGGCATAGGCTGGCAGTTGGGGGGATGCAGAGAGGACAGGACTGGCCTGGAACACTGGCCCTGCCTCTCCCCAGCCACACATGCACGGAAAGGACAGTGCTGCACACCTCCTAGTGGAAACCTGGGAATAAAGCTGCCGATTACAAGAAACGACTACAGTTGGTGGGGTTCTTCCGGGAAGGAACCCGGAGAAGGGGAGCCGTGAACCACACTAGCCACGGGAACAGCCTTGGTGCACCGGTTTAGCCGCCACGCTTATGTATAAATTGGGATCTCTTTGCCACACACTGAAGGGGGGAAAAGTTCCCATCTTCAAATGTTAAGCTTAAAATAAGACGCTACATGGGTGCCAGTGGATCTGTGAAATGTGCTGACTAAACTGGCAGCAGCCTCTGGGAGAAAACCAGCTCTTTCCTCCTGAGCTCGGAGCTAGCAGGGAGGGGGCGGGGTTACTCTCAGGCCAGGCGGAACAGGCAGGGGGCGAGAGGGGATGCTCACCTGGGCAGGAGGCAACTTGGGTGTTGCTTCCAGAAGCATCTCAGTCAAAGCATCTGCTGGCCTTCCTCTCCCCTTCCCTTCATCACTCAGGGACCCAGTTCCTAGCACATTCGCTGGCAACCCATTTCTATTTTGGTAAGCATTTTAGTGGCTTCTGCATGTATATATTTCTCATGCGTTCTACCCACCAGGGGCTTCCCTAAGGTGTGGACTGGAACCTTCACTCCCCTTCAGACCAGGCGTTGGCTGAGATGCTCCATGCTACCAGGAGACAGTGGGGCCTGAGGGGAGCTGATGTGGCAGGGGGAGCCCGGCCTTGGGTGGCAGTGCCAGAATAGCCACAGTGCTTCTTCCACACAATGTGAGGCAGTGGTCAGGGAGGGAGTGGGACCGATGAGTCCTCAGGTTGCTTATCCACATCAACATGCCAAGATGGAAGGCTACAGGTTCTCCATGTCCAACGGCTCCTCTCAGGAGCTCTGGCCACCACTGGGGTCTGCTGGGAGATGTCCCAGCTCATGCTACCCATTCACTTCAATCAAGTGTCCACACAGGACCTCAGGGGCTGGGCTGTCCTGTTCTCATACCCCACACATTCATCTCCAGAGGGATGTCTGCCCCCAGCTGGGAGACGACCGGTCCTGATAGGACATTCACAGCATCTGCTTCTGCAGTGAAGCCCTGACCGGCACGGGAGCGTATCAGCACCCAAGTTCCCAGGATGCCTCCAAGGCCCTGGTGACCCTGAAATGACTCACTTGTCTTGGGTAGGAAAAGGAGAGAGTGGAAAAGTATGGGATGTCCTCAATAACACCTTGTGAACTAGAGACAGTGCTGGCATCCCCTGGGTCACCTAGTTCACTCCAGTTGATGGCAGCCATTAATCTGTAAGGGTCTAGTTGGCCTCTTATGGTGAAATGAGCCCCAAATTCAATTTCTTTGGCTGGGCAAAGAGCAGATACTGCTAAATGATATGTCTTTTTTTTTTTTCAAGTGTCAATGGAATATTTATAAAAATTATTATGGCATATTTTTGTTTGTCTACTTATTAACCATTCTTCCCTTCTTTCATACTAACAGAATCCCTATAATTGGAGATTAACTATACATCTAGCTAAATTCTAATGAAATGTAAATAGAACTGTTGCGTGAGACTTCGAAGAAGGCTCCTTAAGGTGAATTGATTCAGTTGGGAGGTACAACCTTTTTCTCCTCCCTATAATGTGGATGCGATGGCTGGAACTCCAACAGCCATATTGGGTTATGAGGTGATTTTGATGATAGAAGCCAGCACAGAGAATGGTGTAGAAAAGTGGAAGTCTGGGTTCTTGATAGCATTGTGGGGATCTGACTATCACCAAACTTCTTTGACATGAGAGAGAAATAAATTATTTTGTTTAAGCCACTGTTATTTTAAACTTTTTTATATGCAGATGGTCCTAATCCTAACTGATATAATCATATACTATGCTACAAAGAAAACCACAATACATGGCAAATGGCAGAACTGTAGAGGTCATTCTCTCTGAAAATAGATAAACTAGAAAATAATAACAAAATAATACATTTTTTAAAACCCAACCACTTGGGATTTAAAATGTTTTCTTCTAACTACCTAATTGATTAAAGAGGATTGAAAACTACAATCTCAAATTTATTTAGAAAATAAAAACATAGATCACTATATATGAAAACATGTTAGATATAGCTAGGTACTGGATACACTCAGAAGCAAATTCACAGCCATAAGCACTTTCATTAGAACGAAAAAATGAGAATAAAATAAATTAAGCACTCAAGGCAAAATGTGAAAAAACAAACAAACCAAAGAGAGGAGGGAGAGGGATATTATAAGAACAAAAACAGAAATGAACAAACAAGGAGCCGAGAACAGAAAAATTGATAAATACATCCAAGAGCTGATTCCTAGACACAACGCTCACAAATCCAGTTGTTTTTATAAAGGAGATAGAGGTGGGTGGTGGAGACAAGACACAAAATCAATCCAAGAGAAGATCTTTACATTTAAAAACATCAATAATTTAAACTTTTCTACAACGAAGACACCAGAGAGTAAAGGGAAAGCAGCTGAGAGAAGAGATTTGCAATATATGCAAGTCAAAGGATTAGTATCCAAAATATATAAAGAACTCTTACAATCAATCAGGAGAATACAGTCAGTGGAAGAATGGACAAAGGATGAGAACAGGCAATTCACAGAAGAGGAAATATAAACGGCCAGTAAATAGATGAAGAGAAGCACAATCTTTTTGGTGTTCAGGGAAATAAAAATTAAAACCACAATGAGATGCTACCCTTCTCCTATCAGACTGGCAAAAAACACTACCAATGTGAATACCAGTGTTACAAAGGTGTGTGAAATAGAGCCTTTCTGAAGGGAATATGGCTATCGTCATCAAAAATTTCAATGTGCATAGCCATTTTTGCAGCAAATTCTCCTTCTAGAATGGGCCTTGAGAAGTCCTCATACTTGTGCAAAAAGAGCTTTACAAAGATTTTTCACAGCACTGTTACTTTAATAGCAAATAATCAGAAACAATCTAAATCCATCACTTGGGGAGAGAATACTACTCAGTAGGAAAAATGAACAAATGAATGAATGAATGAATGAAGCAGATCTTTATGTAAGCAAACTGCTAAGTGTAATAAGCTAATTGTAGATAAATAACTATATTGTTGTATTTTTAATGAAAAAATATAAAACAAAAAAATGTTTAATGACAATTCATATGTATGTATGTCTAGAAAAAGGCCTGAAATTTCACAGCAACCTTCTAATAGAGGTCACTTCGGGGAGCAGATTTGGGGTTAAGGGTTGTCAGAGGAACTTTTACTTTCTTTGTATCGTTTGAATTTTGAGCTGAGAGAACATATTCACGTATTACTTGTACAACTTTTAAAATATTCTTCAAAAAATTCTTAGTGGTATTTTTGAATTCCAAAGAATATATTCATGTATTACTTGTATAATTTTACAAAATATACAGAGAAGACTTTTTTTTAATCCTGAGGATATTTCTGAACTCCAAAGATAGAGAAAAATACCAAAGGATCCCAGGGGGCGGGGGGAGGTTTACCTATAAAGGAAGAGAGAATCGGGCCAACTATTGTTCATGTATGAAAGGGAAAAAAGACATTTCCAGAAAGGCAAGGACTCAGAAAGTCTATTGCCCACACACTCCGAGTATTATTCAAAGAAGTACTCTAGCCAAACACAGAAAATACACACACACACACACACACACACAAAGCCTAAATGACTGTAAGGTTTAATACAGGTGTCAAGCAAGGACTCAAAAATCTGATGAGATTCCAAACTATTTCCCAAATCTTGGCAGGTGTGTATGGGTGTAGAGAGCAGAGTCAAATGGAATGTTAAAAGTCTCTTCCTTTGTGGGTAGGGCTGAGGAGGTTATATTTATTATTCAATTATTGATATGGATAAGGTAAATATAATGGAACCTCTCTAAAATATTACAGATGAATGGTAACTAGAGAGAATTGGGATGCTCCTCTTTCAAACTACTTAGGAAACCAAAAGGACCAATGAAAACGATCACTTTAGTACAAATCAGTAAAAGAAATGGAAACAATAACAAAGCTTAATAAGCAAACCAACAAACCAACCACTTGGTGCCTGGGATAAGTGGTCACAATAGCAAGTTGCAGAATAAATATGAATGAGTTCCATTTATTATTAAAATTAAAGACAGGGTTTCTCAAATTGGGTAAAAAAGTAGAATTCAGCTAAATTTTGTCTACAAGAGACATATAATACAAAATGACACAAAAATGAAATGTCACTCTGATCTAAAGGTATAGGCAATGATTTACAAGGCGAATAAACAAAACAGGAATAGAAAGATTAATACAAGATGAAGTAGAATTCAAGACAACAATATCTAACTAAATGGATATTTCGTGTGTGAGCGTGTGTGTGTGTGTGTCAAAGAGGGAGGGAGATTATGACACCAAGAAGGTAAAACTGTCATGGACACATCATTGCATTGAAATACATCCAGCACCAACTGCAAGAAGCGCATGGAAATTAAACACACACAATTATGGTGGGAAACTTATAATCCTTCCTCAGAATATTTCAGAACAATGTAGGAGTTCCAGGGAAACTGCATAAGGATAAAGATGTGAATGATACTCTGTCTACATATGTATATATATTTAAATATATATATACAATGAAACAGTTCACGCATACAGATAAGTCTAGAGGATAACATGAGCATCCACGTGTTGTCAAATCTTATAGTTTTGTCAAACTTTTATGAAAATTTTGTCTTTTGAAAGATGAAACACTTCAAATACAAATGAAGCATTCCTGTTCTGCAAGATTCCAAGCCCTTCTCTCTCTCCCGACAGGTAAACAGTATTATGGATCTGTTGCTAATTATTCCCATGAATGTTTTTATGGATACATGAAAAATGTACCCACAACTATACATAATATTGCTTTGCATATTTTTAAACATTATATAAATGACATCAGGCAGTACTATTACTTTGCTATTATTTTTTATATTCAACATTATTTTGGGGATTTATCCATATTGATAAATATAGCCCCTGTTCATTACTTTCTTTCCTGTGTTAAGTATTCCATTTTATGACTAAACCACAACTTATTGATCCATTTTCTTGTTGAGGGACGTTTTGGTGGTTTCCAGTCTTTTACTATTATAAACAATGCTGCAAATATTTTCTTTTCATATTTAAATATGTTTTGTATATGAGGTGAGATCTAGCTTTCTTTCTTTTCCATCTAGGTAGCCAATGATTTATTAGAGGGTCCATCCTTTTTCCCCTCTGATTCGTAATGTCATCTTTGTTGAAGATCAAGTTTCCATATGGGCACAGGTATGTTTCCAGGCTTTCTATTCTGTTCCATCAAGCTATTTGCTTATCCCTGTACCCAAACCAAACTGTCTTATAATATTTGGTAGAGTGAGTCATCTCCCATCACTTTATTCTTAAAAACGGTCTTGGCTGTTCTTGGCCCTTAGTTTGCTCACATAATTTTTAGTATCAATTTGTCAAGTTCCATGAAAAATCCTGCTGAGATTTTGAATATAGATTTTACTTTGAAGAAAATTAATATCTTGATTGATATCTTCTTTTGTGTTTTATTTTGTTTGTTTTTTTGAGGAAGATTAGCCCTAAGCCAACATCCGCTACCAATCCTCCTCTTTTTGCTGAGGAAGACTGGCCCTGAGCTAACATCCATGCCCATCTTCCTTTACCTTATATGTGGGACGCCTGCCACAGCATGGTTTGACAAGCGGCGCCATGTCTGCACCCAGGATCTCAACTGGCGAACCCCGGGCTGCCAAAGCGGACCGTGCAAACTTAACCACTGTGCCATCGGGCAGCCCCATTGATTGATATCTTGATTATGATGAGTCTTCCCATCCAAGACCATATACCTCTCCATTTATTTAGAACTCCAACTTCCTTAAATAAAGTTTTCTAAATTTTTCCATAAAGGTCTTACAATCTTTTCTTGATTTTATTTTTAGGTACCTTATAGTTTTAAGTGCTATCCTAAATGCTATCTTTTTTTAATAAAAATCATGTTCTAGATGTTTATTATAGGATTATAGACATACAATAAAAATTTTCTATACCTGTCTTACAACCAGAAATCTTTTAAAACAATAGTTCCAACAGTGTGCCTATTCCCATGAATAATTTTATTTCTTCCTTTCCAATCGTAATGCTAGTTATTTATTTTTTCATGTCTTATTGTATTTGCCAGTCTCCTTGGAAAATGGGATAGAAGAAGCATTATCAGGCATTCTTATCCTGTACCAGACATTAAGAATTTACCCTTATCTGTTTCATCTTTAAGAATGATACTTGCCATGAAAGGATGTTCAACATCATTAACTGTCAGGGAAATGCAAACCAAAACTACAATGTGGTGTCACCTCACTCCCATAAAAACGGCTATAATTAACAAGACAAGAAACACGAAGTGTTGGAGAGGATGTGGAGAGAAGGAAACCCTCGTACACTGCTGGTGGGAGTACAAACTGGTGCAGCCACTATCGAAAACAGTATGGAGATTCCTCAAAAAATTAAGAAAAGATCTACCATATGAAGCAGCTATTCCACTACTGGGTTTTTATCCAAAGAACATGAAAACACAAATGCATAAAGATACATGCACCCCTGTGTTCATTGCAGCATTATTCACAATAGCCAAGACTTGGAAGCAACCTAGGTGCCCATCAAGGGATGAATGGATAAAGAAGATGTGGTATATACACAATGAAGTACTACTCAGCCATAAGAAAGGATGAAATCCAGCCATTTGTGACAACATGGATGGACCTTGAGGGTATTATGCTAAGCAAAATAAGTCAGAGGGAGAAGGTCAAATACTGCTTGATCTCGCTCATAAGTAGAAGATAAAACACCAAAAACAATCATATAGAAAGAGATTGGATTGGTGGTTACCAGCGGGGAATGGGGGAGGGAGAAGGGCGAAAGGGGTGATTAGGCACATAAGTATGGTGATGGATTGTAACTAGTCTTTGGGTGGTGAATGTAATCTACACAGGAATCAAAATTTAATAACGTACACCTGAAATTTATATGATGTTATAAACCAATGTTACTGCAATAAAAAAAAATAAAGAAAGGGGTTGCGGGGTGGGCAAAATGAGTGAAGGAGGTCAATTGTATGGTGACGGATGGTAACTAAACTTTTGGTAGTGATCACTTTGTAGTGTATACAGATGTCTACTTATAATGTTGCACACCTGAAACTTATATAATCTCATATAGCAATTTTATCTGAATAAAAAAAATAGAAAAAACAAAAAGAATGGTGCTTGTTACAGGGTTTGGATTTTTTTTTTTTGGTAGACATTCTATCAAATTAACAAAGTTCCCTTCTAGACCTAACCTTCTCTTTTTTAAAAACTGTAAATGGAGTTATGTTTTATTTTATCAAATGACTTTTTTCTATCTACTGACATGATCATGTTTCTCCTTCAATTTTTTAATGTGATGAATTATATTAATACATTCTCTAAAATTACCATTCTTGGTAAGAATTATTTGATTATGCTATTATTACATGAAATTTTAAAGCATTGCTGGATTCAACTTGATATTATTTCATTTAGGCTATTTATATGTAATTTCAAAAGTGGTATTGGCCTATAATTTTCTTCTTGCACTTACTTCTTTGGTATGGTCTCAAAGTGCCTCAGAAATGAATTGAGGAACATTTCCTCTTTTTTATGCCCTTTCAGGAGTTTTACAAAAATTCAGTTTGGCTATTTCTTTGAGTGTAGTCACCTGGAAGATGATGGGAGCCTAGCGGTGATTTTTGGGTTGTTTGTTCTTTGATGCATATATTTCAAACAACTAATTTAATTTCTTTCTATTTGTAGGTCTATTAAAATTCTATATTTCATCTCGCGAGGTAGTTTTTGGTAAACTATCCTTTCCAAGAAATGCATCCATTTCTTCTAAGTCTTCAAATTGATTGCCCCTGATTGTTCAATGCATTCTGATCTTTTAAATTTCTGTTATATCTATAGTTATCGTACTTTTTATTCCTAATATTGCTTACTTGCATCTTCTCTCTTTTTTCTTGCTCAGCGTTGCCAGAAATGTCTATTTAATTAGTCTTTCCATAGAAGCTAGGAGTTTATCCTCAAGATATATCTCCAACAATATCAAAAAACATGTACAAGATTATTCATAAGGGCAAAATATAGGAAACAACTTAAACATCCATATGTAGGAAATTAGCCAAATAAATTATGGTACTTCCACATAGTACACTACTTGCAGCTATTAAAAAAAAAAAAAATGAAAAAGGTCTCCATAGACTGATATACCATGATTTCTAGGATATATCATTAAGTGAAAAAAAACATTGTGCAAAAGAGTTATAAAGTATGCTGCCTTTTATATAAGAAAGAAGGGGAAATATATTTGTATTTGCTTATTTTTACAAAAAGAATTAGGAAGGATAAAATTGTTTACCTACAGAAGATGGGTAGGAAGGAGATAGAAGGGATGGAGAGGGAGACGGAACTTTTATTATGCCTTTTTATATAGCTTTTCCTTTTGAACTATGTTGACATTTTATACAGTTCAAAGAAATAAATCAATAAGAATGGGGAAATAACTATAACTGAATGCCAAAAGAAACAAATAAACCTAACTGTGTATCAAATAAATAACACAAACACATGGAAGAAAAAAATTAACTCAAGTAATCTTGAACACGGTTCTCCGTTTCCTCTCAGTAGGATACAGTCAATAGACCAAAAGAACTTCAGAGAAATCTTGGGCTTTACTTACTACATTTCTGGGGTAGTGGCATTGATGTAGCAATCCTGAAACTCTTTTATTTGTATGTATAAGATTTAGTAAGTGAATATATATTGTTGTTGAATTCTCGTTCAGGGAGAAGGGAGGTATAAATATGGAATGGAAGGAGGGGAAGAACCTTGAGATGTTAGATTGGAACTAGAGGTATTAGTATGAACTCACAACTTTTAAAAAGTTGTGTCTCCTGGCTATGTCTGCTAAGAGGGCCTAGTAACAATGACACTCCGGTAACAATGAGCACACCTACCATCTAGATCTTGGTTTCTAAATACCATTCCCCTTTGAAAGGAAGCAGGGCTCCTAGGAGAAATGGAGGATTCCAGGATTGGGAAAAAGAAACTACAAGATGAGTCTAGAATATCCATTTATTGTGCCAGAAAGCAGTGAAGTATTCAAAGAATAAGGAAGACATGTCACATGGACAGAGAAACTCCTGTAAGAGGTTCCTATTGGTCAAATTTGGCACAGTTTGTATTTAAAAATGAATAATGACAGAAGTAAATTATTACCCACCAAATACAAAAAAAAATACACAAGACCATGCCAATAGTTTTAAAAAACATTAAATGGGGAGGCAGAAGGGCAAATTCTTACTTATAGGACAGTGCCAACTAACAAACATAGAAGGAATGATATATATGAAATATGTAGGAAACTTTTAGACTGGGCAAATATCCTGTTCCCAATCACTTTTCTCCCGGTGGTTTTAACATCTATTGGTTATTCTTGTCTGTTTCCAGTTTTAGGCTCATATGAAAAAACCTACTATAAACATTTGTGTATAGATCTTCGTGTGGACTTATTATTTGTTTCTCTTGAAGTAAATACACTCATGTGCTGCATAATGATGTTTTGGCCAACAATGGACCCCATATACAATGGCGGTCCCATAAGATTATAATGGAACTGAAAAATTCCTATCTCCTAGCTACGTCGTAGCCACTGTAATGCTGTAGCACAACACACTATTCATGTGTTTGTGGGATACTGGTGTAAGCAAACCTTCAGGTCCTTCAGGAGGTGTCCCAGAAGACGGCATTGCTATCACAGGAGATGACAGCTCCATGCGTGTTATTGACCCTGAAGACCTCCCAGCGGGACAAGATGTGGAGGTGGGAGACAGTGATAGTGATGATCCTGAGCCTGTGTGGGCCTAGTTTGTCACCTGTGTGTGTCTTAGTTTTTAACAAAAAAGTTTTCAAATTAAAAAAAAAAAAATTTAAATAAAAAAGCCTATAGAATAAGGATATAAAGAAAGAAAATATTTTGTACAGCTGTACAATGTGTTTGCGTTTTAAGCTAAGGGTTATTACAAAAGAGTCAAAAAGTTTTAAAAAATTTAAAGGTTTATAAAGTAAAAAAGTTACAGTAAGCTAAGGTTAACTTACTATTGACAAAAGAAAAATATTTTCTATAAATTTAGTTAGCCTAAGTGCCCAGTGTTTATAAGTCTACAGTAGTGTCCAGTGACGTCCTCGGCCTTCACTTTCGCTCTCCACTCACTTGCTGACCCACCCAGAGCAACGCCCAGTCCTGTAAGCCCCACTCATGGTAAGTTCCCTAAACAGATGTACCATTTTTTATGTTTTATACCATATTTTTACTGTACTTTTTCTATGTTTATCTAGGTGTGCAGTAGGCTATACCATCTAAGTTTGTGTAAGTACACACTATGATGTTCGCACAACGAAATCACCTAACAAAACATTTCTCAGAACATGTTCCCCATCTTTAAGTGGCCCATGACTGTACCTAAAAGTAGGATTGCTGGCTCACATTGTAAGTGTCGGTTTAATTTTATGAGACTGCAACACCATTTTACACATACCCCTGCCCCCATCCCAATCCCAATTCTAGGATCACATGCTGCACTCAGTTGTTATCTCTTTAGCTTTCTAGGTATAATTCAAGAGAAATTATGGTATATGGATCCTCTAAAATACTTGTACAATCATGTTCAAAGCAGCACTATTTGCTGTGAACTCCAAACTGGAAATAGCCCAAATGTTCACCAACAGTAGGATGGATAAAGAATTTTCGATATAGTTATAACAATGGAATATTATGCAGCCGTGAAAAATAACAAACTAATACTACGTATAACGTAAGGAGGAGTTGACAAACAATTTTGAGTGAAAGAAGCTAAGCCAAAAGAAGTACGTCCTGATGATTCCATCTATATAAAGTTCAATAACAGACAAAACAAGAATATAGTGAAGGAAGTCAGAAAAGTGGTTCCCTGTGGGGTTAGTGACTGGGGGGTACAGGAGAGGTTTCTGAGGTGCTGGTAATGCTCTAAATCTTTATCTAAGTCATGTTTACTTGGATGAGCTCACTTTGTGAAAATGTATCAAGCTGTACATTTATGACAAATGCACCTTTCCGTATGTTTGTTTTGCTCCAATATAAAAAAAAATTAAGAGTAAACTTAACTCTGATTCCAAAACTGAACAAAAACGATACTGAATCTTTTCTGAGTTAATTTTAAACTTTAGTTTTCAAAAAGCACCCTTACTTTCCAACTGCCCAAGCTTTTTTGGAAAACCTGTAAACAGCATGTCCTAATGACAATATTCAGGATGGAAAATGTGCAGGGATGAAGGCGCTGCGAGGCTCTGTGTTGGGTGTACATATGCACAATTTCTGTGGAAAGATGTTTGACAATACACATCAAGAGAACTAAAAAGAAATATATGCTATTTTGTCTAATAATAATTTCCCTCTAGGAATTTTTCCCAAATCAACAACTCAATCAAATATTCATGAACAATGATGTAAAGTTATACATTAAAAATTTCTCTTAGAAAAGAAAAATCCTTTCAAAGTAATACTTACAATTGGCGTCCCAAAAGGAATGTAACCTGTGAGAGGAGAGAGAAAAGAGTCAGGTCTTCTAATGCCCCCTCACTCCACCCTACCCACCTCTCAAAGGAGATACCGGAAGAGACTCTGGGCTTGGTCTCGCCGTGGCCCGGATGAAGTGGCTCAGGTCGGCTAGGCAAGAGGCACCTCCAGCCCTCACACCTTTTCCCAGCTTGGCCCTCTCCAGGACAGAGGGTTCCGCTGTGTCCCCCAGCCTCCCTCTCTCTGTTCCCCTTTAACCAGACAGTTCTCACTCCCATGCAAAACCCAGAGGCTCATTCCTGAAGGCAGGGCTGCCCAGGGCTGGGGCACCACCACTCTAACTTGGTGGTCCTCCCATGATTTCCTCCACGAGGCATCACAGCCCCTGCCCACACTTGCTTCACAACTCTGGATGTCTCAGAAGGCCCCTGAATGTCCTCCTTCCCTCAGTTTGTCTTTCTAGCACACGCCCTTACTTCCCTGGCATCATGACCATTTCCAGAAAGGGAATTCCCTACCCATGTGAGACATGCACCTCTAAGTGCCAGTGGTCTTTAAATCTCTAGAAGGCTGGCTAGACATCCTCAGGAGAGCAGGAGAGGGCCGAGGTGAAGCGCAGCCAGGCCCTGGGCGCTGTTTCCCCATTGCTCACGGCAAGGCTCCCTCCGCCACCCCCACTGCTGTCAATGGCAGCTTCCTGTCCCCAGTCTCTAACTTATAACAGCCAGTCAGCAGAGAACTACACTTATCTGAGTTCCGTCTAAAGCAAAGGTTCACATCCCAAGTGTGCATAACTGTGCATGCACATGAGCCATCCCTCTCCTACCCGCATCCCTCTGGAGAGAGGTGTAAAGCTTGACTGGGGAATTACAAGAGAAGCCAGGCTCAGGGTGAGAGCTGCTCCGGCCCTGTGCCAGGACTGGGGAGCGCCTACCGCCATGGATACAAGATGCTTGGAGCCTTCGCTGCCTTGGAGGGTCTTCATGGCAAACGGGGTCACTGGGTGCTAACTGCCCCAGTTTGCATGATGATGCCACCTGGTTGTTTATTCTCTCGCCCCCGTGAGGTCAGGCTCTTTACAGGAGGGGACCCTGCCTAACCCACTTAACTGAGAACGCTCACTGGTAGAGACTGTTTCTTCAGCTGCCTGAGGACTTCCCAAGGCAGCAGCCCTCCCACCCACCCTGTAACTCGGGGGTGCCTACGCCCCACTGCACCGAGAAACAGCATGGAGGAGGCATCAGCGCTCTATGTGAGTCTGGCCTCTGCTGTGTGACCCTGGGCGAGGCCTGCAGCCTCTCAGAACTGTAGGCAGGATAACCATGCCAGCCCCAGCCAGTGTATGTGCAAGTGCTTTCTAGGCCAGTAAGCTCATGCATACAGAGCTCTCCCTCCAGCGACCGCAGGGTGGGGACTTCCTGCGGGCAAGGACCTTATACTCACTTTCCCACCCTCCCCTCTGCCCACTGGTCTCCACAGAATGGCATGCACCTTCCCTGAGTGTGCAGTAGTGCAAACACAGCACATACATTCTGAAGGGCAGGTTACCAGCAGGACCAGAGACCAGGGGGTTAGTCTTGGGATTAACTGCCTGGAAGGGCTGAGCAGGGAGCAGGGCACGGAAGGCAAGGGCGCAGTGTACATAGGTAAGAGGGAGTGACTCAGAAGGCAGGGCTTGCCCCTAGAAGGTCTCAGCCCGGAGGCTGCCGCTAAGTGAGCGGTGTGTGAGCTGGGGGTGGGGCACCAGATGCACCTGTGGAGGCCTCCACTCCACCCCGACTGCTCAGGCAGAAAAGGCAGTCAGGTACATTTTCTAAAAGCTCCACAGGTGATTGGGAGGCCTGGCCAGAGTCCTGCACCGCTGAGCCCAGGTGAACATGCAGGAGCAGGTGTGGCTGTGTGTGTAACGGGCTCTGCCCGTCCGCAGGCCAACACATGTGGGTGCTCCTGGAGCTGTGACCATAGCAAGTGCCCAGGCGGGGCAGAACCAGAGGGTCCCAGGGGCTTACCTGACATTCTAAAGGGCATGAAGATCTTCTCATTGGTGTCCGGGTGTAGAATAGCCTGGCAAGAGCCGGGACAGAGCACAGGGTGACAGTGGGGGAGGGAGAGAGGACCTGGGGAAGGAGGGGGGAGGGGAGGGAAAGGGGAGCTCCCCCAGGAAGACTCAGATGACCAGTGGCTGCTGTATCTTGCCCTCTGGTCTGTCAGTCCTTTCCCACCATTCAGGGCAAGAGAAAACCAAAGCAGGGGCCACCAACAGCCCTTCTCCTCCTGACTAAGGTGCAAAGCTGAAGGAAGGGGAGAGCGGGACTGTGTCCACCTTGCAGGCCCTCTGGGCCCCACACCTGGCACACAGCAGGCACGTGACAAGGATTTTGTGGAAGGAGCCTGCAGGGAAGGAGCTCAGGGGCCCAGGGAAAGGTGAGCTGGCCTGAACTCCAGTCTTCAGAAGCTCAGGCCCTGGGTGCTGGGGGAGAAGGGAGGGGTGAGGTGGCCGGGGGCACGCGGGGAGGGGAACGGCCGAGCAGTAACAGCCATGGGAGGAGGAACTTCCACTGGATCCCCGGGACAGGGCGGGGCAGGGTCCAGGAGAGCAGGAGAAGGGAAGGAAAAGAATCCAAAATCGGATTACCTGCTTGATTTTCTGAGCACTCCAGAGCTGGAAGAGAAGGAAGGGAGGGAGAGAAAGGAAAAAAAATTAAAAGCACATATCAATTTAAGGTCTCAAAGCCACGTTTTCTAACCAAGAGATCTGGCTCCAAAGGGCATAAGAGGCTCAGGCTGTCCTGGTCACCCCGGGTCTGGCAGCTTCCCTGGGAGTGTGGCCTCAGGGATCCCAGAACAGCAGAGCTAGGGGATCTCACACATCATTTAAACCAAGGGTTCTCAACTCAGGCTGCGCTGTACAATTACCTGAAGAATCCTTCCAGCATTCTTCTAAAGCCCTCTAGCTGATGCTAAGGTATGGCTAGGTAAGCAGCCCTAATTTAAATGAAGATACTTCAGTTGTCTCCCAGAATCACTACAGGCAGCATAGAGTGATCATTTCAGAGCTGGACAGACCGCAGAGTGCCAGAAAGATGAACAAGTGGGTCCTAGAGCAAATTAAGCCTAAACTAGTGCTAGAGGCAAAAATGACGGAACTGAGGCTGTCCCACCTTGGGTACATCACGAGAAGGCAGGAGTCTTTGGAAAAGATAATAATGCTGGGAAAAGTAGAAGGCAGCGGGAAAAGAGGAAGACCAAATACGAGGTGGACTGACTCCTTAAAGGAAGCCATGGGCGTGATCTACAGGAGCTGAGTAGGGCTGCTGAGGACGGGCCATAGCGGACATACTCATTCATAGGGTCACCAGGAGTCAGAGCAACTTGACAGCATGTGACAACAACGACAGACTGCCTGGATTCCTGGCTTTGCCACTTCTACCTCTGAGCCTCCATTTCCTCATCTGTAAAATGGGGATAATAGCTGTGCCTCTAACCTTGTTGAGGAGGTGTGTGAAAGCGCCTGAGCCGTGCTTTCTAACTGCTTATGTTGTAGATATTCTAATTCCTATTGTGGCTTTCAAATGAGTGGTGAAGTTGTCTCTTTCCAGCACAGCTTGGGGGACAGGCTGGAGAAACAGAACAATTTGTCAATTCTTTCAAATGATATAAACACTGTGTTTCCTTGAATCTAAGACATCGTTGACCCTAAGACACACTATTATGTGCCACTGAGAAAGAAAACTATGACATAATGCCAAGACCCTCATCAATTAAAAGACTCATCCCATTTAAGAGATGTTAAAGTGTAATAAAGTAGGCCTTTTAGAATCAAGAAAACATGGTGAATAAAAACTTACGTTGTGGGCAAACCAAAAGCCAGTGCATTTTTAATGAGCAAGAAGGGTATGAGGTGAGAGGGAAGATG
Organism: Equus caballus; assembly: GCF_041296265.1. NCBI lineage: Eukaryota > Metazoa > Chordata > Mammalia > Perissodactyla > Equidae > Equus > Equus caballus. The sequence continues at coordinate 45,633,120 of NC_091698.1, read as the reverse complement.
CAGCCAGCAGTTGATGTTTAAAGTTGTGTAATAGAACTGTTCAGTTAGGCTTCATTTGCATGGCAAGGTTGTCATCTGAATATAAAGTAAGCTGCAGAAGGCCAGCGAGCAGCAAGAATAGAGGTTATAAAATTGATATATTAAAGTTTATGCATTTTACTCACAGCAGGGTCCCTCGAGCCTTAATTCACAACCTAATTACTCCTATTTTAGCTACATCTCAAACATATTTGATTGTCTGCTATTCCAGACCCAGGAGGATTAGAAGCAGGAGATTTTTCAAAAATAATAACTGGGGAATGGAGGGGACGGAAGAGAGAAAAACCAAATGCAGAACCACTGTGAGCTAGAGTGGGTGAGGGAGAGCACAATAGCAAAGAGGTAAAAAAAGTCCTTTGCTCAGAAAGCGCCTTCCGGAAGTGCACCCCCAGCTCCCAGCACCACCCCAGGTGCGCCCCCAGGCCTGTGCACAGAGTCCTGACCCACACGCTCCACCCCGAATCAGAACCTTCTGCTTCTGGGTCCTGGGGATTCACGGTCCAGCTCCTCGGAGGCAGGGACTTGCCTTTCAGCACTGTCCCCCAGCATCTCCCACAGCCCTGGGCACACAACAGATCTAAAGCTATTCTAAAATTAAAGTTTCATTTTTAAAAACTCAAGATCTCAGGGCTGGCCAGGTGGCATAGTGGTTAAGTTCACACACTCCGCTTTAGTGGCCCAGGTACGTGGGTTCAGATCCCAGGCACGGACCTAAACACTGCTCATCAAGCCATGCTGTGGCGATGTCCCACATACAAAGTAGAGGAAGATGGGCACAGATATTAGTTCAGGGTCAATCTTCCTCAAGCAAAAAGAGGAAGATTGGCAACAGGTGTTAGCTCAGGGCCAATCTTCCTCAACAACAACCAAAAAACCTCAAGATCTCTTCATATAATTCTTAACAAAAAAGAAAAAAAATTCTCCAATTTTCTGATGAACAGCCTGGGGGGAAAGCACTGGTCTAAGACATCAAAGGACAGTGTAAAGAACAGGTGTTAGAACTGGGCAGGCCTGCATTCAAATCACTTACTGGACATGTGGCCCTGAGCAAATTACTGTGCCTCTGTGCCTCAGTTTCTCCATCATAGAACAGGTTATTGTAAGGCAGGGCAGAGACCATGCCTGGTGCTCCTGGCAGTCTGCATCTCCCTTTGTGCACACAGCTAAGCCTCTACGTCCAGCCTCCCCTGAGTCAGGTGGGCTCCTGTGACCGGGTGCTGGCTAACTGGCTGTGGCAGAAGTGATGTTTGCCACTTCCAGGCCTGGTCCCAAAGCCCCCCACAGAGAACCCAGTGGAGGACAGCGAGGCCCTAGAAGACAGTAAAGCATGAGGTGAAAGGAGCCTGTCCCTGGACAGCAGCACGTGCCAAGCCCCCGAACTGCACTGGACTCTGACACGAGTGAGAAATAGATGTTACTGTTTAAGCCCCTGAAATCCGGGGTTGTGTGTTACAGCACTTGCTATCCTGACTACTACACAGGTTTAAATGAGATATGCATATCTAAAACACTTGCCCCATAGAACATGTTCCATATGCCTAAAACAGAGGGGAAGTCATTCAAATGAGCAGTATTTTATAATGGAGTTAATTATTTTTCAAAGTAACTTCCTCTCTATTGTCTTATTCCTACAGTACACCTGTGAGGTGGGTAGATTATTTTCAGACAAGGTAACTCAACTCAGAGAGACTAAATGACTCAGCCAGGGTCCCTGGGGCCTGGTGGCAGGATGGAGATGGGCACCAGGCCTCCTGGTCTCCAGGTTCGTGTTCTCCCTGCTCTCCAGGGGCCCCATGGAGCAGATGGATGTCTGGTCTGGCCAGGGTGTCTGCCAGGCCTGAGGCACGAGAGGAGGAAGAGAATTGGCTGACATCACCCTCAGGTCCCAGAACCTCCTTCTTGCAGCCCGGCAGCGATGCTCCTCGTCAGTACCTGTCACTTCCCACCCTCTCGCCAAAGTCCAGCCAAGCAGTCCTTTAATCGATGGCCACATCCATGTCCTTCAGGTTCAGGGACTGCCTCCTTCACCCCAACCCAGGGAGCAGCGATGAGACAGTCAGGCAGATGCTAGCTCACCAGCAAAGGCAGAAGTTCACAGGGGTGTCAGCAGAGCTTACAGACATGTTCCCCACCCCGCAATGACACCACCATGCACATGGCCCAGGCTGGCCAGTGCCAAAGACAAGAGGCAACGGTAAACCTCACGTGATAATTCCATGCTTTTCTATTTTGCTGAGCACTTCCCCTCCCAGTAGCTATTTGATTCCCACGCTCAGAAACCCGTTTCCATAGGACAGATGAGAAAACCAAAGCAAAAAGGCACGTCCAAGGTGTCCCAGGTGGAGCCGGAACTACAGCTCATGACCTCTAACTCAGATTTATTCATCCTTTCATCCTGATTCATTCATTCACATTTGTCAGACACCCTTCTAAGGGCTTGTACATACAGTCATGGGCCACATAACAACATTTCAGTCAACAACGGACCCCATATATAGTGGTCCCATAAGATTAGTACCATATAGCCTAGCTGTGTAGTAGGCTATACCATCCAGGTTTGTGTAACTACTCTCTATCATGGTCACATGATGACAAAATAGCCTAATAATGCATTTCTCAGAACATATCCCCATCGTTAAGCAACGCGTGACTATTAACTTACTTAATCTCCTCAACAACCCTATGAGGCAGGGACTAGTATACCTCCCATTTTATAGATGTGGAAACTGAGGCAACGAGAGGTTAAGTGACTTGCCCAAAGTCCCATCGCAGCCCTGGGATTTGAACCCAAGCAGCCTGGTTCCAGATTCCCCACTTTTAACCACCACATGCTCCTGTCTCTAAATGCTAACACATCAATGCACACTGTTCTGTTCCTTTAGGCATCTGATATATTTTGGAGTGCTTTCCACATCAGCACACAGAGCAGCCTTATTCTTCCTAATAGAAACCTTGAATGAATATATTATAAACTGTATCCTAGTAATGGACTTTTAGCCTATTTCCTATCTTCTTTTTATTGTGGTAAAATATACATAACAAAATTTACCTTTTTAACTATTTTTAAGTGGCAGTTCATTGGCATTAAGTACATTCACACTGTTGTATGACCATCACCACCATCTATCTCCAGAACTTTTTCATCTTCCCCAACTGAGACTCTGTACCCGGTAAGGCCTGACTCCCCATTCCTCCTTCCCCCAGCTCCTGGCAACCACCATTCAACTTTCTGTCTCTGCGAGTGGGACCACTCTAGGTATTTTGTATAAGTGGAATCACACAATATTTGTCCTTTTGTGACTGTCCTATCTTTTGTTATTATAACCATGTTCCAGTGAATTTCTCTGTAATTACCATTATTATAGTATTAGCACTTAAAGAAAAAGGATAAATGTATGCAGATATCTCTGGCAGGATACAGAAGAAACGAATGGTTACTCTAGGGAGAGGAAGTGGGCAATTGGGGGATTGGGAAAGGGAGACATTTTTTATTCTCTACTTTTTTAATATCTTTAGAATTCTGTATATTGTTCATATGTTACCTATTCAAAAGTAACTGTTAAGAAAAATTAAGAGTGACCACTAGAAAAATAGAAACAGGGTGCACAACTTCTAAGCTCTTCATTGACCTCTACAGAACAGAATGCTACCTGTCTAACAAAATCTATGTCCCCTTCTTCCATAGTAATAGAACAGTAGTGGGCAAGTGGCTGACCTGCTGCACTACATTTCCCAGCCTCCTTTGCGGGGCAGGTAGCTGACCTGCTACACTACATTTCCCAGCCTCCTTTGCAGTTAGGCTTATCCATGTGACTGAGTCCCCCAGCAGCATCTGAGAGGAAGTGAGATGTGCCTTTCCCTGGCCAGCACCTCCCCCTCCATGCTTTCTGTCCTCTGCCTATAAACCAGAGTGAGGGTGTGGCTGCTCCAGCTTACAAGCCTGGGCCAGGCAGAGAGGATAACCCAGGAAGATGGTGGAGAAACATGATGGAAGAAGCCTGGGTCCCTGAATAATCCCGTGGAGCAAAGCCCCCTGTCCACCTGGAACTTGAACTGCTACATGGGAGAGAAATAAACTTGTATCTTATTTGAACTGGTGCATTTGGGGACCTTTTCTTTACAGCAGTTAGTATAACCCTACCTACCATAACCCATTTGGGGTTATAGGAAACTGCCCCCCATGACATCAGGGAAGTGTTTCCGGAGGAGAGAGGAAGGCACGAGAACTAAGATGGTGTTTGAGGCTCTGCTTGTGACATCTGGCAATGCTCCCACCTCAGGAGGTTTTTGGGTGAGGTGGGAGGGACATCTCCGTTAAGCTAAAATGCCTAGTCATGACCTGATGGCTTTGGGCTCATCCCAGCTCCAGGCTGCAGCAACAACAGCCAGGGTCACAGATTTCGGCCCTGGCTCCGCCACCGACTTGCATGGTCGTCCCCTGCCAGTCACCGCACCCCTCAGACTTACATTGTTTTTTAAGTTAATCAGGCAGGAGAAGGAGCAGGAGGTGGGGACAAGTCTCTCCAGTCTCTCCAGGGCCCCTTCCTATCTGATGAGGCTCAGCCCAGCTTACAGAGCGAGCAGGACAAGGACTCAGGGCTGACTCTTCGGTCTGGGCTTTTCCCTGAGACCTGCGGGACCCACAGGCCAGGTACCCCCCACAAGAGTTGCCTCCACAAGAGCCACAGAGGTTCCTCCAACCAGAGCTGGTTGCTCGTTTGAAGCTTCATGAGCCAGTCCCACAACAGGTTACAGGTGTGTACCATCCTGAGCTGTAAAGCATTCGACAGGGGGCCAAGAGAGACACACTGGACTGCCCATCCACACTGCAAATCTAGGACAGGAAGCCCTGGTGTCTTCTCGCCAGCCACTGAAACAGCTCCACTTAAAATATAATTTCTCGGCGTGACCTGATCTTCGGGCTCAGCCCGTCTCCCTCTGTGCGTCTGGCTGAACATAAAAATGTGCAGGCCTGATCCCTAGAACTTCCCGGCTGCAGCAAAACAAACCAGCGTGGACACGAGACTTTGGACCTTGCTTGACTTCTTAGCTCGGACAGTGAAGACAGAGAGGGTGTAGGGGGAGCAGTCTGGGTGAGTTTGCTGATTTCAGGAAAGGCCTGTGTCTCAGCTGAGCTGCCATCTGAACCTATTAGAACCTCAGTGTAGAGGCCAAGAGACAGGCGGTGGGGTGAGGAGGGGGCTGCCCAGCAAGCTTCAGCAGGAGGAGCGCTGCCTTCCGGGGTAGGGCAGCAGGGCATACCTGCAGAGCCAGACCACAGAGGAGGAGTAACTGCCCTGGCCCCGCCCCAGTCTGGCCCGCTCCCCTTCCCCTCTGCCTCCTTCCAGGCTGCTTCTCCAAACCTCCGAAGGCAGCAAAGACAGAGCCTATTTAAAACAACCTCCAGAAGGTAATTAAACAGAGCCTGAAGGGGATCCTTCTGCAAGGCAAAGGATGCCTTCACAAAACAAAAAAAATCTTCCTAATTTATCATTTGGGCCAATCTCATTATTCCTCACCATTAATTTTGTTGCCATGGTTACTCCCAGGTACTAGGTACACAGGCAAGTGTATGTGGGGTGAAGGCACCCCCCCAATTCTACAGGCACATGAAAGGAGACAGAACTTCCCCTCATTCTGCGGCACAGCACACAGCAGCTGGCATGGCCTCCGTGCACACGCGGCTTCGCTCTGTTAAGAGAATGGACCCTGGAGTCAAACCCGCGTTTGAATTGCAGATCTCCCCCTTGCTGGTTATGCGACCTGGGGCAACTTAACCTTTTTGAGCCTGCACTTCCTGATTTGTAATATGGGGATATGCACACTTACTTACTTTCAAGGTTATTGTGAAGATTAAGGAAAATTCACTTATTTAACAGCTATCTCCTGAGTACCCATTATGTGCCAAGCACGGCTCTAAGTCTAAGAATACATCAGTGAACAACGAGGACCAAAAATCTCCACTTTCATAGAGCCTGTATGCTAATGAGGACAGACTAAGCAATAAAAATAATCAATAAGTGGATTCTCTGATCCTTGAGAAGGAGGGCTGCTCCAGGAAACATGGGAAAGTAGGACAGGATGAGGCTGGGGAGCGTGTGCTGGCGGCGGGATGGATTTTGTTTTTAATTTAAAATTTATTGTAATGGGGTCTGCACAAAAGGAGGGAGTGAAGGGTGGGGAACATGCAGGGGACACAGGAACACGATGACATGGCCAGGGCCACAGCTTCTGTCACGGGGGAGAGGGATGAAAAGAAAAGGCCAGGGCTGGAGCTGGGGGGAAGATGTGATAAAGGGGCATTGAGGTGGGATTCCCCTCGTCCCCAGGAAGCCTGGCCCCCCAAGATCCCACCTTGTCCTCTAGGCCTAGTAGCTCCTACTTTGCTCCCTGGGCTTTTTCTCCCCTGACAGATGCTCAAATAGGATGATGTTTGGGGCCTGCCAGTAGCAAGGTGGTTAGGGTAGTTTTCATTGAGGTGACACTGGAGGAAATACTTGAAAGAGGGAGGGAGCCATGCAGATATCCAGTAGGAGATTGTTCTGGCAGACAGAAAAGCCAGTGCAAAGGTCCTGAGGCAGAAGTGGGCCTGCCCAGCATGTTTGAGGGACAGCACAGAGGCCAGTGTGACTGGAGTGGACTGAGTAAGGGGGGGAGTAGTTGAAGGCAAGGTCAGAGATGAACAGGGCTTTGCAGGCCATGCTAAGGACCATGGCTTTCACTGAGTAGAAAGGGTGGACATTACAGAGTTTCTACTAGGGCGATGGTTCTTAATGGGGGATGGGGCAATTTTGCACCCAGGCGACACGTGGCAATGTCTGGTTGTCAGGAACTCGGCGAGATGGGTGCTACTGGCAGCCAAGGGGTAGAAGCCAGAGACGCTGCTAAACATCCTGCAGTGCACAGGACAGTCCCCACAACAAAGAATTATCCAGCTCCAAATGCCAATAGTGCCGAGGCTGGGAAAGCCCGGAGCAGAGGAACAAACGATGTAATATATGCTTTCACAGACTGCTCTGAGTGCTGTACTGGGAATGGACAGAGGAGCCCAGGTAGAATGGGGAGACCAGCAGGAGGCTGCTGGGGTGACCCAGCCCACAGACGCGTCTACAGCATCCGGTACAACACCTAGCACGTGACACAAATGCTTCAACTGGTACTGATCACTTGCCTGTTCCATGCTAACTATAAGGCCCAACCCAGGGCTGGCCCATGGGGCAGGGTGCTGGGCAGGATCCCAGAAGCCTAGGGCTAGGGGTCAGGGTAAAGGGCGGGTCATCCAAGCCTTCCGTTTAGCCAGCTTCTGACAAGCCTGCTGACACCCAGAGAAAATTTGGGGTGCAAGGATTTTTGATTCAGTATTTTCTCGGCTATTTTCAGCAAAGCCCAAGCACAGCTGACCCCATTTCCCCTCTGCCACAGGAGGAGACCTGCAGGCTCTTACACCCCAGCTGCCCTTTCCCCTCGGCAGGTTGCAGGCAGAAATCTATCCCGCACGGGGCCTCTGAGCAGCTGATACGTTACGCTGGGTGCAGAGTAGGCACTTAATAAGGTGGGCTGGTTCTCAGGCTCTGGGGAATGTGGGGGATGGATGAGAACCACCACTCAGAAGCCTACCGTGGCTCCCAGAGACCTGCTCTACTCACCCCTGACGACTCCAGTAGCTGCCAAGCTCCCCATCCACCTGGCCCTCTACCAGAAGGATCCTACCACCATACACTTGCGTGCTACTCCCTTGCTCAAGAGCTTCCAGTAGCTTCCTCTTGCCCCACATAACACATCCAGCAACTCTACCCCGGTTTCAAAGACTTTCACACTCAGGCCTATAACTTCCCAACCTCCTCTCCAACTTTCTCTAATCTCATCTTCTCTCCCCACTCCTCCTCCCTCCCTCCCTCCCTCCCTCCCTCTCTCTCTCTCTCTCTCTCTCTCTCTCTCTCATCTCTCTCTTTCCATCATCACTCTCTCTTTCCCTCATTACTCTCTCTTATCTCTCTCTCTCTCCACTCCATTCTATTTCTCGGCTTCTGTCTGTGACTTACAGGGAACGTCCCTCCCACTGCCTGGGGTCTCTCTCTACATTCTGCATTCGACCTACCCTTCAGGGCCCACTTGCGTCCCCCTCCATGACACCTTTCCTCATCACCTGTGTTCTCAGGATTCCCTCACCCCTGAACTACTACCTACCTTAGCACTAGCTCCACGCAGCTGAGCCACCAGCCTGGCCTCCAGCCCCCATTGACGTGTGGTCGCCTCGTCTGTGCCGGGAGCTGGCTGCAGGAGGGCAGGAACCAGGGCATATGCTCATTTGGCGTGCACCTACCTCAGCACCTTTCACATACCAGAGGCTCAGCAAATGCCCACGGCCAGGATTGATGGCATTAACTACCCAGGTGTAACTGGGGCTGCAAGACCTTCACAAACACGAAGCTCCTCTAACCATGCCCCACACCACCCACTCTGCCTCCATGTTTGTGCACATTATTCCACTCCACGCCCCTTCCAAAGCCACCTTCAGAAAGTGGGGGGAAGATGGGGGTTGGCTCTAACAGGACGTCTCCATCCACATTAAATCAGGCCAGCAAAGCCCGGCATATAAAGTGTGCACAGCAGAGTCGCCACCCAGAAACTTAGCTGCCTGTTCTCACGTTTAGGCCTCTGTGGCTCTATTGTTTAACTGATAGCTACAGTCCTTACTAGGGTTCCTAGCATACCAAATTTCCACCTGTCAAGCCCAAAGGGTAAATAATAATTATTTCTATTTTATCCTCAGGGCTAATTTTCCATTGGCGTAGCAACCTTTTAACACATTAACAGTCTCTGGAGGAGCTATCAGCCACCCACTAACCAAGGCCATCAGGGGTGAACAAACTATCAATCCACTTGCAAGCACCCCCTGGTGAGATGTTGTAACTGGAGGGCAGGTTAGATAACAAATTGGCACACAGTTTACCCAGCGCTGCCCGTGACATCGGGACAGGCCCACAGGCATCAGGACACAGCCACAGGTTTCTGACCCACACGCCTGCAAAAGGACATCAAAGCAGGCACAGAGCCCAGGAGCAGACGAGGCCGCTGTCCAGACTGAGATCGAGAACCACCCTGGGCCTCTCCAGACAGCACAGACGGGACCCTCGAACAGGGCCAGCCTGCACCACGAGTGGGAGACTGTCCTTGATCTCAGATTGCTGAGGTTTCCCCAAACCCTGAGCCCGTACGTCGTCACCCATCCCCTCTGTTCCTGTTTCACTGGCAGTCAGTGGGGCGTGGCTCTGCAGGTGAGGCCCAGGGAGGAAGGCACTGGGACAGCTGCTGCAGAGCCCAGCCCCCATACTCTGGGGAGCCAGGAGGACGGCGGAGGGAGGGAGAGGCGGGATCTGCTCATTAGGGGGACTGAGCAGCAGGCTCACACCTAGAGCACTGTGCTACCCAGCCACCAGATGGACACTGCGGGCATCACCATCATGAGCCAGAGTCGGGAAGCACAGCCAGTGCCAGGGCCCCCCACCTCCCTCTTCCCAGCTCCCTGGAGGCCCAAGGGGGCTTTCAGGACAGAAAACAAACAAGGCCCAGGAAACAGGACGGGCAGCTTTAAGCTACTGAAGGGAGCAAAGAAGGGAAATGTGTCCTCATTCCCTAAACTCTGGAAGCTGGAAAGAGTCCCCAAAGGCCAACCTCAGCAAGGAGGGGCCAGGGCGGAGCTTGGGCTGGGAGCAGACACAGGGTCAGGAAGGACTTGGAGGCTGGACCCACCCCTGATGTGTCCGAGAGGAACTGCAAGGGACTTCAGCCTAGAGAGGGGCGTGAGAGGACATGCCACCCGGGCTCCTTGCATGGCCCCTGGGTAATGAAGAGATCCTGCCTGCCTTCTCTGCTGGCAGCTGCCCCCAGCTCAGCAGGCAGCGCAGACGCCTGAAGATGGACCCTGCCTACCCAGGCACGGCACCACCTTGCGCCGCGCTCCAGGGTCCCACACGAGGACGGCTGGCCAAGGCGCTGCATCCACTCGGGTGCTGCCCTCCCTTCACGTGCCGGCCTGCAGTGGAGCACATTCACTGTCACTTCCTCTGGAGGGGCCTGTTGTCTCTGCTCAGGCTGTGCTTCTTCATCTGGCCCGCTCCTCCCCAGCGCCTGCTCCTCCCCAGCTCTTTCTCATTCCTCAAATCTCTGGCGAGAAATCAGACATCCCTAGTCTGGGCAGGTTACCCCTTCCTCTGCTCTCCTGTGGTATCCTGTGTTGTCACAGTCACTGCCTAGAGTCTGAGGAGTCCATGAGGCAAAACCCTCCTCCAGCTTCTTCCTTGGTCTCTCCTCCAGGCCCTAGCACCAACCCTGGCCTGTAGGTGCTCCATAAACACAAACTGAAACAAACTGGATTGGGAGGGCTGGTGGCTAAGCCACCTGCCTCGGGATCACCCAGCCAGGCACTAGTGGGTCATGCTGGCAGCACGGAGCCTCAGCATGGGCTTCGCGCCTAAAGGTGTTAGAAGGAGGGCAGTGCCTCACAGAGTCACCAAAAGAACAGAAGAGGAGACAATAGCAGAGGAGGGACGGCAACATGTTTTTGGATGGAAAATGAGTTTTAGTAACTGATCCAGCAGCGAGGAGAGAGCCATCCTCTAAATAACTGAAGAGGTTACACGTAAGGAGCCAGCCCGCTGCGCCCAGGACACCAGCAAAGCTCAGGACGTGGAGGGACCAGGTACCACAGGACAAAAGGGCTGATGGAAGGCTAAACAGAGGGGGTTGGTTGAAAGTCTGTCCTCAAAGCAGGTAGACCCCCAGGCCTTCCCCACACAGCAAGGTGACTCTTACCGCCCTCATCTGTGTCCCCACCAGACGCTGGAGGTTTATCAACCTTCTGGAGAAACTGAATCCAGGAGACTCCAGATTGGGAACATTAGCACAGTGGAGGGTGGGAGTAGGTGAGGCTAAAAGCAGGGAAATTAATGAAAGTCTGAAAATGGAATTTTGGGACCCCAGCCTCCTTCTCCTCCTTCTTTGGCTTCGAGAATGTAGAGAGATGAGATGATACTGTATTCCCAAAACAGGAAGAGGATTCTATTTAAAAGAATGAAGAAAAGAAACAATCAAAGAGCTCTTGGAAATTAAAATTATACTAGCTGAAGTTAAAAATTCAATATACATGTGGAACCTAAACTCAAAGAAATTTCCTGCAAAGCCAAACAGAAGGACAAAGGGACAGAATAGAAAAGAAAAAACATAAGAGAATCTGAGTGTCAATGTAAGATGTTGAATATTTGACCAATTGAATTCCAGAATGAGAAGAAATTATCAAATAAACAGCATAAGAAAATTTGCCAGAACTGAGAAATTGGAGTCTTCAGATTGACAGGGGAACCCTTTCAGGAACCCAAAATAACGAATTTTAAAAGAGATGGCAGTGTGGAATTTCAGAAATAAATTTTATAGAGAAGATCCTAAACATTCCCAAAGAGAGAAAATAGGTTACCTGCAAAGAACCAGGAATGAAATCAGACTTTCAACGGCTATACTGGAAGCCAGAAGACAATAGGGCAATGTCTTCAAAATTCTGAAGGAAAACGATTGTCAGCTTAGAATTTTCTCCTCAGCCAAACTGCCAGTTGAGGTTGAGCGCAGAATTACAATTTTTCAGACATAAAAGGACTCAAAGGTTTCTTCCCATTTACTCTTTTTTCAGGAAGCCACTAGAAAAGGTGTCCCACCAAAATGAAGTTGCACACTAAGAGGAAGGCCTGCAGCTGGAGGAGGTGGGTCCCAGAAAGAAAAGTTTCAAGGAAAAAAATGCAACTGAAGGACAGGAGTCTTCAGATGGAAAGGAAGCCCTGAAAATATTGAAAGGCTGCTGAAGGGTGCAGCAAGAATTAGAGATGGTACAAAGAAAACGAAGCCAATGAGGAAGAAAAAAGAGGCAATTATTAACTCCAGATAAAACATAAAGTTCAAAAAGAGAGGAAACATAATCTTGATACAACCAACTTGACTCTACAGTGAATGTTAGCGATACAACTGTAATAATGTGAATATTGAATATCCACAGACCCTCAAAACATGATAACTAATTTGGGAGGGTGATGAGGGTAGGGGGTGAAGTGTGTTTACAGGGATGGATAAGAAGAAAGCTGACTTCTCAACTACCGTAACAGATAATACAACAGAACTAGTTGAGAAATAGCAGTATAGACAAGGCATATTCATTTGAAATACAGATTTCTATCTAAAGAAACAGCTAAAAGTATTTGTATCTAGGGAATAGGAATGGGAATTGGGGAGGGGTGAGGCAGCACACAATTTTTCCTTACAAGTGTTTTAGTACGATTTGACTTTTTGAATATATATACGCATATTATTTTGGGGGAAAAAATGTGAAATTAATTTTTTTTAAGTTTTGAAATAAAGTTTATGAACAAAAAGAAAAACTTGGGCACATTAACTGTCAGTCTCTGTAATCAATAAAGTTGCCCTATACTACCTCCCCCTCCCCACACCAAACCAAATATGACCATCAATATTTCCATTAGCTCTAGTTCAAGTTCCCATGTGATACAGAAAAATGAAATCACAGTCTCCGAGCCTAATCCCCACCATCCTCCCCCATCTTTCCCATCCTCAACCTGAACTTTTGGGTAGTGGTATGCTGGTAAATGTTTGATAACATGTTCTCTGGGGGGGAAGTTCTGATTTGTAGCATCTGCCAATTTCCATGGTGTAAATACTCCCATTATGGCTGATTTCAAGCTACCACTGTGATGTCACTGACTGTTGACTTGGGAAGAGACGTGCACTTCAGCTGCAGCAAACCACTTTCTTTGGGCTCCTCTAGCCTTATCAGCCTCCATGCTTCCCACCAGACCCAGGGTACAGGAGAGACCTGAGTATCTCCTCCAAAGAGCCACAAGTCCACAGGGCGCGTAGCAGCAGCAGAAGTGGATGCTGAAGGGAAGAGAAGGGGTTCTGGCTGCATGGAATGGCTGTGAATTTACCACCTTCCTTCCCTGCCCTACCTCCAGCAGTTACCTGTTCATTGGTGACCCCCGGGCGCAGGGTCCCATGCTTGTAGTCCTCCAGCAGCTGCACAGCCTCTCTGAGACGTCTCTGCAGGGGAAAGAAAAGAGACCTTGAGGGGCATAGATCTAGGGCTCCTGCACCTCTTACCCTTGTGAGAACGCATCAGTATGAGTTGAGTACTGACAATATTTGCAGTGTGCAAGGCCTACCCTCTGGTTCACGGGACACACACAAAACAATAAAGAAGGACACAAACTAAATGTCCTCGCATAGGGAAATGGCTAAATCACAGTGGTACCACGATACTAGGGAACATTATTCGTTGGCTTAAAAAGTGAAGTAGAGCTCCATGCAATTCTATGGCCATATCTCCAAGATTTTTTTTTGAGTGAGAAAGCGATTTGTAGAGCCGTATGATGCCACTCGTTGTACCAAACAAACAAAGCACACACACGCATACACATAGAAAACAATATTTTCTACGAGAATATTTATATGTGTAAATGCATCAAAAAAGCTCTACAAGTAGACCCACCAAACTGGTGACAGGGGTCTACTTCGGGTTAGGAGGAAAGCACCCAGACTTGGCAAGGGGTGTCAGAAGCAACGTTAATCTTAATTGTAATATTGAAAGTTTTTATAAAGAGAACATATTTATGTAATACTTATATAATTTCTTTTCAACATTTTAAAAACACTAGCAGAGATTTACATACTAAAGTACATATGGCTACGGTAACTGATGGGAAGAGAGAGAAAATGAAAGAGGATGCAATTGTATGCTTTTTAAAATCTTAAAAGCTAAAGAGACAGCAACAGTGATAGAAGGCAGCCTCGTCCACCAAAAGATTTGTATAAGAATATACATTGCAGCACTATTCAAATAGCCCTAGACTGCAAACTATCTGAATGCAAGAGCAGGCTGGATAAGTGAATTGTAGTACATGCCCACAATGAAGTATTATACAGCAACTAAAAAAGCAAACTGCAAATACATGTCACAACGTGGCTGAATCTCACAAACATAATGTGGCAGAATGTATTTTCCAAAGACGGCCGCCATAATATCTCCTATGTCCCAGGCCCTTCTAGAACCTTCCTACATCTTCATCCAGAGGTAGAGTCTATATCCCCTCCCCCTGATCCTGGACAGGACTTCATGACTGCCTCAACAAACAAGAGTATGGCCAAGAAGAGGCTATGGGATCTCTGAGGCTAGGTCAAAAAAATGCCTTGCACCTTGTTCTCTTAGGATGGTCACTTTCTTGGAAATCAGTTATCATATTGTAAGGAAGCCCAAACAGCCTACGGAGTGACCTATGTAGATAGGAACTGAGGGCCTGGCGGATGACTCCAGCCGAGCCACCAGCTGATGGTCAGCACCAAGTTGCCCACCATCCAAGTGAGCCGTCTTGAAATGAACCTTCCAGCCCCGAGTCAGGCTGCACTAGCTGATGCCGCAGGGAGCATAGACAAACCATCCCCTCTAAGCCCCGCTCAAGCTGAAGCTCAGCAAGCAAAAGAACCGACTTTGTTGTTCTAAGCCGCTAAATTTTGGGGCGATTCCTTACACATCAATAGAGGGCTGATACACACAATGATAAGTGAAAGAAGTCAGATGCAGAAGAATATTTATCAAGTTCAAAAACAGGCAACACTCACCTATGATAGTAGAGACCATGATAGTGTAACTTTTGTGGGGGTTACTGACGTGGAAAGGGCATGCAGGAACCCTCTGGGTTCATGGAAATGTTCAATGTCTTGATCTGAGTGGTGGTTACATGGGCATAAATATCTGTCAAAATCCATTAAGCCATAAATTCAGGATTTGTGCGTTTTACCATAGGTATATTGGACCCTCAAAAAATTAACAATAAGCAGACAACAGTCAGAGGAAGCAGCCTATGTCAAGGACAGATGAGGGACCCAGCCACCAGGGACGCCCAGCCAGTGTGGAGGGAAAAACCCAGTGAAGCCACCCTGCTGCCCTTTTGATGGAGGGACAAGGCTGGCTGAGGATGGGAGTGCCGAGAAGGCAGCATAAGCCCCTTGGTCTGAAGACAGGATACAGTACCAGGAAGGGCACGCAGTGGGGGCGACAATGGGGCATTTGCTGAACGGGCTGACATGGCAGTCTCATAGGATGGGAAATGAAAGCCACCTGCTGTCCTGTAACAGCAGGAATAACCGCCAGCACAGACAAGCCAGCGAGGCCACCCGCGACCCAGCAGGCCTGTGTGTGAAGTACCCGTGGCCAGTGCTGTTCTATCCCAGGGCGGTCAGGGGGCCAGGAAGCCGTCTTACTTGGGAGCAGCCTGACTGCTGGAAAGTACTGTCCTTCCCCTTTCAAATGTATGCATATCAACTCTGAAATTCCAGAATCCCTTCCCAGAATCTGTTTGTTTCCAAGAGATAGCTTGGTGTTTTCGTTTTTGTGTTTTTCCAGTTATACTAGTAATCCATGCTGTTGAGAGAAAATGTCAGAAAAAAATAGAAAAGCACAAAAAATTTTTAAACTACCTACAAACATAAACTGAGATAACCACTGCAAAAGGGAGGATAATTTTCCTTCTAGACTGAAGACATTTGTTTTTTCAACAAAATGGGATCATGTTGATTGTTTTAACTTGCTTAAGGTCACACAGATAGGAAGTGAGCGGCTTAGTATTTGAACCCACGGTTTGCTCAGACCCTTGCTCTGTGCCCCTGACACCCCCAGAGCCTCCTAGTGACAGGGCAGGCCCCCCACCCCAAGGCCGCTTCCCCCCACTGCCATAGCCTCTGCCGCAGGACAATGGATGCTCTACTTTCCACCGCTGAATGGTGAATGGCCCCGCGTCCTCATTATTTTCCCACTCCAGGGATTCTCCCGAGTTCCTATAACAACCTGGCCAGGCTCCATCTCATTTGATGCGGTCACCAAAGGGAGGCCTCCCGCCACAAGAAAAAGTTCCAAAGAGCCCTGATCTTGGCGTGGGTTGTGGGAGAACTGAATCCAAAGTTCCTGAAGACAAGTCTGAGAATCCAGGACTGAAGGAAGCTAGAACATGGTTTTCTGCCTCTGGGCCTTACTAACCCTCAGCCAGGCCCCCCTCTGCCAGAGGCTGAGAGGCTGGGGCTCCAGGCCCTCGGTGGGACAGACAAGGCCTCAGCCCACTTGTCTTGAGAGGTCCCTGAGGGCTGGCTCTTCTGGGGGCTGGTCTCCTCATTGCAGAGAAGGGGGCTGCTTTCAGGGGTCCTGAGGACGGTCTCCCTGCTTTGAACCCTCCTCTCACCCCGATGCACCATGAGGCTTGGCGGAAGAGCCCTGGGTTCTTGAGGGGTGGGGAAAGCTGGAGGTCTGTGGCAGGGTGAACTTTGCAGGAAGTCTTTTCAACCAGGAACAAGCAGGCAGCCAGACCCTGAATCCTAAAATGATGAGGGGCCCAGGCAGTCGGAGACAAGGCTGCTGGCCCTTCTCAGGAGCCCAGGGGCCAGGGGGAGGGAGAACCCAGGGGGAGGGACAGCCCAGGTTGCTGCTTCCCAAACTCCATCACCAGCCTGCCTGCCTCTGGCTCGCCTGCCAGAAAGTGTCACTGTGAGGGCGCCTGCTTGTATTTGACAGGGACATGGTCTCCAGAATGTCCCTCTGGAAATGCTGGCACCTGGGAGGTCCGCTCCAGTGGCAGATAATTTGAATGAGGAGAATCCTGGCCCTGAGGGTCCCACCCAAAGGTGCTGAGGGGAAGGAGAAGGAAGCAGAGAGGCAGGCACAGAGTGTAAGGGTGGTGGCCAGAGAGGGCAGGAGACCAAGCCTGACACGAATGGGGACGGAGGGACACAGGAAGGGAAGAGCAGGGAAAGGAAAGCCAGAGAGAGTCATCAGAAGCAAAACTAATTTTGGGGGGCTTGCGGGGGCCCCTAGCCCCTTCCTAAACTAAATGCAGGCTAAGGGAGAACGTCAACTGATTTAAATGTTTAATGTATTATAATAATATTTACTACATTAAATATGATGGGAGTGACAGCACCTGGCCAGGACGTGAGTAGCACCCAGAAATATTTCACCCCCCTTCTGGTAAAGGTACCCACCCACCGTGTAGGTGGTGCCTGCCAGTTCCCACTCCTGACCTTGCCCATACTGTTCACTTCACCAGGACACCCTTCCTCCCCAACAGTATCACCTTCCCCATCCATCCTTCAAGGCTCAGGGCCATCGGCTCCAGAATCTTCCAGAAATGTTCGCTCCCTCCTCTGAACAGTCAGAGAGCATTGAGTTTGCACCACTCTGAGGTCCCTGACCACTTACTGCTCATGTGCCCATGTTATCTGTCAGATTGCAAAGCGCAGGGAGCACAGCACTGGTTAGGCATCTTTGAAGGACCACAGGACCCACCCACCAGAGTCCATCACCAACAGGAGGCCATACACAGTGCACATTCCACAAAAATGAATGATTGAGGCTGCTGGGGGAAAGGTGAAGGGTATGGTCAGGGTTAGGAATCCACATTCCAAAGCAGCAGACCAAATGCCCCCTTGGTGATGCTGGTTACAGAATCCCCGGATTCCAAGAGACTGCGCCCTGTTCACACAGGAAACGGAAAAGAATACCCCTCTGCACGTGTCTATCATGGAACCATCAAGGCCACCCCTGTCTGAGACAACTGGGGCCAGAGGGAAGGGCATTTCCATGCCCAGGGTCACAGAGGGGGTGGGCGGCACCTGGAGACCTCTAGTCCCCTCAATCTCAGTTCTGGGCCGTTTCCACGAGACATCAGCGGGGAAGAACCTCCTGTCCTCGTGACAGTAATTGAGAGAAGGGCGGTCTCCCAAAGAAACCACAACAATGCCTGCATCCCCCAAAGCTGAGGCCTGCTGGGGAGGGCACCCTAGGCAAGAAAAAGAAGGGCCTTCTTCACTGTCATTCAAAGCCGAGCCCAGCCCGACACAGAGAAACTGGAGAGCATGTTTGGAGAAAGTGGGTACCATGGAAACATGGGCATTTCAGGCAAAGTGGAGAGTTTGGGAGTTTCAGATCTTGCAGAACTAAAAAGAAAAAAGAAAAGAAAAGAGCAGTGTCAAGGGTCAGGGGAGAAAGAATTGGCAGTGGGGTGGGGTGTGCACGAGGGAACAGAGCAAGGCTGGCTGGGTAAATGGGGTGAGGGGGACGCAGGTTCTGTCACCTCATGCCTTGATTGCTCGGTGCCTGATTGTTCTCACCTGGACCAGTCTTGCATCCAACAAGCGCAGGGCCATGCATTCTTACCTTGTCTGCAAGCAGGGCTTTATCCACTCCTGTTGTGGCCCCCAGGCAGTGGGACTTGGGGGCCAAAGCTCATGATTTACGTGCAGGTAGAGCCCCAAGCCCTCCTGTTTTCCCTCGGCCTTCCTAAGCCCCTTCTTGTTCCCTCTCAGCCGTCCAGGGACCCGCAGAGCTCTCTGCCTGTGCTGAGATTGGTCCTTGGCTCCCACCAGCCAAGAGCCACCCTCTGGGAGGCCCAAAGGAAGGAAACCAGGGACACACAGGGAGAGGCTCTGCTTTCCCTGTGGCTGACCTCTGATCACCATAGAAATCAATCTAATTCTGGTAGCATGACAGGTGGTACAACCCTTTAGAAAATAAATCTGTCCAGCTATCCCAAGAATGGTAACAATAATCACAGCCTCCAGCCTGGATACCCAAGTCTTGGGAATTTTTTTCTAAAACAAAAAAAATTAGCAGAAGTGAAAAGTGATATGCCTGAGACTGTTTTCGCAGGAGCATAAAAGATAGGAAAGAACCTATGTGTTAGACTTAAAAGTCTAACAGGTATGGTTATTTATACTATAAGATTTGATTTAAAAAGATTATAAAGACTTGGAAATGAATGAGAAAAGCAAATAAAAAGTCTATGTTCAACGTAATAAAGATGCCAAAAATGTATGCAGATGGGCAAGAATCTGAAGTGCAAAAGGGTACTGACATTTGGGTATTTTTTAAATTAAAATCCATTAAAGATTTTAAATTAGAACATCTGATGCTGTCTAGAATACACTTAAATGGACCCCCTCACTCACTGCAATTGAGAGAATAAACTGGTAAAATCTCGGCACAGGCTGGTACAATTTGCAGGGCAATGTGGTAATATATATCAAAAGCCCTATTATGTCTTTCATTCATAAATTCTAGGAATTTATCCAAAAGAAATAAGGGGAATATGGGGAGATTTATGTACAAGGATATTTATCACAGTATTATTTATAATGGCAAAAGACTTGAAACCATCCAAATGGTCAACAAAAGAGAAAATGATTAAATAAATTAGAGAATAACCACATGATAGATTACTATGCAGTTATCAAACATATTTTGAAACAACATTTAATGACAAGGAAAAATGCTCATGAGATGCTACATGGAAAAAAGAATATATCTCATGTATACATAGACATTATGTGTACATATATGTCATATGATTCTTTATATATCTATATAGATAGAGCTAGACATATACACACACACATATACATATTATATAAACCATTCTAATTTTGTACATAGACATACACAAAAATGCTAATGGTGCTTATTTCTGGCAGGTGGGATAATGAGCAGTTTTAATTTTCATCTTTAGACTTTCATATATTTTACAGTATTTAGGAATTAATACTAGAATCACATCTCATCAGGAAGCACATAATGTCGGGTTTTTTCACTGTTAGCGAAGCTAAGTTTGGCCACCAGGTTAAAGGGCGTCCTCAAAGCTCTCCACCATAAAGGTACCTTTTCCCCTTTGTAATTGATAAATAATCTTCAGGGTGATACTTACTCAGAGAATACGAATATCCTAGTTCCCAAAAACCCTTTACTCTGTGGAAAGAGCACCCATTAAAGATCCTGGTTGGAATCAGTTATTTCACTGAGGATTACACAATGGTTATTTCCTTCTACATTTATTAGCCGACATTCTTCTGTGAAGAGGTTCCCCCTCCCAGATTTTCAGTATTACTATGGACTCGTGGATTTATTGTTATTATTATTATTATTCAACATGTTATAATCCATTGCTTTTATTCTTCTTAATGCTCAAATTGTCCCAAATCTGGCCAGTGGGTTTCCTTTCAAGCCACCTCCTGTGTTTCCATCCTTCTTTGAGCACTTTCTTACTTTCTATAGCAACTCTCCTTGCCCCAGAGGTGGATTTGGCCATCCCTCCAAGAAGCCCTGGATCCTTTTAGTGCATAATGGTACATTGTTTCTGGGGTGTCATTGCTTCCAGGCCCTTTCAGTGAACAGAGGCTGGAAATTGGAAATATAAATGTAAACACATGTGTATGTGTGTGTGGGGGGGGGGGGTGGTAAATCGTGACTTCATATTCACACCTCCAATTCAAATACAACATCGCAGAGTTGTCTGTCTTTTCCCTACTCCATATTTTTAATCTCCCTACTCCCAAGGTGAGAACCCTGATTCCCAGCATCAGTATATTTACTTATTTATTCTATCCTACAATACACCCTAAATAGTTTCAGATTACTACACCGATACTGAGTCAGCGTTGTTAACACTATTTCAGCTGGTTTTCTATGCCCTTCAGGATGATAATCTGTCAACCATTCATTCCCTTAAATAACTGTTGAATGCAGAATAGCAAATCCCTTTCATCTTCAGTCCATAATTAAAAGTAACTTACATGTCAGCTGGTACAGCCTTGCCCTTAGAGATCCGGATCCAATTCCATGATCTCTGTGGAAGGCCAAAGCTGGGCTTCTGCCAGCTCCTGGGAATCTGCTTCCTCAGGCCTGATCCTGCACACACTGCTTCCTGTCAGGAGACTCAGCTACTCAAGATCCCCCCAAACAATCTACTCCTGCAGAGATTTCATGAACCAGGCAGACTTTACTGACAACCTCGCGGGAATGATGGTGGAGGGGACAATAGTGTGATATGTCAATAACTTTCACAAGCACTGTAGGCATGACCCATCTCAAAAGAGCCCCAGCCACTGGCCTTTCAGCTCATCATGGTTACTCGACGTCCTTTCCTCTGTTCCTACCTCTTCGTCCTTCTCTTTTCTCTCTCCTTTTAGGATCAAAAGCACAGTTCTTCCCCCTCTGTCAAGCAGACCAACCTCCTCCTCTGAAGCCTTGCTCAAGACATTCTTAGAACAAAGACAGCCTTCTTCCTAAGAGAAATTACGGTGAATAAAATTTCCTCCGCCTCATTACACATACAAGGGTTGGAAGCTTTTTAAAGCTTGGTCAATTATAAACTGCAAACGAGGAGCTGCAAACTCTCTCAAGATGAGTCTACACATTAACTCAGCTAATGCCCCTCAGAATGGGGTCACCAGATGGCTCAGCTGCCCAGGATCTTTCCACCTCAGGAACCGCTGGCTTTCAAAGCCTCTTCGTCATGTTCTCCACTCTCCTCTCACGGACATGAGCCAATGGCCCCGGGAGAGAAACAGTGTCTTATAGACATGAGCCATGTTCTGTGGACTGAGCCCAGCAGAAGGGGGATCTTGACCCTCCTGGCAGTGCCACAGTTCATGGGGAAGGAGCTCAGGGAAGACACTCTTTCCTCTCGGTGCCTCCAACTTCTCATCGCTTCCATGCAGATGGTCTTGCTAAGCAACTGGCCTGGTCTAGAACCAGTGAGGGCCTGAAGGCCCCACTCAGAGCCCTCCCAGAGTTAGTAGGGCCTAGAAGATCTTCTGTGGGCAGAAACTTTCCAAGAGGCCAGCAGGTAGTGCTGAAAAGAGTCCCCAACTGGGGGACAGTGGGGAGAGGAGGTGAGGATCTTTCTGGGAAACCTATCAGAACCTTTGATGAGGGAAGGGAACATGTGGAATTTCAAAAATATTTGAAAACTACCATTCCATTGTTTATTTTCTAATCAGTAAATAATTAAGCTGCTTTGACATTTCAATTAATAGTAAAGAAAAGTATGAAATTTTTGTATTTACTGATAGAGGAAACAGACCAAAAATGGTTTAGTGATGTACAAGAATGTTGGGGCCTTTCGAAATCCAAGAGTTGAAGAAGAAAGATATGGTACAGGAGGAGAGTAGAAAAATGAAATGGTCTGGGAAGGAAAGGAGGGTGGACTGGAGAGCAGAGAGGGTGTGAACCCATGGCATAGGTAGCATGCTGTGCTGTAGCTGCCCACCCATCCCCAAAGCCCCTGCCTGCTCGTGGAAATCTGGGGAGCACTGAAATGTCTCCCCAAGGCTCCCTCCACCACCTCTCAATGCACCTCAAAGTCCACCACCAGCACCTCCATCCTTTGAGTTAAGCACTGGCCTCTGCAGCCTCCTCCATTAAGCAGGTGGCATTTATGTTGGGATTTATGTTGCAACTGTATCTAGTTGTGCACCATTCTGGAACTTTCTAGAAAGACACATAACCTAGGCTAGGTAAGTAGTTTCTCTAGTTTGGTGCTCTCTCAAATTTTTATGCAATGGCATTGATTACTCCTTAGGAGAATAAAGACAGGGCCCAGAAGTACAGCAGCCTTGCCCTTGAGAAGTGGTACGTCCAGACGTAAGGCCAGTCAGAAAAATACCTGAGCCCTTCACCCTTGCTGAGATGCAGCAGGAAACCACATTCAGGGTAATTCCCACATTTCCCCTTATTGAGCTGCTCCTCCAGGCACAATGGGGATGGTTCCAGGCCCAGGTGCCAAGCAGGCCTTGTGCTTCTTTCCTTTATGGCTTTTCCTTCCCAGAGCTCATCAACTCCAGGGCTGAAGCAAGCCAATGCTCAGCACAGAGAAGAGGTCCAGAGAAGTGCTGTCTGCTCCAAAGCCAACTCAGAGGCACCATGACTTGTCTCAGGGCATGTGGGAGTCCAGAGTGGGAGCTCGGGCCTTCTGCCAGCTGAGTAATCTCGGGAGAGTTCCCTAAACTCAAGTTACCTGAACAGGAATGCAAACTGGCTAAGAATAAGAATTCTGGAGACAAGCTTACCTGGGTTCATACCCTGGCTCCACCACTGGCCAGCACCATGTGCATGAGACTTAACTTCTGTTTCCTCATCTGTAAAATGGAACTTACAATAGTATCTACCTCACAGGGTTGCTTTGAGTTCACCTGATGAGCTAATGCACGTAAAGTGCTTACGACATTGCCTTGCTCACAGTGAGTGCTTAACGAATATTTGCTACTTTATATGTGCATGCATTCCTACATGCATTTGTAAATATATATCCAAAGGCAATAGAGACACTTCTTGGGATGGCTGAAATAAATTAAAATTTGACAGTACTAGGTGCTGGTGAGGATGTGAAGCAACCGGAACATTGTGATGGAAATGTAAAAGGTACAGTCACTTTGAACAACAGTTTGGCAGTTTCCTATGAAGTTAAATACATGCTCACCACACTTATCGGATGAGCCAGCAATCCCAGTCCTACTTATTTACTCAAGAGAAATGAAGGCAAACATCCACACAAAGAATGCTCACGGCAGTTTTATTTTTGATAGCCCCAAACTGGGAACAGCCTGGGTGTTCACCAACAAGTGGATGGATAAACAAGTTCTGGAACACCCTTTCGGTGGAATACTGCTCAGCAATAAGTGACGAAGTCCTGATACATGCAACAATACCGATGAACCTCAAAAGCATTATGAGAAGGCAAAGAAGCCAGACACACAAAGCTACATACTGTAGGATTCCATTTATGTGACATTCTAGAAACAGCAAAACAGTAGGGACAGAAAACAGACGAGTGGTTGCCAGGAACTGGGCGGGGCAGGGGGAAACTGATTAAAAACAGACATGAGGGAACCTTTTAGAGAGATGGAAGTGTTCAGCATCTTCATTGTGGCAGCAGATACGTGACTGAACGTTTGTCAAAACCCATAGAATGGTTCATATATAAAAAAAAAATTATGCCTTAATAAAGCTAACATGACCTGTGAGACGAGGGAACTGGTAGGAAGAGTGTATGAAGGATACTTTTTTGTTCTACGTAAACACATCTGTACTGTTTGAACTTCTGTAATGAGCATGTAATTCATGTACTTGGTAGTAATTTTATTAAAGTTTGAAATAAGAAGAATGATATATATCCATCTTAAAGGGATGTCATGAGATCCAGATGAAATGAGATAATGTGTATAAAGTGTACACACAGATGACCCACAGATCTTCTAAAGTGACAAGGTATAAAGGTCAAGGGGCCTCCATTGAGAGTGACAGCCATGACTTACCTCAGTGACAAACAGTGTGCGAGGGTCGATGATATCCAGGAAGTGCCTGAAGCGGCCATAGAAGGATGTCTGGAGCGGGAGGAAGGAGAATAGAGTAGATCAGCTGCTGTAAACCATCCTCTAGACACTGGGGAACCCTCCCCCGCAGCTCACCCTTACTATTGGGGTCCCACAGTCCCCAGGACTATGCCTGTGGGTGATAAATACCAAAGAGACCTCACTTCTCAGTGACCTGAGGACAGCTTTCTCAGGCCTCAGGGCTTTCTAAAGTCAACTCAGAAAGACTATTAAGGCACTCAGTGACCAGTCCCAATGTCTCTTCAAGGTGTCTCCCATTTTTTCCCTCTCCTCCCAATGCACTGAGATGCACTCCAAGCCTTCCAGCAGCTCCCGAGCACCACTGAGCACACAGGCTGGAGGGGGGGCCTGGTCCCCAGCCCTCACCCAGCCTTCCCTGCCCACAGCAGCCTCCTTGCTTTGCTTAGGACCTCTCGAGTGAGGGATTCCCTCTCCAAGATCCAGCTCAGGCCCTGCCCCCAGGGAAAGCTCACACAGGCAGAGCTCAAGCCTGATAGTGCCCAGCTCACAGCCCTCAGGCCTTCCTTTCCCCAAAGCCCTGGAACTGCTATGAGGCCCAGAATGAGGGGCAGCTCCTCCCGGCCTTGCCCCAGAGCAGGGGCCCCAGAAAAGGAGGGCTTTGTGCTAAGCAGGCCACAGGCATTAGGGAACAATGAAAGGAGACGGAACAACACTGCTGCTGGGCCTTCTGCCCAAGAGACAGAGCCAGCTCGAGGGGAGGAGAGAGGGCACCAAGCCGGGTGACAAAGGGGAGAGCTGCAAATGCTGGGAGTTCATGCCTCGCTACACTCCAGGCTCTACACCCCGGGCTTGGCCCCAAATCCTCCCTGGAGCCCACAGCTCTTGGAGCCCATCCCCTGCATGGAGGAAACAGAAGCCTCCACACTCTCTCCTCTTGCTCACTAGGACACCAGACCCTGCAGCCAACTTTCCCTTCCCCACAAAGACCCTGCCATAGGCCCCGTGTCACCTCAAAGTCCCCTGCACACACCAGGCCCCATGCCGCCTCCATCTCTCTGCTCCCCAAGGCACCCCCTGCATGGAGCAGCCTCAAGCCCTCACGGACCTTGTCTACCAAGAGAGACAAAGAAGTAAACAACTACGAAACACTGTGATCCATGCTGAAATGAGGCATCATAAAGCACAGTGGGGGCACAGGTTATTTCTTCCCAGTGAGTCAAGGAGGCTTCCAGAGGAGCTGGGACAGGCAGGTGGATGAGTTTACCAAGCAGAGAACGGTATCAGCAGAGCTGGAAGGCATGAAGGCTGGAGTCAGAAACTGTACCAGACTCCTGTGGTTTATTCATTCATTCACCAAAAAGCTACTGAAGACTGACTGTGTGCCCTGCACTGTGCCAAGTCCTGGGAGTAGAGCAAGGCTGACCGTCTACGGGATGAGGAAGATCAGAGAGCTGTGGATAATGCCTGGATTTCTAGTTAGACACTAATGCTTATTAACAAGGATATGGAAAGCAAGAAGAACACTCATTTAGAGGACAGGAAGATGGTTCTGTACTGGTTATGTACATTTGAGATACTTAAAGGGCCTTCCAGAAGTAATTTTTCAGTAAACACTTGGAAATAGAGGCCTGAGATTCAAGAAAGGTGTTCTGAGTTAGAAATGCTAAGCATAGATGATAATGTCCTGGCCAGATCAGCCTAAGACCCCCCCAGGGACAGACCTGTAGTCTGACAAAGTCAAGTTTACTGACTCATTGCAATGAGGGAGGCCACACAGCAGAGGAACTTCAGGCTACTTCACCAAAAAAGGGAAAAAATGGAGTTAGTATAGAATTCTGGAGAAAGGTGGAGTAAAATTTAAGTGAAATGGTGCTTTAATAGGCTCAAGGCAAAGCAAGGCTGTGGGGAAAGGGGTCCACATAGATCTGGACTGAGAAGTGGGTGTAGAATCTTGTTTCCTTAGAAACTATAAAGTTAGGATAAATGGGGCAGGTTGTGTCCAGAGACTCATTTGAAGCTCTGAGCTTGGGTTGATTCTCTGAGTTAAAGTGACATAGACGCATCAATCAAAAGGGGGGGGGGGTGCTTCATTCCTACTGATATTTTAAACAGCACAGTTTCTGGCAACCTATGATCTTGGAGAAGGTGATTTCTCAGTGAGCTTGAGAGAGTGGCTTCTCAAAGAAGGAAGTTGTTAGGATACTTTATAACTGAAGTGGGTCCTTGTGAGAAACACTGTTTCTTTGTAACTGGCTTTATGTGTCTGTTCTCCCAGCCTGATGAATGGCTGGGAAGGTTTCTACTTTCTCAGTCTGATTAATTTTTATTTTCTCAATAGTTTAAAATGTATGGCCTTCTTTTCCCTCCAAAATTCAGCCCTCATCTTTACCTAATCAGATAGTCAGTAGATGTTTTTCCTTCCCTTTTTCTTCACCGGAGGAATGAGTCAGCCAAGTGATTCCTTCCCTTTCCCTTTAGTAGAAAGGTGAGTCAGCTAATTCTCAGCAGGGGCTTGGAACGGCAGCAAGACTTCCCACCTCCACGGCCCCTGGGGCAGAGCAGCCCCTGGGGCAGAGCGGGCCTTGCGAGCAGCAGCTGAGGGCAAAGACCCTAGAAGAAACTGACAGCCCTCCTGGACCCACACCTCTAAACCACTGCTCTTCTGGCTTAGAGATAAAACACTCATGGAACCTGCAGCCCAAAGGCAGAAGGGCTGGACCAGCTGGGGGCAGGCATCAATGTCTGTTTAGAAACCTGCCCAGGTGATTAAAGTGCAGCAGGGGTTTGGAGCCACTGGACTAGGCATTGGCCCTGTCCACAGCACTCTGGGAAACGGTCACTCTCTGGCCTATAGGAGAGAAATGATTAAAACACATAACTATCAGCAAGGCACTTGCATTTTAGAACTTATTTCAGGCAAACTACAGAAGAAACTTCCCCACTGAGCCTCCTGACTCAGCCCACACAAAGCCCTCAGCCTTGAAGCGAAGTGTGCATCCTCCTGCTCAGAGAGCTCCCCATACTCTAGAGGGAGCCCTGTGAAGCCACCTGCTCTGCGCCACAGGCTTCGGTGGATTTCCGTCCCAGCAGATCCACACCCCCAGTCATCACCCCTGAAAGTGAGACTTCCAAAGGAGCAAGGAATTTTAAAAACAAAACATTTCTGGATAGACTGAAACACAAATGGGAAGAAGGATGTGTGTATGTTTTCTGTTCTGGGCCCCCAATTTGCTAAAAAATGGTGTGTGGGCCTGAAGGGAAGAAAAGAGCGAGATCAGGAGAGGAAATGAGCAGAGGAGGAAAGGGAGCAGAGTCAGGTCACAGAGCTTCCCGGGGGCTGTCTTGTCATCTTCCCTTTGCTAGGCAGTATGGGGCAGTGGTTAAAAGCATGGACTTTAAGTTTCCAGGAACAATAGGGGAGAGGGGAACATGTTAAATAATACCACAGGGATGCCTTCAGCCACATGCAGAACGAGGGCAATCCTACAGGACAAATAACCCAGTTTCTTCAACAAATAGAAAAAAAGAAGGCAGAACCAATAGATTAGAAGAGACAAAATAGGCATATCAGTCAAATATAATTGTGGGCTTCTGGGATCCCGATTCAAGCAAACCAATTATTTAAAAAATGACGTGACAATCAGGGAAATGTGAATAGTGCAATGGACTGAATGTTTGTGTCCCCCAAAAGTCTTATGTTGAAATCCTAACCCCCAAGGTGATAGTATGAGGAGGTGGGGACTTTGGAAGGTGAGAAGGTAATGAGGGCAGAACCCTCATGAATGGAATTAGTGCCCTTATAAAAGAGACCCCCCCAAGGCCAGTCTTCCTCAGCAAAAACAGGAGCATTGGCAGAAAATGTTAGTTCAGGGTTGATCTTCCTCAAAAAAAAAAAAAAAAAACCCTAATCAAACAAGTTCTTGTTTTTTTAGAGATACCTACTAGCAGGTACAAAAAAATGATGGGATGTCTGGGCTTCGCTTTAAAATAATCCACTGGTTGGGGGTGGGGGCGTATAGATGAAATGAGGCTGGCTTTACAGTGGTCATTGTTGAAGTGGAGTGATGGGTGCATACGAGTTCATCAACAATTGCCTCCACTTTTGTATGTCTGAAAACCTCCATAATAAAAAAGTTGACAATAAACAAATAAACAAACAAACATTGACTCTGGAGCCAGAATGCCTAGGAAGTTCGTTAATCCGTTGGTGTGCTGCGATTTTCTTACCTACAATATAAGGGATAACTATACCTGTCTCACAGGATTGTTGTGAAAATTAAATAAGTCAACACACCAAAAGGTCGGAACAACGCTGGGCTATCAGCATCATCCTACAGGGAGAAAGGTGGTCACAGACCACAGCCCATCAAGGTGAGCCATCTTCCTCCACCCTGACGCTGCTCAGTGCCTTCCTCCCCCTGCCCTCCTTCACAGGGAGATCCTTGACGGAGGAAACGAAGAGAGTTCTGCGATGACTCCTGGGAGTACGGAAAGACGTTGGCACCCGGTCTTGCAGAAAGCAGTAGACTGGATGGGGATTGAGGGTGATGTCCTTGGTGTGGGCCCTGGGAATGGACCCTGCATTATGAACCACTCAGGGTTCAAGGCACTGAAAACAGCCAGTGTGGTGGGAAGGAGAGTTCTAGGGGGTGGGGGTGGGGGGTTTGATTTGAGGAAGAAGAGGTCAGCAGGGGTGGGCCACACAGGCTTTTGAAGCCCTTTCAAAAGTGAGGTCTTTATCTTAGAAGGAGGGGAAGCCACTCGAGGGTGTT
This sequence comes from Equus caballus, assembly GCF_041296265.1. Classification (NCBI taxonomy): domain Eukaryota; kingdom Metazoa; phylum Chordata; class Mammalia; order Perissodactyla; family Equidae; genus Equus; species Equus caballus. The sequence continues at coordinate 45,604,084 of NC_091698.1, read as the reverse complement.
TAAGCAGGGAAGTGGGAGTCACCTGATCAGACCTGCATTGTTGGGACCGCCATGAGGACAAGGCAGGGACTGGAAGGGAGCCAGAGTGGACCCGGGAGACCTGCTGGGAGGCTTCCACTGCGGCTCAGGAGATAGATGATGGGGCTTGGTCTGGAATTCCAGAGACGGAGACTGGTGCATTTGAGAGCTGAGTAAGAAATGAGAACGCTGGCCCTCTGGTTGTATTTAGAGAGTGAGAGTGAGGAAGGGAAGTACGTAGGTGACTCTTAGGTTTCTTGGGAGTCAGTTGGGTGGCAGGTTGGGCTGCTTGCATAACTAGGGAGTGGTGTGGAAGGAGCAGGTTTGGGCAAAAGAGGAGAAGTTCCTTAACAGCGATGAATCACGTGCACTGTGGTTTACCCAGGCCACTGTGCTGGAGGAAGGGTGCTCAAAGGCAAATACAACAAACACTTTTACTGCCCTCAGGAGCAGTGACAGAAAGAGATTCTAGCAAAGGCTGCCAGGATGACAGCAGTCTCAGGTGTGCCTGTATGGCTCCAGGGGTGATCAGAACAGCTCAGTTGTTAAAGCCACTCAAAAGTTGTTGATAAATGTCTGTTGTGTGACCGAATGTCCCAGAATAGGTATTGGAAAACGAACAACCCAGGAATCTTTATTTGGCATGTTACTATGTGTCTAGCCCCACCTCAAGGCAAGATGGAGACAACCCAAAGGGCAAGATCAGCCCCTTCTCTCAAAAGGCGCACACAGGGGTTGAGGAGACCGAGAAATCACACAGAGAAGGAGTAGAGGACCACAGGGCAGACTGTCAGTAAAGGCTGACCTATGAGGATCACACTTTGGGTGGCCAAAGAGGCAGGAGGGAGTCAGTGACCTGGTCCCACCAGTGGGTAATGTCACAGGGGAAGAAGGGAGGAAATGTTTCTGAGGAGGTGGGCCTGACTGAGCCTTGAAGGATGGGTGCACTGTGTGTGGAGGGCCGGGAAACGGGGACAGTCAATGAAGAGTCACTCTGGAACAGGCAGAGGCACTCCTGACAGTCATCCTAGGGGGCATGCTACACTGGCGGGAAGACGCCAGTCTCACCTCAGGCACCTACATGCCCAGACAGTTTATTTTTTTAAAGAAATTAAAGTCCTATTTAAAAACCGTGGGGACATTTTCTCAGAAGTCTCAGGAGCACGTTTCCTTAAGTATCAGCGAAGCTCGGTGCACCAGTTTGCTGGAACCGGTCCCTCTCCTATCACCACCAAAAAACCCCAAAAAACAGAAACAAACCCACCGCGCCGACCTTTCTACAATTTCCTTCCTTCCTGCAAACTTCTTTCTGCCCGCCTCCGCCGCCCCCAGCCCAGGCAAGCCCGGTTCACCTCAGCAGTCTCTTTGCCCTTTTCCTAGTAAAGTCCGTGTCCTCGGCGCCGGAGGCAGCGGGGATGGAGAGTACGCGTGGCCCACGGCGTGGGAAGGGCCCCTCTCAGCCTTCAGCCCGGGCCGCCGGTTCGATCCCCGTTTCCGTGGCCGAGTTAGCGACGCCCTGTCCGGGGTCCCGGAGTTAAAGGACCGCTGTCACCGCGCCCCGGAGAGCCCAACCGGGTCGGTCAGAGCCGAGCGCTCGGCGGCAGCAGGGCCCGGCTGTGGCGACCCCCTGGGGAGGGGTTGGGGCGGGCTCCCGGCCGGGGACGCGGACCCCCCGAGCGGCCGGCGGTCCCGGGGATGACACAGCGTTTCCTCCGCACCACGGTTCTCCCCGCACGTCCTCGCTCCGTCCCCGGCAGGGCACCACCGGGCAACTCGCTGCGTCAGCGAATCCCCCGCCGAGGGGACGGGGTTCGCCGGGCCGCGGGCACCCTCGGCTCGTGGCCCCAACCCGTCGCGCAAGGCGGACCCGGCGTGGGATCGAGGGCTGGGAGCGCGACCGCGGGGCGCAGGTGCTGCCCGGAGCCTCCGCCAGCAGCTCGGAAAGAATCCAGTCACCACCCGGGGAAAAAGTTAGAAGGGACCTCGGCCACGCCAACTTCTCACCCAGGGCCGGACTCGAACTTTCTGCCCAGAGTGGACCGCTGCACAGCCCAAAGCGACCCTGCAGACGCCGCTCGGACCCAGGCGCCCGGATCCCGGGCCGAGGCCGGCAGTGACCAATCACAGAGCGCCTCGGGCGGGAGAGGCTGGGAGGCGCTGGCAGCCGCGGAGCGACGGCGACGACAGCCAATAGGGAGCCAAGGTGGGAGTCCTCGTCCACCCTGCTGACCAATGGGAAAGGGGCGACTGTGGCCGAGGTCCCCGAGGCAGTCGCTGCAGGCTCCCCGGTGGCCGCGGGTCGGAGACCCTAGGGCTAAAGGGGATTTTGGAGTGGAGTTTGCTCGCCCTCCTTGTGCCACCCGCCGACTCGCAGACCACAGCCCGGTCCTCACCTGCTGGAAGCGGGGTTTGCCCAGCTGGAAAGGAGGTGCATCGGTCGAGGCGTTGGCGGCACTAGCCGCTGCCGCCGCCGATGCTGTAGTCGCTGTATCCGCCATGGCCACTGACGCCCGCAATCTCCGGCCCTTTTAAAATGTCCCTCCTCGGCCCCCGCCACAGCTGCCTCTCCGGATTGGTCATAAGCAACCGCAGACAGCCGGGGGCGCAAGGGGTTGTGGGGAATGTAGTTTTTCTCGTCACAGCGCTTAACAACCCTAGACTGCGGAGAGTTGCACTGACTCAGACCCGGGCTCGGTTCCCGCCGCCAGTTTTGCCAGGGATCTGCAGTCCGGGAAGAGCGTGCATGTACGACTCTAAAATCCCGACAGGGGGCCACAGGGCGATCCCTCGCTGGTGACCTGCCCCTACAAGTTTGAGTTGCTGCGGTGGGCATCGCTACTGGAGTTGCAGCCCGGAAGAGCCCTGCTCAAGCGAGTCCGACCCGGGACCAGTTGGGAAAGGACTCCAGACGGAGTAGGGTTAATCTCAGAAGGCCTTCTGCAGAGTTGCACTGCGCGATCTTTATGCAGTTTCTTCTGTAGCCACCCTGTCCCTCGCCCTGTGCTCTGCAGCCACCCTGACGCTGTTCCTGGAGCATGCTGGGCGCTCATCGCCCCTGACCCTTGAACATTCCGTACCCAGAAGACTAACTTTTTATCTTCGCCTGACGCTGGCTATCTTTCTGGCCTCCGCCTAAACACTGCATTTCCTGATCCATCACCCTACCTCCACAAAACCCACTACGTGCTCTTTTAGCACCCAGAACCTCTCTTTTGCCACCCTTGCATTTATAGTTATTTAAGGTTTTGAGTATCCGTCTTTCCTACTCTATGGTCCACAGAGCAGGAGTTGTGACTTTTTGATTCACTGCTAAGTCCTCAGTGCCAGGTACAGAGGGCTCACAGCAGGGACAAATGTGTGTTGGCTGTATGACCTAAACAGTGGAGGCTTAAGAGCCTTGGCAGGCTCCACTTCTTTGGCCAACCATGGAAGATCTCTCCTGGGCCCAATTCCTGGGCAGGAAGAGAACTGGGAGTTGGAGATGGGGTTCAGCAGTGTTTATCAAACACCAGCTACAAGGACTTTAGGTAAGGGGGAGCACTGCAGATCAAAGAACAAGAAACCAGCAGAGATAATCAACACCCTCCTGCAGAACAGAGTTGCAGAGATTCCTAACTGAATTATCTGGCCAGTGAGCCAGACTGGAAGAAGAGAGTTGGGGAAACTGCCTGTTTCACCCAAGAGAATAGTAGAAATACTTGGTTTCAACCCTAGGGAACCCCACTTTGGATCTCCTTAGTCTCATGCCGAGGTGCAGGGTTGGCTCATGCCTGCCCATGTCTTTCTGGACACTTCATGAGCTGTAGCAGTCAGGTCCTCATCCACAGTTGAACCACAAGAAACAGACTTTTCCTAAAGCTGGAGAGATTCTAGCTAGCCATGCAGAACCATCTGTAACTTGGATTTCTGTCTTATCTTTCCCTTCTAGACTACACAGCTTGAGAACAGGAATCAAGTCTTTTACCCCTATACTCCCCGACAGTACTCAGTAAATGTGGGTATCCTGGGAGTGAGAAAAGACTGAGTCCAGGCCACTGGGCAACACTGTGCTGCTGCCCCTGATGTTCGGGCAGGGGCAGTGTCATCCAAGAACCCCATCACCTTGATTTAAGGCTGCCTTCTCTCCGAAGAAGCCTCCTTCACATGCTCATCAAACAGGAACACAACAGAGGCACCTGCAGTATGTGAACTTTTTATTCTTCATAAAGTGCTCAAAACATGAAGAACAAGCTCTTTATAAACAGGAGTTACAACTAGGAAGACAAACAGCAAAGCAGAACTGTGCCTGCTCCCTGCCCACCCCACCAGCAGCTCTCCTCTAACTTGTGGCCAGGAGCAGAAACATCCAATAAGAACCTTGGGCTTCAACTCAAAACTCTCCCGAAGACATCCCTGTGCTGGGCATTTTGGAGGCCCACAATCAAGGATGAGTAGAAGATCAGGGTCAGGGCTGGGACTGAATAGAGCCCAGAGGAATACCTAGTAGAGGAGTGACCCCCCCCCCCAGACACCTCTCCAACCTTCAATGACCCCAAAAAACATGACCGAAGTCCTAGGCACCTGTGGACACTTTCCTCAAGCTTTGATGAGTGGTCCTTAAGGTAGATAACATCACAGAGGCCTTCCCCCATGTGTGGGGCTCCTCTGCTTCTGGCAGAAGATGTTACCCATAGAGCACATCTCCTCCCAAGGCTTCCCGACCGATCCCACAGGCCCTCACAAAGAAGAGGCAATCCCAGACTTGCTCTCACCCTCTAGCTCCTCACTGGTTCAAAAGTACCCTCCTTCAATACCTCCTTATCCCAGAACTTTTGCTAAAGCAGGGTGCCCCAAACCACCAAAGGTTCCCTGCAGATGCCATGGGGAAGCCTGCCATGTTTCTGCAGCAGGGGCTGGGCCAAAGGGCAGACACTTCATTTCAAAGTGAACTGCAGCCAAGCCAGGCAAGGCCATGGGGCAGAAGAGAGGCTGGGATGGCAGCTAGTGGATGGATGGGAGGGCAACAAAGGCTTTTCCTAAGTTATAGGCAGATGGGACCTCCCACTTCCAGAATGCAGTTTTTATCCTAGAACCCTCCCCCAATTGGGGTTGAGGGAGGAGGAGAAGAGAGCAGGGAGTCCGAGGGAGCAGCAGCAGCTTGGCCACACCCTTAACTGAAATTAACTCTAGGGGAGGGGCAGAGAGCCCAGCTGGGCTGCCCCCCTCCTCCTTTCCCATTCCCAGAGCCCTGACAGATCAGCCCCTTGTGCTCAACAGGGAGGGAGGGGGATGTCAAACAGGGGGAGAGGTCTACATCCAGAGGCTCTTGACCCCACCCACAAAAGGCACATTTTCATTGGTTTCCAAAAGGTCAAACCCTGCAGCAGCACAGTTTTGGCATCTGGACAGGCAACAAGAGCAGAGACAAGGCTTGATCCCCAAACCCTGAGGCCTAGAGGGGCCCACACCTTGAAGGTGGGTGAGGAGGCGCTCTCCCCCCACCTGCCCCAGCTCTCCACACATTCACACATGACACTCAAAGGGAAGGTCAGAAGAGGAGGGCAGGGAGTGGCCTGGAGAACACATCATCTCCCTCCATCCACACTGCACTCGCTCCGCAAATAGCTAGAAACAGACAGACTCAGGGCATGGCAGAAATGAGACTACAGCAGACCACACGGGCTCTTTTCTCTCAGGGGAACAGATGTGAGGCTGAAGAGCAGGTGCTCTGGTTGCCCATAAATCACAAACGGGCAGCTTGGTCCTTGCCACTGACCCAGTAATACTAAGAGTCCCCTAGGGGCTAGAGAGAGATGAAGAAGATGAGGGTTTAGCCGTGGAAGAAATGGACAACCATCCTTGAGGGGTAATAAACTATGTCCCAGATACCATATCAAATTGCAGCTTGCCCCTGCTCCATCTTGAGGGCTGAATGCTTTGTTCCAATTCCCTGGAGCTCCCAAAGCTAAGGGATACGAAAATAGGCAGGTGGGAAAGACCCAGGGCTCCCAAAGACACACAAGTTGTACACGGAACCTGATGCCTCCAATGGGAGTCCAAAGGGCCCCTTTCCAGCAGCCCCACTGAGGCAGGAGGGAGAGCAAAGAGTCACAATAGAGGACAGACTGCACCCTGCCCCGGGGAGGCTGAGTTCAGTGGGAGGGAGGGAGGGTGTGAGCCCTGTTAGGGCAATGGGTCCACGCCAACCCTCCCGGGGCGGGAGTGAAGAGGACTACTTGGGGGTGCCAGGGGGGATCTGCAGCAACGTGGGTGAGGTCTCCATGATCCGCACTAGAAGCCGGTCGATGTAGCTCTCCAGCTCCTGCACATGCTCGTCCCGCTGGCTCAGCTCCCGCTCCCGCTGTAGAAGCAGGCCAATGAGCTCATCGTGGGTCAGGTGGTAGTACTTGGCCGACTGATCCAGCACACCTGAGTCCTGCAGTCAGATGGAATGAGAGTGAGCAGGACAGCCTCAGGCCTATCTGTCCGCCTGCCCACCGACACCCTAGTCTCACACCCACAGGCCCCTGGAGCTGCCTCCATCTCTAATGCCACAGATGGCCAAACTGGCTTCAGGGCTTTGGCATGGGAGACCAGGCCTGCTCCTTGCTCCGCCCTGCCCAGCACCCTGCTCCTGACCTTGAGACGCCTGCCCTCTTTCCACAGCACCAAACGTCTGGTCAGACGCCCCCTGGCATCCTGCTGGGCCTCACCTTCAGCCTCTTGGTGTCCACTGTCTGGCCGACCTGAGGGGCCGGAGCCACAGGCTGAACGCTGCCAGATGTAACTGTCTTGAGCTTCTCCAGCCCGCTGCTCAGGGCTGTGCTCAGACTGGAGCGGGGCTGCTTCCTGTCGGGGCTGCCCTCCACGGGGGCAGCACTGAGGGGCTTCACAGGGTGGGGACTGCAGAGACAGACAGGATATGTGTCATGCGATGGATGGGCAGCACAAGGGAAAGATGAGGCCACCTTCTCTGTGGGGCCAGCAGGTCAGCTGGACAGAAACCTACCACTTGGTGGTGGCTGCCCCTACTCAGCCAGGGCTGCAGGGCATCTGCACCCAGCATTCCTCAGCAGCCCTTCTCTCCTCTGCCCTCACTGCTGTCCTCACTCCTCACCCCACCACCTGCACCATCCCCATCTCACTCCCTCAGACAACCTCACCCTTCCCAGAGACAGTAGAAGCTGTCCTACAAACTGCTCTGCACCTACACCCAGTCTTTGCAGGGCCACACCCCACACACCCCTGCCATCCATCTTCCCTCCCCCTCTTCTACACCGTAACCTTTCTCTAGGGCGGTGACCAACCCTCTCACTTCCTCAATTTTCCCAGGACTGGGGATTGCCAGGATGGGGGACTTTCAGTGCTAAAACTAAGACACTTGGTCACCCACCTCTCTCTGCCGGTTGCTCCCCTCAGCATTTACACAGGCCTGAGAAACCCTCCCTTGACCTTGTCTTCGCCCAGCCATCACCCTCAGTCATTCCACCTCTTCCTTCTTCTCACCCGGAGGATGCAGGCTGCATTCTGTCTCTCTCAGTTCTTACCTCTCATTGACTCCTCAACCCATTATCATAGTGGCTCCCCCCAGCCCATCACATATGTTCCTGCTGAGGCCACCAACCCCTCGGTTCTCACCTCACTGACCTCTCTGTGGAGCTGACACTAGGACCTCTCCTTCCTTTGGGCTGCTCTCCTTCTCCCTCGTTTCCCCTCAAGACCTCTATCTGCTTTTCTGACCTCTGACAGCCCCTTCTCAGTCTTAACTGCTGTCTGCCCTTGGGTTCCTCCCCTCCACCTCCTCGACTCCTGTCACCGCAATCTATCTCTAGCCCAGAACTCACCCCTGAGCTCTGGACCCATCATGTAGAGAGTCACAGGCTGCCTTGCTCCATTCAGGGTCACCCCAGGCACATCATACTCCCCTCCATGCCTGCCCTCTGCTGTGCTCCCCAGCGATGCGTGGCACCATTAGCCTCCCATGAATCCAGTCAGAAACCTGGGAACCCCTCTGAATCTTTCGCTTCAGATGCAGCCTTAACGAACATCAGCCCTGCTGCCTTCTCACTTTCACACCATCTCCTCCTCTCCAAGCCAGTGCTAGCTAAACCCTCCTTCTGGCCACAGCTGGTAAGTCAGCTCCTCCGTGGGTCTCTTGCCCACCTCCAAGCACACCCCCATTCTGCTGTGGGATAATGTTCTCAGCCTCTCCAATGCTTACACAGCCTTTCCTGGCTCCCTGTCAGGGTAAGAAAACACAGTCTCTAACGCAGTCTGGCCCCTGCCCTTCCTCCTGGCCCTCTACTCCCCACGCACTCTGGCCAGGGGAAACAGCTCTTGCATCTTTACGTTCTGACAAAAGCTGTTCCTCTGTCTGGAACACTGCCCCTGCTGGCCTGCTAACTCCTACTCTCCTTTCAAAGCTGTGCAAGGCCACTTCCTCCAGGAAACCTTCCTGATTCCCCCAGGCTGACTAAGGGGACCCTCCTCTGGGATCCCCCAGTACCTGTACCTGTGATTTCACCCCAACTGCAAGCATCAGGCCCTCAAATCAACTAACCTGCCCCTTGGGCACCTCTTAAAATTTACGCTTACTTCACAGAGGATTTGGACCATTCAGGAGTAGGAAGCAAAATGGCTTAGCCCAAGGCCCTGATCTCCACTGGAGGGGGCTCACCCAAACCCAGAGAAGCCAGCTCTGTCACTCAGGATAGGGCCATGGATGCAGACTCACAAGCTGGGAAGAGCTCCAAGAGTCCAGGCAGGGGCAGACAGGAGGAAAAAGACCTTATCTCAGTCCTTCCTTCCCACCTAGGGGTCTGCAGTAGGGATGGGGGTGAAAGGCAGCTCTAACGCCACCCATGGGCTGTGCTGGGGGAGGGGAGGAACATCACTGCCGCGTAAGAACGCCCTGAATGACGGGCTAGGAGTCCTGGGCTCCCAGTCTGACTGCCCCACTACATCTGACGGACCCTGGATCCCTCATGGACTCCATTTCCTCGTCTGAGAAATGGGGACAGCTCATTTGGCCCATCTGCTTCATGATGTAAGGAACATGCCAAGTACAGACATGATGCCAACTCTGAAGAGAATAAAACTTGTAGAAAGTGGTGAGTATAATTTGAAGTGGTGCTGGAATACAGCAGGGCTAGCTGAAGATGCTGTCATCAGAGCAATGAAGCTGTAACAACCTCTCTCCCACACCTCCGGGAACGGCATCACCACCTACCACTGGAACAGCCGCCGGTGGCAGCTCAGACTCCCTCCCACCCACTTCTCATATATCAGCACCGGCCCCCGGGCCTTCCCTTCATGGATTCACCTCCATCTTCCCCACTGGACTGGGAACTCCTTGGGAATACAGGTGGGACAGTGTCTTTCAGCCCTATTCAGTGTCTGACACACAACAGATGCTCAGTGAATCTGGATGACTGAATGTATGAGCCAGTGGGCTGGGGCCTCACAGAGGCCACTGCTGGAGTCTGTCCTGCTCCCCAAAACCCTCGCCCTGCCCTGCTCCCCAGAGGCAGTGGCCACTTATGCTCCCCTCTTCTTCACTCAGGGCTCCTCGAGCGCTGGCACCCCTACGGACTTAGCTGCCCCTCGCTAAGTCACAGCCCATCACCCCCCAGGGACTGTGTCTCCAGACCTCAGCTCTGCTCACCTCTCAGCAACCACCTGGTGAGGTCACAGCCTCATAATTTGTCCAAAACAGACCAACGCCACAGTGACCACAGTCACCTAGGCATCCGCTATCAGGTCGGCACAGTCCTAAGTGCAGGGGACCAGCCCAAAAGGCACAAACGCAAACTGATGAAGCCCCTGACGAAGCTGGAGACCTTTCTTCTGAGGATCACATATGTGGGAAGCATTTTCTTTTTTCTTTTTGTCCTCTGAAGGTGTCTCCAGCTTTCCTCTCTGACCTCAGTCTCCATCCCTCCTCTGGCTCTCTGCCCTCCACAGCCTGCTCCCCCAGGGCCTGCCACGGAGGATACGGCCCCTATTTGACAAGCTTCATGGCCCCCAGCCCCTAGCTCACCTTGTGGCTGAGTGCCTGAGTTCTCACCCCCCTCCCCTGCCGGCCCGCATCACCTCTCTCCCCACCCCCTTCCTCATCTCCTGCACCTCATCAGTGTGACACCCAAACCCCTGGCTTATGGGGGCACCTGCTCCTCCAAGGCCTCAAAAAGGAGGGGGCTTCAGAGCCAGTACCACAGAATACTCATGTCCTCACAGCCTCCCCCATCCTGCCTCGAGGCGAAGGAGCCCCTCGCCTGCCTCTGGAGGGGCTGAGGCTGGAATGGGACCACCTCAGCCCTCAGGGTGCTCTGCACACCCTGACCCACTTCCTCCTGGAGAGTGTTCTCGGGGGGCCGCTCACCTGGCACTGGGCTGTGGCTCCTCAGCTGGTCGTGTCTCCAAGGGCAGAAGCACAAGCGGGGAGGCTGGGGTGGCTGCAGCACGGTCCTCCCCAAGTGGGGCAGGGGAGCCCGCAGAGGGGGAGGCTGGCTCCCCGGGGGGTGGAGAGGAAGAGGTCAGGGGCCAGGCTCCAGGCGGGGGAGAACACGGAGGGCTGGGCCCCCCGTGGCGGTGGCTGGCCCAGGGCAGGAGAGGGGGCGGTGGAAAGGCAGGCTCTGTGGGGGTGGGCAGCTCTTCTGGACCAGAGTGGACGGAAGATTCCCTGGACCCTGGAGGGGATGTGGACGGGAGGCTGGGGGGACCTTGGCTCCCCTGAGACAAGAAGGGGTTCAAGGCATCCTCCTCCGAGGCCCACAGGTCAGCCTGTTGGGAGCTGCCAGACAGGGGCCCAAGCCCCTCTCCTACTGGTCCCTGGCTCTGGGCCTCAGGAACCTCAGAGCCTTCTCTTTCTGGAGGCCCCCAGCTCTGCTGACTCTGAAGAGCCAAACTCTTTGAGTAACAGGGTATGGGGGCAGGAGCCTGAGGGCAGCTGGTGGGCAGAGACAGGCAGGGCCCAGACCCCGCACGGCTGGCATCCTCCACTAGATCTTCCAGGCCTGGCTCACCCAGCAGGGTTCCAGAAGAACGGCTGTCAGACTCCAACCTGGGCTTTTTGTCCTCCTCCTTGGCCTCCTGGAGACCAGCAACCAGAGCACTTGGGAAGGTGTCTTCTCCTCCTGTCTCTGCCCCTCTGCTGCTCAGCTCCCCTGCATCCTCCTCCTCCTTCTCCTGGGAAACTGAGGGGGTGAAGAGGCGTGGTGGCTTGGGAGGTGGTGTGCTGGGTTGCAGCCCCTTGCCGGACGCCAGCTTGGGTTTGGGCTCTGGCTCCAGCTCTAGTGGGGGAAGTGCCTGGCTCCCCTTGGGGCTCACGGGTTCTGGCGACTCTGGCTGCACCTGGGGAGGAGGCAGCTCATCAGACTCTCCCTGCAGGACTGGTGAGGACGTCTCAGCCGCAGGAGAAATAGTAACCACATCCCAAGGCCAGGAATTGTCCACTGTATTGAGCTCGTGCAAAAGCTGGCTTTCGCCTTGGGAGGCCTCCTTATCCTGGCCCTCAGGGGCGTCGTCTGGGCCAGGCAGCCTCTCCCACACGCTGATCACTTCTGGGGAGCTAAAGAGAGACGTCGCACTGTCTGCTGGACTCTGCCCTGCTTCCCCTCCTGGGGCCAGCAGCTCCCTGTCTGCTTCGGGGTCCGAGGCTCTGGAGTGCAGCTGGGCTGATGTGGAGGGCAGGCCAGCCCCTACGGACCCAAGGGGCCCCAGGTCAGCCGCACTCGTGCTCTGGCGGTCCAGTCCCAAGTCCAGAGGAACCCTGGGCTCCAGCCACACGTTGCTCCCACCTCTTCCTCCTCCCCCAGGGTCCCCCCGGGGCTCAGCTGCCTTCACTGTCATGGCCCCGGGGCCTGGGTCTCGCAGCCCAGTCGCCTCCAGCCCCACTCCTGCAGGGGCCAGGATCTTGCTCCTGGCCTCTGGACGCAGCCTGCTGGCAGCAAAGACGTTGAAGGTGTCGTCCCACTCAGGCGGGGCTTTCCCAGGGGAGGCCAGGGGGGTGGGGCTGGCCCTCGAGGCACTGGGGAGAGAGGGAGCAGGTGAAGGAGAGTTTAGTGCTATGTCGGCTATGAGTTCCTCGAAGAAAGGGTTGCTCTGCAAGGAGGTGAGGAACGGGTTGGTGAGACCCAAGAATCCAGATGGGGTGGCTTCAGGGGCGGCGGTGGTGGCAGCAGCAGTGGCAGCAGCGGGGGAGGCGGCTGCTAAAAGGTTAGTGCTTAGCATGGGAGCAGCAGTGGGAGCAGGAGTGGGGGGGGCCGGAGCACGGGGGGAGCAGGGGAGGTGGTGAGGAAGAGCAGCTGGGTCAGGTTCTACCTGAGGAGACACGTCCAGGCTGTGGAGGGAGACAAAACCGTGAGCCTCCTGGTTAATGCCAAGACTGGAAACGCCCCCGCTGAATACCGCCCCTTGCCCCCCACCTGCCTCAGGATGAGGTGCCACATGCCACATTGGCAGGGTTCAGGCATGTGGCCCAGGGGACAGAGGGAAGGCCCCAACATGTAACATTATTTGATACCATCCAAGGAGGAAGATGCTGGCAAGAGCTCATTTAATCCTCACACCAACCCCAGAGAGCAATAATCCCATTTTACAGGCAGAATCCCAAGATAAACCTAGCGTTCTTTCCACTACCCTATGCTGAAGATTCTACTAGATGCCAGACTTACACCTGAAGAACCAATCAGACAGAGCCTTACATCCCTTTAATGACTGAGAGAGAGAAAAGAAAGTATCAGCTGACTTGCAGGAGATAAAGAGATCAGAGAAAGGCTGGGCCTAGGTCTCTGGCTGGACAAAGCCACACTAATAGAAGCCAGCAGGGCACCTGGAATTCTGACTCCTGAAACAGTCTGGGTTCCACTGACCCCTTGAAGGAACAGGAGGTAAGGATGAGGCTGTCGTCAGGTATGACAAGGTGTCAATCGAAGAGAACCCACCCCTCTTGTTTCTTGGAGGGGTACCATAACCAGCCAATGAGGACAGCAAGACATTGCTGAGGATGTCTACTGTCAGGTGTCCACACAGCCCAGCACCTAGCAGACTGTGCTCCTCACCAATGGCACCTACAGGCCAGCCTTGAAAGCAGCCCTGCTGGGGAGATGAAGGCTGGAATGTGGGAGCAGAGGCGGCAGCAGCAACACTGGATGTCACCAGGGGCCTCCTGGGGTTCCCCACACAGAACCCTGGCTTCCCTGGGAAATCCATTCCATGGCAGTGAACCTGCACTCCTAAAGATGCTGGAAAAGCCTTGCTGGCCTTCAGGTGTCCCCTCCAGGGTCCTCTACATGAGGGGGCATCTCCTGCACTTGCACCTAATCCACAGCACGCCACTGACTTTAGGAGTGTGGACAGGGTGAACTGTGACACTAGAGCTCTCGGCTGCCCCAGAACACCCCTGGGACAGAGAAAGAGGCCAGAGAGACAATGCAGGAGCCAACACCCGAGGTGACAGCAGTCTATCAGAGGTTTGTGCCTGCCTGGAGGCAGAGCCATGTCAGACCCAGACCTTGGTGGCCTCACCTGCTATCCTAGCCTTGTCTCCCAGCCCCCACTCTAAGTCCCAAGACCCCCATTCCTTGACCCCTACCCAGGTGGAAACATCCTGGGGAACTTCTCTTCCCACAGGGACATGCAGGGGGTGAGCCCTGAGGTGGCAGAAGGTGGCCTCATCAGTCAGCCCACAGGAATGCAGGTTGGGGTAGGAGAGGCACCTATGGAAAGAGGCCCACGAGTCTGGAGCTTGCCAGGATTCTTCTGAGAACCCGGCACCCAGACAGAGTGGGGCACAGGCAGGGCCAGCTTGTCCACAAACACTGGGGGCAGACAACGGGAAGGTGTCCAGTTCAACTAGCAGCAAAGGTGGGTTTCCCAAGACAGTCTGCGAGTCTGCGACTCCGCCTCACAGGCAGGACACAGCCAGGTCTCAAGCCCCTGGCTTTCTCTTAAGAATCCAGCTTCCAGAGGCTCTCCTGACCCTATTTTTGCCCTACAATAACTCCCTATCCAAGGGTGGATTCTCAGTCTCATGCCACCATCTAGAGATGGAGGGAGAGGATGTAAAAATTCCCATCCACTCCCACCCTAGCTGGGCTTCCCAGCACTGCTCTGCCCCTATGGTCACAACATGGTGAAGATACTGGAAGAGGGAAAATCCTGGGCCCAGAGTCCCAAACTCGGCAGACATCCCTTCTCCCTTCCAGACAGGCCCCAGGGCCAAGGCACACATGCCTACCTTGCGTACCAAGGAGAGCAATGTACCACCACCATGTGGGTCAAGACCCTGCCCTGAGCCGCCCCCCACTGGAGCACCCATATCAGATACAGCCCAACTCTGCCAGCAGGACTCAGTCCCCAAGAACAGGGCTCAGTACTCTGATACTTGGTACTCGGTACTCTCCCCAGTCCCCTTTGTGATGAGTGGCAAGAGGGGTCTGAGGGAAGAGAGCTCCATCAACAATAAATAGCACCAAGCTTAGCTCTACAACCCCTCAGCCCCAGCTTGGCCCCACTCACCCTCGCAGTCTGCAGCAGTCTGGCTGGCGGTCAGAACTGCAGGGCAGGAGAGTGGCAGGGTAGAAGGCTGGAGCCCCAGGCTAGGCTGGCAACCCCCATGGGCTCCCCAGAGATGCACACAAACCCGTTGGTATGGAACCAGCAAAGGGCTCTCCCTGGAGGAAGGGACTCCAGGTGCCAGGCCTGGCATGCTCCGCAGAGCTGGCGGCACCTCTGAGAGCACCCTGTCCACGCTTTCGACCCAGCAACATGCCCCACCCCATGCCTCCCTCGCCCTTGCTCCACATGAGGTGCACATTCTGAAGGTTCTCACTTTAAAACATCCGTTCCCTACCATTCCACCTGACACAGATCAGAGATCGACTCCCATGTGTGGTTACCTCTGCAGGTTATGCTCTGAAGACAGACAGAAACCACCTGCATCCGAGAACCTACCAAGCCAGCCTAGCACGGTGCCATCCCCCCGCCAAGCAGTGGGGGCTTCAGCATATGCTGCTTTGTCTTCTCTTTTTGGATGGAAAGTTGGGGAAAGAAATCAAAAGTCCAAATGTCTCTGCCCCTTCAACCTATGGGAACAGAACTCGAGGGCCTGCAGGAACCTTAGAACAATCAGTTGAACCTGCCACTTAACGCAGAAATCTCCTGTTCACTCTGACAGCCCACCTCTTCTTAAACACTGTTGCTGGGCAACTCACTCCACCACCGGGCCACCTCTGTAGCTGGAGGCTAGGTTTCACTGCTGGACAGCTCTTCCTTAGGCTGAGATGGCTCTGTGTCCTTGTTTTCATTTCCAGGCATTGGTCCCACAGGTGGCATGTGGATCTGCAGGCAGTCTGGCTCTGTACCAGGCAGGCCCCCAAAAGGCCAAAGCCAGCCTTTAGAGCATACCCACCCCTAGGCAACCTGCCCTTCAGCCAACTCTCCTAAGGCACAATGTCCTGGAATCTGCCTGAGATGCGCCCTAGAGTCCAGGAAACGTGTCCAGGAGACTGGACATTGCCTCTCCCATCAGGTGGGCACAATGAAGTGACATAGAGAGGCCTTGTAAGTTGTAAGTAGGGAAAACATAATTTATCTTCCAAACCAGAACATTTTTAATACAGTAAAGGGACATTATTAACTATGCCAGGAAAACAGGCACAAATAGGACGTTATGGCCACACTAACTCACTGGGCACACACCATAGTTACTCATTTACTCCACTGAGAATGCCCGCAACTGCACACTCCGGGCTCATGGGGCCCTTGTCCACCACTCCTGGAGAGGGGCTGGGTGGACGCAGGGATTGGTAAAGGCCACCACAATACACTGCCTCTATGCTGTGCCGCACTTACCCCCAATTAAGGAAATGTTTGTGTTCAATACTTGATTCCCCACTGTGCACAAAGTGCTAGGATCAGTGGGGGGAGGGGCATCAGAGTTCAGGGGCACCTGCCCTCTGGAAGCTTCTACTCCAGAAGGGTCAAAAAGGGACAGACACAAAGACAACCCGCTGTGGCACTGCGGGCGTACCACCCGTGGTCCTGGCAGTCCCGACACACTAAGCAGCCAGAGCGCAGCTCAAGGTGAATGGCTCCCAGCAGGGCTGCTGCGCAGGCCCTCCAATGCCCCCTCCCCCGAGCCACAAATCCTGGTGGAGGCCTAGTGTGCCAGCCATGGGACCTGGCCGATGAAAGCCAGGTCAGGAAGAACAGGAGGACCATCTTCCTGGCCCTTCACACCCTCCTTCCCTCCCTTCCAGCCACTGCCTCCTCCAACAGCAGCAGCTTTTTTCTGGAGGCTGCACAGCCAATGCAGAGCTTCAGGCCTCTCCATGGGCATCAGTGCCACAGGGGAGCACTAGAGGGCGCCGCTGCCCTTCCCAGTGAGGAACACCCAGCAACCGGGATCGCAGCCCCCCGGCAGAGGCACCCCAAACTTCTGGGCCTGTGGATGGGCTCCCCGTGCCCCAGCTGGGGATCCTGCAGTCACATTCAGTCACTCGCTGCTGGGTGTCTAACCTACAGCTTCCTGCTGCGAGTTAGCTCACTTCTCATTCTCCCCTCAAAAGCTCTAAGCAAGCCCTCTGAGTAAAGGCCAACAGTCATTTCTTCCATGCCAGCCTCCCCGTCTCTTCAAAGCACACGGGGCAAGGGTGACGCTGATGTAACTCAATGGCCAGGGCTCACACCTCTCCAGGCCAGGCCACTGTACCCAAGGAACAGCCTTCCAGTTCACTACCTGGATGCAAGGCCACAGAGCCTGCCCCTGCAAATGGGCCTCAGGGAGGGCAGGGATGCCCAGGCGCCCTCAACCAGCTGAGGACAAGCTGAAAATTCAAGTACAGAAGGACACCTCAGCTTCCTATGTCCATCAGTGACCCAACTTCTCTTGACTCTGAAAGGCCGTTAAGAGACATGGAGAAACAGGAGAAGGAAAACAGAGGCTGTAAGCAGGAGCAATGACAACCCCAATTTCACTCCAAGTCAATGTTATTCAGTCATGGCCTGCAGGGGTCTAAGCCCAAAGTCTGGGTACGTGCCCAGAAATGATTGCACAAACAGATGTCCCCCAGCATCTGTCCTACCCCACAGACGACAGCACTGAGCCCACGGTCTGTGCCCCTTCTGACCCAGGGCCCCCACCTCCTCCCAGCAAATGCCCATCCAGAGCTCCTGCCACCTCCCTCTACCCTGCCACCTCCAAATATCTCTGAGCTGTCAGAGGGCCACCAGGCTCAGCCTGGGCACTTAAGAAAGGCTCATCCCCTCATCTCACTCTTCCCCCAGGCTTCCCCTGGGCTCTGGAGAGTAGGGGCTGGGCAGTAGGGACAGAAGCTGCTACTAAGCAGGGGAGGCGTCACCCAGAGACGGATCCAGCCCACACACCCGTCTACGAGGCTGTGTGGAGGGCTGCCAGCCAGCCAGGGCCCAAACACAAAAAGGTCCTACATTCCTCTCCCTACTCCGCTCAGCGGACTCAGAGTTTCACAGGGAAAGAAAAGAACCAGGACTTCCAGAGTCCCCTCCCCTCTGCTGGGGAACAGGTTTAGGGGCCCTCCCTCTGCCCCATTGCTCGACCCTTCACCACTGTGCCCCGCCTCCCCACCCCACCTCCTGCCCATATATCCACCAAAGGAGAGGAGCAGGCTGGCTGAGAGAACACAAACAGGCACCCTTGCCACACTGGAAGGGGTGGCCACAGATGCTGCCTGTCCAGGGCTGGCCCCAGGCCCTTGGGAAGGGGGAGAGATACTGGCTCCTGTGGACTATGCCTGGAGCCACTCCCTGGGCCCTGCTGGACAATGCAGCAGCCTCTGCTGACTACCAGTCAGGAGGAGGCAAAAGGGCCAGGGTGGGCATCAGGGAATGCGATATCGTGATTTATAAGAAACAGAAATTTGGTCATTCAGATGAGAAAATCTGAAATATATGTATTTCTCATATTTGGTCTTTATCCACTGTTCCTAGCTCACAGCTCCCCAAACCCTTGGAATTTCCGGAGTGATAACAACAATAGGTGTCTCTTTTGCTCTAGTATTTGGTCTTGTCCTCAGTTCCTGAAATAGCTTCAGAGCCATAAAGGTGAAATGGGTGTCTTGTTATTCATAACAAGCCCCTCACCACCACAACTGGGTTTATGTTAATGAGGTGAGTTTTGGAAAGAATCTAAGGGTGGGGGCTGGTTGCCAGGGCAACCAACCGAGTGATTGGAGAGTTGGAACTTTTAGTCCCACCCCCTGACCCTCCTGGGAGGGGAGAGCCAATGGCCAGTGATCTAATCAATCATGCCTATGCAATGAAGCCTCCATAAAAACCCAAAAAAGGATAGGGTTCAGGCAGCTTACAGGTTGCTGAATACATAGAGACTGGGGGAAGAGTGAGGCGCTCAGAAGGCATGGAAGCTGTGTGCCCCTTCCCCATACTTTGCCCTGTGCATCTCTTCCATCTGGCTGTTCCTGAGTTAGATCCTTTTATGATAAACTGATAATCTAGTAAGTAAAATGTTTCTCTGAGTTCTGTGAGCCACTCTAGCAAATTCATTGGACCCAAGGAAGGAAGGGGTCGTTGGAACCTCCAATCTATAGCTGGTTGGTCAGAAGCACAGGTGACAACCTGGACTTGCGACTGGCATCTGACCTGGTGGTGGGGGACAGTCCTGTAGGACCGAGCACATGTGGAATCCACTGCTATCTCCAGGTAGACAATGTCAGAATTGAGATGAATTGTAGGACACCCAGCTGGTGTCAGAGAATTCCTTGGATGAGTGGGGAACCGCCCCTCATGTTAGAATTGGGTACAGAATCCTAATTGGTATCAGAATTCTCTTAGGAGCTCTGCCCAGGGCCTGAGCTGAAGGACTCCTACATTCCTCTCACAGGTGGGACTCAGCACATTCAAAACAGAGCAGCCGTCATCAGCACTCGCCATACCTCAAGACCAAGAGACACCAGAGAGGGCCAGTGCCCCCAGGGTCTCCAAGGACAGATGGTAGGTCACAGATGTCAGGGGAGCTGCCCACAGCCACTTGTCAGGCCAAGGGAGCAACTGGGGGTGAGTAGGGAGGGGAGGGGTGGGGGTATCAATTACTTGACTCCCACCTCTCAGAGGGAAGAGACCACATACAGCTCAGCAGCTGGGGTGGAGGGTTGCCCAGCTTCAGAGAGGGTGAGGGGAGCCTGAGGTACTGTCCCCAGTCCCCACCTCTCTACCTGCCAAGGCTCCCTGACCTTGAGGCCAGAGGGGAAGAGGCGGAGGTTGGGAAGCAAAGAATTCATACAAATGGCCTTCCCAGCTTTTCTCCTATTCCTGCCCTCCCTCAGGGGGTGAAATGAGGCTCATGATTTAGGAGGTAGGCTCCTCAACCCATGGTGCCCTCAGAGCTCTGTGCTCTTGCAACTCACCTGTGTCCGTGTGCTGACAACGAGCCTTAGCTTAGGGAGACAGGGTTCCTCACTCAACCATGCAAAGCCAGAGCCCCAGCAGCCTGCCTGAGGCTCCCACCTGCTCTGCCCTCCCTGCCCCAGGGTCCAGGCTGCAAACACCCCAGCGTCCTCCCCAAAGAGCAAAGCTAGTCTTGCCAAGCACGTACCTGGGTTTCTGAGTTGGTTCCTTGGGTTCTCTCAAGCCAAACCAGCTACTCTTGGCCTTTTCCTCCCCAGTGGACGAGTGGTGCGGGGAGGCCCCCAGAGTGGGACCACCCTTCTCTCCCAGAGAGCCGCGGCGCCCCATCTCGCTCCGACTCAGCCCCTGGTGGTGATGGTGGAAGAGGCCCATCCGGGGCTTCCGCTCCTCTTTCCGGGCTCCCTCCTTCTCCACCACAGCCTCAGAGGCCACCATGGGTGTAGCGACCTGCACGGGCTTCCCCTCTGGGGGCCGTGCCCCCTCCTCCTCTCCAGAGTGGCTGGCCCCAATGGCCAACACTTTGGCCTGAGAGCTCAGCTCCTCCTGTCCAGGTGCCACCTCTGAGCTGCTGGTGCTGCGGTTGCTTCTGCCCCAGGAGTCATCCGCAGACCGAGGCGCCTCCTCGGAGGGCCGAGAAGAGACGCTGTGCAGGGAGCTGGAGGGTGGGAATGGGCCCGAGATGGAGCTGCGGTGCCGCAAGGGGCCCTGGGGCTCCTCGTTGTAAATGTGGCTCCCATTGACACAGAGGGAAGAGCGGGAGGCTGTGTCGACGTGGCCCTGAAGGTCGAGAAGGGCCCGGGGAGGAGCCGCTCGCATCTGGTTGGCCTCGTCACTGTAGGTCCTTTTGTGGGTGAGCAACTTGGGGGACTGTGTAGAGTCCCGGCCTGAAAAGGAAGCACAGGGGTTAGCGCCAGGAGACACGCCTGTTCCGGCCGGGGCCTTCCCTACCACCTTGAGGGAACAGCCCGCCCCCTGCCTTCCCCAGGGAGGCACGGCCCCTCGCTCTCTCACTCACCCCCTTCGGTGGACAGCCAGCTGCTGCGGCTGGGCGAGCGGGTGAGGAGCTCGGCACCCGGGCCCTGGTAGGCCAGGCTCCCGCTGGCCGAGGACAGGGTGCTGTCCGAGCCCAGCGAGGTGTTGGACTGGGTCAGAGACGACTTGCGCAGCTTGTTGCGGAGGAAGAAGCCTTTGGCTTTGCCCATCTTGCCCAGGCTGCCCAGCTCAGGATCCTCCACGGCGCTGCTTGGAAGGATGGCAGAGGCGGATTCCAGATCGAACTTCTTCTTGCCCTTCATCTTGTCCTTGATCTTGCTGAAGGGGGACCGTGGCTTGTCCTTCATGGACAGGTCAAACATGCTGGCGCTCAGGTTGTTGCGAGTGAACTGGATGGTGACTTGGATCTCGCCACGCTCCTTCTCCTTCTTGCCTGACTTGGAGTGCAGCTTGTACCACCTGTGAGAGGAGGAGCGCGGCCAAGCTGGTCACGGGCACCTCACAGAGCCCCTCCCTGCCATGGGGGCCATGGCAGCCTCTCCCCACAGGCTCCTGCTCTGACACACAGGCCCTGCCTTCCAGGCCACAGGCAGAGCTGAGAAACTGTCTGCAACTTTTCCATGGTGGAGAAAACCACATCCTGAGTAGGGGCAGCTCCCCAGTGCTACTGGGCGGGGCAGTGGCTACCATACCATGCCCCCCTCCGGCCCCAGCACCTTCCCCAGAGCTCAGAGACACCTCCCCCACCCACCCCATCTCCCTACCTCTGAAATTCTGAGGCCCAGAAGGGCAAGCTGGGGCTGGGAGGGACCCTTACATCTCCAGGCCCTGGTATAAACAGACCTACCCACATTTTCCCCTGTTTACATCATCTCTGACCACTCCCAGCCAAAGCTCTGCTCTGAGCCACCCGTGAGCCCAGGAAAGAACAACTCACCCAGGGGCTTGGGGCCAGGAACACTAGTGTACATACACATGTACACACACACACACCCCTTACCCACTCACTGACTCACCCCAAGCCCTGCCAGGAACACTTCTGCAAGATGGAGGAGCACACCAGAACAGCATAAAGGAGCCTTAAGTAAGAGACCCAGGGGAGGGAAAGAGCACTCGCATCTGTTGAGCATCTACTGTGAGAACTACAACGGAGGCAGGGTTCTCATCTCACTCTCGGTTACACTCACAACAAGCCTGAGGGGTCAGACACACTACCCCGTTTTACAATCAGGAGGTCGAGGCTCAGAAGTAAAGTAACTCATCGAGGAACCAGCAGCCAGGAAGGAGCGGGGAGACTCAGAGCAGGTTTTTATCACGCCAAAGCCCACGTTCTTCCCACTATACCCTCCCAGGGACCCTTAACACGTGACTGCTACACAGGGTGGGTGGAGCCCACCCTACAGGGGAGGGGTGTGCACGGAGCCCTTCCTTCCTCTGCTTCCCAAATCCTACTCCCCGACCACTCAGACTCCCAGGAGGAGGCCTGAGAAGGAAGGCCGACTAATCCGATCTGCCTGGCTGGCGGCGCCATACAGCTTCCGTGCAGAACAGCTACGGCCCCATAGGTCCCCTTCCCCTCCTCTCAGCCAGGTCACAGCCTGCCCCATCTCCTACAGATATGAGCAGAGAGCTCTCACAGAGAACCTGAACCGGAAAGGCTCTGGACTTAGGGACACCAAGCCCAACACAGGGGTCAGGTGCAGGGCTGAAAACAGGAGTGACTGAAACTCAGCCCCTTTCTCACAGCAACACGCAGAATGCGTAACCTCCCCAGCACAGAAGAGCTGAAATAGAACATTCCAAGATAAATTGGAGGAAATCTCCCCGAAAGTAGAAGGACAAAAATGAGGCAATTATTAGAGGTCAACCCAAGGAGGTTCACCAGCAAGTCACTGGAAAGTCCAAAAAGAAAGCAGCGTCTGCTCCCATGTGAGGGGCTTGGGAGTCATCTCTCCCATCCATAAGACAAGAAAAAAGCAGAGCAACCTGAAAATCAACAACTCAAAGGGGATTTTTAGGGCAGTGAAACTATGCTGCGTGATACATGTCATTATATGTTAGTCAGAACCTACAGAACATAAAACAAAGACGAACCCTAATGTAAACTACAGACTCTAATTAATAGTAGGGTATCCATATTGGCTCATCAGCTGTAACAAATGTACCCCACTAACGCAAGACGTTAATTACAGAAAAAGCTGGGGCGGGGTGGGGTGGTGAGGGAATACATGGGAGCTCTCTGTACTTTCTATTCGTTTTTCTGTAAACCTAAAACTCCTCTAAAAAAGAAACTCTATCAATTACAAAAAGAAAACAGAGGGGCCGCCCAGTGGCGCAAGGGTTAAGTTTGGCGTGCTCCACTTCAATGGCCCAGGGTCTGTGGGTTCGGATTCTGGGCACAGACCTGCACTGCTCATCAAGCCATACTGTGGCAGGCGACCCACATACAAAGTAGAGGGAGACTGGCACAGATGTTAGCTGAGGGCCAGTCTTCCTCAAGCCAAAAGAGGAGGATTGGCAACAGATGTTAGCTCAGAGCCAGTCTTCCTAACCAAAAAAAAAAAAAGAAAGAAAGAAAGAAAGAAGAGAGAGAGTGTGTACAGAGAACACAAAGAGGAAGAAACTATGAAAGAAATCATACAAGAAAGTTTTCCTGAACTGAGGGCCAGGAGCTCCAGCACAGAAGGGCCCATACTGAGGCAGCACAGTAAATAAAGAAAGCCCCAGTCATCTGGTATCACTGTGAGGTATCAGGACACCAGGTATAAAAAGGAGACCCTGAAGGCTTCCAAAGAGGGGAGACAGGTTCACACATTCAGGAATTAGAAGAGCATCGGGCCCTCAGCAGCAGCACTGGGCACCACATGGAGTAATGCCTTCAAAATTCTGCGGGAAAGCCTTCTAGCCTAGAATTCTAGACCCAGCCAATCAAGCGTGAAGGTGGAATAAAACCTAGTAGAGGTGGTCACAGCAGTCACTGAGGGCTCAAAGTGCCTCAGTACACACACACACATACCCCTCACACTACACACACCATACCACACAACACTACACACTGCACCATACACATTATACCACACACTACACACTACACCATACACATACACACCATACCACACAACACTACACCACACATCATACACAACACTACATACTACACCATACACATATACACCATACCACACACTACACCATACACACCATACCATACAACACTACAGACTACACCTCACATCACACAGACCACACCACACAACACTACACACTATACTACACATCACATACACCATACCACACACTACATCTCACATCACACATACCACACCACATAACACTACACACTACACCTCACACACCATACCACACAACACTACACACTATACCTCACACACCATACCACACAGCACTACACACTACACCACACCCCACATGCCTCAGTCACTGCTATGGCGGTCATCCCCCTCCTAAGATCTGCCTCCCCCACAGGTCCAACCCCCTGAGCTTTTCATGGACATAAAGGAGTTGGGAGTCAGGGATCTTTTGTATGAAAAATCCCTAAACACCCAAATGTCCAGAATTAAGTCACTGCAAAGGCTTGGTGGTGGTGGTGGTAGTGGTGATGGTTATTTTTAATGTTGAAACTTTAAAAAAAAAAGGCCTTTGCAGGGGCACCTCCAATTGCATCCCTCTGCAAGAGTCCATCCTGACTAACCTCTCATGTGCTACGTGCCTGGCCTCTCCTTGGTGACCCACTTGATGGCCTGAGCAGAGTGAGCCTGGGCTGTTCTGTTGGTTTTCTCTCCCAAACCTGAGAGACCATCCCTGGGAAGGCTGGGTCGGGACGGTAAGCAGGGAGGGCTCAGAAGCCATGCTCAGAGGCTGTGTGTGCACACCTCTGTGCTCCCATAATAAACAGGGGCAGGGAGAAAAGACATAGGCAAGGCGGGGAGAAGTGAGGGGAGAAGAGAGCTAAGAGACAGACAGAAGGAATGTGTGTGAGGATGTCTGGGGCCAAGGGGGACGTTTACTAGAAGGACGAACCAGCTAGTATCAACATCCTCACAACCCTACTTTCTCAACCACATGCCCACCCTGGGCCTGACCTTTGACTCTTTAAAGGCCAAGCCCCAGTCACTTTCCCCAAACCCAGACTAGGCCCCATTTAGCACAGGAAGATCCTGGGAGGTGGGGCAAAACAGAAGCATATGGACTCCAGCCCCAAGCCAGCAAGCCTTAAGTAACTGGAATCGGTAAGCACAGCCATTCTTTGCTAGGGCCTAAAGGTCAGGGGCCGTTGGCCCCGGCTGGTCAACACTCCTTACATCACAGCATTGACCATGGTTATCTCTTGGGGGTGAGTCTGCAGGGAACTATCACTTCTGACACTGTCTATTTTTGTCCTGTTTGAATGTTTTATAAGGAGCATACATTACTGTCATAATAGGAAAAAGAGACAGGAAAAGGCCTGTTCCTATCTTATCTCCCCAGTTGCTTGAGCCACAGAATGGGCTGCCCACCTCTCCCCACATCCCTCAGATGAAGGGAGGAGGCATCACAAGCCCAGGGGGAGGCTTGGGTCCTCTGCCCAAAGGACCCCTGTTCCCTGCCCTCCCAACCCCCTCCTCTATAAGGTCACCCTTGCTTCTCCTGCTCTTCCTCAGGGAATTTGGGGTTCTCTCTCTAGACCTGCTTTTCAGGGAAGCCAGAGGGAAAAGAAAAGACTCTCCTCACCATTTTCTGAGACTCCTCCATCCAGAACAGTGAGGCTGAGAATAGCTAGGACCTGCCTCTGGACCCCCAGCCACGGTCTCCCATCTATCTCCCTACCAGTCCAGGGCAGGATGGAGCTGGACCCTGCCAGGCATTTCGAGTGCCCCTAGGACTCGACCAGAGCAGGCCTTCTCCCAGGAGTGTGACCCACACAGGCTGAGATGGCAAGGCCACACAACCACCAGCTCCCAGACCAAGGGCGCATCCTTCCCTCCCACCTGCTGCTCCTGCTTCCTCCTGCCTGTCCAGACGGCCCCCCAAGGCCCCAGACCTGCCAGGCACGGCAGCACACGGTCCACTGGAGGCTAGGAGGCCACGAACATTGCCAACATGGACTGATGATCCTTCAGTGAAACAACAGAGACTTTCTCTTTACAGAGCCCCCACCCCCCACCCCCACCCCGGCAGTAGACCCCAGAGCAAAGAGGCTCTGAGCACCTCATCCCTACAGACCGAGGCTGCGACGGGGAACGTGACAACAGGGTCCTGTGGCCTAGTTCAAGTCCCACCTCCTCTAGGAAGCTCTCTCAGCTGCCACCATCCTGGCCTGGTCCAATCCCTCCTCCTTCCAACCAGGCATACATACTCTGAAGCAAACTCTACAACCAGATCTGGATGCACTCTGCTCCATGACCACATGGTACTGTCATTTCCTGGGTATCAGGGTCTCCCCAGCCGGACTGTGTTGCCCGAGGATATTACTGAGTATACCCCTGGGGCACACAGCTCCAAAGTAAAGAAATAATGTATGGCAGTAAAGCCTGAGATGTTACAAGGCCTCAGGGATACACTGCCGGCCCCCATCCCGTTTCCGCCTTGCTGTGACCACCCCTTGCTCTCATCGGGATGCACGTGGCAGCAGAACATTCTGGCTCAGAGCTGGGCTCTGCATCCTTACCAGCGTGTGACCTTCACTTATGGGGTTACTTCTCTAAGCCTCCGTTTCCCCGGCCATCCACTGCAGATACCAGTCTCTCAAGGCTGCTGAGAGGATGACGTATCCAACGCCTGGTCAGCACGGAACCAACGCTTCCCGTTGAGTCCTGTCATTCTCTCCCAGAGCTGTGAGCTCCCAGGACTCGTCTTGTTCTCACATCTTTAACTCTGAGCAGTGTGCCTCAGTTTCAGATTCCTGGCTCCCCTAACAAATACCCCCCAAATTCCCCAGGACTGGCCACAGAGGAGATGGCTGGTGGGAGGAGCAGCCGGGTCTCCCACGCTGGTCTCCGGTTTTGAGCATGGCTGGGCTACTGCAGCTCTAGGAACTCCCACTCCAAGGCTCAGGCTGAGGCCTGACCTGTCACTCCCATCCACGGCTGAGACCCAGCCAGAATCAGCCAGGATTTGACCAAAGCCCCAACACACATGTAGACAGCGGCTCATGAGACAGCCCTCATCTTCAGAGCCCTACAGCTCTGGCACCCAACCCTGCCATGCAACAGCACGGGATTTCTTTTAAATCTAGTCACACCAAGGCAGCACCTAAAACCTACTGAACCAGAAGGGCCAGTGCTGGGAATCTATATTTTTAAAGGCGGGGGCGGGCATCCCTCCTCAAGTGACTGAATCCACCAGACCCCATGTGAGAACCACAGTGGGATGTTCCCTGCCTGATTACATCACTTCACGGATCAGCAACCAACTTTCCTCCACCCGGGTTCATCATCGACACTCAGGCAATACCCAGGAGAAACCTGTGTCTCTCCTCTGCCGGCCTAAGGCTTGCCTTCCAAAGTCGAGGACCAGCTTCCTCTGAGAGGACTGACCCTGGACACGCTCATCCCCGCCCCCCCTTCCCCGAGAAGGCTGTCTTCCAGAGGAACACGCTCATGGGGGAGGGGCGGGCACCACTAAGCACTTTCTATAAATAAAGAGTGCTAAAACGAACAAGGGCTCTTTTCCATGAAACCACTCCTGAAACAGCATTCTGGTGGAGACAGGAGGAGGGACGGTGATTCTGCCCCCATACAGTTCCCCTGACACCTGCCCAGTCCTCAGAGCTGGGTTCCCAGGCCCCAACAGCATGTAAATCACCAGCTGACACACCCTTCACTGCAGGTTCTCAACGGCTCCACCTTGCACCCGCCTGGACTCCTGCCCTGTCTGGGGCACTGAACTCTCCAAGGCCCAGGCAGCACGTGCTCAGGAGACAACAGTTTGACAAAGATGATAATTATCTAGGACTCGTCCTGGGTGCATCTGCAGCCAAGACACAATGGGCACCGTCAGGAAAGCAGCGGTAGGAGAAAACTCCTTACCCTGATGTCTTTGCCATGCACTGCTACAGACGCTGCTACTCAGGAGGGACGCACATCAGCGCCTCTCAAACTGCCAAGTGTAAAAGGAGCACTGGGTCTGGTTAAAATGCAGCTCTGACCCCGTGGGTGTGCATGGGCCTGAGAGGCTGCATTTCTGCCCAGCTTCCAGGGGATGCTTGTGCTGCTGCTGGCCTGTGGACCACACCTGAGCGGAGGGAAACGCGTGACAGGGCTAGGGAATCAGCAGAGCTAGCCTTGTTGATGCTTGCAGCGCATCAGGCTCCTCTTCTACTACCCACACAGCCAGGAGACAGGGTCCACCATCCCCACTCTGCAGAGGAGGAACCAAGTTACAGAGCAGGTCTGTGGCTTGGTCAGGGTCACACAGCTAGTAAGTGATGGAGTTGGAACTTGAACATGAAGATGCCTAACTCCCAGCGCGTGCCCTTAACCTTTAAGGTGTAGCATTTCTCATCACACTGAGTGCAAACGCTTGAGCCTCTGGATGCCCCGAGAGGAGAGAGGCTGGAAAAGGCCTGGACGTACACCTCAGACTCCTGAAGAGGTGTGGAGATGGGGCATGAAGACCAGAAACCCATTGGAAGGGCTGGCACAATCCCAGGAGGATGAAGCTCTGACAGGTCATTAAGAGAATCTCAAGGTTTTGACTAGTCCCCAGGCCATGAAAACCTTGTTTGAGAGCAGCCCAGCCTACCCCAACAGCCATGAGGGTCCCAAATTCCTGCGAGGGCGGAACCATGGGAAAGCTCCTAAAGGCCCCCTGCTCAGCAGCTCTACCTCCCCCAGCTCCCTGGGCCTGACAAAGTCCAGCAGGCCCAGTGCGGACTTAGGACTCAGCCCTCAGCCTCCTCCCCTGCCAGACCACCCCCCTACTGCAGGGGCAGAGGACAAAGGTGGGATGGAAGGGGTCAGGGGCTAGTTCCCCCACCTGTTACCAAGACAATGGCTCTAGTTATTCCTGCTAGCAGGGCTCCCAGGCCCACCACACCCAGCTTCCACCCACCTCTCAGGAAATGCAGCTGCCACACACCGTAACTGGAAAGGCCCAGCATGCCGGGAGAGCAGACCAAGGGCAGATGCCAAACACAGACGCAAGGGCCAGGGCGGTTCCTGTCAGGGACCAGATGGGAGACGGGCGTGACAGCCACAGGCCCAGGCACATGTGACTTGTCCCCAGTTCTTATCAGTCCAAAATTCAGTTTACGACCCAAATAATCACGCCCCTTCCTGAGCCCTACACATCACTTATTTCAGACCCCAAACCCACACCCCCTCACACCCCACATCTAAACTTTGAACTCTTTTAGCTCTATCTGCAAACTATATCCAGAACTCAAGCCCTCTCACCACTGACTGCTAGAGTGCAGTCCACCACCAGCAGCCTGCTTACCCGCCTTCTGCCATCCACGCTCCACCCAGCAAACAGGTGAAACCGGAGCTCATCAAGCCCCTCCTCGGAATGGTGGAGAGGACCCATTTATTGGGTCCCGGCTCCTGTGACTCTGCATCTCTCATCCCACGCTGGCCTTCTTGGTGTCCCAGACCCCATCAGGCATGTTCCCACCTCAAGGCCACCACACCTGCTCTTCTCTCTGCCTGAGACACAGGCCCAGATCTCGGGCCACGGTTCCCTCACTCTAATCAGCTCACCTGAACCTCCTCAGTCTTCCCTGAGTGCCCCAACTACAACTGCCCCTCACCCCCTTTTATCTCTTCAGCATACTTAATGCTACCTGACACTGTGCGTGTGCGTGCACTTGTGCGTGTGTCCCAGACAGTAAAATGATGCATGTATACACAGCTGCTTAACGGCTGTCTTCCCCTGCTCCACAGGAGGCAACTTGATTCGGCGCGTCTCTGCTTCCCCAGCACTTAAAATAGTGGACACTTAAATATTTGTCCAATGAACTAACAAATTATCTATGAATTGAACTTGTTTGTCCTGTTCACAACTGAACAATTGTGTAACATTTCTATCATCACAAACCCATGGGTCTTACCCATGAGACTAGAAGCTCCCAAAGAGCAAAGAGGAGGCTCTGTGCCCACCACCCCCAACAGGTGCCTCCTGAGGGCAGGAGCCACAGGTGCCAGGCTTCAAGGGGACAATTCCAACAGGGGACCTTCTTTAACCCTGACACCCTCACCTGCCATCTCTGAGCTAAGAATCTCATTAACTTCCCTGAGAGAAGACCAACCAGACCTGAGAAGTACCCAGCCCCGAGAATGGAGGGGGGCTGCTGATCCCACTGTACCCCATCACTAGGCCTCAAAGGCCATGAATCTTATCACCATTAACAACCACATATCTCAGTTAGCACTTACTGCATGCTGGCTCTATCCTACGCACTCAACACACCAAATTATACCTCACTAATCCTCTTCACAGCTCTGTGAGGTAGGTGTGGGAGGCAGACCCTGAGAGGGGCTCCTGGCATGGACTTTGGAGCCAGGCTGCCTCCTTTAAGTCCCAGCCCCACCACTTAGCCACTATGTAACCTTGAGCAGGTCACCTCATCTCTTCCTGCCTCAGTTTCCACACCTGTCTATAAGACGGGGGTAATGGACGTCCGCTCCCCTCACAGACCACTATGAGGATTAAGTGGATTATGTGTGGAGCACTCAGAAAACAGGGCCTGGCACATGGGAAATGCCACAGGAGTGTCAGCTCACACATTTTCGCAGACGCAGACGCTGGGCACAGAGATGCCCGTTGAGCTAAGTGACTCACTTATTTTTAATAAGTAGGAGAGCCGGGATTTGAACTCAGGCTCCCTGTCTCCAGAGCCCCTAGCCGTGATCACTGCACTAGACTGCCTCCCTGTGCAAGTACAACACACACACACACATACCCAAGCCCAGAGGCCCAAGCTTCCTGCCCAGCCAAGGAGTCCAAAGTCACCCCCTTATTTCTCTAAAGCAGGCAGTTATGTGTTAGACGGGAGATAAATTACATCTTTATCTCCCCTAACCTCTATCTGAAATTTAGCATTTCTTCCAATTATGAATTTTTGCAACAGGAGTAGTACAGCAGCAGTACCTACGCGTGTATCACCAAGAGAAAGCAGGTACCTTCATATCCCACTACAGACGTTGCAGATGTCACAAAATACTATTTACCTTCATCACTGCTTTGAACTCTCAAGTTATTAGAGCACCACTGGATCATCTTATTTAATATAGTAATAAAACACATGTTACTTTAGCAAACATTTCCATAATTAATGTTTTAATATATTGATCAATGTGCTTCATTATCATTGGTGTAATTTGTAATCCTATATATTTAGAGATCTTGTTCTGAGAAGGGGTCTACAGGCTTCCCCAGATACCAAAGTGGTTCTCGGCACGGAGAGGGCCAAGCACAGCTGCTCACAGTAAGGAGGGCAGAGGCAGCAGGAGGGCACGTCTTCCCCTTTCTGCCCACTAGGTCCATGGCAATCACTGAGATCTCGAAGCAGAGGAAAGGTGCTGTGCCCCATTTCCTACTCAGGGGCCTGGGAAGGCCCGGCAAGGGGCAAGAAGCCGGCCAGAGGCCCCGAGGCTCCCACGTCACGCTACAGTGCTCAGTCTGCCCCTCAAACACCCTGCATGCCAGTGAAGGTGACTCCAGGGAAACAAAAACAGCCAAGTGCACCTGCCAGCTGGGGAGGAGGCTGCTCCGAGGGCTTGTTTGATTCACGGCCCCAACAGCACAACCTCCAACTTCCCTGGGGCTGGTCCTCAGCTGCTACAGCTGCAGCCCACCAGGTCTGCAGCTTCTCACTTCTGGCTGTGGCTGCAGCCTGCCTCTTCAGGGACAGGCCTCGCCTCAGGCTAGTGAACAGCTAGAGCGGCCTGCAAGCTGACAGTTGCAGGAGTCAAACCCCACCCCCTGAGGCAAATGAAGCCAAGAGGCCCTTAGGAAAGACAACTGTGCTGCCCAATGTGCTAGCTGGAGAATCTTCTAGAAGGGAAAGGGAGGAGCCAATGTGAAGGAGAGGAAAGATATGCTAATCCAGTTCTCCCTTTCCAGCCCCATTCTCCCCATTTGGCTTCCCTGAGAGAGTTCGTACAAATGGGGGGCTGCAGGGTTCCAGAGTGGAGAAAACGTGGGACTCAAAAATGAGATGTCGGGGGAAAGTGTGGGAGAAAACACTAAGATATCTGTCCATAACACTATGCGCCCCCGATTCCTGCTCCAGGCCAGCTGTCGGCCATCTCAAGTGATGCTGTGTAGATTAAATCACCTGCCCTCAAAAGGCCTGCAGCTTTCAGAGGTGGGCCACCGTGTCCCCACCGCCCCCAGGCTGCCCTGCAATGTCTGCTCTGGCAGGAAACTCCTGCCACGTAAATGAGTGGTGTCATGCACACTATCCGGGGCAGGGTAGGTTTTTAATTTGAAAGTCATCACTAAGTAAAAAATAGTGGCAGAGAATTGCCATTCCAGCTATCCCTGAGTGAACTGTGCCAGCCTGCTGTTC
The DNA here is from genome assembly GCF_041296265.1 of Equus caballus. Taxonomy (NCBI): domain Eukaryota; kingdom Metazoa; phylum Chordata; class Mammalia; order Perissodactyla; family Equidae; genus Equus; species Equus caballus. Next base: position 45,572,178 of record NC_091698.1, on the reverse strand, counting down.
CTATGGAAAGGGACCAAATAATTGAGAGACAAAGCTCCTCCTTACAGCAGATTCCTGAAGATGTGGAAGAAGAGACAGAACTGGAGACCTAGGTGGCAATCATCAGTGGATACTAAAACCACTGGGACAAAGGACGATGGAGAACCTCATAAGGGCTGGGTGGGGCTAACAGCCCAGAACCCACTTAATCTGGACCTCACTGAAGATGAGACGCAGACAGTGAGGCCTCGCAGGGGAGTCAGCCAGCTGGGGAAGGACTCCCGCCAGGACTCGGGGCCAGGACTCGGGGCCAGGACGCAGGGCGTGAGGAAGGGGCCTTCCAGACCTAGCGACTAGCGCTCAGGGGCTGGAGAATCAGGGGAAGGGTGTCATGAGGAACCCATCAGCGGGAGCCACAGTGCGGGATATTCTCAGGGACAAAGCTCCTCCATCAGGTAGGGGTCCGACACAAAGAGGGAGGGAACTGTCATCCTGGGAGACCAAACAGCCAGGCACAGTGCGGGAGCCCTATTTGGATCGTGACTCAGGAAGCCACCCATGAAGAGAGAGTGCTGATATCAAGGAAATTTGAATACAGACTGGAGACTGGATGATAATTAAGGAACTGTTGATTTTATGTGTGTGATAAGGGCATTATGGTTATGTTTTTTAAAAAGCATCCGAATCTGTCGGCGATGGCTGGAGATGCGTATCAAAGCATTTAGGGAACACGGGCTCATTCATACTTTCCTTCTGGTCCCACACAGACTAACGCTGCACTTTGACTAGACCCTGTGGAGGTCGGGGGTAGCCTTGGGACCAGGCTTTTTCTCTTCATCCCACGGCTGAGCCCCGCTCCTGGTCTCTGAGCTTTGTGCCGACCTGTGAGCTCAGCCCTGCCCACTCACGGCAACAGCCCCAGCACAGGGCCTGGCCCATGGGGTCCCCACAGCCTACCCTGACACTCACAAGGTCTTAGAAGCACAAGGAACTCACCAGTGAAATTCCACCCAACCAGAGGGGGCCTCAGCCAGGCCTCCGCTCAAAACATTTCCCGAGTATTTGCCAGGAACAAGAAAGGGAGCCTCCTGGAGAAGCTTACATCTTGGTGGGGAAAAAAGATAGCCACATAAATAAAGGAAGGTGATCAACACCACAAAAATGCACAAATAAAGTGTGCAAGAAGGTTAAAGGGGAGTAGTAAGATGATTTAGGGAGGGGGTAGTAAAGGACATGGCATTTATACTGGGCCTTGAACAATGGGTAGGAAGGAGGCAAGCAGGGGGGCAAGGAGACCTTCCAGGTGGAAGGAACAGAATACACAGGTGCCCAGGGCTGGACAGGTGAAGACAGCAGAAAGGTGCTTTGGGGCAGACAGAAGATGGCCTGGAACATCACACTAAAGAGTGGTAACTTTATTCTGGGCCCTGAAGAGCACTCCAGGATACAAAACCAGGACATGACCTGATGCATACTGGGCTGCAGGAAGAGGGAAAGAGACAGCAGAGAGGCGAGGCCACGAGACCAGCAGGAGGCCAGCACAGCCAGGAGCAGGTCGCATGGCCAGGCAGACCCGAGCAACTCCTTACGCCTTAGCAGTGATTTCTCCCCACCAATTAATAAACTGGCATTCTGGCTTATAAAAAGGCAGCCAAAGCTATGATAACAGAGCAGAGGTAAAAAAAAAAAAAAAATTCCTAAACTAAGACAGGAGCAATGGGGAAGGTATGAGGGGCCGGGAGCGACCCCCGTTCGTCCCCCTCCAGCAGCACTCCGGCAAAGCCACTCTACCCTGCACTCATACTACTTACGGACAGCAGGGACTCTTATTGACTTTTTTTCCCCCGGTCAGGAAGAGTGGCCCTGAGCTAACACCTGTTGCCAATCTTCCTCTTTTTGCTTAAGGAAGACTGTCGCTGAGCTAACATCTGTGCCCATCTTCCTCTATTTTGTATTTGGGATGCCACCACAGCATGGCTTGATGAATAGCATGTAGGTCCACACCTGGGATCCAAACGGGTGAACCCCTGGATGCCGAGGCAGAGTGCAGGAACTTAACCACTATGCTACCGGCCAGCCCTTTTATCCCCCACAACCCAGGGACAGGGCCTTGATATATGGAACACCTTCTAACGCCTGCTGGATAAATGAGACAGAATTGGCGGGGCTCAGCTAGTCCCCAAAATAAGTTAAAAATAAAAATTATTTTAAGGGCATAGTGGGAAAACTCTAGTGGATTGGAAGATGGGAGACCTGGGTTCTGGTCCTGGCTCTGACTTACTAAGTGGTTTTAAACTAGTCATTTCACCTCTGTAAACAGGGCTGATAAAACAAGCCAGTTAGGGGCAGGGAGAAGGGCCAAGTAAAACTGTGATTACTCAGAGTTTGGAAAGACAGCTGGAAACCTCTCCCCCAGTCTCCTCCAGCCCCTGGATCCCCACAAAAGCAGCCCTCCCTACACTCCATCAGACAGGAGGCACGTGGCCGCAGGCCAATCCCCTCTGGCTGCCTGTAACCACAACCTAACCTGCCCTTTGATTTGCTATCTACAGTAAAAACGCAAAGCAGACACAGTCGCAGGACAGGATCCTGCCTCCATCAGGCCAGAAGATGATTCTCATCACCGTCTCTGGCGCCGTGCCTGGCACCAACAGCTCTCGGAGCCCAGACTGTCCCTTCGTTGGTTACCCCTGCCTCCCTGGGCATGGCCCGCTCAGCTCACCTCAGACCCCAGCCAGGTCCACCCCCCTCTCCCTCCCGGGCACAAACTTTTCGCTGATCCTCATTCCTCCTTCTGCTGGAGGCTCCAAAGGTCTGTCGCCACCAGCTTGCCTCGGACGTGGCCACGTTCACCCGGCCAAGGCAAAGCTATAAAAACGCCTGGAGACAAGGCTAGCCACCACAGACAGCAACAGAGAGCACGGACATTTGAAGGCACAACGGAGAAAAGCAAGCACTGGGCTTCAACGTCAGAAGTCTGGCTGCCACTAACAAGTCATGTGACCTCAGACAGGTCATCCCACCTCCTGAGACCCCAGTCTCCTTCACATCTGTACAGAGGGGGGTCACCCTGCCTGCCCTCAGGGAGGAATGAAATGAGGTGATGCTGGGAAAGCACTCTGAAAAGTAGGCCAACCCACACATAAAGATTTGGGTTTACTGTCTATCAAGGGCCTTTTACAGGCTTGTCATCAGCCCCGTGGGAGCAACGTAGCCCAGGACTGCCAGCAATGACCCTGCCCGGGAGGAAGGAGAGAACCAGCAAGACGACTTCTCCCAGGGGCTCTTTGGCAGATGGGGGAACAAGGAAGAAATTCTACTTAACTACACCCTCCTCCCCAGTTTGCTCCTAACCCCATATTCACCCGAAACAGGAGTCTTGGGTCACGGAGGACAAAACTAAGTAGTGGCCATCCCTTTGCCAGGGTCTCAGTTCAGACCCACAACGGGTAGAGACAAACAATAAACACCCCTATGTGGGGATGTCAAGCTGACTGTAGGTACAGACCTGTGTGTAGAGAATGTTGCATTTGTGTGAACAAAAAGGGTGGGGAGAAGAAAATACATAATGTCTTGGCTTTAAAGGCACAGAATGAGGGGCTGGCCCAGTGACATAATGGCTAAGTTCATGCACTCTGCTTCAGTGGCCCGGGGCTCACCAGATTGGATCCTGGGTGTGGACCCACACACCACTCATCAAGCCATGCTGTGGCAGCATCCCATATAGAAGAACCAGGACTTATAACTAGGATACACAACTATGTACTGGGGCTTTGGGGAGGAGGAAAAAAAAAGGACTATTGGCAACAGATGTGAGCTCTGGGCCAATCTTCCTCACCAAGAAAAAACTAGCAAAGAAAAAAAATGCAAGGAATGAGTTGGAAGGTTACACAAGAACTGGTAATGTTGGCTGCCTCTGCCAAGAGGAGCTAGGTGACACAAGGTCGAGGCGAGGGAGATTTTTGTGTACTCTCTGTACCTTTAGAATTTGAACCAGGTGAACTACTCAAAAATAAATAAGAAGTAGAGAAAGTCAGTAAGCTTGGCTCCCCTCCATTCCCTCCCCTGGCCCAGCCCCACCGAACCACCTCCCCTTCCAGGAGGGGCAGTCTCCCTCCCCAAAACTCACCCAGCCCCGCTCACACCTCACCCGTCATTCAAGGTCCCGCCTCCCCCGGGCAGCCCACCCTGATCACTCCACCCCCGGTTAGTTCATGCTTCATCTGACCCTTTCCTTCTCTCACACTTTTTATATGCTGCTTTGTAGGCTACTTATCCTTCCTGTGTAAGTCTTGTCTCAGGCATATTTTCGCCCTTCTAGGCCTATAAATTTTCTCTCTTTCCTTTCCTCCAAAGCTCTAACCTAGGCACAAAGGTTGCCCAGTAACTGCTTCCTAGATGTTGAACAAAAGAAAAAAAGGCCAACTACAAGGCTTGCAGGAGGAGGAACCGGACGGCTCGGCGTGCTCTGTCACAGTAAAACCAGCACGTGATGTCTCGGGAAAGGTCAGGAAGTCTTGTGTCTGCTGATGCTCCCAAGCCCTGCTCTACTGCATAAGCCAGTGGGAGAAAATCTCCCCAGGGTAGGGGGGCCTGGGGCCAAGGCAGAGCTTCCCAGGCCTCCTCCCACTCCTGGGAGACCCCTGGTGGCAGTGATACCCTCCTTCCTAAAGTACCAGGCAACAGCCCCTTTCTCCGAGACAGACGCCGAGCTGCAGACCAAACGTGCTTACCCCAGTCAGCCAAGGCCTCACACAGGAGACGCAGGGCATGCTCACAGAGCCCCCAGCCTAACCACAGAGAGGGGCTTTGGGGAGGCGAGAGGAACCCTCAGGAGGGCAGCCGCTGAGCACCTCGTCCTAAGCAGAGCTGAATTGTGGGAGATGTGGGGGAAAACTGAGATGGGCAGCACAGCGTGGTAGTGAAGAGCAGACTCTGAAGCCAGGCTGCCCGGGTCCAAATCCCAACTCCGGCATGTGCTGTGTGCCTCTAGAAAAGTCACTTCACCTCTCTGTGCCTTGGTTCTTCATCTGTTAAACACAACTCTAGTAGCTGCACCTGTAGGGATTGCCGTGAGCTCTTGTAAGTCAAGTCCTTCGCACAGTACCAGCACCTAGAAAGGGCTTAATGCATGATATTAGACCAACACAGAAGTAATAACCCTCCAAAACAGAGCGCCACCTGCTACTGGTGTGGGAACTCAGAGAAGGTGGTTGGCAGACAGGATCTCCGAAGGCCAGCCTGACAGGTCTTTGGTGTCTGTCGCCTCCTCAAGGAGGCCTGCCCTGACCACAGCTGAGCCCAGTGGCTCTGTCCTACTCTGAACATCTCCAGCGCTTCTGGCTAGGCCCCAAAATACAGCACCTGGATATGGCCCTTCCTGCAAATTCGGGGGTCCATCCTCCTAACGAGACTGCACCCTCCGGGCACGTAGGCCGGGGTGTCCATGTCCTCCCATTCTTTTGGCCTCCCCCCTAGGGGCCCCTCTCGGCCTCTGCCCAGCACTTTGGACAAGACTGCTCTCCAGGATCGCAGATAAGCCCCAAGGCCCCTCCCCATCCTGACCAAAATGTATCTCTCTCACTCACACCCCACAGACACTTCCACAGAAACCCTGGGATGCACACAGGGCACCAAATGACGTCTCTTCTTTACCCCAAATCCTATAGCTCCGCAGGCCGCCAGGGCCTCACAGAAACCACACAGAGCCCCACCCTCCGCTAATTGCTGAGTAGCTGACAACACGTCACTCTCCCTCCCCAGCCTCAATTCCACATGAAGTGCTCTTCTAGCCCTGACATTGGAATTCCATGATGATTCCACAGCCCCCCACCCCAGGGTCAGCAGAAGGTTGAGGTGGCCGGTGACAAAGCCCCTCCCCCATGCAGCTCCTCTGAAGCACGGCCTCCTGGGACCTGAACTTGCAGAGACCCCCCTTGCTTGCTGCTCACTGAGGAGCGGCCTGGGCCCAGCCCCACGCCCGGGCCTCAGCTTGACCTGCCAAGCCCAGCTTTCCTGCCTGGCTGCCGCTGATCCTGGGGGAAGAAATAACCTAAGGGGTCCTCAGCCGGCTCGGAAAGAGCAAAGTCTCAGACTCTTTCCAGGCAGGACTGCCAGGTGCATAAAGGACCCGCCCCGTGGACGTAGTTTTATTAGGTGGTCGTGCGGAAGGGCAAAGCTGCTTCACGACCACGCCGTTTTGCAGAGGACGGGCCCTGGGCACAAGGAACGAAATAGAGCACTCATTTCCCCAGAGCACACAGAGCTCCTGTGTTGCGTTAATTATCTGTCCGGGCGGGCGCAGGGTGGGGAGGGCAGGGGAAACATCTGGACGAGGCCAGACCAGTCGTTTAGCGTGGGCGAGAGCGTCACAGCACCAGGGTGGCGGGCAGCCCCGACAGAGGAAAGGGACAGCCCTCAAGGTCGCCCGGGGTGGAGGTTCTGCTGAGTGGTGCCCGTCCCCGGCTGCCAACAGGGAGGGGAGAACAGGGCAGAGATGGGGTTCCTGCCCAGGGCCAAATGCAGAGGGAAGGGGAAGCTGCTGTGCCAGCCAGGAGGAGCCGCCCAGTCTGACGGAGGAGGCACTTCCTACCCCTCCCCGCTCCCGAGACGCTACTGCTCCAGCAACCCCAAATAAAAACTGCCTCACAGCTAAAGGAGACGGAGCCTCCTCCGTCCTAATGACTGGTTTAAGTACAGCCACACCCCTCCCCGGCAGGGAAGCCAAAGCAGACTGCCTCAGCAGCCCCACGAGCGTCCAGGTCTGGGGCTGGAGCACGAGCCGAAGCCAAGGACCCTCGTGGCCTCAGCCGCTTCCTGAGGAGCAGCCACATCTGGAAATCAGTGGAGAGAAGGCTGTGAGGTCACAGGCCATCTGCCTACAACAGTAACACGAAGACTATCGAGAGGTTTAGGGCTGGATGGAAGCCCCAAAAGACTGTCCCGACCTGAGGCCAGCAGGCTGTGTTTTCCCTCAGGTGCCTCTTCCAGTGCCCCCAAACCCACCCTTCTCAAGGAGGTCTCAGGCCACCAGGACCAGCCAGGCAGATGACTCTGGTCTCCAACCCAAGTCCTCCTCAGCCACAGGCCTCCCGGACGCCCCCCACTATATCAACAGCACAAGGCTGGCAGGGCCGACAGAGCCTCTCCGGGGGCCAGTTAGCAGCCTGCCCGTGGTCTCAACAGTTTCACTCTTTGTGATGAAAAAAGACAAACTGTTCCCAACCCAAATTGAGCCCACAGACAGCCTTTCCAGGGGGCCAGGCTCTAACCATCAATCCAACAGGCCTGGAACGGGGGCTCTTCACAGAAGGGACTGTTTTACCCCACACAGAGCACCCAGTGGGGAGGACAAGGCTGGGTGCCAGAGGTAAAAACCAGAAAGGAAATAGGAGAGAAGCATCTCTTAGGATTCTCAGACCTGAGATGACCCACTTATGGCTTTAGCGAGGGGAGAGGGTTATAATCAGTTTCCCCATATATCACATTGTTTTGTTTCGAGAATTTCCTCTTCAATTATTTGAAGGCCTCCAGTGAAATCCCTCACCTCACAGAGCATCCCACTGACAAAGGAGCCTTGGGGTGTCGAGGCATCTAGCACCCCCGCCGCCACCGTCACCATCACCACACACAGCAGCTCCTGAGAGGAGCCCCAACACTGACCACCAATCATGTCCACGTACTTTAATCGCACTCTTAGTTCATCTCTTACATCAACTGTGTGAGGGTGTAAATTAGACCCATTTTACAGATGAGAACACTGAGGCACTAAGAGTTTATCTGACTTGCCACAAGATGGCAGGTCTGGGACCGGAATCCGTTCCGTGCAACTCCACAGGCCCCTCCTATTAACCATGAGGCTGCCTTTCCCCAGTCAGGTTCTGTCTCGGCAACACAGGACTACCATCTGGCCTCCTTGTGACCAACACCCCTGGTTCCTGGAGTTAAAGAGTGGCTACTGTTCTTTTCCACCATTACCCAAAGCTAAGAGGATAGACCCTGGTCCTCTCCGTCTTGCCCTCTCCCCCATGGACAATGTGCAGACTCACTGTCTTAGCAGCTCATGCAGGGTACTCCAGGAAAGGCCCCCAGGGGTGGCCATTAGAGCCAGAGGTGGGAGGTGGGGCCCAGCGTGGGGGTGGTGGCTCTCACCCTCTGTCAGTGGATATGCTTCTAGGTCCAGTGAATCATAAGATGAGGCCAACTCCACAGACTGTTCCTCTGCCCACCACAAGTGCCCCTCTCCCCTCCTGGCCCCTCCAGGTTCTATAAATAACCCAGGTCCATGCTCAAAAGAAAGGCAGCCGGGTGGGTGCCGAGAGATCCTGCTGGAAAAGATGCGACTTCTATAAAGTAAAGTAAGGCCCTCATTCAGATCAAGGGGTGGCAAGAGAAATTCTGCAAGATGGACTGTCCTTGGCTGCAAACAAGCCCTGCTGGGTCTACAGGCACAGACGCTCAGCTAAGGACGATCCAGAGGCCGAGAAGAAACCAAAGGCAGGAACTGAAAATAATCAAAGGCCCCTCCCCACATCACTGACCTCACAGAAGCGCTCCCCAAGTCCCTGACCTCACAGAAGCCCCTCCCCACAAGCCTGGAGACTTTTTTGTCTGCCCCCCAGATGTGTCACCCACCCAGTCTGGTCAGATTAGCTGAGTGCTGGTTGACGGACTGGAAAAGACGGGTGGAATGAATTTGGGAACAGGAAGCTCCGTGGAAAAAGAAAATGCTAAGAGACCCAGGAGAGAGCTTTCCGCCCCACCCCCACCCCCTTGGGGTCCCTGAGCCAGGAAGGAGGGAACAGGACAGAAAAGGGGAGGAAAAAAACAAAACAAGGGCCAAGCTACACCACATGACCCCACACCCAGCAACCAAACAGCAAGTCATGAGGGAAGGAGAGGAGAAGGCCAGGGGAGGGGGAGATGGAGCCAGATGACAGCCCTGCCCGGAACCTGCCCTGTGCTAACCCGCTTCCCACCCCAAGCCACAAAGAGCCACGAAGGCCCTTACCTACCCACATTTTGGAAAAAAATATTCAAGGTCAGATCCTTTTCTATGCAAATCCTGCTTCCATTTGGGTCTGCAGCAGGCTCATCCTCCTCCTCCAGCAAGCCTTCCTAGATTTACTCAGTTGGATGCCATTCCACTCAGGGAAAACTTTCCAGCATCTGTCCTCACCGAGGGCACACCCCTGCTCCCATCCCCTTAACCTCCCCATCCAGGGAAGGTGTCACCCCCAGTTAACCACTTGAGTGATCCACTCAAGTTGTCAGCCCTAAGGCCTGGCTTCCAGATCCTGCCCAAGCTCAAAACAGGAAATGGGGCTCCAAGCCTGAAACCTTGATCTTAATACAGCGAAGGTTAAACACTGCCAAAATAAATGATTAAAAAAACTCACTGGCCCTTCCAGGTGGAAGTGACTGGGAGATTACGCCTACTGTGCATTAACCATGCCATGGCCCTCACCTCACGCAGGAGAGACAAGACGCTTGAAGTCTGACTGAAGTGTTTCTTTCCCTTATTTAGGAGGTTTTTCTGTTCTTGGACCAGGGACAGAAAGGGGTAGGGCGTTGGGGGGCGTCTCTGGGCGGCAGAGGGCATCTGATCACCAGACAAGAAGCAGATGCCCTCTGCAGTCTCCAGATTTGGTGGGGCGCCTCCGTTCAGTCTCGCCCTCGAGGACAACACAGCACCTTCCCTCGTCCCCAGGGCGAGGCAGCGCCTCTCCACTACCCTGCGGGCCGGGCTTGGGGCCTGCAGTTCCCCTCCCCTTCCAGGAAAGAGAGACAGGCCCGGAGGCACTAACAATGGCCCCAAGATTTCCCTTCTAGAGGAGTCCAAGAGCCTCTGGATCCCCCTCCGAACTTTACTTGACAATCTACTCCTAACGCTAGGCCATGGCTCACACTTCCCCCAGGCCTCCCCAAGGATCCACCAGCGGCCGAGCGCAGCACAGCGCACATTTGGCGATCGGAAGGCGACCCCAGACATGCAAAGAACCGACCTGTTGGTTTACGCCCTTGAGCGCGAGGCAAAGGGCGCACCGCTCTGGCCGAGGCTCGGGGTCCCGCTCCCCCGCCAGCCCCGCCCCGGGAGGCCTTTAACCGTTTCGGCGCGCCAGCGCCCCTCACTCACTGTGTGTGCTGGCCGCGGCCTGCGCCGAAGACCTCGTCCAGCGCCACGGTGGCCTGGCCCAGGAACTTGTCGACGCCGATGAGCGAGCGGTGCATGGTGGTGAGCACCAGCTCGCAGGCGGCAGCAGAGCCCGCGGCCCAGGGCGCCGGGCCCGCGTCGGCCTCCTGCGCCCGCAGCAGGCCGTCCAGGGCGCCGGGCGGCAGCTCGAAGGAGCACTCCTCACGCCACTCGGGGCAGCCCGGCGTCTTCTCCACCACCGACGTGCTGTACTTCTCGCGGCCCACCTGGATCACTGTGTAGGCGTCGCTGGTGCTGCCGGCGCCCGAGCTCTTGCCCCGCAGCCCGCGGGCCCGCAGCACGGTCACCTGGACGTGAGTGGGGAGCCAGCGGGAGGGCCCCGCCGCCGGCTCGGCGCCCCGCACGAGGGCCATGGCAGGGAAGTGGCAGTGGCCGAGGGCCGGCCGAACCGGGCGCAGACACCCGGACCAAGTGAGAAACCGGGCAGCGGCGGGGGGCGGTCAGGAGCCGGCCGGGAGCGCTGCCGCCGCCGCCCGCAACCCGGCCGCCGCAGCTGCGGGCAGGGCTGGGCCGCGCCGGCCGCTGCCTCCCCGCCTCCCGGCCTCCCCGCCTCCCGGGCCGCCGGCCGCGCCGCGACGTCAGTGCCCCGCCCCCGGCCCCGCCCCGCGCCCCGCGCCCAGGCCCCGCGCGGCAAGAAGGCGGTGCCGCGGGGCCGCTGACCGCCGCGCCCCGGCCCGGGCCGCGGAAGACCCGCCTGGAGCCGGAGAGGGCGGCCGAGCGCGGCGAGGAGCGGGGGGCGGGGCGCGCGGCCTCTGCAGAGGGGTGGGCGGGGCTCCCGCGTTGGCCCCGCCCCGGGCTGGGGGCACCGGTGAAAGCCCGCCTGGCCTGAGGGCAGCGCCACACTCTCCGCCTGGTGTGAGATGCCCACTCCGCGTCTCCCGGCTAGTCCCAAAGCTTCCTTCAAGACGTCCCTGCTTCGGAAAGCCCTCGCCCTAAAACTGCCCTGGCCCGCCCCTCCCAGGATGACCATCCCCTTGGCGCGGGTATGTGGGGATGATGCGGACCCCGGCTGCCGGTCTCAGCTTGCGCTCTCCTTCTTCCAGCCCACCCCTGCCCGGGACGATGCCCGCGTGAAGCCAGAAGCGATTCCCGCTCCGCCACGTGACGGCCTCGCATCTGCTATGTGGAAGCGGGTGAGCCGCCGCCGCCTCCCACCTCCGCGCGCGGGAGGGACCTCGGATGCCGCGAGAGCGCGGCGCGGGAGGCGGGCGAGCTGGGCTCGCCCTCAGCGGACACTGCGGCGGAGAGCAGAGTGATGAATAAATGAGTAACCGCATCAATATTTAAGTGTTCGCTGGGAGCGCTGGAGCTCATGCGTCACGAGTTGGGGAAAATTATAGGCTCTGGTGGGGGGTTTAAACAATTACTTCCACCCATTAGTAAGTGCCTACTATGTGCAAATCCTTGGGTATTACTTGCATGCTTGGCTTATTATTAATAATGATAACAATGGCTAATGATTATAGATGCTGAATTTCGGCCGTTGCTAGCTCGTGCGCTTTATATGTATTACCTCATTTTATCCTCAGAGCAACCCTGTGGAGCTTTTATCCCTATTTTCCAGAAGATGAAATTACAGCTTAGAGAAGTTAACTTTGCCCAAGATCCGTAACTGACAGAGGTGGGATATGAATCCACACAAATGACCCCTAAATCTGTACTTTTTTGTTTTTTTTTTTTTTTACTTTCAGAGCCTGTGCTTTTAAAATAATTATTTTTAAATAAAATGTAACAGCTAAAAAAAATCAAATAGGACAGACGCAGTTATTGATGAAAAGCAAAAAACTCCCTCTCCACTCCTAGATCCAGGAATAGCTACTTACATAGCCATCTGTGTTTTCAGGCCTGTGGTTACCTCCATATCTCTGTGTAAAATGCTTACATAGCTGTATCTGGATTTATCGGGACTGGCCACTATCCATTGTCTTCCTGCTCTGATAGATAATGTTTTAGCTCGCTCACACCCACTTCCCTGAATCTTGGGTGGTTTTCCTATTATTTTGCTTCCTCTGTTGGATACCTTTATAGTAGAAACTTTTTTTTCTTCTTGGGGAGACTCCGCAGTACCCCTTGACTTGCTATGCTGTGAGAAGAGGATGCCAAAATCCCCTCTCCTAGGCCAGGTCCTCCACCAGGAGTATGGATGTAGGAAACAAGTACAGGAGACTGATGGGAGCACGCCCACCACAAGTCCAATCCTGATAGCCTCCCACTGTAACTCTGTGATCAGAAGACTGGGGGATTGGCGGTCCTTGGCACTGAGCCCCATGGCCCAGCATCCCTGTGGACAGCACTTAGCCAGATCTTCCTATGGATCTTGGCTCTCTGCCACTTAGCTGCAATGAGACCTGAAGATTAAGCCAGCTCGCTAACCTCTCTCAGCCTCATCTCCTCATCTAGAAAATGGGGATAATGATTCCTACTTCAAGCAGTTGCTGAGAAGATTACATGAGAAAATATTGTCAAAGATTTTAATGCAGTGGAGACCATCACAAATGATCTCAACGCATCTGAACATCATATACAGCTTTTTTTCTGATTATAAAAGTAATCTGGAAAAAAACAGCAAAATATAAAGAAGAAAATAAAAATAGATCATAATCTCGCCATCCAGAAATAAGCATTGTTAACAATTTGTTGTATTTCTTTCCAGTCTTTTCTTTATACTGTATGTTATTGTTTTATATGCACTATAGTTGTGAGGCATTGTAGTGTAATGGTTAATGTGGGCTTTGGAGTCCTGGTTCTACCATACACTCGTATGTATTATCTCTACCTCTGAAGACTACCTTTTAAAGCAGGTGCTATTGCTATCCCTGAAGTCACTGATGAGGAAACTGAAGCAGAGAGTGTGGGTAATTTTTCCCAAGTCTCCAACTGGAAAATTGTGGAGACTGGACTTGAACTCGGGTCTGAGTGACTCTACTGTCTGTGGCAATCTGCCCTCACACTAGCTTGTTGGTCATCTAAGCACCGCATCCACTTGAAGTCAATAAGGCAGGAAGTGTTGTCATACCTATTTTACAGATGAAGAAATTGAGGTAAGGAAAAGGTTAACAGACTTCTCCAAGGTTACAGAGTCAGGATGAAGCCCCCACTTTAAGAATGGATTCCCCAAGGGCTTTGCAATTGAAGACATCTTTACCAAACTACAACATGTGTTTGTCACTCTCCTTTAATGATTCTGTGTCATCTGTTTCCCAGCTCTCCACCGTGACTGGACTGCCTCCCTCCTCCTACCCCATGCAGTAGCAAGGCTCCAGGAAAGGGAGAAGGAGAACTCAGACGGGCTACTCCCGCTCTCCTTCTTCCTGCCCTGGCCCACGCAGTTTGGCAAGCTCAGGCTTCCTGCTGGACCAGGACTGCGGCTGGCAGCAGGAGGGCAGTGAAGCCAGGCAGGGCTCCCCTGCCGGTCACTTGGCTCTGGGAGGAAAGGGCGGGGTCTGCTAGCCATCTGTGGGTGAGAAAAGAGCAGAAACTCCAAAGACACTAAGGTCTTGGCCACCCAGAGGTGCGTTTCCTCCTGTAGAAGATGAAACCACCAGCACCCCAACCTGCGGCAGCCTGCCCTGAGGGTTGCGGGGAGAACCCTCCCGCTTCCCCTGCCTCCCCAGGGCTGCGGGTGCTCACGCCTTCCTGGGCCTCTCTGTCGGTAAGGCACAGTTCTTGCTTTAAAAGACTGGTCCTTTGTGTAATTTCCACTCGTTGCTTCCCTCTGCAATACCGTCAAATCCCATTTGCCGTTCCACATAGGCACTTCAAATTCATTTGCCTGGCTCTTCAACCTACACTTCCCCCTGTCGGTCATCCTCCCCCTCCCCCCACCAGCTCAGGTTCAAATCCTGGTGCCATCACTTACCAGCATTTTAACCCCTCTGAGTCTCAGTTTCCCCATCTTTAAAATGGGCCTGATATGAGGACCTTACCCCACAGGGTTAGTATGAGAACTATCTCAACACGTCCTAAGCAGTAATGGGTGTTATCATCTCAGAAATCTTTGCTGAAAGCAAAAGCTCATACCTCCTTGTTTTATTTGCATTTCTTTGATTGCCAGTAAGACTGAACATCTTTTTCAGTTATTAGTCATTTTTATTTTCTCTTTTAATGAGTTGTCTACTTTTTGAATTATCTATTTTCTATGCTCATTTTTCTTTGAAGCTTTCTTATTAATTTGTATGAACACTTTATGTTAAGAATAATAACGCTGTCTTTTATATTTATTGCAAATATATTTTTGACATAAGAAGTTATGTAGTCAAATCTTTTAATTTCTTCTGTTGTTTCAAATTTAAGTTCCTCCACACTAACAAGTCCAATAATATTCACTCATATGTTTTCTAGTTCTTAAGTCGTTTGGCTTTTCTTTCTTCTTTCATTCTCTTTAAACTCTTCTACAAAGAATTTTGGTAAATGATTTAAGATGAAAATCTAACCCTCTCTCCCCCAACAGCCACCCGAATTTCCCAGTACTTATTGCAAAACCCTATCCCTTTGCCATTAGTTTTTTCATATAAGTTCTTATTTATACTATAGACAGAGTCTGAACTTTGTATTCTATTCCACTGAGATTTAAATCATTCTGCCAGTGCCATTCTAATTATTGTCGCCTTTTAAATGCTTTATTATAATAGAAGGGCAAATCTTCTCTCATTTCTTTTTCTCAAAGATTTTATAGCTACTCTCTCCTGTGTATTCATTCACATGAGCTCTAATTCTTCTTGGAATTGTGAGAGAAATTGTTGCGAGAAAAAGTGACATGTTTACAAATAATAGCTATCAAAAATAACAATATACTCTCTAAAATTAGGAATAAGACAAAGATGTCCTCTCTCCATTTCTGTTCTGCCAACATTGTGCTGGAGCTTCTAGCTAGGACAATTAGGCAAGACAAAGAAAGAAAAGCCATTCAGATTGGAAAGGAAGAGTAAAACTATCTCTGTGTGCAGATTACATGATCTTAGATGTAAAAAATCCTAGGGAATCCATTAAGAAACTATTAGAACTGATAACTTGGTTCAGCAAGGTTAGAGGCTAGAGGATCAATATACTAAAATCAACTGTATTTCTATACACTAGCAATGAACAATTGAAAATAAAATAAGAAAACCTTTATGAGTATCAAAAAGAATAAAATACTTAGAAATGAATTTAACAAAAGAAGTGTAAGACTTGTGCACTAAAAACTACAAAACATCTTTGAAAGAAATTGACGAATACCTAAATAAATGGAAAGACATCCCACGTTCATGGATGGAAAGACAATATTGTTAAGATGGCAGTGTGTCCCAAATTGATCTACAGATGCAACGCATTCCTTATCAAAGTCCCAGCTGCTATTTTTTCAGAAACTGACAAGCTGATCCTGAAAATCATATGGAAATGCAAGGGACTCAGGATAACCTCATAAATCTTGAAATAGAAGAACAAAGTTGGGGGACTCATACTTCCCGGTTTCAAAACTTACTACAAATCAAGACAGTGTGGTACTGGCATAAGGATAAACACATAGATTATGGAATAGAATTGAGAGTCCAAAAATAAACCCTTATGTTTATGGCCACTGGTTTTTCCACAAAGGTACCAGGACCATTCGATAGTCTTTTCAACAAGTGGTGCTGTGACAGCTGGATATTCACATGCAAAACAATTGTTGGATCCCTTCCTTACACCATACACAAAAATTAACTCAAAATAGATCACAGACCTAAATGTAACCATTCAAACTATAAAACTCTTAGAAGAAAATACGGGAGTAAATCTTTATGACCTTTGGGTTAGGCAAAGCCTTCTCAGATACAACGCCAAAAGCACAAGCAAACAAAGAAAAAATAGATAAACTAGACTTCTATCAAAGTCAAAAACTTTAGTGCTTCAAAGAACACCAACAAGAAGGTGAAAAGACAACCCGCAAGATGGGAGAAAATATTTGCAAATCATATACCTGACAGGGGACTTGTATCTAGTATATATAAAGAACTCTTTATATTCAGCAATAAAAAGACAACCCAATTTAAAAGTGGGCAAATGATTTGAATAGATACCCTAAAGAATCGATACAAGTGGCCAAAATGCAGGCAAAAGACACTAGAAACTTTAGCCATTAGGCAAATGTAAATCAAAACAATGAGATACCACTTCACACCCAAAGGAATGGCTATAATAAAAAAGATAGACAATAACAAATGTTGCCAGGATGTGGAGACATTGGAACTCTCATAGTTTGCTGGTGGGAATGTAAGATGGTGAAGCTGCTTTGGAAAACAGTTTGGCACTTCCTCAAATTGTTAAACATGAGAGTTACCGTTTGACCCAGCAATCCCACTCCTAGATACATACTCAAGAGAAAGGAAAACATGCATCCATATCAAAAGTGGTGCATCAATATTCATCTTCACATTCCAACCCCACAACTATAAATCTATCTACCACCTGCATTTTTTCCCATCTCAGAGGAAAAGGCACTCTTGTGTGCTTAATTTCCCTCTCTTTGCCTTGGGCAGTCCAGGATTCCATCCCCTCTTTCATTTCTGCTTTTCTCATCTACTGGCTCCTTCCTCTCATCATATCAATATGCTCAAATTACTCCCAATAAAAACAGAGAAAACAACAAATTCCCCTGACTGTCAGCCTATATACCGTGTCCTCCTTCTCCATCAGGTTTCCCAAAGATGATTTACCCTCCTAGTCTTTATCCCCTCACTTCCCCATGCTCCCTCCAAACTACTGCAGCCTGGGCTCTCCATGCTCCCACCCCACACATAACTGCAAAATCCCAAGACCCTCCTTCAGTCCTTATTCTACTTGACCATTCTTTGGCATTCAGTAGTTAACCACTCCCTTCTCCAAACTCCATCAACCCCACTCTCTGCCTCCAGGAGTCCACTCTTCCATGCTTTTGCTCCTGCCTCTCCCTCAACCCACTACTTCTGGGTCTCCTTCAGGAAGTTTTCTTTCTTCCCCCATTTCTTTTTTTTTTAACTTTTTATTGAGATTATGATAGTTTACAATCTTGTGAAATTTTAGTTGTACATTATTGTTTGTCATTCGTGTTGTAGGTGCACCACTTCACCCTTTGTGCCCCCCTACCCTTCCCTTTCCCCTGGTAGCCACTAATCTGTTCTCTTTGTCTACATGTTTAACTTCCACATATGAGTGGAGTCATACAGAGATTGTCTTTCTCTATCTGGCTTATTTCACTTAACATAATTCCCTCAAGGTCCATCCATGTTGTTGTGAATGGGATGATTTTATCCTTTTTTATGGCTGAGTAGTATTCCATTGTGTGTGTGTGTGTGTGTGTGTGTGTGTGTGTGTGTGTGTGTGTATGTATGTATATACCATATCTTCTTTATCCAATCATCAGTTGATGGGCACTTAGTTTGCTTCCATGTCTTGGCTATTGTAAATAATGCTGCAATGAACATAGGGGTGCATGGGACTTTTGGAATTGCTGATTTCAAGTTCTTTGGGTAGATATCCAGTAGTGGGATAGCTGAGTCATATGGTAGTTCTATTTTTAATTTTTTGAAAAATGTCCATATTGTTTTCCATAGTGGCTGCACCAGTTTGCATTCCCACCAGCAGTGTATGAGGGTTTCTTTTTCTCCACAACCTCTCCCACATTTGCTACTTTTTGTTTTGGTTATTGTTGCCATTCTAATGGGTGTAAGGTGATATCTTAGTGTAGTTTTGATTTGCATTTCCCTGATGATCAGTGATGATGAACATCTTTTTATGTGCCTATTGGCAATCTGTATATCTTCTTTGGAGAAGTGTCTGTTCATGTCACCTGCCCATTTTTTGATCGGGTTGTTTGATTTTTGTTGTTGAGTTGTGTGAGTTCTTTATATATTATGGAGATTAACACTTTGTCGGATATATGGCTTGCAAATATTTTTTCCAAATTAGTGGGTTGTGTTTTTGTTTCAATCCTGTTTTCTCTTGCCTTGAAGAAGCTGTTTAGTCTGATGAAGTCCCATTTGTTTATTCTTTCTATTGTTTCCCTTGTCTGAGAACACATGGTGTTCGAAAAGATCCTTTTAATACTGATGTCAAAGAGTGTACTGCCTATATTTTCTTCTAGAAGTCTTATGGTTTCAGGTCTTACCTTTAGGTCTTTGATCCATTTTGAGTTTATTTTTGTGAATGGTGAAAAAGAATGGTCAATTTTCATTCTTTTACATGTGGCTTTCCAGTTTTCCCAGCACCACTTGTTGAAGAGACTTTCCTTTCTCCATTGTATGCCCTCAGCTCCTTTATTGAAGATTAGCTGTCCATAGATGTCTGATTTTATTTCTGGGCTTTCAATTCTGTTCCATTGATCTGTGTGCCTGTTTTTGTACCAGTATCATGCTGTTTTAATTACTATAGCTTTGTAGTATGTTTTGAAGTCAGGGATTTTGATGCCTCCAGCTTTGTTCTTTTTTCTCAGGATTGCGTTAGCAGTTCGGGGTCTTTGGTTGCCCTATATGAATTTTAGGATTCTTTGTTCAATTTCTGTAATGAATGTCATTGGGATTCTGATTGGGATTGCATTGAATCTGTAGATTGCTTTAGGTGGTATGGACATTTTAACTATGTTTGTTCTTCCAATCTATGTGCATGGAATGTCTTTCCATCTCTTTATGTCATCATCAATTTCTTTCAGGAAAGTCTTATAGTTTTCGTTGTATAGGTCTTTCACTTCCCAAGGTATTTTATTCTTTTTGTTGCCGTTGTGAATGGTATTGTGTTCTTGAGTTCTTTTTCTGTTAGTTCATTATTAGAATATAGAAATGCTCCTGATTTATGTAAGTTGATTTTATACCCTGCAACTTTGCTGTAGTTGTTGATTATTTCTAACAGTTTTCCAATGGATTCTTTGGGGTTTTCTATATATAAGATCATGTCATCTGCAAGCAGCGAGAGTTGCACTTATTCTCCCCCATTTGGATTACTTTTATTCCTTTCTCTTGCCTGATTGGTCTGGCCAAAACCTCCAGTACTATGTTGAATAAGAGTGGTGATAGAGGGCATCCTTGTCTCCTTCCTGTTCTCAGGGCAATGGCGCTCAGTTTTTGCCCATTGAGTATGATGTTGGCTGTGGTTTGTCACATATGGCCTTTATTATGTTGAGGTAATTTCCTTCTATCCCCATTTTCTTAAGAATTTTTATCATAAATGGCTGTTGGATCTTGTCAAATGCTTTCTCTGCATCTATTGAGCTGATCATGTGGTTTTTATTCCTCACTTTGTTGATGTGGTGTATCACGTTGATTGATTTGCGGATGTTGAACCATCCCTGTGTCCCTGGTATGAATCCCACTTGATGGTGATGTCTGATCCTTTTGATGTATTGCTGAATTCGGGTTGCCAAAATTTTGTTGAGTATTTTTGCATCTATGTTCATCAGCAATATTGGCCTGTAGTTCTCCTTTTTCGTGCTGTCCTTGTCAGGCTTCGGTATCAGCGTGATGTTGGCCTCGTAGAATGTGTTAGGAAGTGTTCCATCCTCCCTAATTTTTTGGAATAGCTTGAAAAGTATAGGTATTAAATCCTCTCTGAAAGTTTGATAGAATTCCCCAGGGAAGCCTTCTGGTCCTGGGCCTTCCTCATTTCTTAACGTTGGTGTATTTCTCAGCCTCCTCTCTTTTCGCTCCTCAGACTCTCCCTGCAGATTCGCTTTTACACATAGGGTTTTACCCACCCTGTGTACGTCCCCAACTCCCATATGTCTACTTCCAGCCCAGTCCTCTTTCCTGAACCCCAGACTCACACTTACAAATGCCATGAAGCATCCATAGATACCTCAAACTCAACAAGTTTATATTGGTTTACTAGGGCTGCTGTAACAAATACCACAGACTGGGTGGCTTAAACCACAGAGACTTCTTTCTTTACAGGTCTGGAGGCTAGAAGTCCAAGATCAAGGTGTTGGCAAATTTGGTTTCTTCTGAGGCCTCTCTGCTTGGTTTGCAGGTGGCCGTCTTCTTGTGCATCCTCACATGGTTGTCCCTCCGTCTATCTGTTGTCTGTGTCCTAATCTTCTCTTCTTATAAAAGACACCAGTCATTTTGGATTAGGGCCCATCTACGTGACCATATTTTACCTTAATTATCTCTTTAAGGCCCTGTCTCCAAATACAGTCACAATCCGAGGTACTGGAGGTTAGGACTTCAACATATAAATTTGAGGGGGTCACAATTCAGCCATGACAAAGTTAAAAGTTGAACTCACTATCCTTCCCACCCACACTGGGTCCCTGTCCTGTATTCCCTCTCTTGCTGAACCCCTCAAGGCCCTATCCAGAAACCTAGAAGGTGCAGAGTTGTCTTCTTCAAGGGAGAGACCAGGCACAGGGGCTCCCACCAAACCTCGAGGCTGCCGAGGGCATCGGCCTTTCACCGGCTTCCCAGATGCCATATTGGAAGAAAGCCACCAAAGCCTACTAGGATGGTGTCAGAAGGTACTGAGGAGCCAACTCGAGAGACTTCCATTGGCCAAAGGCACAGCAAATAGAGCATCAACAAGGTATAATCATTGGGATTGAAATACATTAAATATATTTAAATCCATGATTTCATGATGATTTTTTAAAAATTAAATTTGTCATCATTAGAAGATGCTGAGGAACCAACACTTTATTTTGAAAACTGCTAAGTAAAGGGAAAGAATCCTGCCCTTTCTATATGAACTGTAACACTAGGTAACAAAATAGTCAATGAGGAGAAGAGTTTCTCTATAGAAGTTTCCAGCAAATGAATGAAGGAGGGACGACTGAATTAGAATATCACCATTTTGAAGCCCTAATGAACGAATGGATCTGGGCGGTGGTTGTCAATGGCTGCTGAATGACAAAAAAAGAGATAACCAGGAATTATGTGCCTCCTGATGGAAGAACACACCACCACCTATGAAGCAGTCTTGCTCAAAAAAAATCTAACCAGAATGCGATCAAGCCTCTAGATCCAACTATGAATTTACAGGAACTACATGGCACAGAGAAAAATGTTAAACACAACACAGGAATGTAACCAGCAAAATCCAGACGGTGGGGAACTACAGGACGCACAATCCAGTTTTTCCAAAAAATAGTTTACAAGGAAAAAATCGCTACAAGAGGAACCTAGAAACTTGAAAAGCACATTTTAAAAACAGGTAAATACACCAATAGCAATGAGCACACCCGACACCCAGATCATGGGTTCTAAATATCGTTCTCCAGTAAAAAAGAACCAGGCTCCTCGGAGAAATGGGTGATTCTGGGACTAGGGCAGGGAGAATACAAGATGCGCCTGGATCCTTTTGTGATGCCAGACAGTAGGGACTTCCTCAGGACAAAAAGCTGGGGGATCGTGTCAAAAGAACACAGGAGCCAAGAGGAAAGAACTCCCAATGGCCAGAGCTGGAACAGTGTGAGCCACAAAATAAATCACAGTAGTATTAGATTATAACCCGTAAAATAAAATAAATATCCATGAGTTCATAGTGATATCAATAAATGATTGGATGGATAAAAAAGGTAAATGAAGAGAAAAATCTTCCTTACAGAAGAATTCTAAATAATACATGGAGAGACTGCCCCCTCCAAGAAGGGGAGCTTAATTCCCCTCCTGTTGAGTGTGGCTGGACTCAGAGACTTACCCTCTAAGGGCAGAGTACGAAAAATAGTAATTTTACAATGGCAAGCCTGCCAGAGACCACCTTATTCAAGTGGTCTAGATTAACATCCCCAGTGATAAATCAGACTGGTTAACATGTCCTCCCGACATGACGTGATGAGAAGGGCGCTTCACCTCTGTGCCTTTGTAAAAACTCATAGCTGCTTTCTCATCAAGAGAAAACCATCAAACAAATTCGAATTGAGGGACAGCCTTCAAAATACCTGAGCAGTACCCTTCCAAAGTGTCAAGGTCATGATAACCATCACAGATGGGAGGAAATTCAGGAGACGCGTCTGTCCTTGAGGGGACCTGAGCTATGTAGGTTTCTGTCTAACACATGCGTCAAGTGTGATCTCTAGACACTATATGTCAATTTTACCTGTTATTCTTAAGAAAAGACTAAATTAGGGGCCGGCCTGGTGGTGTAGTCATTAGGTTCATGTGTTCCACTTCTGTGACCTGGGGTTGGCCGGTTTGGATTCTGGGCACAGACCTACGCACCATTTGTCAAGCCATGCTGTGGCAGCATCCCACATATAAAGTAGAGGCAGATGGGCACGGATGTTGGCTCAGGGCCAGTCTTCCTCAGCAAAAAGAGGAGGATTGGCGGCAGATGTTAGCTCAGGGCTAATCTTCTTCAAAAAAAGAAAGAAGGAAAGAAGGAAGGAAGGAAGGAGGGAGGAGGGAGGGAGGGAGGGAGGGAAGGAAGGAAGGAAAGGAAAGAAGGAAGGAAGGAAGGAAGGAAGGAAGAAAGAAAGAAAGAAAAAGAAAGAAAAGACTAAATTACCTTTTATTCTATCTTTAGAAAATATTACAAAATCATTGTTATGTAATAACATGATCAAATGAAACCCAAAAAAAGTATTACAGAAGTATGTGAAGTGATTAGTTTTTAATTACATTATTTTCTGGATTTGAGGATGTTTTTGGTATTTGTCAGCTTAAATTTTTTTTTAATTTTGGGATAATTTTAGGTTTACAGAAAAGCTGCAAAGAGAGTGCAGAGAGTTGCTATAAGCCCTTTACTCAGCTTCCGTTAAGGTTAACATTACAGGTACATTTGCCCAAACTGAGAAACCAACATTTGATACAATACCATTAACTAGACTACAGACTTTATTCAGATTTCACCAGTTTTTCCATTATCACCATTTTTTCTGTTCTAAGATCCAGCCCAGGATCCCACATTGCATTGGGTCATCATGTCTCCTTAGTTTCTTCCATTGGTGATATTTACTTGATAGCAATTCATTAAATGGTAAATTTGCTTTATATGATTTTCTGTATTTGTGTTATATTTAACAGTAACAAATTAAAAATGAAAACAAAAAAAAATCATCATGGCTTCTCATTGCTCTTAGAATAAGGGCAGCCATCCTCAGCCTGGACAGTGAGGCCCAAATGACTTGGTGACAATCCTCCTCTGCAACCTGTGCCTGCCTCACAGTGGCCTAGTCAAGCTGGCCTCCTTTCAGTCTCTAGTATTTTACCTCGCTCCCTCCTGCCACAGGGCCCTTGCACCTGCTGTTTCCTCTGTCTGACACATTCTTCCCTCCTCTGTGCCAAGGTAACTCTTACCCCTCTATTAACATCATTCTCACACCCCTCGGCCGTCCAGCCTGGCCTGGCCTCCCCAGCTGCATAGAATCTCCTTATCACAGGCGCTCATGGATGCCCACAGGGGCAATGCTACAATGATTTGGGTGGCTATTTGTTTTTATGTTTCTCTCCCTGCTGGACCACAAGCTCCGTGAGAGCAGGGACCACATCTGCCCGGCTCACCTCTATCCTTGGCTTCCTCTACAGTGCCTGGCATGTAGGAGGTACTCAATAATATTTGTTGATTTCAGAAATGAACAAAAATCATAAAACATGCTCAAAAGGTGGGGGAGGAAGGAAGGGAGGAAGAGGGAATTACCACAGTGTTTGCAGCTTCTTCATTCGCTTTTCACGGAGATGGGGACGGAGGGCTAATAGATACTGGTTGTGGGCGACGTCACCATTACAGTCTTCTCAGAAGGGCAGATCCTGGTACATCAGAAGATGACCCTTTTGTTTCTGCTGGGCACCTGGATGGGTTCTGGATGGAGAAAGCTGATCTGGGAGCTGGGATTGCCAGGAGAGGCTGGAGAATCTGAATTGCTGTGTAGAGTGAGAGTTTCAAGTTTCCTGCAGCCATCTAGCGATCCAGGAGGGAGGAACGGGTGGCAGGGATTGGAGGGGACAGCGGAGGCAGCAAAATTGCAGCAGGCAGGTGCTTTTAAGCCTTACTTTTGTTATTTCTAATTGTAGTGCATTGTGGTCAGAAGGCATGTTCTGTACTATAGCGATTCTGTGAAATTTATTGCAACTTCTTTTATGGTCAGTTTACACGTCCTTCTTCTGCCCAAAAAGGTTGTGCTTCTCTTTTGGGTGCAGAGTTCTATTCTATCTAATAGGTCAAATTCACTAATTGTACTGTTTAGATCTTCACTATCTCTATTTTTTGTTGGCTTGCATTTTCGGTTTCTAAGAGGAGTAACTTTGGAGTTACACAGTCTTAAGCACATTTATGTAAAAATAAAAAGATAGGGGCTGGCCCCGTGGCCGAGTGGTTAAGTTCGCGCGCTCCGCTGCAGGCAGCCCAGTGTTTCGTTGGTTCGAATCCTGGGCGTGGACATGGCACTGCTCATCAAACCACGCTGAGGCAGCGTCCCACATACCACAACTAGAAGGACCCACAACGAAGAACATACAACTATGTACCAGGGAGCTTTGGGGAGAAAAAGGAAAAAAAATAAAATCCAAATAAATAAAAATAAATAAATAAAAAGATAAAGATTAATATTTTTAAAATATACATTTTTCAAACTGTCCAGAGTGGGGAGAAACAACAAAGAAAACACAAACCAGAAAGCAAATGACAAAAAACAAGGAAAATGATGAGAGGGTATTAAAAAGCAATCTGAAATTATGAAAGAGGCCAAGACTAATTCCATCTGCATCGCAATGACTGAATGGGAGAAACTTACCAATTAAAAGAAAATACTTTCAGATATGGTTAAAAAAACATATGCTGCCAATAAAGGATATGCCTAAAATAAAATCACTCAAGGAGTTGAAAGTAAAAGAAATGAAATTTCTTGACAAATAGCTTGACAAATTGATTCTAAAGTATATTCAAAAGAGCAGATTTAGAGAGTCACAAATATTTGTGGAGCGCTTCCTCAGTCCCAGGCACGTGCCATGAAGCTGCAATAACTAAAGCAATGTGGAGTGGAGCCAGAAGTGGACAGAGTCAGCAGAAACAGAATAGAAAGTCTAGAGACAGGCTTACACATTGGTAAGACTTTAAGCTATGATAAAGATGGTATTTCAAATATGCAGGAAAAGGACAACTTTACATTCCATTTGTAAAAAATGATAGTAATAAGTATTAAATACAAAGTTGGAGTTTCCAACTCATAAAAAAAGATGTCAGGGGGGCTGGCCCCGTGGTCGAGTGGTTAAGTTCGCGCGCTCCGCTGCAGGCAGCCCAGTGTTTCGTTGGTTCGAATCCTGGGCGCGGACATGGCACTGCTCATCAAACCACGCTGAGGCAGCGTCCCACATGCCACAACTAGAAGGACCCACAACAAAGAATATACAACTATGTACTGGGGGGCTTTGGGGAGAAAAAGGAAAAAATAAAATCTTTAAAAAAAAAAAAAAGATGTCAGGTACATTCAAGATCTAAACATAAAAATCCCACTCAAGTAGTAGAATTAAATATAGGAGTTTATTTTTTTATATTTGGGGTTCTATCTTAACTGCTCAAAGAATTTGAATAAACAGTTCACTGGAGAAATACAGAGGGCAGTTAAATATATGAAAAAATGCTCACCCTCACTAGTAGTTTAAAACTGCAAATTAATACAGCAGTGATATCCAGCGTGGGGGCCAAAAGGATAGCTTGGTGTGAGTCTGAACTGGCGCAGCGTTTTGGGGGATCCATCCAGCAATATCTATCAGCAGTTTAACTTGGGTCATCCCTTTCATCTGGCAATTCCATTTCTAGGAATTTACCCTGTGGAAATCCTCGAGCAAGTGTTCCAAGAACTTTGCATAAGGATGTTCATTTCTGCATGAGTTCAAATAGCAAGCCATGTTGGGTGGAGCCTAGATATCCATTAACAGAGATAAAGAAGTCATCGCATGTCAGAGAAGGGCCATGAGCACCACAGGCTGCTCGGGAAGGGCAGCTGTAGCTGGGGGTCCCGTCACCTCAGAGCCAGCTCCCTGTCCCTGTGTGAGGAAAGCTTTCCTCCACCGACTGCTGGCCAGAGCGGGCAGGGGCACCGTGACCTTCAGTCCCATGAAGGACAAGCTGTAGTCTCCAAGCCTGAGAGTTTCTTTGTGTTGCCAGACTTCATCTTTGGTGACTGACTTCTTGTTTATTTGAAGAAAAACAAGCCTTGGGCCTCTTGGTTAGGCAAATTGTAAAGACATATCCAACATCAAATAAAAAGGTTTATAACAGTAAGAAACTCTGCATATTTTAAATCGCAGATGGGGCCGGAGGGGGAGAAGTGTCTTTGTAAAGTGTTCCCGTTCATTCATCTACTGATTCAACAAATGTGGGGCAGACACAGCCTCTCAAGGAGCTCCCCTCATGAGTGGGGAAAGTCTCGTGGAGGAGACAGATATTAAATACATAACCACAAAAATATAAAACTTCAGCAAGCTCTCTGAGGAGAGAGCAGAGGATGACGGGAGCCTGTATTATGGGGGGACTTTATTTGGGATGGGAGGTCAGGAAAGGTTTCCCTGAGGAAATCACATTAAGCAAGACCAGAGAAAGATGAGAAGCAGAAAGGAATTCCAGAACAGTTTGCCTAAAGGAGGAAGGGCTTGTGCAAAGGCCTGAGACAGGGAAGATCTGGCAGGACATTAAGACATTATGACATTGAGAGAAGGCTGGTGTGGCCTGAACACAGAGGGGAACGGTAGGAGCGAAACGCAGGAGCCACCCTTCCAGGACCTGTGCCGCACTTTAAAGACTTGGGATTTTTGGCTAAGGGCAATGTAAAACCATTTAAGGCTTAGGAAAATGTTCGCTTTAAAAAAATGTGATTCTGACCAGGCCGTCTCTGCAGCCATGTATTGGGCAAGGGTGTGAATATATCCCAGTGGAAGCATTTGCTCACAGGAAATTGGGAGGAGAGCCAGGAAAGCAGCTGAAAGGACTCCAGGCAAAGCTCCTCTTCAGCATGGAGACCCCCCGAGGGGCCTCGCCAAAACGTACTTGCAGGGCTGTTTCATGAGGCTGTGCACAAGCTGTAACACAGACTGCTGAATGCTGACGTTGGGAGGAGCACTGAGGAGGACCGTGGCTTCCTGGGTGGGGATGGGGTGCAGCAAGTGGGTAAGATTTTGTAAAGTTGTCTGTCTTTTCGGAAGGAAACAGGTCAGAGCGTGGGAACACCAACCTTAGCATCCTGATCCGGTGGAGAGATGCTGTGGGTCTCATTTTCTTGAGGGATGGGAGAGGGGGAGTGCCCAGAAAGGGGCTTAAGTGGGGGCACTTGGCCTTTAAGGCTGGAGCATTCTAATAAATACTCTTAAGATATCTTTTTGTGCACTGTAACTCACCCTAAAACTGTGGGTAAGTCTGCCAACCTTTCATCTGTGCTGAAGCAAGTAATTAAACAGGTCTGTATTCATGTCTTAGACTCAAGAACAGCTTTCCCAGTACCCGATCCTGCACCTCTGAGGCCACCAAGATGCTAACAACATCTTCCAAGAGAGGGGGTTGGTCCTGGAGCTCCTGGAATGATGGATCAGTACATGGCAAAGTGGAAAAACAAGCAAAGTATGGACTTCAGAGACTCCCTCACCCCCAAATATTCTAGAAAGGCCAGATGATTGACAGAGGGAATGAGTCCCTGCAATAATGTGGGCAAGGGCTTTTCGGCCAGCAGATGTTAAGTGACACGGGGGGAATAATTAGGCAGCTTTAGAAGTGCCCCCTCTTTCCCCCTTGACCCTCTTAAAGAGGACATAGTTATAAGCCATGCTAGGGAGGAAGATGCCACACCCATTCATAGTGACTGGGTCACGTCCTCCGATGCAGACGCAAATATGGCTGCAGAAAGCTACAGTAACAATTCTAAAGTGGGTTCCCAAACTCGCATGTGCCTACAGGAGCCAGGCAGACATGGAGAAGCAAGCAGGCCACGGGAGACAGCGAAGGGTGATGGGCCAACATTACTCAATTCCAGGCAATCATTACTGCCGTGCTGATGAGGAAGATCTGTGCTGCCTAATATTTGAATTTTAAAAAAATAAATAAATCCAGATTATAACGTGAAATTTAGAATTTTTTATGTTTGCACATAAAATCATAAAATATAAATCAAATATATTTGAGGTTGGATATTATATTAGTTTCCTGTTGCCACTATAACAGATTACCACAAACTTGATGGCTTGAACAGCACAAGTGCATTCCCTTACTGTTCCGGAGGCCAGAAGTCTGACATCAGTTTTCTGGGCCAACGTTAAGGTGTCAGCAGGGCTGCATTCCTTCTGGCAGCTCTAAGGGAGAATCTGCTTCCTTGCGTTTCCCAGCTTCTGGAGGCTGCCTGCATTCCTTGGCTCATGACCCCTTCCTCCAGCCTCTTGCTTCCATCTTCATATCTGTCCATAGTCACATCTCCCTCTGCCTCCTTCTTATGAGGGCACTTGGGACTGCATGTAGGGACCACTACTTGGATAATCCAGAATCATCTTCTCATCTCAAGATCCTTAATTTAATCACACCTGCAAAGTCCCTTATGCCATATAAATTCACATTCACAGGCCTCAGAGATTAGGACCTGAATATCTTTAGAGGTCATTATTCAGCCCACCACAGGTATAGAGTTGGATATGGCCTTCAGCTTTGGACCTACCACAGATTTTGCCCCAGCTGAAACAATAAAACATCTCTAGTTATCCCAATACTCTGGTCTCTGAACCTATGATGATTTTTTTGAAAACAGCTTTATTGAGGTTTAATGTACATACCATAAAATTCGCTCATTGGAAGTATATCATTCAATTATTCTTAGTAAATTTATAGAGTTGGGCAACTACCACAATAATCCAGATTTAGAACATTTCTATCACCCCAAAAAGTTCCCTTGTGCTTGTTTGCAGACAATCCCCACCCCTAAATCCATCCTAGGCGACCACTCATCTACTTCTAGCTTTTATAGATTTGCCTTTTCTGTTCACTTTCTATAAATGGGATCATACAATACATAGTCTTTTGTCTAGCTTTCACTTAGTATAACATTTTTGAGGTTCATCTATATCATATCAGCGATTATTCCTCTTTATTGCTGAGTAGTTTTCCATTCTATGAATATATCACCTTTTGTCCATCCATTAACCAGTTGATGGACATCTGGATTGTGTCCTATTTTTGGCTATTATGAATAATCCTTCTATGAATTTTCATGTACAAGTCCTTGTGTGGACATCCATTTTCATTTCTTTCAGTTAGACATAGCTAGGTATGGAACTGCTGGGTTGAATAGTAAGTTTATGTTTTACTTTTTTTTTTTTTTGAGGAAGATTCACCCTGAGTTAACAACCGTTGCCAATCCTCTTCTTGCCTGAAGAAGATTCTCCCTGAGCTAACATCTGTGCCAATCTTCCTCTATTTTTCATATGTGGGTTGCCACGACAGCACGGCTGACGAGTGGTGTAGGTCTGAGCCTGGGATCCAGACCCTAGAACCTGGGCCACTGAAGCAGAGCACACCAAACTTAACCGCTATGCCATGGGGCCAGCCCTGTTTAATTTTTTAAGAAACTGCCAAACTGTTCTCCAAAGTGGCTGTACCATTTTACAGTTCCATCGAGAATGTATGAGGGATGCAGTTTCTCCACATCCTTGCCAATACTTGTGTAGAATATCTTTTCCCCGTTGAATTGCCTCGGCACCTTTGCCAAAAATAAATTGGCCTTACATGTAAGGGCTTATTTCTGGACTCCGTTCTATTCCATCGGTCTGTGTGTCCAACTTAATGCCACTACCATGTTGTTTTGATTACTGTAGCTTTGTAATAAGTTTTGAAATCAGAAAATGTGAGTCCTCGAACTTTGTTTTCTTCAAGAATTATTTTGGCTATTCTGGATCCTTTGCATTTTCACATTAATGTTAAAATTAGCTTCTCAATTTCTGCAAAAAGGCAGCTAGGATTTTGATAGGGATTGCATTGAATTTGTTGATCAATTTGGACAGTAGTAGTTTTCTGAAGAATAGTAGATTTTTGTGAATGTCTTAGGGTTTTTTGTATACCGAATCATGTCATCCGTGAATAAAGACAATTTTACTTCTTTTCCAATGTGGATGCTTTCATTTTTATTTTTCACTTTTTGACCTTATCACACAGACTAACATCTCCAGTACAATGTTGATTGAAAGTGGCAAGAACAGACATCCTTGCTTTGTTCCTGAATTTATGTGGAAACATTCAGTCTTTCACCATCGTATAGAACATCTACTGTAGGTTTCCGTTAGATATGCTTTATCAAGTTGAGAACGTCCCCTTTTATTCCTAGCTTAAGAACTTTTATCATTAATAGATGTTGGATTTTGTCAATTTTTTTTTACATTTATTGAGATGATCATATTATTCTTGTTCTTCAATTTATAATCAGTGATTCACCTTAACTGATTTTCAGAAGTTAAGCCAATCTTATATCCCTAGGTTAAAGCCCACTTGGTCATGGTATATAATTCTATTTATATGTTGCTGATTTTATTTGCTAATATTGTGTTAAGGATTTTTGCATCTATGTTCATAAGGAATTTTGGTCTGTAGTTTTCAGAGAATGAATTGGGAAGTATGCCCTTGTCTTCTATTTTATGAAAAAATTTCTGAAAGATTGGTATTATGTCATCTTTAACTATCTGATAGAATTCACCTGTGAAATGTTCTGGGACTGGGTTTTTTTCTGTAGAAGATTTTAAGTACTTGTTTTATTTCTTTACTTGCTAAAGCTCTATTCTAAATTTTCTATTTCTTCTTGAGTCAATTTTGATAATCTGCATCTTTCTAGGAATTTGTCCATTTCACCCAAGTTGTTGAAATTGCAATATTCCTTTATAATTGTTTTCATTTCTGTAGGGCTGGTAGTGATTTTGTAGTTAACGTTTGTTTTTTTTTAATCTCATGATCAGTCTAGCTAAAGATTTGTCAATTTTCTTAATCGTTTCCAAAAAACAAATTTTTGTATTATTGATTTTTTTCTCTGTTGTTCATCTGTTTTCACTTTCACTTATTCACACTCTAATCTTTATTATTTTCTTCCTTCTGCTTGCTTCTGATTTAGTGGCTCTTCTTTTTCCAGTTTCTTAAAGTGGAAGCTTAGGTTGATATTGATATCATCTTGATATCAGACCATTCTTCTTTTCTAACATACATGTTTAAAGCTATACATTTCCCTGTAAACACTGCTTTTGCTGCATTCCATAAACTTTGATATGTTGTGCTTTCTTTTATATTCAGTTCAAAAGATTTAATAATTTTCCTTGCGATTCCTTCTTTGACCTATGGATTACATAGAAATGTGTTGTTTAATTTTCAAATATTTAGGGATTTCCCAAACTTCTCTCTATTCCCAACCCACTATCAATTTAATACCATCTAGAATTTTAATTTGGGGTTATTATGGACACATTTTCTTTTTTCTTTTCTTTAGTCTTAAGTTTGTTGTTCTTGCTATTGTTTAGACAACAGAAAATTTTACCAATATATTTAATCACACTTACTCTATATATTTCTTGCAAATTCTCCTGGATTTATGTCTCTTCTTATTTTTGTACTTCCTCTAAGATGTTTTAAACTTTTTTCTTATAAAAATTTCCAAACTTCTAGAAAAGTAGAAGTGATGGTACAATGAACATCAATATATCCCTCCACCTAAATTAAACAATTGTTAACATTTTCTTAAACAGTTTGCTTTATATATTAAGTTAAAACACTTGAAATTACTCCCTTGATCTTTTCATGTGTCCTGCTTTCCGGCATTCCAGAGATGTTTTTTTAATGTGTCTCTCCCTATGGCAAACATTTTGAAGCCTTGTTACCTGAGAACTTTTGTTTTTATCTTTTCACATTTGAATGACAACCTGGCTGGATGTAAAATTGTAGGTTCAAAGTTATTTTCTCTTAGTACTTAAGAAATATTACTCAATTATCATCTTGCACCCGAGGCTACTGCTAAGAGGTCTAATATCAATCTAATGATTTAGAATTTTCTCTTTGGTATTTTTAAATTCACCATCCAGTATCTTGTGTGGGTTTTCATGTCTCTGTCTTATTTTCCACTCTATGGCCCTTTCAATGTGAAGTCATTCATCCTTTTTAAACCTGAAATATATATACCTATTGTTTCTTCAAATATATTCTTCTATTCATTTTTACATTTTTACTTCCGAATTACTATTAAATGGATATGGCATTTAAAGGTTTGGGTCACCCAATTCCAATGTAGGCAGAGGAGTTTCCCCCACACCAATGTTGAAAGAAATTTCTAGGCCCAAGATGGAGCTGCTCCTGCCTGGGATGCCACGTCAGCAAACCGAAGCGTAAATAACTTTCAGGTCCCTGGAACTGCTCCGCTTGAACAGAAATGCAGTCAATCCAGTCAGCCACTCTGCAAAAGCCAAGCCAACTCTGGGCCTTCTCACCAAACAAGGTTGACTATGTGGCCCCAGCCAATCAGATATTTTCCATTTTTCTCTTCCTTGTTCTTTATTCTTTATCCCATAAAAGTTTCCTGCCTTCGGCCCCATTTGACAATTCTCCGAAAGGACACTGTATGCTTCATGAAGTATTCAATAAAGTTTGTTTGTATCACCTAAATTGTCTTCTTCAATCATTTTTTAACACGACCAAGCAACTCAATTCTGACTCTATCCACCTGGAGATAGCGTCAGATCCCACAGGTTAAGGGCTCTGCCATACAAGACTGCTCCCTCCCCTGCCACCTCGGGTGCCAGACACAAGTCTAGGTTCTCACCTGGGCTTCTGACCAACAAGCAGAGGTTCCAATGACCACGTCCTTGGGTTCGATTAATTAGTAAAAGGGCCCACAGAACTCAGGAAACCCATTTACTCACTAGATTACCAGTTTATTACAAAGGATATAACTCAGGAACAGCTAGATGGAAGAGATAGGGCAAAGCATAATGGCACAAAGGCTCTTCGAACCCAGTGCTTTTGGGTTTTTATGGAGGCTTCATTACGTAGGCATGATTGATTAAGTCATTGGCCATTGGCAATTGAATTCAATCTCAGCCCCCATTCCGTCCCAGGAGTTCACGGGTGGGACTGAAGGTTCTAACCCTCTAATCGCATGGTTGGTTCGTCTGGCAATCAGCCCTCACCCGTAGGTTCTTTCCAAAAGTCACCTTATTAACATAAGCCCAGTTGTGGTGGAAAGGGGTTTGTTATGAATAACAACACACCCGTTTCACCTTTATGGCTCTGAACTGATTTCAGGAACTGAGGACAAGGAGACAAAATATTGTGACAAAAGATGCTCCAGTTGCTTTTATGGCTCCAAGGATTTTGGGAGCTCTGTGTCAGAAATGGGAGGCAGACCAAATATATATTTATTACAAATCACAATATCACCACAGCATTCTACTTCTATCTTCCTTATGTCTTAACTTTCTTTTTTTTTTTCCTTTTCTCCCCAAAGCCCCTCAGTACATAGTTGTGTAGTTTTAGTTGTGGGTCCTTCTAGTTGTGGCATGTGGGATGCCACCTCAATGTGGCCTAACGAGCGGTGCCATGTCTGCGCCCAGGATTTGAATCAGTGAAGCCCTGGGCCGCCAAAGGGGAGCCCATGAGCTTAACCACTCGGCCACGGGGCCGGCCCCTTAACTTTCATTTTTTATCTCTTCATTCTTTAATGAGTTCTTCTTGGAGTGTTTCTGAATATGATATTTCGACTAATTATTTTTCATCTATTATTTGTCTCATTTATTGTGTTCTGTATATCAACTGTTATCTTTTCATACCTAATATTTTCATTTGGTTGTTTTAAATGTTTTCTTGTTCTTGTTTTACACTGCTAATATCTCTTTTGCATTTTTATACAGCTGATTTGAAATTCTTGGTCCATCTGTACTAATACTCCTGCTCCTGTCCTGCTGTTTCTGATGTTACATGTTGTGTATTTCATTTTTCTTTTGGTTTAATTTTACTCTTCAAGTGTCTCATTATTGTGGCTTGTGAGCCCATCTTCCTCAGGGGTATTGACTACTCTGCCCTATGCTGCCGTTTGGGGCAGGGCAGAAGGCCACTCAGTGTCTGCTCGCCTGCTAAGTTCACGGAGAGGACAGGATCAGATCTTGAGTGGAGCACCCCACGCATCGTACAATCACAGGTCATCATTCCCGCTCGTTGTCACCTGGCCCCAAAACTCACTGGGGTCTTGGTTTCACTTTCTACTCTGAGCTGGAAGGAAGCTACCTCCACTGATTGGCTGGGCCAGCCTGGGAATTTGGAGGACAAAGAGTGGAGGAGTGAGGGTTTGCTCAAAACAGTTGTTCCCCCAATATGTCAGCTCTCGACCCTGGCAGAGCTTTTACGCTGCCCTGAGTTTACCCCCATGGACACCCTGACCAGTGGTCTGAGCCAGTGCCCCCGAGGTTCTGCAGTGTGGAGCAGGCAACGACTGTCCAGTGCAAAGGCACAGGAGAGGCCAGAGCAGAAAGTCAACCACTTTTCTTTTATCCTTAGGATTATAGTCACCTCTGCCTCAGGCTGTAACTACCTCCCACCCACACACCATACACCCACAACCACAAACACACACAGTTCAGTTCTAAACGGCCTTTCAGTTCCCCAGTGGTTTCTCTGCTGTTGTTGTTATTTCCTGGATTTCATATTGCCCTCTACAATTCCTCCTGTGTTTAACTTGGGGAGGGAGCCAGCAACCCAAGTGAATTCTTGTCTTGGCGGGAACTGGAGCGGCCACAAGAGGCTTGTTAGTCAACTCAAAGGGAGGTGGACTAGGCAATTGGATAGATAAGTAAGCAGAGAGACTGGAGCGGGAGGTACATATTTAGAAGACATCAGGGCATAGATGGTTTTTAAAGCCACGAGCCTGATGAGATCTCCTGGGGAAGGAGTGTAGATACAGGAGGTACCTTTTGAAATAATGCTCCTTACTGTAAATAAAAATTTAGATCTCGTTTGTACATTAACCTCTTATCAATTTGGCCAGTGTGAATCAGTCCTGGTGAGACTGCTCACTTTGGGGACCCCACAAAATTCAAAGGTCTGGTTCAGCAAATCTAAGGCTCAGATCCTGGCCTATAAGGTCTCTATGGTCATGCGCCACCCCCTGTCTCCACCACCAGACTCCCTCTGCTCATATTGCCTGTATCATTTTAATCTCCATGAGATAATGTGAGGAGTAGATAAAACGGTACTCATGATAAAGTTTTAGAAAGCCAACAGAGTATGAACAATGATAAAATACCTAATTTCCTAACTGTAACGGTGCCTTTCTCTCTGAGTGGGTAAATAAGTGTTCACATTATCACAGGCTGCTCAAGGACTTGAGGACAAGCCTCTGCAAAGGCTGAAGATGCACGAGTCAGGTGACAGCAGATCCTGAGGCAGGGAGAAGAGCACTGCCGACTGTCGTAACTGCTTGCGGTGTAGCCAGGCCCTCAGGCAGCCTCCAGCTCAGCCGGGAAGTTCACCGAAGGACTAGCGAAGGCACAAGCCGAGGAGTGTGTGTCATCCACACCAGTGAGTAGGGAGGCCAGAGGTCAAAGCCTGGAAAAACTGAGACGCTGGCAGGGAAGGGGGGGCACTCCGACTCTTAAGATCTCCCAGCACTCTAAAACCCTCACTGTTCTGTAGTTTCCTCAAAAGACCTTATCCTCCACCCCACTCCATCAAGCCACAGCTGAGATTTTATCATGACCAAAACCATCCCACTGTTGAAATCCTAGCCTCTCAACTTCCCACTTTCTGACCCCAACCTCCCACGCCTCCAACCCTTACACCCTTAATCTCACAACACTTGCTCTTCAATCTGACTGAGGCTTCTAATCCCCGGACAACAGTCAACAAGTATTTATTGAGCATCTACTATATGCCAGGTATAGTATTGGGTGTTTTCCTTCCTCATTTGCCTGGATTCCAAGGGGTATCACTTCAGCAGTCTCTGACAGCATTGTCACCCTGGCCCTCAACCTTCCCTGCCCGTGGCCCTGACAAGGGTCCACCACCCAACTGCAGTGATCCTGCCTTGAAAGGCTCCTTCAGTCAGGCACCACACCCTCCGCCCCTGACCCCTGCCATCACACATAAGCACACACACTCAGCGAAATAAGCCACTAATGTCCTTGAATAATACTCATAGGCTGCTTCCTGGACAAATCATCCTGACCCATCTACCCTTCCCAACCTGGTCTTGATCCTTCAGACTTCTGGTTCCTGGTTTCTTGTTTAGGTCACACCTTGCCCCTCACACCTGGCTCAGGCTGCTCTTTGCTCTCAAACTCCGTCCTATTAGAAGCTTGGGGTAATGCTCCTGCCTGCTGTCTTCCCCGCCTTTCCCTCTTTTCACAGGTGAGCTTCCCGCCCCCATGCCCACCCTGGCTCTCCCCTCACCCCTGCAGACTTGCGTCCACCTCACCAACAGCTCGCCCTGAAGTCGCCAACAGCCTCCAAGTTGCCAAAGTCAGTGGACTCTGCACAGTCCTTCCTTGGCCTCTCTGAGGCAATGGACACTGCAGACAACTTCCTTTTTAAAAGGGAATTTATGCAAGGACATTCTCATTATACCAAAAGAAAACAGAAATCAAACCATACTGAAGTACATAAAGAGTAAAACTCAGGGGCCGGCCTGGTGGTGCAGCAGTTAGGTTTGCATGCTCTGCTTTGGTGGCCTGGAGCTCGCTGGTTCAGATCCCAGGCATGGCCCTACGCACTGCTTATCAACCATGCTGTGGCAGGCATCCCACATATAAAGTAGAGGAAGATGGGCATGGATGTTAGCTCAGGGCCAGTCTTCCTCAGTAAAAAAACAAAAAGAAGAGGAGGATTGGTGTTAGATGTTTGCTCAAGGCTAATCTACCTTAAAAAAAACACCTAAGGAAAACAAAAAGAGTAAAACTCAGCCTTGGCCCCCACCCCGTGACAGCTTCCTGCTGCCCCAGAGGTAACTACTATTGACAGATTCTTGGGGACTCTCCAAGGCCTTTTTCTATTTATTTACTTCTGTATGTATTGACTAGGAATTTTTCTAATATATAAACTGGATCATGCCACATAGAGTTCCAGCTTGCTTTTTCATTTAACAACATGTGTTAGAAATTTCCCACGTCATTATGCATAGATCCATCTCTTTTTTTAAATTTTTTTCTTCTTCTCCCCAAAGTTCCCCAGTACATAGTTGTGGGTCCTTCTAGTTCTGTTGTGTGGGATGCCGCCTCAGCATGGCTCGATGAGTGGTGCCACGTCTGTGTCCAGGATCCAAACCAGCGAAACCCTGGGCTGCGGAAGTGAAGTGCCCGAACTTAACCACTCAGCCACAGGGCCGGCCCCAGAAACAAGAAAAATCTTGAGAGAGAAAAGAAAAAAGAAGAAAATGTAATACAGATACCATTTATATACATACTTTCATCTCAATTATGTATAAATTATGCACAGAAATACAAGTGTAATCCATTGAACGTGGAAGAGAGAAGAAAAATAGTTGACTCTGCAGTCCAGGCGACACAGTACAGCCGTGAAAAATAAACGCAACAAAGCCACACAAGCCAACGTGACAAATCTCATGACCGTGAAAAAGCAAACTGCAGAAAAATACACACAGTGTGATTTAGAGAAAAGTCAAAACTAAACGAAACAATATATCGCTTACAAATGGGAACCAGGTTGGAGCATATGAAACTACTTAATACATATGTAGTAAAACTATAAAGAAAAGAAAAGAAGTGAAAACACAAAATTGAAAATGCCTTGGGGATGAAGGGGCTGGCATCTGGGAGGGGCAGCAGGAATTTCAAAAGTTCTGGCTGACTAACTGGGTGGCGGATCCACCAGTTTGTTTTTATTCCTTATATTTTACACATATGTTATAAATATTCTTTTGTATTCATTCGGTATTTAATAAGGCCATATGTTTCAAAGAGTGAAAGGAAATTTATTACAGTGATATTCATTGCTGCATCTGGGCATTTTAAGTGTGATATGTTCCCCTCCTTTCTATTTTTTTATGTCATAAAAATTCTGTACAGTGGCATGTATTACTTTTATAGTCAGAAAAAAAAATCTCCTGGCTAAATCGGAAAGTTGGCAGCAAAAAGATTAATGTTTTCAGAAATGAGCCTCCTATTGGAATGTTAAAAAAACAAGAAAATTTAGGTAAGATGTTTTATTAGTCTTCATGTAGAAGAAGGCAAAAAGTGGGGTTTTTTTGCATGATGGTAGCAATATCTACCCCACAAGCTTCTTGCAATGATCCCAAAGTGATGACACTTTGAGAATCATACATAGTATTCCTCAAGTATTTATAACTGTGACAAATGAATAAGAAAGAGTAAGCAAAAATTGTCCAGATCGAATTTATAAAGTGTTCTCTGACAGTAAGATTTGGGAGATTTTGTAAATGTTAACAAGATATAGTATGATATCCTTCTCAAGAGATTTAAAAATAATTTATTATGGACAATTTCAAACATACCCAAAAGCTGGGAAGAACAGTTTAACGAATTCCCACATATCTATTACCCAGATTCAACAATTATCAAAACTTGTGGAACTTGCATTATCTTTTCCTCTTGTGTGTGTGTTTGTGTTTGCTGTTGCTCAAGTATTTTGAAATAAATTCTAGACTTAATAAATCTCTAAAATATGTGGACATTTTCTTACATAGACATAATGCCATTATCACATTTAACAAAATTAACAGTAATTCCTTGGAATTCTCTAATACTAACTCATATTCAAATTTCTCCGATTATCTCAAAAACGTCTTTTTGTAGTTGGTCTGTTTGCATTAGGACCTATATATTGCATTTAGTAATTGTGTCTCTTAAATTTCTCTTAGTCTAGAGCAATCCCTCCTTTTTTGTTGTGTTTTGTTTGTTTGCACATTATTTTTATTTTTATTTTTTTAAAGATTCTATCTTTCCTTTTTCTCCCAAAGCCCTCTGGTACATAGTTGTGCACTCTTAGCTGTGGGTCCTTCCAGTTGTGGCACGTGGGACACTGCCTTAGCATGGCTTGATGAGCAGTGCCATGTCCATGCCCAGGATTCGAACCAGCGAAACCCTGGGCTGCCAAAGCGGAGCACAGGAACTTAACCACTTGGCCACAGGGCCGTCCCCCTGTACATTATTTTTAAAACTTAATGTAAATGACTTCATAATACTTATTTTATATATATATATATGTAATAATTTACTTGAACATTCACCTAATGATAAAATTGAGGCTTCCTTCAGTTTTTCACCAATTAACAATTCCTCAATAAAAAGCACCTCATTGGGTACA
The DNA here is from genome assembly GCF_041296265.1 of Equus caballus. Taxonomy (NCBI): domain Eukaryota; kingdom Metazoa; phylum Chordata; class Mammalia; order Perissodactyla; family Equidae; genus Equus; species Equus caballus. The sequence goes on along the minus strand of NC_091698.1, from coordinate 45,532,799 downwards.
CTGAAGATTAGACACAGCTGAAAAGAGACATAGTGACGAAAGAGCTGAAGAAATTACTTAAAATACAGCAAAGAGAAACAGGAGCTGGAACGTGAAAGAGAGTTTAAGAGTGATGGAACGTAGAATGAAAAGGCCTGTCATTTGTCTAATAGAGATCACAGAAGGGTATTATGGAAAGAATACAGGAGAAACAACATGCTGTATGAAGAGATAAAGGAAGCATTTTCCAGAACTGATGAAATACATGAATCCACAGATACAGGATGCACAATATAATATCAAGCAGGATAAAAGAAAAGAAATCCACCCTTAGATGCTTGGAAGGAAACTAAAGAACACTAAAGACAGAGAGAGTTGTAAAAGTAGCCAGAGATTGAAAATTTTTAAGTTCAGTTAAAAAACCTTGTAATCTTAAAATTGAATTGGAAATACCAATACGAACTCATGGCTTACTTCTCTTTTTAAATAATATGTATTTCCCAGCTCTGTCCTCTGAAGAAATGACAACCCAGTAGCGATAAGCACCCTTAGCAATGAAATTTTGCTTTCTAAATACCATCTCTCACTACAAGGAACCAAGGCTCCCTGAAGAAATGGCTGATTCCAGTTCTAGGGCAGGAAATGTACAAAACAAACGTGGGAGATCTCACTGAGTCATAAAGTGAGGAAGTTGTCAACAACCACTCGGGTAATGTTAAAAGGACACAGGAGCCAACTTGAAGGGACATTGTCTAAAGACGGGATAATTTCAGCCTCAAAAATAAAAATAAATAATAATGACTGCATTTTACTGAAGCACATGAAATAGAGAAACTTCCACAATTTCATAATCACACAAACACACCCCTCATCAGTCACCTTGATAGGACATCAACTGCATTTCAATCAAATAGTTGATGAACAAAGATTTCTAATAGATGAATTCCAGCTAATAAATGGAGAAGGAATGATAGAATTAGAAGGAAATTACCAATTTGCACCCTCTAATTAAGCAATGGATGAGTTTAACATCAAAGTGCAACAACCAAACGTGTGCCACCTGGCATGATGCAATAGGAGACACACAGTGTCACCTATGACAGGGTTTTGGCAAAATAATTCAACTTAAATCTAACCAAGGCTCAATATAACTACTAAATTATGGGAAAGACACGGGCTAGAGGAGCAAGTGAGATGACACCATGAGGAAGCAACCAGCCAACTCCTGATTGTGGGATATTCTTTAAGACTGACGGCATAAAAAAGGAGGAGGAGTGGGGCTGTGATGGATGCAAAGAGTCTTAAAGCCATATCAGCCAAATGCAGTGTGGACTTTGGGTGCTGAGTCAAATAAGCTAATTGTAAAAAGACCCTTTTGGAACACTCAGAGGAATTTGAACATGCATGAGGAATTCGATGATGTTAAGAGATTAACATAAAAATAAATAAAGCAAAAACATCCTCTTCTATCAGAGACACGATGGGATCCATGTACATATCTAGAATTTGCTTTAAATGCTCCAGCAAAAACAAACAATGCCTTGAGGAACGAGAGGCAGAATGTTAACTGTCGAAGCCAGGTGGAAATTCATCAAACTCTTCTCTCTACTTTGGGGTACATTTGAAATGCTCCATAATAAAAAGTGTTTTTAAAAGGCAATCAGAAAGAAAAGTCACATCACCTCCAAAGAAATAACAACTAAGCTGACAAAGATTTCTCAACAGGAAAACAGAAGATAGAATAATAAATATACTCAAAGGATTAAGAGAAAATAGCTGTCATGCTAGAATTATATATTCAGCAAAACTGTTTTGAAGAATGAGGTGAATTAGGGACATATCAAGATAAACAAAAACTGAGTTTAGCACCAATAAACCTGCACTAAAGAACCGCTAAAGAATGTTTTTTCAGGAAGAAGAAAAATAATCCTAGAAGAAAAGTCAGAGATTCAGGAAAGAATGGTGCACAAAGAAATCAGTAAACATGTGGGAAAACAAATAAATGTTGCCTGTGTAGAATTAGAATTATGTCTAATTCATGGGGGTTAAAAATAGAATTAAAGTACTAGACAACAAAAGCATTAGGAACATGGAGTGTCTCTCCACTTGTTCAGCTTTTTTCTTTTCTCTTAACTAATGCTTTAGAGTTTCTTCATATAGGTGTTCTCCTTTTTTATTAGTTTAAATCCGAAGTATAGTATTTTTTATTTCTTATTGTGCAAAATAGACATAACACAAAATTTACCATTTTAACCCTTTTTAAGTGTATATGTACAGTATTTTATAGTTTTGGGCTGGTATTGGAAATGGTATCTTTTGAACTTCATGTTTTTTAATCACTTATTGCTGGTATAGAGGAGAACTGCTGATTTTTGTATGTGTAGACCTCGTATTGGCCACTTGATTCTCTTGTCTGTTATAATAGTTTTTCTTAGTTATAGTTATAATATAATATAGTTATGATAGTTATAATTGTCACATGTGGAACTCTAAATTTCTCTAGTTAACTCTCTTTTCTAGGTGCATACTAACAACATCTGCAAATAATGACACTTTGGTTTCTTCCTTTCCGGAAATTATACTTGCTGTCTTCTTTTCAAAGTAGGACCTTCAGTACAATGTTGAATAATGACAACAGTAATGCACATTTTTGTCTTGGTCTTACATTTTACAGGAATGCTTTTAACACTTCTCCATTAAGTACGCTATTGATTTCTGGTAGTTTCCCTTGTCATGTTAAGGAAGATTTTTTTCTATTTCTAGCTTGCTAAAGTTTAACCAGTTCTAATAAAAGCTGAGGTCCTGTGTGGTTCAAAGATGCGTTTCATTCAAAGATGTATTATCAGCCTCCAAATAGAAATCAAGGAGAAATTTCTATCTGCACGGCCACTGATGTGTGGTGTAAATCCACGCCCAGGAACCAAACCCAGGCTGTGACTGCGGAGCGTGCCGAACTTAACCACTAGGCCACCTGGGCTGGCCCTCTAATATTTTTTTAAATTATATACTGCTTTTATTTTGTGCTTAGTCTCTCTAGCTAAGGGCCCTGTCTTCCCTCTAGCCTCCTGGTTTCATTTCTTTTTCTACTCTCTGGACCATACATCATGAAAGATCCTGGGACCAGGCTGGCAAAGTTTCTTCTTTAGAGGGCTGGCAACACGGACACTCATCCACTTTTAAACTCTCTCAACCCTTGCATCCACCACACTCCCTCTTGGCTATTCCACAACCTCTCTGATGTGTCCACCCCAAGTGCCTCTCTTCCTAGCCCCTTCAATACTGATGGTCTCCAGGCCTCTGCCTTTGGCCTGCCTCATTCTCATGCTTCCCAGGCAATCTCATCCACTTCAGGTCTTGAATCATTGCTCACACAATGATGACCCTAAATTTGCATGTTTAACCCCAATCTCTCCCCAGAGGCGCAGAATTGTATATAGATTGCCAGTGCATATCTCCTACAGGATGTCTCTCAGGACCTCACATTCCACAGGTTCAAACCCCACTCGCTTCCCCTGACTGCAACCACACTGCTCCTCTCCTGTATTCCTGAGTTCTGGGTGTCGTACAAGAGAGAAACGTGGAAGTCAGCTCACCTCTCCCTCACGCTTCCTCCTCTCATTCAATCACTTTTCAAAACCTTCCCATCACGTGTTAGCATCCACCCCCGCCACGGAGCAGAGGTGAGCCGAGGGTGCCCTCTGCTGGTAATTTGCAGAACTACAATTCCTTCCCGCGGCTGTGTTGGAGATCCTCTGGCCAGAATAAGGTTGGGACTTGTGTCTTTCCACAGAATAAGGTTGCTTTGCCCCAGTCAGCAAGGCTGCCCCCAAGGCGATCTGCAGCAGCGAGGAAATCAGTCATCTCTCCTTTCTCAGCTCCTGGCCATCCTCACTGCCCTCACTGCTCCACACAGCCCCCTCTGCCCTTCCCCTCCTTGTTCCTCTCTCCTCTCCTGGCTCACAGCTCTGGTGGAACCTTCCTGAGCCAGGAGCTCCCTTCCGTTGGGCTCAGCCAGGCCAAGCCAAGGTGAGGGTGGACGTGCAGCCTGCTGGACCAGACTGTGGGCATGGATGGATCTCATCTCGCCTTTGAGCGTTCAGAAGGAGGTGCCCCTTCTGATGCAGCTGAGGACACCACTTCCTCCTGGGTGCGGGGGTGGGGAAAGCATGGAGGACATTCCTGTGCCAGCTCTCACAGCTTGGTGTCCTGGGAGCAGGCTGGATTTCATTCTCTTGTAGCATCTTATGAAGGTGTCCCGGGTTCACAGCTTGGCGGCCTCTGAGATGGGTCCCATAGTCTAATGGAGAAAGACAAATAACAGACAATAGAAGAGGTGGAGGGAGGCCAACAAGTTTTAGTGTCATTCAGGTGGAATCAACGGGACTTGGGGGTTGATTAAAGTCATTAAATAAGTATTAATTGAATGCTCCTGAGTGCTGGGCACTGCGTGGGGTCTGAGGAAGAGAGGGGAGTAACTCTCTAGTTCCTAGCACGAGAATCTGAAATGGGGAAATGGGAAGAACAGGCTAGACAGGCTAGAGGAAGGACATGCTGGATGCTGTGTGGACAAGCTGAGTGTGTGGTGCATCTGAGACACCCAAGTGAGAGGCCCAGTGGACGGTTGATATATAGGTTGGAGCTCAGGCAGGACCGCAGGGAGCTGATAGGACCTGGTAGGAGCCCTCCACTTACCGACTGAAGCCAGTGAGCTCCCAGAGAGGAGGTGGAGAGTAAGGAGAGAAGAGGGCCAAGGAGAGAGAGGCCCCAAGATCACTCGCTCTGAAGAGCCTGCCAAAGAGGCTACAGAGGGGCAGAGAGGTGGGGAGAAAGTGTGTGGACACAGAACCCAGACAGAGTGCTTCAGGAAGGAGGTAGGGGCCACAGTGGGAAGTTCTAGGGTAACAGAGGACCGGAGAAGTGTCTGTTGGATTTAGCCACAAGGAGACTGGGCGAACAGTTTTGCTGAATGGGTGCAGGCAGAAGGTGGACTACAGAGGACCGAGAGTTAGGGAGAGAGGAAGGGGAAGCAGTGAAGGTAGGCATTCTTGGAGAAAGAGCTGACATCTGTGCCCATCTTCCTCTGTTTTACATGGGATGCCGCCACAGCATGGCTGGACGAGCTGTGCTATGTCCACGCCTCAGATCCGAATCTGTGAACCCCGGGCCACCAAAGCAGAGCATGCGAACTTAACCACTACGCCACCTGGCCAGCCCCAAGGGTGTTGTTTGTTGTAATGGGAGAGACCTGAGCAGGGTCTGGGAAGGGACCAGGGAAGGGAGGTTAAAGATAAAGGACAAGAGCGGGTGATAGAGTAGGTAGCATAACACGCAACCCAAAACAATTTGGCCAAAGGTAATCTGGTCTGAGATGGGATGGAATTACTTAAATTTCCAAAAAGGGTCTGGTTAGGTCAAATAAATGTCTAACACTATGGGATTTATTGCAAAATAATTGTCTAACAATAGGTAACTAATTGGAACAAAGACAACTTCTAACAATATAATTTTAAATGTTTTCTTTTATGTTTTCTTATCACAAAGTAATACACACTTATTCCAGTAAAAATCAGAAAATACCGTCAAACAAAGGCACTTAAAGAACACTTAAAGAATGAATAATTTCATTCACCCAAAGTTACTTATACTGGCATTTTTGGTTCCAGACCCTTTTCTAAGCATATGTCATTATTCTGCAAAAACTGGGATCATAGTACACATATTAGGATATGTGTATTTTTTAAAGAGTTTTTACTTATTTATTTATTTATTTATTTAATTTTTTTGAGGAAGATCAGCCCTGAGCTAACATTTGCTACCAATCCTCCTCTTTTTGCTGAGGAAGACTGGCTCTGAGCTAACATCCATGCCCATCTTCCTCTACTTTATATGTGGGACACCTACCACAGCATGGCTTGCCAAGTGGTGCCATGTCCGCACCCAGGATCTGAACCAGCGAACCCTCGGCTGCCAAAGCGGAACACGTGAATTTAACCGCTGCACCACCAGGCCAGCCCAGGATATGTGTATTTTTGATCTCCTGTTGCAGAGCAAATTACTCCAATTCTTAGTGGCCTAAAACAACAGATATTTACAGTTAATCCTCATTATTCGTGAACTCTGTATTTGTGAACTTATCTACTCTCGAAAATTCATTTATAACCCCCAAATCAATACTCAGAGTGCTTGAATGGGTATTTGCATATACATGCAGAGCAGCAAAAAATTTGTGTTGCCCACACGCACGTTCCCAGCTGAGGTTGAACAGGTGGCGTTCTGCCTTCTTGTTTCAGCTCTCATAAAAGTATCCTTTTCACAGTCTAGTTAGTGCCATGTTTTTTGAATTTTTGTGATTTTTCTTGGCGACTTTGCTGTTTAAAATGGTCCCCAAGTGCGGTGCATAAGTGCTATCCAGTGTTCTCAAGCACAAGAAGGCTGTGGTGTGCCTAATGGAGAAAACGCGTGTTAGACAAGCTTTGTTCAGACATGAGTTATAGTGCTGTTGGTCATGAGTTCAATGTCAATTAATCAACAGTATATATTAAATAAGGTGTCCTTAAACAGAAACACACATAACGCAAGGTTCTGTATTGATCAGTTGAAAAATGTGACCAGAGGCTCACAGGAACCTAACCCTGTTTTCCCCTAGCAGCAATGGTTCAGTATTCAGTAAGTCAGTGTTCTTGGTGACTTTATAGAACATAACTGCTGTGAATAACAAGAATCATCTGTGTTTCCTCAATTCCTGTGGGCCGTAAATTTGGGAGCAGCTTAGCTGGGTAGTTTTGGCTCACGGTAGCTCACGAGGTTGCGGTCAAACGTCGGTGAGCACAGCTGTCATCTGAAGGCTTGCCTGAGGCCGGAGGACCTGCTTCCAAGATGGCTCTGTCACCAGCCACCTGCCTCGAGTTGCTTAAAGAGTTACTTAGGCTTAAAGAGTTGCTTGTTGCTTGGTAGCTTAAAGAACTGCTTAATAAATGCCATCAGCATGCAATAGTTCCTCAAAGTTGTTTTTTAGGAGAATGAGCAGCTACCCAACAGCTTGAACTGGTTCAGACAAGTCCAAACCACACTGCAGTAATGGGGTCTGTGCAGAAGAATGGGAAAATGTACAAAAGTAAGCTTTCCCTCATTATAATAGTAGAAACACCGCCTGGGGAGGAGCCAAAGTCCTATTAGCATAACATGCGATGTATTTGGAGACGTGTATCTGAACTGCGCAAGCGCCGGCCCATGCCCGCCTCTACATGGAATGACAAAACTTCCTTCTTGCATATTCATCCTCTACCACAAATAAAAGGCACCTGCTCCCCGTGCTCAGGGAGCCATAGCTTTGTGAAATTATTCCCTATGGTCCCCTTTTCCTTTGCTGCATGCTGCAAATAAAATTTCTGCTTTGTGTGACAGCTACCTCTGGTGTGGTTTGATTTAACTTGCCAAGAAGGGAACGCATGTTCAGTCCAGTGACAGCTCCCTCAGGGGGGTATTGGCAGGAGGCCTCAGTCCCTGGTCACGCAGGCATCCTCAGAGGGCTGCTTGAGTGTCCTTGTGACATGGCAGCTAGAGTCCACTCGTGAGAGCACAGCAAGGAGGAGTCTTCCCTGCCTTTTCTGCCTGGTCTTGGAAGTCTATCCACCGCAAGCAAGTCAGTCAGTCCAGCCCACACTCAAGGGAGGAGTATCAAAGAATCTTTGGATATTTTTAAACGACCACCACAAAATATCTCTGAAAAAATACGTGAGAACTTAATACTATTTGTTTCTAGCGAAGAAAAGAATTTGGTGGCCAGGAGACAGGAGGGAGGGAAGATTTTACTTTGTACTCTTTTTATCTTTAGAATTTTTAACAATGTAAATCTATTCATCATTCGGAAATAAATAAATAGAATTTTAAATGATTCTGGAATATTCTCCTTTTTTGCACCAAATTGTTAACACCGTTCAGCTTGATTTTGGCCAAACTGGTTTCAGGGCAACAGCGTTGCTAAGATGAGACGTGTGGGAAGGTAGGGCTGGTTGGAGTGGGAGCAGAGGCTGGGACTCACACTTAGGAGGAGAGAAGAAGTTTGGGGGCAGGAGTTGAGGATATTCTGTTTTCAAGGCCACCGTTTTCTTTGTGGAGTGGGAGGCTTTGTGGAGGAGGTGGCGTTTAGCTGAGCCAAAAGGGTGGGGTGGATTTGACCTGGCAGAGATGAGGGATGATGGCACCCCCAGCAAGGAAATGTGTGAACAGAGTGGACACATGGGAATGAGAAGGACACACCGGGACAGCTGGAGGTTCGGGTGCACATGGAGGAGGGATGGGCAGGTTGGGCCCAGTACATGGAGGTCCCTGAATGGCAAACCTGGCATCACGGCTTTATTTAGAGGCAGTGAAGGCTTTCGATCAGAGTTGTGGTGTAATTAGAGCAACGTTTTAGGAAGATCAGTCTGTGAGCTGAGTGTTGGTTGGATTTAGTAAGGTCCAGGAGCCAGGAAGTCTGTGCTGAGATCATCTCAGTGAGTAAGGAGGTGTGATGGTGTAATCACACGCACAGGCTCTGGACTGCTTGGGACTGAATCCTGGGTTCACCACTTCCTAGACCTGTCACTGAATCTGAGCTTTATAGGGCTAATGGACTCTTTCTTGAAAGGCTGTGTGAGGTTTGCATTTGATGGGTAGTTCTTGCACACAGTAAATTCTCAGTTAGGGTCAGTCCTTATTGTTAAGGGAAGCCCAGCCCTAGGGCTGTTGGTTGAGGGGTTAGAAAGGGATGAACCATGGGGAGGTCGGCTTTTGGTGACTAATTAACAGTAGGAGTGAGGAGACAACAGCACATGTTTGTGTATGGGAGGGGGACACAAAGACTCCTAGTTTCCTGGCGGCACACAGCTGCATAAGTAAAGGCTGGGCAGCCGGGTGAGGCACAGGGCAGCAAGACGTTGAGTCGGGTTTGGGATGCTGGTCTCACAGTGTGGGCAGGAAGCTGACTAGAGCTGAGAACAGAGGTCAGACTGTGGACACAAAGTGGGAGCTACCTGAAAGCAAGTGTGGCGGGAGCTGTGGGAGGCGGGAGAGAGCCGAGGGGAGCTTGCGGAAGGTCTGCAGCAGGGTTGGTGGGAGGATGTGGAAACTGGGAAGACACCTTCGGAGAGGTGCGGGAACCAAGAGACACCAGAAGCCCCTGAAAGGAATGTTTCTAATAGAAAGGTGGATTCAGCAACATTGCCTACTCAGAGAAATCGAGGAGGATGAGTGATGGAGGGCCAGCGGTGGGCCACAGGCCGAAGTACTATGGGCCAAGGAGGAGGGATGGAGGGGAGCCACTGGCCATTGGGATGCACATTATTCTTTGAAGAACTCCACCTGTGAGCTATCCTGTACTTGTACTCAAACCATAGCACAAGAAGCATACACAGGGATGTCCATTACAACACTATGATTCCAAAACCCCCAGAAATCCACACTAGGGAGTTAAATTAAGAACGGTACATCTGCATATGGAATACTATGCAGCTGTAGAAAAGGATGAGACAGAACTAAGAAGGTATGATGGTCAAGATCTGCGAAGTAAAAAAAGGCAACAGAAGCAAAATATGTGTACTAATTGATCATTTATATAGTTTTTTTTAAGGTTATATATTCTCTCTCTCTCTCTCTCTCTCTCTCTCTCTCTCTTTCTCTCTCGCACACATACTCATCTTTTGAAAAATACCCCCCAAAATTAATGGAGGTTGTCTGGGAGCCAGAAGACTGGGAAGGAGATTTGCTTGCTCTCTTTCTTTGTTTTTAAATAACTTGCGTATGACCTAGAAACCCCACTCCTAGGTGTTTACCCAAGAGAAATGAGAACTTAGATTCTTACAAAAATCTGTACACCAATGTACATATAGCAGCTTTATTTATTATAGCCCCAAACTGGAAACCACTCAAATGTCTATCAACCCCTAATGGATAAGCCAGTGGTGGTATACACATCCAATGGACCACTACTCAGGACTAAGAAGGAACTAACTATTAATACATGTAACAACATGAAATGACTCTCGCATGCATTGTGCTGAGTGAAAGAAGTCAGACTTAAAGGCTCCCTACTCCAGCACTCCATTTGCATGACATTTTTGGAAAAGGTAAAATCACAGGGAAGGAGAACAAATGAGCGGCTGCAAGGGGTTGGGTGGAGGAGAGGTTGAGTAAAATGAGACAGGAGGAGGAAATTTAGAGGAGTGATGGAACTGATCTATATCTTGATTTTGGGGGTGGTTACAGGGCTCTCTACATTTGTCAAAATTCATAAAACTAAATGTCAAAAAGAGTGACTTTTACTACATTCAAATTTAAATGCAGGGGCGACTTCTCTGGTCCGTCCTTCTTTGTTCCACGCTTGTCTTGTCTCGATCGAGACTATTCCCAAAGAAGAAGCGTGGCCATTTTGAAGGTTAATTTTAATACTTTTGGATGCTGTTTTCAGGTTTCTAAATAGATAACATCATGCCCTGACAGAAGACAAAGTCGAAGGCGCGGGCCTCGGGGTCCAGTGATGGCTGAGACAGGCCTGGCTCTGGGTGTGGAGAAGGAACCCAGGTCAGGGAAAGGGGTCTGGGGAGCCGGGTGCATTAAGGATGCTTTTTAGCAGGCCCGGAGAGGAGAGGAGAGGAGAGGAGACGAGAGGAGACGAGAGGAGACGAGAGGAGGCTGACAGGAGGAGAACCCTGGGGAGGAAGCGACCTTGGGCAGGAGCTGCGCACCTGGTGGAGAGGAGGCGCGCGCACGGTGCAGAGAGGGGGAGTGGAGGCCCGCCCCCACCTTCCCGGGGGCGGTTAGGTTGGTGCAGAAGGTGAGTCGTTCCAGGGTCTCCCGCCCCGCCCCACGGGGTCAGCGGGAGGGCTGGCCTGCCTTCGGGCCCAGTGATGGCCGAGATAGGCCTGGCTCTGGGGGCGTGTGTGGGAGCGGGGGAGTCAGGGGGCGGCGACCAGGCCCCAGGGCGCGGTCACAAGGGAGCTGGAGTCGTGGCTTATCAGTCTCATCTGCCCCCGCCACGCTCCACCTCCCCGCACCCCGACCGCTCCGGCCCACCGGCCCCAGAGGGGAAAGGGTGGAAATGGGCTCTCCCGGACTTCATTCATTTCTGCAGTTAATTGACCACTAAAGCACTTCCCGCCCGCCCCACCTCCACAGCAGCGGCAATCAGGAGGGAAAGCCTATAAGGATAATAGCTTACGCTTGCTGACGGCCGGCGCTGTTCTTACGGCTCCGCTTGTATTAACTTGTCTCATCTTTACAACTCCTTGAGGAAAGGAGATATTATTATCTATGTCCATTTTACAGATGAAGAAACTGAGACGCAGAGAGGTTAAGAAACTTGCCCAAGGCCACACAGTTATGAGTGAAGACTTGGGTTTTGAACCTGGCGGGATTTGGTTCCATTCTTAAGACTGGGCTCCACCAGTGGGGGAGGAGGTCTGGGCCTCTCCTGCAGGGTTTGGGTTTTGTTTTGTTTTGTTTCCTATTTGGGAGCCTGCCTGTAATGCCTTTCCGTTCAGGAGCCCCCTAAAGGAGGGGGTGGGCTTGGGGAAAATTCAGTCCTGGTTTAGAGACAAACCTCCCGCTGGCGCTTGGATTAGTAGGGAAGGCAGCCGGCAGTGCCACCCTGTGGTCATGCCCGCGAAGGGCGTCTCTTCCCAGTTCCCTGGACCCGGGAGCCCCATCCGTTTAGGCAGTGTTTTCCAAGCTGCCCTTTGGAACCCAATAATGTTCATGAACTCTATTTAGAGGATCACAACCAGTATTTTTAAAGGGAAAATTAGAAAAGAATAGGAAGCACTAGGGTGCATGATATGTGCTAATTGCAAACATCGTTTTGTGGCGCTTCTGTTTTGAATATACACACACGTGTGCACTGGGATTTGCTGAAAACCTATTTCTCACTATGACGTGAGGCCAAAACGAGTGAAAAATACTGATTCAAGAATCTAGACTCCCTGCGGTTAAGAATCTATTTTCTTCCATTTATCACGACTCCTACACCCTCCTCTGTGCCATTTTTTAAAAATTAGCTATTCCTTTTTTCTAACAGTTTTCCTCCCTATATTTTTTGTTTTAATTATAGAAGTGACATAAGAACACGTTCTGGTTGTAAGAGTCGAGCACTGCAGGAGTGGGGAGAGTAAAAGAACACCCACCTTCCCCTCACTGTGCCCCAGGCACAGAGTCGCCCCCACGAACAGGTCCGTGTGTGTCCTGGCCTTCTTCCCCCAGGTGGACAGGTGTATGCCTACATGAGCCTGTTGTGTTTACTTATATTAAATTAACTTGTATGTACTAGTGTCTGCACTTTTTTTTCATTTACAATATCTTAGCGATCTTTTCCTGTCCATACTTGTAAGTTTATCTCATTTCTTTTAAGTGTTGAGTGATATTCCACAGTATGAATGACCCGGCACATCCTTAGCCTCTCCCCTGGAGGGCCCTTACTCGATTGTCTGCTGCCCTTCCTGGGAGCCTCAGCCTCCCTTTTCTGAACCCCTCTCCTCCCCTCCTCTCTCCAGTGCCCTTGCCTCCCTCATCCTAGCCTAGAAACATCAGGGGCACCCCTCCCACCCCCCAGCCTCCCGGCTCCTCCCACTAGCCTCTCTCCCTCTGGCTGGCAGCAGCCACGGCCTGGCATGAGGGAGCCTGCAGGACTGGAAGACATTTGCTGAGGATGCTTAGCAACACTCTGAGTTAATTATTTAATTGGGTGAAACATCCATTAGGGAGGATTCTCACTTTCCAGACAGCCTGTGAGTAAACATGTCGAGAAGACAAGAGTGAGGTGTTGGCGAAAGCTGCCATTCACCCCGGCTCCTCCCCCGCCCCCCACTCCCCAGCTGGGGAAGGGGACCCTGAAGGACTCTGCCCAGATGTTTCTGTTGGCTGGGCCAGGACAGGCTGGCCAGCAGGCCTCAGAGACAGGCTGTGTCCGTGAGGAGGGAAGCAATGGCTCAGGGCCCACGGCTCCACTCCCAGCCTGGGTGAGGGACAACGGGACAGCTGGGGAAACCCACTCACACCAGGGAGCTCGCCACAGGGGGCATTTAATTGGAGAACTCAGTTGTCTTGGAAGAGCTCAAAACAGGGAAGGTGAAACAACTCGAAGATGAACAGTTGCAGGAAGCACCACCACTCCTGGAGCTCCAGAGACACAGGGAGGAGAGGGTGTCCACCACAGCGCCTGGCAGAAGCTGGCTGTACAGAATAGATGCCACAGAAAACAGAGAAAGAAAGAGGATGAGAAATACTCTGGCCTTTCCCTCCTCCCAGCCTCCAGTCTTCCACCAGCCTTGCATTGGTTGAACCCAGCATGAAACCAGTGGACAGGGCGGCCTGGGAAACGTAATTTGCAGGGGTCAGCTCCCTGCATGCAGGACAGGGAAGGGGAAGGGCAGGAAATGAATGGAAGTGCAAACAGGCAATGACCAGCATGTGAGCTGGGCAGCTCAGAGGCCAGGCTGGTGCAGGGTCCGCTGGTGTGAAGGGCGAGGCTTTCTTTGGGACAGGGAGACCTGTGTTGGGTGCTGTGCAGGAGAAAAAGGCCTGGTTTGCACCTATGCCTGTCATTTTTCTGAGTGGAAACCCCTCTGGGGATTTTTGTGTGTGTGAGGAAGACTGGCCCTGAGCTAACACCTGTGCCCATCTTCCTCTATTTCATATGTGGGATGCTGCCACAGCATGGCTTGACTAGTGCTGTAGATCTGTGTTGGGGATCCAAACCCACAAACCCTGGGCTGCCAAAGCAGACCGTGTGAACTTAACCACAACACCACTAGGCTGGCCCCCTTCTGGGCATTTTAACCAAGGAGAAATTTAATACAGATAATTAAGTGCTTTCAGAATTGCTGGAAGAACCAGAATAGTGGGTCCTAACCTGAATATCCAGGACTGATTTCCAGAAGAATCTGAACTGACCCCAGTGGCACTACAATCTCCGAGACCATCCCTTGAACTATGGGTTAGAAACCATATAGCTGCAATACAGAGATCAAGAAAACAGAATAAAGCCACTACTGACATTGTCACCACTGTCTTTGCCTCTTGACACCCAGAAGCTAGAGAATAGACCATGGAAAGCTGCTACAGAAAAAAAAATCAAGTTTCTACATTCTTGCTGACCATTAGAAACAACCTCGGGCAAGAAACAGCCTCGGCCTCACGTCTGCCTTCCAAATTTCACTTCCAGAACCCTAGCTGCAAGGGAGCCTGGAAAATGCCGTTTTTAGTTTTCCACCCTCTCCAGACAAAAGGAGGGTGGCATGGGAGGTTGAGGGAGTCCCTCTTCTGTGTCCACCACACCACTCGTGGGAAAGTCATGTGGAGGAAACAGTGCAAGACCGTGGGCCACTCTGTGTGATGGAGATTTCAAATGGCACAGAAGTTCTGAGAGGGTGGCTCACCCTGCCGCCTCCCGGAGTGGTGAGCTAATGTGTGTGCACATTCACAAGGGCCAGCCCCTTGCATCAGCTCATTCCGTGCTCCCAATTACCTCAGGAGACAGGTCCTGGTATATCCCCATTTACTGACAGGGAAACTGACGCTCAGGAGGTGAAATAACCTGCCCAAGAGCATACAACAGTGAAGGGCAGAGCTGGGCATGGACCAGGTTCTGCTTGGCTGGGGGTGAAGAGAGGGACCGACACAAAGCGGATGGGAGGAGAGGGAGGCTGAAGGAAGGCCCTCCAGGTGAGGAGCAGCATGAGCAGAGGCCCTGAGGGGCTTGAGCATGCTGAACGTGGACGGCAGTGAGCAGGAGGTCTGGTGGGGAATGGGCACCATGAGAAGGTGGGCAGAGAAGGGGTGAGGCCATGCTTGGATGGAGACTTCCTGCTGCCTCCATCACGAGGGCACTCAGTAAGGGTGGAGGGAAGGGGAGCTGCAGGGCAGGACCACACAAGGAAAGGGGCAGGAACCAGGAGGCACCACTGGTGAGGGAAAGAGCAGGGCCGAGGCCAGAGGAGGCAGGTGAGGCTCAGGTGAGCGCCAGAACATGTGGGGACCCTCGCCCAGGTGGGAACTGTTCTCTCCATCACCAAGAAAGCATCATTTCTGGGCTGGAGAGCAGGCACTGCCAAGGGGTGCTGACGACTCTTCAGGAGCTGGAGGTCCTGCCTCATTCCTCCTCTAGAAAGCCTTCTTGGCTTACCTCCACTTGGCACTCCTAGAGCCAGGGCCAGCCGCATCGTGTGTGGCCTGCACTGTTGCCCAGGCCCCATGCTCAGAAGGCCCCATGCTTAGTTTAGTGCTCTGCCATCACCATCTTGAAATCCTCAATAATTTTTTAACAAGAGGCCCTGCATTTTATTTTGTACTGGGCCCCACAAATTATGAAGTTAGTCCTGCCTGGAACAAAGAATAATTTCAGAAAGGTTTCCATAACTCCTGGGGACAGGGAGGTGGGTGGGAGGGCTCCCCACGGACCTTTCAGGGAGGGCGGGTTGAAGGCCTTGAAAGGCATTCCTCCTGTTGTTTTGGATTTCATGTCCACCCCTGATTCCTGTACCTCACACACACCAGGCATATTCCTCTATAGACTTGTGTGACTTTCCCATATCCTGTACCCAGCCCTGCTCGAAGCTCTGAGAAGCAGGGCCTGTGTCATCTATCTGTTTAGTGCATCAGTCCCCACCTTCTTGGACTCCACAAAGGGCCATGCACACAGTGGGTGCACCCTGTGGCTGGCTGAGCTGATCAGAAGGCCAGGCTGGGAGGCGGGGTGGCAGACTGACCATCTCCAGCAGTCCACTTCTGCAGCCTGGGCAGGAGTGGAGGGGGAGAAGGGAAGGAGACGTGTGTGTGTGTGTGTGTGTGTGTGTGTGTGTGTATGGGTAACAGAGGGAGGGAGGGGGGCGCATAAAACAGGGGGGCGCATAAAACAGAAACAAATAAAGAGTTCAAATGTGAAACGATTAAAAAAATAAATCGAACGGAGTGAGATAAGGCAGTGAAGCCTCTGCTCCCTAGTTAACATTCATTGGATTGAATAATCAGCCTTCATTATCTCAAATTGTCTGCATATTTGCCCTCAAAATGCTAATTTACAGTTGGCTGGGAGCAGTCTCGGCCTATTTTGACTAAAATATTATTTCACTTTATTGAGCATTGTTCTTAGCTGTCGGGCATCTTGGTTTGCAAGGAACGGAGGGGAAGAAATAGAGGGAGAGAAGAAACATTTTCTATCAAAGCTCTGCCCGCTCAAGTCTGATTATGGGCTCCCTGTTTTGCGTAGAAATGGCATTTCTAAGCCTCCAAGTAAAATTAGAGTCTTTATCATTTTCTTTTAGGGGATAGACAGTTTATCATTAATCTCAGAGAGGGAAATAGGAGAAATAATTTTTTTTGTTTTACTGAAGGGGTGAAAAATCTTGCTCATCGCTTCCCCCTCCCTCCTCAGTGCCGCAGCCAGCTCCACCTCCTCCACTCTCTCCACGACCTCCAAAGGCCTGGAATTCTCTGCCTCTTGCCTTCTCTGTCCTCCAGGTCCCAGGGACCGAAAAAATGGTCATAGGCTACTCACATTAGCTCTGGAGTTTGGCTGGAGTTTCCCAGAATCTCAGCCCTGGAAGTCTAGAGATGTGGGCTCCAAATTTAATTCTAGCATTGAGTTAGAAGGACACAGCCCTCCTTGGAGCTAAAAGCCCACCATCGTCCTTTCACTTCTTTGTTCACGTTTGAGCTCAGTGTTCCAGACAGCAAGGCGTGGGCCCTGGGCTGGGTTTTCAGTCCGGGGATGGGCTGCCCTGAGCCATCCACTCTCTCCACCACCCCCATCCCAGCTGCCCTTGGGAAGGAGGACAGGAGTTAGTGTTAACCATCTTCTGGATCAGCCCTAGGCCGGCCAGTTCTGTCTGTGGTTAGCGTCACAGGGAAAAGAACCCAACCTTAAACTCATTTTAGTCTAACCCCCTGAATCAAATGACAGAACTGAGGCCAGAAAGTAGTAGTCGGAGGTTACAGGTCTAGTTAGTGGCTCATCTTGGTGGCTCCTGTGCTGTTTGGGAGGCTTCTCTTCTCTCTCAGACTCCTTTCTGAATGCCCTTTCTCATCAGCCCTCCTTCTACTTTTTTGTTTTCTTTTCCCAGTCATATCTCTTCCATGGGCAATGAGTGGCCATTCTAGCACTCTGTGGAGTAGGAAGTTTCTGGATTGCTGGTGCCTTCTGCCCTGCCTTTGCTATGAAGGCCAGCCCAGGACTCAGGAGACAGTATACCCAGCCAACAGGCCTCCAGCTATCTTGCTCCAAAGCCCTCGCCTCCCCAGCCAGCCAGGCCTTCCCTCTCACCCAAAGCCTGAGCATAACACCTTCTTCTCCACCCCTCAGAAGCAGAAGTCACAGGTTCCCAGGCAAAGGTCCAGGGTCACCATGTACAGCTGGGCAGGAGGAACATTGCCCAAGGGCACCTGGCCAAGTGGGTAATGGGGCTGAGATCCAGCTCCTGCTTCCTTCACTGAGTCCTGTGCTCTGGCATGGAGGTGTCTCTGTCCGGAAGAATGCCCAGCGGCCCTCCAGACCTGGCTCACTTCTCTACCCTACCTGCCCAACCACCTGAGCTCAGCCTTCTCCCAGGGCTCCTCTCCTGAATCATCCTGAGCCTGAATGTGTTGCCTGGATTGAGACGCAGACTTGACAAGTCCACTCCCCTCCCCTGCCTGGGATCTGTGTGGTGGAGGGGGCCTGGCCGTTTGTATTTAACAGGATTTGAGGCCTCCAGGCACTGGCCTCTGTCCACTTACTGCAGCCAGCACTTGTCCCTGCCTGGGTCTCCATGCCTTGGTCACAGCAGTTACTGCCGTTCCTCAGCTTCCTGACCGCCTGAGGCAATGGACTTCCCAGACCCTCGGTTCATGCCTCCCTAGCCAGTCAAGGCCTAGGGGCAGCAGCCTCTGGCCAGCACAGGGTCACTGGTAGGGGGATATCATCTGGCATTTTACACAGAGGCTTCCAGAAGGCAGCATCATGATACAGCCTGCAGGCACCCCAGCCACCTACATGCACACAGAGCAGACATTACACACATACACGCCAGCCAGCACTGCAGACATACCCCACAGACACCACTGACCTCACCCTTTCCAAACACTACCAATACACAGACACAACCTAAGAGGTACTACACACACCCCCACACTCAGGAGACACACATACCCAGCAAATACCCCCCACCAACCTATGCTCATATCCAACAGAATCCATACACACCCTCAGCTGACACCACACACACACACCTCCCCAGGCACACACACATCCATACACAGCAGACACCACACACACACACAGACACACACACCCAACAGATATCACACACACTCCCGCCCACTTGCCTGTGCACCGTCACATTCATTGGAGTCGGTGGCCGTGCACCTGATATAACACGAGAGAGCTGAGAAGCCCCACCAGCCCCCACCCACATGCACGAGCAGAGTACTGCACCTTCATAATTTGCCTGATGCAATTACTAAACTTGAGGCAGAGATCCCAGGGCTTCCAGGACGGAGCACCCTGGCTTCCGCCCAGCTCGGCCACCGCAGAGACAAATGACCTGGATCACCCTCTCCTCAACCGGAAAGAAGGCACTAGGAGGACTTGTCCAAAGTCTTCAGATGGGCCTGAGGCCCCTGGGCGTTCACCATGCAGCACAGATTGAGGGCCACCCTGGGCTGGGTGCTGCAGGGCAGGTAAGGAATTCCAGGCCAGGAGTGGTCCCTGCCCTCAGGGAGTCAGCATCTGGCTGGAGAGAGAAGCAGGGCTTAGTATCAGAGGATGTGAGAACACACACCAGTTGTGTAAATTCATGCTCTGGACGAGGGTCTGAGGAGTAAATGGGGTTCAAGGTAAAGCAAACCAGCCGGGTGGCCACTGCAGCTGGCCACGTCTAGAGGGAAGAAATTCAGACTTGGGGGTGAGGAGGGTGGGAGATACAGGGTCACTTATTCACGCATCAGTTATCTATTCAGCACTCCCTGCCTACCTAGGTACTGCTCTTGGCAGTGACTTCCAGGGATGAGGTCCCTGCCTCGTGCAGCTTCTGTCTCAGTGGGGAGACAGTCAGCACCAACCAAATGAATAGAGAAGATGATGTCAAGGCGGTGTCAGGCTATGAGGCAAATCAGCAGGCAAATGGCCAGGGCCCCGGGCTGCGTTAGGCCAGGCGAGGGCGCACAGAGAACAATGGCAGCACGCACGAGCCCAGGATGAGGCCAGTGCTCTTGCCTCTCAGGTGCCGCCCCTGCCGTCGGACAACTTGAGAGGGAGCATCTCCTTCCATCCGCACCCGTGGGGTGCCTCACTTGCCTCACCCTAGTCCCAGCCCTGTTCAAGAGTGTGAAGCAGGAGGTTCTAGTTTGCTATGCAGTCCTCTCAGCCTGATTTCTCTCCTACATACATCTCTGCTTTTGTGTTCCATTTCAGTAGACCTCACTTACCCCGGCCCAGCCTCTGCCCTGAGCCGTACCTTTCCTTCCCTGGGCCTCAGGGTGTCAGAGGAGGCCCCTGTTCCCTGGGCCGGTGAAGGCCACAGCACCAAGTCTTGTCCCTGCACAGAGAAGCAAGCTTTGTTTGAACTGTGGGCCTAGGCCCCGGGAGGTCGCTCAGAAGGCCAAGGCTCAGGTTTCCTGGCCTGGGGTAGCATGCTGTGGGCTTGGATAGGAGACTGAGAAGTGAGAGGAAGAAACAAACTCACCCCAGCTGGGAACAGTCTTGTCCCTATGAAGCCATCACTCAGGCCCTGGTGGGTTTGCCCCCCAAAGCTTCCATAGCACCCCGTTTCTGTCTTCCTCTGCACTGACCTCTCTCATTAAGGACTTGCAGAACAGGCCCCGGTCTCTTTCCCAGCTTGGAGGGCTTGGCACTCTGTACCCCACCTCCACCCCCATGTTCAGTGAATGAATGACAGAGTGAGGTCGCTGTGAGGCCCAGGCCCCTCTGGACTGACCCCAGGAAGCTGGCCCTGGCCACTGCAAAAGCACTGGGGCCTTGAGCGTGGTCTGGGGCACAGAGGGACCTCCCAAACCCCAGCTCCACAGTGGGCTTTCAGGGTGTCAAGCCCAGCCAGGCCTCTGCGAGTCCTCTGCACCTCCTCCCTCACCCCGCTTAGGACAGTGTGGTCTGGGCGTCTCACCTCCCTGAGCCTGGGGTGTGCCTGGGCAAGTTTGCGCCACCGCCCCCCCCCCCCCCCCCCCCCCCCCCCCCGCCATCTTTCCCCTGGCATAATCTCCACCTCCAATTCCGGATGGACCTTGGGTGGAGAGGGGCGCGGGGGACCAGGGACAGGGACGAGGAGAGGAGCTGGGGGGAGGGTGCCGGACTGCCTCCTAGGCCCAAGGTTGGGGGTGGGGCGCCCCTCCCTTGGCTGCGCTGAGCCGGCTGCTCCGGCGCTAATCGCTGGGCCGCAGCCGGCGGGAGGGGACGGGCCGGAGGATTAGGGGCGGAGAAGGGCAATTACAGCCGATAGGCCGGGCTCCGGCTCAAATGCCACATTTCGGATGCAGCGCCGCGCTCGGCCTGTTTGCTCGGGGAGCCGGGGCCCCAGGGCAGGAAGCCAACTCGCAAGTGTATCGGAGATTAGGGCGCTCGGCGGCAGGGGCCGGCGCTGGGCAAACACGCGGCGGCCGCCTCAATCCCCCGGCCTCGATTCTGCCCGCGGCTGCGCCGGCCGGGCCTAGACTCGGCGGCGTGCGGGCTGTGGCGCGGGGGCCCAGACCCCGCCCCGCCAGGGGGCCTCCGCGCCCGCCCCGGGGGACGCTGGGCTGCCCGGTCGCCAGCCGGCAAGGGCGTGGGGGTGGGCGGGTGGGGCGCTGAGCTCGCCGAGCTGGGCAGCTCCGAGGAGGCAGGCACCGGGTGAAGGAGCAATGGATTTTTTTTTTTCCCTTCCTTCTAATGTTATGAATTTTGCACCTTTTCCTTAATGAGCTTACACGTGGAGGACTAACTCCCGTAAAAATTGGGTTGGTACAAAAGATCATGGTGGGAGAATGAGGGAAAGAAAGAGGGCACGGGAGAGAGAGCAGGACCGGAGTGGAGTCGGGAGGACAAGGAAAGGGCGCAGGGAGGGGAGGAGGGAGTGCGAGTGGAGGAAACCTGCGTCTCCTTTAGTCCCTTCGACCCTCCTCGACCCGCCCCCCAGGCCTGGTTCCAACCCTCCCCTCTCCCCGCACCCCTAGTTCTCCGTCTGCCCCGTGGGACGAGCGGAAGGAGCTCCCGGTTGGGGAAGGGGAAGGAAAAAGAGCCCAAAATGGAGGTGTAAAGACTGCAGAGTGCGGGACCCTCGCCCGGGCGCGCACCCCGCGGCTCCCAGCCTGGCAGCAGAGCCAGCGGTCCGAGGGCGGAGCAGCCCCGGACCAGCGCGGCAGCGCGTGGCGCGCCTGGCGTCCAGGGTGATGCGGGATCGGTGAGCCGAGGAGTCGAAAGAAAGATTTCTTAGACTCTCAAGATCTGGCAGTAGTGCTCTTTTATTTAGAGAATAGTGTGGAATAGCATGGCGACAGGACCCATGGGCAGTCAGAGCTTCTGCTGCCGCCGCTTCTGCTGCTCCCGCTGGCATGGGGACAGGGCCCATGGGCAGGCAGAGCAGCTGCTGCTGCCCCCGCTGGCATGAGGACAGGACCCATGGGCAGGCAGAGCTGGTGCGTGGGGACAGGACCCACGGGCGGTCAGAGCTCCTGCTGCTGCCCCGAGTTGAGGGTTAGAGCTAATTTTATAAGGCATGGGTACGTGACTTATTTTTACTGGAGAAAAGAAAAGATGATGTAAAAAGTCATTAAATGATTTCAGTGCAGATGGGGTCTGGTACTTGTGCGGTCATATAACTTTAGATACGAATCTGGCCATATAGATCGGCATGCAGGTGAGGATGCCCCGGGCTTCTCTCCCTGGGGCAGTCCTAATTCATACCATAAAAAAGTCCACTGGGTCATATAGTTTGGCATGTAGGCCAGGTCACCTTGGGCTTCTCTAGCTGGGGCAGCCTTAATCCACATCACAGGGGATCGTGCTGCTGGGCGCTGACCACTGCCCTAGGTCTGAGTCCTCGGCTGCTTGGGGGAAGCGAACCTTCGACGGGCTTCCAGCAGCCCCAGGAGACGTGTCCAGAGTCTTGAGCCAGATCTCCTAGGGCCTCAGACGTCAGAAGGGCAGTCCAGGGCTTCCTAACAAACTCCTCTCCTGGGCGCTGTAAACACCCCCACATGGGCATCTGCCAGGGCCTCAGCGAGAGCTTCTCCTGCCCCGCCCGGCCCTGCCGCCCCAGTTCACCCTCAATCCGTGCTCCTTCCTGTTCCCCGAGCAGACTGATCATTCCTGCGAACAGGCCTTTGCTCAGGCTTCTCACAGGCTTCTTTCCGACCCGCCAACGCAGAGTTGACCTCCAACCTCTTCCTCCAGGAAGCCCTTCAGAGCTTCTCCAGCTCAGAGGCTCTTTGAATCAATTTAGCGGCTGGTTCTGTCTAGGATTCCTCTGTGGGGGGCCTTAGCCTTGTCTCTTCTCCTTCAAACACAGGCTACATGTTCTGCTGCAGCTGGGAGCGCTGGCCAGGGATGGGATTTCCCCCACCTCCAGACAGACACTGGAGCTTGAAAGAGCAGTGGGCTGGTCCCTGAGGCACCGTGCCCACTTGGGCCCCTCTCCCTCAGGAGTAACACAGTTTCCCTTCCAGGGACCCTCACTCCTGCCTCATTCCAACCACTTGCTACTCTGTCCCTCTCCCCATCCCCTTGGAAGATAAGACCACTTTGTAATCACCCCTCTTCTTGGAGCGTTATGAAGTCCTTTCTCATGCCATTGACATTTCTGATCTCAACAAACAAGCCCCCTTGCCTGATCTTTGCTCTCCCTTCCTCTTCAGCCTCCCTTAAGTTCCTTAGTGAGCTGCTGGGACGTCCAGAAGTGACCAAGTCAGGCAACCATCAGTTTCAAGAGTTGGGGGGGTTCAGCCCTCACCTCAAACTTGCCCTTGTGGTGGGTGGACATACAGGCCAGGCAATGCAACCTGTGGAGGGCAGTGCAGCAACATCAGCCAACATTTCAAATGAGCCTCTCTCAGCCCAGCAATTGCATATTTAAGAATCTCTCCTAGGGGCTGGCCACTGGTGCAGCTGTTAAGTTCCCACGTTCTGCTTTGGTGGCCCGGGGTTCGCTGGTCTGATTCCCCGGTGCAGACATGACACCACTTGGCAAGCCATGCTGTGGTAGGCGTCCCACATATAAAGTAGAGGAAGATGGGCATGGAGGTTAGCTCAGGGCCAGTCTTCCTCAGCAAAAAGAGGAGGATTAGCAGCAGATGTTGGCTCAGGGCTAATTTGCCTCAAAAAAAAAAAAAAAGAAAAGAAAAGAAAGAAAGAAAATAATCTCTCCTAAAGATACTTGCAGGGACCACAGTACCTGCAGGATACTTGTCATGAGGGGAAATGGAAAACCATCTCAAGGCTCCTCTGTGGTGGGCTGGCTCAGTGAAGTATGTCAGCATGCTCTACAACCATTTATTAAAAATGAGGCGGAGCTATATATACTGACAATGGTGTCCAACATTTATTAAGTGAGAAATAAAGCAGTTAAAGAGCAATGTTATAGTTTGTTTCAATGATTTTTGTAAAAGTTATAATGTCACATGTATATGTTAGTGTACGTATGGAATAGAAAATACTGTTCACGGTGGCTATTTTGTTAGAGGATTATGGGAGGGCTTTCATTTTCTTAATAGTAATTTCGGTATTTTTTGTGCAACATGTCTATATTAGTTTGGAAGTCAGAAAAGAACTAATTCTGCCAGGACAGGAGGGCGTTGCTCCGCAGCACATTTGAGGCTGGCAAGCTTGTGGTCTGGGAGCAGGAAGATGGGTCCCCCCTACACACACTGCCACCTTTCAGCTATGACTGCGTAGTAGGAGGGTCGCTTTCCACACCCTCTCCCACCTCCCACCAGGGTCGGGAGGAGAACCACACGAAAAATGCGATCTTTTACGTTTTGCCATTTAGGGATCTCCTGCAATTGACTCTACACTACACTCTTCCTTCTGGGAGGGGGCGGTGCTTGTTTCTCCCCTGAGGTTAGGGGGATTGACTCCACCAGCCCGGGTCTTCGGCATCCGAAACAGCGTCCCTCCTTCCCGCTCCCCACCCGTGCTCTAGCTCTACCGCCCTCGGGACACTGCGCCCCGCCCCACCTCCCCGACTCGGGCTTCTCTTCCCGGAGCTTCTGACGGGTCTGCAGACCAAACGGATCCCAACTCAGGCTTCTGTGTAAGCGGCCTCTCCCCCCTCGCACTGCCGCCTCCCGCGCCCTCGCCTGGGCTGCTGAGACGCTGGGGTCGTGTCGCCGCGGGCGGCGGAGGCGCCCAGCGCCCGGGTCACACGGTCTGCGCGCGCCCCCTGCTGCCCACAGCGGGAGAAGACACTCTCCAGCGGCCGGCCCTCCATCCCTCTGTCCCGGGCGCCCGCCACCACTCGCAGCGCAGTGCCTGCTCCTGACCTCGCTGGGACAACGCCCAGGTGCGAGATGCACTTAAAAAGCAAAACGGTGCCTCCACGAAGGGGCTCAGCAACCCCTGAGGCTATCATTCAAGTTCACAGGGGGTCTAAGTGACTTTCCTGCTGTCATGTCACACAGCAAGTTAGATACAGGGCAAGACCAGAGCCTAGGTTTCCCGACGGCAAACTACCAACCACTGACAGAACGGAGGGCTTAGACTCTCCAGGGCACTGCACCGGAGCTCTGAGGAGACTGAGAAAACGGAGTCCTGCCTTCCAGGAACCTAGAGCCCCGGAGCAGGCCTGGGCCTGATTCTGTGTCCTGCCAGCTGCCGACAGGCCGGTGGCCAGCACTGTGAGTCCGCCTGTTCTGTGGCTGAGCAGAGCCTACCCAGGCAGTGAGCACTGGCAGGGTCCTCCCGAGCACCAAGTCCAGGGGTGTTCCCAGCCAACAGAGAAGCACCCCCTGCCCCTGGGCTGAGGCCCTGAGATCCCTGGGCAAGAAGGGACAAGGCAAGCTCAGGGCCAGAGGAGCCTGGGGGGAGGAAAGCCTGCCCCTCCCTTTTATGTACTAGCTGTGTCACCCCGAGAAGGGGCTTGCCCTCCTTCTGAGCCTGTGTTCCTTCGTTGTAGAGAAGTATTGGTGATTCTTCACAGATTGTGATGAGGATTCACTGCTGCAATTTGGTCATATCCAGCACATAGCAGATGCTCCATAAATGGTGCTTCCGGCAGCTCTTAGATCCCTGAGGGATCTGCAGTCGGTCCCCAGCACTGCCCCAGTGTGGCCATTAGCCCAGAGCAGCAGATGCTGTCCTTTGCAGGATTGTCCGAATACCCAAAGACTGGACACAACCCAAATGTCCATTAACAGTATAATGGATAAATAAATTGTAGCATATTTGTCTTGGAATGCTCTACAGCAATGAAAATTAATAAACTAGGGCTACACATATAAAACTTGCAAACATGGTGCTGAGTCAAAGAGGCAAGCTGAAGAATGGTAAGGACAGCATGGTGCCACATACATTAACTTCAGAAGCATGCAAAACACTTGCATATGCTACATGTTGTTTATGGATAAGTAACTATGGAGTAATTGTATGAGGCCATGATGGGCATGATAACACCAAAGTCAAACAGCAGTTAACTCCAGCCGACAGGGTTGGAGAGGGATTTGAAGGGGCTGTGTATGTGTTGCAATGTGCTTTTGTTTTTGTAATTGAGTTCATAATAGTTTTCATCATCGTGAAATTTCAGTTGTACATATTTCTTGTCCGTCACCACATAAGTGTTCCCCTTCACCCCCTGCGCCCTCCCCCCACCCTTCTTCCCCTTGTGACCACTGAACTATTCTCTTTGTCCATGTGTTTCTTTATATTCCACATATGAGTCAAATCATCTTCTCAGTCTGGCTCATTTCACTTCGCAAAATTCTCTCCAGGTCCATCCATGTTGTTGCAAATGGGATGATTTTGTCTTCTTTTGTGGCTGAGTAGTACTCCATCGTATATATATACCACCTCTTCTTTATCCAATCATCAATTGATAGGCACTTGGATTGTTTCCATAGCTTGGCTATTGTGAATAGTGCTGTGACGAACGTAGGGGTACATACATTACTTTGGATTGTTGATTTCAAATTGTTTGGGTAGATACCCAGTAGTGGGACAGCTGGGTCATATGGTAGTTCTATTTTTAGTTTTTTGAGGAATCTCCATACTATTTTTCATAGTGGCTGCACCAGTTTGCATTCCCACCAGCAGTGTATGAGGGTTCCCTTTTCTCCACACCCTCTCCAGCATTTGTTATTTTTAGTCTTAGTGATTATAGCCATTTTAACAGGTGTAAGGTGATATCTTAGCATAGTTTTGATTTGCATTTCCCTGATGATTAGTGATGTTGAACATCTTTTTATGTGTTTATTGGCCATCTGTATATCTTCTTTGGAAAAATGTCTGTTCATATCCTCTGCCCATTTTTTGATTAGGCTGTTTGTTTTTTTGTTGCTCAGTTGTGTGCATTCCTTATATATTATGAAGATTAACCCCTTGTCGGATATACGATTTGCAAATATTTTCTCCCAGTTGGTGGGTTGTCTTTTTGTTTTGATCCTACTTTCTTTTGCCTTGCAGAAGCTCTTTAGTTTGATGAAGTCCCACTTGTTTATTTTTTCTGTTTCCATTGTTGGAGAAGATATGGTGTTCGAAAAGATGGTTTTAAGTTTGATGTCAAAGAGTGTACTACCTATATTATCTTCCAGGAGTTTTATGGTTTCTGGATTTATCTTCAAGTCTTTGATCCATTTTGAGTTTGTTTTTGTGTTTGGCGTGAGATAATGGTCTACTTTCATTCTTTTGCATGTGGCTGTCCGATTTTCCCAACACCATTTATTGAAGAGACTATCTTTTCTCTATTGTATGTTCTTGGCATCTTCATTGAAGATTAGCTGTCCATAGATGTGCTGTTTTATTTCTGGGCTTTCAGTTCTGTTCCGTTGATCTGTGTGCCTGTTTTTGTACCAGTACCATGGCTGTTTTGATCACTATGGCTTTGTAGTACGAAGTCAGGGATTTTGATGCCTCCAGCTTTGTTCTCTTTTCTCAGGATTGCGTTAGCAGTTCGGAGTCTTTGGTTGCCCTATATGAATTTTAGGATTCTTTGTTCTATTTCTGTGAAGAATGTCATTGGGATTCTGATTGGGATTGCATTGAATCTGTAGATTGCTTTGGGCAGTATGGACATTTTAAGGATGTTTGTTCTTCCAATCCATGTGCATGGAATCTCTTTCCATCTCTTTATGTCATTATCTATTTCTTTCAATAATGTCTTATAGTTTTCATTGTGTTTTTGTTGTGATTGTAAATGGAGTTGTATTCTTGAGTTCTCTTTCTGTAAGTTTGTTATTAGAGTATAGAAATGCAGCTGATTTTTGTGGGTTGATTTTGTACCCTACAACTTTACTGTAGTCAATTATTTCTAATAGTTTTCTGATGGATTCTTTAGGGTTTTCTATATATAAGACCATGTCATCTGCAAACAGCGAGAGTTTCTCTTCTTCACTCCCTATTTGGATTCCTTTTATTCCTTTCTCTTGCCTAATTGCTCTGGCCAAAACCTCCAGTACTATGTTGAATAAGAGTGACAATAGTGGGCATCTGTCTTGTTCCTGTTCTCAGAGGGCTGGCATTCAGTTTTTCCCCATTGAATATGATGTTGGCTATGGGTTTGTCATAAATGGCCTTTATTATGTTGAGGTAATTTCCTTCGATCTCCATTTTGTTAAGAATTTTTATCATAAATGGCCATTGGATCTTGTCAAATGCTTTCTCTGCATCTATTGAGATGATCAGGTGGTTTTTATTCCTCATTTTGTTGATGTGGTGTATCACATTGACTGATTTGCAGATATTGAACCATCCCTGTGTCCCTGGTATAAATCCCACTTGATCATGATGTATGACTTTTGATATATTGCTGTATTCAGGTTGCCAATATTTTGTTGAGGATTTTTGCATCTATGTTCATCAGCAATATCGGCCTGTAGTTTTCCCTTTTTGTGTTGTTCTTGTTAGGCTTTGTTATCAGAGTGATGTTAGCCTCATAGAATGTGTTAGGAAGCATTCCATCTTCCCTAATTTTTTGGAATAGCTTGAGAAGGATAGGTATTAAATCCTCTCTGAAAGTTTGGTAGAATTCTCCAGGGAAGCTGTCTGGTCCTGGGCTTTTATTCTTTGGGATGCTTTTGATTACTGTTTCAATCTCTTTACTTGTGACTGGTCTATTCAGATTATCTATTTCTTCTTGATTCAGCTTTGAGAAGAATCTAAGAATTTATCCATTTCCTCTAGATTGTCCATTTTGTTGGCATATAGTTTTTCATAGTATTCTCTTATAATCCATTGTACTTTTGTGGTAACCATTGTTATTTCTCCTCTTTCATTTCCAATTTTATCTGAGCTTTCTCTCTTTTTTTCTTTGTAACTCTGGCTAGGGGTTTGTCAATTTTATCTTAAAGAACCAGCTCTTTGTTTCATTGATCCTTTCTACTGCCTTTTTTGTTTCAATAGCACTTATTGATGCCCCGATTTTTATTATTTCTCTCCTTCTCTTGACTTTGGACTTTGTTTGTTCTTCTTTTTCTTATTCAGTTAGGTGTAGTTTGAGAATGCCCATTTGGTAATTTTCTTGTTTGTTAAGATGAGCCTGTATTGCAATGAATTTCCCTCTTAATATGGCTTTTGCTGCATCCTATATGACTTGGTATGGTATGTTATCATTTTCATTTGTCTCCAGATATTTTTTGATTTCTCCTTTAATTTCTTCAATCATCCATTGCTTGTTCAATAGCATGTTGTTTAGTCTCCACATCTTTGTCCCTTTCTCAGCTTTTTTCTTGTAACTAATTTCCAGCTTTATAGCATTGTGATCAGAAAAGACGCTTGCTATTATTTAAACCTTCTTAAATTTACTGAGGCTTGACTTGTTTCCCAACATATGGTCTATCCTTGAGAATGTTCCATGTGCATTTGAGAAGAATGTATATTCTGCTGTTTTTGGATGTAGCGTTCTATATATGTCTATTAAGTCCAACTGGTCTAGCTTTTCATTTAATTCCAGTTTCCTTGTTGATTTTCTCTCTGGATGATCTATCCATTGAGGTGAGTGGAGTGTTGAGGTGCCCTACTATTACTGTGTTATAATTAATATCTTCATTTAGGTTTGTTAATAGTTGCTTTATGTACCTTGATGCTCCTGTGCTGGGTGCATAGACATTTATAAGTGTTATTTCTTCTTGATGGAGTGTCCCTTTGATCATTATATACTGCCCCCTTTGTCTCTCTTTTTTTTTTTTTTTTGAGGAAGATTAGCCCTGAGCTAACATCTGCTGCCAATCCTCCTCTTTTTGCTGAGGAAGACTGGCCCTGAGCTAACATCCATGCCCATCTTCCTCTACTTTATATGTGGGATGCCTACCACAGCATGGCTTGATGAGTGGTGCCATGTCCACACCCAGGATCCGAACCAGCAAACCCCAGGCCGCCCAAAAAGAATGTGCGCACTTAACCGCTGTGCCCCAGGGCTGGCACCTACTTCTCTTATCTTGAAGTCTACTTCATCTGATATAAGTATTGCAACACCTGCTTTCTTTTGTTTGCCATTAGCTTGGAGTATTGTCTTCCATCCCGTCACTCTGAGCATGTGTTTGTCATTGGGGCTGAGATGTGTTTCCTGGAGGCAGCACATTGTTGGGTCTCGTTCTTTAATCCATCTTGCCACTCTGTCTTTTTATTGGAGAATTCAATCTATTTATGTTTTGGGTGATTATTGATATATGGGGCCTTAATGCTGCCATTTTATCACTCGTTTTCCGGTTCTCCTACATTTCCTTTGTTTCTTGTCCTATGTATTTTGGTTTACCAGTTGAATTATGTAGTTTTTGGATTTTTTAAAAGATTTTATTTTTTTTCCTTTTTCTCCCCAAAGCTCCCTGGTACATAGTTGTATATTCTTAGTTGTGGGTCCTTCTAGTTGTTGCATGTGGGATGCTGCCCCAGCATGGCTTGATGAGCAGTGCCATGTCCGTGCCCAGGATTCAAACTGGCAAAACCCTGGGCCACCGCAGTGGAGTGCACAAACTTAACCACTCAGCCATGAGGCTGGCCCTGAATTATGTAGTTTTTTATGATGTGTTTCTGTGTTTTCTCCTTATTTATTATTTGTGTCTCTGTTCTGCTTTTTTGTTTAGCAGTTACCATGAGGCTTGTATTCAAAATCTCATAGATAAGATAGTCCATTTTCTGATGGCTTCTTATTTCTTTAGACTAAACCGATTCAGTACCTTTCCTCTTCCCCTCCTAAGTTGTTTTTCTCACATCTTATTCCATCTTGTGTTGTGAGTTTGTGGTTAAAATGATAAGATTATCTGTTTTTGGTGTTTTCCTTCCCTTTATCTTTAATGCTATACTTGAGTATTTGCTGACCTGTTCTGATTCTGTCCACCTATTTATCTCTTTACTCTGTGCTTTGTAACCCCTTCCTCCCTTTTTTTTTTCAGGTATGCGGGCCTTCTTGAGGATTTCTTGTGGGGGGGGGGGGTGTTGTGGCTATGAACTCCCTTAGCTTTTGTTTGTCTGGGAAAGTTTTTATTTCTCCATCATATCTGAAGGATATTTTCATGGGATAGAGTATTCTTGGCTGAAAGCTTTTGTCCTTCAAAGATTTGAATATGTCATTCTAGTCTCTCCTAGCCTGTAAGGTTTCTGCAGAGAAATTCACCGAAAGCCTGATAGGCATTCCTTTGTAGGTTATTTTCTTCTGCCTTGCTGCCCTTAGTATTCTTTCTTTGTCATTCACTTTTGCCAGTTTCACTACTACATGCCTTGCCATAAGTCTTTTTACATTGACATATTTAGGAGATCTGATAGCTTCTTCCACGTGGATTTCCATCCTCTTCCCTAGGTTTGGGAACTTCTTTGCTATTATTTCTTTAAACAAGATTTCTGCTCCATTCTCCTTCTCTTCTCCTTATTTAATACCTATAATTCTTATGTTGCATTTCCTGATTGAGTCAGATATTTTTTTGGAGACTTTCCTCATTTACTTTTAGTCTTAGTTCTCTCTCCTCCTCTATCCGGAGCATTTCAACATGTCTATCTTCAATTATGCTGATACGCTCCTCTATGATATCCACTCGAGCATTCAGGGAATCTGTATTTTGTTTTATTTCTCCCATTGTGTCTTTCATCTCTAATATTTCTGATTGATTCTTCTTTATAGTTTCAATCTCTTTTGTGAAGTAGCTCCTGAACTTGTTTATTTGTTTCTCTACATTCTCTTTCAACTCATTGCGTTTTCTGATGGTAGTTATTTTGAATTCTTTGTCATTTAGATTACATATTTCTGTGTCCTCAGGACTGATTTCTGGGTACTTATTTTCTCTCTGGTCTGGAGATTTAATATAATGTTTGATATTGCTAGAGGGCATGGCTCTGTTTTTACACATCCTGGTATTATTTGGTCATAGTTACAGCCTATTGCCACTGGGTGGGGGTCAAGAGCCCTGTATTCTGAGCCCTCTGCCTTCTGCAGAGATCTCAGGTGCTGGCGCTAGCACTGGGTGGGTGAGGGGGAGGGGCATCTTCTCCTGCATGCTCTGGGGGCTTTCTCACTCTGCTCTCGCTATCTGCTCTCGCTATCTGCTCTCCTGGGTGTTGGCTTGATGAGGTCACCCCTCCACGAAAGCTTTCACCCTGGTAGAGGTCTTCCCTCTAAGCTGCAAGGGCCCTCAGGAGTCCTTGATGTTCCCATGAAGGAATGTCCCCTCCCCCATTCCCTCCCTCTCGGAGGCCACCTGTGGTCTTGGATTGCAGTCTATAGGGGAGGAAGCAAAGTTTTCCCTTACCCTGTTCCGCCTCCTCTGAGGGTGGTTCCAGCCTCTCTGCCCTCTGTCATATGGCTGCATGGGTCTCTCAGACATTTTTTGTGTTGTACTTGGACGTCCTCTGTTGGAATATGAATGTCTTTTTCGTTGTATGGGGGAGGGGAGAGATTACCAGAAGAGCTCATTTTGCTATGATGCTGATGTCACTCTCTACATGATAATTTTTAAGGCCTTTAAAAAATTTTTTCAGCAGGTATCTGATTAAATCTTAAATTGTCATCTGAGTCTGGAGTGCTGAACTCAGCATTCCTCACTGGGCAGCACTGGAGGATGAGCAGACCGGGGAGTCCTGAGGAAGAAAAGGAGGCAGCAGAGAAGGGACAGCCCAGGCCTGTGGCTGCCACAGCTCCAACCTCCCAGCAAGGAAGCACTTGTGTGAGGAGAGCCCTCCCTCTCTACATGCAGCTGGAGACCGAGCCACAGCCATGTCTGCAATGTGCTTTTACTTAAAAGAGCAAAGACTGAAGTAAATGCGGCAAAAGCTACAGCCGATAAAGTTGGATAGGGGGCGGGTGGTTCTTACGTATTTATCCAATTTTTATCTATAACTTTCTTAGTGTTTGAAATATTTTATGACAATTTCTTAAAAAGAAGGGGAGGAAAACAATTGCTCACCTGATCATAGACCCTCTGATAATCCCCTGCTTTCAGCAGCTCAGCCCACCCCTCTCTCCTTGACTGTTCTCTTCCATCTTTGATCTCATCATCCATTGATATTTTTCTTCTCAAACTAGAACCCACATGGATCCCAAATCTATATCCAGCCCAGACACCCTCTCTGATCCAACTTCTTATTAGATATCTCCACTGAGGTGTTTCTCCGACACCTCATCCTCAAGACATCCAAAACCCCCCCCTCCAAATGCTTGTTGCCCACAGCTGGAAAGACTCGTTGAGAGAAGACACATACCCAAGCATCTTGTTGAGACTTTTGAATGCTGATGATAAAGAAAAAAATCTTTCAACCTTTTTAACAACAGAAAAGTTTTTCTACAAATAAAAAATCAACCTGACAATGGACTTTGATCCACAATGTGAAATAAGAGAAAACAGCTATTAGAAGCAATGTAATTTCTATGTATACAGCACTAAAGAGAGACCTTGAAACTAGTTTTGAGTAGAAAAAGAAAGGGGAGGTTTATACATAATACCCTTTATGTAAATTAAAAACATATCTACAAAACATCCCTACATATTTTACATGGATCCATACATAATCAATAACAAACAGCAAAGACACAGGAGAGAGGCTCATTAGGGGGAGAGGGGGGCAATTGGAAAGGGGATGAGGATAAAGAGGAAAAGAGATAAAAAGGAGAGTGGGCTCTAGTGTGGACCTCTAGTGGTAACGGCCAGGAACGGGGAGGAGAGATTACCTGAGGTCCAAAAGGGAGAAAACATCATTTTAAAAAAAGTGTTCTTAAATGCAGAAAAAGAGTTGAGAGTCACTGGATTAAATGATGACGTATACGATGACTTGGAGAGATGGCAGGGGGCGCTTGCAGGAGCTTGAGTCCAGGTATTTATTTTTGCTTAGAAAAATGATAGGTTTCAAGTGATATGGTGATGTATTTGGCCTAAATCTATCCCTACCCAGAATTCCCTGGTGAATGCTGAAGCCCTGGTAATCCTGGACCAGATGCTCAGGCTGGAGGCTGCTTACCTGGCTCCTTTAGAGCCCTTGAGAGGAACACCTAGCCCAGGGGGCAGCCACTGATCAGGCTGATGAGCTATTTCCTGCTCTGCTCACATCTCCCTGACACCCACACATATGTGTGCATGAGCCTCTGTTCTATGCCAGGAACTGTGTCTTTATTGTTCCTTTTAGATTTCACTAAATCCAATAAAGTGGGCTGTAATAGGTGAAGCTAACATCAATTATCTTCCTTCATTGGTTTATTCATTTAATAAATATTTGTGTGCTGACCATTCTGGGCCAGGCTCAGTTCTAGTCACCAAGAGAAAAAGCAGTAAACAAAGCAGATAAAAAGCTCTGCCCTTGGGTAGCTTATATTTTTGTTGCAAGAGATAATAAAAATATGTTAGTAAAATATGTTTGTTGGGTGGTAGTAAGTACTACAGAGAAAAATTGAGCAGTACAGGGAAATAAGGAACGTAGAACAAGGCAGAGAAGGTCAGATCAGGGAAAGCCTCATTAAGAAGGTGACATTTGGGGCCAGCCCCGTGGCCAAGTGGTTGAGTTTGCATACTCCACTTTGGCCCCAGGGCTTCCCTGGTTCAGATCCTGGGTGCAGATGTATCACCACGTTGGGGAGGTGTCCTGCATAGCGGAGCTGGAAGGACCTACAACTAGAGTGTACAACTATGTACTGGGGGGCTTTGGGGAGAAGATGAAAAAAAAAAAGGATTGGCAACAGATGTTAGCTCAGGTGTCAATCTTTTTTTTTTTTTTTTTTAAAAAGGGGGACATTTCAGCAAGGACCTGAAAAAGGTAAAGGAATGAGTCATACAGATATCTGAAGGACCAGCTTGGCCAGGCAGAGGGAAAAACAGGTGCAAAGGCCCTGAGGCAGAAGTATATTTGGTCAAGGGAAAGCCAGAAGGCCAGTGTAGCTGGAGCAGAGTGGGGGGCAGGGGGAATAGTAGTAGGTGAGATTAGAGAAATAAGAGGAGTGGAGCGCCTTGTCAGCCCCTACCTTGGATGACTTGGGGAGTCACTGAAGAGTATTGAGCAAAAGAGTAACAGGATCTGACCCTGTGTACCAGAACCACTCTGGCTGCTGGGTTGAAGAATGTGGAGAGGTAAGGGCAAAAGCATGGGAACAGGTAGATAGCTACCTCAATGATCCTAGCAAAAGACAGGAAGCTTGGCCCATGGTGGTATAAGTGGAAGTGGTTGGATGAAGTCAGATTCTGGATATATTTTGAATGTAGAGCCTTATGAGTATTATGCTGATGGACTGGATGTGAGGATGAGAGAAAGAGTGGATCCAAGGATGACTCCGAGATTTTTGGCCTGAGCAGCTAGAAGGATGAAGTTGCCAATGTCTGGGCTGGGAAAGGCTTCAGGGGGAGAAGGATGGGGACAGATGAAGAGGCGTGAGGCTCCCCAAACTCTCACAATGTGAATGTGCATGAGTCTGATGTAAGGCTAGGTCTGTCTGACTCCAGAGACCTTTCCTCTTCCAGTCCTCCATGCTCCCTGCTCCAGACAAAGGCACAGCAAGCAGGCTCCTATCCCTGCCTCCTCTGCCTTCACCCAGGTCAGCATCTTCTGGGGAAACTACACCTTTGAATACTGAGTTGTACTTAGTTTCTAACCTGTTGCATTCTGTAAGCTGACTTCATCTTCAAAGATCTGTCCATTTAGCGAACAAGCATTATCATTTGTCATTGATCTTAGCCCATGAATTTCCGAATTATTGGCCTGCCAGTGCCTCCTCTCACACGTCTCCCACTCTACGAAAGAGTCAGACCATGCAGTGTGTTTTGTTTTTCTGCTGTCGTGTAGCAAACTACCCCCAAAACTGTGCTTTAAAACAACAACTGTTTTATTTGCTCACAACTCTTGGGGTCAGAAATTTGGGCTCAGCTGGGATATTCTTCTGTTTCACATGGTGTCAGCAAGGCTCTCTTATGAGGTTGTAATCAGGGCTGGCTTCACGGATGTGTGACCTGTGCAGCTGTAGGGCCCCACGCTCAGAGAGACCCTGTAGTTGGTTTAATGATTGGGTGTTGCTACCTTGAAATTCTTAATCATTTTTGAACAATGGATCCTACGTTTTCATTTTACACTGGGCTCCACAAATTATGTAGCTGGTATGGGATGCAATCCCAGATGGTGACTGGGACTGGAACATCCAGGATAACTTCATTCACAAATCTAGGGTCTTGCAGGGTTAGCTGGGAGTCTGGAACCTCTCTCATTCTCTCCACATGGCTAGCTTGGGCTTCTTCACATGGAAGCTGGATCCCAAGGGTGAGCATCCCAAATGGCAAAGGGAAAACTTCAGATCATAAGGCTCAGCCTCAGAAGTGACACAGTGTCACTTTCTCCACATTCTATTGACCAAAATGAGTCATAAGGCTGGCTCAGATCCAAAAAGAAGGGCTGGGGAAATGGCAAGGCCTCTCCGCAACAGAGCATGTGGGAAGAAAGGAATGATTACAGCCATCTTTAGAAACATAGCCTACCACACAATGTTTGCGTCCTATCTGGCCATCAGGCCTAAGTCCCAAGAGGACAAGAGAAGGTCATGCCTACTACTTTTGCTCCTGCCCTTTTCCCACCCCTGCCTCACTCCCCAACTGAACTCATTGGACTGGCGTGTCTCAGATAGGCTCAGAGAGATGCTTTGTCCACTTAGACCCCGAGACTGACCAGAAGACTGGCCTCGGTCAGGGAGGTCTGTTGATCACTTTACCAAGTAAGGTGGCGGGAAAAGGGTGGGACAGGTGACTCGGTGCAGGAGGCTTGGGGACACAGCTTTACCCTCTTCCCTGTGAGCAATGAGGACAATTGGAATGAGGAGTCCAAAGCAGGTATAGAGGCTTGCTGCTCAAAGTATGGTGCCTGGACCAGCAGCACTAGCATCACCTGGGAGTATGTTAGAAATGCAGAATCTAAGGACCCAACCCAGACCTCCGGAGTGGGCATCTACAATTTAACCAGATCCCCTAGGTGAGTCACATGCATGTTAAGGTTTGAGAAGCTGGCAGACTCTAGAACAGTGGTTCTCACTTTGGCTGCACAGCGGTATCACCTGGGAAGTTTTACAAGTTTCCATGCTGCAGCCACATCCCAGACCAACTAATCCAGCATCTCAAGGTGGCTCCCTGGCAGGATATTTTGTTCTTCGCTAGGCAGTTCCCCTGGTGTGTGAGGAAGCCAAACTCCAAACCCTTCCTGCCTCAGGACCCCTCACTGGGTAAGCCCCAGGTGGCTCTGCTCTGGAAAGCAGGGAGCCAGAGCTGAGCCTCCAGTGGGGTCCGACCCTCCTCAGGAGCTTGTAGACATTGATTTTCCTAGATTATCCTCCGGACCCCACAGGCTCTGAGTTCGGCCCATACACCTCCTTCCCACGCTGACCCCTGTGTTTGAAGCCAGGACTCCAAGGGGCAGATCTCCATGCAAGTGTGAACAGCAAACACATCAGTCTGGACACAAACAAGGGCACTTCCTAACAGGATCCTCAGTTCAGTGCTGAACAAACAGGTGGCCAGAGCCCCCGCCCCACTCATCAGACCCCCAGCTGGCGGCACAGCCCAGCCTCTGCACCTGGCCTGGAAAATGGGGTTTCCCAGGACTTCCAGTGCCCCTCCCCATGCCACTTCTCTCCCAACCTGCCTGAAACCCCCAGACTCAACCTCCCCAGCTTTAGTAGTAGGTGGCAAAGGCTTGATGACAACCCCAGAAGCCCACTTTTGGAATATCCTTAAAAAGGTTACAAGGGGACGGGGGAAGGTCTGGGCTGGAACACAGGGCCTGTGACAA
This sequence comes from Equus caballus, assembly GCF_041296265.1. Taxonomy (NCBI): domain Eukaryota; kingdom Metazoa; phylum Chordata; class Mammalia; order Perissodactyla; family Equidae; genus Equus; species Equus caballus. Next base: position 45,495,451 of record NC_091698.1, on the reverse strand, counting down.
GTCTGTCCTCTTTTCCTTGCCCAAAACTACCCAACATCTACCTGCAAGACACACACATACACACACACAGCACTATCACCACCACCACCACCACCACCATCACCTCCATTTTCCTTTCTTCCGGGCACAGAAACCTTTCTGTGTGGTCCTCTCATCCTCTCCTCTCTCCCACTCCGTCTGCTTACAAGACACTTGGAGAGGTCACACACATGATAACCCAAATCTTTTTGTCTCTTTCCATTTCAACAATGCCCCTGAGTGTCTGGACCCTTAGACCATATTTGAATGTCTGTGATGCACAGAGGGCTGAAGCCTGATAGGTGGAGACTTTTAAAAAAGAACCAGCACGTTTGTTCACCTCTTCTACTGGTGTAGGAAGTTTAGTCAGTTACCAGTAGTTAAAATAAGTCCGTTCTTAAAAGGATTTACTCTCTCACACACTCTCTTCACTACAACTCTGTCCCCCATTCACTCCCAAAGGAAAAAAATAATCCTTAGGCCTCTAAGGGCTGTGGGTGCAGAGGAGAAATCAATTCAATTACATTCAATTTAAGTCATTTAAATAGACACTCTCATTATAGAATTTAGAATCAGAGCCGGGTTTGAATTCTGGCAGTTCGCTAGCTGTAAAACAAATCACTTAGCTACCCCAAATCCAGTTTTCTCGTCCTTGAACGGGAATAACAGCATGACTGTGGGGAGCAGCAACATAGCACAGTGCCTGGGGCATCACAGGGGTTGGTGGACGACCATCCCACTTTCTTGTCCCTTTCTTCAGACTGGAGGAATAAGGGAGAAACCAAATTCAATCCAGCAAATACATGTGTACCTACCATGTGCTGGGCACTGTGGTAAGCATGGCTGGTGCATAAAACCACAAATAAGTGGCTGACCTGGGTCTTGGGTTGTCATGGGTGCATGGTATAGAGCGAGCTGGAAGGTCAGAGTCTTGAAATGAGTTTTGCCTTTTGTGCAAATCACTCCCACTTAGGTGGGCCTCCATGTCTTTCCTTTTCAGTACAAGGAAGGGCTTTGACTAGTTTGCTGCCAAGGTCCCAACCAGCTCTGAAGTACTCTAAGCAGGTAGAACATATTAGTCTCACTGCACGAGGGTTGTTTGCCCTGGTCCTCGTGCTTCCTCTCTGATCATTCCTTCCTCCCTCTGTCTTTGCCCATCCTTAAAGTTGGAAGTCCCCAAAGGGTCCCCACTAGCTAGCCCTTCTCTCTTCTCTTGCAGCATTTTCTTTATGCATAATCTCACCTACTCCTTGCCTTCGTAGGCTTTCCTCTCTTTGGAGGAATCTGCAGAGGAAAGGTTCCTCCAAGGAGCCTCCCTGGATCTCTGAAGTTATAACCAGTCTCTGTCCTTCATACACCCATCGAATCTGCCCCTTGAGTTTGCCAGTTACATTGCTTGGTTGTGGATGAGTTTCTCTTCTTCCCCTTCCCCCAGCAGGAGCTTGTGAGTTCCCAATGGGAAGAAACTGTAATAAACCCAGCACATAAAACAGGCCTCAAACAAACAGATGTTTGTTGACTTCAGTCTAATTGAAGAGCATAGGATTTCAGAGAAAGTCTTAAAAGCAGTATACATAAGAAAAAGTTAGGAAACAGTAGGTAACTGCAAAGTGCAGTGTGTTTTAGCCTATAGGGTGCCTCGCTGTGTCCCTGTGCCTTCCTGGGTGAGGGGAACAAACAACAACCTTGTTTGCTCTTGGCCTGTCAGGTGCAAGTGGATGCAGGAGGGGCAGAGCAGAGGAGGAGCAGGTGTGGGCTGGAGCTGAGACGGCTGGGCAGGGGGAGGAGGTGTGGGGCTTCCCCCAAGGTAGCCCTCGGCCCTCGCATCCTGTAGGCTGGGCTTGACGCAGAGGCCCTGCATCTCAGCTCCAAAGACCTGCATATTCCCCATTTAGCACCTTTCTTCTGGATGAAAAAGCCTCCCTTTGGAAAGATGAAGAGAAAGAGAGATGGAGAGAGATCTTGCAAAAGAGGGTGAAAAAGGAGAAAAGTGACAAAGATTCATCAGGGTGTTGGGAGAAAGGGCAGCAAGGGGGCCTCCCAACACATCTTCCCCAACTTCCTGGGTCCCAAGTGGCTCTGGGTTCTGTCTAGGACTTGTCAGTGTCCACAGCTCTGCTTTGTCCCTGAATCCAGAGAAAGAAACTCGTTCTTTACTTAAGCGAGATAATCCAAGTGTAAAGCTTAAATGATCAGTAAATATTAGTGACTATTATTATTTATTACCATTTTTCCCCTCTTTCTCCTCCTCTCTACATTTCAAACCTATAGACAAGTATAGAAAATAATAAAAGGAATATCCATATACCCACCACTACCCACTTTATCAAACATTTTTACTACCATTGTTTTAAGAAATAAAATAGAAAATTGCCAGCCTTTGTGCCTCTCCCTAGCCCCAGTCCCTTCTTGACCCCCCAGAGCTCATCTCTATTTTAGTTGTCATATATATCATGCTCAAGAATGTCTTTATACTTGTATCACATATTTATGTTTTATGATATACATGTTTTAAACATTTTTATAAATAGTGTAGTGGCTTTGTATTGTGTCAACTTAGCTAAGTTAGAACTACATTTCCCAGAATTTCCTTCCCTGCGTGGTTCTCGGCGAGGGTTGGTGACAGGAGAAAGCGCATGATACTTGGACGGCAGAAGCAGTAGCCACCATGTTTACACTGTGTAAGGCAGGCACTGTGGTGGCTCATGAACTAGAACAGATTTGCTGGCTCACCTTGCTGGTGGTGGGCAGCAGCTGGGCATGAAGCTCCTTTATCTTCCACCAGACCCTCTTCAGTTTCCCCAACTTCTAGGCTACGTATGTAGTATTTAGTTCCAGAACAAAGGACACCAGATTCTTTTGCAGGTCACCTACATCAACAAAGTTAGAGGCTTCAGAATGGTATGGGATTAAAGCCGTTTCCAGTTCATTCTTGCTCTTCCTCCTAGGTTCCATTTTGTCCTTGCTTCCCCACTTCACATCCATCATTCCTTCCTGACTGCCTGCCCTGTGAATTTCAGTCCCCAGCCACAGACAAAGAAGTAACAGCTTCACATAGACTATATAACCAGCTCCCACAATTGTACAAGGTCAAATTCCCATAATACATTCCTTATTCTATGTCACTCCAAGTGGTTCTGCTTCCCAGATTGGATCCTGACTGGTACAGATTTTGCTACCAGACATGGTTCCAAAAAGAACAGAACCTTACTGGGTGTCGGGTTCTCTGAATTTGGTCTAGATTACCTAGAATTGATTCTTTGATATAATTAGATTTAAAGGCATAAATGAACCTTACCAAGAATTACCAAGGGTTACCAGGGGTAAAGGGGTCGTTGGTATTCCATGGCATATAATGGGAGAAAAATGTTCTTTAAATGATCACCTGTAGACACTTGTAATGAAATGCCTATAGAAGTGAATGCTTTGACCAAGGATTTGCTTGAACATAACAACTGGAATGAGATTGGTGGGTTGTTAAAGTGCCCTGGAGAACTTGGAGAAAGAATATGATGAGGCAGGGCTTGAAAATCCCGTCTCAAGTCCATGTAAGGGACCTGAAAGTTTCTATGGCTGTCCTATAGGACAAAGTACGTTCCCAACCTCACAGGTCTCTTCTGATAAAATTCGGAAGTCTATTCGGAAGGAGCGGGACCATGAAAGTTAGGTTGGAGACAAATATGGTCAATTCCAATGAATCTGGGGACCTTGAGTCCCTAAGTTCTGCTGAACCTCCTTTTTCAGTAGAAATAGCTCTTCCACCCCTATCTGAGGAAGTTAGTCTCCTCTTACCTAAAAGACTGGTTACTGCCTTCCCTGAAGTGGTAGACTTGATTTTTCTCAGCATCTATGTCCATCACCTCTCATTGGTTATAGACTCAAATCCAAACAGGATCCAAAGGCTGAAGTGCAAAGCATGATCCATGAGGAGGTGTGATACACACCAAAATAATTGCATGATCTTACCAAGTGATATCAATAGAAACCTGGGGGAATGTATAGACATGAATTCCTAAGGTGTGGGATCAGGGTGGAAAGAATATAAAGTCAGATTAGGCTGAATTTATTTATTAGGGCTCACTAAGCAGAGAGTCCTGATTTGATGTGTTAGCTTGAGTGGTTCTAGCTGGTCAGTTGGTTGACTGAAATCTGGAAGCTGAAATGCCAGAATTTCTTTGGAACACTGTAGAAGAAAGCATCCAAAGGCTAAGGAAGGTTGGAATGCTAGAGTAGATTTATCATATAAGAGCTCTTTACCTGCCCCCTAAATATGCACCTAGGAAAGTCCAGAGGACACTCCTTTCACCAAGCCCGTGAGAAACACATTCACGAGGAGAGCCCTGATATCCTTGAAGATGTCTATTGCAGCTATTCTCTGTAGGCCAGAAATGATGGTAGGAACTTATGCCATTGAATGTGGCTCCCTAAATTCAATGAGGGTCATGGGATCCCAGGTTAGCTGAGACCAAGTGATGGTACTTAAGTACCAAAGACAAATAGATGTGCTTACTGTAATGGGCTCATGAAAAATGTGACCATGGTGGGAGGGATGGAGGTTATGCATGGCTTAGTAACATGGATTCCCGCTCATCAAGGCTAATCTGGCTACAGCCACTGCTGAGTGCCCAACCTGCCAACAGCAGAGGCCCTAGTTTGGAAATCAATCAGCCACCTGGTGGTGGGTTGGTTACATAGTAAGGGGCAATGCTTTGTTCTCACTGGAATATCCAGTTACTCTGACGTGGATTTGTCTTCCCTACCCACAAGGCTTCTGCCAAAATCACCATCTGTGAACTTGTAGAATGCCTTATCAACTGTCAAGGCATTCCACACAGCATTGCTTCTGACCAAAGAATTCCTTTTACAGCAAATGAAGAACAGCAATGGGCTCAGGCTCATGGAATTCATTGGTCTTACCGTGTTCCCCATCACCTTGAAGTAGCTGCCCTGAGCGAACAGTAGAATGGCCTTTTGAAGACTTAGTTATGGCATCAGCGGAGTGGCGAAACCTTGCAGGGCTTGGGTGATCCCCTTCAGGATGCAGGATGTGCTCTAAATCAGCAACTGACCTATGGTGCTGTTTTTCCCAAAGCCGGGATTTGTGGGTCAGGAAACAGAGAGTAAAAATGAGAACAGGTCCCCTCAATATCACACATAGTGCTTCTCTAGCAAAATTTCCACTTTCTGTCTCTAAAACTTTCAGCTCTGCTGGTCTAGAGGTATGAGTTCCCAAAAGAGAAATATTTCCACAGGGGCCACAGCAGTGGTTCCATTGAACTGGAAGTTGAGACTAGCCCTGGCTATTTTGAGCTTCTCTTGCCAGTGAATCAACAGGCAGAGAAAAGGGTTATTGTACTTCCCGGGGTGATTGGTCTTGACTATCAAGGGAAGAATAGGAGCCTCTTGATATTCCCATCTCCTGTAACTAAAGTCAACAGCAAAACTACTATAACTTAATAGAGGAAGGAGTGCTAATGGCCCAGATGAGGAATGAAGGTCATCCCAGCAGGGAGGGAATATGAAACGGGGAGTGGAAGAGTAGTTATAAATACAGCTAAAACAACACAATCAGTTGCAGAGATGAGGACTGAAACTTTTCTTCTTGTATTTCAATGCAAATATTTTTGTTTTTTTTTTTCTTAAAGATTGGTGCCTGAGCTAACAACTGTTGCCAATCTTCTTCTTTTTTTCTTCCCTTCTTCTTCTCCCCAAAGCCCCCAAGTGCATAGTTGTATATTCTAGTTGTGAGTGCCTCTGATTGTGGTATGTGGGATGCTGCCTCAGCATGGCCTGATGAGAGGTGCCATGTCCACGCCCAGGATCCAAACCAGCTAAACCCTAGGCCGCCGAAGCTGAGTGCGCAAACTTAACCACTTGGCTGCGGGGCCGGCCCCAATATTTTTCCTTCCTCCTCCCATTTCTCCACTGTCCAAATAAGTTTTTAACATTATTTGTCAGTAATTAAGTTACAGGATATCAGAGGGGAAGTGTGACTCAGCTGGAAGAGAAATGAACATCACTGAAGTGTGAATAAAGAGAATCGTATCCTCTTTTGGCAGGGGAGGGTTAGGAATGTACTTATTCTCTCTTCATATGGATAACCAAGTGATCTGATGTTTTCATTGTGCAAGGGATAGGTGCATCATGTTAAACAGAAGGATAATTTTGCTGTAGTTTGCTTTCAAACTTTACTTGAAAGTTTAGTATGGTGAAAATGGGTGTTTACGTATGCCAAGTTGACAAAAGGTGAACTGTAGTGGCTTTGTACTGTCACCTTAGCTGAGCTGGAATCCTACTTCCTAGAATTCCCTTTCACATGTTTCTGGGCTAGGGTTGGCCACAGGAGAAATGTGCATGATATTTGAAAGGTAGAAGCGAAGCAGTCACGTCTATACTTGGAAGGTCGCTGTAGGGTCAGGTGCTCTTGCAGCTCAAGCATGGTGTGGTAGACCTGTTGGTTCACTTTATTGGCATGAGGCAACAGCCGGGTCTGCAGCTCTTTCACCTCTCATTGGATCTCCTCCTTCAGCTTCTCCCACTCCTGGGCTTGGTGCATTTTTAACTGTGGGATGAAGGGCACCAGGTTCTCCTATGGATCACTTGCACCATGGGAGTTGGAGGCTCGGAGGTAGTGAAAGAAGGATGTGAGTTCCAGTTTCTCCTCGTGAGTTTCAGCTCTTCCTCACAGGTTCCAGTCATCCTTGTTCTCCCCACTTCATGTCGGTTGTTCCTTTCTCACTGCCTACCCCGCTGCCTTCAGGTCTCAGTACAAGATGCAGAAGCAATAACTAACTGTACACGAACTGTTTAGCCAGCTCCCATAATTGTATAAAATCAAATTCCCATAATAAATTTCTTATTCTATGTCACTCCCAGTGGTTCTGATTTCTCTGATGAGACCGTGTCAGGTCTGTGGGTTATAAATATCTTCTCCCAGTTTGTGACTTGTCTTTTATCTTTGTTTATGGTGTCTTTTATCGTACAGAAGTTTTAAATTTGAATGCAGCAAAATTTATGGTGTTTCTGGTATTTAAGCAATTTTCCTTATTCTGAAGTCATAAAGCTATTCTATATTTTCTTCCAAAAAATTTGAAATTTTGTTTTTTACATTTAGGCTTTTAAATTCCTCATAATTTATTCTTGTGTACGTTGTAAGGTAGGAATCTCCTTTTTTCTTTTTCCACATTTATAACCAATTAATCTGGTTATAAATCTCCACATTTGTTAATAGTCCATTTTTCCCCACTATGTGCACTGCCTCCTCAGTCATACGTCAGGTTTCCATATGTATCTGGGTCTATTTCTGGGCTGTCCATTCTGTTCCACTGGCCTATTCTTCCATCCCTATGCTGATACCCCACTGTCTTTATTTCTATAGCTTTATAAGAAGTGTTGGTATTGGGTAAGGCCAATTCCTTCATCTTGTCCATTTCATTCAAATTGTCTTAGATATTCTTGGTGCTTCATTCTACAGTTTTTGAATCAATTTATCAAGTTCTACAATTCTATTGGGATTTTAAAAATTCTAATGCATTTAATTTTTAGATAATTTTTGGAAGAATTGTCATCTTTTGACACTGAGTCTTCCCATTCATTTATTCAGGTCTTATTTTATGTCCTTCAATACTGTTTTCTAATTTTCTCTTTAAACATTTCAAACATCTTTTAAGTTTATTCCTGTGTATCTCAGTTTACATTGCAGTTATGAATGAGATATATTTTTCTATTACATTTGCTAAGAATATTTACCTTTATCAATTTTTATACATTGATCACACATCCAGCAACCTTGCTATATTTTCTAGTTTTAAGAGTTTCTCTGTGGATTTGCTTGAATTATCTCTATAGATAACCATATTGTCTACAAGTAAGAGTAGTTTTGTCTCTTCCTTTCCAATTCTTATATCTTTCTTTTGGTGTCTTATTGCATTGGCTAAAATCACCAGTACAATGATAAATAGATACTAGATGATGGAGACACATGTCTTACTCCTGACTAATAGGAGCTGCTTCTGAAATCTGACTTTTAAATATGATTTTTGCTATACATTTTTTTTATGACTACCCTATACCCTTTAGTTTGGTAAAAGGTATACTTTTTAAATGAGTGAATCTTGAATTTTACAAATTTTTTTGTATCTATTATTATTTTTTTTCTTCAATCTGTTTATATGGAGTACTACCTTGATGATTACCTTTTACTCTTAAGTTTGCTAAAAGTTTTCATTTTTTTAAATGATTGTAGAACTTCATTGAATGTTTTCTTCTGCATCTATTATAAATATAACATATTTTTCTTTAATCTGTTAATATGGTGTGCTCCTTAATTGATTTTATGATGTTGAACTTTCTAACATTCTCAGAATAAACCCTACATGATCTTGATTATTATTTTCATATAAACTGTCAAATTAGATTTGCTATTATCTTATTTAGCATTTTAGCACCTAGCATCATAAGGATAATAGGTTTACGATTTTTGTCTCTTAAACTTTCTTTTCCTGGTTTGGATATCATCGTTAAACTAGCCTCAAAAATGATTTGGGTAGCTTTTCCTTTTCTCAACTCTCTGAAACAGTATAAAATCAGGATTACTAGTTTCATAAAACTATTGGGACTGAATGTCTTTTTCAGGAGAGGGGGAAATGGCTCATAAAATTTTGATTATCAATGACCAGTTAGTGGTATATCGTTTTCTATTTTTTTCTAAAGTTAGTTTTGACAATTGATATTTTTCTAGAAAATTATCTATTCATATAAGTTTTCAAATGTATTGACAATGTGATTTATGATAATCCCTTAGAATGAAATAATCTCTTTATTTCTAGCCTTGGCCTGTCATCATTCCTTATGTTTATTATGCTTTTTCTCTTTTTACTCTTGGTAAGTCTTGTTAGGGGTTTGTTTAGTCTATTACCTTTTCCAAAAAACCACTTTGGATTTTGTTGATCTTCTCAACTGTGTCATCTTTTTCTATCATTTTTTTCTATTTCATTTTTTTGTTATCTGTATTTTTTCTTTTCTTCCATTTTCTTTAACTTTTTCCTGTTGCTTTTTTTCCTACCTACTTAAGTTGAACACAATTCATTTATTGCCAACCTTCATTTTTATTGCTACCTTCTGTTATAGAAAATTTTAAATATAAACAAAAGCAGAAGGAATAGTATAATGAAACCCCGAGCATTCATCAGCCAACTTCAACAACTTTCATCTCATGGCCAATCTTGTCTTGGCCAATCACCCACCCCAGATTATTTTGAAGCAAACTCTGACATCATGTATATTTGCAAGTAAATAGTTCAGTACGTTTTTCTAAAATATAAGGACTCACTATACATACCTAAAAATATCATTATCGTACCTAAAAAAAATACCATTATAATACCTAAAAATGTATATATAACAAGAATCTTTCATGTTAGCCAATATCTAGTATTCAAATTTCCTCAATTACTTCATAAATACCTATACAGTTTCTTTGGCTCCTAATAAGGTCCAATCATTGCAATTGGTTAATATGTCTCTCATGACTTTTAATCTATGGGTTTTCTCTTCATCTTTTTTTTTTCTTACAATTCATTTATTGATGAAGATAGGTAGTATGCCCTATAGAGTGTCTTATAATCTGAATTTTGCTGATTGCATCCCTGTGGTGGTGTTTAACATGTTGCTCTGACCACTATATTTCCTGTGGATTGGCAGTTAGATCTAAAGACTTGATCAGATTTGGATTTGATTTTTTTTTTTGACAAGAAAACTTCACAGCTGAAGTCGTGTACTTCCATCAGCAGGAATTTCTAGTTGTCTTTATGGTTGTGATGTTAAGGGCCACTAATGATCATTGCCACTATACCTTATGCCGCTTTCTGTCCTGTCATTTTGGTTGTCTGAAGTTCCTTCTCTAGTAGGTTGTTCAGGCAGAGATTGTGGGAACAATATTCTCACATTTTTTTAGCCCTACACGAAAACATCTTAAGAGCAAACTCAAGAACCATGAAGTTAGGAAAGCTACTCTGGCCTATCCTCCCCTTCTGAAATAAACACTCAACTCACTTAAACATAGGCTAAGGACTCTGACTTTTATGTTGCAGTGTGACTGCTTCTCTATTTAGACTTTTTCATGCTATCTTTTTTTTGCATTTTCTGTATATCATTCTTTTTAAAATTTCTGTTTGTCTCCTTTTCTACCTGATAAAATTTTCCACATACACCCTGACACTGTTTTAAAAATCCTTTGCTGGTTTGGAAGCTATTTACTATATTTCTGTTCTTTTAGTCTTTGCCCTTAAATTTTTAATATACCTTTTGTTATTCTTGCCTATTAATAAATAAAATTAGTCAATATTTTTAATTCTTCTCTTAACATGACAATGACCTTAACAGGCCCATTGTTTACTATCCTAAATCTTATTGCTGTTTCATGTTTTAGTTTTTTAATGTAAAAAGACTATTTTTAACAACAAATAGTTGATAAAATTGTATTGATGATTAATCAACCTCTATGTTTATTATTTTTCTTGTACTTCTTTTACTTATTATTTTTCTGGTACCCTGTGGGTTCATTTTTTTTTCCTTGCTAACCTGCTCTTTAACAGGTCTCTTAGTAAGGAAGGGTCTTTAGGTGGCAAACTCTCCTGGTCTTTGTATGTCTGAAAATGTTTGTTTTTACCTCTCTTGAATGATAGTTTGGATGAATATAAAGTTCTAGGTAGACAGTTAATTTCTCTCATTACTTTGAAGAGACTGCTCCATTGTCCTTTTTTCACTTTTTTTTATGGTGGTAAAATACACATAACAATTACCATCTTAACCATTTTTAAGAGTGCAGTTCAGTGATGTTAAATACATTCACATTGTTGTACAACCATCGCCACCATCCATCCCCATAGTTCTTTTCATCCTATAAAACCGAAACTCTATACTCATTAAATAATAATTTCCCATACTCCCCTCCACCCAGCTCCTAGCAACCATCATTGTACTTTCTGTCTCTAGGACTTTGACTACTCTAAGTACCTCACATAAGTGGAATCATACAGTGTTTGTCTTACTGTGACAGGCTTATTTCACTTAGCATGATGTCCTCAAGGTCCATCCATGTTGTAACATACGGCAGAATTTCCTTCCTTTTTAAGGCTGAATAATATTCCATTGTATGTGTATACTACATTTTGCTTATCCATTCACCTATCAATAGATACTTGAGTTGCTTCCATGTTTTAGCTATTGTGAATATTGCTGCTATGAACATAGGGGTACAAATATCTCTTCAAGACTCTGTTTTCAATTCTTTTGTGGATAGATCCAGCAGTGGAACTTCTGGATCTATGTGTAATTTTTTTTTAAGAAGTGCCATACTCTTTTCTACAGTGGCTGTTCCATTTTACATTCCTACCAACAGCGCAGAAAGGTTCCACTTCCTCCACATCCTTGCCAGCACTTATTTTCTTGCATTTTTTTTTCGATAGTCACCATCCTAATGGGTGTGAGGTCGTATCTTATTGTAGTTTTGATTTGCATTTCCCTAATGATTAGTGATGTTGAGCATCTTTTCCTGTGCTTCTTGGCCATTCATATATTTTCTCTGGAGAAATGTCTCTTCATATCCTTTGCCTATTTTGGAATTGGGCTGTTTCCTTTTGTTGCTCAGTTTTAGCAGTTCTCTATTTATTCTGGATATTAATCCATTATCAGATAAGTGATTTGCAAATATTTGCTCCCATTCTGTGGGTTGCCTTTTTACTCTGTTGATAGGATCTTTTGATGCCTAGATTTTTTTTAATTATCATGAATTCCACTATGTCTATTTTTTCTTTTGTTACCTATATCTGTGGTGTCATATCCAGGAAGTCATTGCCAAATGCAACGTTGTGAAGCTTTTGTCTTATGTTTTCTACTAAGAGATATATTGTTTTAGGTTTACGTTTAGGTTCTTGATCCATTTTGAGTTCATTTTTGTATATGGTGTTAGGTAAGGGTCCAACGTCATTCTTTTGCATATCAATATCCAGTTTTCCCAGGACCATTTGTTGAAAAGACTGTCCCTTCCTCATTGAATAGTTTTGGCACCCTCATCAAAAATCATTTGACCATATATGCAAGGGTATATTTCTGGGATCTCTATTATATTCCATTGTTCTATATGTTTGTCTTTATGTCAATACCATTCTGTTTCAATTACTGTAGCTTTGCAGTATGTTTTGAAATCAGGAAGTGTGAGTCCTCTGGTTTTGTTCTTTTTCAAGATTGTTTTGACTATTTGGGATCCCTTGAAGATTCCATATGAATTTTAGGATGGGTTTTTCTATTTCTGCAGAAAACATCATTGGCATTTTGTTAGGGATTGCATTGAATGTGTAGATCATTTTGGGTAGTAATGACATTTTGACAATATTAAGTCTTCCAATCCATGAACATGGGATGTGTTTCCACTTACTTGTGTCTTCTTTAATTTCTTTCAACAACATTTGTAGTTTTAATTGTACAAGTCTTTCACTGCCTTGGTTAAGTTAATTCCTAGGTATTTTATTCTTTTTTAAGCCATTGTAAATAGATTGTTTTTGTAATTTCCTTTTCAGATTGTTCGTTGTTCATGTATAGAAATGCAAGTGATTTTTGTGTGTTGACTTTGTAGCCTGCTACTTTGCTGAATTCATTTATTAGTTCTAACAGGTTTTTTTGTGGAATCTTTAGGGTTTTCTATATATAAGATCATATCATCTGTAAAAGAGGTAATTTTACATCTTCCTTTCCAATTTGGATGCCTTTTCTTTTTCTTGCCCAATTGCTCTGGCTAAAACTTCCAGTATTATCTTGAATGGAATTGATGAAAGCAGGCACTCTTGCCTTGTTCCTGATCTTTGAGGAAACACTTTCAGTCTTTCACCATTGAGTATGATGTTTGCTGTAGGTTTTTCATATTTGGCTTTTATTATGTTGAGGTAGTTTCCTTCTATTCCTAGTTTGTTGAGTGTTTTTATTATAGAAGGGTGTTGAATTTTGTTATACGCTTTTTCTGCATCTATTTAAGTGATCATGTGGTTTTTTCCTTCATGCTGTTGATGTGGCATATTACATCAATCCATTTTTGTATGTTGAACCATCCTTGCATTTTGGAATATTTCCCACTTGGTCATGGTGTGTAATCCTTTTAATATGCTGTTAAATTCTGTTTGCTACTATTTTATTGAGGATTTCTTTTTGCGTTTTCTCCCCAAATCCCCCCAGCACATAGTTGTGTATTTTTTCAGTTGTGGGTCCTTCTAGTTGTAGCATGTGGGACACTGCCTCAACATGGCCTGATGAGTGGTGCCATGTCCACACCCAGAATTCAAACCAGTGAAACCCTGGGCCGCAGAAGCAGAGCGCGCAAACTTAACCATTCAGCCACAGGGCTGGCCCCTGTTGAGGATTTTTGCATCAATGTTCTTAAAATAATTATGGTTTGGGTATGAATTTGTTCATAGTTTTCTTTTCTTGTTTTGTCTTTGACTGGCTTTGGTATCAGAGTAATACTAGCCTTAGAGAATGAGTTAGGAAGTTGTTCTCTCCTCTTCAATTTTTTGGAAAAGTTTGAGAAGGAATGGTATTAGTTCTTCTTTAAATGTTTAGTAGAATTCACCAGCAAAACCATCAGGCCCAGGTTTTTCTTTCTTTGTTGGGAGATTTTTAATTACTGATTCAATCCCCTTACTAGTTGCAAGTCTATTCAGATTTTATATCTCTTTATGACTTAGTCTTGGTAGGTTTTATGTTTCTTAGAATTTGTTCGTTTCATCTAGGTTATCCAATTTGTTGGCATACAATTGTTCATAGTTCTCTCATATAATCCTTTTTATTTCTGTAGACTTGTTAGTAATGTCCCTACTTTTATTTCTGATTTTAGTATTTTGAGGGGTTTTTTTCCTTAGTCCATCTAGCTAAGTGTTTGTCAATTTTGTTGATCTTTTTGAAGAACCAACTTTTGGTTTCATTGATTTTCTCTATTGTTTTTCTATTCTCTATATCATTTATCTCTGCTCTAATCTTTATTATTTCCTTCCTTTTGCTAGCTTTGAGTTTAGTCTGTTCTTCTTTTTCTAGTTCCTTAAGTTACAAAGTCAGGTTGCTGATTTGAAATCTTTCTCATTTTTTTTAATTTTCATTTTTTGCTGAGGGAGATTTGCCTTGAGCTAACATCTGTTGCCAATCTTCCTCTTTTTGCTTGAGGAAGACTTGACCTGAGCTAACGTCTGTGCCAATCTTCCTCTATTTTGTATGTGGGTCGACACCAGAGAATGGCCAGTGACAAGTGGTGTAGGTCCACGCCCGGGAACTGAACCAGGGCTGCTGAAACAGAGCATGCTGAACTTAACAGCTAGCCCACAGGACCAGACCCTTTATTGCTTGTTTAAGGTAAGCATTTATAGCTATAAATTTCCCCCTCAGCACCACTTTCACTGCATCCCATACATTTTGCTATATTGTGTCTTGTTTTCATTCATCTCTAAGTGGTTTCTAATTTCCCTTGTGATTTCTTCTCTGATCCATTCGTTGTTTAAAAGTGTTTAATTTCTGTAATTTTGTGAATTTTCCAGTTTGCCTTTTGTTATTGATTTCTAACTTTATCCTGTTGTGGTCAGAGAGGAAACTTTCTATATCTATCTTGTTGAATCTATTGAGACTTCATTTGTGGCCTAACATATGGTCTATCCTGGAAAATGTCTCACGTGCAGTTGAGAAGAATATGTATTGTGCTGTTGTTGGGTTGAGTGTTCTGTGTGTGTCTGTCAGATCTAGTTTGCTTATTGTGTTGTTAAGTCTTTTATTTCCTTACTTATCTTCTGTTTGTTCTATCTATTATTGTAAGTGGGGTATTAAAGTCTCCAATTATTATTGAACTATTTCTGCTTCAATTCTGTCTGGTTTTGATTCATATATTTTGATGGTCTGACATTAGGTACATAAATGTTTATAATTATCATACGTCTTGCTTATTGAACCTTTTATTAATATATAATGTCCTTCTTTATCTTTTGAAAACTTTTTTGATTTAAAGTTTATTCTGTCTGATACCAGTATAGTCACTCCTACTCTTTTGGTTACTCTTTACATGGAATATCTTTTTCCATCTTTTCACTTTCTTTTTCTTTTCCTTCTTTTCCCCAAAGCCCCCCAGTGCATAGTTGTATATTCTAGCTGTAGGTCCTTCTGGTTCTACTACTTGGGATGGCACCTCAGCATGGCTTGATGAGCACTGCTCAGTCTGCGCCCAGGATCCGAACCAGTGAAGCTCTGAGCTGCCAAAGAGAAGCGTGTGAACTTAACCACCCAGACATGGGGCTGGCCCCCACCTTTTCACTTTCAACCTGTTTGTGTCTTTGTATGTCAGGAGCATCTCTTGTATACAGTATATAGCTGGATCATGTGTTTTTATCCATTCTGCCAGTCTCTGTCTTTTGATTAGAGAGTTTAATCCATTTACATAAGTAATTACTGATAAGGAGGGACTTCTGTCATTGTGCTATTTATTTTCTATATGCCTTATAGCTTTGTTGTCTTTCCTTTCCTGCAATACTGTCTTCTTTTGTGTTTAATTGTCTTTTGTAGTGAAATGTTTCAATTTCTTTCTCATCTCATCTTGTATATACTCTGTAGCTATTTTCTTTGTGGTTACCATGGGTATTACATTTAATATCCTAAGTTATAACACTCTAACTTGAATTTATGTCAGCTTAACCTCAACAACATGCAAAAACTCTGCTCCTTTACAACTCCAGCCCCACCCCCTTTCAGTTGTTGATGCCGCAGAATGACATCTTTATATACTGAGTGCCCCAAAACATAAACTAATAATTCTTTTAAATGCATTAGTCTCTTAAATTATGTAGAAAACAAGATTTGGAGTTACAAACCAAAGTTACAGTAATACTAGCTTTTACAATAATAATTGTTTTTTTTTCTTTAAATGCATTAGTCTCTTAAATCATGTAGAAAACAAAAAGCTATAATTTTTAAATCTTTGTGTTTTTGCATCAATCAATATTTTCCTTTATAGCTTCAGATTTTGACTCATCCTTAAAAAGTCCTTTCTCTAACACCTACACAAAAATCAATTCCAGACCTAAATATAAAAGGTAAACTATGGGGCCAGCCCCGTGGCTGAGTGGTTAAGTTCACGCACTCTGCTTTGGCGGCCCAGGGTTCGGACCCTGGACACGGACCTAGCACTACTCATCAAGCCATGCTGACTAGGCGTCACACAAAGCACAACCAGAGGCACTCACAACTAAAATATACAACTATGTACCACCAGGGGGCTACGGGGAGAAGAAGAAGAAGAAGAAGAAGAAGAAGAACCAACGAAGATTGACAACAGATATTAGCACGGGTACCAATCTTTTAAAATTAGTACTTCTGTTCATTAAAAGAAACCCATTAAAAAAATGAAAAGGCAGGGCACAGAGTGAGAGAAGATATTTGCTTCTACATATATTGCAACAATGGGTTTGATTCCAAAATATCTACCTCTGTCTATACATAAATATTCTTACAAATTAATAAGGAAAAGGATAGTAACCCAACCCAAAAATAAGTAAACCACTTGAACAGTCACTTCACACAACAAGCTTATGAAAAGATGCTTAACACAAACAGTTTCCAGGGAAATAAATGCAAATTAAAACCACATTTTGCTAAAGGTCACATAGCTAAGGGATTTGAACCTAGGCAGTCCGTTAACCTCTCTGGCTCTATTTACTTATATTTAAATTGGGGATATTAATGTCTATCCTGAGGAACTTTTAGTCTGAGGAGGAATAAGCGAAACAGAAAACATAACTATGTACTGAAACATAGCAAATTATGTACTGAAAATCCAGAGCAAGACACACAGTGACCATATTTTTTTTGGCTTCGCTTTTTTATATTGAGCTCATAATAGTTTATATCATTGTGAGATTTCAGTTGTACGTTATTTCTTGTCTGTCACCACATAACTGCTCCTCTTTACCCTCTGTGTCCATCCCCCACCCCCCTTCTCCTGGTAACCACTGAACCGTTCTCTTTGTCCACGTGTTTGTTTATATTCCACATAGGAGTGAAATCATCTGGTGTCTGTCTTCTCAGTCTGGCTTATTTCACTTAGCATAATTCCCTGCAGGTCTATCCATGTTGTTGCAAATGGGATGATTTTCTCTTCTTTTATGGCTGAATAGTATTCCATTGTGTATATGTATGTATGTATGTGTATATATATATATATATATATATATATATATATATATACCACATCTTTATCCAATCATTGGTCGATGGGCACTTGGATTGTTTCCACATCTTGGCTGTTGTGAATAGTGCTGCAATGAACATAGGGGTACATATCTTACTTTGGATTGTTGATTTCAAGTTGTTTGGGTAGATACCCAGTAGTGGGATAGCTGCGTCATGTGGTAGTTCTAGGTCATATGGTAGTTCTATTTTTAGTTTTTTGAGGGATCTCCATAGCGTTTTCCATAGTGGCCAGACCAGTTTGCATTCCCACCAGCAGTGTATGAGGGTTCCCTTTTCTCCACACCCTCTCCAACATTTGTTATTTTTAGTCTTAGTGATTATAGCCATTTTAACAGGTGTAAGGTGGTATCACAGTGTAGTTTTGATCTGCATTCACAGTGATTATATTTTTTACCTAGAAATCAGCACACAGAGACTTAACAAAATGTTCATAAGCCTTCCATCTTACAAGTTTTGTCTTGTTCCTTGTCAACTCCCCCTGATTCTAGCATGCATACTGCTGCCAGATTAACCTTTTGAGAGTCTTGGTGCATAAAGGGACACAGACCAGACACCTTATCTTGACCCTATAAACCTGGCCCCATCCTCTCGCTGTGCCATTTTAAAGAGCTTAGCCCAGCTCACTACTATTGTGAAGAGCTTCTCTCCTCCCCAGTAATAGCCACCACTTAGTTAAAAACACAGTCTCATTTAATTCTTGTAACAATCCCATAAGGTAAGTATTATTTTCTCACCTAAGAGATCATTCTCATTTTACAAAAAATTGAGGCTTAGAGTGAATAAGCCACTTATTCTAAGTCACAGAAATGTTCAGTGACAAAGCTGGGACTTGAAGCCAGGTTTGTCAAATTCCAAAATCTACACTTTCTGTCATTGTGCTCCACTGTCCCCCAACAGCATGAATCCTTGTCTTTGTAGGCCCAAAAAATGGGGTCCTGGGGTCCGTCCTCATGAGGCCTCTTCACAAGGCCTGCTGTTAGTGGCCTGGCATTGCTGTCTGGTTGGGTCCTGGGGGTCACACAGCCTTTCCCTCTGGGAGGAAAAGCCCTTCAGAAAGAAGCATGTTGAGAAATGGAGTGGTGTGTGTAGAATTTGAGAGTTATGGGGGAGCTGTAGAACTTTCACCGGATCCCCCAACTTCTAATGGGTCTGACCTCGGGTAAGAGAAAGCCCCTCTTCTGAGTTTTCATCCCACTCACATCGCTTCCCCAGGCCTCTTCTCATCTCTGTCCCCTCCTCTCTGACTCAGCATCCTCTGACTGAACCAGAGTAAGCCTAGACCTGGGACCAGTGAGCCACCGCCCTTCATTTCTTCCACAATTTCACCTTCCAGGCTGCCTGGGGGGCTGCCCCAGAAGCAGGGCCGGTATTTGCTGAAGTGGGAAGGAGGGACACAGACAGCAAGGTTCCTTCAGCCCCTACCTGGCAGAGCAGAAGGGGCATGTTTGTGTCCCAAACAGCTGACGCCTATTGACAATGACACAGAACCGCCCTCCACCTGAGTGAGTAGTTTCAATGTTAGGCATTGGTTTGGGGAGGCAGAATGCCATGGGAACCTGGGAGTCAGGAGTCTCCCAGAGCCCCACAATCACAGCACAGTGCTCACCATGCAGCAGGCCAATTCTAAACGCTTGACATGCATTAAGTCATTTAATCCACACAGCAACTCCATGAGTAGCTATTATTATCATCCATTTTACATGTAAGGAAATACAAACCATGACTTGCAATTTGCAAGCACTGATTACCATCTGTAAACCAGAGACACAAATACCTGCCCTACACCTACACAACTAGGAGTTTTGCAAGCCGTCACCTCCTATACATTGGAAGTAAATTAATATATCTTAATCTGGAACCGTTACGGTTTTTCCCCTTCCACCTTTTTGGATATAGGAAAGCTTCTTCCAAAGGGGCCTAGATAATGTGGGTGCAGAAAGTTCCTGGACAGATCCAAAAGAAAATGGTAACCACAGCGCTGTCTGCAGGCAGGGAAGTGAGTGGCTAGAGGACAGGGTGAGAAATTTACTTTTCACTGTGTTTATAAACAAGATATTTAAAGTAAATTTAAAAAAATTTAAAAGGTCTGCGCAGTCACAGGTGAATGGGCGTGAGGCTTCTGCTTCCAAGACGGCGCCCAGTGGCCAGGCGGTGGGCCCAGGATCATCAGCAAGCCACAGCGAGCTCAGGGTCCTTTCCCGGACAGCACCAGGGTGGGCATTTGTAAATGCGGAAGGAGGGAGGGAGTCCGCTCCTTGCCGCTGCGCCCACCTGGACTCGCCCAAGACTGGGTGCGGCCCCGGGCGGCCGGGCGCACACTGACTCTGGAAGGTCCCGGGCTCCGCTGCGGGCGGGAGGCCCCGCCTGGGCCGCAGGAACCAAAGGCCAGCCCCAGCCCCGCCCTGTCCCGCCCCGCCAAATTTAAGAGCCCTCGCCGACAGCTGGGGCCGTTCCTGGCCAGCAAGTCTCGCTCCCTCTTGCAGGGTGTTCTCGCTCTCCTCTCCCCCGACGCACGCGGCCCCGGAGGCCCCCGGCTCCCCTCCCTGGGAGCGTCTGTCCGGGCCAGGGCCGCGCCATGCCCAGCCCCGTGCCGCGAGCCAGCCGGCCGCCCGCTGCCCGGGGCGCTCGGCTCCAGCCCGGGTCCCCCGCGCCCCAGAGCCACTCCGCGCGCCCAGGCACGCCCCGCGCTCCCGGGCGCCTCGAGTCCTCCTTCTCCGTCGAGGCCATCCTGGCCAGGCCCGGCCCCCGCGCGCCCGCCACCCCCCCTGCCTTGGGCCTCGGGACCATTCCCTCTCGGTCCCCGGCCCCGGTTGTGCCCTGGGCGTGCCCGGCGACGTGGCTGCCCGCCTACCTGAGCGTGGGGCTCTACCAGCCGTGCCCTCAGCCCCCTGTGCTGGGGTTGCGCGTGGCTCACTTCTGCGGCCTCCAGGGCCTCGGCGTCACAGGTACGAGGGGCCCTCGCGCCCGCGTCCGGGAAAGTAGGCAGGGCGGCTGCAGAGGGGAGGCCGCGACAGTCGGCACATGATAGCGGAGAAGTCCCTGAGTTTGAGAACCACCCGCAGCTGGAGTGGGAAGGGACCCTACGACCCTTGACCTTGCAGTTGAAACCGAGGCCCGAGAGAGAGACTAGCTGAGACCAGACCGCAGCGCGAGGCTTACGCTGAGGTGGGAGAAGGTGTGTGTGGGGAAGGGTAGGCCAGAGGGGCTCGGAAGACTGCCAAGGCCAGGGCTACGGCTGCGAGGAGCCCCCGTCCTGCTCCCTGGCTCCGCGTCCCTTGACGAGGGATTTATGGAGGCCCTTGCTTTCTCCCATAGCCCCTTTGGATAACGCCTGTTGGCACAAGCTTTTCCCCAAAGCGGCTCTCGTTGCGAACCCACGGCCCTTTTTCAGCTGGGAGAAGCGGATGCTACAGGTGGTGCTGTTAGGTGCTGGCAAGTGCCCAGACACCATACCGCCTCGACTGCGCAGGTCTGAGTGACTTGCGCTCCTCACTTGACTCCTCCGAGCCCGCTTGCTTATTGCGCTCTTAGAATGGTACCTTAGTGCCCCGGCGCGCAGGCACTTAAATCCCAGCGAGAAATTAACTGTTGAGGTCCCCTTCTCCTCTGGCGTTAACACCCACCTACATGAGCTTTTGCCGTTTTTGGTTATCTGGTTCATGCTTCCCCATGTGCCCATGAAGCAAACTGGAGCAAGGTTAGTGCAAACCTTATGAACCCCTACCAAAATCCTGTAACACTATCTTACTTGGCTCCCACTCCCTGGGCTTCCCCCTCCTGTATTTCCTCAATTCCCTTCAGCTGGGCATTCCTCCCACCTGTGTTGGAAACACTGGGCTCTCAACCACGTGCCACTGCATCTGGGAGCCACGCCCATCACTCCAAGCCACCTTTTTCTAACCTCCCCACACACCTGAGGTCTTAATTGCGGTTTACTACTTTATATTACAGATGTCTCATTTTCAAGTTAGTTTTTTCATAGGAGTTACATCCACACAATTCAAGCATCAGAATGTTTACTAAGATATATGGAGAAGAGTGTCCTCTCCCTTTCTGTCCCCCAGTCACCTAGTTACCCCCCCACCCCCACCCCACAAGTAGCCAATGACACCAGCTTTATTCTTCCACAGGTATTTTGTGTATATTTACTACCTCAATACACACACATATTTATATGTGTATATTCATTCTCTACCCTCCCTCCCATACTGACACACTGCTCTGCACTTTACTCTTTTCAGTTGATCATATATCTTGGAGATTTTCCCACATCAATCCATACAGAGCTTCTTTACACTGAAGAGTGGTCCATTCCAAGGATGTCCCATAATTTATTTAATCAGGCCCTGCTGATTGTTTCTCATCTTCTGCTATTATGCTTATGTTTGTGGTAAGCCTAGTGGGCTCAGCAGTTGGGGTCCTGGCCTCACTTCTTTCGCTGGAGTAGTTTGTCTGCCAGCCCTGGAGCCTCCCCAAGGGTAGTGGGAGCTGAGGGGCCTTAGCACCGCACTTGCAGGTCCTGTGTCAGAACAATCCCATCCAAGATAGCCCAACGGCTCACTTCCTCATTCCTTCCGAGTTGCCACTTAGGTTCCTTGCCCTGATGGATGAATCTCCATCTCAGCTGGCCCACAGCTTGGTGAGCTGAATAGCACCTTTGTGTGCATTAGGAAGGGCACCCTAATATGTCCAGACAGACACAGCACTTTGGCAGAGGGCAAGAACTGGCCTGTGGAGAGAGGGCAGAATTTCAGACTCCACTTAGCCTCTCAGCTGGGTACCCATGTGCAGGCCACAAGCTGTACATAGTGGCCCTGTTCAAATGTCACCTCAGTGAGATGACTCCCCTTTCTAAAGATGCCAACTATCCCCGCCCCCCCCACACACACTCACCCTGTCCTTCCCTGCTTTATTATTCTCACTAGTGCTCATCATTTTGATATACTCAATACTTTACTTATTTACCATTTTTACTGTTATACAGGGGTTTTCTGCTTTGTCCTGGAACCATGCCTGACACATAGTAAAATTCAAAAAATATTTGTTGAACAAATGAAAAGGATGAACCCTTGGGGGTCCCTGCTCTGCCCATCCCATGGGGTGTCCTGAAGTAGCCAAGGAAAGGAGCGGAGGAGAGATGGAGGCCTGGCAACTCCTCTTAGGGCCAGAGGTTAAGCCAGGCAGCTAGAGAAGGTGGAGGCAGAGGTAGTCTCACAGCACTGTCCCTTCTTTTTTTTTTTTTTTTTTGAGGAAGATCGGCCCTGAGCTAACATCTGCAGCCAATCCTCCTTTTTTTACTGAGGAAGATTGGCCCTGAGCTAATATCTGTGCCCCTCTTCCTCTATTTTATATATGGGATGCCTGCCACAGCGTGGCTTGATAAGCAGTGCATAGGTCTGCACCCAGATCCGAACCAGCGAACCCCTGGCCACCAAAGCAGAGTGTGTGAACTTAACTGCTGTGCCACTGGGCCAGTCCTGTCCCTTCTTTCCCATTGTTTGTTTTCTGTTATTTCTGTGCAGTCTCTGCCCACCCTGCCTCTTGCTGTGTTACCTGGCCAAGGGCAAGGCAAGGCATAGAGCTGTGAGCTTGTTCTCTCTCCTCCAAGATAGGGGGCTGGGGCGGTGGGATGGAGGATGCTGGCTAACCTCTCCTCCTGCTGGTTGCTCTCTAGGCTCGGAGCTGGCTCACTGCCCAGGCCTCTGGGGTCCCCCAGACTGGGCACCGGTGGAGGCCCTTCAGGCCACTGAGAGACCCCAAAAGAGAGTTCGAACTATGTTTAATTTGGAGCAGCTGGAAGAGTTGGAGAAAGTGTTTGCAAAACAGCACAATCTGGTGGGGAAGAAGAGAGCCCAGCTGGCTGCCCAGCTCAACCTGACGGAGAACCAGGTGGGAGCAGGACTCCTGTGGGGCCAGGGCTGCACGTGGGAGCAGACACGACTCTCCAAGAGGTGCTAGGTGGCGGGTGATGGGAGGACATGGGCCTTCTTCCTCTGTGCCAGGCCACTGGGGGAGACAGGACCTGACCATTGGCACACTCCCTATTTGATGAGAAAAATGGCCCCAATTGAAATCACATTATGGGAACAACATGTGATGTTAATGCAGAACTTTATAATACAATATTTTCATGCTAAATAGGGCGCTGAATAAGTAGGTATTCAAGGGACTAAATATTAAAAATAATAATAAACATTCCTTGAGCCTATATTCCTCTCCAGCTACTGTATCATTTCCCTGCTGTTTTCACAGGCAAACTTCTCAAGAACTGGCTATGTTCTCTCCATGTCCTTACCTCCCCTCTACTCCTAACTCATTCCAATATGAATTCTTTCCCTACCATTCCATTGAAACTTCTCATCAAGGTCTCTAATGGCCTCCATTAGCCAAAGTCAACAGAAGTTTTCCTTCCCTCATCTCACTCCACCCATTAGCCTCTCTCAGTACTGTCAACTGCTCCTTCTCTTATCTCCCATCTCTTCTCTTGGCTTCCAGACACCACACTCTCTTGGTTTTCCTCCCAGCTCTCTGGCTACTTCTTCTCTGTCCTCCTTGTAGGGGGGACTTTTCTCTTTGCAACCTCAAATTTTTCTCCCCAGCTGATCTCATCTATTCCCCTGGTTTTAAATACCATCTATAAGCCAATTTCTCCAAAATTTGTATCTTGAGCCCACTTCTCTTTTCTGACTTGTACATCTAACTACCTCTTTGAGGTCCCTACTTGGATGTCTTATGGGTAGTTATTTCAAACTTAACAAATCTAAGCCTCAATTCTTGATTTTTTTTTCTCCCCAAATCTGTTCCTTTCCCTACACATGGCCCCACCATCCACCCAATTGTTCAAAATACCTAGTCATCCTAGACTCCTCCTCCTTTTCCATTTCCATTCCATCAGCAAGCCTTGTCACCTCTACCTCCAAAATGCAGCTGGAATTGCGTCATTTCTCTGCATTGTCCCAGTTCATACCAGCCCCAGCTCTCACTGGATCACTGCAATGGCCTCCCAGCTGTCTCCCTGCATCTATGTTCATCCATTCTTCACACAGCAGCTAGATGTGCAATTCACTTGAGATATAAATAGGATTATGTCACATACCACCCAAAAGCCTTGAAGCCGACACTCCTAACTCATGGCCTTCACATCCTGGGTGATCTGGCCCCATTGACCTCTCCCACTTTCCCTTTCTTCGCTTTCTCCTCTCACTCTCAGATGTTCCAGCCGTGTTCTCCTCCTTGCTGGTCCTCAAACACTCCAAGCTTGGTTCCACCTCAGAGCCTTCCTACAGGTCATCCCCTGCCCCAGCCTACTTTTCTGTCCCCACCAGGCTGGCTTCTCATCCCCTGAGCCTCAACTTAAGTGCTGGTCCCTCAGGGAGGCTCAGACCTGTTTGTACCCCCATTTGTGTTTATATATTTCTTTGTTTCCATGTTTGTTATTATTCATCTCTCTCCACTAGACTGTGAGCTCCATGAGGGCTGGGACCATGCCTCTATTGTTCACCATTGTATCACCATCACCCAGGATGGTGCCTAGTACATAACAGGAGCTCAATAAATACTTGTTGATGAATGAATGGCAACTGGAATTACAGGGAAGGGTGTTTTGGAGGGGATGCCTCCCTTAGAAGAAAGAGTAAATTTTGGCCAGAGAGGAGAGGGCAGTGTGGGAATGGGGGAGCAGTGGGAATTGCTGGTCACACTCTGATCTCTGCCCACTCCCTATAATTGTAGGTGAGGGTCTGGTTCCAAAACCGCAGGGTCAAGTATCAGAAGCAGCAAAGGCTGAAACTGCCCGCCACGTCTGCCATTGCTGCATCCCTGGATGAGCCCTCCAGCAGCTCCGACACCAGCATCCAAAGAGAAGATACCGAGTCAGAAGTGGACAGCTGAGGACCAGGACAGAGGCTCAGTGCAGGCTGTCTGAGCTAGTTCTTCCTGGGGACACCCACTGGACCTGCCTGCCCCACTTCTTAATGAAGAGCCTCGACAGGGTCAAAGGGCACCAGGGGAATCTGAACTGTCAAGCAGGGGCCCCCTTTTCTATATTGACCCCTGGGAGCTGGAATAATGAAAATGGTCAGGGGCACAGACTTTAGCCTTCAGCTATGTCCTTGGCCAAGTTATTGAACTTCTGAGCCTTTTTCTTCATCTGTATAATGGGTGTGTTGATAACTTAGAGCTCCCAGGGCTGAGATGACGTCTATAAAGCACTTATAGTGTGCCGGGCCCAGTGCTGTGCTAACTGTTAAGGCTTATAGGCCCCCTTCACCTGGGGGAGTGGTGCCCACACCAGCCCTGGACTCTCTAGGGATTAGTCGTCTCCTGGCCTGGCTGTGGAGGAGAAGGAGCCTCCCTGAGTCAGGGCACAGAAGACTTCCCTACCAGAGGTGGTGGAGTTGAGAGCAGAGGAGGAAAAGGTAGACCGTTTAGCCCACTTCCCCTTACAGAGTTCCCCCAAATTTTCTCGTTTTGTCTGAACTGTTACCACTCTCAAAAGGAGCTCCGGCCCAGCTGCCTTCTTGGAATAGACATGCTACCCTGACCACCATTTTTTTCCCTCCGGTTACCTGCCTTGACCCCTTCTCCATCTTTATATAGAATAGAGACACTGGACTCTGCCTTTGCCAAGATAGGCATTTTGTCATAAATTCTGCTTTATTTTCATGGGGTGGTTATTATTTCCTCCCCTTCACAATCCTGACTTATGGCTCCCTTTCCTTCCCAGGAATCTGCTCATTTCTAAGAAGCCTAGCTGATAGCCTACACCTGTGGGGCCTTCCATTAACATTTCCAGAGCTGATTTCTCTAGTGCTCCACCTTCTTGGGTGGGTCTCTGTTGAGGGTATTTATTTAGAATCTAGAATGGCTTCTGAGTGCTGAGGTGAGCTGGTGGAAGGAGGTCTGCCCTGTCATCTGGTGGTCAGAGAGACCACGGTCTCCAGTTGCTCTAGAATTTTCTGAGGGAGAGAGAGAGGAAAGTTGGGGAGCAGAGACAGCCTTGCAAAACTACCTGCCCCCAAGGCAGTGGACCATGCTGTCTGGGATACCAGGCTGCAGCTGGAGGGATGCCAGGGTCCGGCTTCAAGAATTCTACCCTGTCCCTGTCTTCAGGGACATCCTTCCTAATGCTGGACCCAAAGTCAACTCTGTTAATCAAAGGAACTCAGCCACACTTGCCTCTTCTAGGAACAACTGGCTCGCCTCTTTTTTTTTTTTTTTTTTCAAATCAGCAGTTACCTATTCAGCAGTTACTGGGTTTTACCCAAGCCCAAACGTCACTATGAGACCAAAGCAAATGCAGACATAGGTTCCTTTACCAGGAGCACAGAGTCAATTGCAGGACAAGGAAACAAGATAAGGTACAGCGGTCAGGCTTGGCTGTGGTGACAGATGCTTTAGGTCAGTGGTTTGCAGCTTTTGGGGTCCTAAATGAGAGAACAGGTCCCACTCCTGTTGTCAGGACAATGTGCCTATCACACTTCTGCATACAATTTCAGGGGTCCTCAGACCTGAGGTCAACTATGGACCCTCCTCCATTCCCCACTCCCACCCCCAGCTAGGGACCCCAGGCTGCAAAGTCCCTAAGCCCCTGAAGAGTCTGAGGGAGACTCAGGTCCCACTTAATCTTTCACAGGACTGTCTGCCCCGCTGCCAGAGGCCCACAGAGAAGGGAAATCTCGCATCAGACTTTCTTTGCGGGACGGATGGGTGGAGTAAGCTAGTCCGGGCTAAGGGTCAGGGGATAGGAGTAAATCAGCCCGCTGCTCTCCCACGCCTCAGCTGGGTCCAGGGATGGGTCCAAAGACCTCTTGACTCAAGACTGGCCACTGGGTGGACAGAGACAACAGACATCCATACAAAGATGAAGTCGGACACAGACACATCAAAACAACACACACACACTCTCTCTCTGATATAGAGGTACACTCTGGCCCCGAAGACAAAACCGTACCGATGTAAAAGCACAAAAGCCCAGCTACACCCAGTCAACGAACTAAGCGATCTAAACACGTAGATAAAAGAGACCAGAATTTGGACTCGCTAACGCACGAACCCTGGCAGCCTCGCAGACGGTCACGCCCGGGCCGTGGGGGGAGGGGGGCGGGGCCTCCCGGGTCGAGGCAGGGTCAAGGGTCAGAAGGCGGAGGCGCGCCCAAGATGGCGGCCTCCATGTGCGACGTGTTCTCCTTCTGCGTGGGCGTGGCGGGCCGGGCCAGGGTCGCCGTGGAAGTCCGATTTGTGAGCAGCGCCAAGGTGAGGCCGGGACGGACCCCGTCGGCAGCCCCCACCCTGTCCTGCCTTGGAGACAGCCCCGCGGGGCCCCATGCCCGGAGCCTAGAGGCTTCTCTGGAGCTCAGACGCGGCGCCCTGGCCCCTGCTCGCGGTCGGGGGCTCCCTGTCTGTCCCCGCGCGCAGGCTTCCGGGGCAGTCACGCGGGAACCAGGGCCTCCCGGGCCTCCGCGCGCGCCCCCTCCCCGCGGAACCGGGCCGGCTTGCCAGCGGCCCTGCTGTGGCTGCTCCAGGCTGGTTGGGGGGCGCCGGGCCAACGGGCCGGGCCGGGCCGGGGGACATTGCTGCTGGGCCCCGGGGGCAGTGGGCGGGGACGGGCTGAGCCGAGGGAACCGAGTGTAAAAAAGCGTGCGTCTTCAGGGAACTTTCTGAATGAGATTTGGGGTTAGAGAGTGGGTAGAGAGGCCAGAACCCTTCACGAAATGCCTTGGAGTGCTAAGGCATTTTTACTGGAGCCCGAAGCCTGTGGGAGCATTGGAAGGGTTTAAACAGGACATGAATTTTGTCGTTTTATTATCGTGTTTTGGAAGTTCATTGTAGAAAAAGATAGAAAATGTATGTAAAAAAAAGAGAAGGTAAAAATCGCTCATAATCCTATACGTGTGCAAATATGTATATTAAAATTACATTTTTAGAAAATGCTTTTTGATGCAGCAGTAAATCTTTCAATATCAATAAACATATTTCTACGTATTAATTTTTAACAGCTGAGTAATAGTCTATTTCGTGGGCGGGCCACAGTTCACTCAAGTACGTATTACCAAGTACCACCCCTTATGTTGGATCTTGTTTTTTTGACCCTGAGGTCAAAGGTCTTGGAGCTTAATTTCTGTGCACACACAGCCTTTTTTTCTGTCCAGCACTGAGTATTTTCTTTTCTGGTTATCTTTGCCAATTGATATGTGCAGCATGGAATCGCTTTGTTCTCATTTACATTTCTTTGTTTACTAGTGAGCTTGAATTTATCATGAGTAGTGGCCGTGTGTGTCCTTGTCCAAGACGTCTGCCTTCTACTCCTCTGTCTTCTGCTCTCAGCATCTTCATACTGATCCAGTTCCCCAACCCAACCTTCCATTGTTCTCTTTCCACTCCAGAAGCATCTGGAGCGTTCCTCTCCATCCGTGGTAAATCAGCTTCCCGGCATCCTTGGTCTCCTCAGCTGCTCACATCTCCATCTTCACCCCAGGGCCTCTAGGGCTCTTGGCTGGCTTACAGTTTGATGGTGTCTCCGTTCCGCCACTCCTAGCAGGCAGAGATAGTCACCTTCACTTAACCCTACCCCTCAGGCCCCTCCTTTCTGGATTTCTTCCCTCGCTTCATCACTTCCGCCTTTCTCCTTACCCAGTTGTCCTCTCGCAGTCTTCTATCAAAATCCCAGCTCTGGAAGAATGAGCTGCCCACCCCACCGTCTCCGTGTCCACACCTGATGTGCTGCTGGAGAAAATCACATAGCTACCCAGACTTGGTGACAAGATGCATTATTCTGGGTTTTTTGCGTCTATATTCATCAAGGGAGATTGGTTTGTGTTTTTTTCTCTGTGCTGTCTTCCTCAGGTTGCCACATCAGAGTAATGCTTGTTTTTTGGTAAAATGGAGAAGCTTTCCATTTTTTCCCGTTATTGAATAGTTTAGAGAGCATGAGAATTACTTGTGCTTTGGTTTAAAGAGAGCTGGCTTGTGAAACCAGATAGACTAGGGGCCTCAGTGGGGGGTAGTTTTTGACCACTTTCTCTGTCACTTCTATGGATATTGGTAGGAATGATTTTCAAAAATTTACCAACTACTGTGCCGAGGACACAACCAGTCACAACAGAAACCTGACTAAATACAGTGGATGCCAGCCGAATGCCACACTGGTGCATATCACCACTGCTTATTAGTCCGTCTCAGCTTTCTTCCTTTTGAATTCAGTTGTGGTAATGTATATTTTCTAGAAAATCATCCATTTCATAAATATTTTAAAATTTACCACATAGTTTTAGAGTTTTGCACAATCTTTTTATTAAAGCTTATTTTTCAAGTTGGAACTATCTTTGCATAGTTTGTGCCCTTTTCATTCAGGTTCCGTTTTCTTGAAGCTTCTTGGTAATATGAATAAGAGCTGTTTTTCTTGAAACACTTTCATATGTTTTAGAGGTGAGTGGTTTCGTGGAAGAATATCTCTGATTCTTTTCCCTTTGTTTTGATTACTAAATCTTTTCTACATTTGGTCCTCCAGAAAGAGATTAATATTTATCTAACATTAAGATTTGAGATTGGGAGAGATGATGTGGGTCTCTGTCATATCTTTTTATTCCATAGAGGAAGACCAGGTTTTCATTTTGCTAGTTGGGGTCCCAGGGGCTACAAGGCATGGAGGTGGGGCTTCTAGGAAGACAACCAAGGGTGCGTGCATGGTTGTGCTCAGTGGTTTTGTTCCAGCTGTCCCACGCTGCTGTTAGAACTCCCAGAGTTGTTCAGAGGGGTGAGATTTGTGGCTCCTGGGTTGCTCAGGGCCTATCTTGGTCTACACATCCTCTCCCTCTGACTTTGGGAGACGCCCCTGTCTAGCCAGAGCACCAATGCTAGAAGGAAACAGGGAGCTACCCGGGAGGCCACGTGACAGGACATTTCACTGGTGTGTCAGTCATTTTTTTCCTCTCCTTTGTGACTGTTCAGTGTTGGCAGGGGCACTCCCCTATTCTCTAAGTGAACAGTGGGAGTAGGTGCCCAGCAGGGTCAGTAACTGCCTGGGTCTAGAAGCACATTTGAGAAATGGCAGTGCAGCAATTGTTTTCTCATCCTTCATCCCTTGCGTGATGTATACAGTGCTTTAGACCAGTGCTTCTCAGACTTTAACATGCCTGTGACTGACGTGGGCATCTTGTTGAACTATAGACTCTGATTCAGCAGGTCTGAGGTCAGGCCTGAGGTTCTGCATTTCTAACGGTCTCCCAAGTGATGCCTGTGCTGCCAGTCCATCACCTCACTTTGAGTAGTAAGCAGCTAGAGCTCATGAGGTGCATTCACCTGTGCTATATCATTGCATCCTGGAAACTGCCTGGTAGGTATTATCATCATACTCACTTTTCATGTGGGAAACAGATGCAAAGAAGTGAAGCAGCTGGCTCAAAGGTTCACGGCAAGTTAGCATTAGGACTGGTGCTAGGCTTAGTTATTCCTTTCAGCGTAACACCTGAGAACTTGTCGGGTGCGAGGCACTGTGCTAGGTGCTGCAGATACCCAGCCGACCAGGGAAGTAGGGCACGTTCTCCTTCAAACTAGGCCTCCCTCTCCCGTGGTGTAGGATTTCTCTGCAACCCTGAACAGCAGTTTCACTGCCAGGATCCTGGAGGGGCAAGGGGTACCTCAGGGAGGGCTGCCCTGCCATTTATCAGGCCCTGCTATTACCAGCTCCTGGTACAGGAGGCCCCAGCCTGCTATGAGCCTTGGCCCTGCTCCGGCCATTCTAAAAATTCTCCTGCTCTTAGTACTCTGAGATGGCTGACGTGGTGTCTCGCTCCCCGTCCCAGGCCCCCTGCTCTGAATAGGCTTAAAGAAGTGTGACTGAAAGTAGGTCAGAGCTACATTTCCAGAGGAGGCCGTTATGGAGGGTGCTGACCATGCTCCACGAGCCCTTCCAAGGCAGAGGCCTCTGCTGAGAGGGAGGCACGTGAGGGTGAGGCTGGGCGGCCCTCCAGGAGCTATGTCCTTTGTCTCTTTTTATGGACATCCTATTCCTTCTGTGCCCTCTTAGGGAAAGGGGCTGTTTGCTACCCAGCTGATCCAGAAGGGGGAGACCATCTTCGTAGAACGGCCCCTGGTGGCTGCACAGTTTCTGTGGAATGCACTTTATCGCTACCGAGGTGAGCACATCTCATGGCTGCTGGGCCAGCTGCTTTTGCACATGGAAGAGAGCTGCATTCATCCCTACTGGCTGATGTCTCTGGACTCTGGGTGTTGGGAGGAAAGGCTGTCTCCCCTGGAGAACCACGCCTCTGTCTAACCTCAGGCTGTTTGGGGCTGTGAGTCTGCCGTAGAGAGGCTCTTCTGAAGTGCTCCCTGTGGGAGGACTGTCATGCAGGTGGAACTCAGTCTGACCCACAGTATAAGGGACTGGACATCATGCTAAAGGGCTCTGGGGCAGAATGCAGCCCTCTACCAAGAGAAGGCCATGTGCCCTTGGGTCAAAATGCTGAGTTAGGGCTTAGAAGCAAGTAGGATGCCCTTAGCTTTGCCAGCCACGTGCTTTTCTCACACTTTTCTTGGGCTAGAGACAAACTGTGAAAGGAGGGTCAGTTGGTGCCAGAATGTGGGGAAAGCCAAGTCTAGGGGAGGGGAGGGGAGCCTCACAGACTAAGTCCCATTGAGAAGCAGGGACAGTCTGACAGGAGGGATGGGGACTCCAGCGGGGTAAGAGGGAGTCATCTCCCTTTGAATGCATGTGAAATTCATGAATTCGTTCCATTCTTTAACATAGTCATTCATTCACAGACTTCCAAAATGTTTATTGAGCACTCACTATGTGCCAGGCACTATTCCCCTGCTGTAAAAGGATAAACGTGGCCGTCTCTCAAGCCACGTTGTCATGTCTCCCTCAGCCTGTGACCACTGCCTTCGGGCACTGGAGAAGGCAGAGGAGAATGCTCAGAGGCTGACCGGGAAGCCAGGCCAGGTTCTGCCTCACCCCGAGCTGTGCACTGTGCGCAAGGACCTCCACCAGAGCTGTCCCCACTGCCAGGTGAGCGTCCCAGGGGAGTGGACCTGAAAGGAGGCCAGTAAGGGAGGCCTTAGCTGAAGTCTTCTTTGGGGAGATAGGCATGAGGACAGACCTGGTCATGGCCCTTGAGAACCACAGTGTAGGGCAAGACACTGAAAAGGCTCAGTTACTGTTCCAGTTTCGTCCTCCCTGTTCCAGTCCCATTGTCTAGAAAGTAGGCTTGGTGGGAGCTTGCCCTCTTCCTGGGAGCCTAGCAGGGCTTCTCCCCTCTACCTGAAAAGCTTTCTTTCCTTCCCATGGTTTTAGAAGCTTGGGTTAGGTGCTCCTCTCACATGCCCCCAGAGCACCATATGCTTTCTCATCTCGTGATACCACCGAGCTCCTGCTCAGGGCTGTTTGTGGAAGGAATGCAGTTAGAGGAGGTGAGTACCACATGGGACATGTGTGCCTCACCTCATGGCCAGATCCTAGGGTGCTGACCTCCAACAGGTGATGTACTGCAGCACAGAATGTCGGGTGGCAGCTGCTGAGCAGTACCATCAGGTCCTGTGCCCAGGCCCCTCCCAGGATGACCCCCTGCATCCTCTCAATAAGCTGCAGGAGGCATGGAGGTAGGTGGCATTTCGTCCCTTCTTTCGTTTATCCTTCCCTTCCTGTCTGGGAAAGGACAGGTCTGCTTGCCTGCTTGAGCTCAGCAGATGCAGCTATTTTTCTTAAGTTACCATCCTCTAGATTTTTCCTCCATTCTTATGGTTAAACAGAGGGCACATCACCCAACCCTCTGCCTTTAATCTGAGCTGCCAGTCCCACCATCCTGGGCATTTTACACACTCTCAGAAAGAGCAGCATTAAGCCCATAGGGATGTCAAGTTCTGCCCAAGTCCTTGCCGATGACTTTCTCTCTTTGGTTATAAATGGGTTGGGAGGAAGGATTCTCTGTAGCAATCAGACTGGGCTTCCCTGAACTCAGCTACTGGGGAGGGAATTTCTAGGCCCAATCTTTTTCTTTGTCCCCAGGAGTGTTCACTACCCTCCTGAGACTGCAAGCATCATGTTAATGGCCCGAATGGTGGCCACAGTGAAGCAGGTAAGCCCACCTGACCCTCCCAGGGAAGCTGACTCTGGCCTCATTCAACCCTTGGCCTCAGTCTCCTCCTCACCTCAAGACCCTGGCTTGGATGCAGAATTCTCCTGGGCTTCCCAAAGGAGAGCTGCTTGCTATGTAAACCTTCGGGGTAGCTAACCACAAATCTGGCAGGGGGGTGGGGCCTCATCTTGGATCTATGAGAGGACTTCTTGTGCAGCAGCAATTCATGCATTCAATTTATAAGCACCACTTTTTCAGGATTGTGTCTTTCACATAAAGTGAGAGAAGCCACTCTGATCCCTTCCATTAATATTGTTGCTCCTCAGCCTCATTCTCCTATTTTCTTAGTATTGTTGAATTGGCTAGCTTGGCCCCAGTTGGGGAGATGGTTGGTGTGGACACGGTGGGGAGGAAGTCCCCAGGCAGAGGAAGGGTCTACCTAGAAGCTCATGTGGATGGTGTTTCTCTGATGGTGGCGGCTTTAAAATCATAAGCTACCCCTCTCACGTGGGTGGGAGTGGCAGTAAGGAGGTGGGTGTCTGAGTCCTTGTGTGCACTTGCGTGCACGGGCATGTGTGAACATGACCCTGAAGTATATTTATTCGCTGCAGGCTAAGGATAAGGATCGTTGGATCAGGCTCTTCTCCCAGTTCTGTAATAAAACAGCCAATGAGGAGGAAGAAATTGTCCACAAACTCCTTGGGGACAAATTCAAGGTTCGTCTTCTCCCATGACCCCCCCTTCACCCCCAGTAGCCTGGGATGTTCTGTGGCTATCTCAGGGGAGCTCCACATTTGGTCCCTTCCCAGCCACAGGAATGAGTTAGAGCCTGGGGCCAAAAATCTATTCAGAGGACTTATATTCCTGCTACTGTTTAACTTCATGACCTAACGTGGACCTGAGACTGGGAAGTGGGGTGATGACAGAGGAAGGAGGGGTAGGGTGCCCTGATGTGGGAAGGCAGTACCTCATGACAGGATAGCAGTCGGCAAATCAGGTATAATGGAAAATGGAGGATTGGGGGTCCACCGGCTCAGGGAGCAGTGTGACACAGGAGAATTTTAGCCGCCGGTGTACTTAGTGCCCACTCGCAATCAAAGAGTTACACATTCTCATTAAGGACAGTGCACTTCCATGCAGGTGCTGCCTGAAGGTGGAGGCAGGTGTGTGAGAGGGCATCTGGGGCAGGCCTTCCTGCACTGAAGTCTGAGGAAAGGAGAAGGGGAGTCGAGCTGGTCTGAAGGCCAGGTTGAGGAGCCTGGAAGCGGGTGGTGAGGACGGACATTCTAAACCAAGCTGCCTCAGCCCTGCTGGTACAAGTGCTGGAAAACAGGGAGGAACTTGGGAGTTGCCACCCTCAGTTGGAGCAGGCCAGCAGACTGCCAAGGCTCTTTGGAAATAAGGACTCTGTGGCCTTCCTTAGGGAAAGCTCGTTCTACAGAGCTGGCCCTTTTTTCTTCCCTCACCTGGTCTTCTGGGCCCTGCCTGAGGCTAATGGGAAATGCCCAGCGATGCAAGTCTCTCCCTCCTTCCCCTAAACCAGGGCCAGCTGGAACTTCTGCGGAGACTCTTCACAGAGGCCCTTTATGAGGAAGCACTCAGCCAGGTGAGCATGGGGAAGGTGGGACCAATGGCCTCCCAGTCACTCCAACTTTCCAGGAGCAGCTGGGTCAGCGTCTCCTATGGGGACAGCTAAGCCAGAGCTGACTTGGTCTTCTGGAGTTGAGATGGGACTGACTTGTGGAAGACTTCCTGAACAGAGAGTTGTATCAGGAAGAAAAGTAAGTGGCTGTAACCTGAGCACTCATCTCTCTTTCTCTCCCACAGTGGTTCACTCCTGATGGATTCCGGTCTCTCTTTGCTCTTGTTGGGACCAATGGCCAAGGAATTGGGACCAGGTTAGGAGAGAATGTTCCAGATCTATTGGACTTGTCCCTCAGGGTGTGGGTGGGAGGTTGACTGAGGAAGGTAGACACAGCTCCTTTCAAGGTTAGGGTGGAGTAGGGTGTGACTCTAGTCAGAGTGCTCGACTAGACACAGTGGTGGGGGTCAGAAAGAGTGAGACTGAAGAGTCTGGTCTTGGGAGCCCTGGTCTCTTGGGCAAGATGGGTCCCCCACCCTGAAATGGGCTTAACTTGCCTGGAGGTGGAGAGCCCTGTGAGCTGGGCCTCCTCCTCTCCAACCTGGCTGCCTGGGACCCCCAGCTCCCTGAGCCAGTGGGTCCATGCCTGTGACGCTCTGGAGCTGAAGCCTCAGGACCGCGAGCAGCTGGATGCCTTCATTGACCAGCTGTACAAGGACATCGAGGCAGGTTGGTGAGATGGAGCCTTGGCCTCACTCCACCTTGGAGATGCCCCCCAGTCAGATGGCGGACACACAGTCTTCCCCCAGGGAGCTCTGAGTTAATTTTTGGGGAAGGTAATCCCTATATGCCTGTGGGAACCTTCAGGTCTATCCATAGGACACACAGACAAGAAGTAACCCTGAGATCCATGCAGAGGATCGATGCTGGGGGTGGGAGAGTGCTGATAAATACAGGGATAGTGTTTCTAGAAAGATAGGGCTTATGTCTCCGAGAAGCAAGTTCAAGTAAAACAGTCGTGATTGGGCAGCAAGACCATGGAGCCAGAGCTTGTCCTTAGAAGCCTAGTCCTTTTTCCACCTATAAAATGGGTAGAATAACATCTGCATATTACTGTCTTACAGCAACTGGCGAGTTCCTTAACTGTGAAGGATCTGGCCTCTTTGTGCTTCAGAGCTGCTGTGAGTCCTGGCATTGAGGAGGGTGGCCTCATGGCCACAGTTCATCTCTCTCAGTTGGCCACTTCTAGGCTGGTGGGGTTAAATCTGAGCATAGGGTTAGGGCTGAGCTTCCTTGGGGATTCCCCTGGGCTTTGATAGTTCGAGCATTTTTTTATTCATTCCTTGGACTGCTTGTGCCTTAGTATATGTTTCTATATAAATTAACCTTCCAATGGGCCAGGCCCTGTGCTAAGGCTGGCGCAGAGCTCTGATTTTTGCAAAGGGAAGCATGGGCTTTGCACCACCGCTGTTCTCTGAGATTTGGGGGGACGGGGCGGGGGGGTGTTGTGAGAGCCTAGGAGGCCCTCAGGATCCTGGGAGGAGGGAGCTCAGGCTAGAAGGTGAGTCTCTCCAGCACGTGATGGGGAGGTGCAGAGCCAGCTCAGACTGTTGTGTTTTCCATATCTCAGCCTCCCACCTGCTGGTTTCCTTACCACAAGCCCCTGCTCCCAGGCTCTGGAGCCACTTTACCCCTCCCAGACTAGGCTCTCAGAGGGCCTGGCTCAGCTGTTACCAGACATCCAGTAGCAGACGGGACTGAGTTAAGTGGTCTAGTGTGGCCATCCCTTTCACAGCCCTGTCCCTCCCTTTGCCAGACACTGGGAACACAACTGAAAAAGAAGCTGACCAGTGAGGAGAGCAGGGGCAGTCAGAGTGGGTAGGAGAGGGGAGTGATGTGGGAGGGCATTTGTGCCTGTGTGCTGTGGTCTTCAGGAAAGAGCACTGGATGGAGAGACAGGAAAGTTGGGTGCCAGGACCTTTACAGCCCTAGCAGAGATCAGAGAACAAGGAAGGATGGGACTCAGTGCTCTGCAGAATTGAGGCTGTTATTTTTATTAGTCAATAATCCTCATTACCTGCCTCTTGTGACCCAGGCAACCACAGCTGTGTCCCTAATGCAGAGACCTCCTTCCCAGAAAACAACTTCCTTTTGCATGTCACTGCCCTGGAGGACATTAAGCCAGGAGAGGTGAGAGGGCTGGGGCTTGGGAGCTGTGGGGGGTGGGTGGGCAGTGGGCCTTGCAAGTTCTGTCCAGGGATTGGGAGCAGTAGTGGCTAGAGCCCCAAGTTGAGGCTGTTGGCTTGAATCCCCATGTGCCCCAGGACTCATGTCTTTTTGCCCATGGGTATGCCCTACCCAACCCCACTTCTTCAAAAAATAACTCCAGAAAGCCTCAAAGCAGTATTTGAAACAGCTGTGTGCCCAGGTTCTTGTCCCCAGCCACCTTTTGATCAACAAGTCTGTAGCTTCTAAGAAAACAGGAGATGGCTCTTTGTGGCTTGGGCTATGGGCTGCTAGTGTGGGTTTGGGGTCCTGGCTGTTGGTGCAATGCACAGAGCCTGGTTGAATCTTCTTCCAGGGCAAGTAACATCGCACCAAGATAACCTCTGACCCCAGCCACAGACCTTGGCCATTGCTTGCCTTTAACCATGGCCTGAGGCTAACTACAGTCCCTCTGTCTCAGACACAGGTTGTTAGAGCCTCATAGTGGCTTGCCTGCTGAGGGACAGGGGAATGGATCAGGGCAGCCCACCCCTTTGCTGAAGGGCAGCTCAGACCTGGCTCCTGGGGATGGGGCAGTGGTGGAAATAGGGTAGTGGTTGGGGAGGCCCTAATCCCATCTAATAGAGAGCACAAACCATGAGACCCCACCTGTCCTCTGCCCTCTAGGAAATCTGTATCAGCTACTTAGACTGCTGTCAGCGGGAGCGCAGCCGTCACAGCCGCCACAAGATCCTCAGGTGCCAGCTGGGGACCTGGTGGGTAGCTGGGCTCTGGGGTCCTTCAGTCCTGGTAGATGGCTGACTTTTCACCCTCATCACCATCCTCCCACCCTCTGCAGGGAGAACTATCTGTTTGTCTGTTCCTGCCCCAAATGCCTGGCAGAGGCTGATGAACCCAATGTGACCTCAGAGGAGGAGGAGGATGAAGAGGAGGAGGAAGGAGAGCCAGAAGATGCAGAGCTGGGGGATGAGATGACTGATGTATGATGTTCCCCTGCCTGGAAAGGGCTCTACCCCAGACCCTGCCGGAAAAGGGGGCCTTCCCCCAGAGAAGAGGCTTAGAAGGAACTCCCCACTCCTGTTGCCTGCTTTCCCCCCATTCCAGCTGTTTCTGCCAGAGGGTAGGACAGAGACTGGATCCTAGGCCCTCCACCCCTCACCAGGCCCCATGCCCTGGACACTGCTGCTGAGTGGCTTAGGCTCTGTGCTGTCACTGAGCCTCTCAGAACTGGCCTTCCCCTTCTCCTCCACTCCAGGGTGTGAGCGGCTGGAACCAAGGTCAGGGTCTAACAATGTTTCTTCCCCTTGCCCCCATGGCCATGCTTACCCACCCACCTGAGGCTTCACCCCTCTCCACTTGCTATGGAAGGATAACAAAGTGGCAATCTGAGAACAGCCTGACTTCACTGAAGAAGAAAGGAGGTGGGGTGAAATGCCCTCACCTTCTTCCCCTCCTCCCTCCGTTGTAGCTGATAAGGCAACTTTCTGACCACTAGCACACCTGGGAGAGGCAGGAAGGGGGACAGGGCCTCCAGAGCACCTTCACTAAGCCTCTCTGCCAGGGAATACGGAACCAGGGGGATTACCTCCCTCTCCCCACCTCACCACCCCCAGCATTTGGACACCTAGGGGAGTGGAGATTAACCCCTTCCCCAGACTCCAGAATCTCTGTACTTTGTGCCTTGTCCCTCAGGCCCTGGCACAGTGGCTGGCCCCGTGGGGTATGGAAGAGGCCTCTGCCTCCCTCAGGAGGGGCATGTGGGGGACCATCACCTTTTCCTCACACCCTCTCCCGTTGAGGACTCTAGCAGCATGGCTGAGACCTGGCGGATGACAGACCTGTGCTCCTTAATGTGGGATGCTCTAGAGTCTTCCCTGGGACCGGTTTAACATGGGTCAGTGAGGGGCTCTCCTGGCCTCAGTCTCCATCTTTAGGGTCTCCACAGAGGAATGTTGAAGTCTTCCAGAAACCTCGACGAGCTGGGCTAGATACTCTGAGATTAGCCCTGACTTTGTCCCCCTCCCCCAGATAAGCACGACCCCTCACTCTTGGGTTGGATGCTGTGGGAGTTATAACCCATCACTCGCAATTCCTTCCCGCCTACCTTCCCTGAGGGGCCTGCTGTGTCCCTCTGCTGAGGGCTCCCCGGGAGGGCAGGTGCTTACCCCACAGGCCCTTTCCTGGATCTAGAGCCAGGTGGAGCATGCCTGTCTGGCCTGTTGGGTTCTTACTCCTTCACACCTCTCACCAGCACCCCTCCCACCCCTGCCTGCCCACTGTTCTCAATAAAATGTGAGTGGTGACAGGCCTCTGCAGGAATGCTTTGTGGACAATGGCTTGGTGAGCTCCCCAGGGCACATGGCAGTCATGTAGGTGGTGCAAAGGTGCATAAGTTAGACCAGGTGAAGGCAGGAGGTGGGAGCTGCAACTCCTCAATTGAGGCTTGTCTCTGGTCTCCTCTACACTCTGCCATGCAAATGTCTCTGAAGCACAAGAGCACAGGTCCTCTGAGGCCCAGTGTGGATCCCCAGGACCAGATTCTGAGTCTTCTCCCCAGGGGACTGAACTCTGGCTTCCTAAGTTCTTGAGCAGGAGGCTGTGTTGGGATGCAAGATGAGCAGCCTGAGTGCTAAAGGACCTTGAGCAAGTCATTTATCTCTGTGCATCAATTTCCTCACCTCAAAACAAGACATGGAACCAGACGAGTGAGTTTGGAGGCCCCTCCCGCCCCTGTGTGCTCTTATTCTAGGACACAGTTACAACCCTGATAAGAGGCTTTATTGCTAAAAAGTCACTGAGGGTTTATTAAGTCCTCAAACACCAGCTCCTTAAACCAGCTTCCAGCAACTGCTGTGAAGGACATTGTGAGGAGGCCCTGGGCTGGGGAAGCTGGAGCCAGGTGGGATGTGGCAGATCACAGGTGGCTCTCGGGCCACCTGCCTTCAGCCCCTTTTGTTCCAGATTGTAGCCAAGAAGCCTTGGGCCTGGCCTTGCCTCTTCCCATAGCATGAGACACCCTTGGGGGCCCTGGGGAAGGGAAGGCCTTGGCTTCCCTTAGCCTAGCCAAGGCCCAATCCTTTTTCCTCTCCCTGGCTCCACCTGTCCCCAAATGCTATCCCCAAATCCCAAACAGCAGAATTCCTGGATTTCCCCTTCCCAGCCCAGAGTTGCATATGGCTGGAATGTGGGACTAACTCTTCTACCAGAAGGTCCAGGGTGGTTGCAGCAGCTCAAAGGTGGGGATGCTGGTGACATTGACTGGGATGGAAATGATGGCCCATGGCAGCCCGTGTTGTTCCAGTGAGCGGCGGATCATGTAGCTGGGAGGGCATGAAGAGAGGTGGCGATGGTCACTTTCTCGGCACCCCATCATACCCTACTGTCCCCATCACTCTGGGAGTTCCAGAGCCTGAGGACTTTATTGGCCCTTCAACTGGGGCACCCCAAGATGAGGCTTGCAGGAAGGGAGTGGAGATTGCCCTTGACCTCCCCGAGTCATGGCACCCAACCTGGGTGTTGATACAGCCAGAGACAAGAAGCCCTCACCCATCTCGGCCGAGCAGGAAGAGGGCGGGGATGTCAGCTGTGCGCTGGGTACTGTCCTGGATCATCTCCACGTAGAAGCTGTCATTGTCAACCGCGTTGTCAGAGATGATCACCGCCCGCCCGCCATGCTCCTGCACCACCCGGGTCTTGGAGAGGAAGGAGCAGCCCCTGGAAGAGGTGGTGATGAGACCGAAAGAAAGGCAGGAATCTAGTTACCCCTCCCCCAGATCTCAGCTGGGAGGATGAAAGGACCATGGAGAGCTTTTTATAAAGGCTCAAAAGTAAATGGCCAAATGGCATGGACAATCTTAAGATGTTTCT
The DNA here is from genome assembly GCF_041296265.1 of Equus caballus. Classification (NCBI taxonomy): domain Eukaryota; kingdom Metazoa; phylum Chordata; class Mammalia; order Perissodactyla; family Equidae; genus Equus; species Equus caballus. Next base: position 45,454,411 of record NC_091698.1, on the reverse strand, counting down.
TAAAGACCCTTAAAAAGATGAATTATTTAAAAACAGCTCTTTGAAAGCGCCACCACCAACACTGGTCTCAGAATCTACAGTATGCCTGCCCTCCCCTCGTGCCCGTGCCTGTCCGCTCCTCACCCCCTCTCCACCAGAGCGATCTGGTCCTGGATGAAGAAACCGTTGCTGAGTTCCCCACAGGCCTCCGACGGTTCTGCGGGGACAAGGTGAATCTGCTCATACCTTGTGTGCTGAAAGACATTTAGACAGGTCGGAGTGTGAGGAGATGCGCCTGCTCTAGGACCTGGCTGACAAAGTGTGAAGGAAACGGGGAGTGGTTTCTGTGTGCTGGGCACTTGAGCATTTTCCTTAATTCTCACAAAAGCACAAGTAGGTGTCCTCCCCAACCCTGCCTTTCTGTGAAACGGGGAGGGGTTGGTATGGACCCAGAGAGGGGAGGTAACTTGCCTTAAGTCACATAGAGCAGAGGTAGAGCTAGCAGAGCCTTTGGTTTTTCACCATCTCATGTCCCCAAAGACGTGTTCCCCCATGGTGTCCAGGTCTGTATTACACCCAGAGGAGTAGCAGGAAGACCTTCCTTCTGACGGCAGCCCTGGAGGGCAGAGCCAGACTCTGCTCCCTTCCCTGTCCCAGCACTCCCATATTGGTTGAAAGGATAAAAGGGTCACCTCAGCTTAGTAGGGGGAAGGAAGGTGGGGACAGGGTCAGAGACCTGGGGCCCCCCCTGAACTTACAAAGATACCACCAAAGTCCTTGGCAGGTGTGGCTGTGAAGATGTAGCGTATGTCCCCAGGACTCAGCACTTGGAAGTACAAATAATCATGGATGCGTAAGCCTGAAAGAGAAACAGTACAGATGAGAAACCTCCAGGGAACGAGCTGGTTCAGGTTCAGATCACAGACCTGTGTCTTCAAATGGGCGGGCTATAGTCTGGGCCCAGGGACCTAGCTTCAGCCCAGTGGGTCCTCCAGGTGGTGGGACAGATGGTCTCTGCCCTGGAGAAGACAGAGTTGAGCACACAGAGTTAGTAACCACAGAGATACAGCTGCTGCTGCTGCTGCTACACAGGTGAGCCAGGAAGACGGAGAGCTCCAGTATTCTCTCTCTGAGGGTCAATCCATCTTTGCTCTCAAGTGGACCTGAGAGTTTCACGGCGGAGATGTGGTAGCCTGGGTACAAAACAATTCTCACTAAAACTTGAAAGTTGACTGTCTGGTTCCACTGCCATCCCTCTAGTTCAGCCACTTCATTTCTTGTCCTGACTTCTTAACTGGTCTGCCTGCCTCTATTCTTACTTCATTCCCTAAACGACAGCCAGGGACCTTCTTAAATGCCCTAAAGCAAATATGATCATGTGACTACTCATGGCTTTAATATCCTTCAACAATTTCCCTTCACACTTAAAATCTAAACTCTTTAAAGATTTTATTTTTCCTTTTTCTCCCCAAAGCCCCCTGGTACATGGTTGTATATTTTTAGTTGTGGGTCCTTCTAGTTGTGGCATGTGGGACGCTGCCTCAGCATGGCTTGATGCGCAGTGCCATGTCCGCGCCCAGGATCCGAACCAGCGAAACCCTGGGCCACCGAAGCAGAGCGCGAGAACTTCACCACTGGGCCACGGGGCCGGCCCCTTAAAATCTAAACTCTTAACTAAGGCCTGCAAGGCCCTGCTCCATCTGGCCCTTGCCTACTACTACAACCTCATATCCTCCTTCCTATATTCAAACTATGCTAGCCTCCTCTCAGTTTCTTCACTTCTCTGAGTCTTCTCGCAAGTTGCTCCATCTGGGACGCTTCCTGCCCTCACTCCACCCCACCTCTACCTCTTTGCCTGGTTCACTCCTACTCATCCATCATGTTATAGCTTAAATGTCACTTTCTCAGAGAGACCCTCTGCCTATCACTGCTCTCCCCTTATGTCCATTCAAAATGTACTTTTTCTCCATTGACATTTTCAATATAATTTGTAATTATACAGTATTCCTGATTTTTTGTTAAATGTCTCCTGCACTAGGGCAAGGACCATAAGTTTGTGGCTTCACTCAATGTTGTATCCACATTACCTAACACAGTGGCTAGGATATAGTGGTTGTTCAATAAAGACTGCTGAATGAGTGAACAACAACTATGTTCAGCTTCATTGCACTGAGGATGAGAACTACCAGAACAACCAGGTTTTTCTGGGGTGTAGGAATGTCTCTTCAGCACCAAACTTTAATGTTTTACCTGGACTTGAGTCCCTGGTTTCCTTAGCCCAGAGAGACAGAGGAATGTGGAAGGGCAGAAGCTGCTGTCACAGGCGTATAGTCAATCAACAAATTACCAAGCCACTACTATGTGCTAGGGTTAGGACTGATTGTGCTTTTAGCTATCCTTGTCTACTGTCCAAATCACAGCTGCCAGGTAGAGCTCCACTGGCTTGGCACTGGGCTATACAGCCTTTTATCCTGGGAGTGGGGACTTCCCAACAGATAGACATTCCCAGGAAGGCTTCCTGAATTAGCACCAAACTCCTCCTCCTCCTCCCCACACACATCTTTGCCTGGCCTTTGCATCTGCTGATGTGTGTAAATTAAATGTGGGTATACATATGTGCTCATGTACGTGTATGGGTGTATATGTTTAGGTGCTCCTGTACGGGCAAACAGGTTTTGTGCGTACCTGTGTGCTTGTGCGTGTGAGCCCACGTGTAGGAATGTGTGCTCCTGTATATGTATGTGACTACTCACATACATATCTCCAGCTTGTAGTATCTCTAGCTGTCCCTTATTCCTCCTCCTGGGCGCCCCCTCAGCCACCTGGGTCGGATCTTGTGGGGCCTGGGGTGTAGTCTTGCTTCGACGTCGAGAGCTAAGGATTAAGAGCCCAGCCTCAGGCCGAGCTCAGCTCATGTCCCTGGGGACCAGCACCCACCCACTCCAGTCGTCCGTTCCCGGACCGGACCTGCTCTGTCCCGAACTCGCGGGGTCCCCAAGGTGACCCGTGGCCCCCGGCCTGAGACGCATGCAAGCTGGACGGCCAGCCCCGCCCCGCAGCGCAGCCCCGCCCGTTGTCGCTCACCGTGGGCCGCGACGCACGCGGGGAGCCAGAGCACGAGACAACACCAGCCGGCGGCGCCGGGGACCATCTCCAGGGCCCGGCCCGGCGCCGCGCTTCCTCCTGCTGCCCCACCGCGCGTCGATCGCCGGACTTCAGCCTGACAGCTGCTCCGGCCTCCCGCCCCCAGACCCGCTCTCGCCGTTGGTTGGCGGACGCGAACGAAGCCCACGGTTGATTGGCTCTGATGCCTGTCATGTAGCCGCACTTTCCGCCTCTGCGCCCTAGCCCACTTCCTATTGGTCGAGAGAAGTGGGGCCGAGGGGTGATTGGTCTAAACTCTTAACAGCAACTGCCTGCCCCCACCCCAGCCCCGCCCCAGCATTTCTCAGTTTGTTGTCGACTCTCCAGGACCCAGCGGGCTGATGGGCGGGCCAAACAGAACGGTGAACTGCAGGTGGGCGCCCTGCAGCACTCGCTTCAGCCGCCGAAAGTCTTGACCGCCGGCTCCTGCGGTCTCGGCTGGATCCTCCCCGCGGCCGCCTCGCACGACAACGATTTGCCTTTTCCTAACTGTGCTGCTCTCCTTCCCACCCCCTCCTTGGGAAGGCATTCGTCTAGCGCCCGGGTGGTCTCCCGCGACCCCGCTCGGCTCGTCCTCTGTCCATATCCACCAGTGCTTGCGCGCTCACTGTCTGGAGGCGCTGGGATCGCAGCCTGATGCACCCCACCCTAGAGGAGGCTTTGGCTAGCGCAGAGCCAGAAAACGGGCATTGGGGCCAGGTGCCCACACTCGCCTTTCTTCCACTTACTGTGCAACTGTGACTTTGAACAGCTTTCCTAACCTCTCAGCCGCGGTTCCCTCATCTGTAAAATGGGCATGATAACAGTACCAAGGCGATAGGGTTGTAAGGATTAAATGAGATCTGTCATGAAGCGCTTACTTAACATGAACCTGTCCCACAGTCAGTTTGCGTTTATTGCATTCCGTGGTCTGGCGTCCAGGAAAGAAGGGGAATGGAATTAGGGTTAGTGGATGACGCGGGCCGAGCAAGAATACTGCACGCTCCAAAAAAAAGAACGACCGAAATCTGGCAACCTGTCGCTAACAAACGCTTCTTGCTAGAGCGCCCTCAGAGGCCCAGCCTCGGGCCCTTCTAGCAACATCGACTCTGTGGTAGTGAACCACAGGGTGGCGGAAGTGGCCCGTCCCTTTCCTCTCCCGGTCCAACGGCTTGGCGAAGCTTCTGGGGACTTCTCTGGCGCGGGGCATTCTGGGGTTGTTGGGCGGCCCAGACACGGAGAAGAGAGGAGGAGTAGCGGGCCACTGATTAAGCCTCCAAAATGATGGTGAGTGGCTTATCGCGCATCCGTCGCCATCTGCTGCCATGTGGCCCGTGGCTGGCGCCGCTCGGCCGGGGTCGGTCCCATAAGGCCCTCCCCTGTCCACTGACTCCGTCCTCGCCCCGGCCCCCTGTCTATGGGCGACCCCGGCCCGCCGCGGCCTCGCTCGGCCCGGGCACGGAGCAGGGGCCCTGGGCGAGGGCTATGTGGGGCTCGAGGGGAGGCTCTGGTCGGGTTGGCTGGGGACTACAAGTCCCAGGGTGCTTCTGGGCCTCGAACCCGCGTTGGAGACCCGGTTTTTGGAGCCCCCCACAATCGTGAGCTGTTTTAAACGAGTGCGGCTTGAGCGTGCATATGCGGTTGGCGGCCAGACGTGGAAGCCTTGGCTTCCCTGGGAAATGTAAAGCCATGTGCTTCCTAGAATCGGCAGAGGCGGTATGGGACCTTATGTTGGGCTGAGCCCAAGGTCTCGAGTGGTCGCTCGCTGTCCGCCAGCTCACCCGCTGCTGCATAAATGGGAACAGACTCCTCCGCTCGCGCTTTATTCCGTTCATTCACTCATTCATTCATTAAATAAACGTATATTTAGTGCCTACTGAATGAACCATGCCCAGCTGGTTGTTGGGAGTGCAGCTTCTCAGCCAGGAGAAGGGGCAAGGCAGATGGGACGCTGCATCAGGGGTGGGAAGACCAGGCTCTGACTCCGACCCTGCCTGCCCCTCCGGGTGTGTCATTAGACCAGGCTTTTGTACTTGGCCACCTATCTCTGGGTCTCGTTTTCTTAAATTAGGGAGGTTAGTGAATCCTGGAGGCTCCCTGTAGCCCTCCCCCCCTTCCGCAGGCATCCGTCCTCTCCGTCTCAGAGCTGCAGGTACCTTCCATGGGGCCCAGGCTTCGGTGGTAATTCCTGAGTTGCTCTTGAACTGAGCCAGCTTTTAAGGAAGTGTTTGAGGCAAAACCCGCCTGAGCATTACTCCTTGTGCGCTTGGCAGTTCACTCATTTTGGCCTATCAGTCCCTCTCAGTTCTCTGTTCTTTTCCTGCTTCCTGCCTCTTCTCCCTGTCCTGGTAGATGTCAAGCTGACCCCTAAAAGGTGTTTATTCTGCTACCAAATGCCCTGTGAATCCAGCGTGTAACCAAGAGAGAAGGAACTTGGCATTTATGTGCACCCCATCTCCCCTTCATACCTCCAGTACTGCCCTTTTTCAGTTCATCTTCAACATTGTCTATTCCTGAAGGTGTTTTCATCTTCTGTGCAGAGGCAGTATAGTAGAACCAGGGAGAGTAAGGGCTCTGGAGCCACACTGAATACCTAGGTTTGTAACTCAGCGCTGCCACTTTACTAGGTGTGTGACTTTGAGCATGTTAGTACATTTCTGGCCCTCAGTCTGTTAGAGGGGATTAAATGAATTAGTACAGATAAAGCATGCCCAGCATGTAGTGAGCACTCAGCAAATGCTAGCTGCTCTTCTGGGCAGTTGCTTGCTTCCTTTCCTCCCTGTAACTTATCCTGCTGCCAGGCCTATCATAAGAGTTTTGGTTGGCATTCAAAGAATTGGGGATCAGAACCAAGCTTCTTCTGTCTGGTGACAAAACCCTTCACCAAGAGGCTCCAGACCACCACACTAAATTTTTCCTGAACTGACTGTTTCTGTGCTGTATTGGCTGTTTATGTCTCTCCTTTCGGAATGTGAAACTTCTGTCACCAGAATCCTCCTTGCTGTCATCAAATTGGTCCTTGATATTCTAGAAGCCTTCTGTGATTGGAAGAGAGGTAAAAGGTCCCCCGAAACCTCAGTCCTGTGACTTTGGTACAGCTTGTGCAGAAAGATGTTCTTGCCTTTGTGGTGTTGAGCTCTATATGCCTTGGCATGTAAACACCTGTTGTTTTTAGAACATCAAGCTTAATAATGCTTAATAATAAAAATTTTTAAGGAGGATAAAGAGAACGACCCTTAAGCTGAAATTCCCAAGCCTCCCATGATACCCTTTGCACATCTTTCAAATCTGCTCTTGTTTGTTTACTTGAGTAAAAATGAGTGAAGTTGAAAAGTAACTTAGGGACAGAAACTGGGCTTTCCATAGTAGGGCCTGCCCCTCGGGAACAGATAGAAGACAACCCATCCTGCTTGACCTGGCTTAGCTCAATCCAGCTCTGCCACCTTTCCCTCCCCATAGAATCTCTCTACCCAGCCTGCCATTTCTCTAGGGCCTACAAAGCATAGGGAACTTGGGGGCGATGTGGTCAGCTGCTTCCATGCCCTTCTTGCTTTATACTTAAGAATTCTCAGTGAATTTAATGTTGCATACTGCCAGTACTTTTCCAAAAATAAGCCAGTGCTGTCTTATTTCGAGGCCTGTATCAAGCACTTTCAAGTATATATAATAGTTGAATTTTCAGCACACAGAGCTGCTGTATGTTGCTTAATATGTGGCCAAATCTAGGCACTCTACAAATTGAGGTTACTGTAGTCCTTACCATTAGGAAGCTCATACTTTACGACAGGTGACAATATAAAATTGTGCACAAGAGGAAGCAGAGAGGGTGTTATGGGATCCCCTGTTCAGGATGCCCTCTTAGCTGCTGTTGAGAAAGCTTCTTGGAAGAATTGGGGCTGTGAGGAATTGCTGGCTTGGTGGTAAGAAAGCGGTTTCGGTAGAAAGTGGCTGGGTGGCTCCTGTAGATGGGAATAGAGTTTGGATGTAGGAGTGAGAAAAAGTCTATGAAAGCACTGGGTAAGGTAGACTGAGGAGGTGAAAGAATCCATTGAAGGCCGTAGGCAGGGATGGAAACTCAAGTTGAGTTTTGATTTAAGTCAGACTCCATCCAGGGCAGGGGTGGACTGAGGAAGACTGGAGCCTGCCGCGAGGAATGATTTACAGGACTGGGAGAAGGCAGGGCCTGTCGGGGGACAGGGCTTTCCTTCCAGAAGGTGCGAGGGGCCCGAAAGAATGCTGAGAGTGTAGAGAAGCTGTTTGTTGCTGCCAGAGTTGGGATACTACCATGAAAAAGAAGGAATTTTCCCTCCAGCCCATGCCTGGCCCCAGATTTAGGGGGTTATCTGACAGGCGTTCTTTTTTAAAAATATGAGTACTGTATGATAAGTTCATTAGAAAAAGTGTTGAAACACAACAGAAAATGTACAATACAAAGTGTCAAAACCTTCTTTACTCCCACTCTCTTACTCACTAGAGTTTGTTGGGCATCTTTTCAGCGGTTTTCATGCGTTTGTGCATTATATCTTGCCTCCTCTTACCCATTTTCTCTTGGGTTTTCTTTTTAATGTAAATCAGACTCTGCCATTCCTCTGCTAAAAGCCTTTCCAGGGCTTCCCTTCTTTGTAGGAATAAAATCTAGACTCCTTACCACAGTCTACCAGTGAGTATTGATCTGGTTCCTGCCTGCCTCTTCAGCCTTATTCTAATCTTCTGCTTACTCACTATCCTCCAGCTGCACTGGCCAAAGGAGTTGAACTTTTTAAGGAATTGCCCTATTAATACAGAGTCAGCCTCATGGGTCATTAGACTATTTGGTGTGTGAATTCTTGGCTCCTTATTGTAGGAGCTGAGACAGCCTTGTGCTTTCCTAGCTTTCCCTGCTCAGACACCTGAGATATCCCTAGGAGTGGACATGGGCACTGGCTTTCAAACTTTATATTGCAATCCACAGTCAGAAATACATTTTAAATCACAGCCTAATGGCACACACATAACTAATATAACAAAAGTTTTGAAACACTATTTACCCTTGCTATATTCTGTTTCACACACACAAAGTTAGTCACAGACACTGGGATGACTGGATCTGGTTCATGCACTCATCTCTGAAGGCCCAGGCTTAGATGCAGAGAGAAGGTACTCTTATTTGCTAAGCTGAGGAATTACTGTCTGTGCTAATGGTCACTGGAGCCAAGGTCTAAGCAGCCCCTTTAAAATAGGCTCATGTCCCTGTCTTTCCGGAGTTTCTAAAGCAGGTCTGCAAAGTAAGCCTCTACAGGGATAGTGACTGTTCTGGAGGCCAATACAAAATAGAAAGAAAAAAACTTATTCGGGGGTTCTGATGGGAGATTAGTCACACCAGCATGAGAGATGGAAACACTGCTATCTGTTGAGATTTGTTGGCATTTTGTGAGGCAGCACAAAGGTGCTATTTGTTTCTCTGCCTGGCTACCTCCTACACTCCAGCTAAACATCACTGGTAAAGCTGTCTGCCTGGGCATCTCCAGGACAACACCTGAAGCTGTTGGCACCTCGTGTGTTGCCCCAGTGCCCTATCTACTTTTCTAGGATTAAGCCGTAATGTAGATAAGTGGATGTTTTGCTGCAGGGTGAACACTGAGCATGGCCTTCTTCCTCCTATGCTATGACCTAATTCCTCGACACAGGGAATAGGGTCAGAAGTTGAAAAGGCTATCCTTATTCAGCTGGGCATTGGAGAACACATCGTTTGATTTGTTCTTTTAGACTAAATCAGTGCTTCTAAACTATTTTCTAGCACACCTGTAGGGTATGCTTGGTCTTGGCAGTGTCTCTGGAGGTAGAGGCTGTTCAAGGAATGGATGTGGTGGACAGTGGGGGAGTGTGATTTTAAAAGGCCTCCAGATATTTCCCTTATAGGGGAGATGGGAACATTTTTCCTCTCCCCTTCCTCCTTGAGTTTCATTGTAATAGATGGTTTTTAAAAGCAGTCAATTGCTCTTTCTTCTCTAGCCCACACCAGTTATCCTGTTGAAAGAGGGGACTGATAGCTCCCAAGGCATCCCCCAACTTGTGAGTAACATCACTGCCTGCCAGGTGATTGCCGAGGCTGTGAGAACCACCCTGGGACCCCGTGGCATGGACAAGCTCATTGTGGATGGCCGAGGTAAGACTGCAGGCTTCCTCAGGCCAGTGTGCAGGTGAGGGGGCTCCTGGGGAGTGTTTGGAGCTAGCAGACGTTGGCATGAGAAATACCACTACTTTCAAGATCTCTAAGGGATTGCTCACTGCGAAGTGATTCCATTTCATACGTTGCCCTGAATGCTGAGCCTCATAGGAGTATATGGGGGAAGCTGGGCTCGTGAGCCTGTTACCTTGTAGAGAGACGTGGTGTAGAACCATCTGAAGTTGCCTCTGGTCACTCCCATTGTATTATGTTGCCAAGAGAAGGAGAAAATTCCCCCTTATGTTTTATTCTGTTAATTGACAAGTGAGATACTGGGGTACCAACTGTGTTAAGAATATCAAAATGGTTACTTATTCTCATTCTAAAAAGTTTTCTGCGTCTGTTTGAAGTGTGCCAGTTGCTGTTCAGGAGCTCACGGTCTTTGGCAGCTTGTGATTTTATGTGGCCCTTTGTGCACAGAGCTAACTCCATAAAAAAGATTAGTTCGTTCCTGCCGTGGTCCCCTCTACCCCATCCCAATAAAGGCACCTGGGCTCCAAATCCCACTGGAAGACAATTTAAGAAAGGATCTTTACATTTTACTTTGTTCCTTTTAAGGCAAAGCAACAATTTCTAATGATGGGGCCACAATTTTGAAACTCCTTGATGTTGTCCATCCTGCAGCAAAGACTTTAGTGGACATTGCCAAATCCCAAGACGCTGAGGTAGGAAAATCAATCATACATGTTTAAATAGAGATTGAAACACATACCTGCTTGCTCCTTCACTCTCCTCTTAAAAAATTGACTTTATATCTAAGATTAAAATTTCACAGGTACTACATGCTTATAAAAATATTTAGATGAAATGAATAGTCTTTTAAAATTCCCACTGTTCCACTGCATGTAGCTGAGATCTTGGGACCCAGGTCTGTGTGCTGTAGTGCATATGAGTTGCTAGGTAAATAATTTAACTCCTCGTCTGTTAGTCACCATATAAGGTGGGGCTGGAAACACTAAGGTTTCCAGTTTATCTTTTTTTTTCTTTATGGTAGTAAAATATACATAACATAAAATTTATCATTTTGAACATTTTTAAGTGTACAATTTAGTGGCATTAACCAATCTGCCTTATTAAAAAACCATTTCTAACACTGGAGTGTTGATAATAAATGTTGAGAGAGACAAGTATGTATTTTAGAGTATTAACAGATGTGTCCTGAAGTTATATTGAAGGTTTATTAGGACCCAGTAGCCTCTAAAATACTATATAAAATTATGTAAAGTTAAAGAAAGAAGAGTCTGGATTTGATCTGTTAATGTCTTCAACAAGGAAATATGTTTCTGTCTGGAAATTTGGCGGCTTGAACCCTTTACCACAGTAACCTTTTTTTCTTCCTTGAGATTCTCATATTACACAATGGATGTAGGTGAGTTGAAAATAAATTTCTTCCAAATCAGAGGTTAGCCAGTTTTCTTAAAAGCTCTTAGTCTTTTTCTCCCTCATTAAAAATAGGGTGTAGATCCCATCATGGAAAATGGCTGTGTAAGAAAGATTAGCAGACTTGTCATCTGCTTATTCCAAATAGTGTTTAAAACTTAAAGGACTTTGGCTGATCCTGGGAGGTTTGTTTTGTAAACTCGTGTAGTACCTTGTGCTCCTTAATGAATGTTTATCTCGTGCCTCTAGTTACTATGGTTATTTGTGACATGTAAGCATTGTATTACAAGCATGACTGGGACTGTCTTGTTCATCATAGTGCCTTGTACACAGTAGAGAAGTTCTTGGTTACTTTGCATGTATAATTTCATATCCTGAGGAAATGTGATTGTCTAAATCAGCTCTCTTTGGAGAGTGGGCCTGGCTGCAGAATTAATTTTGTAGCACAGGACCACTTGATGGGAGGGATACTTAATTCTTGCCTTCCTTCTACTTGTTGCAAAAACCTATGTTTCCAGAAAAAAGCTTGACATCCGTTTAAACAGTCCCCAGTTTAAACAGGTAGATTCCCTAAAAATGAAGTTTCGGGACTTTATCCCTGAATATGAGAAAGTGAATTTCCTGTCATCCTCTTGCAGGTTGGTGATGGCACTACCTCAGTGACCCTGCTGGCTGCAGAGTTTCTGAAGCAGGTGAAACCCTATGTGGAGGAAGGTTTACACCCACAGATCATCATTCGAGCTTTCCGCACTGCCACCCAGTTGGTATGGGAGTACTGGTTAACTTGGCCTTGCACCCAGACCCCTTCATATTTCTCTTAGGATAATACCTTTACCGGGGTGTGGAGGGACTGGGAACAGAGTTCCTTGGACATTCTCTGAGTTCTACTCCCCAGGAATCCCAGTTCTACCGTTCAGCAGCTATTTGACTAGACATAGGACTTCATCTCTGTAAGCCTCAGGTTTCCTGATAGACTATGATGTAGACATATCACAGGCTCTCTTAAGTGAGAACTATTTCTATTTTTATCATGTACCTCATGGCACATCTTGAGACTTCACTTTTATTGACCTTTGACCTTCGTTCTGTGACCTGGGGCAAGTCAATCCTCTAGGCCTTAGTTTCTCCCTTTACAATCTCTGTAAGAGTGATGACCTTAAAATGAGATCATATATGAGAAGTGCTTTTGAAAAGATAGCAAGTTTAACATACAAATATGTATAT